>NC_137897.1:33747594-34947594 GCF_963455335.1 Martes martes | reverse complement strand
GCTGGAGTAGCAATACTTACATTGGACGAAATAGACTGTAAAATGAAGATTGTAACAAGAGACAAAGAAGGTTACTACATAATCATAAAGGGAACAATCCAGCAAGAAGATGTACCAATTGTAAATACGTACGCACCCAACACGAGAGCACCCAAATACATAAAGAAACTACCAGCAGACATAAAGAAAGAACTCGGTAATGAGACAAAAATAATAGTAGGGGACTTTAACACCCCATTTACACCAATGGACAGATCACCCGGACAGAAAAATCAACAAGGAAAGGGTGGCACTGAATGACACATTGGACCAGATGATCTAACAGATATATTCAGAACATTCCATCCAAAAACAGCAAAGTACACATTCCTTTCAAGGGCACATGGAACACGCTCCAGAGTAGATCACATATTAGGCCACAAAACAAGTCTCAACAAATTCCAGAAGACTGAAGTTATATCATGCAGCTTTTCCAACCGAAATGCTATGAAACCAGAAATCAACCACAAGGGAAAAAAAACCTGGAAAGAATACAAATACACAGAGGTTGAACAACATGCGACTCAACAATGCACGGGTGGACCAAGACATCAAAGAGGAAATTAAAAAAAAAAATACAAGGAGGCAAATGAGAATGAAAACACAATGGTCTAAAATCCTTGGAATGCAGCAAAAGCTGTTCTGAAAGGGAAGAATAGGGGCGCCTGAGTGGCTCAGTGGGTCGAGCCTCCTGTCGGGCTCCCTGCTCAACAGGGAGTCTGCTTCTCCCTTTCCCTCTGCAGCTCCTCCTGCTTGTGCTCTCTTCTGCACACACTCTCTCTCAACCAAATTCTTTTTTAAAAATTGAAAATAAGGGCGCCTGGGTGGCTCAGTTGGTTAAGCGTCTGCCTTCAGCTCAGGTCATGATCTCAGGGTCCTGGGATCGAGCCCCACATCAGGGTCCTTGCTTGGTGGGGAGCCTGCTTCCCCCTCTTCTCCCTGCTCGTGCTCTTTCTCACTCTCTGTCATGCTCTCTCGAATAAATAAAATCTTTTCAAAAGTAAATAAATAAATAAAAGGGAAGATTATAGCAGTACAGGCCCACCTCAAGAAGCAAGAAATCTCAAACAACCTAAACTACACCTAAGGAGCTAGAAAAAAGAACAAACAAAACCCCAAGTCGCTAGAAGGAAGGAAATAATGAAGACTGGAGCAGAAATAAATTAAACAGAGACTTAAAAATATATATAATAGAACAGATCAATGAAACCAGGAGTGAGTTCTTTGAAAAGATCGATAAAATTGATAAACCTTTAGCCAGACTCATGACAAAGAGAGAGAGAGAGAAAGCACTAAACAAAATCAGAAATGGAGGAGAAATAACCAACACCACAAAAATATAAAAGATAATAAAAATATTATGGAAATTTATATGCCAACAAATGGGACAATCTAAGAGAAGTGGATAAATTCTGAGGAGCATATAACCTACCAAAACTGAATCAGGAACAAATATAAAATTTGAATAGACCAATCACCAGCAACGAAATGGAATCAGTAATAAAAACTCCCAACAAACAAGTCCAGAATCACATGGCTTCACTGGAGAATTCTACCAAAATTTAAAGAAGAGTTAATATCTATTCTCAAGGTACTCCAAATAAGTAAATAAATAAAAGGAAGGCAAAATCCAAATTCATCCTACAAGGCCAGCGTTACCCTGATACCAAAACCAGATAAAGACACTACAGGCCAGTATCTCTGATGAACACACATGCAAAAATACTCTACAAAATACTAGCAAACCAAATTAAACAATACATTTTTAAAAAATCATTCACCATAGGGCACTGGGTGGCTCAGTTTGTTGGGCCACTGCTTTCGGCTCAGGTCATGATCCCGGAGTCCCAGGATCGAGTCCCACATCAGGCTCCAAGCTCCACAGGGAGTCTGCTTCTCCCTATGACCTTCTCCCCTCTCATGTTCTCTCTCTCTCTCTCTCTCTCTCTCTCTCTCTCTCTCTCTTTCTCTCAAATAAATAAATAAAATCTTTTTTAAAAAATCATTCACCATAATCAAATGGGATTCATTCCAGGCTGTGAGGGCGGTTCAATATTTGCAAAATCAATCAATGAGACACAACACATCAACAAGAGAAAGGATAAAAATATATATATGATCATTTCAACAGATGCAGAAAAAGCCCTTGTCAAAGTACAACATCCACTCACGATAAAAACTCTCAACAAAGTAGGTGTAGAGGGAACACACCTCAACATGATCAAGACCATCTATGAAAAACCCACAGCTAACATTATACTCAATAGTGAAACCCTGAGAGCTTTTCCTAAAGGAACGAGACAAGAATAGCCACTCTCACCACTTTATCCAACAGTATTACAAGCCCGAACCACAGCAGTCGGACAACATACAGAAATAAAAAGCATCCCAGTAAGGAAGGAAGGCGTAAAACTCTCACTATGTGCAAATGACATGGTACTCTATATAGAAAACCCTAAAGACTCCACCAAAACGATTATACACCAATAATGAAGCAGCAGAAAGTAAAACTAAGGAAACAGTTTCATGTACAATTGTACCAAAAACAATAAGATGTCTAGGACTAAATTTAACCCAAAAGGTGCAAGACCTATACTCTGGAAATTATGAAACATGGATGAAAGAAATTGAAGGTGACACAAAGAAATGGAAGGATGTTCCATGCCCATGGGTTGGAAGAACATTGTTAAAATGTCTATAGTACCCAAAGCAATCTACCCATTTCATGCAAACCCTACCAAAATACCTACAGCAATTTTCACAGAATTAGAATTAACAATCCTAGAATTTGTATGGATTCACCGAAGACCTCAAAGGGCAAAAGCAATCTTGAAAAAGAAAAGCAAGGGGCACGCGGCTGGCTCAGTCAGTAGAGCACGTGACTCTTAATCTTGGCATTGTAAATTCCAGCCCCACAGTAGATATAGAGATTACTTAAAAATAAAATCTTGGGGCACCTGTGTGGCTCCTTCAGTTGGGCATCCAACACTTGATTTTTGTCTTGGGTCATGGGATCAAGCCCCACATCGGGCTCCACACTGAGGGTGAAGCCTGCTTGGGATTCTCTCTCCGTCTCCCTTTGCCCCTCCCCTGCTCATGCATGCATGCGTGCAGTCTCTAAATACATAAAATAAAATCTTATTTTAAAAAAAGAAAAAGAAAAGAAAAAAGCCACTGGGACGTCATCAAGATGAAAAGCTTCTGCACAGCAAAGGAAACAATCAACAAAACTGAAAGGTAACCTACAGAATGGGAGAAGATATTTGCACACGACATACATGATAAAAAGTTAGTATCCAAAATCTAGAAAGAACTTACACAACTCAACACCCAAAACACAAATAATCCAGTGAAATAAATAGGCAGGGGGGTGCGCCTGGGTGGCTCAGTGGGTAGAGCCTCTGCCTTCAGCTCAGGTCATGGTCTCAGGGGCTTGAGATCGAGCCCCACATTGGGCTCCCTGCTTGGTGGGGAGCCTGCTTCCCCCTCTTTCTCTGCCTGCCTGCTTGTGATCTCTCTCTGTCAAATAGATAAATAAAATCTTTAAAAATAAAAAAAATTTTTTAAATGGGCAGTGGTGCCTGCATGGCTGAGTCAGTTAAGCGACTGACTCGATTTTGGCTTGGGTCACAATCTCAAGGTCATGAGATCGAGCCCCACACTGGGCTGCATGCATACTGGGGAGTCTGCTAGAGATTCATTCTCTCTCTCTCTCTCCCCTCCCAGCCCATCCCCTCTCACTCTCTTTCTCTAAAATAAATAAATCTTTTTTTTAATGGGGCAAAAGATATGAACAGACATTTCTCCAAAGAAGACACACAAATGGCCAACACATGAAAAAAAAAATGCTCCACATCACTCAGCATCAGGGAAATACGAATCAAAACCACAGTGAGATACCACCTCACACCAGTCAGAATGGCTAAAATTAAAAAGGCAGGAAACGACAGATGTTGGCGAGGATGCAGACAAGGGGGAACCCTCTTACACTGTTTTTGGGAATGCAGACTGGTGCAGCCACTCCAGAAAACAGCATGGAGTTTCCTCAAAAAGTTAAAAATAGAGCTACCCTATGGCCCAGCAATGGCACTACTGGGAATTCATCCAAAGGATACAAACAGTAATTTGAAAGGGCATATGCACCCCAATGTTTATAGCAGCAATGTCCACAATAGCCAAACTATGGAAAGAGGACAGATGTCCATCGACAGATGAATGGATAAAGAAGATGTGGTATATATATACAATGGAATACCGGTCGGCCATCAAAAAGAATGAAATCTTGCCATTTGCAGTGCCATGGATGGAGCTAGAGGGTATTATGCTAAGTGAAATAAGTCAGTCAGAGAAAGACTAATACTGTATGATTTCACTCATATATGGAATTTAAGAAACGAAACGGATGAACATGAGGGAAGGGAAGGAAAAATAAAATAAGATAAAAACAGGGAGGGAGGCAAACCATAAGAGACTCTTAACTATAGGGAACAAACTGAGGGTTGCTGGAGGGGAGGTGGGTGGGGGAAATGGGATAAATGGGGGATGGGCATTAAGGAGGACACAGGATGGAATGAGCACTGGGTGTTCAATGCAACTGATGAATCACTCAACTCAACCTTTGAAACTAATAATACAGCATATGCTACCTACATTGAATTTAAATTTAAAAAATTTTTTAAAACAGAGCAAAAAAATTTTTAAATAAAAATTAAAAGTCAGGGGCACGCCTGGGTGGCTCAGTGGGTTAAGCCTCTGCCTTCGGCTCAGGTCATGATCTTGGGATCCTGAGATCGAGCCCCGCGTTGGGCTCTCTGCTCAGCGTGGAGCCTGCTTCCCTCTCTCTCGCTCTCTGCCTGCCTCTCTGCCTACTTGTGTTCTCTGTCGAATAAATAAATAAAATCTTTAAAAAAAAATTAAAAGTCAAGGAAAATACAGAACTACCCTATGATCCAGTAATCATACTGGGTATTTATCCCCAAAATACAAAAACACTAATTCAAGAGGATACATACACCTTCTGCTTCCTGCAGCATTATTTACAATAGCCAAACTATAGAAGCAGCCAAAGTGTGCATCAGCTGATGAACGGATAAAGAAGATGTGGCTTGGGATGCCTGGGTGGCTCAGTTGGTTAAACGGCTGCCTTCGGCTCAGGTCACGATCCCAGAGTCCTGGGATCAAGTCCCACATCGGGCTCCTCGCTCAGCGAGGAGCCTGCTTCTCCCTCTGCCTCTGCCTGCCTCTCTATCTGCCTGTGCTCACTCTCTGACAAATAAATAAAATAAAATCTTTAAAAAAAAAAAAAAAAGAAGAAGATGTGGCTTATACAGACAATGAAATACTACACAGCCGTCAAAAAGAATGGGATCTTGCCATTTGCACCCATGTGGATGGAGCTGGAGAGTATTATGCTAAGTGAAATAAGTCCGTTGGAGAAAGACAGATACCATAGGATTTCACTCATAATGTGGAATTTAAGAAACAATACAAGCAAAAGGAAAAAAGAGAGAGACAAACCAGAAACAAACTCTTAACTATAGAGAACAAACCGATAGTTGCCAGGGAAGGGAGGTGGGTGGGGAGACGGGTGAAACAGGTGATGGGGACTGAGGTGTGCACTTGTGGTGAGCATTGGGTGTCGAATGGAAGTGTTGAATCAGGGGCACCTGAGTGGCTCAGTCATTGGGGTCTGCCTTTGGCTCAGGTCATGAGCCTGGGGTCCTGGGATTGAGCCCTGCATCGGGCTCCCTACTCAGCGGGAAGCCTGCTTCTCCCTCCCCCACTACCCCTGCTTGTGTTCCCTCTCTCCCTGTGTCTGTCAAATGGACAAATAAAATCTTGGGAGGGAGGGAGGAGGCGAGGAAGAGAGGAAAAAAAAGAAAAGAGTGTTGAATCACTACACAGTACCCCTGAAACTAATATAACACTGTTAACTAACTGGAATTAAAAGAAACAGAAAAATTAATAAGAATAACTTCCAAGTTAATAGAAAATGGAATAAAAAATATTAAACTAAGCCAAAAGAAGAGAAAGAATAATATAGAACAGGTAGGACAAACTGTTGGCCCTTAGTAAGAGGGCAAATGTAAACCCAAATAAATTTTTTAAATTCCATTAAATGCAAATAGACTAAATGCTCCAATTAAAAGGATGATCAGATACTTTTTTTAAAGATTTTATTTATTTATTTGACAGACAGAGATCACAAATAGGCAGAGAGAGAGGAGGAAGCAGGCTCCCTGCTGAGCAGAGAGCCCGATGCAGGGCTCGATCCCAGGACCCTGAGATCATGACCTGAGCCGTAGGCAGAGGCTTTAACCCACTGAGCCACCCAGGCGCCCCAATCAGATACTTTTGAAAATTTTAGTCTCTGGACTTAAGAGACACATCTGAAGCATAGGATAGAGAAGTAAAATTAAAAAAATCAAAAAGACATGAGAACATTAACCAAAGGAAACCAGTGTAGTTATACTAATTTTAGAGAAAATAGACTAAGTTAAAAGCATTACTAAAGGGATGCCTGGCCCACCCAGTCGGTGGAGCACGCAACTCTTGATCTCAGGGTTGTGAGTTTAAGCCCCATGCTGGGTATAGAGATGACTTAAAAATCTTTAAAAAAAAAAAAAAAAAAAAGCATTACTAGAGATCATTGCATCATGATTAAAAGGCTCAATTCAGGGGTGCCTGGGGGCTCAGTTGAGCATCTGACTCTTGGTTTTGGCTTAGGTCATGATCTCAGGGTTGTAAGATTGAGCCCCACTTCCATGGAGAGTCTGCTTGAGACTCTCTCCCTCTCCTGCTCCCCCCACTCTCACACACGCTCCCTCTTGCTCTCCCTCTCCTTCTCTCTAAAATAAATAAATCTTGAAAAAAAAAAAAAAAGTTCAAGTCACCAGGAAGATAGAGCAATTCTATATCGATAATCACCTAATAACCTACCCTCAAAGAAAAAAATTCCTAATTTTGGGAAATTCCTAATTTGCCTAATAGACAAATCAATATAATAGAGGTCTATTTGAACATACCTCTCTCAGTAATGATAGACAAGCAAACAAAAAATCAGTAGGAATAGGGGCACCTGGGTGGCTTAGTGGGTTAAGCCTCTGCCTTTGGCTCAGGTCATGGTCTCAGGGTCCTGGGATCGAGCCCCGCATCGGGCTCTCTGCTCAGCAGGAAGCCTGCTTCCCCACCCCTCTCTCTGCCTGCCTCTCTGCCTACTTGTGATCTGTCTGTCAAATAAATAAATAAAATTAAATATATATATATATATATATATATATATATATATATATAAATACCTCTCTCAGTAATGATAGACAAGCAAATAAAAAATCAGTAGGAGTATACAAGATTTGAACAACATCAAACACCTAGGAATAAGTCTGACAAAAAGACATGCAGGACTCTTATGTGGTTTACAGTTTATAAGATATTATTGAAAAACTTGAAAGAAGATCTAAATGAAAGGAGAAATATATGATAGCCATGAATGAGATGATACATTATTACAAAGATGTCAATTCTCCCCAAACTGGTCTACAGACTCAACGCAATCGAATTCAACATTCTAACAAGATTTTCTGAGTTTTTTGTAGAACTTTACGAACAGATTTTAAAATTTACATGGAAATCCCAAGGGCCTAGAATAGTCAAGGCAATATTGAAAGAGATGAACAAGGTGTAAGAACTTCCTTGATCAGCTTTGAAGACTTAGGAAAAGCTACAGTAGGTAAACTCGTGTGGATTGGCACAAAGACAGCTATACAAACCAGTGGAATAAAACAGAAATCCCAGAAACAATCCCAGCGTGTCTGGACACTGCCAGAGCTGTGGGCAGTGGGGAAAAGGGCAGTCTTTCCAATAATATGAGAACAATTATGTAACCACGTAATAAATAAATAAATCTTGATTTCTACATAACCGCATACACACAAATCAACTCTGGTCAGAATATAGATATAAATGTGACAAGGCAAAATAAAACCTTCTACAAAACAGCCTCCTAGAATATCTTCATAAGGTAGAGTAGGAAAAGACGTCTTAAGCAGGACAAAAGGATTACAGACCATAAAGAGACTGATAAATTAGATGATTAAATTTAGGATCTTAAGGATGAATTAAGACTACTTATGAAAAGATAGGATTACAGCTGAAAAGGCAAACCACAGAATGGGAGAAAATATTACAAAATAGATGTGTTGAGGGGCAGTTTCCTATAAACCAGTAAGACAGACGCGCCAATGGAAAAATGTGCAAGACTCGAACAAGGACTTCACTTAAGTGAGTATCCAACTAGCCAATAAACAAAGGAAAATATTCTCAACCTCATTAGTCATCAGAGAAATGTACGTTAAATGTCGGGATACCAAGAGCCACTCAGCTACTGGTGTGAGACCATCGTCAATGCCCATAACGACATGGAAGAATGGGGGACATCATACACCAACAAAGGGAATGTAGGTTGGCAAATAGTCCAGCATGAGCGACTACAGTTGAAGACATGAACACACCAGGACCCAGCGATTCCACTTCGAGGTGTAGATTCAACTGAAATGCAGGCACTTCCACACCGAGACATGTACAAGACTATTAATAATAGCATTATTCCTAAGACTCCCCAAAGTGGAAATTATCCCAAGGTCCATCAGCAGTAGAATAAATCAATGGTAGTATATTCCTACAATAAACTACCAGATATCTAGCAAGTCTGCTGGCCAAGCTATAGCCACAGAGAACACGGGTAAAGCTCACAAAAATAACGTGTCCTAAGAGAAGGCAGACACAAAGGAATACACACGGTACGCTTCCGTGCCTATAGACTTCCAACACAAGCAAGACTGGAGTATTCAAAGCTGCATGCTATGAAGAAAAGCTGGGAAGTAATTACCATAAGAGGCAGGATGGGGCTTACCTCTGGAGGGGAGAGGAAGGGGAGGATGGAGAAAGCCCGGGTGGAAGCCCTGGGGAGATGGAGGGTTTAGATGTGGGTGGTGGGTGCGTGAGTACCCACTTTGACATAGATCGTTGAGCTGCCCGTCTTTTCTGTGCATTTTTTTCAACAGGAGGAGACGGCTCACCTTTGGGGACGAAGCCAGTTACTCAGTTACTGTCTCTTGGCTCCAAACCCACCCTTCTATACTCTGCCTTGTGATCCAGGGCTCGGGGGTCAGCAAACATTTGTTTTGCCAGCGGGTCCCCGGTAAGCTCTGCCAATAGGGGGTGCTAGAGGCACCGTTATAAGGAGGAGGACCATGCGCAGGCCTGTTTGCGTCCCCACTCCCAAGAGCGATGTGCCAGCAACACTTCCTCCGGTGGACCCAGTGGTGGCCCCTTCTGAGAGGTCTCAGTTTCATCCTCATGGGTCCCTCCTCCAAGTTTCTAAATTTTAATGATTCCATCATCCTCCCTTTGCTCCTTTAGCCAGGGCGCGGTAGCTGCTTCCTGCATTTGCTACCAATTTGATGTCTTAGTGTTCACTGCTTGGTTTTTTGTTTGTTTTTCTTTTAAGATTTGTTTTTACAGAGAAAGAGAAAATGCATGCATACGCACACCAGCAGGGGGAGAGGCAGAGGGAGAGGAATTGAGAAAATCTCAAGCCGACTCTCCAGTGCGCACAGAGGCGAAGGCCTTGATCCCAGGACCCTGAGATCCTGACCTGAACCGGAGTCAAGAGGCGCCCCTGCCCAACCGACTGAGCCACCCGAGTGCCCCCCGTTCACTTTCTTTTAATTAGAAATTCTACAGAGATGATAGATTCATATGCAGTTGTGAGAAACAACACCAAGATCCCTTGTACGCTTTGCCCAGTTTCCCCCAGTGGCGACATCTTGCAAAACTATGGTGTAATCTCACTTCCAGGATATTGACGTTGATACAATCCAACGATTTTACTCCTATTTCCCATTTACTTGTACTCGTTCTTGTGTGTTTGTGTATATGTAGTTCTGTACACCTTTATCACCCATGCAGGGGTGTGTATGCACTGCAATCAATACACAGAACAGCTCTATCCCTACAAGCACCCCTCCTGTTGTCCATCTAGAACCCCAGTCGCCTCTTCTCTCTCATCCCCACCCACACTCTTCTCTAACTCCAGGGCAATCGCTAGTCTCTCTGAATTTCTACAACTTTACCATCACAAAAGTCTAACATAAAGTGGAATCATATGGTACATTATCTTGAGGGACTGACTTTTTTCATTCAGCATGGCTCCCTGGAGATTTAGCCAAGTTGTTGTATCTCTAGATCATTCCTTTTTTGTTGCCAAGTAGTATTCCTTAGTGTGGATGTAGCGGTCTGCTTAACCACTCACCCACTGAATGACAGCAAATGGATTCCAGGTTGGGGCTCTTACAAATAAAGCTGCTACGAATACTTGTTCGTAAAGGTTTTTGTGTGAACATTTAGTTTTCTTTTTTTTTTAATTTTCATTTTTGCTTCCAAGTCTAATGTTTTTTTAAGTAAACTCTATACCCAGTGTGGGGTTTGAACTCAAGAAGCGACCCCAAGATCAAAAGTCATGTGCTCTACATCGGAGCCAGCCAGGTACCCTCCCCCACCAAGTTTAATATTTATTTTCTAAGATTCAGAGTTCCCCATTTCTTTAAGTTTTCATTTCTGTGGGATGAACGGCCAAGAGTTCAATAGCTAGAGCATACGGTGGTTGTAGGACGACTTTAAGAAACTGCCCAAGTGTTCTCCAGAGTGTACCATTTTACAGTTCCACCTGCTACGTAGGAGACCTCCAGTTTCCCTGCACCCCCACCAGCTTTTGGTCTTATCATAATTTTGTTTTATTTTTGCCAGTTCTGAGAGTTGGTTAGTACTATCTCATGGTTTTACTTAGCATTTTTCTAATGGCTAATAATACTAGAAAGTGAAAACTTGTTCAACTTTTCAGGTACCTAGGGAACAACTTTATAACTAGTTCATATTGCCTTAAATGTTTTCTGTGCAAGTCCATACTAGTGAAAATAAATACATAAACAACTCAGTAGGGGAAAGGGAATACTCTTCCCTATGGTAGAATTTCAGTTAACAAAGAAATGGTAGAATTAGAAAAAGCACCATTTGGCAAGCGCTACAGTCGTAATTGTTGCAAGTAGAAAGCATCAATGATTCTAACTCTAGTGAGTGAAAGTATGATAAGAAATCTGCAGAGACTCAAAGATCTTTAGTACAAAGATACTGATCAATTACAAGGGGAAAATAATTAACTTTATAGTGGAGACACCTGGCATACACTGCCTTACCGTGATCAAAGTTAACACCACCAGTATAAGACACATCCACGTCAACGTCACATGTCACATGTCTCCCTAGAAGAAGCAACGAGAAGGGCACAGCCACCACTTCTGTGATATTCTTGCCCAAAATGCATCATCTCAATGTAACCATAAGAAAACATCAGACAAATTGAGAGATATTCTTTTTAAGATTTATTTGAGAGAGAGAGAGGGAATGTGTGCTCACACGTGCACATGCACACCAGGGGAAGGGGCAGAGGGAAAGGGAAAGAAGCAGGGGCACCTGGGTGGCTCAGTGGGCTGAGCCTCTGTCTTCACCTCAGGTCATGATCCCGGGGTCCTGGGATTGAGCCCCGCATCGGACTCTCTGCTCAGCAGGGAACATGCTTCCTCCTCTCTCTCTCTGCCTGCCTCTCTGCCTACTTGTGATCTCTCTCTCTCTCTCTCTCTCTGTCAAATAAACAAATAAAATCTTAAAAAAATAAAAGGGAAAGAAGCAGATTCCCCACTGAGTGTGGAGCCCACCCGCCAGGCTCAATCTCAAGACCCTGAGATCATGACCCAAGCTGAAAGAAAGAGTCAGACGTTTAACTGACTGAGCTATGCAGATGCCCCATTTGAAAGATATTCCTGCAAAGTAACAGGACAGTACTCTTCAAAAGTGCCAACGTCATGAAAGACAAAGGAAACTGAGGAAACATGAAAACTAAATGAAATGTGGGATCCTGGTTTGAAGCCTGGACCAGAAAAAGGACATTAGCGGGATAAGCAGAGAAATTCCAACCAAGTCTGTAGTGTGGTGAGTAGTATTTTATCAGTGTTCATTTCCTGGTTTAGATCATTGTATTGTGGTTATGGTTATGCAGGATGTTAATATTAGAGAAAACCAGGAGAAGGGTATATGGGAATTCTCTGGATGAATTTTAAAACTTCCTGTAAGTTTAAAATTATTTCAGAATAAGATTAGAAAAAGTAAAATAAAACAAGTTCTCTCCAATGACTGGTGTTGTCTTCTGTCTCCTGACTGGCCCCTGACTGACCCAGGAAGAGACAGTACAGCTGAGGCTTCTGTGCTCTAAATGCCACATCATCCAAACAGAGCCTCAGGGCCACCCAAACCCAGAGAGTCAAACCCATCCACACATGCTGTGCCTGTAGTTTCTTTAAAATAACCAGCTTAGGGGCTCCTGGGTGGCTCAGTGGGTTAAAGCCTCTGCCTTCGGCTCCGGTCATGATCCCAGGGTCCTGGAATCAAGCCCTGTATTGGGCTCTCTGCTCAGAGGGGAACCTGCTTCCCCCCGACCCCCTGTCTGCCTCTCTGCCTACTTGTGATCTCTGTCAAATAAATAAAATATTAAAAAATAAAAATAAATAAAATAACCAGCTTGAAATAATCCTTATGCCAAAGAGGTATATTGAGGTGGTATATTTTGTTCCCCTTCATACTACACTGGTAATTCAGTAACTAAATGGCCTTCAGGGGGTGCCCGGGTGGCTCAGTTAGTTAAGTGTCTGCCTTCAGCTTGGGTCATGCTCTTGGGGTCCTAGGATCAAGCCCTGCATTGGGGGGGGTCCCTACTCAATGGGGAATCTGCTTCTCCCTCTGCCTCTGCCCTCCCCTGCTCGGGCTTGCTCTCTCTCTTTCTCTCAAATAAATAAATAAAATCTTTAAAAAAACATAATAAGGGTACTAAACAAGAAAAATATGCAGCCAAGAATACTTTATCCAACTAGGCTATCATTGAAATTGGAATGAGTGATAAAAAAAACTTCCAGGACAAACAGAAACTAAAAGAATTTGTGATCACCAAACCGGCCCTACAAGAAATATTGAAAGGGGTCCTTGAAGCAAATAGAAAGGCCAAAAGGAGCAGAGACAACATACAGTAACAGTCACCTTACAGGCAATACAACGGCACTACATTCCTATCTTTCAATAGTTACCCTGAATGTCAATGGGCTAAATGCCCCAGTCAAAGACACAGGGTATCAGATTGAATAAAAAAGGCAAGACCTATGGATATGCTGTCTACAAGAAACTCATTTTAGACCCAAAGACACCTCCAGATTTAAAGTGAGGGGGTTGAAAACCATTTACCATGCTAATGGACATCAAAGGAAAGTGGGGATGGCAATCCTTTTATCAGACAAATTATATTTTAAGCCAAAGACTATAATAAGAGATGAGGAAGGACACTATATCATACTTAAAAGCTCTGTCCAATGAAAAGATCTAACAATTGTGAATATTTACGCCCCTAACATGGAAGCAGCCAATTATATAAGCCAATTAAAAACAAAATCATAAAAAAGAAACATATAGACAATAATACCATAATCATAGGGGACTTTAACACTCCCCTCACTGCAATGGACAGATCATCTAAGCAAAAGATCAACAAAGAAATAAGGGCTTTGAGTGACACACTGGACAAGATGGACTTCAGAGATATATTCAGAACATTCCATCCTAAAGCAACAGAATACACATTCTTCACTAGTGCACATGGAACATTCTCCAGAATAGATCACATCCTGGGTTACAAATCAGGTCTCAACCAGTACTAAAGATTGGGATCATTCCCTGCATATTTTCAGACCACAATGCTTTGAAACTAGAACTCAACAACAAGAGGAAAGTTGGAAAGAACTCAAATACATGTAGGTTAAAGAGCATCCTACTAAAGAATGACTGGGTCAGGGGTGCCTGGGTGGCTCAGTGGGTTAAAGTCTCTGCCTTCGGCTCAGGTCATGATCCCAGGGTCCTGGGATCGAGCCCCGCATCGGGCTCTCTGCTCAGCAGGGAGCCTGCTTCCTCCCCCTCTCTCTGCCTGCCTCTCTGTGATCTCCATCTGTCAAATAAATAAATAAAATCTTTAAAAAAAAATGACTGGGTCAACCTGGAAATTAAAGAAGAATTTAAAAATTCATGGAAACAAATGAAAATGAAAACACAACTGTTCAAAATCTTTGGGATTCAGCAAAGGCAGTCTGAAGAGAGAAGTATATAGCACTACAAGCCTTTCTCAAGAAACAAGAAAGGTGTCAAATACACAACCTAACCCTACACCTAAAGGACCTGGAAAAAGAACAGCAAATAAAGCCTCAACCCAGCAGGAAAAGACAAATAAGAGAGATTAGAGCAGAAATCAATAAAATAGAAACCAAAAGAACAGTAGGACACATCCCTGGCCAGACTTACCAAAGAGAAAGGACCCAAATAAATAAAATCATGAATGAAAGAGTAGAGATCACAACCAACACCAAAGAAATACAATTATAAGAACATATTATGAGCAACTATATGCCAGCAAATTAGACAATCTGGAAGAAATGAATGCATTCCTAGAGACATAAAAACTACCACAACTGAACCAGGAAGAAACAGAAAACCTGAACAGACCCATAACCAGTAAGGAGATTGAAGCAGTCGTCAAAAATCTCCCAACAAACAAGAGCCCAGGGCCAGACAGCTTCCCAGGGAAATTCTACCAAATATTTAAAGAATTAATACCTATTCTTCTGAAACCATTCCAAAAAACAGAAATGAAGGAAAACTTCCAAACTCATTTTATGAGGCCAGCATTACTTTGATCCCAAAACAGAAAAAGACCCAATCCAAAAGGAGAATTACAGACCAATATCCTTGATGAACACAGATGCGAAAATTCTCACCAAAATACTAGCCAATAGGATCCAACAATACATTAAAAGGATTATTCACCACCAAGTGGGATTTTTTCCTGGGTTGCAAGGTTGGTTCAACATCTGCAAATCAATCAATGTGATACACTACATTAATAAAAGAAGGGACAAGAACGATATGATCCTCTCAATTGCTGCAGAAAAACATTTGACAAATACATAGTCCTTTCTTGATTAAAATTCTTCACAGTATAGGGATAGAGGGCACATACCTCAATATCATAAAGGCCATATATAAAAAATCCACAGCAACTATCATTCTCATTTGGGAAAAACTGAGAGCTTTTCCCCTAAGGTCAGGAACACAGCAGGATGTCCAGTAACACCAATGCTTTTCAACATAGTACTAGAAGTCCTAGCCTCAGCAATAAGACAACACAAAGAAATAAAACGCATCTGAATCGGCAAAGAAGTCAAACTATCACTCTTTGCAGATGATATGATACTTTATGTGGAAAACCCAAAAGAATCCACTCCAAAACTGCTAGAACTTGTACAGGAATTCAGTAAAGTGTCAGGATATAAAATCAATGCACAGAAATCAGTTGCATTTCTATACACCAACATCAAGACAGAAGAAAGAGAAATTAAGGAGTTGATCCCATTTACAATTGCACCCAAAACCATAAGATACCTAGGAATAAACCTAACCAAAGAGGCAAAGAATCTATACTCAGAAAACTATGAAATACTCATGAAAGAAATTGAGGAAGACACAAAGAAGTGGAAAAACATTCCATGCTCATGGATTGGAAGAATAAATAATCCAATCAAGAAATGGGCAGAGGGAAGGGGGGTAGGAGGTTGGGTGAGCCTGGTGGTGGGTATTATGGAGGGCATGTATTGTATGGAGTACTGGGTGTGGTGCATAAACAATGAATTCTGTTACACTGAAAAGAAATTTAAAATAAATAAATAAATAAATAAATTTTTTAAAAGGGGCAGAGGACATGAACAGACATTCCTGCAAAGAAGACATCCAGGTGGCCAACAGACACATGAAAAAGTGCTCCACATCACTCGGCATCAGGGAAATACAGATCAAAACCATAGTGAGATACAACTTCACACCCGTCAGAATGGCTAAAATTAACCTGTCAGGAAATGACAGGTGATGGAGATGATGTGGAGAAAGGGGAACCCCCCTACACTGTTGGTGGGAATGCAAGCTGGTTCAGCCACTCTGGAAAACAGTAGGGAGGTTCCTCAAGAAGTTGAAAATAGAGCTACCCTAAGACCCAGCAATTGCACTACTGGGTATTTACCCCAAAGATATAAATGTAGTGATCTGAAGGGGCACCTGTACCCCAATGTTTATAGCAGCAATGTCCACAATAGCCAAATTCTGGAAAGAGCCTAGATGTCCATCAACAGATGAATGGATAAAGAAGATGTGGTATATGTATGCAATGGATTACTTCACAGCCATCAAAAAAAAAGGAAATCTTGCCATTTGCAATGACGTGGATGGAACTAGAAGCTATTATGCTAAGTGAAATAAGTCAATCAGAGAAAGATAATTATCCCATGATCTCGCTGGTATGTGGAATTTAAGAAACAAGGCAGAGGATCACAGGGGAAGAGAAGAAAATATGAAACAAGACGAAACCAGAGAGGGAGATAAACCATAAGAGACTCTTAATCTCACAAAACAATCTGAATGTTGCTGGAGGGGAGGAGGGGTAGGAGAGACAGGGTGGCTGGGTGATGGGCATTGGGGAGGGTATGTGCTATGGTGAGTGCTGGGTGTTGTGTAAGACTGATGAATCACAGATCTGAAGCAAATATTATATGTTAATTTAAAAGTAAAAATAATAAAAAATTATTTTTTAAACTATCTTCTGGAGCTCTGGGAACCGCTCTAGCAAATTAATCGAACCCAAGGAGAGAGACGTGGGAACTGATCTACAGTCAGTCAGAAGCACAGGTGAGAGTCTAAACTTACACCTGCTATCTGAAGGGGGTTAGAAGTCTTGTGGGACTGAGCCTTTACCCTGCGGAGTCTGATGTTCTCCCCAGGGAGATAGTGTTAGAATTCAGTTCAACTCTAGGACCCCCAGCGTGTACCCACTAATTGCACGGGGCGGGAAACTTAACCACACGTTTGGTGATCAGAAGTGACGCAGTAAGTAAAGACGCACACAGGAGTGTATCTTTCCTTGGGGTCAGACGGTGCTCTGGCACCCCTCTTAGATTAGAAGGCTGCGATGAGACTAGAAACCCTACACCACAGACCAATAACATGGGGAGATTCTAGGTCCTTCAGAGCTCGGTGGAACAGAGCTGCCACGTGTGCTCCAGACTTTAAAAGGGAGCAGAACCCAAAACATGCCTCTTTACCATAAGGATTCCTTTGAGAAACAGGAGACCCAGAAGAAACTTTCAAAACAAGCTAACCCTTTTGTGATGACCGATTTCACGTATAAGGGAACTCTTCATTGGTAAGGGTGTGGCCCGTGCGGTACCAGAAGAGAAAGGTTGAGCCACAAGGAACTCTAACCAGTGGAGAAGGTACGGACTTCAATCTGCATAACCACCTTACCCTGGTTTGCCTGTGTTTTTCTGGGTCACCCCTCAGAACTACCTCCCATCCACATCCACACACAGTAACTTTCATTCTTTTGCCTTTAGCTGAAGATGGTATTTAAGCCGATTAGGTCAGGGGCACCTGCCTGGCTCAGTCAGTTAAGCAGGTGCCTTTGGCTCAGGTCATGACTGGGGTGGGGGGGAGTGGGGCAGTGGGGGGAGGGTAGTGTCGCAAGATCTAGCCCTGAATCAGGCTCCACACTCAGCAGGGGAGTCTCCCTCTCTCTCTGCCCTCCCCGCCCCGCTTGTGTTATCTCTCTCACACTCTCACCCTCTCTCTCAAATAAAAAAAATCTTAAAAAAAAAAAAAACTGGTTAGTCCACCTCGGAGAGTTGCTCAGTTTCCCTGGGTCTCTCCCATGCATACAGGAGACCAACAGGTTAAAAAACCACTGCTGGGGGGAGCAGGTTTTCTCCTTGTTAATCTTTTATTGCAGGGCTCTGGGCTCAGAACTCAGAAGGGGAAAAGGAAAATTATTTTTCCTCCCCTACAACTTCCCTTGGACTTAATCATGAGAGAAAAATAAACTTCTACCCTGTTTCAGCCGCTGGGATTGGGGGGCGGGGGGGGGCATGGTTTATGTTACAGCTGAGCCCAGTCCTACTTGAGAGTCCCGGGGTGACTCACATTTCCTTGGCGGGTGCAGAGTGCTTCACAGCTAGTTCTATTTTTGTTCCTCACAATAGCTCTTTGAGGTAAAAAGCGTTTTCCTCATGAGCAAAGGGAAGCTTCAGAACCCAGGGATGAGATGAGACGAGGGATGCTGGTTGGACTTCTCAGAAGGCCGTTCATGCAGTCACTGCATGAATCACGGTGAGTAAGCCGTGTGATGTCAGCCGTGTGCCAGGGAGCGCAGAAGGCACAAGGCGTTCTTGGTCCGCCACAGCCTGAAATTAGTGAGGTGCTGTGCTGGGGAGCCCAGCTCCTAACCAGAAGATGCTAACCTACCAAGCCAAAAAAACACACCAGGAACCCATGCAATGCCACTTCTCAGCTTGAGAGACAAACGTCTCAATCCCCCAGGGGGAGCCTTTGAGGATATTGTGCATAATGGACAGTGTTCTGTTTTGCTGATGAACAGATGTTAAATCTAGAGAAACCAAAAAAATGTCAGCAAAGAAAATTACCAGTGGGGAGGACAGGAAAGCAAAAAAAAGAAAATAAATCACAACCATGTTTCATCATGAAGGTTGTTTTCCTTCTCAGTAAAATTTGTTTCAAAGATGGAGGGGGGAGATAGGGACGCCAGGTGGCTCAGTGGGTTAAGGGGGCTGCCTTTCCCGCAGATCATGATCCTGGGAGTCCTGGGATCAAGCACAGCAATGGGCTCCTTGCTCAGCGAGGAGCCTGCTTCTCCTTCTGCCTGCTGCCCCCCTCCCCCGCTCGTGCTGACAAATAAATAAAATAGTAAACAAAAAAAGAAACAAACAAAACAAAGATGAGAGGAACAGAGGACTAGTACCTAAACCATACTGTAGGGGAGGAAACGTTTTCCCTTTTTTCCTTCTAGGTTCTCTGACTAGTCTAATCAATTAATATAAAATGGATTAACAGGTGAAAAACATAAGTTATTAATAACAGGAGACCCAGGAAAACTGAGTAACCCCCCAGAATGGCCCGAGCCATCACCTTAAATACCATCTCCAGCTGTGCGGCCTCCTGTGGCCATTCCAAGGGACCTCAAGGAGAAACCAAACACAAGAACCAGAAAACCAGTAAAGGGGAGGCATGCTGGCAATATTTTTGAACAATCACGACAGAAACACACTGTATTAAGAGGATCTAATGGTCTTTCACGAGTCCGTGTGGAAATCGACGAACTTAAAAGTGTACAACCGAAGAAATTACACCTTGGGAGGCGCAGTTATACCTTGGCGAACCGCTGGCAAGCACGCACACCCTTTCCCCTTTTTTGCATATAATCCCCTGTAAACAACAAGCTTTAGAGCAGATCTTTCCAAGCGATCTGAAATACTGTCTCCCAGGCTACAGTCCTCAGCGAGATAATGAAAAAAGCATTTACTAACCTATTTCGAGGTTGGCTTTTTTTTTTTCCAGACGACAATTTGGCGACCACGAAGGGATGGCGACCGGAAGAGATGCCACCTTTCCGCCTGGACTCCACGAGGAACCGGAGCCTTGGTAGCAGAACGGGCCCCTTGCGTCCAACCCGTGTCCTCGCAAGGAGGACAGACGCCTGGGTGAGTCTTTCCCCAGATCCGGACCTCCCGGTTTGGTGGGTAGAAAGTCCAGAGGCTTCTTCATGGTTGCTTCTGGTCTTTCTCCTGCCAAGTCATGAAAGAGCCGTATCCTGGGTGTGACACAGGCTTCAGGTCTTTTCCGTTGTCTCTTCATTCCTAAGTCCGAAGAGGCGCCGCCATTCCCTAGAGCGCAGGTTACAGGTCTATCGGAGACG
Organism: Martes martes; assembly: GCF_963455335.1. NCBI lineage: Eukaryota > Metazoa > Chordata > Mammalia > Carnivora > Mustelidae > Martes > Martes martes. Next base: position 34,927,601 of record NC_137897.1, on the reverse strand, counting down.
AATCCTCATCCCAGGAATTTAAAATCCTTTGCTATTTTGCCAATTTGAACGCTCAATGCTACAATCATACAGACGAGATTCTGGATGAATCAGAAGACCAGGGACGCTAGCTCCACTCATTAGAGAGTGACAGAGGTTAACCTCACACCGTGCAGGCAGTCCCAGAGGGATTCCCATTCACAATACAAATAATTTAGTTGCTCTGCCGGGGACGCACATAAGAGTTGGCCACTCAGCTCTCCGAGCACTTTCGATTTAGCTAGACTAAACCAAGAGAAAACCGAGACACAAAATACGATCAATCGGCTCGGGGGGTAACACCTGCGAGAGCGAGATCCCTCTAATCAGCTCACTGGTCCACAATAAAACCCCTTAGGTAGTGCCGAGCCTTCAAAACCACGAAGATGAGAGAACGGCCATCACAACTGGAGAAACGGGATGGAGAACCACCTTCCAAGACTCTGGTGGGATTCATGTTCAAAGCACATGGATCCTGTTCTTGCAAGTTCCTAAAGAAATCAGAAACTTATACTAAGGAGGATCGTAATGGCTCAGCTGACCTAAATGGGGGTCCTTTGGAATCCTAACTAGTTTATCTGCACACCCAACTCATGAAAGCTCGCTTCGGAACTAAACCACCTGAGTGGGATACATATTTTAATTGCTATTTAGAAGCTTCTAAAAGAAACTGACCACATACTATCCACCCAAGAGACTAAGAAGAAACTTTCTGAAATTGTGACAACGTTAAGCTCAAAATTATCAACTCCTGAAGAACTTCCAACTGCTCCACTTCTTCTTACCCTTCAAAAGAGCTGTCAGGGAACAAGGTACTAAAATCAAAGCCTCCTTCTCCTCACCATACTAACGCAGTTATGGCTCTACAGTCAAGAGTTGGCCCGACTGTCACTGATATTTAGAGCCTGCTAGGAATTTTTTAAGGCCCTCTCCCCTAAGCTAAAATTAGAACTATGTACCCAGAGGGGAAGAACTAAACCAGATGGACAGATCAACCTAGAATGTCATTTAAGTTGCAACCCAATTCCTTGAAGGATTAAAAGCAGCTGTCCTTACCTTGCAAGCTTAGCAAAACTAGAAATATGGCCCCTGAAACGATCCAGAGTCTTTCAATCTGTCCTTTTTGCCAATCCCCGGACCTCCAAAAGTATTTTTTTGTTTTAAGTAAGCTCCACAACCAGTGTGGAGCCCAACACAGGGCTTGAACTCATGACGCTGAGATCAAGAGTCACATGTTTGACCAACTGAGTCACTCAGATGTCCCAATGTCAAGTCTTATAACCTCTAGGAGAACTCTTATCTAGATCATTTCCTATTTCTAAGACTGAAAAGAAAAAGGGAAGAGAAACCTTTAAAAAAAAAATTCAGGGGCACCTGGGTGGCTCAGCAGTTAAGCATCTGCCTTTGGCTCAGGTCATGATACCAGAGTCCTTGGATCAAGCCCCTCCTTGGACTCCCTGCTCAGTGGGAAGCCTGCTTCCCCCTCTCCCACTCCCAGTGCCTGTGTTCCCTCTTTCACTGTGTCTCCCTCTGTTAAATAAGTAAAATCTTTTTAAAAAAATTAAAAATTGAAAGTTTAAAAAAAATACAAATGGCTCAAGAAACACTCTTGTCCGAAACCTAGCCCACAGCTCCCATAAGGTTACTTGTCAAGGATAAATACAAATCTTAAGTGTCCTCTCTCCACAAATGTTAACAGAAAAAAAACCTGTGGCTGTCTGAGCAGGTAACCTTAACTTATTCCATCTGCCAGAAAACCAGTCTGGGTCCAACTGTTCTTTTGTAAACCAGCGAGTTCTGCATTATCATACCCGCCTCATGGCTGAAATTCTTAAAACAATGATTATAAGGTTTTTGTTTGTGTCTGTATGTATTGTAGGTATGTGGCATTTTCTACCTCCACGTGGTATCGCCAAAATAAATTTGTAAAAGAGCTCTATTTGATTGGCTTAAAGAAAATTAAGTGCTTATATAAATTAAACTCTCAGAAATAGAACTAACCCAAAAAAGTTTCAAGTCCGCATGATCTGGAAAAATATTCAGTATTAAAGCCAGTTTAAGTTTGTTGGTCTAATTGAAATTGGCGTGTCTTTGGGAGTTATCAATATTGAACACAATACAGATAATCAATTTTTTAGTCTAACTCAATTTGTTAAATTTGTGTTGTATCTGTTGCAATTTGTCAGCAAAATGACTACAAATGATGGTTGACTTTGTCTGTTTCATGAAGTTTTTATGGGTAATTGTTCAAAACAAATAGGTTAAGTAAGATAAAAAGTTTGTAGGTAAACTTAAATAGCTTCTAAAATCTTTGGTAACCTAAAATTTCTAACTTTTACTAAGTTAAATGATATAGTGGGTTGAATTCGTTGGGTATCTAAGTCTTTCACAAATAAAATCCTGAAACATTGCTTACTAAACACAGGTTTATCTACTTTTGCCTTATTACAGAGAAAATAAAGATAAATTTGGGTCTGTTGATAAACATGTTTTATGCTTTACTGAAAGATTGTACCTGCCATTGGCAAAACACATGTTTCTAGAAATTATGAGATGTATTCATAAGTTTGCCAATCTAGAGAATTCTGATGTAACAGATGGTTCACAATTGCTTACTACTAGGTTTTCTCTAGAAAGTAAGGTTTCTAAGCATTAAGAATTCTAATAAATGCAATTAAAACCACTGTAAATAATAAGGGAAACAACTCTGTATGCAAGGAAAGTAAGACGTGGGTTTTGGGTAAGAAAGGCATGAGGAATAGGAGTACATTTTTTGTTGAGGAAAAAGAAAGTGCTTTTGTCCTAAAATGAGATGGTTTTTTGGAGAAGGAAAACTTAGGACAAAGTCTAAATAAAAAAAGAAATTTGTATGAGGCTTATGCAAAAGGAATCTTTGGAAAAGAATTTTATGTGTGGTTGAGACTAAGATCAGAATGAATGAGGTTTTTTTTTAAGATTTTATTTATTTATTTGACAGACAGAGATCACAAGTAGGCAGAGAGGCAGACAGAGAGAGAGGAGAAAGCAGGCTCTCCACGGAGCAGAGAGCCCGATGCAGGGCTCGATCCCAGGACCCTGGGATCATGACCTGAGCCGTAGGCAGAGGCTTTAACCCACTGAGCCACCCAGGCGCCCCATGAATGAGTTTTAATATCTAAAGTACACTGGTACAGGATTGGAATTTGGTTTTTCTGTTAAAAATACCAAAATTTTCTTAGATCATTGGTCTACTCTTTTATTTTAATTCCAGTATAGTTAATATACAGTGTTATATTACTCTCAGGTATACAATATAGTGATTCAACAGTTCCATATATTACCCAGCACTCATCAAGAGAAGGGTATACTACTGGTCTGTCTTAGTAGAAAACTGTAAACAAGGTTTTTATCTTTCATGTAATCTGCCTAGAAGAACAAGTTTCTATGTTTAGTCTTTATGAGGTCCTTGCTCACTTAGGAAAACTGACTCTTCTCAATATTAAAAGAACTAAGATTTGCTAACAGCTATGTAAACTTCTGTACTTGCCTTTAGAATTTCTTATTGTCTGTTGCCTTGGTTAAATAGATAATTAAATATTGGGTTTTGTAATAATCTGTGATCCCATTTAAGCCTGTGCTTCAAAACCTTCTGATATTTTAAACAAACCTCCCAAAATTCAGATTCTAAAAGAAGTCTTTTTTGAGTAATCAGGCTTATTTGGTATGTTAAGTTACATGGGAAGCATTCTCAGATAAATGATGATAAACCTTCCTAGGTCATATTATATGCGCTTGTGCTATACCTGTTCCAGAAATTATATAAAATTCCTAAAGTTTTGATATGTCCTTGTATAATGTCATCACCTGTAATTCTATTATCGAAGTGTTGCTTGCCACAGGATATAACCAAATTTCCTTGTCAACTGTATTCTAATGAACTCTCATCAACTCTTTAACCATGGCCATTTTTTAGTCTTCTATTTATTTATTATCTATCTATCTATCAGAGAGCGCACAAGCAGGGGGACCAGGTTCCCTGCTGAGCAAGGAGCTGGATGCAGGACCCGATCCCAGGACTCTGGGATCATGACCTGAGCCAAAGGCAGACGCTTCACCGACTGAGCCACTCAGGTGCCCCCATTTTTTAGTCTCAACATTTACAGTTATTGTTTCACTCTGCTGCTTTTACAATATGCTTCAGATTCAAAAAGATTCATGGAAAGGACTTTTGACAGACACAGTTTTCTGATACCCTTACAATCATAAAACAAAACCGAGTAAGAATTTCTGGAGTTAATGGAAAAACTGCATCCAACGGAATAAGAATTAGTAACATGGGACTGAAAAGAATTAAGGAAACATTGCTGGTTCTCTAACATTTGCTCTTCCAGATTTAAGGAAACATTTATCTTTTTCTCCCTACCTGATCCCTCTAGACTTCAGAAACACTCGGTGAGCATTCTTACTTTCATGGCAATTATAGTTATTTGCATAAGTTTAATAACAGGATACCACTGGAAACACTGGTTATACTACCAGGGCTTTGACTGGAATGTCGTACGTGGGAAAGACTTGTAGAGACTCAAATACGACCAACTCAAGGTTGGCTTCATGGCAGACGCAGGCGCCCTGCAAAGCAGATTTTTAAAAGAACTTATATGGTCAACCACAATTCTTGCTGCACTTGTGTGAAATAATCAGGCCAAGTTGTTGAAATTAGACTTATTTCATAAACAAATTAGTTTTGATTTGCTTATCTTTGGTGGAAATGAAGGTGATTTTATTTTTTTTAAAGATTTTATTTATTTATTTGACAGACAGAGATCACCAGTAGGCAGAGAGGCAGGCAGAGAGAGGAGGGAGGAAGCAGGCTCCCCGCTGAGCAGAGAGCCAGATGTGGGGCTCGATCCCAGGACCCTGGGATCATGACCTGAGCTGAAGGCAGAGGCTTTAACCCCCTGAGCCACCCAGGCACCCCATGAGGGTGATTTTAGAGAGAAAAATTTATGTTTCAGGAACACACCTCTGTGAATGTTAGACTCTAGGTCTGATTATGTTTGACTGTTGTTTGCCCACAAAACTGAGCTGAGACTGAAATTCTTTTTATTTCCTCAAGTATCTGGCTATGACTCTCCAAACTAAGGATTCCAATTTTCTCTCATTGTTTTGACTTGGAATCATTGAGAAAGAAACTGCCTTTTTTTTTTTTTTTTTTTTTTCTGAAGCCCTGTGAACTGAAGCTAGACAACTTGAGGTCAACTTAGAGAAACTGCCACAGTGGCCCACGTGGACACAATGTTCACGTTCATGCCTGTTGCTGTCGGGGCCACTCAGGAAGATCACCAGAGACTTTCACACTGCAGAGCAGGAAAACCTGCCAGATTGCCACGGTCTGCCCTCATTTCCCCTGAAGATGCTTTGAGCCTGGTCTAGCAATCTTCTCATGAGCAGCACTCAGGACTCAGACCCTGGGTTTCAAATTTGCTCCAACCATTAACCTGTATTTTTCTTTTCTTCCCATAAGAAATGCTTATTAATTCCCTGAACTTTGAGAGCCCACCTGCAGGACCAACTAACCTATTCTCAAGACTAAGCCCAGGGACGCCTGGGTGGCTCAGTGGGTTAAAGCCTCTTCCTTTGGCTCAGGTCATGATCCCAGGGTCCTGGGATCGAGCCCCGCATCAGGCTCTCTGCTCGGCGGGGAAGCCTGCTTCCCCTCCCCCCCATGCCCGTCTGCCTCTCTGCCTACTTGTGATCTCTGTCAAATAAATAAATAAACTCTTTAAAAAAAAAAAAAGACTATGCCTGGTTCATGAGATATGGAGCAGACTTCTTTCCCTAAGGTCTAGAACAGAACAGTTAAACTCCAGCTACTGGGGAACAATGTTGATCTGTGGTATTTTACTAAAAAAAAAAAAAAAATCTTGTCGAAAAGGTAGAGTGTTAATTTGTAACCATACCACATGGACTTTTCCATGAAAAGTTATTCCAGATATGGGACAGATTCATGTGGATGACTCCCAGTTCGAGCAGATTAAGTCATGGGGCTCCATTATGCTGGCAACAAGCTAATTACAGCACATATCAGCCTTAAGTGACCCAAAACCCCGTCTTGAGGAAATATTAGCTAAATGTTTGGTTTGGAAATTCTTGACTTAGATCATTCTTATGTTTCTAGCTCTGATATTACCCTTCTTACCATTAACATGTTCCCTATACAAATTGTTAGCCTCTTGTATGCAATGATCTAGTCGGACTCACACAAATCTAATGATGGCAAAACGTCTCGATACTATAAATAACGTGTACAGTTCTATATAAAGGTTGATGATTTCACTTAGACATGAAGAGATACTTCAAGCTATAAAAATCCTAAACTTCAGCAAACTCAGAAGCCTAGAGAGGGTTCTCCTTTTGAGGACATGCTTGTCTCATCTATACCAGCACAACTCGGAATGAGCCTTCCTGTTACCGTGGAACAAAGTCATTCTTGTTCACCGTTGTTGCCTCTAGTTCACAATTTGCCCCAGAGTGAGGACTGTTCGCTAAAACTGCAGTAGGTGACCGATGTCAGCCTCTTGTGACTGTCCCAGGTGACCTCAAAGAGAAACCAAAAACAAGAACAAGAAAACCAGTTAAGTGGAGGCATGTAGTCGATATTTTTGAACAATGAGATGTGATAGAAACATCATGGGGGTGCCTGGCTGGCACACAACTCTTGATCTCAGGGTTATAAGTTCGAGCCCCATGTCAGGTGTAGAGATTACTTAAAAATAAAATCTTAAAAAAGAGAGAGAGAGAGAAACATAATGTATTAAGATGACCTAAGGGTTTTTCATGTGTCTTTGTGGAAATCAAAAAACCTTAATTTTTACAACCACATTATACCTTGTAAGGCACAAATATACCTTGGAGAACCACTTGGAAGCACACATACCCCTTCCCCTGTTTGCATATAATCCCTGGAAACCAACAAGCTTCACAGCAGATCTTTCGGGACAATCTAAAATACTGTCTCCCAGGCTACAGTCCTCAAGAAGACAATGATTAAAGCATTTACTAAACTATGTTGAGGTTGGCTTTTTTTTTTCCAGTTGACAAGTGAAAGACACATGAAGATGTTGGGGAGTGGGGAGCCGGATAAGGGAGGTTACCAGGAAAAGCATGGTAAACAAGGGTAAGGTTATTATGCAGATGTAAGCCTTTGCCTCCTCCATTGGTAAGAGTTCCTAGAGCCTGAGTCATCCTGTTCCTGGTACAGCAAGGGAGACACCCTGACAAATGGAAGATTTCCATTATACACCTAAATGTCTCTTACAAAAGGGTAACTTATACTTAGTTTTCAGAGCTTCTCCTGTGTTTGCAGTTTCTTGAAAATAATCTTATACCAAGGACACATATCTTGGGGTGGCAAATTCTGCTCCCCATGCCAGAAATGCAAAGAGGTCTTGAAACACCCTTCGCCTTAAAAATCAAGGATCCAAATTTTGGCATCTCTCTTTTTTTTTTAAGATTTTATTTATTTATTTCACAGAAAGAACACAAGTAGGCAGAGAGGCAGGCAGAGGGAGAGGGAGAAACAGACTCTCCGCTGAGCAGAGAGCCCGATGTGGGCCTCGATCCCAGGACCTTGGGATCGTGACCTGAGCTGAAGGCAGCCACGTAACCAACTGAACCACCCAGGTGCCCCGGCATTTTTTTTTAAAGATTTTATTTGTTTATTTGAGAGAAAGAGTGAGCGAGAGTAAGAGAGAGCACAAGTATGGGGAGAGGCAGAGGGACAATCAGAGACCCCACGCAGCCGGGAGCCCAACGTGGAACTCCACCCCAAGGCCCTGAGATCACAATCTGAGCCAAAGGCAGACCCTCAACCAACTGAGCCACCCAGATGTCCCAGCATCTTTTTAATTTTAATGGAAGCCTTTTACTGAGATCATTATAGATTCGAATGCAGTTGTAAGAAATAACACAGAGAGGTCCCAGAGTGCTTTTCCTAATTACCCCCAGTGGTAACATTTTACAAAAGTACAGTGCAATATCACAGCTAGGATACTGACCTTGATATAGTCAACCCCACCAATCTTATTCAGATTTCCGCACTTTTATTTATAGTCCTTTGTGTGTAGTGTATTTAGTTCTACACAATTTTATCACCTGTGTAAGCTCATGTACACATTACCAGAGAAGATAGTGAACAATTCTATCACCAGGATCCCTATGTGCCCACACTCACATCTCCCCCAATCCAGTCTCCAACCCCATGTAACCAGTGATCTGTTCTCCACTTCTTTTTTGGAGGGTGGGGGTGGGGGGCGAGTAGAGAGAGGATCTTAAAGCAGACTTCATGGTGAGGGCAGAGCCCAGTGTGGGGCTCAATCTCACAACCCCAAGATCATGACCTGAGCTGAACTCAAGAGTCAGATGCTTAACCCAGGTTCCCCATTTTCTCTACTTCTAAAATGTTGTCACTTCAAATATCTTATATAAACGGACTCTAACAGTATGTAAACTTTTGAGATTGGCTTTTTTCACTAAGCATAACTCCTTGGAGCCTCATCCAAGTTGTTTTGTGTACCATTAGTTCATTCCTTTTCCCTGCTGAGTAGGATTCCTTGCTATGGATATACCACAGTTTGTTTAACTACTCAACCACTGAAGGACATCTGAGCCACTTCCAGTTTTTAGCTATTATGAATAAAACTACTATGAACATTCTTCTACAGTTTTTTTTTGTAAACATAATTTTCATTTACTGGGGTGAATGACCAGGAGTACAACTGCTGAGTTGTTTGGTAGCTGAATGTTAATTTTGGAAGAAATTGTCCAACTCTTTCCACAATGCCTATACCCTTTTACCTTCCTACCAGCTATACGTGAGTGACCCAATTTCTCCCCAACCTTGCCAACAATTGGTATTGTCACTATTTTTTATTTTAGTCATTCTCATAGGTGTATGGTGTTATCTCACTATGGTTTTAATTTGTATATTTCTGATGGCTATTGATGTTAAACATTTTTTCATGTGCTTATTTGCCATCTGTATATCCTCTTCAGCAAAAATGTCTGTTCATGCCTTTTGTCCTCTTTTTTTTTTTTTTTTGGCTTTAAAAAAAAAATCTCTAGGCCCAGCTTGGGGTTCAAACTCACAACACTGAGATCAAGCATCATATGTTGTACTGACTGAGCCAGCCAGGACACCCCTGTCTTTTTTTTTTAAGATTTTATTTATTTATTTGACAAAGAGAAAGAGAGCACAAGCAAGGGGAGCAGCAGAGGGAGAAGGAGAAGCAGTCCCCCCCCCCCCACTTAGCAGGGAGCCCCATGCAGGACTCGATCCCAAGACCCTGGAATCATGACCTGAGCTGAAGGTAGACACTTAACCGGGCACTCCCCTGCCTTTTTTTAAAATTGAGGTATAATTGTAATACATTAGTTTCAGGTGTACAACATAATTTGATATATTGCAAAATGATCACCAAAACATCGATCACCATACATACAGAATTTTTTTCTTGTGATGAGAACTTTTAAGATTTACTCTCTTAGCAATTTCCAAATGTGTAATACAGTATTAATTATAGTTGCCACATTGTACATTACCTCCCCAGGACTTATTTATAATTGGAAATTTGTACCTTTTGATTCTCTTCACCCCTTTCATCCACCCTCCCCCCAACCCAAGCCTCTGGCAACTACCAGTCTGTTCTCTGTATTTATGTGCCTATTTTTTGTTTTTAGAATCCACATAAGTGAGTTCATATGGTATTTGTCTTTATTTCACTTAGCATCATGTCTTCAAGGTCCATCCATATTGTCACGAATGGCAAGATTTCATCTTTTTTTCAAGATTTTATTTATTTATTTGACAGACAGGGATCACAAGTAGGCAGAGAGACAGGCAGAGAGAGAGGGGGAAGCAGGCTCCCTGCTGAGCAGAGAGCCTGATCTGGGGCTCCATCCCAGGAACCCGGGATCATGACCTGAGCTGAAGGCAGAGGCTTAACCCACTGAGCCACCCAGGTGCCCCAAGATTTCATCTTTTTTATGGCTGAATAACAACTCTTTGTGTGTGTGTATGTATGGACATATGTATATACATACATATATACATTTCTTTCATTCACCCATCAATGAACATTTGGGTTGTTTCCATGTCTTGGCTATTGTAAATAATGCTGCAGTGAACATGGAGGTGCAGAGATCTTTTCAAGTCAGTGTTTTTGTTTTCTTCAGATAAATACCCAGAACTGGACTTGCTGGATCATATGATGGCTCTACCTTTAATTTCTTGAGAAACCTCCATACTGTTTTCCATAGTGGCTGCACCAATTTATATTCCCAACAGCGCCCAAGAGTTCCTTTTTCTCCACATCCTCACCAACATTGTTATTTATCTTTTTTATTTCGGCCATCATGACAGGTGTGAGGTCATTGTGGTTTTGATTTGCATTTCCTTGATGATTAGTAACGTTGAGCATCTTTTTTTTTTTTAAGATTTTATTTATTTATTTGACGGACAGAGATCACAAGTAGGTAGAGAGGCAGGCAAAAAGAGAGGAAGGGAAGCAGCCTCGATCTCAGGACCCTAAGAGCATGACCTGAGCCCAAGGCAGAGGCTTTAACCCACTGAGCCACCCAGATGCCCCGACCTTAGGCATCTTTTCATGTGTCTATTGTCCATCTATATGCCTTCTTTGGAAAAATATCTATTCGGATACCGTTAGCCTATCTTTTTTAATCAAATTGGGGTTTTTGTTTTGTTTTGCTGAGTTGTATTACAAGCTCTTTGTATATTTTGGATACTAGCCCCTTATAAGATTTGCAAATATTTTCTCCCATTTAGTAGGTTTCCTTTACATTTCATTGATGATTTCCTTTGCTGTGCAGAGCTTTTCAATTTGATGTGGCCCTACTTGTTTATTTTTGCTTTTGTTGCCTTTGTTTTGATGTTGAATTCAAAAACTCATTACCAAGACCAATGTCAACGAGCTTACTACCTTCTTTCTTCCAGTTTTATGGTTTCAGGTCTTATGTTCTAGTCTTGAATCCATTTTGAGTTGATTTTAGTGTATGGTGTAAGACAGTGGAAGATAGGGATACAGTCTCATTCTTTTGCATGTGGCTGTGCAGCTTTCCCAGCACCACTTAGTAAAGAAACTGTCCTTTCCTCGTTGTATATTCTTGCCTCCTTTGTCCTAAATTAATGGACCATATACATGTGGATTTACTTCTGGGATCTCTATTCTGTTTTGCCATTTTCTAATTACACTGTTTCTATTTTTACCATTGAAATGTGAGATTCCTTAATAGGATATGTGGTTTGCAAAGATTTTCTCCCAGGCTATAGGTTGTCTTTTTATCCTCTTCATATAGGCTTTTGCAGAACAAAACTTTTTAATTCTAATGAGATAGAATTTGTCCATTTTTCCTTCTATGGATTGTCCTTTGGTGTCAAGACTAAGAACTCTCTGCCTAGTCCTAGATTCCAAAGATTTTCTATTTTTTTCTCAGATTTTTATAATTTTATATTTTACATATAATTCCAAGATTCATTTTAAGTTAACTTTTTTTATAAAGTGTGAGGGTTAGGTCAAAGCTCGTTTTTTTTGCCTGTGGTTGTCCAATCGCTCCAGAACCGCTTGCTGAAAATGTTACCCTTCCTCCATTGAAACGTTTTTGCACTTTTATCAAATATCAGATGAACTAATTTGTGTGGGTTGATTTCCGGGTTCCCTAGCCGTTCATTGGTCTGTTTTGATGCTCCTATCTCTGCCAATATCACACTGTCTTGATTACTGTAGCTATACAGAAGACTTATCACATGGATTCTTCCCACTTTATTCCTCTTTGTCAAGATGGGTTTGGCTATTCTATGGTTTCTTTCTCTCTGTATAAGTTCAAGAATATGCTAGTCTATATCTACAAATAACTGCTGAAATTGTAATAGAAATTACATTACCTCCACAGATCAACTGGGAGAACTGACATCTTTACTACATTGAGTCTTCCCATCCATAAACACAATATGTCTCTCCAATTTATTTAAATAGTCTTTCTTTCATCAGCATTTCATAGAGACTCTGTACATATTTTGTTTTGTTTTGTTTTGTTTTTGTCTATGCTCAGTGTGGAGCTCAATGCAGGGCTGAACCCATGACCCTGAGATCAAGACCTGAGCTGAGATCAAGAATTGGGTGTTTACGATGGAAAGAACCTAGATGTCCATCAACAGATGAATAGATAAAGAAGATGTGGTATATGTATATATACAATGGAATACTATGCAGCCATCAAAAGAAATGAAATCTTGCCATTTGCAATGATGTGGATGGAACTAGAGGATATTATGTTGAGCGAAATAAGTCAATCAGGGAAAGACAATTATCTATGATCTCTCTGATATGAGGAATTTGAGAGGCAGGGCGGGGGGGTGTGGGGGGAAAGGAAGTAAAAAATGAAACAAGCTGGGGTTAGGAGGGAGACAAACCATAAGAGACTCTTAATCTCACAAAACAAACTGAGGGTTGCTGGGGGGTGAGGCGGTAGGTAGAGGGTGGTTGGGTTATGGACATTGGGTAGGGTATGTGCTATGGGGAGTGCTGTGAATTGTGTAAGACTGATGAATCACAGACCTGTACCCCTGGGGCAAACAATACATTATATGTTAATAAAAATAATTTTAAAATAAAATGGAAGATCTGGGGGGGGGACATAAATAAATAAATTGGGTGCTTAACCGACTCAGCCACCCAGACGCCCCCATATTTTATTAAATGTATATGTAAGCATTTCATTTTCTTTGGAGTGATTGTAAATGGTATTGTGTTTTTAATTTTGGTCTCCATGTGTTCATTGTTAGTATATAGGAATATAACTGATCTTTTTTAAAGATATATTTATTTATCTGATGGGGTTGGGGGGAGAAGCAAAGGGAGAGGGATAGAGAGAATCTCAAGTAGACTCCCCGCTGAGGGCGTAGCCCAACACAGGGCTCGATCTTACAACCTTGAGATCATGACCTGACCTGAAGTCAAGAGTCAGACACGTTAGTAACCAACTGAGCCACTCAGGTGCCCCAAAATATAATTGATTTTTGTGTACTGATCCTGGATCCTGTGATCTTGCTGAATATTATTAGTTCTAAGAATTTTTTGTATATTATTTGGAATTTCCTATATGGAAAATTATGTCATTTGCAAATAAGGACAATTTTATTTCTTCCTTTCAAATATGTATGTCTTCTTGACTTACTGCCCTAGCTAGAACTTTCAGTACTACCCTGAATAAAAGTGGCAAGAGACGAAATTCTCACCTCGTTCCCGATTTTAGGGGAAAGCATTTAGTTCTTTACCACTAAGCCAGATATTGCTAGCAGATTTCATACAAATGCTTCTTTATCAAGTTCAGGCCATTGCCCCCTGTTTCTAACTTGCTGAGCATTTTTAATTATGAATAGGTATTCTATTTTGCCAAATGTTTTTTCTGAACTAATTGGCATGATTTTTTTCTTTAGTTTATTGATACAGTAGATTACATTGATTTTCAAATGTTCAAGCAGACTTGCATACCTGGAATAAATCCTGCTTGGTGGTGGTGATGGTATATAGTTCTTCTGGAATCTTCTTGTACTCATTTCTTCTGAACTTCAACTAATAGCTTCAGAAGAGAAAATTCCCAGAGATGAAAAGCATCAATCACTATCTAAAAACAGGGAAGTTTCCTCTGGGTCTAGAGCTTTGAAACCAGGATTCAAATCCCAGTTTTGGCATTTACTAGTCCCAGACCTTTGGCAAGTCACTTGATTCTCAAAACCTCAGTTTCCACATCTGTAAAATGGGGATAACTATGCCCAAGTGAGAGAATTAGGTAATGAGGCACTATCTGGCACCTAACAGGTAGTTAATAATGGTACCATTTGAATTCCAAGGCAACAAGCATTTTAAGAAGAATTAGAAACATTTCTGAAGGGCAGTTATAGGGCACAGAGGTCACATAGCAAAGTTCATGCAAAATGATCATGTCTATAATCATTTACCCTTGGGTTTTCTTTTTTCATGTTATAAGATGTTTTAGTAATAGATATCACCATGAGACACCAAGAGGATCATTCAAAGATGTCCTCATTATTAGTTATTAACTTATTAAATGCAACAGCCATTACTGCTCTGCAGGCCTCTACAGAACCTCGCTGCGGGGGCCCCACAGGCATTAGCTGCCCAGTCTGCACACGACACTTCCCCCTGGCTCTTCGGGCCATCAAAGAGCACCTTGATTCTAATTGCTCAGGTGCTCCCCAAAACCCCCAATCTTACTTCTTTTGATCTAACTAGGTTTTTAAAAAGGGTATAAATAAGGCAAGCCTACTTTTTGGGGGGTGATGCAAGAAAAGAAATTGGCTGGGAGAAGAATAATCAACAAATGAAATGGAGTGCTGCACTTTACTTCCAACCCCACGCTCTTTGAAAACAAATGAGTCAAAGTGACCTATGACACTGGCTTACAGATATTCACATTTGTGACCCGCAGTGACAGGTATATTTTTTTGTGTGTTTATGTGTATTTTATTGTGTCCTGGTACACGCCCGCACAAACATACATAACTCAAGTCAAAGTTTAATGAAATAACACTTTTGTTACTATCAGTGATACATGCGGAAGTTTCCCCATCTATATTGTCACTATTATTTAATGCTGGTTGCTACTACCAATCCTATGACCTGCTGAATGGATCCTGAGTGAGCCACGAGTGGGCCTCAGCCAGGAGGTCATATACGCTCAAAAAGAACTCCTGCTGGGCTGCTGGGAACCAGAGAGAGAAGCCCTACATAGGGTCTCCCGGCAGGTTGGTATCCCAGTCTGGCTGAACAAAAACTCTCCTTTTCTCTGGTCAGGATCACAGATGTAACAGTCAGCAACATGTCAAGGGTACTCTCTTGAAAATGGCAAATGTTTGTCTAAGTGCTCCTAAATTTTCTGTGCCTGGGACACGAACAGAAGGAATGTAAGTAATGTTCATGCAGCAGCTGAAGTTGGCCGGGCACACGGTTGGAGGCGTCCATGTTTCACTGCCGTCTTGCACCTCGGGCCACAGGGAGACAGATGCCAAAGTGTTCTTTGAGACCAGAGGCTGCTCATGACTCCTTCTCTGATCAGCCCAGGCCCCCTCGCCGGGGGGGCGGGGGGAGGGAGGGGGTGGGTAGAAAGAGATCCAGTTATAACTGCTGCCTAAACCATAAAAATACCACCAAACCCCTCGTATACTCCTGCCCCCCTCAGCCATTCCTGACCACACTGGCAGAGATGGAGCTTTCAGACTTCTGGGACCCAGAAAAATTTCATGTCACAAGCAGTTTCTGGCTGCTGGAATGGAGGCTTGGGCGGGCCTCCGGGACAGAATGCCCTCTGCTCTGTGAAGCCATCAGGCCCAGTGCAAACAGAAAGGCAGGGCCCACCCCCTCACTCTTGGGGGCCAAACCTGAACAGAATCTCAGAGAGTGAAGTGAAGAGTCCTATCCCAGACCAGAAAAAGAGACTATCTTTCAGGATAAACAAAAAACAAAACACTGGTGTGTGTGTGTGTGTGTGTGTGTGTGTGTGTGTGTGTGTGTATTTATATAACACTTAAAAAGGAGGGGACTTTTGTATCTTTTATCAGAGCTGTGTCTCCCAGTCTCCCAGATGTGGGGACTTTTTGGAGAGAAATGTTACTTTGCTCTGTGCAACTTTAGGTTAATGGCGTCCTCAGAACTGTTGTTTGTTCCTTTGGAGCTCTGAGCCACAGTTTCAAGCCACATGGCACTGGGGAGAAGAAAAAGGGCTGGTGGCAGGTGGGGGGGGTTGGGCTGAAGATCTGAACTTGACTAGTCCCTTCAGCTCTGTTGGACCCCACTGCGGAACTGTGTGTGGCATCTTATGGCGAATGCTGCAGAGGGCAAGGCTGGCCACTACCTGTAGAGTGGGGAGGTGGGCCTTACACTGAGGGACACGGGAAAAAAGGGTCCTTCCTGGGGGGGGGTGGGAAGGAATTAAGCCAGCCCAGTCACATGGGCCCCTGAGGGGTCTGATGTCTGTGGATTCCACCACATCCAAGACTGGTCAGAGGGGCTACTTACTTCCATTACCTCCAGCCCTTTGGAAAAGCCTCCTTCACTTTTGTGCTGTGAGAGATCTGGGGGAGAACCTAAGCTGTCCTTTGACCAGAGTACTGAAGGGGAGAATAGGGTCCCCTTCCTCCAGGTCAGGGTGAAGCTGGCAGAGGGAGCCAATGGCCAAGGACAGCTGTGCCCAGCAGACAAGTGCCCTCTAGAGGGCAGCATTTGGGTGGCCTGACAGGTGGGTGGATGGGGGCTTTGATCATCCTGACACCTCAACAGGGAGACCGCTTAGAAATAGCCAAGGAGGGGCGCCTGGGTGGCTCAGTGGTTTAAGCCTCTGCCTTCGGCTCAGGTTATGATCTCAGGGTCCTGGAATCGAGCCCCGCATCGGGCTCTCTGCTCAGCAGTAGCCTGCTTCCCCCTCTCTCTGTCTGCCTCTCTGCCTAGCTCTGATTTCTCTCTCTGTCAAATAAAAAAAAAAAAAAAAGAAAAGAAATAGCCAGGGAGCTTGGTGAGACGGAATTTTCCAAAGATCAAGCTTCCAAAGATTTGAATACTGTAAGCTGAGTGTTTGTGTGGAAAACATTATTTAACGGGGAAAGTATGAATCTTTTGTCTACATTTTCTCTCCCCGTTCTTCAAAGAACCAATGAGGCCACAGGCTTCCTACTGGCTAGAGCAAATATTGTATTCAAAGCCTAGCTGGTGTGCCTGGAGGAGAGAGAGGCGGAGGCTACCACCGGCTTGCCTGCCAGATCTCTCCCTCGAGTCTCTATTTCTTCTGACAGTTCGGAGAAGTCCAGGCTTGACTCTGTATCAGGTGAACCGCCTGGAGCAGCTCTGAAGCGTAGCTCGTGTTCCTCCACATTCCCAGTTCTCGTCTCTTTCTGGGCACACAGGAGGACCACCCTTCCCGGCTGTGGGGAAGTTAAGGTGGATCGTTTGTTACCACAGCATAAAATGGTCCACCCAGACAGGTTCATGTTGTTTTCCTGAGCAGAATCCATAGCACCTTAGGATTTCTCAAGGTATGATTAGCCAATGAAGGGGTGGGAAACTTAATGACCTCAGAACTGGGAACTCCACTCCCTGTTCTCTCATGAAAGCTCATAATGGCCACAATTCACTGGGAACCCGTTCCAGGCGACTCTGGATCTGTTTGGCAGTAAGTAACTCCCACGTTCCCAGAATTCTACTGGGCTGGGTAGTTCTATAAAAATCTGTCTCCCCGGAGGCTATTTCAGTGTTGATACTTGTTCAAAAACATTCAGTCAAACAAACGTTCATTAAAAAGCTGGCCATCTAACCACCAGGCAGAATTGGAGCAGCAGAATTGAGGCTGACTCTCGGGAACCGGCTCCAAATGAAGGGCAGGACATTCCTCCTGAGGCGGCATCTCGTTCCTCAGTAACACAGGCTACATGTCTGCTGTGGGCTTCCATGGCTACCCAAATGCACAGATCTGGTCTCCAGGATTCTCGTGATCCTTACCCAGTTACCATGGCCACAACATACAGTTTGAACAAACAACATTTCTGACCTCATCTGGTTCTCACATTTTAAAAGACATTTGGAGAACGAATTCATTTTAAAATATTAAAGTCAATTGGCGGATTTGGAATTTTGAGTATTGTGATTAAATGAACACAGGAACATTTTTTTCCACTCAGAGGCAAAAGAATGACTGCTTCGAAAATCATTTTGACAACCGCTGAAATTTCAAGACAGTATATTTTAAGTAATAGTATTCGATCAATGATGACATTCCTAATAGGAAATATATGCTGTGGTTTTTTTAGGGATGAAGGGCTGTGATGTTTACAACTAACTCAGACTATATACGGCAAATACAGTAAAATGTGAACAATCTGGAAACCGAGGTGAATGGCCAAAGTGTTCACTCTACTATCCTTGCAACTTTCCTGTAGGTTTGACACTTTTCAAAATAAAGAGTTTGAAAAAATCATGTACCCTCCAGATTAGTGACTTTCAAACTTTCTCAACAATAGCCCACAATAAAATATAAATTGTATGCAGTGATCCAGACACAACATACACACATACACATATCATCTGAACAAACGCATACAAATTCAATACAGTTTCACAAAACAATACCTGTTACATGTAAGACTCTGTGACTTTTCTGTTCTATCTTTCTTAAATGCTGGTTGTGACCGGTTGAGGTGAGGTGACTGACCACAAAAGATCACAACGCATTTGAACACTCCGACCCTCAGAGGAGCTTTCTGCAACATTTCTGATACTTAGTATGACCTAAAAACAAAGAAGTACTATCACCAGGAAGACCCGACAGCTTGGCGCATTATGTGGAATTATGTGGACTTTGAAAAACCAGCTCTTCAAACATAGAGGAATTCAGGACATTAAAACTAGAGATTTCGAGGGCAACCCTGATGGGACTGCTCTCACTCCTGAGAGCTTTTTCTGTATCCTCACTTAAAAAACCCCTATCACTTTACTCACACAAAAACAACAACAACAAAAAAAAAACAAAAACAAAAACAAAAAAATAAAACCTAGGGATTTCGCACATGTTGACAAATGCAATCATCATTACTTGTGTGTGGACAAGTACGTGAGCAAGTATTTAGCAGCCATACAGAATTTGCTCTGACACTCAGGCCTAGGGGGTTACAGTTGGCCAACTCCTACCCTGGGAAATCTCTGTGGCCCCCTTCCCAGCTACTGGTTGCCTCCTTGTCTCCTGGCCATTAGTCAGCCTCAAAGTGTGCCACCCATAATAATTTCCACACCTAATGGGATCATCCAAGCTGGAGATTCCCTACCCTGCTAACAGCATCTCTGTCTTCTACACAACCTAAGAAAGAGGATTTTGTGGCCTCTCTGGAGATTCACAATGCATGTTTGCATATGAAAGACTAAAAAATCTTGCAATAAAGAAACTTGTTTAACTTTTTCTTAAATCTTAGTATTTTACACACTTAGTTGTATACGGAAAACCCCATCCCCCACCTTTTCTCCTCCTACCCTGCCCTAAAGTTGTTTTGTGGCTAAGGCCACCCCTGGAAATAACTGTGAAGTAAGTGAAATGGATCTTTGTTTTCAATGCCTCCTGACACATTCCAGACCCCAGGAACCAACGCCAACCCCTTGGGTCTAAGTTCCTCTCACATCCCCCTTCTCTCCTGTTCTGTCCATCTTCCTGGACTCTAGTATCCTGTGCCCCTCGGTGAGGGGGAGGGTAACTGTGGTAGAAAACAAAGGGACTGGGCTTAATGGGCGGTCCCACCAGCAAAACTGGCACAGTTCTTGGTACTTAGCCACTGGATTGACGCTATTTCCGGCACCCGAGTCTCTGTTTCCTGAAAGATGGGGGCAAATGATGGGGTAGAGCCCTGTAGCCTTAGGAGCTTCCAATTCCTAATCTTCTCACTGGAGGGCCCACGTTCACTCTTGCTTCTCTTCTCCAATTGATGCCCATGTGACATTAGCAGAAATCCATTCCTCTCCCCACCTCCACCCCATCCCTGACGTGGCATTGCCGGGGGTTCTCCGCTTCCTAGAGCCATCTCTGAAAGTAAACTGTCCCTTCCATCCTGGGCTGTAATTTTCACCACCTGCCCCAACCCTGTTCCCCTCTCCCCCCCGACCACAAACAATCTCAAGGCCAGTTAACTACACTTTTCCCCACTGGCCAAGGCAATCTGGGCTACCCCACTGGGGCAAGGTCAATCCACGTGTAGGACAAACACCGCGCGCTGGGCCACACTGAGCAGGAGACCGGAGCCGAGGAGAAACTGGGCATTGTGGACCCAGACGGCCACCCCGGCGGAGGGAAGGCTGTCGGACAGGGAGATGTTGAGCGGCCCCTCGGTGGTGTTGGCCACCTCCTCCACTGGGGCCCTCGGGGCCAGCAGCTTGGAGAGGAGGCTGCTGAACCTACTCACGGTGGTGGCCTCTGGCTCTGGGGACGGGCCTGAACTGGATGCGGTGAGGTTCAGCTCCTCCGGGTCCACACAGAGGCCATCGGAAGAGCGCCCAAAGGCCACCTGGCTGAGGTCCAGGCCAGCCACGGAGCCCGGGGCGGCGCATGGCACGTCGGACACGCGCCCAGAGCTCTCCATCCAGTCCCGCAGCCACTCCAGGTGGCAGTCACAGCGCCACGGGTTGCGGAAGAGAAAGAGGCGGCCCAGGAAGAAGCCAGGCTGGAAGGCGGCCCAGGCCAGCACAGTGAGGTGATTGCCATTGAGGTGCAGAGCGAGGAGGCCCGAGAGGTTCTGGAAGGCGCCCTCCTCCACAAAGGCGATGCTGTTGCGGTCCAGGTAGAGCAGCTCAAGCTCCACCAGGTCCGCGAACCAGGCGCGCGCCACGAGGCCCAGCGCGTTGCCACCCAGATTGAGCGTGCGCAGGCGGCGCAGGCCTACGAAGGCTTCCGCGGGCAGCTCCCCCAGCCGGTTGTCGTTGAGCAGCAGGTGCTCCAGGGCGCCGCAGTCGCGAAAGGCGCCTGCGTGCACCGCGCGGACGCGGTTGGCCTGCAGGCTGAGCGAGCGCAGGCGCCTCATGCCCTGCAGCGAGCTGGAGGCCACCGCCTCGATGCGGCTGCGCTCCAGGTGCGCATGCGTCAGGTTGGCCAGGCCGCGCAGCGCGCTGGGCACGCGGCGGAAGAGGTTGTCGAAGGCGGCGAGCTCACGCAGTGCGGGCAGCTCGGCCAGGAGGCGCTCGGGCACCGTGAAGAGGCGGCAGGAGGCCAGGTCGAGCCGGCGGAGGCGGCCGAGTGCGGCGAAGGTGCGAGCGTGCAGGTAGCGCAGCTCGCCGTTGTGCGCCAGGCGCAGCTCGGCCAACCGCGGCAGGCCCTTGAAGGCGCCGGGCGTGATGAAGGACAGGTTGTTGTGGCGCAGCGACAGGCGGCGCAGCGACGGCAGCGTGCCAAATGCCCGCTCGCCCAGGAAGCGCAGGCCGTTCCGGTCCAGGTCGATGGAAGCCGCCTCGCATGGGAACTCAGCCGGCACCCGCAGGAGGCCGGCGCGGTCACAGCGCACGGAGCAGCCACGCTCGGTGCTGCTGCAGGCGCAGGCGGCGGGGCAGGTGCGTGTGCAGGCCTCCTCCGCGCAGATGCTGGGCAGGGTGAAGACCACCGCTGGGAGGTGAGGAGCACGGAGAGAAGACAGAAAAGGAACAACCGTCAAAGGGTCGCGCCAGTGAAGTCCTGCCTGTCCACGTAGCAGGATTCTGCCCTCTACCCACCAAGTTCTCACACCTCCTGCATAACTGCGCCCTCCGAATGCCTTCTTTCCAGGTCCCAGACCTTCCCGGCGCAGGTTCCCCACCCACGCCACCCACCGCTTTGCTTTCCAGTTATCTTCACCGGCAAATCCCAGGTGGGATTCTGGCATCTGACCCAATTCGAAACACCCTCCCGCCTGTAACATCACTTGATGGTCTCCTAGAATTCGGCCTAGGGGGTTCATTGCATGCGTAGGGGGACCTGGAGGGCATCACCGAGGCCTGTGCTCTAGTCCTGCGCTGTCCGATACCGTCGTCACTAGCCACATGTGGCTTCTGAGCATCTGAAATATGCCTAGCCCGAACTGAGATGTGCTAGAAGAGTAAAATATACAGCAGGTCTCAAAGACTTAGTACCAAAAAAAAAAAAGTAAGTTATCTCATCAATAATTCTTATATTGATTATGTGTTGAAATGACATTTTAGAAATATTGGATTAACTAAAATATTAAAATTAATATCAACTGTTTCTTTTTACATTTTAATGGGGCTACTTAGAAAATTTAAACATTGTGACTTGCATTATATTTTTATTGGTGCTAATCTAGTCCCTCCTGCGATAAGAATTCAATAACTGAAAACTACCCCCCCACCTTGAGGAAATTAAGCCTCATGAATAAGATTTAAGGAACCCGAGGTTGGTCGAGAAAGAAAATTCTGTCAATTTTTTTTGTTTTTAACAATCACCACATTTAAGCCATAAGGACAGCATTCTAAATTAACAATGACCTTCTTACGCATCTCAAAAAAATAACTGTGGACACTGTAGAGTTAATTATCATTCACCAGCCCTTGCTCTCTAGAGACCTTTATAAATCATCACAGGAGAGAATGGTGTTTATAAGTTGATTTTGTTCTGAGCACATGAATGAAGAATCAGATAAAGGCTTCAAAAGCCCTCCAGGAGGCTTGCCACCTGCAGCAAAACAGAATGGTAGCCAGAGGTCCTAAGCCCCATCTTGAGTTCCAATGGAAAAGGCAGCATGGAAGAAACACAGGTTTTATCTGGCCAGGAGCAGCTCACAGGTGGAGCGTGCTCGATCTGAAATTCCTGCAGAGGAACAAAGGTACCCAGAGGTAAACCGGACCACTGACACTCATAATTTCTAGCCTCCCTCAGCAGTACTCCCAAAGTCCTAGCAAACATCCCTGACCTGCCATTCAGTCCCTCCCACTGTGTACCCATTACCCTGCCTTGGAGCCCTTGTAGGCACCTGAAGGTGTGGCCACACAAGGAGTGTGCAGAATCTGCTTGCTGCTGCCTCTGTGGCTTTGTTCAGCTCCCAGTGCCTTCAGTACATTTGTTGTGGACACTTCATGTTTTTTCAGCTGCTAGGAAGGGGTTCAGCTTTTTCAGACTTGGCTGGAGAACACTCAGCCCTTTGAGCAACCCCTCTGTTGTAAACTGTAGCTAGTTAAACATTCTGATGTTACAGAGGCTTGACTTAGTTCTAACCTCTCCCTATGAACCAGACACCAAGCTTCCAGCAAGGTTCTTGGACCTTGCGCTGAGCTTGACTGTAAACAGGGCAGCAGCTGAGCTAGAGAGAAACCCTTTTAGAGAGACAGAGCCAAGAATATAACCTTAACTCCAGGCGTCAGCTGGGCAGGGATGGGACCTTTTTCTATCACAACTCTTCCAACTGGGTCAAGTAGAAGGCATCCGATTTCCTTACAAATAGTCCTTCATTCTACTCTCTTCTTTTTAATTAAGAGAAGTGCACTCTCAACTGTATGACTCATGTTTCTACTCAACAATAGCTAACATTGTTCTGGACACACTAAATGTTTGCAGAATTAAATGGAATTGATGCCTTCCTCTGTAATGATTCCTCCTGGAGAATGTCATTTATTAAAAACAAAACATAAGGGGCACATGGGTGGCTCAGATGGTTAAGCATCTGTCTTCGGCTCAGCTCGATGTGGGATCGAGCCCCACATTGGGCTCCCTGCTCAGCAGGGAGTCTGCTTCTCCCTCTCCCTCTGCCTCTCCCCCTGCTTGTGCTGTCTCTGTATTTCTGTCAGATGAATAAATTTAAAAATCTATTAAAAAAAAAAAAAAACAGGGCGCCTGGGTGGCTCAGTCAGTTACGTGTTTGCCTTCAGCTCAGGTCACGATTCCAGGGTCTTGGGATCAAGTCCGACATTGGGCTCCCTGCTCAGGGGGGAGTCTGCTTCTCCTTCTCCTGCTCCCCATGCTTGTGTTCTCTGTCTCTCTCTCTCTCTCTCTGGGTCAAATAAATACATAAAATCTTTTTTAAAAAAAAGTTTGGGACGCCTGGGTGGCTGAGTTAGTTAAGGGACTGCCTTCAGCTCAGGTCGTGATCCTGGAGTCCTGGGACTGAGTCCCACATTGGGCTCCCTGCTCAGCAGGGAGTCTGCTTCTCCTTCTGACCCTCCCCCTTCTCATGGTCTCTCTCTCTCTCTCTCATTCTCTCTTTCTCAAATAAATAAATAAAATCTTTTTTTTTTTAAAGTTTGATTAAGGGGCGCCTGGGTGGCTCAGTGGGTTAAAGCCTCTGCCTTCAGCTCAGGTCATGATCCCAAGGTCCTGGGATCGAGCCCCGCATCGGGCTCTCTGCTCAGCGGGGAGCCTGCTTCCTCCTCTCTCTCTCTGCCTGCCTCTCTGCCTACTGGTGATCTCTGTCTTCAAATAAATAAATAAAATCTTTTAAAAAATAAAAATAAAAAAATAAAAGTTTGGTTAAAAAAAAAACACAAAACCTCTTTGTCAAGGAATTCCTGGGATTATGACAGGGATTAGTTAATAAAATGGAGCTGCCAGTTTTTCTAAAACACATGCAACACGGGTGGGAGTGAAGCTTTTATTGTGTGTCCTTTTTTTTTTAAGATTTTATTTATTTGACAGAGAGAGATCACAAGTAGGCAGAGAGGCAGGCAGAGGGGGAGGGGGGAAGCAGGCCCCCTTCTGAGCAGAGAGCCCGATGCGGGGCTAGATCCCAGGACCCTGGGATCATGACCTGAGCTGAAGGCAGAGACTCAACCCACTGAGCCACCCAGGTGCCCCTTGTGTGTCGTTTTTATCTTAAATGTTGAACCATGTGGTTGTATTCCCTATTTCAGAAAATAGATTAAGATTTATTTTGAACTTGAAACACTCAAGATGTTGTCACTACTAGACACTATTTTCAACCTCTGAAACTTTAAGAGCCACTAGGAATTACTAATTTACTGGATTACTTAGTGAAATTCAAATGAAATCAAGTAAGTTCTCAGAACAGACAACCAAAATCCAGTATGGGTTTACCCAATATGAAGACTAAGTATACGTCTAATGATTCAGAAAAGTAGGGCACTAAAACAAAATTTTTTAAAAAATAATAACATATTTGGGTGAGTTCTGCTTGCAGTAATGGCACAGGAGCTTGTATCAGACTAACATTCCTGCTGATAGCTAGTGTAAACTCTGAAAAAATATTTAAACAAAAAAATCTTTGAAGACACGAGAGATCAACTTAAATAGGCAACCAGAGTAGATACAACCCTTAAAAGAAGAGAAGCTGGGGCACAGTGGTTCAGGTGGTTAAACCTCCAACTCTTGATTTCTTGGTTTTGGCTCAGGTCATGATCTCAGGATCTTGAGATCAACCCCCCAGGTCGGGCTCCAAGCTGGGCATGGAGTCTGCTTAAGATTCTCAATCTCCCTCTCTCTCTGCCCCTCCCCCTCCTTCCCTCTCTAAAAAAAATTAATTAAGAAAAATGAGAGGCAAACTATGTGAAGACACATTTATCTGACTTTTCCTCTTATACCTAAATAACACTGTATGTTAACTCTACTGGAATTTTTAAAAATAATAAATTATAAAAATTAAAATGAAAAGAAAACTGCCTTTTCCTCTTAGGGCATTTTCTTTTTTTTTAAGATTTTATTTATTTATTTGACAGACAGAGATCACAAGTAGGCAGAGAAGCAGACAGAGAGAGGGGGAAGCAGGCTCCCTGCTGAGCAGAGAGCCCGATGTGGGGCTCGATCCCAGGACCCTGGGATCATGACCTGAGCCGAAGGCAGAGGCTTTAACCCACTGAGCCACCCAGGCACCCCCTCTTAGGGCATTTTCAAGTCCATGCTGCAGATAGGGAGTAGAGTTCAAGCAAAAAGCAACAGTCTTATCAGGCTGATGCTTTAGAAGCCAGAGTATTACAGCTGCCACAGTGTCTGGAAATTGAAGAGGGAAAACAAAACTGGCATACAGACTCCCCTCAGATCCTTGTTTGAGTCCTAACGTGCATATATGTGGAGTGACTCCAAGGAGCCAAGAAGTGAAGGCCAAAAGCACTAACCAAAGATTTCAACAATTTCCCAGTAATGGGAGACAGATTAAAAGTTCAAGGTCTACCAAGTTAGAAGGGCTTATAAAATACCTCAGGCTTTCCATGGAAATCCCAGAGGATTTCCTTAATAGTAAAGACCACACCTTAATAGTAAAGACAATTTCCCAGGACAAAGGGCAAAACTGCACTAGGCCTACCCTAACCAAGCCTAAAAGTAAGCCTCCCCAGTATCAAGGTGACCTGTCAGTCAGTACTTTAAGTGACTGCCATACAAAATTCAACACTCCTCGAAGGAAGATATAGAATCTAGAATTCCTTATAACTACTCCTTGTATACAAATAATACTAGATATGTGAAGTAGCAAAACATGACACTTGTCAAAAGGGAAAAAAAAAGTGTTAACAGAGGCAGACCCAAAGACTGCCCAGATGTTGGAATTACCAAACAAGGATTAATTATAAATATGTTAAGAAATTTCCAGGAGAAGATGGATATAATGGGTGAAGACATGGAAAATTTGAATCTTAGAAGAAATATGGAAACTAAAAATGAGCCCAATGGAAATCTTAGTGCTGAAACAACAATATAATATTTGAAAAAAAATTTTAAGATTTATTTATTTCAGAGAGCATGGTGGGGAAGGGGAGAGAGAAAAGAAAGAATCCTCCAGCAGACTCCCTGCAGAGCATGGAGCCTGACACGGGGCTCAATCCTAGGATACGAGATCATGACCTGAGCCGAAATCACAAGTTGGACATCCAACCAACTGAGCCACCCAGGCATACCACAATATTTGAAATTTTTAAAAAATGATTGAATAAGAAAAACAGATTGGACACAGCAGAAAAAAGATTTCATGAACTTGAAGAGAGGTCAACAGAAATTACAGAAGCACAGAAGAAAAAAAAAGACTGGAAAAAATATGATTGGAACTTCAACGCCCTGTGGGATAATATCAAGTAATTAGACTAACATGCATGTATTTGGAGTTAAAAAGTACAGAATAGAGCAGAAAAATAATGGACAATTTCTAAAATTTGATTAAAACCAAGAACCAGCAAACCCCAAGTAACATCACATACACACACATACAAATATACTTCTAGACTCATCATAGTCAAACTGCTGAAAACCAAAGATAGAAAATTCTTTAAAGCATCCAAAGAAAAAAGACATTACGTAGAGTACACAACAATAAGAATGATGACTGACCCACAGAGGCTATAAGTCAATAAAATATATCTTTAAAAAAAATTTTAAGTAAACTCTATGCCCAATGTGGGGCTTGAACTCATAACCCCAAGATCAAGAGTCCCACGCTCTACCAAGTGAGCAGCCAGGTGCCCCCTGAAATTGCATCTTTTAAAGTGCTGGAAAAGGGGTGCCTGGCTGGCTCAGTCAGTGAAGCGTCCAACTCTTGATTTTGGCTCAGGTCATGTCTCAGGGTCCTGAGATCGAGCCCCAAGTGGGGCTCCATGCTCTGTGTGGAGTCTACTTGTCCCTCTCCCTCTGCTCTTTCTCTCTCTCTCTCTCTCAAATAAATAAATAAGTAAATAAATAAAATATTTAAAAAAAATAAAGGGGCACCTGGGTGGCTCAGTGGGTTAAAGCCTCTGCCTTCAGCTCAGGTCATGATCCCAGGGTCCTGGGATTGAGCCCCGCATCGGGCTCTCTGCTCAGCAGGGAGCCTGCTTCCCCCTCTCTCTCTGCCTGCCTCTCTGCCTATTTGTGATCTCTGTCAAATAAATAAATAAAATCTTTAAAAAATAAAAATAAAAAATAAGGCGCTGGAAAAGGGGCACCTGGCTGGCAAGTTTAAGCCCCACGCTGGGTGTGGCGATTACTTAAATAAAAATAAAAATAAAAATAATTAAGTCCTGGAAAAAAAAAGCAAATCTGGCAACCTAGAATTCTATATCCAATAAAAGTATCTTCAGAAAAGAAGTAAATAGAGATACTTTCAGGGTAACAAAATCTGTGAAAATTCATCCCTAGGGGTGCCTGGGAGGCTCCGTGGGTTAAGCCTCTGCCTTCAGCTCAGGTCATGATCTCAGGGTCCTGGGATCGAGCCCCACATCGGGCTCTCTGCTCAGCAGGGAGCCTGCTTCCCTTCCTCTCTCTCTGCCAGCCTCTCTGCCTGCTTATGATCTCTGTCAAATAAATAAATAAAATCTTAAAAAAAAAAAGAAAAGAAAATTCATCCCTAACAGATCTTCCACACAAGAAACAAAGATGTTCTTTAGCCTGAAGGGAAATAAGGAATGAAGAGCAATGGAAATGGCCAATAATGTAACAAAAAGACTTTTTTCTCACCTTAATTGCTTAACAGGTAAGTGATTGTTTAAAGCCAAAAGAGCAATGCACTGTGGAGTTTATAACATATGTAAATGACAAATATGACTAGAGCATAAAGGATAAGAAGGGAAGTAAAACTGAATTGTACTCTTGTAAGGATCTTACATTACAGATGAAGCAGTATAAGATTAATTCAAGGCAGACCACAATAAATTAAAGATGCATACTGCAATCCCTAGAAAATAAAAAAAGAACCTTGGCCCCCATCTCACACTACACACAAAAACTTATTTTAGGTGGACCACAGACCTAAATGTAAAAGCTAAGACTATAAATCTTCTTGAAGACAATATAAAAGAATATCTTTTGTGACCTAATGGTAAGCTAGGTCTTCTTAGAACCAAAAAAAAAAAAAAAACCATAAAAGAAGAAAATAATAACTTAGACTTTATCAAAATAAAAGAAGTCTGCTCTTTGAAAGACACTGTTAAGAGAATGAAAAGAGGGGTTTCTGGGTGATGCAGATGGTTAAGCCTCTGACTCTTTCTTTCGGCTCAGGTCAAGATCTCAGGGTCCTGGGATCAAGACCCGTGTTGAGCCCTGCATTGAGCCCTGCATTGGGCTCCACACTCAGAGAATCCTGCTTCAGGATTCTCCCTACCCCCTGCCCCTCACTAGGTCAAGCTTGTGCGTGCTCTCTTTCTAAAATCAATCAATCAGTCATTAAAAAAAAAAAGGGAATGAAAAGACGGGCCACAGACTGGGAGAAAATAGCTATATATTTTCTCTGTATATATATATCTCATAAAAGACTTGTATCCAAAATATATAAAGAACTCTCAAAACTCAGTGATAAGAAAAGAGATAACTCAATTAATAAATGGGCAAAATATGTGAAGAAACACTTGACCAAAAAAAGATACATAAAAGGCAAACACGAAAATATGGTCAACATCCTTAGTTGTTAAGGAAATGCCAATTAGAATTGTATCCTATTAGAATGACTAAAATTATAAAGATCAACATACCAAGTGTTCAAGAGCATATGGAATAACTGGGACCCTCTTACAGGGTTGGCGGGAGTGTAAAGTGGCACCACCACATTGGAAACAATGTGGCACTTCCTTTAAAATTAAACATACACCTACCTTATGATTCATCCATTCTACTCCTAGGGAAATAAAAGCATATGTCCATACAAAAGACTTGGGCACGGGGCGCCTGGGTGGCTCAGTGGGTTAAGCTTCTGCCTTCAGCTCAGGTCATGGTCTCAGGGTCCTGGGATCCAGCCCCACATTGGGCTCTCTGCTCAGCAGGGAGCCTGCTCCCCCACCCCCCGCCGCCTGCCTTTCTGCCTACTTGTGATCTCTCTCTCTCTGTCTCTGTCAAATAAATAAATAAATAACTTTTTTAAAAAAAGACTTGGGCATGACTGTTCACAGCAGCTTTATTCATAATAACACAGAACTGGAAACAACATTAACACCCACCAAGTTTGAATAGGTAAACAAATTATCATGTAGCTACACAACTGAATACTACTGGGTGATGAAAAGAAATGGATGAATCCCAAGATAATCCTGCTGAGTAAAAGAAGCCAAACAAAAAAAAGGTACATAGTATCTGATTCCATGTACGAAAACATTACTCTGTAGTAACAGAAAGATCAGTGGTTGGCTCAGGATGGGTGGGGAGGCAGAGAGGGACATGGAAGGAGGAACCATACAGGGGCATGAATCTTGGAGGTAATGGATATGTCATTTATCTTGATTGCGCTGATGGTTTCACAAGGGTACACTTCAAATATGTTCAGTTTGTTAAACATCAATTATATTTCAAGAAGTTGGGTTTTTTTTAATATTATTTGAGAGAGAGCACAAGAGAGCATGAGCAAGTGCATGGGGGAGGGCAGAGGGAGAGAGAAATTTAAGCAGAGTGCTGATTGCTGAGTCTGTCACAGAGTCCCATGTGGAGCCCCACACAGAGCCCGACACGGGGCTTGATCTCATGACCCTGAGATCATGACCTGGGCTGAAACAAGAGCCAGACACTTAATTAACTGCAGCACCCAGGTGCCCCAATAAAGCAGTTTAAAAAAAAAGGTATCAAGGAAAGTAATACAGTGTATACATATATATACACATATATATACCATATACGTATATGACTTGTATACAGAATATAGAAACAACTAAATAAAAATGGGTAAAGGACTTGAGACACTTCATGCAAGAATATATTAAGTAGTCATTAGGGAAGTGCCAATTAAAACAACAATGAGATTTCCTTATACACCCACTAGAATGGCAACAGTTCAAAAGACTGACAACCCCAAATGCTGGCAAAGACATAGACCAACTGGATTCTCACATGGTTGGCGGGAGTGGAAAATAGTTCGGGAACTCTGCAAAGCTTTGGCAGTGTCTATTAAAGCTAAACATATGCCTACCCTATGACTCAGCAATTCCACTCCTAAGTATTTACCCAAGAGAAATAAAAGAAAGGTCCACATGAAGACTGTACAAGAATGCTCACAGTGGCTTATTCAGAACAGATAAAAATTGGAAACTACCCAACAGTAGAGAAAGAAAAAGGAACAAACCATTGACACAAACAACAAAAACATTATGCTGAGCCACAGAAACTTGACACAAAAGGGTACATACTATAAGATTATACTTCTATGTAGTCCCAGAACAGAGCCGTTGGCAGGGGGGCTCTGAGAGCTCAACAGAGTAAGGCCTGCAGATGAACTCGGTCCCCAAAGACAGCAAATATCTATAAGACATAGTTTGGGAATGTTATCTGGGTGATAGGAGCATGTATCATAGAGTTCAAATTAATCAGATTTTGTGGGTTTCTTTTTAATTAGTGTTTGCTCAAAGCTAAGCTTGCTACCTTTTTTTCATTTCATATGACAATCTGCAAGGTAAGTATTATTCTCTTCTCATGAAAGAGGAAACTGAGGTTCAAGGTGGTTAAATGACATCAATCTTTGGTTTTTGTCTTTCCATTATGCTGTACTCTCCCCCACCCGACACACCCAAAGAGCTTCCGTCTCTAACTATAAACTGAAGGGCCCGCGCTTCCTGCCCTTTAAGGGCCCTTCTGGCTCTCATTTTCCCAGTTGGGCGGCAGCTGTTGCCAACCACCACCTCTAAGAAAAAGTACCAGGACCCCGTGGGTCTCTGCTGCCTCCTCCCAGACACAGCTGTTTGGACTGGGGATAAACATTTGACCTAAGGAGCCAATCAGATTCATTCAACAGCCCCTGCCCCCTCCCCACCAACTGGCCGTGAACATGGAATGGGCAGTGAGATGGTGTGGGCATCAGCCAGTACAACACTGGGGCTAGGTTTGTTACCAGAGCCACGTGCTTGTCAGAGTTACAAGGGAGCAGGAGTCCAGGGCAAGGTGAGGAAGCGTGTGCGGACAGAGGACAAAACCCAATGTGAGCATCACAGAGATGGAGATCAGGAAGAGCGGGAAGTTGCTAGCCAGCTCGCTAGTTCCCAGAAGGTCTGGCTATAGCTGTTTCTATGACATTTCCTCGTTTCCATTTTATAAACCTACTCAAACCATCTGCGTGGACAAGTGGATTTCTGTTCCTTGCGACCAAACCATCTCTGATAGTAGAGGACATTTGATACTTTTTCTGGCTACCTGGCACCTTTTAAGTACTCTTTGTACAATTAGGGAATTTTCTACATTATAAGTCCTCCCTCCTCAAGATAGAAGCCAGAAATTCTCTTTCCCAACGTCCCTTACAGTTAGGGCCCAGGCATGTGACCTAGTTTTGTTGATTGGACACCCCAAGGGACACTTGGATTCAGAAGTAAGTGCAAGGCAGAAACCATTTTCTGGCCAGGATGACGGCAGAGGCATCTGGATTTCAGGCTCTTGGAGTATTATTTCTGGGACCCAGCGCCCAGCATGACGCCCGTGAGCTGCCAGGTGGGTCCACCAGTGGTGGTGGCCTCAGGGCCTTTGCTGGAGCTGCCAGGCTCCCTGGCTTAGGCATTGCTCTGGGCAGTGGGCCCCAACCAGGAAAACTGGGAACACCTCACAATCCTGAATAACCCTTTCTTGGCTTCAATGGTACCCTGGTGCTGTGGTTTACAACAAGAATCCAAAACACCATCAGAGGTAAAACAGGTCCTTCTCCCCGCCCCCCCCCCACCGAGAACCTTGTAAACATTCCACCTTAAAAGAA
This sequence comes from Martes martes, assembly GCF_963455335.1. NCBI lineage: Eukaryota > Metazoa > Chordata > Mammalia > Carnivora > Mustelidae > Martes > Martes martes. The sequence continues at coordinate 34,895,440 of NC_137897.1, read as the reverse complement.
AAGGCTACTCAAATTCAGGACCAGGCAGTGCCCCTCAACCAAAAGGAAGCTCCTTGCTATTCACTGGCACAATAAATAGAATATGAAATCAAAATTTGTTGAGGCCATCCCTGATTTTTCCAAATGCAAATGAAAAGGGGCCCCTCCTGTCATCAGCAGTGATCATTCCAAAAACAAATCTCCTCGGCTGTCCAGGGCCAAGTTCCACTGGGATCCCTTGGCCAGAAAAACATTTACCGAATTAAAATAAAGATCACAGTTTGTGAGAAGTGAAGGTCAAACTCCCTGGCAGTTGCTGAGCAATTTCTGTTCGCACACCGGTATTTTTGAGAAGGATGCGTGTGGAAATCTGAAGAGGTTTCAGTGCTTTTATTCCCAGTCTGACGTTGGGAGAGGAAGGTGGGAAATTCAGCCAACCTGGCCAGGTCTCAGGACTGGCCGCTGCTCAGCCAGGCTCTGTCACAGCTCAGGGTCACGCATACGGGACTTTCCAGAGCATTCAATCTGGAAGCACTCATCCTGAGGGCATGGCCTCTCTCATTCTCTCATAAACTCTGATGACACTGCCTTTCATCCCTGCCTTCTCATACTGCTCTCTTGAGCGTTTTGTTTTGCTTTAACCTCAGCCAAGCTTTCCGAATCTCAGTTCCCTCATCTGTAACAGGCAGACCATTATGAGGAACGGAGGAGTTGTAAAGCTCGAAACAGCTGTGAAAGCATGGGATAAAGCTAACAGCAGGCTCCACGAGGCACTGTTGCCACAGGATTAAATCTCACCAAGAGACTAGTACTTCAAGGACCACGTGGAGATCTGCCCCCAAAGTGGAAAGCAAGACACCAAGTATGAGACTAGTGAAGTTACAACAAGTAGACTGCAAGGAAGAGTCTAGAATGGTTCTCTGCCTGGGCTGCACATTAGAATCACCTAAGGAGCTTTCCAGACACTCACAATGCTCAGGCGGGACACCATACCAAGAGAATTCTGATCTTCAAGGATGAAACCAGGCACTGTGCTCCACAGATGATCCCAATACATAGCCCAAGTCAAAACCCAAGGGTCTAGGTGGACTAACTTTATTAAAATGGGATTTATCGGGCACCTGGGTGGCTCAGTGGGTTAAAGCCTCTGCCTTTGGCTCAAGTCATGATCCCAGAGTCCTGGGATCGAGCCCTGAGTCGGGCTCTCTGCTCAGGAGGGAGCCTGCTTCTCTGCCTATTTGTGATCTCTGTCAAATAAACAAATAAAAATCTTTAAAAAATAAAAAATGGGATTTATCCACGTGGTATAAAACGTTACAAGGTGTAACCTAGAATTACCATATGCCCCAGCAATTCCACTCCTTAGGTATATACCCAAAGGACTTGAAAGCAGGTGTTCTAATAAATACTTGGGCATGAAAGTTCATAGCAGCGTTATTCACAATAGCCCAAAGAGGGAAACAAATGTCCATCAACAGATGAATGGATAAACAAAATGGGGTCTGTCCACACCATGAAATATTATTCTGCCTTAAAAAGGAATGAAGTAGCGATACACACTAAATGTGGATGAACCTCAGAAACGTTATGCTAGGGGCGCCTGGGTGGCACGGTCGGTTAAGCATCCAACTCGGCTCAGGTCGTGATCTCAGGGTCATGAGATCGAACCCCCCCGTTGCCCTCCGAGCTCAGCGTGGAGTATGTTTGATATTCTCTCCCTCTCCCTCTGCCCCTCCCCCCGTGCTTTCTCTCTCAAATAAATAAATAAATCTAACAAACGAACATTATGCTAGGGGAAAGCAGCCAGACACACAGGCCACATACTGTACGATTCCATTTACATGAAATGCCCAGAAGATGCAAAGCTGTAGAGACAGAAAGTAGGTTAGTGACTGCCAGGGGCTGGGAGTAGTAAGAATGAGGAGTGACTGCCTAATAGGTAGAGGGTTTCCTTTCGGAGTGATGCAAATGTCTTGGAAATAGAGATGATGTTTGCACAACATTGTGAATGTGCTCAATGCTGCCAAACTGTACACTTTAAAATGGTTCATGGTTTGGGCACCTGGGTGGCTCAGTCAGTTAAGTGTCCAAGTCTTAGTTCAGGTCTTGATGTCATGCTTGGAGCCTACCCTAAAAAAAAAAAAAAATTAAAGAATTTAAAATGGTTCATGATTGGGGAAGCTGGGTGGCTCAGTCAGTTAAGCGTCCAACTCCTGATATCTTGATTTTGGCTCAGGGCATGACCTGGGGGTCCTGAGATCGAGCCTGCACGTTGGGCTCCATGCTGGGCATGGAGTCTGCGTAAGTCTCTCTCTCCCTCTTTTTCTGCCTCTCCTCTCCCCCACCATGCATGCAGGTGCACTTTCTCTCTCTCTCTTATAAAGAAAATGGTTCATGGTTAATTTTATGTTGTGTGAATTTTACTTCAATTAAAAAAAATAATAATAATAGTGAATGTTACAAGGTGTCCGGAATCTAGGCAAATACAGAAACGGGTCCCTGCTTTTGTGTTCGGGTCTGATGTACTGACCACCTCTACGCTGCAGGGAGGCAGGGAAGGCTGGGTTCAGATGCCCCATAGAATGAGGTCTTAATGTAGACCAGCTGAGGAATTTCTCCTTCAGAGGCCCTCTGCTTTTCAGATGTGTGCTTTTCCCCCCTTGAGGTCTGCTAAGGAGAACAGTTACTCATGGAGTTTCCAACCACAGGCTGAGTTTTAAGTGTTCTTCATCCTCATTGTTTTCAAAGAACTTGTGCCTCACGAAACCAAAATAGCAAGGGAAAATATGGTCATTTTCTTCTTTCAGCAAAATCTCTTCAGCCACTTTGGCTCTGGAAGTCATTCTCCTCCCACTCCCTGCAAATGCTGTCCGGGTTGCTCCTCAGGCCAAGACCCAGTGCTGGATTCTCAAAATGAAATGGGTGGGGGGAAATAGAGAAGCAGTGGGGGAGACCATCCCATGGCCTCTGACCTCACGGTAATCCCGGAACTTCCTTCTCATGCCACAAACATACTTTTTGTGACAGTAAAGACAGAGAGGATCCTGGATTCACCCCTCAGCTTTGCTGACTAATGTGTGTCGTGGGGGATGGAGAAACTGGTGTGTCTCGAGAAGGGTGTTCTGCTCATAGCCTCACAGGCCCTGGGAATCCTACGGTAGAGAGCTGTCCCATAGGAGGAGTAGAACACAAGGCCCCAGGAAGGCCTCCGGGCCTAAATATTGATAATCGCCCCAAACTGAAACAAGTGCTCTACTTGTTTCAATGGGGGGAATGAATGATGAACAAACCAGTAGCCCCCATACAAGGAGTACTACTCTACAATGAAAGCCAACGAGCTACTTATCCATGCAACGACGCCAATGAATGGCGTACACATACTGCCCTTCACTCCACAACACAGTCTCGTTAATAAAGGATGTGTTCTCTTTGGGGTGCAGGCACTCTCCCCCTACAGACTTCGTTTTCTCTTTTTTTTTTTTTTCGTTTTCTCTTTTAAGTCAAGTTGATTGAGGTATAATTTACCTCAATGTAAATGTACCCATTTTAAGTGTATAACAAATGCAACACACCCATGTAAGCTCCGCTCTACACAGGATTTAGAACATTCCTATCATTCAGAAAGTTTTCTCGGGTCCCATTGACAGCAGTCCCCTCCCCATCCACAGCTCCAGACGACCACTGATACACTTTCTGAACTGTAGATTCGTTTTGCCTATTCTAGAACTTCATATAAATGGAATCAAATGGTTTTTTTCAGTCAACATGATGTTTGTGAGATACATCTGTGTTGTCTGAATGTCACTGTTCCTTCATTTTTTTTTAAGATTTATTTATTTATTTGAGAGAGACAGAGAGATCTCAGGGAGCAGCAGAGGGAGAGGGAAAGAGAAACCTTCACAGACTCCTTGCTGAACGTGCAGCCAGACTCGGGACTCGATCTCATGGCCGTGACATCATGACCTGAGCCCAAACCAAGAGTTGAACGCGCAACCGACTGAGCCACCCACGGGCCCCGGTTGTTCATTTTTACTGCTGGACAGTATTCCACTGTGCGGATGTACCCCAATTTGTGTGTTCAGTCACCTGTGGATGGGCATTTGGTCTGTTTTCCAGTTTTCACCTATTGTGACTGAGGCTGACGGAAGGATCTGTGGGTGAGTCTTGCCGCAGACACGTGTTTTCAGTCAGCGTTTACCTAGGAGAGGAACTGCTGGGTCCGATGGTAAGTATCTCAGTTGCTTCACATCCACACCAACACTTGCTATGTCTTTTTAACTCCAGCCATCCTAGTGGGTGTGAAGTGGTATCTCCTTCTGGGTTTCATGTGCATCGCCCTGATGACTAATAAGGTTGAGTATCTTTTCATGTACTTGCTAGTCATCTGCATATCTTCTTTGATGAAAGAGCTATTCAAAACGTGCTGTCCATATTTTAAAGATGGGTTGTCTTAGGGGGCACCTAGCTCGCCTGGGAGAGCATGTGACTCTTGATCTTGGGGTCGTGAATTCGAGCCCCACATTGGGCATAGAGGTTACTCATTGAAAGAAAAATTGTAATGGGTTGTCTTATTATTGAGTTTGAAGAGTTTCTGAACTAGATACAGATTTTTTTAGGTGCAAGGCCTCTATCAGGTACTGTAGTGGTTCTCATCTGGGCGGCTTCACCCATTTAACAAATCTTTACAAGCACCTACAATGTCTTAGATTCTAGAGACAGCAAGGTGAATAAAACAGAAACCCGGGCCCTTGTTAGAGACTTGTGGTTTAGAGCAAGCCCGGGGTGAGGAACCCTATAAAGCAAGGAATTGGGATATTAAGCTTGTGGACAGCAGGAAGACCCCAAAGGGGCTGCCATAGTGGAGAGGGGAGGGGCGGGGAGGGGAGGGGCGGAGAGGGGAAGGGAGGGGAGAGGAGGGGAGGGGAGGCACTTCCAGTGAACCCACCTGTCCAGAGAATTTCTGTTCCGGTTTTGTCCCAGATTTGCCCTGCCGTGAGCCACTTCTGATTCCCCCACGACCTTGTTTTGACGAGCTCATTTAATCTTTTTTTTTCTCTAGCTAAGGAGGTACAACCCTATCCCTGCCTGCTTCTCGGGAACATGTCGTTCATAATCCTGTGACTTGTAGTCAGAGTAATACTGTCTGTGCTGCTGAGTGTGTTTTAAATTAAAGCGCCAGGGGATGTGGAGACGGTCATTAATTTTAAGTGCATCTATTGTTAGCAAATGATGTCACTGCTAAGCTCTCCAACTTGTCACAAGAAATCTGGATGTATTTCGGGTTTCTGCGGCAGCAAGAACAGCTCCCGTTTTGCCATGCGCAGGCTAGGAATACTGTCTGCATTCTGTCAGGGATGGGAGAGCTTTGGGTACACACTGAAAATCATGCTGGCTCAGAGAACCAAACATTCCGTCCCAATGAGTCAATCAAACTTCATGTCCTTTCTAGGTAGAAGATACGGCAAGGAGCTGGCTGTTGGTAATTATATGTCAACCTCTGTCCTTTGGAGGCTCCTCGGTGTAGAAAGTCATGTCCTGCTTATCACAGTGTTCCCTGCACCTTGTTCCAATTCGGTTTCTCATTTATGTATTAGGTCTTCCATAAAGGAATGCAAGTTTCTCAAGGACAAAAGCTGTCCAATTATATCCCTCGTAATATCCCCGGAGTGTACTGTTGACTCACTGAATAGACCAAGGTCTACTTTTTGAAAAAGTGGAATAAAGGGTCAGAAGATTCTATTACTACCATTTTGGAATTATCTGGCAAAATTTCCTCTGCCAGCACTGCACACAGACGTCTATCACATGGGTACTTATCACCTCAAATAATTACATTCACCCGAGGGCCAGAAAAACAGATTCTTTGTGTAGAATCCTTTACTGCAGAATTTACCAAGGGATTTTTTTTCCCCCTGCGCGATCTCGGATTTGAGCAGGTAGGTCTGCAGAGGTGTGGCAAAAAAATTCTGTGAGGAGTCTTCCTGTTATATTAAAACCCACGTAACAATAGGACCAAAAACCTTGGGGAAGAATGTTTCAACATCCATAATCACACAATTCCCACCTGATATTTTCATTTTTTTCTTCTTCCTTTAGGAAGATGGCTTAAGGGATTGTTTTTAAACTAAATAAGCTTAAAGTAATATGACCACTGCAGCTTTTGGTGATTACACCAATGAAGTTGTATCTGAAATTAGAATAAGAAAGTGATGGGGTGCCTGGGTGGCTCAGTCATTAGGCGTCTGCCTTGGGCTCAGGTCATGGTCCCAGGGTCCTGGGATTGAGCCCCGAGTGGGGCTCCCTGCTCGGCTCTCCCACTCACCCTGCTTGTGTTCCCTCTCTTGCTGTCTCTCCCTCTCTCAAATAAATAAAATCTTTTTAAAAATTAAAAAAAAAGAAAAAGAATTCATATCTGAAATTAGAATAAGAAAATTGCCAAAAGGTTATTTCATATATTTGGCTCAGGAATTCTGTTTTTCAACAAACAAACAAGCAAACCAAACCCCCCACCTATTCTGTTTTATCTCATTCTCCATTCCCTCCCCCTGATCACAGTCCTGTACATGGTGTCCATGTACGGCTTTCATGAAAGCCACTTGAAGACCAAGCTCCTTGGGTAGAAGCCCTGCGGTTTCCATGCATCTTCTAGAATCTTCTATGGGCTCCCCAACCCCTGCCCCCACTGGCAGCTGTCTGCTGGGGGTCAGAAGGAACGGGCCTTGGAACTCACCATGCAGCAGCAGGACCAGCATCCTGTGGCCTTTCATGCACCTGGTGGCTTAGAACCACCCAGCTGTGGACTCCCTACCTGAAGGGAGACAGCACAGGTCACCGAGCGCCCAGGAGGGGTCCCTGGAGAACTGGACACACAGGCCCCTCCCCACACCTGCGCACTTCCTCCTGAATGCCCTGCCTTTGCCCTCTTCTTCACACTCGCTTCTCCCCATCCATCTTGGTCTTAAGAGAAACCAGTAACAACAGCCCATCAGAAGCTCCCCCCCCGCCCCCAATTGACAGCTTGGCTCTGTTTGGAAACCCTTCATCAGACTAGAACCCTGACAGCAACACAGATGGACTCACTGACAACCCAGCAAGCAAATGGACAGAGAGGAAACCTCTGCTGAGAAGCATTCATGAATAGTCCCCAAAAGTCGCTTACTGTCCTGGGGGTCTGCCTGGTCCTGCTCCTCCTCCAAGGCGCCCTTCGGCTCCCCAAGCCCATCCATCTCCTAAATCTGGCAGCCACAGACCTAAAAAATGGTCCAGCAGAGAAGTAAAGGGGAGTGGGGGTGGGGAGGGGGAGATGGTAAGCAGGAGTTGAGGAGAAATACTTGCTTGTGCAGGTTCGAGTGCTTATTTTTCTTTCTCCAGATTTAATGGCAGGAAAATCCTGTATCAGATGAGGATTAACAGAGATGAAAGAATTTGTCTGCCTTTCGAATCACCAAAGCCCGGGACAGATTTTGCTGACACACCAATCGGCTTTATCTCCAGGCCTTGGCCTCTCCATCTGCCTGGCCCCTTTCTCTCCTTAAACCAACCCCCACAGACCCCACCTCCTGCCCTGACCCCAGCCCCAGCCCCCAAGCAATATGTAGCCAGAAACTGGCTTCCTGCTGCTGCCAAACAGCATTATCAGCATTTTCAACAAAGACGCTGTTATATAACCTGGAGAGGTGGGGAAGGGACAGAGCTCTCCATTTTCACCAGATTCCCATGGGTGTGGGGGCTGGTTTAGGGGGGCGGAGGGGGCAGTTTGGGTGCCCCCCACATTCTTCTGGCCCCAGCAAGCTTGGCTGTAGGAACCGGCCCTCTGCTCTGCTGGGACTGACCTGCCAGGTACCCAGGGCTGAGAACCACCCAAGGGGAGACAGCCACATCCTGGCTGGCCTGACCTTGGTGTGCTGGCGCCGATGGATGGAAGCCTGGAGTTCCCTTCCCACAACCGGGGCTCGGGGTGCAAATCTAGACGTCCGCCACTGCTGTGCCTGGAGAATTTTGCTTTTCTTGCACTTGGGCCTTGTAAGCCAATACAAGGCTGAACTTGCTATAACCTCTGCTGGGAAGGAAAGCATCCTGGAGATGGGGTAGAAATGTGTGCCTGGCCTTACAAACGAAACCGCTGCCCAGGCTGGAAGGCGGCTGGAACAGCCTGTCCACACCTACAGTCCTTGCCCGTGGCTTACTGGACCCACCTCGCCTTCAGTCCTATCCAGGCTCTTGGGTCTGTCGCTCTGGGCCAAGGACCTCCCTGAGGAAGACCTTCTCTACCTAGGAAATCAGACATTTCTCCCAGATGCAAAGTCAGGAGCGGTCAGAGACCCTCAGCGGGGAAAGGAAAGGACCCAACCGCCAGGCCAGCTAGCACTAAGGACTCCAGCTGGAGAACAAGCCACCTTGCGATCAAAAACTTTGATCCCGAGGGTCCCAAGGGGTTAAAAGCAAGAGGGTGGGGGTGGTCACAGGAAGTGCCACTGAGACGGACTGGCATACCCTCAGGGAGAAACTTCAAAGATGGAGATAGCCTGGCCCCCAGCCACACCGCTGCTGCACTCGAGCAGACAATGTTGCAATGCCGTTGGTAGCTGATAAGAAGGAAAAGGGAGGAGGAGTGTGTAAGTAACCCTGTGAAACAGAAGGGGCCCAGGAAGCAACATTCTGCCTTTGCAGGTGGCCTTCTAGAAAAGCTTCCCGTCAGCAGAAGAGGGGTGGGAAGCCCTGGTGTTTCTTTGTAATTCCTGCTGCACTGGTGGGGGTCGGGGTGGGGGTGGGGGGCAGCCCCACAGGGACACAGCTAGGGGCCACAAGTGAGGGGAAAAGTCAAAATTCCTCCTGCGGATTCATGGGTTTAGGCGTTCAGCCACCTCCTGTGCATACTCTTGGAGAAGACTCGGATACGAAACCAGATTCTTTCTTTTTCTCTGCCTCTGATCCCTCCTGCTTGCACACACAGACACACACACACCACGTGGAGAAAAGACCGTTCTGGGGGGCACGGAGGGCACGGACATGTGAAGCTTGACTCCAAGTGAAACAAAGCAAAGGTGCCCTGTTTCCCCCTTATTTTTTTTTTTTTAATTTCTGTAATCCCCACACCCAACATGGGGCTTGAACTCATGACTCTGAGATCAAGAGTCACATGCTCTTCCAGCTGAGCCAGCCAGGTGCTCCGAGGTGCCCTGTTTCATGTCATATGAGGCAAATCAGACACACGCCCAGGAGAGCCCTGGAAGGAATTGGCAATTGCTTCATTCATGCAACACGTGTCCTCATGTTTGGTTCGCGTTCCCCCAGAAACAGATCCTGAGACAAAGATACAAATATAAGTACAATCAACCAGCAAACAACGTGGGTTGGAAACGCACAGGTCCACTTACGTGAGGATTTTTTCCCTAACAAACACACTACGGTACGGGAAATGGATTTTCCTTATGATTTCCTTAACCACGTTTTCTTCTCTCTAGCTTATATGGCAAAAATACAGTACAGAATGCATAGCCTATACAAAATAGGTGTTCGTTGACTGTTTATGTTCTTGGGAAGGCTTCTGGTCAACAGCAGGCTCTTAGTAGTTAAGTTTTGGGGGAGCCAAAAGTTATATAAGTGGATTTTCTGACTGCCCCTAATCCCCCCATGTTGTTCAAGGGTCGCCGGGGCTTGATTTGGGAGGTGATTCCTGGAAGCACCAGCAGGAGAGTGGAGAAGGTAGAAATCAACGGTGTTAACAGGCAAGTCGGCACTGTGGGCAAGCAGAGCCTAATCTACGAAGACAGTATAGAGCACATATCTCCGAATTATCCCAACTGCAGGGCAGGGAGCCAGACCATCTATCCACCAAGACCCACCCTCTGTAGAGGGCTGCTCCGGGAAGAGATGAGGGGGTTCATATTCTCCAGCAGTCTCTGGCTACCAGGCAAAATGATAGAGATGTACTGATTCCTAAAGAAAATTCTGAGCATGGCTGGCTCAGTCAGCTAAATGTCTGCCTTCGGGTCAAATCATGATCTGGGGGTCCCGGGACGGAGCCCCACATGGGGCTCCCCACCCAGCAGGGAGTCTGCTTCTCCCTCTCCCTTTACCCCTCCCCTCACTCGTGCTCTGTCTCTCTCTCTCTCATATAAATAAATAAAATCTAAAAAAAACAAAACAAAACAAAACAAAAACCTCCTTTCCAGAGTCATCGCTTACGACAAATTGAGGGGCAGAATTCCTTATGGAAGGTGGGAGCAGCTAAGCTTCCCCAATTTGGAATTGGTAAAGAAATGCCGATTACCAAGGTGGCCTGGTGCAGGGAGACGTGTTGGGATTTTTGCTCAATGCCAGGCTGCCCTGGGATGGGCTACAGGGTCTCCTTCTGTTCTGATGGGCGAGATTGCCTCTCAGGGGCTCCACAGCCCGGGGGGCCCCCCACGCTACATGGTACAGTGATACAGGAGGCTTCGCCTGTTATTCGGAGGGCGCAGACTTCACCTCCAGCCTTTCTGCAGTGGTCACAATTCACAGACACTCTGACCCTGGATGGCCGGTCCCCCAGCCTTTGCGCCTTTCTCTCCTCACTTCTCCATGCGCTGAAATTCCAACCTTCTGGCAGGCTTAGCACAAGCACTACCTCCTCTAAGAAATGAGCCCCTTCCTGGCGTCCTCCGTGGATGCCCACAGGCCTTGCCCTTTGTAGTGTTTGGTCCAGGTTTGTGGCTAATCCAAATCGCCCTCCCACAACGCCAAGATCACCCTCAGACTGGGCAAGATAGAGGGAGACCCAGGGTGAGGAGTCATGGGGCCCCCGGGACCTCAGAACGCAGTGCCCAACAGACTCTGAACCTGCTTTTCTTAATCACCCTCCTAAGCGTAGACTGTGCCACTACTGCATATGCTGGAGAAGTGAGCTCTTAAGGGTCCGCTGTTTGCACATGGAGCACATTTGGGGGGAAGGGCCCTCGTGGTCTGGGATGGACCCAGGCAGGTTAAGTGACTTGTTTCCCAGAGTGACAGGTAAACATGAAGCGAGGACCCCATCCCCCTGCCTCCCAGTCCCTGGGCTTTTCCAGGACCCTAGCAAGACAAGGAAACAAAAGATGACCCCCCATGGCCACTCCCGCTGCCTGCGTGAGGAGGGGGAGTAACCGGCCCACTTTTTGCTAGGCACCGAAGGCACCCCTAAACTACGTCGACTGAATCTATTCCACGGCTAAAATACCTAACTCCTTTGTTATCTATTAGCAAATTCCCCTGTCCTTTCACGTCCAAACTTCCAATCAAAACCCCCAGCTCGGTGACCAGCTTGGGCCTCGCTGCTTCACTGGGGGGAGGGGAGAGGCAGAGAAAACCATGCCCTCATTCCGCTGAGCCCCCCCACCCCGGGTGGAGTGACGTCACCCCAACCGCAGACCAGGTGCAGACTCGCGCCCCCTTCCTTCCCCCGGGGCGCAGGGCGCGCCACCGCAGCAATGGAGGGGGCTGCAGGCATTGAGTCACAGGTCTGGACCTTTCGGCCCAGCCGCTCCCTTCCCGCCTCCCCGGGCGTCGGAGAACTAGTTCAGCTCGCTAGCCCCGGCTGTCAACCACGCGTCACACCGTGGTTTTTACCCCTTAAGGTCACGTCCTTGCGAAACCTCTGCAGCTTCTGCCTGCGTCTGCCCGCCCAGCCCAACCCCAGGGTCAAAGAGGAGGGGCTGCCGGGCGCGAAGCCCTGCCCCCGCCGAGTCCCGCCCCTCCCCATGTGACCGCCAGAGGGCGCCCTGGCTCCGGAGCCCCGCCGGTCGGCTCCCAGCCCCACCTCCCACCTGCTCCCCGCCCCCACCGCGCCATTCTCAGCAGCAAGGCCGGGGAGGCTGGGGCCCGGGAAATTCCCACGACGCGTCGCTGCCGGAAACGTTAGTCACGCACCTGGAGCCGCAGAGTGTCCCGCTGGAAGGGATGCCAGGGCGAGGGCCTGACTGTCCAAAGGTCACACCCTGGGGATGGTCTCCCAGTGCCTTGCCCTTGTGACTCGGCCACGTAGCTCTGATACCCTGTTAGCTCCTTTGTGCATGAAGAGCTGGCCCCGGGGACCCTTCCTACCATTTCATTCAACAAACACTGTCCGCTGCCCAAAGATACACCTCCGTGGAGCCTCTTTTGAAAATCATCACTCTTTATACTGCATCAAAAGTAGGTCTCTCTTCAAAGAAACCAGAGCTCCTCCAAGAAAAGGTTACTTCCATGGCCAGGGGCAGGCAAAGTACAACGCCATTCTGGAACGTCTTATTTTTTTCAGAAGACAAGCCATCCAAGATACTTGGGTGGATAGAAGGAAAGTCAAGTAGTTCCACTGGCCAAAGATGGGATAAGCATCAATAAGAATACTGACCTAAGTAAACTGAAATGCATCAAATAAACTAAACGTTTGTTAGATCCGTGAGTTTATAATGATACTTAAAAACATTCATCAGTAGACTTTGGAGGTTACTAAAGCATTATTTTGAAAGGTGGTAACTAGGGCGCCTGGGTGGCTCAGTGGGTTAAGCCTCTGCCTTTGGCTCGGGTCATGATCTCATGGTCCTCAGATGAAGCCCCGCATCGGGCTCTCTGCTCAGCGGGGAGCCTGCTTCCTCCTCTCTGCCTGCCTCTCTGCCTACTTGTGATCTCTCTCTGTCAAATAAATAAATAAAATCTTTAAAACAAAAAAAAAGGTGGTAACTAAGGGGAAAGAATCAAGCGTTTATGTTGCCTTTCCATATTTATGGACTATAAGGTAACCAAATGCACTAGGTGATGAGGTAAGGTTTTTCTTTATAAAAGAATCACAGCTAGGGGTGCCTGGGTGTCTCAGTCATTAAGTGTCTGCCTTCGGCTCAGGTCATGGTCCCAGGGTCCTGGAATCAAGCCACGCATCCAGCTCCCTCCTTGGCGGGAAGGCTGCTTCTCTGTCTCCTACTCCCCCTGCTTGTGTTCCCTCTCTCGGTGTCTCTCTCTCTCTCTATCAGATAAATAAATAAATCTTTTTTTAAAAATCACAGAATAAATAATAAATCCAGAAGTGATAGAATGAGGAAATGACTACACCGCAGTGAAATCATGAATCCTACTGATCACCCCTAACATGCCTCCAAAATGGCACAAGCAGACAGTAGGTGCCTCCTGACATGACCTAATAGAAAGTACATAGCACTATCACTGAGGTAATCACAGCCAAAAAGGAAAGAACCTGAAGCTAATCAAGCCTCCAGATCCAGCTACTATTTAAAGAAATATGAAGGATGGAGAAATATGTTAAAAGACACCAAAGATGCAATCAGCTAAATATAGACTGTGGAAAGTTCTACAGGGCAAGTGATCCAACTTTTCCAACAAATTAATGGAATGGGGAGGAGGGGAAAGAAGGGAGATCTGTTAAGTGAAACAAACTTACAAGATGTCAAACAAGGCAATCTTTGGATAATTGTGAAACAGTCAGCAGAAACGAAATACAGACTGATTATTAGGTAAGATACAGAGTTAGTTTTCTCTTGGGTGTGACAGTGGTATTATATCCTATTTTTAAAGTTCTTATGCATTAGGAAAAAATATAGAAGTATTTATGGTGAAATTATATGTCTGGGATTTGCTTTAAAATATTCCCACAGAACAAGTGGCAGGGAAGAATTGAAACAGAAATAGCATAGGGGCGTCTGGATGGCTCAGTTGGTTAAGCATCTGCCTTCGGCTCAGGTCATGCATGGCGCTGGGATTCTGGGATTAAGCCGCACATCGGGCTCCCCGCTCAGTGGGGAGTCTGCTTCTCTCTCTCTCCCTACCCCTCCACCCTGCATGTGCTCTCTGTCTCACTCACTCTCTCAAATAAACAAATCTTTAAAAAAAAAAAAAGTTGAGGCATCTGGGTGACTCAGTTGGTTAAACCTCTGCCTTTGACTCAGGTCGTGGTCCCAGGGTCCTGGCATCAAGCCCCATGTGGGGCTCTCCACTTAGCAGGGAGTCTGCTTCTCCCTCTCCGTCTCCCTCTGTCCCTCCCCCTGCTCGTGCTCTCCTTCTCTCAAATAAAGAAGTAAAAACTTTTTTTTAAGATTTTATTTATTTATTTGACAGACAGAGATCACAAGCAGGCAGAGAAGCAGGCAGAGAGAGAGGAGGATGCAGGCTCCCTGCTGAGCAGAGAGCCCAATGTGGGGCTCGATCCCAGGACCCTGGGATCATGACCTGAGCCGAAGGCAGAGGCTTTAACCCACTGAGCCACCCAGGTGCCCCAAGAAGTAAAATCTTAAAAAAAAAAAAAAAAAGAAAGGAAGAAAGAAAGAAAAGAAGGGGCCCCTGGGTGGCTCAGTCATTGAGCACCTGCCTTCAGCTCAGGTCATGATCCTAGCGTCCTGGGATCAAGCCCCGCATCAGGCTTCCTGCTCCAAGGGGAGCCTGCTTCTCCCTCTCCCATTCCCCCTGCTTGTGCTCCCTCTCTCACTGTGTCTTTGTCGAGTGAATAAATAAAATCTTAAAAAAAAAAAAAAAAGAAAGAAAGAAAAAAAGAAATAGCAGAAAGTTGAGGTGCCTGGGTGGCTCAGTCAGTTGGGTGTCCGACTCTTAATCTCAGCTGGGGTCATAATCTCAGAGCCCTGAGTTCAGGCTGCATGTTGGGCTCCACATGGGGAGCCTACTTAAAAAAAAAAATAGGGGCACCTGGGTGGCTCAGTGGGTTAAGCTTCTGCCTTCGGCTCGGGTCATGATCTCAGGGTCCTGGGATCGAGCCCCGCATCGGGCCCTCTGCTCAGTGGGGAGCCTGCTTTCCCTTCTCTCTACCTGCCTCTCTGCCTACTTGTGACCCCTCTCTCTCTGTCAAATAAATAAATAAAATGTTTTTTTAAAAAAAGGTCTTTATAAAAAAAACAGCAGAAAGTTGATAACTGTAGAAACTGGTGATGAATACATGAGGTTTCTCTACTTTGGTGTGTGTTTGAAAACTGTTTAGAATAGCTTTTAAAAAGTATGCTCCTCATTTGACCTCTTTCAGATATATAGCTAAATATACGTGGTGAGAAGAAAATTTTCTATTTGTCTCTGTACTTCCTTCCGTGCATTCGTATCAAGTGTCATATATTTCCTTCATTTGAAAATGAAAATGGGGTGCCTGGGTGGCTTAGCTGGTTAAGCACCTTTCCCTGCTCAGTAGAGAGCCGCTTCTCCCGCTCCATCTGCCCCTACACTTCCAGCCCCGCCCCCCCACCAACCTCCCCCCCTCCCCCGCGAGCTTGCTCTCTCTCATTCTCGCTTTATCTCAAATAAATAAAATTTTTAAAAAGAAAATGAAAATAACCTATAAAAAGTGGAATAATTAGCAATCATCCCATCCTTTTTCAATCTAGAACAGTTCCATATATAACCCAGAACTCAAAATGGTGAAGGAGGAAAGAGAATCAGAATCTCTGAATTTTACGGCCCATTCCATCTACTGTTTGGATTTTCTTTGTTGTTTGTTTGTGAGATGGCTTACAACAAGCAATAATTTCTTATGGACCCCAAAACGTGCTGTTTTGGCTCAGGTGTCCAGCATGTGATCATGCTGTAAGGTATGATCAAATTTGTGCTCCTCATTTAAAGCCTGCGAATGTCAATTCCTGGTGGAAACAAAGGAAGAAGGCTGAGCCCATTGTTCAGCGGTGGGGAGGCATCTTCGTTCTACCAAAATCCTTCCCCAAACAGGACCTTTCTCTTTGTATTTCACTTTCCTCTTTTGTAAAATAGGGCTGTTTTACTTCTTCCTAGTAGAGTGATAAGGGCTAATTTAAGCTTGTGGAAGCACTTTCAAAGAAGATCCTAAGATGTACCATGCCAGGGAAGTGAAAACTATCATTAATATATTTTAATCATCAAGTTAAATACATAGATACACCCACCCGTTCTCCATTCAGGCAGATTTCTGCAAAGGGGTAATTAACGGCGATGATGTCATAACCACAGATCCCTGCTTTCATCCTGAAAGCTGCAGTTCCCAAACGCTTACTAAGTCCTCATTAGACTTTTAAAACATATTAACAAAGTACAGATTCTCCCCATCTGAGTGAAAGCACGCTGGAAAGAGAAACCTTTTGCTTTGTAAACAGAGTGAATGAACAGTAAAAGTAGCCATCTTTTCGGTAAGCCTGCCAAAAACCCAGCGGGCAGCAGTAATAAAACAAAACGCTGAGATTACAGGTTTGGAAAATCAACTCGATTGCTTCCAAAATGACCCCCCAGAAACCTGTACTTGCCTTTTAAGTCCTCACCAGGAGGCGAGGAGCTACAAGATTCCTGTCTCCTGACACCTAGCAAGGAATGACTGGCAACTTTTCAGCCATTCAGTGCCAAGCCCTCTGCGAAATAGCTGACCAGGGCATTGCTAACGCAGACACCGGCCGCAGTAATGCAGCTCTTTGAAATGCTAATACAATGGTGTCAAATTCCCTGGCAGTGGGAAACCCTGCGCCGGCTCCCAGGATCTGCGGGGAATCACCGGCTCGTGGGGTGGGGCGGGAGACCCGTGCGTTTCACCTAGTGACTTCCGGGTCTCATTTCCGGCTTGCTCCGAATTCTCTGCCACCCACTTTTCGCCTCTTGTTTTCTCTCCACTCCACGTCAACCCGAATATGAAATAAAGCCCCCTTTCCGCAACCTCCCTCAAACCCTACTCGCCGAGGCGGCTGTGAATGTGTGCAGACTTCTGCTCAGGATTTGGTGGCAGCAATGGGGTGCTACCTCACGGAAGAACAGAGGACAGTTTTTAAGACGGAATGGTTGATACCGCCCCCCACCCAGCCACACACCTTCCCCTCACCCTGCTCCGTCTTTCCTGCCCCCACCCTTCCGCGTGGCTACCCTCTCCAGCCACTCTGCGGGCCATCTCCTCCTCCTTTGTTCCTCTCCCCAGCAAACACCCCCAAATCCCCCAAATTCTTCATTCTTTTGTTATGCTAAAGCAGTCTGGCTCTTTGTCTCTCATTCCCAGGTGGCCCCAGCCCTGATCTCTTTCTACAGTCACGGTGGCCCATCAATCAGTCTGCTTTTCTAAACAAAGACAGTTGAACCCCCAAAGAATTCTGCTCTGTATCACTCAGGACTGCTTTTCAGAAATTTACAATTTGTGCAACAACCAAAAAAAAAAAAAAATCAGTTTAATAATACTTCCTATCCGCCACTAAGTTCGATGACAGTGCAGAAAAGCGTTGTAATTTTTCAGCCACTAAGATGAACATTAAATTGAACACGAAAATCCTTCCTTGTATAGATTCTCCAAAGCCATCTCTAAGGTCATTTTATAAATATATCAGAAATGCGGGGGGCCTGGGTGGCTCAGATGGTTAAGTGTCTGCCTTGGGCTCAGGTCCTGATCTCAGGGTCCTGGGACTGTCCCCAAGTTGCCCTCCCTGCTCACTGGGGAGTCTGCTTCTCCCTCTGACCCTCCCCCATCTCATGTTCTCCCTCTCTCTCTCAAATAAATAAAATCTTTAACATACATACATGTTCTGATATATCAGAAATGAGTTCTCCGTGGTTTCCTTGGATTTGAGACTTTTGTGGAAACGAGAACTCCATATGAAAGATTTTCATAAAGACTGAAGAGTATTAATTCACTTAAGAAGATTGTCAAAGAAAACTATGGCCCCACAAAGTTCTAGCACAGTGGATGTCCCCAGGTGATATGTCACAAATTTGGAGATGCTTAGCCAATCTTTCAGAAAATAGCCATTGAGCATACCTGGAATATATATAAATAAGAATATTATAATTTGTTTTCACTGGAAACTTCTCTCATCCCAAAAGGGATTCTAGTAGCATACAACATCAAAAATAGTGACAATAATAATAATAAAATACAATACAATACACTGGGTATCTACAGTAAAATTTTTTCTAACCAAGTTTTTTCTAACCAAAGAAGTGGACAGAAAGGAACACACGACAGGAAAAACAGGATGAAGCTAAGGTTAATACTCCAAATTCATGATGTAAGGTTACATGTCCAGCAGCCAACCAAAGATAAAAATGCAATCAATTTCACCATTACTAAGGAAAATTTTCTCCTCCAGGCCTACAGACAGACATATTTTAAAACAACAACAGAGGCGGCTGGGTGGCTCAGTCAGCTAAGCATCTGCCTTCAGCTTGGGTCATGATCCCAGAGTTCTGGGATTGAGCCCCGCATTGGGCTCCCTGCTCAGGGGACAGTCTGCTTCTCCCTCTCCACCTGCTGCATGAGCATGGGCGCGTGCGCTCTCTCTTTCTCTCTCAGTGTGTCAAATAAACAACAACCACAAAACAGCCTTCAAAACCATCTCTTGGTAATCTCTAATAAATACAGTAAAGAATTAAACAGGGTTACTTCTCATTACAGTCTTCAACAAGGATGGAGAGCAGAATACCAAAGCAAATTTTCCTAAACACACCGGGAGGGGAAACAAGTACATAGCTCTTTGTGGCTCAAACAGCAAGATGTGAACATGAGCTTAGTACATTCTAACATCAGCAAAGGACAAGTCTGACAAAAAAGGAAAAGTAAAATGAGTCAGTAAATATTTTAAGAAACAACTGGTACAGACTGAATTTTAACAAGAATATCCAGCAATGGGGTGCCTGGGTGGCTCGGTGGGTTAAACCTCTGCCTTCTGCTCAGGTCACGATCTCAGGGTCCTGGGATTGAGCCCCACATCAGACTCTCTGAACCTGCTCCCCCCGCCCCCGCCTGCCTACTTGTGATCTCTCTCTCTCTCAATTTGTGTCAAATAAATAAATAAAACTTAAAAAAAAAAAGAATATTTAGCAACTAGGGCACCTGGGTGGCTCAGTCGATTAAGTACCTGCCTTCAGCTCAAGTCATGATCCCGGCGTCATGGGATCAAGTCCCGTATCAGGCTCCCTGCTCAGAGGAGACTCTGCCTTTCTCTCTCCCTCTGCTACTCCCACTGCTTGTGCTCTCTCTGTCAAATAAATAAATAAAATATTTTTTAAAAAAGACTATCTAACAACCATGCATGATTGGGGGTGGGAGCACAGAGAACAGAGAATAAAGTTTCCAAAACTAGGCTTTTACTATTCCTGTGTGAGAGTTCAAAGTATCCCAGGTTAATAGTAGAGAAGTAAATGCTAGAACTAGGAAGTTGTGTAAAAGCCTAATACATCGAAAACACTAGAATACAGATGAGTTATATCAGTTATCTTCTGATATAATTCAAAAGGGGTCTATGGCACCCGGCTGGCTTAGTCAGTGGAGCCTGCAACTCTTGACCTTGGGGTTTTTTGGTCTGGGCCCCACAATGGGTATAGAGATTACTTAAAAATAAAATATTTTTTTAAAGGGGGGGGCACCTGGATGGCTCAGTCGATTAAGCATCTGCCTTTGGCTCAGGTCATGAGCTCAGGGTCCTGGGATCAAATTCTGCATCGGGTTCCCTGCTCAGCAGGGAGCCTGCTTCTCTCTCACACTCTCCTTCTGTATTCTCTTTCTTTCTCTCTCTCTCTCTCAAATAAATAAAATCTTTTTTAAAAATTTAAAAAAAAGTACCCCACATAAAAGTCCATAAATTAAAAGGGAGAAAACAGATAAAAATTAAAATAAATTTAAAAGGGAAAAAATAAAAGGAAATAGGATTTGGTAAGATTTCATCAATTAAAGTGTTAAATGTAAACAGGCTGAATTCTCCCGAAAAAGTAAGGCAGCTCACTGACTATTAAAAGAACAAAATCTAACCATGTGTTCCCTATGAGAGATATACACACCAAAAAAGAAAAATCAACAGAGTAGCAGTGTAAGAGGATAGTCCAATGAGAACAGAAGAAGAGCGAGGAAGCAGGTAAAGCAGATGTCAAGAACAAAAGCAGGACAATAAACAAATAAGGTCATGACCTAATGATCGAATGTACATTAAATCAAGAAATACTGAATGTATATGTTATAAAAGCTACTGCAACAAAGTCCAGGAAAGACAGGAGAAAAAGGCAAGAAGAAATAAAAACGAATATTATTTTCATTGGAACACTTAACATTCCATTTTGGGAAATAACAAACAATAAACTGGAAAATACTATATGATTGAATAACTCATTTAATAAAAATTGGGAGGGGTGCTCACTAGATCCCAGGGTCTGTGCCAGAAGACTGCTCCATAAACAGTAATGAGGTTAGCAGACATGTGGAGAAACTTAAGGAGGGACAAGGTAATATAGTCCTTTCCAAGTGTAGAAAGATTACACCATCTGCAAACGTGCAAAAAACTATGATCCTATACTGGGCCACAAGGACTCATTCTTTCATTAATTTAGCACACATTAAGAGTTTGTTCAACTTATTAGATTTGGAATTCACAGAAAGGAAGAAATACCATCCACCAGATGGTCAAACCACAAAGCATTAATGTTTTTTTAATAACAAAAACAAAATGCCGAACACATAGGAATGTTTTGAAACATTCAAATGTTCTCTTTGGTAGTGCTTGGGTTACATGGGAAATCCAGAACACATGCAGTAGACATCTGTTGTTTTTGCCAGAAGGGTAACAGTTAATCTCTTTCTTTGGAGAACTTGCCCTCCCTGACTCTGCATGACTTTGGTGGAACCATCAATCCCCTGGCTCTGTGATGAGGAGGTGACCCAGATGGCCAGAGTAACTCATCCTCCTAAAGAGGGTGAATTTTCCTAGATTGGACATGTAATCCAAGCAGGCCAATCATAGCCCTTTTTAACGAGTGACATGGACACTGGGGAGAGAGAGGCATGGTAAGTTCTCCAGGATTCTGAAGGTTAAAGACGTAAATCTGTTGACCCTGGTGACCATCTTAATTGCCCTGTGGAGAGAGTCTCCCTGGGATTGAAATCCACACAAAGAAAAGAACTAAGATATGAGACTGAATGGGCCAGAGTCCTAATAATATTGCTTGGACCCCTGGATCCAGCCATGCCTGAAGTGAGTGAGATCCAATCCAATTGCTAGACCCAAGAAATCCTCCCCCCTCTTTTACAAAATTGTAGTAAAATACACAGAACACAAAGTTTACCATTTTAATTTGTTTTACAGTACAATTCAGTGGCATTAAGTATACCCACACTGCAGCATAGCCATCACCACTATCCTTCTCCAGAATTGGTCCATCATTCCCAACTGAAACCCTGTACCCATTAAGTAAGGACTCCCCTTTCTTTCCTCCCACCAAGAAATTCCCATGAGGCTTAAACAGCTTCAGTTTGATTTCTGTAACTCTTAATCAAGAGAGTCAACTAATATAACTTTGTAAGGATATATTTTTTAAAGATTTTATTTATTTATTTATTTGACAGAGATCACAAGTAGGCAGAGAGGCAGGCAGAGAGAGTGGGGGAAGCAGGCTCCCTGCTGAGCAGAGAGCCCAATGTGGGGCTCGATCCCAGGACCCTGGGATCATGACCTGAGCCGAAGGCAGAGGCTTTAACCCACTGAGCCACCCAGGCGCCCAAAGAATATTTTTTAAACAATGAAAAAATAGAAATATATACATTTGTATAAAACTATATACATAGGCATAAAACTATTCATACTCTTTGGCACAATAATTTCATTCTGAGGAATACAAGCCAAAGATACCACACATATACACACAAAGAAAACCTACTGAATAAAAGCATGCAGGCTACTGATAATAGTGAAATATAAAAACAATATGATATATGACAATATGGGTGACAACTAAGCAAAAATTTTAATACACAGACCATCTAAAAACATGAAAATGGGGGCGCCTGGGTGGCTCAGTGGGTTAAAGCCTCTGCCTTCAGCTCAGGTCATGGTCCCCGGGGTCCTGGGATCGAGCCCCACATCAGGCTCTCTG
Organism: Martes martes; assembly: GCF_963455335.1. Classification (NCBI taxonomy): domain Eukaryota; kingdom Metazoa; phylum Chordata; class Mammalia; order Carnivora; family Mustelidae; genus Martes; species Martes martes. The sequence continues at coordinate 34,873,663 of NC_137897.1, read as the reverse complement.
CTCAGCGGGGAGCCTGCTTCCCTCTCTCTCTGTCTGTCTCTCTGCCTACTTGTGATCTCTGTCTGTCAAATAAACAAATAAAAAATCTTTAAAAAAATAAAAATAAAAATAAAAACATGAAAATGTTCATACAAAATAATATGAAGTGGAACAAGCAAGAGAGATAGTAGGCATGTGCTGGTAAGCGTACAGGGATGAAATGTACCAATGCTGGTTCCTTCACTTTAAAAAAAAAAAAGATTTTATTTATTTATTTGACAAAGAGAGAGAGAGAGAACAGCAGGGGGTGAGGGGCAGAGAGAGAAGAAGACTCTGCCCTGAGCAGGGAGCCTGATGCAGGACTTGATCATGACCTGAGGCCCAAGGCAGATGCTTAACCAACTAAGCCAACCAGGTGCCCCTATAAAATCAAAAGCTTTAAAAAAAAAAAAAAACAACTATAGAGCGGGGCACCCAGCTGGCTCAAGTTGATGGAGTATACGACTCTTGATTGGAAATAGAGCCCCGAGTCGGGCTCCACACTGAGCGCAGAGCCTGCTTAAGATTCTCTCTCTCCCTCTCTCTCTCCCCCTCCCATGCTCCTGCTTCCACGCCCTCTCTAAAAAGTACATACATACATACATACATACATGCATGCACACATACATATATACATACATATGTACATAAAGTCTTTTAAAAAAACCTATAGAGCTAGCAATGGTTCACAAATGTTTTAGTCTCAGAACCCCTTACACTCTTAAAAATTGAGGACCCCAAAGAGCTCTTGTTTATGTGGGTTATAGCAATCAATATTTACTGTATCAGAAATTAAAACCAGCGCCTAGGTGGCTCAGTCGGTTGGGCATCTGCTTCCGCTTGGGTCATGATCCCAGGGTCCCGGGATTGGGGCCCTGCATGGGGCTCCCTGCTCAGCAGGGAATCTGCTTCTCCCTCTACCCCTCCCCCCACCCCGGCTCATGTGCTCACTCTCTCTCTCTCTTGCAAAAATAAATAGATAAAATCCTTTTTTAAAAATTAAAACTGTAAAGTTTTTTAAAAACATGTATTCATGGAGCGCCTGGGTGGCTCAGTTGGTTAAGCATCTGCCTTTAGCTCAGGTCATGATCCCGGTGTCCTGGGATCGAGCCCTGCGTCAGGCTCTCTGCTCGGCAGGAAGCCTGCTTCTCCCTCTCCCACTCCCCTTGCTCGTGTTTCCTCTCTGACTGTCTCTCTCTCTCTCTCTCTGTCAAATAAATAAATAAAATCTTGTTTACAAAATATGTATTCATTAATTTATTTAAAATGAGACTAAGAAACCCACTACATATTAACCTAAATCATATAATTTTATAGGGAAAAAAAAACCCTGCATTTTGCAAAACAAACAAAAGAGCCAGAAGATTGGCATTGTTTCACATTTTTGCAAATCTCTCATGTATGGCTTAATAAAAGACAGCTGGGTTCTCCAAGTGCTTCGCCTTTCCATCCTTGGTGTTACCAAACATACAGAGTCCTTGGAAAACTCCACTGTACACTTGAGAGAGAATGACAGGGGGAAAGGCAAACAACGTCTTAGTATTTTATGAAAGTCGTTTTGAACCTGGTGGGAACCTGAACTGCACCACAGAGGGATGGATTAAACAAGATTTTCATTCGATTCGGTGTGCAATAAAACTGCTTAAATTAGATCGTTTTTTATATTAAAAACAAAATCTCCTGCAGGAAGCTAATTAAGCATCGCTGCCAAGAGGCCAGCAGCTCCTGCTGGAGCTTGTGTTGCTGCATCTCTCCTGCAACAGAACAAGACTCGTGCCCTGGTTGCCAAGGATGCCCTGTCCCCACTGGAAAGCACTGGTCACCAAGCCGGCTCCAGCAGATGTCCATGCGGTGTTTTTAAATGCAAGGCTCAGTGGCTGATGTTGAGGCCATGCAGGGGAAGGGAGGCTAGCCTGCTCGGATTTTATTTGGGGGCTCCCACTAGGACACTGAGCTCCTGGGGCTTTAGTGCACCCACGTGCCCAGGCCTGCCTTTGCAGATCTGCCGCCAACAGGGCACTATGGGCGGGGACAGCCTATCCCAGCTCTGCCAAGCGCTGCCTTCTTGCAAGCTGTTTATTCTATTTTTCTTTAAGATTTTATTAAGTCATCTCTACGCCCAATGTGGGGCTCGAGCTGAGAACCCCGAGATTAAGAGACCCATGCTCTGGGACGCCTGGGTGGCTCAGTGGGTTAAGCGTCTGCCTTCGGCTCAGGTCATGATCCCAGGGTCCTGGGATCAAGTCCTGCATCTGGCTCCTTGCTGAGCAGGGAGCCTGATTCTCCCTCTGCCTGCCTCTACCCCTGCTTGTGCACTCTCTCTCTCTTTCTCTGACAAATAAATAAATAAAATATTAAGGAAAAAAAAAGTCGAATGCTCTGAGCCGGCCAGGTGCTCCTATTTGTTTCTTCTTTGTACCAACTAGATTTGAGTTTGACATATAGCCTGTATATGGAGAAGTGTACAAATGATAAGCGAGAGCTCCACGAACTCCCATAAACTGAGCACATCCTCATAGTCCTTACCCCAGTTGCTCCCCGCATGTAGCCCATTTCCGGTCAAAACCCACTCACCTCCTTAGATGACCACTAGCCCAACTACTAACACCATAAATTAGCTCTGCCAGTTTCTATACTTTACATAAACGGAATAAACTACACATTCTTTTGTGTGCGGCAGCTTTTATTCAGTGTCCTATCTGTATGAGTTTCCACGTGGGGAACACTCAGCGCGGTTCATTCATTTGCATTGCTGGATGGTAAGTATTCCATTGTATGAATATACCACAATTTGTTTATCCATCCTCCTATAGATGGACATCTGGGCTATTTCCAGTTTGGGGCTACTATGAATAAAGCTGCCATGAATGTTCTTGCAGAAATCTTTTTGTGGAAACATTGGCTGGTTTTAAATTTAAATTCACATGGTCATGGTGGTTGTTTTTTTTTAACTCCAGCTATAATGTGAAATGTTATAATGTGAAAAGCAGAAACAGCCTTCCCCATCTCTGCCTCCTCTCAACACCTTTGCTGTAAACACTATTAAGTTTCTCAGAAATCCTTCCAGAAATTTCTTAAGCATATAAATACACACGCATACAAATGAGATCACTCTTTTTGCACTTAGGTTTTTTTTATGTAACAATTATCTTGGAGATCATATTAGTCAGGATAGGCTAGGATATGCTGAGGTAATGGAAGGCATTCACAATTCTCAGTGGTTTAAATGTTATTTCCCACTCCTACTAACTCAGATAGTTAAGAGAGCCATGCTCATCACAGTCACTCAGAGACCCAGGACCCATCTCAACATTTGTGTCCACAATCACAGGGGCAGGAAGAAGGGAATGCCACCTACCGGCCCGTAAGGTGTTCACCCACAAGGGACATATGTCACTTCTACTCAGATATCTTTGGCCACAAGCCATGTGGCCACACCTATCTTTAAAAAGGTTGGGAAAGGAGCCTGGGTGGTGCAGTTGGTTAAGCGTCCAACTCTTGTTTTTGGCTCAGGTTGTGATTCAGGATCATAAGATCAAGCCCTGCATCAGGCTCTGCACTTGGGAAGAGTCTGCTTCAGATGCTCTTTCCATCTCCCTCTGCCCCTCCCCCCCACGCTCTCACACTCTTGCTCTCTCTCTCTCTCTCTCTTCTCTAAAATACATAAATAAATCTTAAAAAAAAAAATAAAGAGGATGGGTCAGTACAACCCTACCCTGTGTGGGGAGACAGAAGAGAGGCAGAGACTCTGGGAATATCTTCACTGATTACCACAGACATCTTCACACATCAGCACCCATAGACCTACCTCATTCTACCCCAGTAAAGATATATTGCAAAGTACTTAGCCAATTTATATCACGGGACTGTACAAGCCATGAGACAATGAACATTCTCTTAGATTTATCTCTACCCACTTGTTTCAGTATATCTGTAGGCTAAATTCTTTGAAGTAGAATTGCTGAGTCAAAGAGCTTGTGCATTTTTACACTGTGCTAAATGGTGCCAAATTGCTAGGTACTGCTAAATTGTCTCCACGAAGGGGTTGCCAATTTGCACCCATACCAATGGAGAATGAGAATTTCTATTTCTACCACATCCTAGTTCTATCAAACTTTTATTTTTTTTTAAAGATTTTATTTATTGGGGGCGCCTGGGTGGCTCAGTGGGTTAAAGCCTCTGCCTTCAGCTCAGGTCATGATCCCAGGGTCCTGGGATCGAGCCCCGCATCGGGCTCTCTGCTCAGCAGGGAGCCTGCTTCCTCCTCTCTGCCTGCCTCTCTGCCTACTTGTGATCTCTGTCTGTCAAATAAATAAATAAAATCTTTAAAAAAAAAATAATTTAAAGATTTTATTTATTTATTTGACAGACAGATCACAAGTAGGCAGAGAGGCAGGCAGAGAGAGGAGGAAGCAGGCTCCCTGCTGAGCAGAGAGCCCGATGCAGGGCTCGATCCCAGGACCCTGGGATCATGACCTGAGCTGAAGGCAGAGGCTTTAACCCACTGAGCCACCCAAGCGCCCCTCTATCAAACTTTTAAATCTTTAACCATTAGGCAGGCTAATATGGTTGTTTTAATTTGCATTTATTTAATTAGAAATTACATTGAGCATCTTATCACATGCTTATTAGCCACTCATATTTCTTTTTCTGTAAATGCTACCTGTTCCTGACCCTTGCCCATTTTCTGTTGGATTATTAGTCCTTTTCTCATTGAGTAGTACAAGCTCTTTGTATATTCAGAAAATTAGCATATAGTCTGTCATGTGTATTTCAAAGATTTGGTGGGGAGTCTGTGTTTAGTTTTTGTCTTTACTTATGGTGTTTTGACTCACATACACATTTTTTATATTATATTATCAAAACTACCAGTTTTTTGCTTTGTGGTTTCTGGGTTGTGGACCTGTTTTTAAAGGCTTTTTTTCCAGGGCATCTGGGTGGCTTAGTTGGTTGAGGGTCCAACTCTTGATTTCAGTTCAAGTCATGATCTCAGGGTCATGAGATCAAGCCCCACATCAGGCTCTGCGCCCAGTGCAGAGTCTGCTTGAGATTCTCTCTCTCCTTCTCCCTCTGCCCCTCCCCCTGCTCACTCCCTCTCTAAAACAACAAATAAATAAAATATATTTTTTTAAAATAATGAAATAAAAGGCTTTTTCCAACCCAAATATTTTTTTTTTAATCACAGGACAGGGCTGGTATTACCAAACCTACATTTCTTACAGAAAGAGGGGTGATACCGAACCAAACTCTTGCATTATCTCGCATTTCAGTGCCAACCCCTCCCTCAGACACATGTATGTTGCACTTTAAAACTCTTTTTTTTTTGAACCATTCACTCAATTCCTTCTCCAGGAAAATATCATTACTGGCCTAATTACAGATATTTCACTTGGAAAAAACTGGTCTAGGTCAGCAGGACCTATTTCTGCCTCCTTTCCAAGTCTTGTTTCCTGCACACAGACACCATAATTATAGGTAGACTGAGTGGAGTTGATACAACAAGCCAAAGGATGCCACAAAACTGGCAAGATAAAAGGAAAAGATCAAGAAAACTGAGGATGACTACTCTGTACTCCCCTTCTCCTAGCACCAGGAGCTTCAGAAAACCACAAACTAAAAGCCTATGATATCTAAATTTAAGCAAAAAAGCAACAGGAGGTGGAAATATATATGGTCACATGTATGTAAAAAGGACACTGCTTCAGGGGTACTTGGCTGGCTCAGTTGGTAAAGCATGCAATTCTTGACCTTGGGGTCACGAGTTTGAGCTCCACATTGGGCAAGGAGCTCACGTTAAAAACAGAATCTTTGTATGGGGCACCTGAGTGGCTCACTAGGTTAAGCTTCTGCCTTCGGCTCAGGTCATGATCTCAGGGTCCTGGGATCGAGCCCCGCATTGGGCTCCCTGCTTGGTGGGGAGTCTGCTTCCACCCTTCTCTCGCTGCCTGCCTCTCTGCCTACTTGTGATCTCTGTCTGTCAAATAAATAAATAAAATCTTAAAACAAAAAAAGGGCAAGTAAAACTTTAAAAAAAATAATAAAAAACAAAAAAAATGGCAGTTTTCTGGTTTAAATGTTAACAATAGGTTGCTCATAGAATTAGGCAAGATGAAATCCAGAATTCTTCAGTTTTATTTTCATTCATGTATTTCTTATTTTTTTAAAGATTTTATTTATTTGACAGAGAGAGAGAGCACAAGTAGGCAGAGAGGCAGGCAGAGGGAGAGGGCAAAGCAGGCTCCCCGCTGAGCAGGGAGCCCACTGTGGGGCTTGATCCCAGGACCCTGGGGTCATGACCTGAGCCGAAGACAGACCCTTAACCAACTGAGCCCCCCAGGCGCCCCCATTCGTGTATTTCTTAAGCAGAGAATTCTAATATATACAATGAATCCAATTTAGATGTCTACTTAATTTCCATATTTAGGCAATCTAAACCCTCATGTATTCCTAGCAAAATCCTTGTATATATGCACAAGGATACATGTGGTCCAAGAGTCAAGCTAGCATTCTTTATGTGTACTCTGAACTGGGAACACTCAGTTGTCCCTCAACAGCAGGAAGAATAAATAAATTACATAATGTTCATACCATGGAATGCTATATAGCAGTAAGAGTGGATACACTGGAGCTACATGCCACAACACAGAGATGTTGGCACCCGCCCCCAAATACATACAGTGTAACTGATTTCTCTAAAGTTCAAGCAAAGGCAAAGCTAAACCATAGTGGGATGTCCAGCTGGCTCAGTTGGTAGAGCAGGCAACTCTTGATCTGAAGGTCGTAAGTTCGAGCCCCATGTTGGGCGTAGGGATTACTTACACATTAAAAAAAAAAGTGAAACCATATTGTTTTAGCTCTTTTTTAAAAAAGGGTTTTATTTGTTTGTTTATTTATTTATTCATTTATTTGAGGGGGGGGCAGTACATGAGCAGGGGACAGGAGCAGAGGGGGAGGGAGAGGGAAGGGTAAGAATTCCAAGCAGATCCCACATGCACAGCACAGGGCCCACGGCAGGGTTCAATCTCACATCCTGGAGACCATGACCTGAGCTGAAATCAAGAGTTGGACACTTAACTGACCAAGCCAGCCAGGTGCCCCTTATCTCTTTTTTTTATTGACGTATAGCTGATATACACGATTAGATTAGTTTCAGGTGTACATTATGATTCAACAATTCTATACATTACACAACGTCCTCCGTGATAAGTACAGTTACCATCTGTCACCACATAACATTATTCCAACATTACTGACTGCGTTCCCTATCCTGTACATTTCATCCCCATGACTTTTTTTTTAAAGATTTTATTTATTTATTTGACAGAGATCACAAGTAGGCAGTGAGGCAGGCAGAGATAGAGGAGGTAGCAGGCTCCCTGCAGAGCAGAGAGGCTGATGCGGCGCTCGATCCCAGGACCCTGGGACCATGACCTGAGCTGAAGGCAGAGGCTTTAACCCACTGAGCCACCCAGGTGCCCCTCATCCCCATGACTTATTTATTTTATAACTGGAAGTCTGTACCTCATCACCTTCACTTATTTTGCCCATCCCCCATCTCCTCCTCTCTGGCAACGACCAGGGTTTTTTTTCTCTATATTTATGAGTCTGTCTCTGGTTTTGTCATTTGTTTGCTAAACCATACATGAGTAGTCGAAAGGTAAGGAAAAGCAACAAAATGATTACTATAAAAGTCAGGAGAGGGATTATTTCTTAAGGACAGATGAAAACTATGATTGGAAGGGATACCTGGGGACTTCAAGAGTGGGAGCGATGTCCTATGTTTTTATCTGGGTGTTGCTGATATGGGTGTTTGCTTTATAAACATTTGGTAAATCACACATGTAAGTTTTAGGCACTTTTTTATCTTTTACTTCACAATAAAAGACGTTTTTTTAAAAAACACTAGCAGGTCAGGGGTACCTGGGTGGCTCAGTCATTAAGCGTCTGCCTTCTGCTCAGGTCATGATTCTAGGTCCTGGGATCGAGCCCCACATCAGGCTCCCTGCTCAGCACAGAGCCTGCTTCTCCCTCTCCCACTCCCCCTCCTTGTGTTCCTGCTCTTGCTATCTTTCTCTGTCAAGTAAATAAATAAAATGTTAACAACAACAACAAGCACTAGCAGGTCAGATAAAGTTGAATTACAGTAAAAATTCACAGCGGGTCAGACTGGGTTGTAGGTAAGTCTCCTCCTTACATTTGAGGAATTCAGCTCAGGGTTGCCAGACAAAGTAGAGAATGACTGTCCAATGCATTTAAATTTCAGATAAACAACACACAGTTTTTTAAGTATATTACAAATATACTTCATGGGACAGGCTTATCTTAAAAAATTATTCATTGTTGGGGTGCCTGGGTGTCTCAGTGGGTTAAGACTCTGCCTTCGGCTCAGGTCATGGGCTCAGGGTCCAGGGATCGCTCAGGGTCTTGGGATCAAGCCCCATATCAGGCTCTCTGCTCAGTGGGGAGCCTGCTTCCCCCTCTCTCTCTGCCTGCCTCTCTGCCTACTTGTGATCTCTCTCTGTCAAATAAATAAAATCTTTTTTAAAAAAATATTCTTTGTTTATTTGAAATTCAAATCTAACTTTGCTTTTGTATTTTTACTTGCTAAATCTGGCAACCCCGAACTGTCCAGGACAAGAGTACAAAGGGAAGCCCCTATACCCTATGTCTAAAGACTAAGTTATACACCAAACTAGCAAATTGTTGAATAAACTATGTTCTATTCTCCTATCTTGACTAATACACCCACACAATGACAAAATTTTTTATATGACTGAAAGTCAGTAAAACATCAAAAACTGCTGGGACACCTGGCTGGCTCAGTTGGTGGTGTGTGGGACTCTTGATCTCATGGCTGTGAGTTCGAGTCCCATTTTGGGTGGAGAGATGACTTAAAAATAAAAGTTTAGGGGTGCCTGGGTAGTTCAGTTGGCTGAGCATACGACTCTTGGTTTCAGCTCGGTCATGATCTCAGGGTCTTGGGATGGAGTTCTGCATCTGGCTCTGTGCTCAGCAGGGAATCCACTTGAGATTCTCTCTTTCTCCCTCTCCCTCTGCCCCTCCCTCTTGCAGGCTCTCTTCCTCTTTCTCAAATAAATAAATAATCTAAAAAATTTTTTAAATAAAAATAAATTTTAAAAATCTTTAAAGAAAGGGGTGGGGGTGCCTGGGTGGCTCAGTCAGTGAAGCGTCTGCCTTCAGCTCAGGTCATGATCCCGGGGTCCTGGGATCAAGCCCTGCATCAGACTCTCTATTCGGCAGGGAGTTGGCTTCTCCCTCTCCCTCTGCCCACCCCGTAGCTTGCTCTCTCTCTTGCTCTCTCAAATAAAATCTTTTTTAAAAATCTTAATAAAATACATTAAAGACTACTGAAATCAGTTATGTTTGTGCATGTCTGTGTATTATTTGAGTTTGGATAAGTAATAAAGATGTCTATTTTTATATATTAGCATTGCCTTTATTTTACAAAATCAGAAGTTATGTAGCTATAATAAAAAATTTACATAATTCGTGTTCTCTTGACAGCAATTATCTAAAGGATTTTAACAGAAGATATGTGTTGGGAAAAATTCAGTCTCCTCCTGTGTATCTCTTTTACTCTCACACTTGTGACACCACATGTGTGGGGCTTTCCCTCACCAACAATCCTCTGTGACACCAGCTAGGTGTACCATAATTTAATGAGTTAAATCTGACACTAGAGTCAGATCCCACAGGTCAAGAACTCAGCCCCACAAGACTGCCCCCACCTCTCTTTCAGATGCCTGTCACAAGTCCAGATTGTCACTTGTTCTGGCCAGATCAGCTATAAATGAGAGGTTGCTATGACCCCCAGTTCAATTAACTTGTTCAATTAACAGTTCAATTAACTTGTTAGAGTGGCTCCCAGAACTCAGGAAAAGTTTACTTACTTACTGTTTACCAGTTTATTGTAAAAGGCTATGACAAAGGATACAGATAAATGTCCGAATGAAAAGGTGCATAGGGGGTGCCCAGGTGGCTCAGCTGGTTGAGCATCTGATTCTTGGTTTTGGCTCAGGTCACGATCTCAGGGTTGTGGGATCCAGCCCCATGTGGGGCTCTACACTCAGCGGAGTTGCCTTGTTCCTCTCCTTCTGTTCCTCCCTGCCCCCGCCCACTTGAACTCTCTCTCCCTCAAATACATAAATAAATAAAATCTTAAAAAAAAAAAAAAAGAGGGCACCTGGGTGGCTCGTTGGTTAAGCGTCTGCCTTCGGCTCAGGTCATGATTCTGGGGTCCTGGGATTGAGTCCCACAATTGGGCTCCGTCTTTTCTGCGGGGAGCCTCCTTCAGGAGCCTGCTTCGCCTGCTCCCTCTGCCTGCTGCTCTCCCTACTTGTGCTCTCTCTCTCTTTCTCTCTATCAAACAAATAAAGTCTTTAAAAAAAAAAAAAGAGGTACATAGGGCAAAGTGTGGGAAAGGGGGCGGAGTTTCCACACCTTCTCAGCCTGTGGCACTCCCTGGTACTGCCACGTGTTCACCAACCCGGAAACACAGAAGCTCTCTGAACCCTGTACTTTGGGGTTTTTATGGAGGCTTCTTCACCTGGGCATGACTGATCATTATCTCCATTTCTGGTCCTTCTCCTCCTTCTGGAGAATGGGGAATGAGGCTGAAAATTCCACCTTCTAATCATAGTTTGGTCTTTCCAGTAAGTAGCCCCCATCCAGGAGCCACCAGCAGCGGTTTCACTAAAACAAAAGACATCGTGGGGCACCCGGGTGGCTCAGTCGGTTGAGCATCCAACTCTGGGTTTCAGCTCAGGTCACAATCTCATGGGTTCTGGGACTGAACCCTGCATTTCACTGGGCTCCTCGCTCTGTGGGGAGTCTGCTTGAAAGATTCTCTCCCTCTGCCCCAACCCTGGCCATGGGAGCTCGCTCTCATGCTCTCTCTCTAAAAATAAATAAATAAATCTAAAAAAAAAAAAGCCATTGCTGTCACCCCGGAAATTACAAAGGATTTAGGAACTCTGCATCATGAACCTGACTCTAAGGCCAAACAGTAAATTGAAAGATGCAAAAAAGATAAAATAAAAATAAAATAAAACAAAAGATGCTCTATGTGCTCTTATCACTTGGGCATACAAAGGATTTTGGGAGCTCTGTGCCAGAAACCAGTGGCAGAAACCAATGTGTGTATATAGATATATTTTTCTATTACCTCACAAGAGGTAACTGCATTAAAATTTTACACATTTCTAATATATTTATGTCATATTTTAAAATTAAGGTAGGTAGTAAACACCAAAATATTTAAATGTTTTCATATGTTTTAAAAACATTTTCCTTCTAGGGGCGCCTGGGTGGCTCAGTGGGTTAAGCCTCTGCCTTCAGCTCAGGTCATGATCTCAGGGTCCTGGGATCGAGCCCCACATCAGGATCTCTGCTCAGTGGGGAGCCTGCTTCCCCCCCCACCCCACCTTCTTGTGATCTCTGTCTGTCAAATAAATAAATAAAATCTTTGAAAAAAAAATTTTCCTTCTAATTTAAAATGTTGGAGCACCTGGGTGGCTCAGTCAGTGAAGCGTCTGCCTTTGTCTTAGGTCATGGATCCCAGGGTCCTGGGATCCAGCCCTACATTAAGCTCCCTGCTCAATGGGGAGTATGCTTCTCCCTCTCCCTCTGTGTACTCAATCTCTCTCTCTCTAGATAAATAAATAAGCCTTTAAAAAAATAAAATATATATATATATATAAATGTCCTTAATACTGCTGAATTATACCCTTAAAAATGGTTAAGATGATATATTTTGTTATATGTATTCTACCACAATAAAAACATTTTTAATTAAGTGGCAAATATAATCAACATATATCAAATTTTTATCTAGGTTTGTTAAATAAGGTTGACATGTTAAATTTAAGGTTTTGAAAATTTAATTCTTAAGAACCATTTTGAAATGGCAAAACAATATAATAAAAAATGGTATCATGTTGCACACATTAGGTCCAAACTTGCATATATAACAAATTAAGAATAACACAGGGGTGCCTGAGTGGCTCAGTCAGTTAAGCTTGAGCTCAGGTCATGATCTCCGGGTCCTGGGATCGAGCCCCACATCAGGCTCCTGGCTGGGTGGGGAGTCTGCTTCTTCTTCTCCCTCTCTCTCTCTCAAATGCATAAATAATATCTTTAAAAAAGAGAATACGGGCCCCTGGGTGGCTCAGTGGGTTAGGTGTCGGCCTTCAGATCAGGTCGTGATCCCAGGGTCCTGGAACAGAGCCCCCCATCAGGCTCCCTGCTCAGCAGGGGAGCCTGCTTCTCCCTCTCCCTCTGATGCTCCCCCTGTTTGTGCTCTCTCTCTCTCTCTTTCTGTTAAATAAATAAAATATTTTTTAAAAAGTTTTAAAAATAGGAGCATCTGGGTGGCTCACTGGGTTAAAGCCTCTGCCTTCAGCTCAGGTCATGGTCCCAGGGTCCTGGGATCGAGACCCACATCGGGCTCTCTGCTCAGCGGGGAGCCTGCTTCCTCCTCTCTCTCTCTCTCTGCCTGCCTCTCCCACTGCTTGAGATCTCTGTCTGTCAAATAAATAAATAAAATCTTTTAAAAAAAAAGTTTTAAAAATAAAAAAATTAAAAAGGGACTAATACAAATTGTTTTTTATATTGTTGGCTGTTTTTAAATATTGTTTATATGTTTTTCAATACAGCTCAAAATTGCAAATGTTTCTCAGCTGCCATGCTGTGAAAACGACTTTCATTCATGAGAGCCTCCAGAACCATGAATTGTCCTGAGAGGAAAGAGTTGGTGAGTGTGATGATACTGCCTGTTCTCAAGCACTTGAGCCCATCAAACCCTCCGCTCACACTCCAAAAATCTGTCCACCTCTGGTGTCTGCAGCATAACTTACAGATCTCCATAGTGTGTGGCCATGGTTACCTTTTGTTTGAAGGACACAGGTCTACACCTGTAGACAAGTGTTTCCTGGGGCCTAGACACCGTCAGTAACAGGAGGGACATTTAAGATCTTGCACTGGGCAGGGCCAAGGCGGACTAGCAGATTCTAAGGCACAAGGTGCCCCTGTGTTGGTTAATAAATGTGTTTTTGTGACCTATGGGGCTCTCTGAAATGCAGGGTCTGGGGAGGGGGTCCCTCTTGCCCAGATCTAAGGATGGTACTGGTTAGGGCACCTGTGTGGCTCAGTGGGTTAAGGCTTCTGCCTTCAGCTCAGGTCACGATCCCGGGTTCCTGGAATCCAGCCCCGCATCGGGCTCTCTGCTCGGCGGGGAGCCTGCTTCTTCCTCTCTCTCTCTGCCTGCCTCTCTGCCTACTTGTGATCTCTGCCTGTCAAATAAATAAATAAAATCTTAAAAAAAAAAAAGGATAGTACTGGCTATGAGAACCTGATCATACAAAAACAAATTCAAGAAGTAAGGAATCATCCAGAACTTCGGCAAGCGAAAGTTTGACAAGTTTTCCTTCAGTCTGCCAAACGTGAAGAAACAACACTGCTGAACAGCTCAAGTCAAATGTCAACCAGGAAACAGCCAGTCCTAGATGGGCCTCACCGAAACCCCGCCTCAAGTAAATAACAAGTCCCACTCACTGAGGACTTCCCTGTTTCCTTTGTCCCACCAGGTGGAGACAGAGGGGGCTGCTCTAGCTACGGTCCTTGACCCCAGCCTCATGAGGGGGTGCATTTTCCACCCTCCCATAGAAGTGACCTTCTTTCTTCAATTTGGGGCCAATTTATAAAATATTCACATTTTAGATACTGAGGCCAGGGGCCTGCAGCTGGCCAAGACGGGGTGTGGGGCCTAGACTGAACTTTGTTCTTCTAGCTAGCTAAGCCATCTCCACCCTGCCTTCCCTTTTTAGCTGCCAGGCAAGTTCCCCCCTTCCTCAGGGTGTGCCTCATCACACCCTTACCCTCCCCTGCTCCACCCCCCCCCAGCTGAGGGATATTAAAGAACATTCTCTGCTATTTCCTCGAGCAAGAAGCAGAAATCATTGATCAGGATAATATTTGCACAGTACTTCTTACCCAGGGAGGTGCCTGCTGCTCTTCTACTGGGCCATTCCATGAAAGAGGCTGATTTCAATTATTATGCATTCTGATTAAGTCCTTTCTACATGTACTTTTTAAGTCTATGTATTTATTTAGTAATCTCTGCACCCAATGTGGGGCTCAAACTTACAACCTCAAGATCAAGAGTTGTATGCTCTTCTGACTGACCCAGCCAGGCACCCCTTAAATGGATTTATAGACATAAGGGATTCATACGTTACAAAAACCCATCTAAAAATATTCCAGTGGTTCAATATTTGCAAATCAATTGATGTAATACATCACTTCAGGGATGCCTGGCTGGCCCAGTTGAAGGACATTTGACTCTCGATCTTGGGGTTTTGAGTTCAAGCCCCATGTTGGCCGTAAAGGTTACTTAAAATAACATATTTTTTTAAAAGATTTTATTTATTTTTAGAGAGAAAGCGAGTGAGAGTGGGGAAGGGAGAGGCAGAAGGAGAGGGAGAGAGAGAATCTCAAGCAGACTTCCAGCTGAGCGTGGAGCCTGATGCAGGGCTCAATCTCAGGACCTTGAGATCATGCCCTGACCCAAAATCAAGAGTCAGATGCTCAACCGACTGAGCCACCCAGGCACCCCTCATTAAAATCTTTTTTTTTTTTAGATTTTATTTATTTATTTATTTGATGGGGCACCTGGGTGGCTCAGTTGTTAGGCGTCCACCTTCGACTGCCTGGGGTCGAGGCCTGCATCAGGCTCTCTGCTAGGAGGAAAGCCCGCTTCTCCCTCCCTCTCCCACTCCCCCTGCTTATGTTCCCTCTCTTGCTGTCTCTCTGTCAAATAAGTAAAATATTTTTTTAAAAAAGATTTTATATATTTGAGAGAGAGAAATCCAGAGACAGAGCAAGAGCAGAGTGGGAGGGAGAGGAGCAGAAGAAGAGGGAGAAGCAGACACCCTGCTGAGCAGGGAGCCTGACACGGGACTCGATCCCAGGACCCTGATATCATGACCTAAGCCGAAGGCAGACACTTCACTGACTGAGCCACGCAGGAGCCCCCCATACTTAAAATCTTAAGAAAAAATGTGATACAACATATCAATAAATAAAGAATAAGAACCCATATGATTATTTCAATAGATATAGATAAAGCATTTTGCAAAGTGTAACATGCATTCATGATAAAAACTGAACAAAGTATGTTTAGAAAGAACACACCTCAACATAATAAAGGCCATATGTGAAAAACCCACAGCTGACATCATACTCAATGGTGAAAAACTGACAGCTCTTCCTCTAAGATCAAGAACAAGGGGCGCCTGGGTGGCTCAGTGAGTTAAGCCTCTGCCTTTGGCTCAGGTCATGATCTCAGGGTCCTGGGATCGAGCCCTGAGTCTGCCTCTCTGCTCAGCAGGGAGCCTGCTTCCCCCCTCTCTCTGCCTGCCTCTCTGCCTACTTGTGATTTCTCTCTCTGTCAAATAAATAAATAAAATCTTTTAATAAAAAGATTTTTAAAAAAGAACAAGACAAGGATGTCCACTCTCACCCCTTTTATTCAACATAGTACCTAAGTGCTAACCACACCCATCAGACAAGAAAAAAAAATAAAAGGCATTCAGATTGCTAAGGAAGAAGTAAAATTCATTATTTACAGGTGACATGATACTATACATAGAAAACCCTAAAGATTCCACCAAAAAGAACTACTAGAAATATAATTTATTATTAAAGTCACAGGATACAAAATCAATATACAGAAATCTACTGCATTTCTATACACATAATGAAGGAGCAGAAAGAGAAATGAAAACAATCCCATTTACACGTGCACCAAAAAGAGGAGCACCTGGCTGGTTCAGTCAGTAGAGCACGCAACTCTTGATCTCAGGGTTGTGACTTCAAGTCCCGTCTTGGCTATAGAGATTACTTAAAAATAAGATCTTTAAAAACAAAAAAACAAGTACACCAAAAAGAGTAAAATACCTAGGAATAAATTTAACCAAGGAGGTAAAAGACCTGTGCTCTGAAAACCATAAAACAATGATGAAAGAAATAGAAGATGACACAAACAAATGGAAAGATATTCCATGTTCATGGACTGGAAGAACTAATATTGTTAAAATATCCACAATACCCAAAGCAATCTACAGATTTAATGCAATCCCTACCAAAATACCAACAGTATTTTTCACAGGACTAGAACAAATTATCTTAAAACTTTGATGGAACCACAAAGACCCAGAATAGCCAAAGCTGTCTTGAAAAAGAAGAACAAAGTTAGAGGTGTCACAATCCCAGGTTTCGAGATATACTACAAAGCTATAGTAATGAAAACAGTATAGTACTGGCACAAAAATAGACATATGGGGCACCTGGGTGGCTCAGTTGGTTAGGCACCTGACTCTTGATTTCAATTTAAGTCATGATCTCAGGGTCGTGAGATCAAGCCCTATATTAGGCTCTGTGCTTGGCATGGAGTCAGTTTGGAATTCTCTCTCTCCCTCTGCCCCGCCCCCCACTCTCACTCTCAAGATAGATAGATAGATAGATAAATAAAAAAAATCTTTTTAAAAAGTAGACACATATGGGCGCCTGGGTGGCTCAGTTGGTTAAGCAACTGCCTTCAGCTCAGGTCATGATCCTGGAGTCCCAGGATCGAGTCCCACATCAGGCTCCCAGCTCCATGGGGAGTCTGCTTCTCCCGCTGACCTCTCTCCTCTCATGCTCTCTCTCTCATTCTAAAAAAAAAAAAAAAAATAGACACATAGATCAATGAAACAATACCAAAAAAATTCTTTAAAAAAAGAAACAGAATAGAGTCCAGAAATAAAGTCATGATTATATGGTCAATTAATCTATGGCAAAACAGGCAAGAATACACAATGGGAAAAAGATAGTCTCTTCAACAAATGGTATTGGGAAAACTGGACAGCTACATGCAAAAGAATGAAACTGGACCACATTCTTACACCATACACAAAATAAACTCAAAATGGATTAAAGACCTAAATGTGAGACCTGAAATCATAAAAGTCTTAGAAGAAAACATGGGCAGTAATCTCTTTGGCATTAGCCATAGAATCATTTTTCTAGATATGTCTCCTTTGGCAAAGGAAACAAAAGCAAAATTAAACTATTAGGACTCCATACAAATAAAAAGCTTTCACACAGTGAAGGAAACCATCAACAAACAAAAAGACAACCCATTAAATGGGGGAAGATATTTGCAAATGACATATCCAATAAGGAGTTAATATCCAAAATATATAAAGAACTTATACAACTCAACACCAAAAAAAAAATCCAATTTTAAAATGGGCAGAGGACAGGAATAGACATTTCTCCAAAGAAGACATACAGATGGCTAACAGCTACATAAAAAGATGCTCAACATCACTCATCATCAGGAAAATACAAATCTAAACCACAGTGAGCTACCATCTCACACCTATCAGAATGGCTAAAATCAACAAGACAAGAAACAACTGGTGCTGGCGAGAATATGGAGAAAAAGGAACCCTTGTGCACTGCTGGTGGGAATGCAAGTTGGTACAACCACTATGAAAAACAGTATGGTGTTTTTCTCAAAAACAAATTCTTTTTTAATTGAATTACCATATGACCCAGTAATACCACCAATGGGTATTTACCCAAAGTAAACAAAACCCTAATTTGAAAGGATATATGCCCTCCTATGTTTACTGCAGCATTATTTACAACAGCTAAGATATAAAAGCAACCTGAATGTCCATCAATAGATGAATGAATAAGAAAGATGTGGTATACATACGTACAATAGAATATTACTCAGCCACAAAAAAAGAGTACAATCTTGCCATCTGCAACAACATGGATGGATCTAGAGGGTATAATGCTAAGTGAACTCAGTCAGTCAGAGAAAGACAAATACTATATGATTCCATTCGTATGTGGAATTTAAGAAACAAAACAATTGAACAACAAAAAAAAAGAGAGACAAACCAAAACACAGACTCTTAAGTATAGAGAACCAACTGATGGTTACCAGAGGGAAGGTGAGGGGGGAGAATTTTAAGTGAAGGGGATTACAAGTACACTTACCGTGGGGCACCAGAGTGGCTCAGTCAGTTAAGCATCCAACTCTTGATATCAGCTCAGGTCTTCATCTCAGGGTCATGAGGTCAAGCCCTGCACTGGGTTCCACACTGGGCATGGAGCCTATTTAAAATTTTTAAAAAAAATTTTTTTTAATTTTTAACAAAAGAGTACACTTATCATGACGATCACTAAGTAATGTACAGAACTGTTGAATCACTATGTTGTACACCTGAAAGCAACATAACACTGTATGTTAATTATACTGGAAGGTTTTTTTTTTAAGATGTTATTTTTACGGGGCACCTGGGTGGCTCAGTGGGTTAAAGCCTCTGCCTTCAGCTCAGGTCGTGATCCCAGAGTCCTAGGATCGAGCCCCGCATCGGACTCTGTGCTCAGCAGGGAGCCTGCTTCCCTTCCTCTCTCTCTGCCTGCCTCTCTGCCTACTTGTGATCTCTGTCTGTCAAACAAATAAATAAAATCTTTTAAAAAATAAAATAAAATAAAAACAATAAATAAATAAATATATTCCATTTCATTGGAATAATTACTAATTATCCATTTAAAATAGGGTTTGTTGCATAAGCTTGTGTACAGAATACCAACATCATTTCACAGGTAGGGAGACTTAGGGGTAGAGCAAAATTAACTAATCCTGAAATCAATTCAGTTAAGTGTACCTCCTGTTCCTGCCTCTCCTTATTCCCAACCCTCATCCATTTTGCTTCATCCATCCTCTAGTTTGTTGGGTTTTTTTCTTTTTTCATGAGGAACTTTATATGTTTTGTTTCACAGAATGAAATATTTGCTGTTGTGTCCTCAGCTCCCAGAATGGTGTCCTGATCAACAGCCACTATATGAATGAATCGAACATCTTAACATTTATTTGGGTTTATACAAGTCGGATTCCTGATCAAGAAGACTTAGACCCTGCTCAAGGCCAGAAGTTTATCTTTTCTTTCCTTATAATTCTTCTCAGGTTATAAAAGTAACTTGGAAAATTTGAAAATTTAGAAATGTAGACAGTTTCCAGGGGCGCCTGGGTGGCTCGGCTGGTTAAGCAGCTGGCTCTTGATTTCAGCTCAGGTCATGATCTCAGGGTCGTGAGATCAAGCCCCAAACATAGGGCTCTGTGCTCAGAGTGGAGTCTGATTGCCCCTCTCCCTCTACCCGTCCCTGGCTCGTAGGTGTACACACTCTCTCTCTCTCTCTCTCTCTCTCTCTCTCTCAAATAAATAAATAAAAATCTTTAAAAAAAAGAAATACAGAGAATTTAGAAACAACAGAATGGTATGAGACAGGAATTCCTGGCATCTTACTACTCTAGGCTACCACAAACAGTCGCTGGTTTTTACAACCACAATTAATCAATTAGTCCATGTCCATGATGGAAATATAAGAAACCAGCAAAAAGAAAAAAGGGAAGACATAGTGGCATTTTCAAAGCAGAATGGCTCAGGACTTCAGCTTTAAAGACAGAAGTCTGCAATTAGGAAGGGCTGCTGGGAGGTTACTCTGAGAGGCCTGACAGCTTGAAGTTCAAGAGTACAAGGTCTGGCCCAGCTCCCAGATTTGCAAGCTCAAGGGCAAGAGGACAGATGCAGGCCCCCATATCACACGTATACTCAAAATGTATACATCAGAACTTGAAGTCAAAGTGATTTAAGTCATGCTGGAATTTGAATAATTTGAATTTTTATTTTTTAACTTTAATAAAAATTTTTATTATTAGAATTTTTTATTTTTTAATTTTATCATTTTTTTAGTAATCTCTACACCTGCTCTGGGACTCAAATGCACGATCCCCAGATCAAGAGTCACATCCTCTTCCTACTGAGCCAGCCAGGCATCCCACTCATTTGAGACTTAATTAAATCTTGTTAAATGTTTTTATAAATATATAACTTTTTACATTATTAATGTCCAACATCCACCTAAGCTCCATCCTAGAGAACTAATACCATGCTTCCTGTATGTCAAGAGTCTGTGGGGCACCTGGGTAGCTCAGTTGGTTAAGTATCTGAGTCATGGTTTCAGCTAAGGTCATATCTCAGGGTCCTGGGATCGAGCCCCACATCCGGCTCCCGGCTCAGCATAGAGTCTGCTTCTCTCTCTCCCTCTACCCCTCCCCGCTGCTTGTGTACGCACGCACTCTCTTTCTCTTTGTCTCACATAAATAAATAAAATCTTTAAAAGTAAAAAATAAAAAATAATGTATGCTTGTAGATATGCGTATGTATAGACTTAAGAGTAATATTAATCATTTAATGTTTCGTGGTTTTCCTTAGCCACCACGTGGCACCTCTGGGACCACCATTTGGAACACAAAGAGAAACAAGAATAGGGACACGCAGCATCAGTGGGAAATGATAACTTGGTTACCCGTGGATCTCTTGCATTCACACTATCGGGAGGAAGGGTTTGATGCGTTAATTTGTCTTTTTTTCTCCTAAGCCTCTGCTGCTCAAATTCCCCCCTTACTCCAAAGCAGTGGCCATCTCTAAGATCACAGAAGGCACAACCCACAAACCTTCATGGCATCCATAAATAGTCACCTTTTGTTTTGAGGACACAGTGCAAGCGCTGTGCAGAAGTATTTCTTTCCCTAGGGCCTCCACAGTCATTAGCCATGCGAGTGGCTGTTCTAAGAAGGGCACAGTTCAGGCTCAGCACTAGGCCAGCACCGACCACTGGCTCCCAAGGCGGAGATGCCCATGCAATCTCTACCACGTGTTTGCTGTGTGTTCTTATGGCAATAGGGCGACCTCCAAAGCGCGGAGCCCAGGCCAGGGCCCTCTGGCCCAGGTCCAAGGGCAATGTTGGATGAGGAGCTCCCTTTGCTGCCTGGAGTAGCCCAGCCTCCATTGCGGGCCCGTCCAGGAGAGTACAGTAAAAGAATGTGGCCAAGAATGCTTCTGGACAATCCGATGCTTCAGTGGACGCGGGCTCACTTTGGAAGCAATGGGCCAGAGGCATTACCACGGGCAGAGGCAGCCTGACCTGCTACAAAGCTTGTGTGTGGGGAAAACAGGCTCCAGCCCAGGCAGGCTCTACAGGATCTTTCATGGAGAGCCCTGGCTGCCTTCCTAACCCCACTGAAGCCAGGAAATTGTGACCATCCGCCAGATCCCCTGACCCTGGGATGGGGTTGGGAAGGACTGGGGGGCAGTTCCATGAGGGAAGCTGGGCTTGTGGGAACCCAAAGGACCAGGCTGAGGAAGCAGGTGCCCCCACAGGCATGGAGAGCTAAATAGGCACCGGCCTCATTCACAAGATTTCTGGGAAAAGACCACAGATGAACGGGTGAGGTGGTCCACATTTGCCATTCCTCCTCCTTTTCACAGCTCAAATCTCCTCAGATGGTGGGCAGAGGAAAATGGCAGACAGAGCTGCAAGCAGACATGGGCAAAGTTCAGACTATGGGAAACCATCCGGGACAAAATGGCCCTCCAAAAGCTAGGTTGTAAGGAAAAGAAAGAAATGGAAGGGGGGTGGGGAATAGGTTAAAGGTGACTTAGGAGACATCTGAAGAGAAGTTTGTAAAAGGCAAACCAAAAAAAATTTCTTTGGGGCACCTGGGTGGCTCAGTGGGTTAAAGCCTCTGCCTTCGGCTCAGGTCATGATCCCAGGGTCCTGGGATCGAGCCCCGCATCGGGCTCTCTGCTCAGCAGGGAGCCTGCTTCCTCCTCTCTCTCTGCCTGCCTCTATGCCTACTTGTGATCTCTGTCTGTCAAATAAATAAATAAATAAAATCTTAAAAAAAAATTTCTTTAAAGGCAAGCTAAACTATAGTACAGGAATGTACAGCTGAGGGATAAAACTATTGTTTTCTGTGATCAGCAGAGAAGTCAGGATCACGGTTACATGCTGGCGGGGGGGCGGGTATGGTTTGGATGGGAAACATGAAGGGGTTTCTCGGGTGCCTGGCAAAGCTCTATTTCTTGACCTGGTTGGTGGTGACGAGGATGTTTGGCTTAAAATAAGTCATCGAGTCATGTATTTGTTTTGTTGTGTCTGCGTCTTAAAAAAAAAAAAAAAAAAAAAAAAGAGGGGGCGCCTGAGTGGCTCAGTGGGTTAAAGCCTCTGCCTTCGGCTCAGGTCATGATCCCAGGGTCTTGGGATCGAGCCCCATGTCGGGCTCTCTGCTCAGCAGGGAGCCTGCTTCCTCCTCTCTCTCTCTGCCTGCTTCTCTACCTACTTGTGATTTCTGACTGTCAAATAAATAAAATCTTAAAAAAAAAAAAAGAAAGAAAGAAAGAAAAAGAAAATCTCCCCTGGAGGGGAGCTGGGTGGCTCCATTGGTTAAGCGTCCAACTCTTGATTTCGACTCAGGTCATGATCTCAGGGTTGTGAGATCGAGCCCCATGTCAGGCTCTGTGCTGAATGTGGAGCCTGCTTGAGATTCTCTCTCTCACCCTCTCCCTCTGCCTCTCTCCCATCCCCTCTGCTCATGTGCACTCACTCTCTCTCTCTCTCTCTCTCTCTCCCCTTAAATAAATAAATAAAAATTATTTTAAAAGTCAATAAATAAAAAATCTCCCCTTGGATATTAGTTTGCTATATAATCCATGAGGACTTCGTTTTGGTGTTCTTAGGACCCAGAAGTCCTCAGCATAGTTCTTAAAATTTCCACTTCCTTGGTGTCTGTTGTCATCACACCATTCATGCAGATGTTTTCCAGATGTCGATCATATGTTCTGGCTATTTTGGGTGAGCCCTGATTTTAAATAGTCTATCTGCTTGTCATTACAAATCATCATTTCCCCTGAAATTCTAGGATCCTGATGAATTATATCTAAATGAATGAAATCATAAAGCATTTTTTGAGATAACAAGGTTGGGGGGGAGACCAGCACCTCACAATTATTCACAAAGTTGAGCTCACAGCAGCCCATGTTCTGCTGAGGGAAGACTGTGTGTGCAGCCCATTCTGGTCAGAATGCCTGAGGACAAGGAGCCAGACAGAACAAGAGAATAGTGGCAAATATTTCTAGACTCTTCTCCCTGAGCAACGTCCATCTCGTTGAGGTACAGTGTTAATATCCAAGGGACCAAAAATGGTACACAGATTTCTACTGAAGTAAGAAGAGCTGGAGGGTAGGCCTGGTTCAACAACCATTGGGGCCAAGGGTGGGAAAGTAAGGTCAGTGTGTAAGTCTCCAGGTTAGAAGCAGAGACAGAAAACAGGGTCAAGGCCAGGGAGGGAGGAGATGGACAGGACAGGAGCGGGCTTGTGTGTGGAAGTGGTAGCTCTCCTTGCTGGCCATCCATCTTGTGGAAGATGGTAAGATGACCTGGTTTATGGGCAGCCCCCACCCTTCTGCCCTCTCCCACCTAGGCAGCTGGGCAGGGCAAGGCAGAATCAAGGCTGCTCCAAATTTGTCTGAGGAAAGAAATTTGTCTTTTCCTGAGAAGGAAGGCCGTTTCCTCAGGTGCTTCTGGTCCACCTCCTCTTCCCACAGGACATACAAACTAGAGCTGGCCAGGGTCTCTGCCACAACCCAGTACCTCCTCCCCTGTGTCCTCTAGTTCCCCATCTCTAGTGGCTGGGCTGTTGTTGTGGGAAGTATGGAAACCTCCAGAACCCATGAACACATGACCTCACACAGCTAAAGGAACTTTTTGGATGCGATCAAGTTAAGGATCTCACGATGGGGAGATCAGCCTGGATTACCCAGCTAGGCCCAATGTGATCCCAGGGGTCCTTCTAAGAGGGAGGCAAGAGGGTCAAAGCCAGAGAAGGTGATGTGGGGATGGAAGCAGAGGTCGCAGACAGAAAGAGAGGGACTGGAAGGTGCTCCACCGAAGGCCATGAAGATGGAGGGAGGGGCCACAAGCCAAAGAATGTGGGTAGCCTATAGCTGGAAAAAGCAAGGAAATGCATTCTCCCCTCTAGTCTCCTGAAGGAACATAGCCAATACCTCGATATCCAGACTTGAATTTTCCAAACCGTAAGATGATAAATGGGTGGTGTTTTAAGTCACTGAGATTGTGGAAATCTGTTAGAGCACCAATAGGAAACTAACACAGGAAAGAATGGACCAGGCTCTCAATGAGCCAGCAAAGGCAGAAAGCGGTAGAAGATACTGCTGGGTGCTTGGACAGGGTCACCACAGTGGAATCCCACGGGGCTGAGCAAACCTGTCAGCTGGCATGGGGCAAGACAGTGCACTTTGACTTTTCAACAGGGGGAGCTGAAGCCACAGGGGAGGAAGGAGAGTCTTAGGCTGTTTTCTCTGATTGTCTCCCTTGGAGCCAATGCCTGTCAGCCCCATGCCATATATGCCTCTTTCCCACAGTATACAGTACCCCACTAAATCTAACAGGGGATCTGTCCTGCTGGGGCAAGGAGAAGTCCTGCTAGATATGAACAGGCATCTAACATTATGGTGAGGCTCACAGGCAACAGGGATGAAAGCTCTAATGACCAAGGGATGGAATGTTCTGGGTCTATAGAGGGAGGCATATTTACAGGTTACCCGTTTACCTGGATGGTGAGTTAGCAAGGGGCCATGTGAATCATTCAGTCTGTCTGCGGAGGATAAATTGGAAGGCTGGGTGACTGTGGCCCAGGGACAGAAACTCTGGAAGCTTCCATTCCCTCATCTGTGAAATGGGCTGAACACAGTGCCTACTTCATAGGGTTATAACTAGGCTGAAAGCAATAATCTGTGTGAAACCCTTAGTGCAGTGCCTGAGGTACGGAAAGTATTCAGAGGTAAAAACCGCAGCCCAGATTGGAAATCAGAGAGAGGGAGGCCTGTGGAGGTGGAAAGGCTCTTTGATAAACGGGCAAATGGAGGTCTGTCGAGTGCAGGTTCTGAGGTGTGTCTGATCAGGCTGTGATAGCTGGGATCAGGTGGGTCCATCAGGAAGCCCAGCAGGTGGCTCCCCATGGATGCCCAGCAGTAAGGAGTGACTGTCCAAGCCTGTTTTCAGCCAGGGCACATGTGTGGAGTGGGGGTAATGGTGCACACCCCCAAGGGCAGGCCTTGGGACCCAACAAGCCGATGCATCCTTGTTCCTATAACACACAGCATGTTTCTGCCCTGGTGAGAAGTGGCCAGGCAGTCCAGCACTGGGGGGCTCCGATCCTAGGGCCAGACCAGAGCAGGACACCTAGAGGACACAGGTAGAACAGAGAGAGCTGGGAGCAAAGCCAAGCACAGTGAGCCCCATGAGCGCCAGGCCTGAGGTAGCCAAGATCATTTGAGGAGACTGAAGGGTAAAAGCAGGACTGGACCCAAGAGAGAAAACCCAGCACCAGGAGCTGGAATGCAGACGGACAAAGCCCAGTGCAAAGCTCGGAAGGGTTGAGCAACTCAACAACCAGAGGCCAGGGCACCCACAGAATGTTCCATGGTTTTCCATGCTGGGGTGTGCCTGAATCAGATGGGCTAACTCTGTCAACAGTTCCAGGCTGTTTGAAGAGTGAGAGGGAACTTTAAATGCAATTTTTAATTTTGGTGTCAAAACGAGTACAAAAGACATGAGAAGAACATGTAATTTTACAAAGATGACCTCCTATCATATGCACTCAGTAGAAAAGTGGCATAAGGGCACCTGGGTGGCTCAGCTGGTTGGGCAACTGCCTTTGGCTCAGGTCATGATCCTGGAATCCAGGGATTGAGTCCACATCAGGCTCCCAGTTCCACAGGGAGTCTGCTTCTCTCTCTGACCTTCCCCCCTCTCATGCTCTCTCTCTCACTCTCTCTCAAATAAATAAATAAAATCTTTTTTTAAAAAGCAGCATAAATGTTCTTTACAGTGGGAAATCGGACTTTACGAACACCACCAAAGAATCATCAGTTCCCCACCTGTTCTACATGTTCTATTATGTTTATCAAGAATGTTTTCATAAAATGTTTCCAGTAAAATGCAAAGAGTCTCTTTAGAGTGAGATAAAACAGTCCTCTTTTAGGGGCGCCTGGGTGGCTCAGTGGGTTAAGCCTCTGCCTTCGTTCGGCTCAGATCATGATCTCAGGGTCCTGGGATCGAGCCCCGCATCGGGCTCTCTGCTCAGCGGGGAGCCTGCTTCCTCCTCGCTCTCTGCCTGCCTCTCTGCCTACTTGTGATCTCTGTCAAATAAATAAATAAAATCTAAAAAAAAAAAAACAGTCCTCTTTTAAACGGATCACCCCCTTCCAAAACACGACCATGATTTCAGATCATAGTACACAGCAATTTTCACAAAGTTAAAACCTACATTTGTCATCAGCACCAACAAAAAGTGGAACAATTGTGGAAAAGGTATGCTCACAACCTCATAAGAATGAGCCAATGGCACTGGGTGAAACTTCATCTCATAGATTTCTCAGAATTCCAACAAAACTGTTGTCCCTCCCATTACTAAAATATCTCATGAAACACTGCAGTTAATGTGAAAGCTCTTGAACTTTACATCCTATCGTGGGAGCTGACTGATTAAGTAAATGTTTTCATTGCTATGAGCCATAAAAAACATGCTACCAAGACTACTGGCATGTTTACTCAAAACCTAAATACTGACTTAGGAGAAGCAAAACTTACAAAGTTGTAGCAGAGTTTAGAAGAGAGAAAAACTCCTGAAATTTGTAGCTTCTGCAGGAGACAAGTGCTAATGATTAGTATAGGCAAACCTTGAGAGCATCTATTGATTATTCGGATTTCTTTTTTTTTTTTTTACTTTTATTAAAGTAATCTCTACACCAATGTGGGGCAGGAACTCAGGACCCCAAGATCAAGAGTTGCATGCCCTCCCAATTAAGCCAGCGAGGCACCCTGATTATTCTTATTTCAATAGGGAAGAAGGGAGAGTCCTGAATGGGATAATCTGAAAAAAGCATGGTATCTTTGAAAAATCCCTTCTCCTTCTATATCATAGTGTGGCCTCATCCTCCTACTATCTCTCAATGAAAACAATAGTCAAAAGGAACATTATCTTCAAATCAGGAATGACTGAATGTACCCAAAGGTGCTCATCAAAAGAAAATAAAAATATTGATCCTTCCATGTCTAAGGAAGTAAGATTGTTTTTTTGATTATCCAGTCTGAGGAATCTGAAAAGTAACTGACAACAGAAACTATAAAGCCTCTCTTAAGAATTCAAATGAACTACTCAGAGACAGGCCAAAAAATGTTTCAAATTTTAAAGAAGAATATAAATAATTTTTGAGCAAGATGCATTCTTCAAACAAGTACATGTAGACCCAAATGAAAATTGCAGGAGACCATTGCCAATGGCAGTTTAAGGAACTACATATCAGCCAATGTTCCCAACTTGTATGATCTTGTTGTAAAGTCCATAATGCCAAAAACAAAGTTTTTCTTGTTTAAGAAAAATACCCAATACCTGGAATCGTGCCTAGAATTAGGTAGAGTCTCAATACATTTTAAAAATAGGTGAATAAAAAATTAAGGCAATTATAAACTCCAGGGAAAGACGAAGGTGTGGCAGACATTATTTGCTGACTCCCCAGCAGCCATCGCTCCTTCTTCTTTGCTAACAGAACTCTGATTTCAATTAAGTATATGTCAGTTTCATCTACTTCAAGAGTGCTGGGACTCCTGTCTTCCCCAGAGAGAGAATCCTGACTAGTCCAATCATGGTAATTTATTCCCTTTGATGATGGCTGGTTAACTAATGAACAGGTGACACAATACTGGTCAATGAAACTGAGAATTCTGCTGTGAAGTTTCTAAGAGACTTCTCACTCTTAAGAAAAGGACAGGAATGGATACAAAATTAATACACAGAAATCTACTGCATTTCTATATACTAATAATGAAGTAGCAGAAAGGGAAATAAAGAAAACAAACCCATTCACAACTGCACTAAAAAAATAAATACACGGCACACCTGCGTGGCTCAGTCAGTTAGGCATTTGCCTTCAGCTCAGGTCATGGTCCTGGAGTCCTGGAATCAAGCCCCACATCAGGCTCCCTGCTTATTGGGGAGTCTGTTTCTCTCTCTGCCCATCCCCATCCCTCATGCTCTCTCTCTCTCAAATAAATAAAATCTTTTAAATAAATACATAAACACATAAAATATCTGGGAATAAACTTAATCAAGGAGGTAAAAGACCTGTACTCTGTAAACTATAAAACACCGATGAAAGAAATTGAAGAGAACATAAACAAGTAGAAAGATATCCCACGCTCACAGACTGAAGAAGCAACATTGTTAAAATGTCCATACCACCCAAAGCAATCTACAGATTTAATATAATCCCTACCAAAATACCAATACATTTTCACAGAACTAGAACAAATCATCCCAAAATTTGCATGGAACCATAAAAGACCCCCAAAGGCCAAAGCAATCTTGCAAAAGAACAAAGCTAGAGGTATCACATTCCCAGGTTTCAAGATATACTACACAAAGCTATAGTGATCAAAACACAGTAGGGGCAGTAGGGGCGCCTGTGTGGCTCAGTCAGTTAAGCATCCAACTTTTGGTTTCAGCTTGGGTCATGATCTCAGGGTTGTGAGATTGAGCCCTGCATCAGGTTCCACGCTCAGTGGGGAGTCGGCTTGAGGTTCTCTGTCTTGCTCCCCCTGCCCCTCCCCAACTCATCCCCTACCCCATTCTCTCTCTCAAATAAATCAATCTTTAAAACACACACACACACACACACACACACACACACACACAGTATGGTACTGGCACAAAAATGGACACATGGATCAATGAAACAGAATAGAGCCCAAAAATAAACCCACAATTATATGGCCAATTAATCTATGACCAAAAAAGGCAAGAACAACACAATGGGGAAAAGACTGTCTCTTCAACAAAATGGTGTTGGAAAAACTGGACAGTTACATGCAAAAGAATGAAACTGAACCACTTTCTTACACCATACACAAAATAAACTCAAAATGGATTAAAGACCTAAATGTGAGACCTGAAATTACACAATTCTTTTTTTTTTTAAAGATCTTATTTATTTATTTGCCAGAGAGAAAGAGAGAGCATGAGCAGGGGGAATGGCAGGCAGAGGGAGAAGCAGGCTCCCTGCTGAGCAAGGAGCCCAACGTGGGGCTCGATCCCAGGACCCTAGGATCATGACCTGAGACAAAGGCAGACGATTAACTGACTGAGCCACCCAGGTATCCCAAAATCATGAAATTCTTACTAGAAAACATGGGCAGTAATCTCTTTTACATTACCCATAGAATCATTTTTCTAGATATGTCTAAACATATCTAGAAACAAAAGCAAAATTAAACTATTAGGACTCCACACAAATAAAAACTTTCACATAGTGAAGGAAACCATCCACAAAACAAAAAGACAACTCCTTAAATGGGAAAAGATATTTGGAAATGACATGTCTGATAAGGAGTTAATATCCAAAATATATAAAGAACTTACATGACTCCAACACCAGAAAAGCAAATAATCCAATTTTAAAATGGGCAGAGGACACAAATAGACATTTTTCCAAAGAAGACATACAGATGGCCAACCGACACATGAAAAGATGTTCAGCATCACTCTCATCAGGAAAATGCAAACCAAAACCACAGTGAGCTATCGCCTCACACCTGTCAGAATGGCTAAAATTTAAAAAAAAAAAAAAAAAGCACAAGAAACAAGGGTCAGCAAGGGTGTAGAGAAAAAGGAGCTGTTGTGTACTGTTGGTGGGAATGCAAACTGGTATGGCCACTGTGGAAAAGAGTATGGAGTTTCCTCAAAAAAACAAAAAATAGAATCACCATATGATCCAGTAATTCCACTACTCGGTATTTATCCAAAGAATACAAAACACTAGTTCAAAAAGACACATGCACCCCTATGTGTACTGCAGCATTATTTACCATAGCCAAGATACAAAAGCAACCCAAGTGTCCATCAATAGATGAATGGATAAGGAAGATGTGCTGTATATATACACAATGGAATATGACTCAATCATAAAAAGAATAAAATTTGGGGGCACCTGGGTGCCTCAGTCAGTCGAGCATCTGCCTTCAGCTCAGGTTGTGATCCCAGGGTCCTGGGATCGAGCCCCGCCTCAGACTCCCTGCTTCTCCTTCTGCCTCTGTCCCACCCCAGCTTCGGCTCTCTCTCTCAAATAAATAAAAAATAAAATCTTAAAAAAAAAAAGAAAGAAAATAAAATCTCGTCATTTGCAACATCTAGAAGGCATAAGGCTAAGTGAGATAAGTCCGTCAGAGAAAGACTCTGATATTTCACTCTATAGAGTGAAAGACTCTATTTCACTCATATGTGGAATTTAAGAAACAAAACACATGAATAAAGAAAAAAAAGAGAGGAACAAACAACAACAACAAAAAAAACCCAGACTCTTAAATATGGAGAACAAATGTGGTTGTCAGAGCAGAGGTGGGTGGGGGGATGGGTGAAACAGGTGAAGGGGATGAAGAGGACACTTAGCATGATGAGCACTGAATTATGTAGGGAATTATTGACTCACTATATTGTGCACCTGAAACGAATATAACACTGTTAACTATATTGGAATAAAAAAGAAAGAAAGAGAGAGGAAGACAGGACATTCTCTTTTTCTCTCTTTCTTTTTAATCATTTTATTTTTTTTAAGTAATCTGTATATCCAACATGGTGGTCAAATTTACAATCCCAAGATCAAGAGTCACACGCTCTACCAACTGAGCCAGCCAGGTGCCCCCCCAAATGTTCTCCCTTTAATCCCACTGGTGCTCTGCGATCCTGGCCACTGCAGCCCTCTTATGACCATGAGGAGAAAGTCAGAGGACCAAAGCCAACAATTAAGGATAACACAGCAGAAAGGTAGGAAGGGCTTGGACCTTTGCTGGTATCATTGAGTCAATTACTCAACCTGGAATTCTGTAGCTTATATAAGATGACAAACCCCAGTATTGTTTAAGCCATTTTAAACCGAGGCTTCTGTCACTTGCAGAGAAAACACTCTCACGGGCCCATGCTGTTGGTTGGCAACCCTTTCCCAAACTTCTTTTCCATTATAGAGGGTGAAAACGCCAGACACTTACTTTCCCAGTTTCCCTGACAGCTGGTAGCTCACGTGACCTAGTTCTGGCCCATGAGACACAAAAGGAAATGCATCTCCAACACCGTCACCGCGCCCACCACCACCCCAGGCAAAATAAAGAAAGAGCCACAGGAGGGAGAATTCTCTCTTTCTTCCTGAATGACGTAGTATGAATATGCCACTCTTTTTTTTTTTAAGATTTTATTTATTTATTTGACAGAGAGAGATCACAAGTAGGCAAAGAGGCAGACAGAGAGAAAGGAGGAAGCAGGCTCCCTGCCGAGCAGAAAACCCGATGCGGGGCTCAATCCCAGGACCCTGGGATCACGACCCGAGCTGAAGGCAGAGGCTTTAACCCACTGAGCCACCCAGGCGCCCTGAATATGCCACTCTTTGAGCCATGTCAACCATCTTGTTACTGTTCAGAGCAAAACTAAATATGAAGACCAGGACACAGAAGGGCAGAGCGGAAGGAGGGAAGGAACTAGGTTCTGATGCTGTTGCCAAACCTGTGAACCAACCCTTGGCCCGCCTGTTTCATGCTCCTAGAGAAAGCAGGAAAAGAGGGGCACCTGGCTGGCTCAGCAGACCATGCAACTCTTGGTCTCGAGGAGGTGAGTTCAAACCCTACATTGGGCGTGTAGAAGAAAGAAAAGAGAACGGAAGAAAAGAAAAGTAAGAGCCTTATGGTTTAAGCCACTGTTGATAAGATGGATTTTCTGTTGCTTCCGGGTTCCTTACCAATGGACACGCATTTATAAAACTGCTGGTTAAGAAAGGAATTGTGGGGCTCTGGAGCACAACCTAGCCTAGCAGTAAGCATTTGTGTGGTCATAATAATATAAATAGCGACCTGTTTTAAGCAAAAATTACAAAGCAGACCTGGTGGGGAAGTAAAAGTGGGGAAAGTGGGATCAGGGTATGAGAAAAGGCCCTGTCTTCATCACCATGACAGGAAGTCACCAATGATATCTAAACTTAAAAAAATCAAACAGAGGGGTTTAAGTGTATTAATTAGGGGTGCCTGGCTGTCTTGGTCAGCAGAACATGAGATTCTTGATCTAGGGGTTTTAAGTTCAAGCCCCAAGTTGGGTGTTGAGATTGCTTAAAAAAATAAAAAAAAAACTTTTCAAAGTGTATTAATTAGAAATATGGAGAAAAATATGAGAAAGAGAAAAAGCTGAAAATATCTCCTTTGGAAGAGAAGTGAAGGAGGTAGGGAAGGCCGGGGCAGGGTGATTCATCATGAAACTCTCAGTTCCACTTAACTCTCCTAAGAAACGAACACATTCGGGTGGCATCTGGGGGGCTCATTCGGTTAAGCGTCTGCCTTTGACTCAGGTCATGATCCCAGAGTCCTTCTCCCTCTCCCTTTGCCCCTCTCCCTGCTCATTCTCTCTCTCTCAAATAAATAAAATCTTAAAAAAAAAGAAAAAAATGAACACATTCAGGCACCTGCGTGGCTCAGTCGGTTAAGCGTCTGACTCTTGATCTCAGGAATCATGAGTTCAAACCCCACACTGGGCTCCATACTGGCTCCACACTGGGCATGGAGCCTACTTAAAAAAAAAAAAAAGAAAGGAAGGAAGAAAGAAAGAAAATGAACATGTTCTTTAATAAACTCTTAATTTCAAATCAAATCAAATTAAAAAAATATTATGGATTTGGAGACGAATTTCACTAACTGTGCCATTCCAAAGAGAAACAAGCTAATAGAAAAAAATGAGATTACATGACAGATTACCCACTAACATTCTCTAGTATCATTTTAATTATAAAAATGGGGGCACCGGGCTGGCTTGGTCAGAAGAGCATGAGACTCTTGACCTCAGGGTTGTGAGTCCAAACCCCATGCTGGGCACAGAGATTACATTAAAAAAATTAAATAAACTTTAAAAAATTATAAAAAGATGGAAGTTACAAAGACAGGGTTATTTGAGGTATATGCTGACATGTATTTATAATGAACATAGGAAATGGGGAGAGGAAGCCTGAAATTTTTAACTTCCAATTCAAGGCATCCATTTATCAGTTTACAGATACCAGTTTTGTGCATACTACATGTTCAGTCTCACACTTGAAACTCCTTGGATCCCTGCAGTGAAAAAGCTCAACATCCCAGCTGGGGAGCCAAGATTAACCAACAAACATAAAGCATAGAATGGCACAAGAAAAGAGTGGAGAGGAGTTGCGGAGCATGCATTAGTACGGCATTAGTAATGTGGGTTTGAATTCTGGGCCATAAAGAATGAATGATGTTTCAGAAGGCTGAAGGAGGGTGGGGTTCCAGGTAAAATAAATAGGACAAACAAAGTCATTAAGGTAGGAGGGAGTCGGTGAAAAAAAAAAAAGGTAGGAAATATCCTCAATATATAAAGAGCTCTTCTAAAAAACAAAAATGGACGCCTGGGTGGCTCAGTTGGTTAAGTGTCTGCCTTCAGCTCAGGTCATGATCCCAGGGTCCCGGGATCTAGTCCCACATTGGGCTCCTTGCTCATTGGGGAGCCTGCTTCTCCCTCCACCTGCTGCTCTCCCTGCTTGTGCTCTCTCTCTGACAAATGAATAAATAAAATCTTAAAAAAAAAAAAAGAAAGAAAAAGACCAAGAACCCAGTAGGAAAAGGGGCAAAGAATATAAGCAGATAGCATTCACCAAAAAAAAAAAAAAAAAGAAATGAATCTTAAATATATGAAAATATTTGTGGGGCACCTGGGTGGCTCAGTCAAACATCAAATCTTGATTTCAGCTCAGGTCATGATCTCAGGGTCATGAGATCGAGCCCTCTCTGTCCCCTGGTCAGGCTCCATACTGAGCATGGAGCCTACTTAAGATTCTCTCTCTTGGAGATGTCTGGGTGTCTCAGTTAAGCATCTGTCTTCTGCTCAGGTCATGATCCCCGGGTCCTGGGACTGAGTGCCCTATCTGGCTCCTTGCTTGGCAGGGAGCCTGCTTCTCCCTCTGCCCACCACACCCCACTGCTTCGGCTTGCTCGCTCGCTCTGTCTGTCTCTGAAAAATAAATAAATAAAATCTTTAAAAAAAAAAAAAAAAAAAGATTCTCTCTCTCCCTCTTCCTCTGCCCTTCCCCCAACTTGCATGTGTGTTTAAGCACGTGCACTCTCTCCCTCTAAAAAAAAAAATAAATAAAATAAAATAAAATTTGCCAGCATAGTAAGAGAAATATTCAATAAATTCCATTCTCATCACTCACATTGGCGAAGATCAAAAACTTTCATAACATTGTGTGTGGCAGGCAGAATTCTAAGATGATCCTCCAAATTCTCACCCCCTGGTGTACAGACAATTTCTCCCCATTCAATCCTCCAACTGTAAGGAACAGAAATT
This sequence comes from Martes martes, assembly GCF_963455335.1. Lineage (NCBI taxonomy): Eukaryota > Metazoa > Chordata > Mammalia > Carnivora > Mustelidae > Martes > Martes martes. The sequence continues at coordinate 34,839,258 of NC_137897.1, read as the reverse complement.
CACCAAAAACAAGCTTAGAAACAGGTATCTCCCTAGAGTCTCCAGACAAGAAGTCAGTCAGGCCAACACCTCGACTTTAACCTTGTAATACCCTGAGCAGGGAGAATCCAGCCATGCTGGGCCAGACTTCTAATCTACAGAACTGTGCGCTAATAAATGGGTGTTGTGTTAACCCACTGAGTCTGAGGTAATTTGTTAGGCAGCCATAAAAAATTAATTCACTGTGTTTAAAAGGGCTGCGTGCATGTATTTCTGCTTGAGATGTAAATTTGCATAACCTCTATGGAGGGCAAATTGGCAATATCTATGAAAATTAAAATTTGCTCACCCCTTTGACTCAGCAGCTCCTTCTTTAAGAAGTCATCCTACAGAGACACACACTTGCGCAAGATGATCTGTAAACAAAGATATGCATTGCAGCGTTGTTTGTAACAGCAACAGGCTGTCTGCAACCTACATATCTATCAATAGTAGGCGAGCCAAATACAGTATGGTATGGCCCCCCAAATGAGGCCCCTCCAGTTACCCTGGTATTGAAAGACCTCCAGGAATGATTTTCAAGGTAAAAATAGAAGGTTTAGATGGTGTAGAGAATACTACTATTTCTATGTAGCCAAAAAAAGAACTATATATAAAACCATATGTCAACATGTATGTTGATAAATGCGTAGGGTATTTCTGGAAGGTACACAAGAAACTGGTCACAGGGGTTAGGTTTGGGGAGGTGATCCATTGAGTAAAGGGCAGAAAGAGGACAACGACTGTGTCCATGTTACCTTGTTCTCTCTTTACAGAACAAAGGTGTATTACCAGTTCAGAAAAGCAGACACAAACAAAAGAACAAGAATTAGCTCTGCCCTTGTGGGTTCTTGAAGAGAATTAAAATACACTGTTTTAAAGGAAGGAAGGAGGGCACCTGGGTGGCTCAGTGGGTTAAAGCCTCTGCTTTCGGCTGGGGTCATGATCCCAGGGTCCTGGGATTGAGCCCCACATCCGGCTCTCTGCTCAGCAGGGAGCCTGCTTCCTCCTCTCTCTCTGCCTGCCTCTCTGCCTACTTGTGATCTCTGTCTGTCAAATAAATAAATAAAATCTTTAAAAAAAAATAAAGGAAGGAAGGAGAAGGAAAAAAGGGAGGGAGAAAACTAGAAAGAGCTAAGGCGAGCCTTCCTGCTGCTCGCCTTCTGCTCAAACGATTCTATCTCATGGTATCAACGCTATGGTTCACTTTCAAGGCAAGGTCCACTTGCAAGTGGGCACAGAGACGTGCTCCGTGACAAGGACGCCCTGCCATTTCCTTGTGTTGACTGGACACCCATCTGGCTCCCAGTAGGTGCCCCATAAATACTTACTGTGGGATTAAGCGAATGCCTGATTGCTGCTTTATCTATGTTCTTTCCTTGGAAAGTCAGGGTGCCAATGTGGTTTTGTTCCTATGTTCGGCGACGATTTCTTTTCTTTCTTTCTTTTTTTTTTTTTAAGATTTTATTTATTTATTTGACAGACGGAGATCACAGAGAAGCGAGCAGAGAGAGAGGAGGAAGCAGGCTCCCCGCTGAGCAGAGAGCCCGATGCAGGGCTCGATCCCAGGACCCCGGGATCACGACCCGAGCCGAAGGCAGAGGCTTTAACCCACTGAGCCACCCAGGCGCCCCCCCTTTTTTTTTAATTAAAGATTTTATTTTTAAGTCATCTTTACACCCAACGTGGGGCTCGAGCTCACAGTCCCGAGATCAAGAGCCACAACGTCTACGGACTGAGGTGACCTGAAGCTCCCCCCTCGAAGGCTTCTAAACTCTTGCTAAAAAGTTGGCTTTTCAGTAGTAGATGTTGTCTTTTTTTTCTTTTTTCCAGGGGACGCCAGCGAGGTTAGAAGGCTGGGTAGAGGGTTTGCTCACGGACAACCGTGAACCCATTCTGAGGTGGCATTGAGTCTCCAGAACCGCAGGAAGCCCACCCCAAGCCCGGCCGCGCGGGAGATCCGGCCCCGCCCACCTGGCCACTTGCACTTGCGCCCCCTGCAGGCTGGAGGTTCTACTTGCAACTCTCCGTGATTTCTCACACCTACAACCCTTCCCACCTGTTGGCCCCTCCGCGTGGAGCCCAAGCCCTTTTCTGTCTTCTTCACCTAATCAACTCAGGCTTCTCATCTGACTCGGTTCAAGGCTTTTTGTCTGTAGAAATTTGTACGGTTTCTGGTTTGGGGGTCCCTCCTCTGGGCTCCCCCAATTCACATCCCTGTTGTCTTAGTTTGCCCTCCCCACAAAGCAAACCCTCAGAGGAGGATTTAGAGACAAGTAGCATATTTGACAGGTGACCCCAGGAATCAAAACTGATTTCCATCCTTCGAAGAATTGGTTTTAGGGGCGCCTGGGTGACTTGGTAGGTTAAGCACCCAACTCCTGATTTTGGCTCAGGTCATCTCAGAGTCTTGAGATCAAGCCCTGCCTCAGGGTTCATGCTTGAGGAGGAGTCAGCTTCTCTCCCTCTCTTTCTCCCTCATCCCCGCTGCCCTTCCCCCTCTCCCTGCATGCTCTCTCCAGTGCTCTCTCTCTCTCTCCCTCTCTCAAATAAATAAATAGATCTTTTCTAAAAAAAGAATTATGGTTTTATTCTTTTCAAGTAGGGAAAGTGAGACATAGAGGGAAGCCAATAAAGGTTGTGTTTATTATTAGCACCATGGGCACCTGGGACTCAGGCCGGCTCGGGATCATCTGAGAAGTCGGGGACAGGCCTCCAAACTATCACACTGGAGGACCAGGAGGCTGGGACATTTCTCTACCAACTTCCCGTGCCCTTTTGCTAACCCCCACCCACAATTCCTGTTGTACCTACAGTTTCTCAAGCTGAGAGGCTGAGAAGCGGGCCTCAAGGTAGAGTGCTCACCTGCCTACCACAGCTACAGGGGAGCTCAGGGGCCCAGGGGAAAAGGGGCAGGCCATCGCAGCACCCTACAGTCCCAAGCCTAACACTTTCACATGGAATGGTAAACTGTTTTTTATTTTCTCTCTCTTGAACCCTGTAGACTGTATTTTTCATCTCTGCACCCCAAGCTTCAAGCAGCACATAGCTATGCATTTCATGCTCAAAAACTGTGTCTTGAATGAATGAATGACTACATGGATGGATGGATGAATGAATAAATAAATGAGTGAATAAGCTTGAAGTTGATGTCAATGAGTACCGAGGGAGAAGACTGATTTTCATCATGCTAGGATCAAAGTACAGCGGCTTTGAATACCAGAATGTTGTCTACGTTAACAGTTTAAGGGAAAAACTTCCACACACAAAAATTGGCAGAAAACATAAGAGGTTCAAATCATTCAAAATTTCAAAACAACTTTGGGCGCCTGGGTGGCTCAGTCAGTTAAATGTCAGACTCTTGATTTCGGCTCAGGTCACGATCTCAGGGGCCTGGGATTGATTCCCAAGTCAGGGTCCATGTTCAGCGTGGAGTCTGCTTGTCCCTCTCCCTTTGCCCCTCCCCCTGCTTACAAGCACACATGCGCTCTCTCTCTCTAATAAATAAATCTTTTCAAAAAATCTCTAAACACTTGGTAAATGAGACTGTGTCCATATACACCTTGTGTCACAACGATGAATATATCCCATGAAAAGGTTTGTCGTTTCCGTAATTTCCCGTGGTGACCACAAATCTCAGGAAGTGATGTCCCCATTATTCCCTCCTCAACCAGGGCCTTAAAAATCCATCCCCAACATTAAGGAGGGCACATGATGTAATGAGCACTGGGTATTATATAAGGCTGATGAATCACTGACCTCTACCTCTGAAACCAATAATATATTATATGTTAATTAATTGAATTTAAATTTTAAAAAATATTTTTAAAATGTAAATGAATAAATAAATAAATGCCTCTACTGAAAGGAAGGATGGAAGGAAGGAAGAAAGGAAAGAGGAAAAAAGAAAATCCATCCCGAAACTTCTCTCTGGGTCCAAATGGAGGGGCTATTTTTTTCATCTCCTTTTTCAGACCAAGTGCTATAGAAAGAAAGTAAGAACTGGGGCGCCTGTGTGGCTCAGTCGGTTAAGTGTCCCACTCTTGATTTCAACTCAGGTCATGATCTCAGGGTCATGAGATAAGAGCCCCTCACGGAGCTCCCCGCTCAGCATGGAGTTGACTTGAGATTCTCTCTCTCTCTCTCTCCTGCCCCTCCCCACCTCAAATAAATAAATAAATCTTTAAAAGAAAAAAAGAAAGTAACAGCCAAGACAAAAACTAAAATTACCCCAGACAGGAAGAACAAGAAGAAGCAAGTCATGTGGAAATCAGGGGTTGTGTGCCCAGCCACGGTTGCCCTCGGTTAATTGCCTGACACACCCTTCTGGCCCAGTTCAGGGATCTGGACCGGGCAGGCCTGACCACGCAAGTGACCTGCCCACCCAAGTGACCTGCCCACCCGCCTTTGGGCACTCCCATGGCCTCTGCCACTCTGGCACTCAGAATTGGCTACCCTGCCCAGGCTGCAACCATGGTAGTGGAAGGAAACTGAGTTGCTCCCTTGCCCTCTGGCCAACAGCCAGGACCGAGGCTCCCTGAGGACAGGGAGTGCTCCCCTGGGCTACTTAAGGCCCTGACTCACCTCTCCCCTGGCAATAGGTGTGGCACCAGCAGGAACTCTACCAGTAAGGGCCTGGGTGGCCTGCCGAACGGGGACCTGCTCTCCTGTCAGCCTGGGATCCAACAGGAGTACAGCCCTCTCTGCAAAGAGCACATTCAAGGCCTAGAGAATTCGACCTCCCCATCCTGAAATGTCAGGCACGTAGAAAGGCTCAGAGGCACAGGAGGGACCCAGCTCTTAACACGCGGATTAGCCCAACTTGGCCGCCCCCGGTCAGTGGGCCTGTACCAAGCGTTTCCAGAACGGAACATCTGTCATTGAAGCCGTGGCCTCCCCCCAATTCCTTGACACAGCACTTTGCCAGGTTTCCCGCCACACTTCCGGTCAGGGACGGTCTTTGGAACTTCCCTTGGCTGGGGGTGTGTGCAAGCTTCTGACTGAGTCTTCCCTGATTTATGGGTCTCCTCACCCTGTTCGTCAGTGAGCTCACCAAGCTTGGATTCGAGGATCTTTTCTTGAGAGATCAAACCCCAGGTCACCTTTGTGCCACTCTTTGTATATTCCCCAGGGCAGAACTTTCTAGGGGCTCCATTTATGTTGACTGCTGCATTTCTACATATAGCCCGACTCCCTCTTCTTGGCCTAAATCCAGCCAGAACAGAAACTTCTTTCCAAGCCATGCAGCGCAGGAAGGAAATCCTGGGCAGCTACACACTCCTCCCCGCTGTATCTCTATCTCATGCTGCGTTGCCAAGACTGTCCCATGTGGCCCCCAGTGTGTGCTTGGCGGCAGGGGACAGTGCAGGACACGATCTCCTCTCAGGGTCCTAAATGTGACTATGATCGAAAGCCCTCTGCTTCTTCCATTCAACTTTTCCAACTTTTCACCCTTTCTCTGGCCATATGCCCAGAAAAGCAAACTTGGGACCCACTGCCACACCTCTCCTGGCCCCGCCTCCCTGTTTCTTCCCACAATTCCTGGGAACCAGATGGGACCAATGTTGGGCTTTCACTTCCTCTAGGTCATATCTTCCTCCTCAAAAGAAACAGCCTGACCAATATTGATAGAAGGGGCATTGTCTCTCCATCACGGGGCAACTATTGTGGTCTGAATTCTCCAGAACCGATTTTTTTGTATCAAGGTATAATTGACATACATTACATTAGTTTCAGGTGTGCAGCGTAACGATTTGGTATTCGTATATGTTATGAAATGATCACCACAGTAAGTCTCGTTAACATCCACCACCATACAGTTACAAAAAAATTTTCTTGTGATAAGAAAGTTTAAGATCTACTCTCTTGGCAACTTTCAAATATGCAAGACAGTATTATTAACTATAGTCATTAGGCTGTACGTTACATCCCCATGACCTATTTATTTTATAACTGGAAAATTGTACCATTTCAGCCACCCACCCCCACTTCTGGCAAACACCCATCTATTCTCTGTATCTATGAGCTTGGATTTTTGTGTGTGTGTTTTGTTTTGTTTTTTAGATGCCACATATAAGTAAGATCATACGGTATTTGCCTTTCTCTGACTTATTTCACTTAGCATAATGCCCTTGATCCATCCATGTGGTGGTCGCCAATGGCAAGATTTCACTCTTATTCCCTTGTATATATGAACATCATATTTTCTTTGTCCCTTCACCCATTGATGGACACTTGAGTTGCTTCCACATCTTGGCTGTTATAAATAATGCTGCAATAAACACATAGGTTCATGTATCTTTTCCAATTGGGGTTTTGATTTTCTTCAGATAAATACCCAGAAGTGGAATAGATCCTATGGCAGTTCTGGTTTTCATTTTCTGAGGACCCTCCACACCGTTTTCCAGAGTAGCCACACCAATTTACATTCCTAACAATGCACGAGGGTTCCTTTTTCTCCACATCCTCCCCAGCACTTGTTATTTCTTGTCTTTTTTAAAAGATTTTATTGTTTATTTGAGATAGAGCGAGAGTGAGCAAGAGAAAGAGAGAGAGACCACGAGGGGGGCAGGGGCAGAGGGAGAGGGGAAAGCAGGCTCTCTGCTGAGCAGGGATTCCCAAGGCGGGGCTCCATCCCAGGACCCTGGGATCATGACCTGAGCCCAAGGCAGATGCTTAACCGACTGAGCCACCCAGGCGCCCCTATTTCTTATCTCTTTGATAATAGTCACCCTATCAGGAGTGAGGTGATATCCCACTGCGGTTTTCATTTGCATTTCCCTGACGATTAATGACATTGAGCACCTTCTCATGTACCTTTTGGCCATCTATATGCTTTCTTTGGAAAAATGTCTATTCAGATCCTCTGCCCATTTTTTAACTGGATTGCCTGAGGGGGTTGCTATTGAGTTGTATGAATTCTTTGTTTATTTTGGATACTAGCCCCTTATAAGATACATGATTTGCAAATATTTTCCCCATTCGGTAGGGCGCCTTTTCATTTTTTGACAGTTTCCTTTGTGGTGCAGAAGCTTCTTACTGCAATATAGTCCCCCTTGTTTATTTTTACAGAGGATTAATTTTGAATTCACTCAAGAAATGTGGAAAAATCCTTTCCTGCTGCCAACCAAATGGTCCTCAGACTGCCCAAGGAGAAGGTGACCTATACAGAAACGCAAGATGGAAAAGCCCACTTGAATTCTCCAAAGTGTTCCCTCTGTTTCATCTGGATTTTCTCAGTTACTCATCAGGACAACCTCTGGGGTAGTTTGGTTCTTTGACTTTTCCCGTTAGAAGAGTAAAACACAGAGAGGTCACGTGACTTGCCCCCTGTCCCAGAGCCAATAGTGGGAGAGCTGGAATTGAAATCAGGTCTGACTGGGGAAGCAGCCATGGTTCCTCCTTTTGTGTGAACGAGCATGTAGGCTTCTCTCTGATTCTACTCTTTCCCTCTTTCTCCATCTCATGCCAATTTCCTCTTTGAACCCCGAGTTTGATCTTTCATCTCTAACACCTTGTCAAGTCCCTGGGGCAGACCCTCACGATTCTATTTCTTGATTCCTGCCCTAGCTTTTCAATCAGCCTTTGACAGCCAGTCCTTGGCTATAATATATTTTTTAAAGATTTTATTTATTTATTTGACAGACAAAGATCACAAGTAGGCACAGAGGCAGGCAGAGAGAGAGAGGGGGAAGCAGGCTCCCCGCTGAGCAGGGAGCCCGATGCACAGCTAGATCCCAGGACCCTGGGATCATGACCTGAGCTGAAGGCAGAGACTTTAACCCACTGAGCCACTCAGGTGCCCTACAATATGTTTTTACATAGATGGCAGATTATTCTTCCTAAAACTCTGCTTCTTTTTATCTTTAGATTCCTCTTTGGCTCTGCATCTCCCACCCCAGTGCTTCCTGCCTGGCACTCAGGAAGGATCCCAGCCCATTCCTCCAAGCCTGTCTTCCCCGACACCCCCCAAGTTCACCCTCAAGGTCAGTTCAAACAGACCCCAAACCACGCCATGCTCATTCCCACCCCCAGATCTGTGCCAGCAGATCCTGTCTGTGTAGATCTGTCCATCCTCCAAGAATCAATCCCCCCACCCCACCCGCAATCCACCTTGACCCAAACTGCCCTCTATCTCCTGAACTTCTTATGTGCTCTCCTCTAGGATCACACGGAATGACACTGAAATTGTCCCCTAAGAGGCTCCCATGTTTCCCCAGTGTGACGGTGACCTAGCACTTTGGGGACAGGCGTGATGCCATATACTTTGCTAACCACTCCCTCTGCAACATTTAGGGCACTTGATAAAAAGGCAGGTGCCCAGGTCCCATCTCAGACTGGCTAAGCCAGAATCTCTGCAGGTGGGCCCAGGTATCTGTATTATTTTTGGTAATAACTTAACCAAAGTGTAATTTACATACCATGAAATTCGCCTTTCTACACTGTACCAGCCAGTGGTTTGTGGCATATTCACAGAGTTTTGCGACCGTCACCACTATCTAATTTTAGAGCGTTTTCATCGCCCAAAAGGAAATTCCAAACCCTTTAGCAGTCACTCCTCATTCTCCACCTCCCCCCCACATTCCTCCAGCCTCTGGCAACCACTAATCTACTTTCTGTCTCTGTGCATTTGCCTGTTCTGGACATTGCTTTTCCATGGAATCGTACAATACGTGGCCTTGTGTGTCTGGCTGCTTTCACTCCGCCTGATGTTTTCAAGGTCCATCCGTGATGTAACAGGTGTCAAGCCTTCCTTCCTTTCAACAGCCGAATCATATTTCCCTATGCAGATCAACCCCATTTTGTTTATCCAAGCATCCGTTCATGGACATTTGGGTCTTTTCCTCATTGGGGCTGTTGTGTTTAATGCCGCTGTGAACGCCTGTGTGCAAGTTCTTGTGTGAACGTGCATTCTCACTTCTCTTGGCTAGGTACGTAGGAGTGGAACTGCTGGGTCATAGGGTAGCTCTCTGCTTAATCCTTTGAGGCTCTGCCAAACTGTTTTCTAGCAGCCGCACCATGTAACAATCCCGCCAGCAACGGAGGAGGGTTCCCGTTTCCCCATGTCCTTGGCCCGTGGGTCTCTATCGCGTTGCACAGGTGCAACCAAGTTTGAGCACCCTGCTCTGAGCTCCAGAAGTCCGACTTGTTTACCCCTCTGAGGTGTGGGGTGGCCTGGGGTTGGATCCCCTTGCACAGAGAGCCCCCGGGTTGGGGACAACGGGGATGGCATGCTGACGAGGGGGAGCGTTACCGAGGAAATGATGGCTCTTGGCAGCCCGGGCGCTGAAACTCAAGGCCCAAGAGACTGAGTGCTTAGAGCCATTTAGGAGGAAGTAGCTGGCGTAGAAGGAGGACAGAGACCGAGCTAGGTCCTGACTCAGCCTTTGAGTTGCTGTTCGACCGTGATTGGGCCAGTCAGCCTCCTCCAGCCGGGCTGTGATCGGTGGAGAGAACGAGGATGGTGTCTGCTTCTCACCCCCACCCCCCAAAGGGTGCCGTGAGGTTAAAATTAGCTCATTGAAAGCATCTGGTGCAAGTTCATGGTAACTCCTATGCATTATCATGGTATTATCTCGGTCTTGTCCTTGGCTGGGAACAGGAGGGAGTGGTTGATGGGACAAGCGACGCCACAGTTTTCCGGACTGATGCAGCAGCTCTGATTCTTTCCAAGCCCAACAGCCTTGGTTTAAATCCCTGCCCCCCTCCCCCCATGGCTCAGATGGACTAAAATAAACAGGAAGTTTCCATTTCACCCAGACCTCACTGAGGCTTGGGTGGCATGTGACTCCTGCTGCCCAGTTCCTTCTCTCTGTGGAAGGATCGTTCAGGCTGGGGTGTGGCTACATTTTCATGCACAACAAAGATACGTTCTTCTTCTTCTTCTTCTTTTTTTTTTTTTTTTTTGCCTCTATAACTTCCTGTCCCGCACTGATTCTAGTACCTCCCCCCCACCCCCCCGCCATACACACTTTTACAACATCAAGCGGGCATGTGCTGAAATAAAAGGGCTAGAATTCATATCAAAGTCCCACACCCAGGAGCTTGTTGCAAATCCAGATGAAGCGATCTGTGGGGGCAGAGGCTGACAGTTGTTTCTCAGAAGCTCAGTCCCCAGGAACAGGAGCAGGAAGAGGGTTGTGTTTGGGTTTGGGTTTTTTTTGTTTTGTTTTGTTTTGTTTGTTTGTTTGTTTGTTTTGTTTTGTTTTTTTGAACCAAGTGAAACCTTAGTCCCTTGAGCAACATGAGGCTGTTTGTTTTCTTGCCTTGCCCCCGCACTGGCTCCCCGTGTTGTAGGGGGGAGGAGAGACCCGGCTTTTCTTGGCCCCTGGGCAGAGGTGGGGGTCTGTTTCCTTTCTGCTGCGCAAAGAACGGCAAATCCCCCAAATGGGCCTACGTGGAAATAGTCACTGAGGATAAGCAGCTGTTCCCATCCGACGGTCCTCACATGACAGCCACGGCAGGCCAGCTTTCTCCTGCTTCCTGGAATTGTGTTCCTAAGCTGGGGGATAAGCAGATGGTATAAGTTCATTTGTGGCTTTGGAATGTTAAGGCGTGTGTGTGTGTGTATATGTGTGTATGTGTGTGTGTTCATAGAAAATAGAAGAGACAAAATTTTCTCACGTCACCTTGTCATCCAGACCTGCAGTCATCTGCTTTCAGACAACCGAGTTCCAACCCCTGGAGCTGGTGGAGGAGCTCTGTTTCTGACTGAAAGGGTCCAGAATAATCTCGTAAGAGGACTGAGAATCTTCCCAGAACTCTGAGAAACCATGAGCAAGGGTATCCTCGCCCCTGTGGAGCCTACTGGGCTACCCTCGAAGAACAGAGATCACGTAGATGTCTGGACTGTGTCCCCAGGGCTGTGACCTGGGGATAGGTTTGAGGGAGGACTTTGAACTGAAGGGCGAAATCCCCAGGAAAGATCACGGGGCACCTGCTCTTTGCTCTAGTGTGCCTATGGTCAGCCCTCAAACCTCACCCAGCCCCAGGCGGGGATGGAGGAACAGTGAAAATTGGACTCCAAGAGCATCCAGAAGCTTCGGCCTGAGGCCCGTTCCAGGCCCCGCTCCTTTGAAGCGCGAATGGGTTAGAGGTACCTGTCATCACTAGGCACCCTGCCCACCCAGTTTGACGGGTTGGGAGCCACTCCCTCCCCAGCGGCAGTTTCTAGCCTGGCTCCAGCGTCCCCAGCAACCCTCAGACTCCAGGGCATTGTCCAGAATGTTGATGGTTGGAAGATGACTCTGGAAAATAACCGGAGCTGAAAAATAACTAACTGGTGCCTCCCACTTGGGCCACCCCAACTTCTCTGCCTGGCTGTGTGGAAAGGGGGACGGAGCTTTATTTTCCGGGGAGTCAGCTCATGGGCTAATGATGCAAGCTCCAGAGAGGGAGTGCTGAGAAGGCTGCCGAGAGTTCTCTCAGTCATCCTCTGCTACAAAAGGCAGCACGATCCTGACCTGGGGGAGGCAGGGCCCGGCGCCAGGAGTCCATCTCTGAGGCTGTTTCTCAGTGGTGAGGGGAGCAAATAACAGCTCTGCTGTCCTGCGATTGTCATGAAGATAAAAGGAGATGATGTGGGAGAAGCCTCAGGAGTGCTGGAATGTTCTGTAGCCTGATCTAGGTGTGGGTTACCCGGGTGCATATATGGGGCAAAATTCATTGAGCTGGTCACTTCAGATTTATGCATTTGGCTATCTCTAAATAATATCAATAAAGTACCATAGGCAGGAAAAAGACCGAAGGATGAGGTAACTGATGGGCTCCGGCACTTCATACCCGGTCACCCATTTGTCAGCGCGGATTTAAAAACTTTCAGTGAAGGAACGCCTGGCCGGCTCCACTGGTGGCGTATGCGACTCTTGATCTTGGGCTGGTGAGTTAGAGCCCCACATTGGGCATAAAAATTACTTAATAAAAAAATAAATAATAAATAACCTTTAAAAAATAAAAAATAAAATAAATTATAAAAATAGGGGTGCCTGGGTAGCTTAGTCGTTAAGCATCTGCCTTCAGCTCAGGTCCTGATCCTGGGGTCCTGGGATCGAGCTCGGCATTGGGCTCCCTGCTCCGCGGGAAGCCTGCTTCTCCCTCTCCTACTCCCCCTGCTTGTGTTCTCTGTCTCTCTGTCAAATAAAAAAATAAAATCTTTAAAAAATATTAATAATAATAAATATTAAAAACTTTTAGTGGAACATAACCACTCCCCTGATTTCTAATATCACGGGTTCATTTTGCCTTGTTTTTGAACTTCCTGTAAATGGAATCATACAGTACAGATGCGGGCTTGTTTGCTTTTTTTTGGTCAACATTAGGAGATGCATCCACCTTGTCTCAAGAGCTCTTTCATTCGCGTGGCTGTATGGTATTCCACTGTCTGACGACATCATTTATTTCTCTATTCCACATCAGTGGCATTGGGGCAGTTTCCGGTTTAGGGTTATTAAGAGGAATGCTGCCATGAACATTTTTGTCCTGGGGCAAATGTATATTTGCATTTCCCTCGGGGATCTACTCAGGAGTGGGAGTGCTGGGTCAGGAAAAGCATCTGTTCACTTTGGGTAGATACATACAAAACTCTAAAGGAGCTCATACATCTTTTCCCCTCCCCAAGACCCCTGAATGTAGAGACTTTACCATGGTTCTCCCAAAGCATACCCCTAGAAATGGGGTGGTAGGGGCAGTTGTCACCTCAAGGAAGGCTCTCAGTCAGCAGGGAGCCGCCATTACAAAATACCACAGACCACGTGGCTTCAACACCAGAAATGTTCTCACAGTTCTGGAGGCTGGAAATTGGAGCTCGGGGTGCTGGCTTGGTCAGGTTCTGGTGAGAGCCCCCTTCCTGGCTTGCCGCCTTCTCACAGTGTCCTCACATGATGGAGAGAGAGGGAGCTCTCTGGTGTCTCTTCTTTTTTTTAACTAGAGCGCCTAGTTGTGTTTTTATTTCGTGTTTATCTTTTTTTAAGATTTTATTTATGTATTTATTTATTTATTTATTGAGAGAGAGAGAGCGGGGGAGGGCCAGAGGAAGACAGAGACTCTTAAGCAGACTCTGCTCTGAGCCCGGGAGCCCCATGCGGGGCTTGATCTCATGATCCTGAGATCATGACCTGAGCTGAAATCAAGAGTATCAGATAAAAAAAAAAGTATCTTTTTTAAGTAAGCTTCTACGCCTGGGTGGCTCCCTCAGTTAAATCTGCCTTTGGCTCAGGTCGTGATCTCAGGGTTCTGGGATGGAGTCCTGCATCGGGCTCCCTGCTCAGCGGGGAGCCTGCTCCTCCTTCTGCCTGTTGCTCCCCCTGCTTGCGCTCTCTTTTTCTGACAAATAAATAAAATCTTTAAAAAAAAAAAAAGTGTCAGAGACTGGAAGACACCAGGTGACATAATAGCCACATACAATGTGGAATCGTGGGTTGGATCCTGAAACAGATCAGAAACATTTGTGAAAACACTGGTGACACTGGGATTAGGTCCACAGTTTGTTGAATAGTGACATAACTAAATGCAGTGTGGGATCTCCAGGGATTGAGCTAGAACCCGTGTGTTTAGCAAAGGTGCCCCCAGAGATTCTTTTTTTTTTTTAATTTTTTTTTAAGATTTTATTTATTTATTTGACAGAGAGAGATCACAAGTAGGCAGAGAGGCAGGCAGAGAGAGAGAGGAGGAAGCAGGCTCCCCGCTGAGCAGAGAGCCCGATGCCGGGCTCGATCCCAGGACCCTGGGATCATGACCTGAGCCGAAGGCAGAGGCCTCAACCCACTGAGCCACCCAGGTGCCCCGCCCCCAGAGATTCTAATGTTGCATTAAAAAGATGTGCATTGCAGTGCTGGTAATAGTTGAAGCTTCTTGTGACTCCACGGGGGTTCATCATATCACTCTTTCTCTACTTTTGTGTTCTTTCGAAAATGCTAGAACCCCAAAGCTTGCTCGGCAATTGTTTTCAAGAGCCAAATACTAGAAAATGGCCCAAATGTCAGCAATGACAGAATTCAGTACATTGTGCTATTCATGAATATTACAGAGCAAAGAAAGCTCAAAACCAGGCAAAACCAATATTTAAGGGGTGCCTGGGTGTTTCAGTCAATTAAGCATCTGCCTTCAGCTCAGGTCATGATCCTGGGGTCCTGGGATTAAGCCCGGTGCTGGGCTCCTTGCTCAGTGAGGAGTCTTCTTCACCCTCTCCCTCTGCTTGTGTTCTCTGTCAAATAAATAAATAAAATGGTAAAAAAAAAAAAAAAAAAACAACTCATAAATGAGCTCATCCTCTGACCCCTAACCCCAGTCCTGGGAATTTATCCTAAGGGAATATATTTTTTTTAAATATTTCATTTATTTGACAGTCAGAGATCACAAGTAGGCAGAGAGGCGGGGGGCGGGGGGGGAGCGGGGAGCAGGCTCCCTGCTGAGCCGAGAGCCCAATGTGGGCCTTGATTCCAGGACTCTGGGATCATGACCCAAGCCAAAGGCAGAGGCTTTAACCCACTGAGCCACCCAGGCGTCCCCTCAGGGAATATTTTTTAAAAGACTTACCCACCATCCAACTTCACAACTGTCAACTGATTGGGTGATCTCGTTTTGTCTGTACCCTGCCCCACTTCTGCCCCTTGGATTATTCGGAAGCAGATGCCAGACATTGTTTCCTTTCACTGATAAACATGTATCTCTGAAAGGTCAGAAGCCCCCTCACAAAAAGTAATTGCACTACCATTATCACACCTCAGGAAAAAAAACTCCCACAATTCCTCAACGTCCGGATGCTTGTGAGAACTCATGAGACCAATGTCTGACTCACAGAGAAAACAAAATCAAGAGCAGTGGTAGTTACTGGTGAGTCACTAGTTCTCGGTGTTTCTGTGCAACGGGCTCACCTCCATCATAGTGACGCTATGACAACACAGTGTCACCTCAGCCACATGCTCTCCATATTCCTGAGAGAGAGAGAGAGAGAGTGTGTGTGTGTGTGTGTGTGTGTGTGTGTGTGTGTGTGTGTTGTCTTTTTTAACAGTAAAAATAAAATATACAGTTACAGTTGTAAAACAAGAAATTTTGTATTTGCCAAGGGGTCATGCAGATCCCTCATATGATGGAAAATATATGTAAAAATATTTATGTATCATGATTGATTGGAGCTGCCCTTTCCCTCTAGTTTTATAGGTTCATTTGCTGCCCAATATTTTATCTAGAAAAAAATTTAAACCTGCCAAAGAGTTATAAGAATAAACAGCCCAAAGGAAGGAAAGTGAGATGCACAGGGATTTATTTTTCTTATGGAAGGAGAGGCATCAGGGAAGACAGATCAGGCTGGGTACTGGCATCACAGGGTCATCCGTGATGTAGGTTTGCTCAATCTTTCTACTCCACTATGGTCAGCATATGGTTTTAGTCTTTCTGGTCACAGAACACTTCTTGCACCCTTGGGTGTGAGGCTCCAAGTTCTAGGAGAGAACAAAAAATAGCAGATCTGAAAGGTTTTTATGAGGTTTCCCTTGGAAAGGGCCACCCATCCATCCCAGGGATTTCCACCTAGTCCTCATTGACCAGAATTGAAATACAAGCCTGCCCTAGAGGAAGGGGGGTTAAGGAGCCGAGGACTCTTAGAGAAGCATGTCCATCCTGAACCCAAGTGGGGTTCTGTTAGGAACGGAGACCGGAAAGGAGTATATGTCACAGACAGGGAGACAGTAAAGGCAGGGAGGCAGCCACGTCTGGGGTCCAGGCGGAAGGCAGCAGGAAGGGAAGGAAGAGCAGACAGGAGCCATGTTCAGAAACAACGAGCCAATCTCAGATCACGGTAGGAGAGATGTTACAATGAGCCGTCAGGGTGGTGCTGAGCTTCCTGCCCTGGTAAACAAGTGGAAGGATTGGGAGGGAGGGCCAGGGCGTTATTTTTCGTGCCTGTCATGACAGTTTACTATCAGTGATATGTCCAGTGAAACCATGGAATCATACAATGGCCCTTTAAATAGACAGCATCTGGGGTGCCTGGGTGGCTCAGCGGGTTAAAGCCTCTGCCTTCGGCTCGGGTCATCATCCCGGGGTCCTGGGATAGAGCCCCGCATCCGGCTCCCTGCTCAGCAGGGAGCCTGCTTCCCCCTGTCTCTCTCTGCCTACTTGTGATCTCTCTCTCTGTCAAATAAATAAAATCTTTAAAAAAAAAAATAGACAGCATCTTACTTTCAGGGAGTAAATGTGGTTTGGTGTTACAGATCCTTCCACGGCAGGAAGACAGTAGGGGAGGACGGCCCTTGGTACAGGAGCATCAAGGGAACCACATCTAGTGGGCGGGAGAGAGGGGAAACCCAGCCCTCTGGAAGCTGGAAGAGTCATCAGCCTCAGCAGCTCCTGTTCCCCCTTTCATAGGCAAGAGACTGGCTCGGGGCCCTGTCAGAAGTGGCCTGTCTTTCCCTGAGGGCTTCCCTGGTACTTTAATTAGAGCCCTTAGCTAAGAATGTCAGGGAGGGCCTCTCTGAAGAGGCGACATTTGGGTGAGAGCTGAATGAGCAGGAGACGGCTGTGAGGAGAAAGGAAGTTGTAGCAGAAAGGAAGAACTTCGCACGGCTACGGCTAAGGGAGGGAAAGGAGATTGATATGGGAGGGGCACGTGGCTGCAGGGAGGAACCAAGTCAAGTGCTCTTATAAGGCATAATGGAGGCAGGAAGGTCAGGTGAGGAGACTGTTAGAGTAGTTCGAGAAAGAAAGGAAGTTAACTTGGACTTTAGCACCGGGGGTTGGTGAAGTGGCCAGGTTTGGAAGTAGAGCATCTGAGATTTGCAGATGAAGGGAATGAGAAAAAGAGAAAAAAAAGAAGGACTTCCAAGCCTTTGACCTGAGTGAGTGGGTGAACGATCTAGCCATTTAAGGAAATGGGGAAAGGACCTAGAAGAGGTCAGGGAAAGGGAAGGAGAAGATACAAGTATCTACTGTTATCCACCACCTTTCAGTTCTCTAGTTCAGATGGTGGCGAGTACCCCATTATTTGAATATTATAAAATCTCTTAAAATTTATGTATATTTATAGTAATTTATATTTTAATATAAATTTAGATACATTAATAGAGCTAAGGAGATTAATAAATCTAGGGAGTATGCTTAAGTATATTAATATATTAAGTATATTAATGAATCTAGGGAGAAAAATACAAGTAATCATTTCTGCAGAGGCTGGAAAGGCATGTGACAAGCTCAACACCCATTCTCAATAAAAATCCAAAAATTTGAACAGACTGATACCCTTAGTTAATATTATTCTAGCATCATGCTTAATGGCAAACACCCGAAGAATTCACAATTCTTATTTTAACATTCTACTGGAGACACTAACTGAGGCAACTGGGCAAGAAAAATGGATTAGGTCTAATAGTATAGTTTTAAGGAACAGATAAAATTACTTTATGTATTATTTGAGTGATTTCAGTATATCTTTAATAGGGTATATCTTTAATATAGTGTATCTTTTTTATAGTATATAATATAGTTTGTCTTTCATAAATAGTAGTACCATTTCTGCAATGAAAAAAAGAAAATAAACATAACCTGGCTAGTGCTGCCCTCCCCCAATTTGAGGTCTAATAATTGGAAAGGAGAAAGTAAAACTATTATTATTTGTACATGTATACCTCGAAAAACCAGGAGACTCAACCAAGAAACTACTATAAAAAATGTCAGAATTCAGTAAGGTAGCAAAAAATAAAATATGCAAAAATCAACAGCTTTCCTATATATAATTACCAGCTAGAAAATCTAATGAAAGAAGATACCTCATTTATAATAGCAACAAATAACATAAAACACATAGGAATAAATTTCACATGAAGTGTGCAAAAATTATACAAAGAAAACTGTAAAAACATTACTGAGTTACAAAAAGACAACCTGACCAGAGTCATCATATATGTCAATTATCCCTAAGTCACTTTGTAAATCAACACCATTCCAAAAGAAACTGAAAAATTTTTAGAGCTAAACAGATGTAAATGTTGTTTTCAAGAAATAAACAAGTCAGGGGTGCCTGGCGGGCTCAATCAGTGCAGCATTCGACTCTTGATCTGGGGGTTATGAGTTCAACCCCAACACTGGTCATAGAGGTTACCTAATAAAAAACAATTTTTAAAAACCCTCTGTATTGGGGCGCCTGGGTGGCTCAGTCATTAAGCATCTGCCCTCAGCTCAGGTCATGATCCCAGGGTCCTGGGATCGAGCCCTGCATCAGGCTCCCTGCTCAGCGGGAAGCCTGCTTCTCCCTCTCCCAGTCCACCTGCTTGTGTTCCCTCTCTCGCGGTCTTTCTCTCTGTCAAATAAATTAATAAAAAATTTTTTAAAAACTCCTCTGTATTGTCAAAAACCAAAACACCATAAGCAACATGAAAACACAAATGGCCAAATGTAAAACAAAAACTATTTGGCTACTACTATAACAAAGACCTAATCTTCCTCATATAGAGCTTCTACAAATCAAACACAAGAAATAGACCAATAACGCAAAAGAAAAATCGCCCAAAGATCATTGGGAATGGACAGTTAACAGAAAAAGAAATACAAATAGTCTTTTAAATACTGGGAAGGTGTTTGAGCTCACTCAGAAGAGAACTATAAAACTATCCGGGTTAAAAAACAAAACAAAACAGGATCAATTACATTAGCCAACATACAAGTTTGCCAACACACTCAAATAAAAAGCTACGGAAAAAGAAACACTTTTGTACCTTGTTGATGGCAGTGCAAATTGATACAACTCCTGTGGGGAACTTGACCACATGTGCCCAAATTTCAATGAATATACTTATGTGTACGAAGTTAATCATTCATTGCAGTTATTACTGGAAATAACAAATGACAGAAAACAATCTATCAATAGGATAGTTGCATAATTACGGTATAGCCACACAATAAGACTATTCTGAGTACGCAACTGTAAAAAGGAATGGACTCTATGTAGTGACATGCAAAATTTTCCATTATATATTGTTGAGTAGAAAAAAGGTACGGAACCATATACTGTGCTATCTATTTTTTCCTAAGCGAGCTCTACGCCCAGCGTGGGGCTTGAACTCACAACCCTGAGATCATGAGTCACACGCTCTGCCAACTGGCTTTAACCCACTGAGCCAGCCAGGCGCCTTGTAGCACGCTACCTTTTATGAAAAATTAGGAGATGGGGCGCCTGGGTGGCTCAGTGGGTTAAAGCCTCTGCCTTCGGCTCGGGTCATGATCCCAGGGTCTTGGGATCGAGCCCTGCATCGGGCTCTCTGCTCGGCAGGGAGCCTGCTTCCCTTCCTCTCTCTGCCTGCCTCTCTGCCTACTTGTGATTTCTGTCTGTCAAATAAATAAATAAAATCTTTAAAAAAAAAAAAAGAAAAATTAGGAGAAAATATATTCGTAGATGCTTCCCTTTGCATAAAGACTCTCTAGAAGGATAGACAAGTAAGTAATATGTGGTTACTGGTTGGGATGGGGGCAAGGTGGGAATAAGACTTCATTGCATAACTTCACATATCGTGTGATTCTAAAATAAGTCAATGTATTCTCTAGGTAAAATATTAATTAAAAGACATGGTACCAGAAAAAAAAAAAAAAGACATGGTACTGAAAGCTATGAACACAGATGGAAGCGCAAGCTGGAGAAAGACATGAGATCAAGCCAGGCCTTTGAGATCGGTGACATTAAGGGAATGATCCAGAAGAGAGGGAAATACAGACAATACATTCATAGGTGAGAGGCCACCACAGAACTAAGTGGTTGAGAAAAGCACAGCTAGATGGTCTAAACAAGAGCACACCATACTTCCTCCACAAGGAGTTAATGGAAGAAAGCATCGAAGGGAACACAAAGTATGAATCTGGCCAGGGGTGATGCCGGTTCCTCTCTTTACTTAGGGTTTTCAACAGAGCTGTTAGCAAATACATCCTGATCTTCTGGAACTAAATGCCTTTAAAAAACGCCTTTCCTTTGGCTACTTGATCACTATAACATGTAAGCTATGGCTGTGACCACCTACTGACACTACCATTCACAACAGAGTTGACTCTGTCCCAGTAGAGAACACAATTATAAGGGCCATCCAGTGTTTTTTAAGCTAGTTTTTGGAAAGCCACAGACGGGAATAGAAACCCAACTTCCCTATAGAATTAGATAAAACCTGAGCTGTATCCCACCCAACTCCAAAGCTGGAAATCAATAGGATTACCCAGGCTGCTGTGCTGTCAAAATTGAATCATGCCCCCCCTTTTTTAATTATCATTGTTAAAGCTGAATTCCCATCTCCAGATATCCCTTCCTGTGGTAACACACCAAAACAACAGACTTAAAAAAGTGTTAAGTTTCACTTTATGTATTTATACCTTATCTCCAAAACATATAGGCAAGTTTCAGATGTCTGCGCAAGAAAATGAAAGAAGTCGAGAAAGAGAAATGAGTAGGCTGAGATTCAACCAGGGGTGTCATTAATAAATGCCCCAGACCTCATTCCTAGGAGTGAACCCAAGTAAGAACACGTCCTTAGAACCAAAGCCTGTCTGTGACACTGATATCCAAAATAAATCTACCCCACAGGTCCTATCACAAGGAATACTGTTAACATTGTAGATCTCTTAGAAATCCACAGAATAAACAGACTCACAAACTGCACACAGCAGTTTCCGTGCCCCTTGTGGGAAAGACGGCTTTGCCTAAGTGTATGCCAATTAAAGAAGCTTCTATAGGAAGTCACCACAGGACAATCCAAGGACACAGTTCCCTGATGAAAACTGACATTAAAATTTTGTTATTAAAATTCTGGGACATTATGGTCATTAGGTTCAGTGCCTGCTGAGAATTAATATGAAAGTAAGACTCCCAAGTACTCTCCTGATGATGAGTTTTAAGGAGATGAAACTGAAAAGATGTAAGGTTTCTTTTCTTTTTTTTAGATTTTATTTATTTATTTGACAGAGAGAGAGAGAGAGAGAGTGAGAGAGGGAACACAATCAGGCAGAGTGGGGGAGGGAGAATCAGGCTCCTCAGCAAAAAGCCTGATGCAGGGCTTGATCCCAGGACTCTGGGATCGTCACCTGAGCCAAAGGCAGACCCTTAACAACTGAGCCACCCAGGCGCCCCAGGGTGTAAGGTTTCTTACAAGTTTCAGATAAACTGAATATTGCACACTTTCTGCACAGGCAGTTCCTAACTTGACTTTCGGGAAGCCTCTCTGTTCCTAACAGGAACCCTTCCAGAAGGTGCTTACTGGATAAGAAGGGGAATGTCTGCATTAAATTTACGTCCATTTTTATGGTTGCCTTCAGCAGGAGTGTTGCTCTTAAATATCTAGGCTGCTACGAGAACCAGCTGGACTCCTCCATCTGTATATTCCTACGTAAACTTCCTTCACAAAATGTGGCATTTCATGGAGACTCCTGCTCCATGGACGTGCTCCAAACCAAGAGCATGATCTTGTGCTCCAGGAGCATGAATAAATAGAAGCGCTCCAGATAGGAAGTAGCAGATGATTTTCCCTGTTGGCTGGATATTCTGAGTTCACAATTTAAAAATGTGTTTTAGATTTAACGTAATAAAGATGTCAATTCTCCTCCAAATTGATCTATAGGTTCAGCACAATTACCATCAAAATCCCAGCAAGATTTTTTTTAGTAAGGAAAAGCTTACATTCTAGGGCTGCCTAGCTGGCTCAGTCAGTAGAGCGTTCAACTCTTGATCTTGGCATCATGAGATCAAGCCCCACGTTGGGCAGAGATTACTTAAAAAAAAAAAAAAAAAAAAAAAAAAAAAAAAAAAAAGGGAGGGAGAAAGGAAGGAAGGAAACTTTTTCTAAAATGTATGTGGCAGTGCCTGGGTGGTTCAGTGGGTTAAGGCCTCTGCTTTCGGCTCAGGTCATGATCCCAGGGTCCTGGGATCGAGCCCCACATCGGGCTCTCTGCTCAGCGGAGAACCTGCTTCCCCCGTCTCTCTCTGCCTACTTAATAAATAAATAAATAAATCCTTAAAAAATAAAATAAAATAAAATGTATGCGAAAAGACAAAGGAACTAGAATAGCTGAAACAAATTTGAAAAAGAACAAAGTGGGAAGAATCATTCTACCCAGTTTTCAGACTCACATGTAGCTAGAAGTAATGGAAACAGTGTGGTGTCAGGGAAGGGATAGACACATAGATCAATGAAAGAGAAGACAACCCAAAATAGGCCCACACAAGGATGGTCAACTGAGCTTTGACAAAGTTGCACAGGCATTTCAACAGAGGAAGGAGGGGCTTTTCAACAAACAGTGCTAGAGCAGTTGAACATCCATAGATTAAAAAGATTAAAGATTTTTAAAAATCCATAGATGAATATCCATAGATTAAACCTCCTACCTTAAAAATGGGCTCAAAATGGATCATGTACTTAAATGTAAAATTATAAATTAGAAAAAATAGGAAATCTTTAGGACCTACGGCTAGGTGAAGCGTTCTTAGATGTGATGCCAAAAGCACAATCCGCAAAAGGAAATACTAATTGGGTTGCATCAAAATTGGAAATGTTTTGGGGCACCTGGGTGGCTCAGTGGGTTAAAGCCTCTGCCTTCGGCTCAGGTCACGATCTCAGGGTCCTGGGATCTAGCCCCGCATCAGGCTCTCTGCTCAGCAGGGAGCCTGCTTCCCCATCTCTCTCTGCCTGCCTGTCTGCCTACTTGTGATCTCTGTCAAATAAATAAATAAAATCTTTTTTAAAAAATTGGAAATGTTTTTAAAAAACTAAAAATGTTTGCTCTGCAAAAGACCCTGCTAAGAAGAAAAATAAGCAGCCTTCATGTCCATTGATGGATGAGAGATCCAAAGACAAATACCATATGACTTCATTTATATGTGGAATTTAAAAAACAAACAAACAAAAAAAAACAAATGAAAAAGAGAGAGAGAGACACAAACCAAATAACAAACTCTTTTTTTTTTTTTTTAAGAAGGCCCCACACCCAGCATGGAGCCCAACATAGGGCTTGAACTTACAACTCTGAAATCAAGACCTGAGCTGAGATTAAGAGTCAGCCACCCAACTGACTGAGCCACGCAGGTACCCCTCAAATAAGAGACTCTTAACTATGGAGAACAGAGGATTGCCAGAGAGGAGGTGGGTAGGGGGATGGGTGAAATAGGTGATGGGGATTAAGAGTACACTTATCTTGGGGCACCTGGGTGGCCCAAGCAGTTAAGCATTTGCCTTTGGCCCAGGTCATGGTGGAATCGAGCTCCGTGTCAGACTCCCCACTCAGTGGGGAATCTGCTTCTCCCTCCGCCCTGGCCCTGCTTGTTTCTCGCATTCTAGCTCTGCGCTCTCTCTCAAATAAATAAATTTTTTAAAAAAAGAATACACTTATCTTTTTGTTTTAAGTAATCTCTACATACAACATGGAGCTCAAACTCAAAACCCTGAGATCAAGAGTCACAGGACCTTTTTACTGAACCAGCCAGGCTCCCTAAGAGTATACTTATCTTATTGAGCACTGGAATTGTTGAATTGCCATATTATACACCTGAAACTAATAGAACACTGTGTGTTAACTATACTGGAATTAAAATAATAATAAAAAGACAAGCTATAGACTGGGAAAAGATATTTGTAAATCATATATCTGACAAAGGACTAGTACCTAGAATATATAAAGAACTCTCAAAACTCAAGAGTACAAAACCAATGAATAAACAGAAACAGACTCACTCATACATACAGAGAACAAACTGGTAGTTTCCAGAGGGGAGGGAGTTTGGTGGGGGGGGGTGGCAATAGGTGATGGGGATTAAGAGATACAAATTTACAGCTATGAAATAAATCATGGGGATGAAAAGTACAGCATAGGGAATATAGCCAATAATGTTTCAATAACTTTGTATGGTGACAGATGGTGGCTACACTTATCATGGTAAGCCCCATGTCATGTATAGATTATCAAATCCCTGAAACTAATGTAACATCATCTGTTAACTATACTTCAATATTTTTTTTTAAACCTCAGCATTGCAAACTATCAACTATTTTAAAATGAGCAAAAGATGCACACATATGTTTTACCAGAGACTACAGAGATGGCAAATAAGCACCTGAAAAGATGTTCAACATCACTAGCCATTAGGGAATGCAAATGAAGACCCCGAGGAGACACCATCTCGCGCCAATCAGAACAGCCAGAACAAAATGTGCCAATACCAAACGCTGTGAGGATGCAGAGAAACCGGATCTCTCATGCATTGCTGATGGGCATCTGGAAAATGGTTTGGCAGGTTCTTAAACTAAACATACACTTACCATATGATCCAACTATTGCGTTTCTGCCAGAAAAACAAAAATCCATGTCCACACAAAAGCTGTACACAAGCGTTTAATGTTTGTAGCAACCTTGATCTGTCATCGTCACAAACTGGCAACAAGCCAAATACCCTTCACAGGCTGGATAAACAAACCAGGGAACGTCCATACCACTCAGCAATAAAGAAACCAACTCTTTGCGACAACTTGAATGGCTCTCGAGGACATTGTGCGGAGTGACAGAAAAGCCAATCTCAAAAGGTCACACACTGCACAAATCCATTTATGTTAACAATTCTGAGATGACATTTTAGAGATGGAAAACAAACAAGTGGTTGCCAGGGTTGACAGGGTGGGGAAGCAGGAAGGGAGGCAGGTGTGGCTCTAAAGGGGTAGCACTAGGGAGATCTTGGTGGTTGAACAGTTCTGTGGAGGTGGTTATACGAATCAACATGTGATAAAACTGCATAGGACTACACACACGCACACACACGCACACACATAAAACTGGTGAGAAATGAAGGAGGTCTGTGGATTGTACCAACGTCAATTTCCTGGTTTTGATGTATTAGTTATGCCAGATGTTACCAACAGGGGAAACTGTGAAAGGTACAAATGACCCAAATGACCTCTTCGTACTGCTTCACAACTTCCTGTGAATTTATCATTTCAGACTAAAAAACATAAACTTAAGTTTTATCGAAAATATAATTGTATAAAACCTGTTTAGTACAGGGAAAGTGTGAAGCAGCAGAAAATCTTTCTGTTTCAACAAGAAGCAGGAACAGTCTCTATTTTGGCAGATTTCCTTCTAGTTTTCTACATACTCTCCAAAGAGTTGAGCTCGTTCTACACACTCCAGTTGAAACCTACTCCTTCCTCAACCCTCCCTCAACCCAGAGCAATTATTTTTTCTACATCGCTAATAATTGTAAATGGCGGCTTAATATTCCTAGGACAATATATAAAATTAAACATTCAGCTCAAATTCCAGTCAAAGGAACAGGGTGAACAAAAACTCTGGCCGAGTGCAGAATTGTCTGCACAAGAGCATCATACTCAGCTACAATATAAGGCAGGGGAACTTAAGAGCTACCAAGGGAGACTGGTGCCACACCGTTGGACCAACTTAATAGAGCGCCATTAATTTGGTTGCAGTATCTCCTATAATTTGGAATATAGAGATCTCCTGCCATGAAGTACCTGAAACATGATCATGGTCATTGGAAGTTTTGGAACACATGATAAAGGGTAGAGAACAGCAGACTCCATACCTAAGTTTGCTGCATCAGAATTGCCTGGGGAAATTAAAAGCAGAAGCAAAAAGCAAAAGAGATTATGGAGTGAATCCCCAGGGATAGATTTTATTAGGAGTTGCCATAGAATCATTTCCCAGATTCCCTTGTTGCAACATCAAGTTGGGGAACCACATAAGAAAAACTAGGTTCTAAGAGGACACGGACTACATTCGAAATCAACACTACACATTCCCTAACACTCAGCAGACCACAAATCAGCTTTTGAATGAGCCCTAAATCAACATTGGCCATCCAAATGTTTCCTAGATAACCCATTAGGATCCTACCAGGTGACTGGGTCAGGAGTGGAGGTTCAGAGACCATTCCGCATCCAACTAACCAACCGATGTCAGGTAAATGAGACAGGTTGTTGAAAATTTAGGTGAGTGTGGAATAGAGTTAAGAAGAAAAGGGAGAATGAGGATTTCCACTTTCTTCCAAAGATGGGAGGCATTTTTACTTCACTTAAGCTCAAAAGGAAAATGTCATGGTGCCACACTTGATCTCAGGATTAGGGTTAGGTAACCCTAACCCTAAGTTCAAGGTCCTACTTAAAAAAAAAGTAAAATGTCATCCTCAGTGTAACAAGGAAAACAGGAACCCTCAAATTATAAACCATGACTAGATCTGCTAACACAATAAAATCAGGACTGAAACCAGACATCCACAGAAAACCTTAAGTCAGAATACAGACATGTGTCACATACTAACAGGCCCTCTTAATGATCCTTTGAAGGGAAAGGAAATTAGGGATGTGGTCATGTCCCTAGAGGATAGAGATAGCATCAGTACTTCCTTCTTTTTAAGGCCAAACAGCATTCCATTCCATGTATACACATTTTGTTTGTCCATCCGCCAGCTGATTGGCATTTGGGTGGTTTCCACTTTTTGATTATTTTGAATGCTATGAACATTCGCATGCAAACATAAGCTGTAAGCTTGTTTTCGTTTCTCCTGGGTAGAATTCTCCTGGGAGTAAAATTGCTGAGTCATAATGTAATTCTATGCTTAACACCTGTTTTGAGACTGCTGCTCCTCTTACAGTAAATGTGTTCATCTGTTTTATGGTGTTTTCTCCCATAATAAGCATCTTTGCAGGTCACGAAATATTCTTCCACATTATAATTAAACCTAGTGCCTTGTGTCAAAATATTCCTATTTCAGAATTACCCTGAAGACAACCCAGTCAGGTAGAGATAGGAAAAACCTGGGGGGTGGGGGTGGTGTGGGGGATGGACAATGAAAATGGAAGGGGAGAATAGTCATTATAGAGGAAACCACATTACAACCAGACTGAACATGCTGGAAAGTGGATCAACTGAAGTGAGGACAAGATCTGAAGCAAAGCAGGTTTAAATGTATCTGGAATCATGTCCAATGAGAACAGAAAAGAAAAAAAACCCCGAGATATTCCTAAAATGCACTGAACGTTTGGAACCTCTGCATTCCAGTGGGAAGGCACGTTAAGACCCGTATCAACACCTAGATAGCTTAGTTACTGAGCTTCAAGAACAAGCCTACGACCATTCAACCAGGTCACTTAGGAGCACTGGGGCAAGGGAAACAGCTACCCAGAATAGAAAAAACATTTATATAACTTTAAGCAAAGACACTGGAAACATTTTCAAACACGGTCCCTGTAAGTCATTTTAGAAAAAAAAGTATCTGGTTTTGAAATTCAGCCGAGATGGTTAAGAAAAAACCCAGGAAACTGTAACACTGGGTAGAGGGGGAGAATGACTAGTATTTTATATTTAAACGTATCATTTAAAATTATAAAAATTAAACTACAAAAATTAACATAGTATGCAAGTAAACCTGAGTTATTATAATCTTAGCCCTGCTAGACTAGAAGTAATTCTCAATTCAGAACTATAGTCCCCCCAGATAGCTTGTGTTCATTCACAAACGCAAACCAGAACCATTGTTAGAATCCAATTTCACTCTATTTGTCACCTTCAGTCACTGTCTTGTCAATGCAGCCATCCTAACATAACCTCTTTCCACACTTTTGACTAAACTCAGGCTCCCCTTCCTCTTTCCCACCTCTAAAACCAATATGGTATGCTTCAAAATTCTGCCCTAAAAACAGGTTTGCTGCTTTGACATCATGACGAACTCTGAAAATAACTATCCAGAGGCAAGTACTTCTTTACAATGCCCATGAAAAATTATTCTCAATCATACTGCAAAGAACTCCGAGAGAAACAAGCTGAATTAAATATTTTCCCTAGGTTTAATCGTATCTGATTGCCAACACTTTACCATGTTTGACCCCCCAAACAGAATACTCCTTTTGTATGGTTCAACCTCACTTCTCAGAATGGGGCTTATCCAGACCATCCATTCCTTGGTAGTTGAGGGGCCTGCAGCTATGTGGAGTAATGGACGTCAGCAAAGAATGCAGAGGAAGGGTGCCTATGCCATCTCTATCACCCTGACCCCAAATACATTTAGAAGTGGGCTCCATGCCTGACATGGGGCTTGAACTCACAACTGAGACCGAAACACGTGATCTACTGACTGAACCGCCCAGGAGTTCCCCTTGCTCCCCCACGCACCAAATACATTCTTGATCCCCAAGTGTTCACCATCACTTGGATTACTAGTACATTTGCTTCTAACCCAACTTCCTCCACTGTTCAAATGACCTTCTCATTAAATGCTTCAAAGAACAAAGAGATTCCCACCCATATTAAGCTGCTCAAAGCACAAACCAATTTGTAATACACACTGTACATCACTAAGGACCTCTTAGATTCCCATCTAGTCCAACAACTCTTTTTGGGGCCAACTTCATCGTTTATGACAAATACTTGTATCAGAATAATTCTGTCTCCAAAAGGCATCTCCAAATTAGCACTGGACAGCAAACCAAAAAATATTTAAAAAAATAAAAAATAAAAAATTACACCTTACAATTCTTCAGGCAAGAGCACAAGTTTATTTTCACCTATAATAATAAACCACAATTGACAACAACAAAGGAGACTGTGCAGTTCAACTTTTTATTTTAATAAAATCAGAATATGCACAGCACATGCAGTGCTAGCATCTAAACTAATACAGTAAGCAATTACTAAAGCTACAGTGACTTGAAGTTCAATCTTTACATTCAGCAAGTTTAAATCCATTCTTATGTGATTTTTGAAACCTTATTAACTGAAAATATTGCTTGCTGATAAAACTTGCTCAAACGCTACCGCTGAATGTACAAGTCACTGAATATGCCAATACAACAAAGATAACCACATGTTTGAGGATTGCAATGTGCCAGACATTCACTGAAAAAAAAAAAATACACACAACTAAACAAAACTCACGCAACAAACATCTGAGAATCTGGACACTTCTTACCAGTGTTTTGAAGTGTATCATTAATATCTTAAGACAAGTGTATCAAAACCTTGGCATGATTTAATTTCAAGTCGCCAATTTTGTTTTTACTAACATCAGAAAGTTATGGCTACACTGCCAATGCCGGGTCTGCTTAATTTGACTTAAGAGTTTAATATGACTTAACATTAAAAGCTCACACTACCCCGAAATATATAATTTCACGCATACGGTGACATTCAACATTCAAGTGCCAGTGTTTTTGTACTGTCTTTTGGTCAAGTTTCTTTAAACTTTCAAAGAATCACTTTTAGGCTTACAAAAATAAATATTTGTCAAAATGTTCAATAAATATTACATAAAACTAGCAGCAAAAAGTATCTAGAAATCTGTCGTGTGCAAATAGTTTTCTTCCCGACTATTATTCCCGTGGTCCCAAATAAATTTTAGAATCTAGTCCCATCCCCTTCCTAGACAAGCTGCGTTCAACAATCTCCAAGAGACAAAATAAGATTGGAAGTTTAAGGACACGCACACAAGACATATATATAAAATTCTCTGAATGTGCAATAAAAGAAGTACTTTGTAAAAAGTTATGGGCAAAATGTACAAGGGCCTAAACCTAGACTAATTGAAATAGCACCATAACAAATGACCTCAATACTGTCAAGTGCACCTACTTAATAAAAGTTTTAGAACAAGGCACAATACACTTGA
The DNA here is from genome assembly GCF_963455335.1 of Martes martes. Lineage (NCBI taxonomy): Eukaryota > Metazoa > Chordata > Mammalia > Carnivora > Mustelidae > Martes > Martes martes. Next base: position 34,809,617 of record NC_137897.1, on the reverse strand, counting down.
AAATCTATTGCACTTTAGGAAATTTTTGCCGTCTTCCTATGCCACTGTAAAAAGATTGAGCGTTTTGATCACCGCATTCTGGCCACAAAATTAGCACAGAATTCAAAGTGGCAGAGGCATTTTAGTGGTGGACAATGCTCATCTTTGGCCAGATTTAGCATAAACAGACTATAAATACAATGGAAACCTATGCAACTAAAACTGACTACAACTGCACTGTAGAGCAGAATCGACACCTTGTGCAGTTATGTACATATTTCCAACCTGTGTGATCTCAAAAGATTTCAGTTTGTTACTCTTCTGGAGCCATTTTTACAAAGTCTATAGTAAGCCAGTTTAACATCTCAACGCAGCTTGAACAGAGTAATGTGAATCGGCATTTAAAATAAAGCCTGCTGCATTAATTCTTCCTGTTCATACCCTCTTGACCAAAAAACATCAACACTAGCATGCGTTATTAGACCAAAAATCACCCAGGGCCCCAAGGAGGGCTGGTCATTGCTGTGGTCAGCCATTCTACCATTTCAATTTCATTTATGGCAGGCATTTAAAAAGTCTAAGTAGATGAATTCTCCTAAAAACCTATTTCAAGTTATCAGACCTTTAAACTTTCCCTGTAATAATATGCCCACATTTGGCTAGCTCATAGTTAATGATCTGCCTAAACATTGAAAGAGGAATTGCTGTATTTACTTGCATTAACTTTGAAAACAGTGCTTTGAATGTATGCATGTATTCATACATCACCTCATCATGACTGGAATGGCTTGTTTAAAGACTATCAGGTTCTAAATACCTATCCAGGATAGAGTGAGCAAATCAGAACTTTAACTTAATACAGTTTGCCACATTAGAAACTAATTCCATTATTATGCTTCAAGACGTTTGTTGTTTTCCCCCAATCTGCAAGTATCAAAAAGCCCTAATGCAGGCTACCGCATAAGTTTTTTCCTTATAATATTTATGGATGAATCGATGATTCCTGTTAAGTTGTATCACACCTGTGTGCCAAGGTTTGATTTTAGCCCAAGTTCAGTAAATTTATTTTGTCAAAACAATTGATATCTTGAGCATTACTGAGCCAACAGGACATCAAAATAAAAAGTTGTCTAAAGTTAAAGGCACAGTACATTAACAAACAAATGATCCTCAGTCACAAAATTATAAATGCAGTTTGGGATGGGGGTTGGCGGGAGGGGAGTTAATCCAAACTACAGCAATGAAGTCTTCGAACCACCTTCTGAACAGGGCTGCTGATTGTTCCTTTCAATTCTTCATGTGACCTTGAGCTCCCTTAAAAAAAAAATTTCAGTGGAGAATCACAGCTGGTAATGTACTGCGAGTTCTTGAAGCTACACAAGGTATAGTCTGGCTAAGTTACATGTGGTTTCCATATTAGCTTGTTTGGCAGGGTGACCTACTGCAAAGCAGGTTCAGTTACCCCACCAGTCAACCCCCTGGGAGTTATAATTTCCTCCATATCCATCACTGTTGTAAAAGCCTCCATAGCCACCTAATGAGAGATTTAAAAAAAAAAAAAAAGAGAGAGAGAGAGAGAGACAAATTAATTAAGTCAGCCACCGTTAAATCTTTCCCTTCTTTAAATACTTTGATGTCACATTACTAAAAGTAATCTATAGGGCAGAACTTCCCCCAGTGTTTTTAATTATGCTCTGAAAAAGAGGACTACAAGGAAGAACCCCTTCCCAAAGACAGGTTAAAAAAGTCACATTACCTCCACCAAACCCTCTGCTGCTGCCGTGGCCGCCGCCTCCACTGCGGCTGCTGCTTGCGCGGCTGCTGCTGAAGCTGGAACTGCTGGCACCGCTGCTTTGTCGATAGTCTCGGGCACCAAATCCTCCACTGAATCTGCTACTGCAACAACAAGGTGTGTTGGTGGTTCTCGGGAAGATGCAATTCCACCAAATAACCCAGTTCTTGTTAACACTTTCCCATGGTCAATTTCTGACTCTGCAATACCGAAGTTTCCCTATCCAGCTCTCTTTTCCCTAATAGTGATCGTAAACGCTGTAGCCACAAATGGCTGGCTTTAACTCAATGTCATCTCTTCTAACACCCCTCACCCGAAGGATCCAGGCAACCTAAGAAACATGAAGCCCACTCAACTGAACACTGGAAAAGTGAACTGTGGATACAGCACCATCCCTTTCTTTATGCACCACCCATACGCCTTACCTCTTCGATCGTCCACGACTGCTTCCCTTGTAGTGGTGTTCATAAGCCATGTTTTCTAACCAAGATGGCACTTCTTGTTTAGCTTCAACAAGAAGATCCAACAAATCCTTGGTAATGTTTATATTCCTCTCGTTAAAGAACGAGGTGGCAAGGCCTAAACCAGTTCCAAAAAGTACATAAATTAAGGTCATCCACTAAAGCATAGTATTCTTACTTTCCTATACAGTATCTTAAGTAGAATTCCATGAAAAGAGAGAACAAGTCATTTGTATTGCAGAGACAGATTTTAACCACATTCCTTAGAAACAGATTTCTTAGATCTAAGGTCCTAGAGAGTTCTTGGCTGCACGTATCCCACTGAAAAACCACCACCTGACCAACAAGTAACTGAACACTTACCAAGGTTCCCTACACGTCCGGTACGGCCAATGCGATGTACATATTCTTCAATATCACTTGGCAAGTCAAAATTGATAACATGTTTCACATTTGAAATATCCAGTCCTCTTGCTGCTACCTGGAAAATAACTTTTGTTATATATGGTGCACTTCAAGCCAAACACTGAACGTGCTGAACTTGAAAATAAGAACTGTCTTATACATACTGCTGTAGCCACTAGAATTGGGCTTTTTCCTGAGCGGAACTGGTGAAGGGCCTCTTCTCTATCTCTCTGAGATCGGTCTCCATGGATACTGGTACAAGCGTATCCTTCATGGTACAAGAAATCTTCCAGAGAATCTGCACCCTTTTTGGTCTCCACAAACACTAAAGTCAGTGAATCCTTGCCTGATTGTGAAAAATTACAGGGTTTTTGTCACTAACAGTGACTTAGTTCTCTTTACATTTAGTAAACATGCAAAGACAGGCAAATAAGAAACAGACTTTTAACCAATGTTCTGAATGGGGAGGAAAAGCAGTAAAGGCAATCCAAATGGACTCTCATCACCTAAGCCACCAACGTGATGCTAACATTGTCATTTTACCTGTTGCATTTAGGAGATCAAGCAAAAATGACCGTTTGTCGGACTCTTCCACCCAAACGACTTTCTGTGTAATATTCTCAGAGGTAGAGCCAACTCTTCCTACAGCTAAAAAGATATACTCATCCAAGAAATCACGGGCCAGCATCTGAAAGAAAAAAAAAATGTTTATTATCTACCGAGATTCCCAAGAAGTACAAATTCCCAAGTAGGAAAAGCAGCAGCATCAAACAGTACCTGTATTTCCTTAGGGAAAGTAGCACTAAACATCATAGTGTGGCGGACACCCTTTGGTGGCATAGTATCTTGTTCAACTATCCTACGTATCTGAGGTTCAAAACCCATATCCAACATCCTATCAGCTTCATCTAACACCAAGTATCTGCCAAAAAAAACATTCAGTTTAGAATTTGAAAAAAGACAGTTTTAGTATAGCTGTTATCATAATAGAGTTTGATACAAATTCCTCACACTGCATGATCTGACACGTGTACATGAGACCTAGGCCCAGGATTTGTGCCATCATTCACAAGCATACAGCAAAACTAGCTCTTACTACTTTTCACTCTCCCCCAATCTGGTTTTTCTCAGCCTCTACTAAAAAAAGGTCCTTGATTTTTCAACATTAAAATTAAAAATAGCCAACTGCTTATAAAAGTTAGAGGACTAAAAACCATTTCTCAATCTTAAAATGTCAACAATTACTACTTATTACTTCTACAAAACCAATGGCCCATAATTTAAAAAATTATTATATCTTATGCACTTAAAAATCAACATACTTGCAAAAGTCTAATCCAATCTTTCCTCTTTCCATCATATCCACTAGACGACCTGGAGTAGCTACTAACAAGTGGCATCCACGCTCTAAGTCTCGGATCTGTTGACCAATATCAGCACCACCATAAACCACGCAAGGTCGAACTCTGGATCGGTATGAAAACTGTAAGCAAAGAAATTTTATCAACTTCAAGGCCAACACTTTTACATGGTCTTAAAACATTTCAATAGAATCAACAGGAAAGCCAATAATCCCTCAATGCATACTTACTTTCCTGGCTTCCTCATATATCTGTACTGCCAATTCTCTAGTTGGTGCTAATACCAAGGAGATTGGGTATTGCTTGCGACGCCCATACCTTCCATTTTCCTAAGAAATAATTTAAGTTAAACTCTTAACATCCTTTCTGAAGACCCATTACAACATAATTCCCTTCAGTAATTTATAGATTACACTTGAAAACTCTTTTTCTTTTTTTTTTTTTTTAAATTTTTTTTTAATTTATTTAAAGATTTTTATTTATTTATTTGACAGAGAGAGATCACAAGTAGGCAGAGAGGCAGGCAGATAGAGAGAGGAGGAAGCAGGCTCCCTGCGGAGCAGAGAGCCCGATGCGGGACTCGATCCCAGGACCCTGAGATCATGACCTGAGCCGAAGGCAGAGGCTTAACCCACTGAGCCACCCAGGCGCCCTGAAAACTCTTTTTCATTCAATAATTTGGAGTAACTAGGAAGTTTTTTTATAAAGAGCTCTCATACAGAAAGTTCTCTCAACATCTACCTACAAAAGTTCTAATAGTAATGTCCCATTGGGGCTGCCTTCTGCTCAGGTCATGATCCTGGGTCCTAGAATCGAGCCCTGGGTAGGGCTCAGTGGTGAGCCTGCTTCTCCTCCTTCCCAGCTTGTGCTCTCTAGCTGTCTCTCAAATATATAAAATCTTAAAAAATAGTAATGATGATGTCCCATTTAGGGGCACCTGGCTGGCTTGGTAGAGCACACAATTCTTGATCTTAGGGTGGTGAGTTCAAGCCCCACACTGGGCAGAGCTTACTTTAAAATAAAGTCCCATTTAATAAATATTTACCTTCATGGCCCTCAAAGCCTCGCCTGGACCATCTGCATAAATCTGACTCAAGATGGGTAAGAGAAACGCTGCAGTTTTTCCAGACCCTGTTTAAGGGAAAGCATATTCTGATTCAACCACAGAAAAACCTGATTATTTTTTAATATTGGTCCCTGAGTTTAACAGCCCTATTACTAGTTAATTAGTAGTTTTACTTTATGCCCAAATGAATTTCCTAAAAATTAACACCTAAGTTAAAAATACCAAGAAGTGACTTCTTTGAGCCATCTGTAACAGGAGTCAGCAAAAGACCCAGCCTATCTATCTTTGTAAATACTGGAACACAGCCACACGAAATTTACATAACGTCTATAAGTGCTTTCACACTACATAGCAAAAATGAGTTGATTGGCAATGAAGACCATGTGGCCCATAAAACCAAAAATGTTTATTTTGTTCCCTTACAGAGGAAGTACACCACAAACATCAGTAACAAAGTAGTATTCACTTCTTTGCATTTATGTAAAGAGAACAGCAATTTTCACTCAGAAGTGATGTCAATTTCAATTTCTAACACTTCCTTATAGGTACTATAGATATTGATGGTATATAAAGGATGACATTCTCACTCTTCTATAGTGAAGAAAAAATACCAAATGATTAATATATTTTTAATGGGGAGGGGATTTGCCACCCTCTTTCATATTGGTCAAACTCACCAATATAACAAAGCTTGTACTCAATTCAGAGGCTCTACTCTACCCCCATTCCCAAAAGATGGGAGGTGCTCCTTTTCCATGAAGCCACCTTCCCCTTGGTCATATTCCTATGGATCACAGACTATTCTAATCTTATTCTCCTTATTCCACATATAATGTTACAGTGCTCATTTCCCACCAATGCATGGACAATAATCTATTCCTCTTGGAGCAGTATCGGGCTGAGGACTTTCTACAGGCCCTAAGGTGAACACTGGAGATAACAAAATCCAAAGATCTAAAACAAATACACCAGCTGGCTACTGCACACCTGTGTCAAAGTATACTGTATACTGATGAGTCCCAGTATACATCTGGGACTCAAGCTTCCCCATGAAACTTATATACCCCACTGTGGTTTTTTGGTACTAGTTTCATAAGAGCAAACCCAGATACAGTATTCTTGATAATTTTTTACTTTTATCAAGTAAACTTACCTGTTTGAGCACAAGCCATCAAGTCTCTTTTCTCTTTGATAATAGGAATAGCATGCTTTTGCACTGGAGTTGGGCGAGTATAACGAGTAAGCTCAATGTTTCCCATAATAATTTCTCCCATCTCAACATCACTGAACTGTCAAAGAAATTCAACAGGGTTAAATAGCTAGAAATGCTATCTGGAGCCATTTTTGCTTTACATTAATACAGTAATCGGGGGTGGGGGGGAACCCTAATAGCTAATTTGTACTATACAGCTGCTTTACGTGAAATGACATTACATTTTGAGAAAAATCAACTCCCAGGTTTAATATACATTGGAGAAATCTGGGTTCTTCCTATATTTGACCCATTTTCTATTTCCAATTATTAGTAACGGAGACACTGAACTCAATCTTTCCACAAACCAATGAGGCGGGTTTTTAATGTAACTAAAGACTTCCTGAAGTAGGTACAATTGGCATTTGCTTTTAGGAAGCCCACCTCATTTTGAGGTGCTGTGAAAAAGTTTACACTTCCCTCTGTGTCTTAAAAGGTCAAACACAAATACTTACACTTTCAATATGTGGAGGACAGTTGTTGCCTGTTGCCTCAACTGGAATGTCGTCATATTTCTCAAAGTTAATCCCAGTGTTTCCTCCAGAAAAGAGTTCCCTGAAATCAAAAGATTGGCAAGTCTACTTGTTATCCTAGCTAATACAGCTTTATCACAATTAACACACATTTCAAAAACTTACTGTTCCAAGCGTTCACTTGGTGGGAGTGGTTTTGACCAATCATCTTCATCTGATTTGTCACACCAACGACTATTTCCACCACGTTCAAATTTGCCAAAACCACTTCTGTCACCACGGCTGCCGATGCCATCATAGTCACTCCGTCCACGATCATCAAACCTGAACAGCATAAGCAACTAATCAGAATTGTATCATTTAACCACTATCAGATTCCTAGAACTACTCTAGAATCATACCTAGAGAGAAACTGAACTCCTCATTATGCTAACTTCAATGATGTCAATTTTGCTTACTCTTACTTGACAAATAAGGCCTTTAAACTAATCAGATTGTGTCATTTACATACATTATGTATCCTTCTTGAGTTCTGTAATATTATACAGCCTACACAGGCCTCATACATGCTGAAATTAAGAACCGAGTCTTAAATATTTGGTATCAGCACGTAACTTACACTTTTATTTAAACTTCTCATCCAAATATATTTTAGTGGTAGGAAAAAGAAGAAAATAGCACACCAAACCTCAATTGTCCCAGTTATATTAGGATGCCACTTAAAAGGACAATCAATTCACCTGTGTGACAGACTTTGGATAAAAGGTAGAAAATAATCCTTACCTGAATTAAGATGTTTTTAGTTTTAGGCCTGTTTGCGAAAAATCAGGACACACAGGACTAACCACAGCTATTAGGCGCATGAGGTCAGTTCACCACTTGTGTAATCAAAAATATAAGGTATTTAAAAATTGTCATATAAAATATCCACAAAAAATCTCAACCATATTAGGCCATTCACTAGACAAACTTTACTCCTTTACATATTAAAAAAACTAAAGAAATATAAAAGTAATTGATTTCAGTATGTCCAGGGGCACATTCTTATTCTCATCCAGTTTCTATACAAGTAGTTCAATTTAGTTAAGACCTCTTACATCTAGAAAAATAAGATTACACAAACTTAATGCTTAACATCCAAATAGGTGATCTAATAGGGGGAAAAAACATGCTTAATGATCAGAGTACAAGAATGAGTACTTATCAAATTAAAGACCAATTCTTGAATTGCATACACATAAGACAAGAAGATCAGTAAAAAATCACTTACCTTCCCCTTGATCCACTTCCACGATCACTAAAGAAACTAGATTTCCCTCTCGAATCACTACGAGATCCAAAACTGCTGTATGCATCCTTATCTTTACTAGAACTCCACCCTGAACTGTCTTTGTCGTAGAATCCTTCAATACAAAAAAAAAGAAGCAAACCCATTTTATTTTATTAATTAGAAATTTACAATACCTAGGTCTCTGAATTTGAAGCCCTCTAACTTTATCTCTGTGAACTGGAAGGACAATGGAAATATTCCTATTGTGGTACTAGAAGTGAACCAAGATTCAGAGCTGGTTTATAATCGGCACACCAAGTTTTTGAATATTTTTAATACTATACAACACTGTGCACTAAATCAAGCAGTCTAAAAAAGTGTTCTAAGTGAATAAAATACCACCGCTAAAAAGGTCAATCGCATTGCCTATAAAACAATTGTTGTATGACCGGCACAGGCACAATTTAATTTCCATTTTACACGTGTGAACCCAGTTTACTAAAACAGGTGCCTTTGTTTCAATGTTTCCTAGAGGTGCTCTTTATTTAAGACATTCCTAAACGTGTCAGATTACTAATACGTTATTTTCCAGATTCAAGAGTAGAAAGTAGAACAATGCTCTGTTCACATGAAATACATACTATCAGACAAGAATCAAGAATATCTAGAAAAAAGGAAAATCCCCATCCCTGCACACTGTTAGTGTGGACAAATTCTTAGGTACAACTATAACCATTCAAAACAGGGAATGAGAAAGGTATAAATTAGCCCAACAGGCAGAGGCTTTAAAGACAAGCAGTAGAGGATTTAAACTAGTTTCAGCAGCACTTTATTAAATAGAGATCATTTACAAGTTACTATCCTTCAGACTAGTGCCTCTACCCCTTAGCCAGCCAGGTGATCAACAGACTTAACTAGCAATGAAGAATTTTACGTTTCTAAGATCTCTCTCAGTTCTAAAACCTCTATACTACCCCCTCCCTTTGATCTCCGTCACTGGGATGAAGAGGGAAAAGCACTGAATATACACGAGGCCAATTCCAACTAGAACACTCTTAAGAATGAGAGAACCCATGACAATAAAGACACAACGTACAGTAACTAGAACAATGATATGCTAATTAAGAGATTTTAATATGGATTTTATATCCATGTATTGCAGGGACAGTGCAGCTAATAAAGACTGCACATGCATATGGAAGAATGACAGTAAACCACAGGTTTCTGTGGACTTCACGCTTCTGATTCCGCCTTCATCATCTTCCTTCTTCTTAACCTTTAGTTTTCCAAACCTTCACTCTTCCTCTGAATCTCAGATCACCTATTTTATGGAATATACAGACCCAGACAACTGTCCCATAATAAAGTATCAGTCTATCACTATATTAACAAACACAATCAAAAAAGACCAGGTGTTGTTGATACATTAGACAAAACCTTTCAAACGAAGCAGTTAAGGGCAAGGAGATGAATGAAACCAGAGGATCACTCCCAACTTACTGCGAGCATGCCCAGTGCTATGATCTGTTTATAATCTGTTACCTATTCTGCAATAACCCATCTATCTTTTTTGACAGCTCTGCAAACCAGAAATAACTGGGTTATCACTATGCAATTTGTTTTACATAGTAGGGTGCCTACTCACCCTTTTCAAATTGAAATCATGATGTGAATGATTACAAACACAAATCACAAGTACAACACTAGTAAGGTTGTACAAACAAAACCATGTCCTTGGCCACAGAAGAATATGACATAGGAAATAGAATTTTCCACTGCATGACTTTAGATGAGTTTTCCCAAAGAGTGTTAAGTCCTGATATTTGATCCAAGCACCATGTTTACAGACTTCTCAAAGTGCCTCATTTTTCCCTAGGCTCTGACTTCTTAAAAACAATTAGGTCTACCCAAGTTGCTCGACTTACCTTTAGTAGCTTCTCTGTTCCTTAAGTGCGGAGGAATATAGCGTCCCTCTAAAAGAAAGAATATAAATTTAAATGCCAAAACTTCTAGTTAAAACTTTTTACGAAAATTTGTGCAACTAAAAAATGGTCCTGGAACAAATTTTTTTAGTATCCAGCCACCCAGTCTCTTATTTGGAAATTGAGAGGGGAGAAAATGAATCTGCTTTTACTTTAAATGCATACTGCTTTTTAAGAATTTGGGGGGGGGGAGTTTGGTAAATAAAAATTTGACTTGGAACCTAATCACTGAAATCCAAAAATAAACATAATTTGTCTCTAGTGGTTAACATAACACAACTTTTTTTAAGGGCCTGCTATTATTTCAGAGAAAGGTCATAAACAGACACAGTTAACAACATGTAAGTATTACAACCTCACAGACTACTATGTAATAAATCGTGCAATTAGACACTGAAACATTTTTATTTCCATCCTGGTTAAATTCCAAAAAATGGACAATATACGTTAAGGAAAAACAGCAAAGGCAAAAAGGATTTCAAGAACTGGAGTTTTAACTTGGGGCTTGCTAAGTCTATAGTCTATTTGTTCTGTAGGCAGGCAAGACTACAGCCTAGACAATAGATGAGAAGGAAAAGCAAATAATGTATACCTACCACGTAAAGGAAAATTAACCTGCTTTATTTCTAAAGAACCTGCAACTTAACTTCCCTTTCTACTTTTGGGTTGAATTAAATATTAAGTATCTCTATTAGATAGGATGATCAACTCTCTAAAGATCTTTACCTTGGCAAATAAAGTAAAATATAAAAAATACCAAGTAACTTTGTGCTCAGCAAGGCCCTTCTTGCCTAAAAATGAGGCCACATCCTTTACCACCTAACATAGTGCTTGAAAAAAAATAAAATAATGCTTTCACACCCTACAGCCTATACTCATTTCCCCCCTCCTTTTGGGGGGCAGGGGAGTTAAGAGGAAGAGACCTGACCAGAAGGAACCTGAAGCTGTCCTAGCGCCAAATAATAAGCCAATAATAAACCACCTACACCTTAATACTAATCTGTAACAAGTCTCAAAAAAGCAAAAACAAAAACTCTGAAAAAATGAAATAAAGCTTTTACAGCTAACTTCTTTTCAAACAAATGATGCAATTCAGCATTTAAAATCCTAACCACCACTCAAGATTGTTCTAGCCTGTTAAGTCTCATGTTCTTCACAGGAAAGGGTTAACTGTAGCTGATGAATGTGAATGTTCCCTTTACTGAATTTAATTCTGGTAAATAGGGATAAACACATTCCCACCACCTCTAAGCTTGGCTCAAGATTCATAATGAACACAATCAAAAGGCCACAATGTTATGATTATTAATTACACTACATAATTCTACGAACACTGACTATATAATTCTTTCCACAGCAAAAAGTGGAGGGGAAATTCTTAAGCTTTAAATAAGTCCAAGGAAACATTAAGTTATTAATGCTCTAATATTCAAGAAATTCATAAAACGGTTTACTTACTGCTTGCTGTACTTCCTCCACTCTGATTATCGGAAGAATTCAGGTCTAGGCCAGCAAACTAGGAAAAGAGTTAAATGGTTAGCAGCCCGTGTGTTAAAATACTACACTAAGAAAAAACTAGTCCTGCCCTCCAGCACTAAGTAGCACTAGCTGCCCCGCCTGCTTCGTGGGGCTCATGGGAAGCTCTTAATGAGAATATGAACTAAGAATGCGCTTTGAAGATTGTAAAATTCTTTTTTTTTAAAGATTTTATTTATTTATTTGTCAGAGAGAGAGAGAGAGAGCGCGCACAGGCAGACAGAGTGGCAGAGGGAGAAGCAGGCTCCCCTCGGAGCAAGGAGCCCGATGTGGGACTCGATCCCAGGACACCGGGACCATGACCTGAGCAGAAGGCAGCTGCCCAACCAACTGAGCCACCCAGGCGTCCCGAAGACTGTAAAATTCTAAGCAAACCCAAAATAACACTGTTTATACTACAGAAAGCAGCACACTAGGAGGCTGGTGTTATCCGGTAGAAACTGGGTCCAAAGTTAAGTCATTCAATTAAAAATGGATTTCCCCCTGTATCATCTTCCATAGTAAAAGCCCCCAGAAATTATTTTAAAATGTCAAATAGGCAATGGATTCATCTTTACTCCAATCATTGACAAATGTTTCCAATGCCACCAACTTCCTACCTGAAATTATTTTAAGCCTACAGAGCACACCTGAAAAATAAACTAAAATTTTAACTATTTCTTAGTTCTTTTATCCGTAAATGTTGCACAATTGTTTTTAATTAGGGTAGCACTCCTGGGTGGCTCAGTGGTTCATCGGGTGTCACCTTCCACTCAGGTCATGATTCCGTGGCCCTGCCACAGAGCTCCTCATTGGGCTCCCTGCTCAGCCAGAAGCCTGCTTCTCCCTCTCCCACCCCTCCTGCTTGTGTTCCCTCTCTCACTGTCCCTCTGCACCCACCCCCCAAAAAAAATTCTTAAAAAAAAAAACACTGAGGTAGGTTCTACCTATTTATTTTCCCATTTTCAAGATCTAGATTAAGTTCAGAAGACTTTGAACATAAATAGCAGAAGTGACATCCAACACTTTTTTTTTTAAGAGAACACATTTCACTACATTTAATCTCCACTTCTACTCATCCCCTTACACTGGAAGGTAAAACCTCAACATTCTACAAAAAGACCTGCTATGTTTTCGCCCTTTTACGACTCAACAGAAACTACATACAAGCAACTTGGGGGGGGGGGGGGACAGGACTACATGTGTCAAAAGGAACAGCTTAATTTAAGAAAGCCACAAAGACCAAATCACACAGTACTGACGCCACCTGTTTGCAAAGGTGACGTAAGTCTCCTGTTAAAAGTTCCAGATTGATACTGTCAAACTGCAAGCATTATCAATGGAGTCATTGAAAATTGGAAGCAGATGCTATTTTTTTTTAAGATTTTATTTGACAGACACGGAGGGAGATCAAAGTGGGGGGGGGCAGCTCCCTCCTGAGCAGAGCGCAAGACCCTGAGATCACAACCTGAGCAAAGGCAGAGGCTTAACCCACTGAACCCATCCAGGCGTCCCAGCAGATGCTAAATCTTAAAAAGAAACTAAGTATGGTAAGACTTTTAGGCACCTGCCTTCCATAGTTTGCATCAGCAAAAACGCTGACATGCTTTCTGTTAACAGATACTTTAAAGTCCAAAAGAAGAGAAAGTCTTTTTGCACTTGTGTTACAAGTTTTAATTTTACACTGAGCAACAGGAACAGGAAGTCCTTCTGCACCTGTGTTACAAGTTATGTTCATTTTACACTGGGCAACAGGAACGATAAAGATCACGTTAGACTACTACAAACTCTCAGGATTACACTGCTTCATTCCTGCCTCTAATCATTTTAAAACGGCACCACCGATATAGAAAATGTTAAAATTGGGGATAGCCTGTGCTCTTGACAAGATATTCTATGTGCTTCACTCAACAAAGGACGTGTCAGCAATTTGGAGAATGTAACTGATTCATTAATGGGGGAAAATGCTCCCAAAGAAACAGCATTAAATCTCTAAAAATATTACACACTACATTAAAACCCACTATCAATTTGTGTCACTAAACTTCGTTTCAGGATTTCTCTGGCGTTCGTAGGTAAACAGTTTACTTAAAGGATCCAAACATCCCACCTAAAAGCTTATCGGAAGCACGGTGCTTCTGTTGCAGACGGATGCAGACTTCCTGCCACCGAAGCCCATAACCCCTCCTCCTCGCTCAGATCACACGTCCTCCTCTAATCTATCCCCAAAGCCTTAGAAGAGGAGATTCCGGTTAAGATGACAAACCCGGAGATCTGACCTATTTCACAATTTCACTGCACAGGCAGCAACAAGTCAACAAGAAGTGTTTATTTCCCTCAAGCTACATTCCGGGTATTTTTCCTCCGGCCGATTCCTGGATCAAACGTCACTAACACGGGAATGGTCATACAACCCACGGTACCACCCAAAACAATGCCCGGCCCTCGCTAAATTGCCACGCACAGACTATCTGGAGCGAGTAAGAAAAAGGGGCCACTCCAGGTCCCTAACCTCCCTGAGGTCTCCCCGCCGTGTTCAGTCTCTATCTAGAGCCCAGCGCCGCCGCGCACGCAGGGACCCATTACTCCCTCCCCTTCCCCCCACTCCTCCCCGAATCTTCTGCGTCACAAAACTTTCCACTCCGGAAACGCGGCCTCGGCGGCCGCGGCACCCTCCGTCCGATGGCCCCTGCGGAAACCTGGCTGGAGCGAAAAAGCCTACGGAAGGAAGCCCGGGAGGAACAAGATGTCCATTCCATCCTCCTTTCCAGGCCCCTCGCCTGCCCGCGGCCCGCTCTCTCCCGCTAGTGGGCCCCAGCACCGCCCAGCCCCACACAAAGAAGGCCGCCGCCATTACCCCGAGCGAAGGCCACCCCCCGCGCCGCCCCCTCCCACATTCCAGGGCTGCGTCCCTCCTGCTCTCTCACACTCACACACACAAATGCCGCTGCGCGGGTGCGCGCACACACACATCCCAACGCCGCCGGGTCTCTGGGACAGGAATCCAGGCCGCGCGCGCAAAGAGTCAAAAGCCCTAGAGGCCAAAGGGGTCCCCAATCGCACACTGCCGCGCCGCGCACCACCCCACCACCACCACCCACGGGTCACTAACCAGTCGGGGTTCGCGCGTGCGCGTCCCCGTGAAGGCGCTCGCACCCCCTCCCCCTCCTCCCGCCTGCGCACGCACACACAAAAGCCGCCATTGTGCTCGGCCGGGGGACAATACCGCGGGCCAAGCCGGGGCCCCGGCCCGAGCGACGGCCATAACCAGCATTCCTGCCCGCTCCCCGTTCTTTCACAGCCCCGAGGCACTGACACTGGCCAGCTCGAGGAACCCAGGAAATGGGAACTAAGAGTGCCAGTTAGCGCTGCGCCATAAGCCAAGTCAGGTCAGCAACCATCCCGGTAGACTCCTTGCAGCTCACCTGCTGGTCCAGCCCGAGCGCATTTTCCACCGCCACATGACTCATCCCTGAAGAGTACCGAGAACTCGGAGTCTTCCTCTGCTGAGCGACTGTGTTTGATTCACCGCGAAGGCCCTCTCACGGGAGAACTGCGGCTCTGGAGCTCACGGCGCGGCCACGGACCTAATATACTCACTCGAAAGGCTGTACGTCAGCACGTAAGACGTAGGCCCTCCCTCTCACACCCGCACTCCTCCTGCCGCTGTGACTTCTGCCTAGCTACTGCGAGCTCGTTTAGTCCAAACCTCGCGTGATTTTCTAATCAGTCCCGTCCCTGGCTTGGTGTCCTACCTTGGACCTCCGAGCGCCAAATGCTGTCCTAGTTCGCTTGAGCTTCAGTTGCCCTGTTCTCCGCTAATACCCTAGCTTGTCTTTGAGTTCTTGAAATCTCGCGATAACTCGTGTCCCGTTTTCCGCCTCCGAGGAGGTCTTTAAAATTTAACCTAGGCCTCTTCTTTTTCTCCCTACGCTCTCAGTTTTTTGCTGATCTTTTCAGCCGAGCACTCGTTGTTTCTGTCAGTCCTCCGACTTGGGAATGTCGGTAGATTTCTTCGAACTAATCAGCCCTTGTTTTTCCGCGGGCAGCCTCCCCGAAAACGGAGTTAGGCGGAAAAAAGCCCGAAGCCTGGAGGACGGCGGGTCACGTGACCGCAGGTGTTTATCGCGGTGGCCATTTTGTGGAGCTGGAAACCTTGGCCTTAATTGAGTGCTCGGAAGGCAGGGGGTTGGTGGAAGAGGGGACTGGAGAGGGAAGAGAGGCAGAGGAGGGAAGAAAGGGAGGAGGAGGGGGGGGGAAAGGAGGAGGAAGGAGGGAGGAATGGTGACCGGGGAGGGGTGGGTAGCGGAGGGGATCTGGGGACAAGTGCTGGTGGCCGGACACTTTAACTGCGCGGTTGCCTAGGCGGCGGGGGCGCCGCCTAGAAACGCAATAACCCCCTTCTGTTTCATCCAGCGACGCCAGCGCGCTAATGCGCGCACCCCCGCCCCCCGCGGTGAGGAAACAATGAGACCATCAAGCGCTGAAGCTGAGCAGGTGTTTGTGGGTCCTCCCGGGATCCCGGCCCTCCGTGGAAGCAACGACCACATTGGGCCCTTAGTTTCCTCCCTCGGGGCGCTCAGCGACTCAGGGCCGGTGGCCTCCGGTGGCTCTGCTGCTTCTCTCAAAGCCAGGGACCCCTGGGGCTTGCAAAGGGCTCTCCTAGAGAGTCGACAGTGTTTGCGGCTAGGCGCAGTCAGGGCCTGCCGAAGAGAGTGCTACGGCGTTATCGGCATGGGGTGGGGGTGACCCTCAGGCCACTGCAGTGGATGAGGAGTGGGAGGAAATGGGTTTTTGCCGTTGGAGGAACCCCTACTTGTGGCCCCCTCCGAAGCAGGCCACCCCTAGGTTCGTGCTTCTGTGCCACAGGCCCTTAAATAGAAGAAAATGTATTGACTGGTAGATCCCTGGCTTTAAGTGAGCAGCCACGCAAACGTCGTTCTTACAAAGGCTTCCCCCCCCCCGCCCGTCTAACCTTCAGACTAACAAATAACACAAAGGGTTTTCCACCATCCCTCAAAAGGTCTTCTGCAGCCAGAATTCAAATAGCTGGTATTCATCGCATAAATTACCACGTTGCTTCTCTCCCTATCCGATTCTTAAAATTGAAACCGAAATTCTGAGATGGGAGATAATATAACACTTGTGTCCAGGCAAGTTGCTTAACTGCTTTGGTTCTCCATTTCCTCATCTATAGAAGGAGTTGAGTGGACTACATAACCCTGTAAAAAGACTCAGTTCCTTTTTATGACAACCGTTTGTTAACGCCCCCTTTAACCGTGCTGAAATAACAAATCATAGCTAATATAACCTAAATCCGACAACACACAATTTCCAAAAACGTGACTTAACTGTAGGATAAAAACAAAACAATTATAATAAAACAATGTACTTTAATATGTGATACTCCCGCACAAGGACACTAAGTGGTGATAGACACCTGCCCAGTGCAGTCAACAAATCAACTCAAGTAAGGGGTTCTAACAGCAGTGTTGCCATCAGTGACCTTTTCTAAAATGATGAACTCTTGGTAATGTTTGAAACAAAGCACTATATTATCTTCTCTCAATTGTTGCGGTATTACCATTCGTGGAAAATTCAGTGTACATCGAAACTGGGCAAAAGAGGTGCCTGGGTGGCTCAGTAGTTAAGCGTCTGCCTTCAGCTCAGATCATGATCCTGGGGTTCTGGGATCCAGCCCGGCATGGAGCCCCACATCAGGTTCCCTGCTCAGTGGGAACCCTGCTTCCCCCTCTCCCACTCCCCCTGCTTGTGTCCCCTCTCTCACTCTCTCCCTCTCTCTGTCAAATAAAATCTAAAAAAAAAAAAAAAAAAAAAAAAAAAAAACTGGCAAAAATACTCTTGTTTATATGTAGTGTTCCAGGCTTTATATCATGATGAACTCATTTTTCACTTATATGAGTGTCCAGGGGATCAATTCCTAGCAGTATAGGACTGACCAACATTGTAAAACATCTAGCTTGCCCGGCTCACTAAAATGCCAGTAGCCATGCTGGTCATTGTGACATCCAAAAATACAGATAACCACAATGCCCCCTTATGAGCCATTAAGCTTAATGACCATTAGGGTCCCTTTCAGCCCTCAGATTCATGAATTCTCACAGAGCATTGGTGAGGTGTTTCTGCTTGATTTGGCTTCAGTTTCCTTTTATTTATTCTTATTATTTTTTAAGGTTTCGTTTATTTATTTTTGAGAGAGAGAGAGCGCGCCCGCAAGAGAGTGCATGAGCTGGGGGAGAGGCAGTTGGAGAGGGAGAGGCAGACTCCCAGGACGCTGGGATCATGACCTAAGCCAAAGGCAGACGCTTAACTAATTGAGCCACCCAGGTGCCCCTCAGTTTCCTTTTAATATACAACAGGCTAAACATTCGAAAGTACTGGTTCTGAGAGTTCAAACTGCATGTAGCAACAATAGGATGTACTGATATCCCTGGCTCCGGGCTTTATTTTACTTTCCAGTAGCACCAGGGTACAGGCTACTACCCTGGGAGTACCTAAAAGAATTAAAATATACAGCACTTTCCTACTTTCAATTAACCCCTGCTCATAGGCATACTCAGTTCAAACCACCAGGGGTTTTTGTTAATCAATATGTTATAATTGGAATATCAAATTGGAAAGGAAGCAGGGAAACATACAAAGCTCGGTCTTCAAACACATTCCCTCTGAAAAAGAATGATGTGCACACTTGGGGTAGCTAAAAGAGCCAACTTTCTCAGCATTCCGAAGGACTTTTCCACTAAGCAGTCATTTGCATATCTTCTCCACAGGGCAGTCATTTGCAAATTTTATCTGAAGTGACCTAAAAAGGGTTAGGAAAAGCTGAAACCAGGGAAACTTTTTTGCATTCTCACTTCCTTACATTCCCAGACAATCTTAAGCGGATGGCCCCTATTGAAGCAAATACACCTTTTGCACCACCCCATCCCCCAATCCCTGGAGGCAGCCAAGGAGACAAAACCCTAGGAACTGCAGCTCCTGGAATCAGCAGTTCAGACTGGAGGCAACATACTTGACAGCTCAGGGCCTCAGTTTCCTTGTCTGTAAGGATAGAATGAAAATAGTTCATGTCTCGAGGCACCTGGCTGGCTCAGTCGGGAGAGCGTGCGACTCTTGATCTTGGGCTCATGGCTTTGAGCCCCATGTTGGGTGTAGTGATTACTAAATAAATAAATAAATTTAAAACAATAGTTTCTGTCTCAAAAGGTGGTTGCGGGCACCTGGGTGGCTCAGTGGGTTAAAGCCTCTGCCTGCAGCTCAGGTCATGATCTCAGGGTCCTGGAATCGAGCCCCGCATCCGGCTCTCTGCGCAGCGGGGAGTCTGCTTCCTTCTCTATCTCTGCCTGACTCTCTGCCTACTTGTGGTCTAAATAAATAAATAAATCTTTAAAAAAAAAAAAAAAGGTGGTTGGGATTCAAGGGCTGGTACGTGAAAATGCTTTGCAAGGAGGGAGAGATTAGTACATGGTAAATTCGTGTCCACATACACTTGGCTCTCTCCCCATTGTCTCAGCTCCTTAGAGAGTTCCTGTAGCACCCGGCTGCTTAAGCCAGTTACATTCACCGAGGTTGCGTCTGAACCCACAGACAGGAGGGAACTCGTCACACCCTAGGACTGCCCCATAGATGTTTGATGATGAGTAATTAGTGCAAATGCCCGCCTTGGGCAAGTTGTAATGTGGTGCACGTTAAGGGGTCTAAATCCATTATTTTGCTTCCGCAAATCGTTTTAAGTAAATTTCATCACCATTCTCAAAGACGGAGATAAACTGAAATCACATTTATTGTGGTGCAAAGAAACAATGTGGCCAAGTAACCTAAAACCTTGCAGAAAGATAATCAGACTATTTTGCAGCTTGAAGAAAAGCAGTAGGGAAAGGGGTGCTAAGAGCTAGAAACCTCAGAGCCTTTGGTGAACCTTATAATTCCCAGTAGTTTTTCTGCAAAGTCCAGAGGAAAGGTCTGCCGGGTCCAACTGACCCACACTTCCCTTTAGTGTGGACAGGGAATAAAGTTCGAAGAGGGCGGGACTCCCCTGTAATCAGGATAATTACCAGGTGTGGAGGTAAAAGCAGTGCCCACAGAGTCTCCTTTTATGTTTGAAAGTGTAATAGCCTTTTTGAGTTTCTGTTTGTTTCGGTCTCCCAATAAAGCAGGTTAGCTTCCCCTGCCAGCTAATTTACAGTACAGTTAACCCTTGAACAACAGGGGTCTGAACTGCACGGGCCATTTATTCATGGGATTTTTACTGTACAGTACCGTAAACGTATTTTCTTTTCCTTATAAATTTTTTTTTAAGTAAGCTCTATGCCCAGCATGGGGCTGAACCTCACAACCCCGAGATCGAGTCACATGCTCTACTGACTGAGCCAGCCAGGCGCCCCTTTCTTATGATTTTCTTAATAACATTTTCTTTTCTCTAGCTTGCTTTATTGTAAGAATACCATATGTAATACATAAAACTTGTAAAATGTGTTAATCAACTGTATGTTATTGAAAAGGACTCCAGTCAAAAGTAAGCTATTAGTAGTCAAGTTTTGGGGGAGTTGAAAGTTGCACGTGGATTTTCAGCTGGTCAGGAATCGGCGTCACTAATCCCCACATTGTTCCAGGGTCAACTGTGATTAGGAAGATGTTACTATGGAGGTTGATAAAAGTTCTAGAAGGAAGGAGTCTTAGACTTTGGGAAATTTCTGTACACCCTTATTCTGCAAGGGTGAGAGCTGGTACATTCAAAACCAGGTATGTTTTAGGCAATTGCTATATTCCCAAATAGCTAACCTGGCCTGGAATCCACTTTCCTCCCACAAAGATGGCAAGATGAAAAACCAAGTTACAGTGGAGGGTATCTTTGCTACTGCTAACATTGCTAAAAATATTTTCAAACAGAAAAACTCAGTGCACTCCCGCCTTCATTCATGCAAGGTGACTAGGCAGTAAAAGGGGTAAATAATAGGGAAACCTTGGGTAGAGGCTCTGAGCCCGAGGGAACGGGATTGGGGGTGGAGGGCGGGGCGGGCAACAAGGTGGCCTTGCCTTGGGAGAGAAGAGGACTCGGAAATAAACGAAAGGGGTCACATGCCTTCGAGATTCCACCCCACGTCTTAGGTGGTGGCATTTTTAGCAGTCTTGCTCTCTCGGGTGATCCAGAATTTGGCCATAATCTCTCAGTCAGCAGTCCTGTGTTGGAAATACACACTAAGTGCATTGTAAAACTCATTAATTCTTTCCCATACCCCTTCCTACTTGGTTATTATTGCTGTCGTTGTCTTACGGACCTTGGTGGGTGCTGGGTTTAATCATTTTTAAAGTGTTTTAGACCTTTTCAACATTTGAATTTTGATTTCGTTTAAAGACCTCTTACTAGGGCGATCTATGAGATTGTGATTTAGAATAAGAAATAAATACTTGGTCTTTGACCCCCATTCCAGGCTCTGAGCTCTTAAAACCCTAGGAATTTCCTGGGAAGGGAGTGTGTGATAAAGGTCTTTTGTTACGTTAATGAGGTGACTTTTGGAAAGTGCCTAAGGATGGGGGCTGGTTGGCGGGTTGGACCTTTCAGTCCCTCCCCGGCGACCAGGGAGGGGGCGGGGAGCTGGAGGTTAAATTCAATCCCAATGGCCAATGATTTCATCGTGCCTGAGTAACAAGCTTCCGTAAACACCCAGAAAGACTGGTTCAGAGAGCTTCCGGGTTGGTGAGCACATGGAGATGCGGGGAGAGTGGTGGGGCCTGGAGGGGGTGTGGAAGCTCCCTGCCCTTTCTCCCCTACCTTGTCCTGTGCATCTCTTCCATCTGGCTATTCTGAGTTATGTCCTTTTATAATAAACCGGCGATCTGTTAAGTGAAATCCTTCTCTGACTTCTGTGAGCCGCTCCCGCAAATTAATCGAACCAGACGTGGGGGTTGTTGGAATCTCTGATCTGTAGCTGGTTGGTCAGAAGCACAGGTGATAATCTGAATTTGTGGCATCTGGAGTGGGGGAAGGGGGCAATCTTGTAGGCCTGAGCCGTTACTCTATGGCATCTACCAGGAGAGAGCATCAGAAAAGATTTGAATGTAGGGCTCCCAGCTGGTGTCAGAATTGCTTGGTGGTATAGAAAAAAATACACATTGTAAGTGGAATCAAAATCCTACTGTCCAACCCTTTGTACTCTATGAACGCAGAATTGTGCACTTAGGCAGAACTCCGGACCCTCTTCTGTGGAGTCCTCCCTCATGTTGGCCATCCTCATGTTATGAACCAAAAGGCAGGAAAGCTTCGTCATGGAAATTCAGTTTAATTACAGACCGTCTGTGTGGCCACCCACACAGGGCAGATGAGCCCTCCTGGAATGCAGAGACCAGGGAAAGTGCTTTGGAACTCTTCTCTCACGTCTTCTGGGAAGATGGAGCTGCATTTTCCATGGTCTGGTTCTCTGTGTCTGTTCAGAAGCACTGTTCTAAATGCTTCACAGGCATTACTAGCTCTTCTAATCCTCACAGCAGCCCTAGAAGGGATGAACTGCCCCTCCCCCCCCAACACACACACTCCAGGACACAGACTGAAGGCACAAGGACTCGCTGTCATTGGCAGACCTGGTGATTGGTGGACACCACCAGAGGTCAAACCGCACCCTTGAAGCCGGGGCCCATTAACCAGGCCCCCCCCCCCCACACCTCAAACTCAGCAAGGCCTACACACGATTCCCCATCGCCTCTCAAACCACTGTGTCTCTGGTCTTTATCTCACATACTAGCATCATCGTTTCGCACACCCAGACTTAAAACCTCAGCGATTTTTTTGGACTCCATTTCTCTAGCCTAGCCTACCTGCCACCCATGAACAGACCCTCCCTCTTCCTTCCCACCTTATGCCTCTCCAACTGGTCTCCTTGTCCCACTGCCTTGTTCAGGCCTTTATTTACCTTCACATCAGTAGTGAGCAATCTCTCTCTTGCATGAGTGCCACTTTAAAAGCAATATGCATGTTTACAAGAATTCTCCCCGATAGTTCAGGCTTTGCTCAAGCCTGCTGTTGATTATTCCAGAAACGTCCTCACTGCTTTTCCTGCCTCACTCCTTCCCCTCTACTCAACCCTGTACAGGTCTGTCCAAGGTTTTTAAAGATTTCATTTCAAGCAGGGGAGCAGGGGCAGAAGCAGAGGGAGAAGCAGACCCCCCACTGAACAGGGAACCCAACACAGGGCTCCACCCGAGGACCCAGAGATCATGACCTGAGCACAAGGTGGCAGACGCTTAACCAACTGAGCCACCCAGATGCTTCATGTCCAACGTTTTCTTAAAACAGTCCTATGGTGCCACTTCCCTGCTCAAAACACTTCGACACCTCCCACTGATTGCATCCAAGACCCAATCCCATTTCTCCTGTCCCCCAACCCTCCTGTCGCCAACCCCTCTTTGTCCACCTTGCCTCCCACCACACCCCCAGGGCCATCCTCGCACTTAGTGCTCCTCCACTGCACTGCTCGTTGTTCTCTGAATGTACTCAGCACTAACCCCGCCTCTGTTCCTTGGTTCACAACGTTCCCTCCACACAAAATGTTCTTCCCTCCCATTCCCGCCTCTTAAATTCCTACCTGAACCTTGCGTGTGTGCGCATCCTCCCCACCACACGCACCCACACACACACACATGCACCCATGCCCTCTGTGAGGGTAAATTTTAATATGCCAGCTTGGCCAGACCACGGTACCCAAATATTTGGCCAAACTCACTCTAGGTGTTGCTGTGAAGGTTTTTTCAGATAAGATTAACATTTAAGTCAGTAGGGCGCCTGGGTGGCTCAGTGGGTTAAAGCCTCTGCCTTCGGCTCAGGTCATGATCCAGGGTCCCGGGATCGAGCCCCAAGTCGGGCTCTCTACTTCCTCTCTCTCTGCCTGCCTCTCTGCCTACCTGTGATCTCTGTCTGTCAAATAAATAAATAAAATCTTAAAAAAAAAATTCAAGTCAGTAGAGTTTGAATAAAACAGATGACCCACCCTAGTGTAGGTGAGTCATATCCAAGCAGTTGAAGGCCTTAAGAGGAGAAAGACTGAGTCTCCCCAGGGAAGAGGGGATTCTGTTAGCTGACAGACTTTGGACACAAGCTTCAACATCAACTCTTCCCTGGGGCTCTAGCCTATCAGCCTCACCTGCAGATTGCAGACTTGCCAGCCCCACAGTCACGTGAGCCCATTTCTTAAAATCAGTCTCCGGATGGACTGATGGGTCGATCAGTCCCCTTGGTTCTATTTCTCTGGAGAACCCTTACTAACACAGTTTCTGCCTGCTTTGTGTTCCTACATCCTTTCTCCATTCCCATTGTTGCCTGTCTTATATAATATGTGATCGTACACAGGTCACTAGGACGTACGCGGCTCACATCCACTGAGGGTTGAGACAGTTTCTTCTCATCTGTGCATCTCCGTGGAGCCTAGTGCCTCTGAAAGGTCCCACACAACCCAGAAAAGAGGTGCCCCGAAGCAGAAGCAGGAGAACTAGGGAAATGGATGTCTTGAACCAGGTCAGAAGAGAGAAAGCCAACCCACAGAGGAAACACACATGCCAGGGGGTGCGAACTCAGATACCTCGGGGCCAGACAGGTCATGGGGATGAAGGAAGGTAGCCAGATAGCAGACACAGGGTGGGATGTGCTGAGCTGGAGGGTGACCCAACCCAATATTTCCCAACAGGAATGCAGGCCCCCAGACGCACCAAGTTTTTCAAGAGATATCCGGGTGTTTACGTGTAATGTCCTGATTTTTTAATGGTTGGCAGCTCATCCCTATTATTTCTAGGCACTGAGTGTGACTTGAATGCTTCAGGGCTGTTGGTACTGTTCTGGTTGTTAAGCTGGGTTGACGGGTACATGAGGGTTTGTTGCCTCATAGATAGGTGGTAAATATCCTTGTATACTAGTCCAAATCCCAACTGTAAACCTTTTATGTGAATTCAGGCTTGCAGCAGACCACCCGTTTGCATCCTCTACTGTATATCAGTTTTGTAAAACTTGCCGATGAAGGTTTGCAGCTAGCTATACACCTTCACTTGAATAATAATTAGATCAGTTAAGTGTTACTTTGCGCTGAAAATAGAAAAAGGCAGCAATGCTGTTTCTTCCACCAGAATTGTTCTATGAAAAGAAAAATGTTGCCGCTCACCAGCTGCCACCCACTCTTTCCTCTCTGGAATGTCTTGGAATCTATCATATGTTACCTTTCGTACAACTTGATCTTGAATGTAAGAGTAGTCATTATTCTGAAAAAATATATATATTCATTATTCTGCACAAACCAAACTCTGACTTCAAGCATACACATGTTCCTCTTTGTGATTTTTGGTGAAGTCTCTGTGTGTGGAATAGGGCACAATTTATACTCAGCATCTAAGAGAGAAAGCTACATACTGGCACCATAGAAATAGAGCTGTCTTTGGTTCCAAAATTGTTCAACCTCTATTTTGAATGAAGCAACCATGACTCACTTGCAGTCTGGAGCAGTTAACTTCACCATTCTGTGTTTCAGTTTCCTCATTGATAAAATAAGGGTAATGAGAGCCATCCCCTAAGTACTGCGAATGGGTAATAGGACATTATTTTCTCTGGGCGACACAAGAAAACGATAGAGGAGGAAAATAGCAAGTCAGATCATTATTTCAGTCATTCAGAAGATGTCCATTGAGGGGCACCTGAGTGGCTCAGTCGGTTAAGTGTCTGACTCTTGACTTCGGCTCAGGTCATGGTCTCAGGGTTGTGAGATCAAGCACCACATCTGGCTCCATGCTCAATGGTAGTCTGCTTCTCTCCCACTCCCCCTTCCTCTGCCCTCCCCCAACTTACACGCACGCATGCTCTCTCTCTCTCTCAAAATAGATAAATCTTTAAAAAAAAAAAAAAAAGATGTTTAGTGAACACCATGCTTAGGGCTGGGGGGGGCGGGGAGGAGACAGATAAGTTTAAAACATGGCTTCCACCATCACAGAACTGGGGAGATTAGACATACACACAAAAGGAGATCATTAATCCAACATGAGGTAATATGTATTAAATTGAGACTATGAGACTATGAGCTCCTCTACTATATGGCCTGCCTTCTGTCCCTCTTAGTAAATCTGGAGTAAATGAATGAGTGCTACCAAAAGTGCAGTAGCTCTCCTAAGGAGGAAGATATGGTGGACTAGAAAGTTCTGGAAGCCTTTAAATTTGGAACTTGAGTCAAACCTGGAGACATGGATAGGAGTCCGATAATCAGAGAAGAGGGGAAAGGCTGTTTTTGGCTGTGGGAATGAGGGAGAAGACACCTAGTATGTGGATACATAGGGGCTAAGGGGTAGGAATGGCCACGGAGCTTTTGGAAGCAGTGAATTTGGGAAACAGTGGTTGGAAAGGATGGTTCATTTTTTCATTCAGGAAAGCCCACAACACAGAGATACAATGGTGAATGAGCAAGACACCAGAACTTGATGTCACGGGACTGCCGGTCTGTTGACCATGGTGTTTAAATGTGTGTTTAGAAAAGTAGTGGAGGGGGCGCCTGGGTGGCTCAGTTGGTTGGGCGACTGCCTTCAGCTCAGGTCATGATCCTGGAATCCCGGGATCGAGTCCCACATTGGGCTCCCAGCACGGGGAGTCTGCTTCTCCCTCTGACCTTCTCCTCGTTCATGCTCTCTCTCACTGTCTCTCTCTCAAATAAATAAATAATATGTTAAAAAAAAAAAAAGTTGTGGAGGGGGGCCTGGGTGGCTCAGTGGGTTGAGCCTCTGCCTTCAGCTCAGGTCATGATCCCAGGGTCCTGGGATCGAGCCCTGTATCGGGCTCTCTGCTCAGCGGGGAGCCTGCTTCCTCCTCTCTTTCTGCCTACTTGTGAGCTCTCTCTTTGTCAAATAAATAAATAAAATCTTAAGAAAAAAGAAAAGTAGAGTGGGGCACCTGGGTGGCTTAGTTGGTTAAGCATCTGCCTTCAGCTAGGCTCATGATCTCAGGGTCCTGGGGTCAAGCCCCACATCAGGCTCTCCGCTTAGCAGTAAATCTGCTTCTTCCTCTCCCTCTGTGATTTCTCTCACTCTCACTCTCTCTCTCAAATAAATAAAGTCTTTAAAAAGTAAAAAAAAAAAAAAAAAAAAAAAAAAAAAAAAAAGAAGAAGAAGAAGAAGGAAAGAAAGAAAGAAAAGTAGTGGACAATAAAAACAATAGTGGAAAAGGTCTATTGAGACCGATCTTGGAGAATGAAACATTTGGACTTTATTTTGTAAGCACTGAGGAGCAACTAAAGATTTCTTAGCAGGGAAGTGACAAGAGGAAACGCTATATTTGGGATATAAATCTGTCCTTGCTGCTGTCTTAGCTCAGGCTACTATATCAGAATACCATGGACTGGAGAGCTTATAAAAAACAGGCATATATTTCTCACAGTATTGCGAGGCTGGAAATCTAAGATCAAGATGCTGGCCGATTTGGTGTCTGGTGAGAGCCCACTTCCTGGTTCCTAGACGATGGCCTCTTGCTGTGTCTTCACATGTGGGAACCAGCTAGAGTGTTATTTGGGCCTCTTTTATAAGGGCACTGGCCCAATTCATGAGAGCGCTACCCTCGGGACCTACTTACCTCCTCCAAATACCATCACATTGGGGATTAGGGTTCAACATATGAATGGGAGGGGGGCACAAACATTTTATCTATAACAGTTATGTTCAGTTATGGGTTGGGACACAAAGAAACTGAGGCTGGACAGCTGAATGTCAACTGTCTCTGGGCCAAACTGTAGAAGAACTAGGAAGGAGAATGGAAGGAGGGGAGGGGCGCATCACCCAGGGAGAACTGACAAGACGAATATTGGCTAGACATGAATACAAACAACACTCAGGTTTTGAGCCTCAGTCATTTGTTATAATTTGTTCAGTTCTGTATAAGCAAGATCAGGCCTTACACTTTAAAAAAAATTCTTGGAGCAGAACCATGGCCTAAACCAATGGTTCGATTCTCTCTTCTCATGGAAGTATCTCTAGGTTCCTCCTGAATGAGTCACAGGACATACTTTTCCATTTACCTGGGTAGAGAACATCATACTCTATTTGAAATATAGGCCACTGTGTAATAAATCTTGTCTTGTCTTCCTCAAAGAGTCAGTGCAAAATGAGGCAGCTTGTCATGTGAGTCAAGTCCTTTAAGCTTCTCAGATGAATGTTGCTATATTAGGATCAAGGACTGTTATGCAACAAGTCCCAACTACACCTTCCCTTGATGCTTGTGCTTCATGGCGAAGACCACCCATTAAACTAACAGGTGTCATTTTATTTTTGTAAAATGAACACAGTCAGGGGTGAATTCTCAGCTAATCTCACAGGATCTCAGTTTTGGTATTAGTCATCCGGGGATGTGGAAAGAATGTTCTAGAAAATGAACCAGCAGTAATTTTGATGAAAAGAATGGATGGAAATGTTTTTCCATGATATACTATGACCTATATAGAGCTAGAAAAATGCTAGGATTTCAACTGGTTCCTAACTGACAGTCCCTCAGAAGCTGTGTGGAGGAGAAAAGCAAGGAGCAGCCTTCCCCACCTCCCCAGGCCAGAGCAAATGCTCTGTCCTGTGCTCCCACAGCCTACTTTACATCCCTTACCACACTCTGGTGGAACTCATGCCTTCCCATGAAAATATGAACCCTTGGAGGCAACCATATTTTATTCCTTTTCAGATCACTAGTACCTGAAACATAGTAGGTGCTCAATAGACATTGTCTGGATGGACAGATGGCTGTATGAACTATGTATTTGCCCTTATTTGGCATGGAATACAGGGCAGGCTAGGAGATCACTCTTATTTTTTTTTTTTAACTTTAAAATAAAACCACATGATGGGGCACCTGGGTGGCTCAGCGGGTTAGGCCTCTGCCTTCATGATCTCAGAGTCCTGAGATCGAGCCCCGCATCGGGCTCTCCACTCCACAGGGAGTCTGCTTCCCCTTCTCTCTCTCTGCCTTCCTCTCTGCCTACTTGTGATCTCTCTCTCTGTGTCAAATAAATAAATAAAATCTTTAAAGAATAAAATAAAATAAAACCACATCAAAGTTAAAAACTTTGCCCTGCCAAAGACCCTGCGAATGACTGAGAAAAAATATTTGCAAATCGCACATCTAACAAAGGACTTATAACTAAAATACATGAAGAAAACTTTCAAAACTCAATGGTAATGATCCAGTTAGAAAATGGGCAAAAGATATCAGCAAGATATACAGATGGCCAACAAGCACATGAAAGAATTTCAATGTCATCAGTCATTACAGAGATACAAACTGAAACCACAATGAGAAAACACCACACAGGGTGCCTGGGTGGCTCAGTGGGTTAAAGCCTCTGCCTTCAGCTCAGGTCATGATCCCAGGGTTCTGGGATCGAGCCCTGCATCGCATCGCATCACATCGGGCTCTCTGCTCAGCAGGGAGCCTGCTTCCTCTTCTCTCTCTGCCTGCCTCTCTGTCTACTTGTGATCTCTGTCTGTCAAATAAATAAATAAAATCTTAAAAAAAAAAAAGAAAGAAAGAAAACACCACACACCTGTCACAATGGCCAAAATAAAAAATACCAATAGTACCAAATGCTGGAGAGGATGTAGAGACATTAGATCTGTCATGCATTGCTGATGGGAATGTAAAATTATATAGCCACTCTAGCAAACCGTTGGGCAGGTCCTTTTATTTTATTTTTTATTTTTTTTAAAGATTTTATTTATTTATTTGAGAGAGAGAAAACAAGCGGAAGAGGACATACAGAGGAAGTAGCAAACTCCCCACTGAGAGGGGAGCCCAACGCAGGGGCTCCATCCCAGGACCCTGAGATCATGACGTGAGCCAAAGGCAGATGCTTAACCGACTGAGCCACCCAGGTGTCCCTGGGCAAGTCCTTTTAAAACTAAAAATGGATTTACTATATGACCCAGCACTTGCACTCAGGCCATTTATCCCAGAGAAATGAAAATTTATTTTCTCGTGTAAACTTCTACACAAACGTTCATAGCAACTTTATTTGTAATAGCAAAGATTGAAAGCTATCCAAAATGTCCTTCAGTGGGTAACTGGCTAACCTATGGCACATCCGTACCATGGAATAGGACTCAACAAGAAAAAGGAATGAGAGACACCTGGCTGGCTGAGTCAGCAGAGCATGTGACTCTTGATCTCAGAGTTGCGAGTTCAAGCCCCATATTGGGCATAGAAATTACTTAAAACCTTTCTTTTTTAATTAAAAAAGGAATGAATGGGGCGCCTGGGTGGCTCAGTGAGTTAAAGCCTCTGCCTTCGGCTCAGGTCATGATCCCAGAGTCCTGGATCGAGCCCCGCATCAGGCTCTCTGCTCAGCGGGGAGCCTGCTTCCTCCTCTCTCTCTGCCTGCTTCTCTGCCTACTTGTGATCTCCATCTGTCAAATAAATAAAAAAATAAAATCTTTAAATAAATAAATAAAAATAAAAAAGGAATGAACAATTGTTATGCACTGAACATCTGTGACCCCCCCAAAGTTCATGTGTTGAAGCCTTAACCCCCAATGTGATGGTATTTGGAGATGGGGGGCCCTTGGGAGGTCATTGGGTTTAGAGGAGGTTATGAGGGTGGGGCCCTGATAATGGCATTGGTGTCCTTAATAAGAAGAGACACCAGGGGTGCCTGACTGGCTCAGTCAGTATATCACCCAAGTCTTGAGTTCGAGTCCCATGCTAGATATAGCGATTACTAAAAAACAAGTAAGTAAACTTGTTTTAAAAAGCCAATCTTGGGGGCGCCTGGGTGGCTCAGTGGGTTAAGCCTCTGCCTTCAGCTCAGGTCATGATCTTAAGGTCGTGGGATCAAGCCCCACATTGGGCTCTCTGCTCAGCAGGGAGCCTGCTTCCCACCCCCACCGCCTGCCTCTCTGCCTACTTGTGATCTCTCTCTCTGTCTGTCTCTGTCAAAGAAATAAATAAAATCTTAAAAAAAAAAAAAAGAAAAAGCTAATCTTGGAGCGCTTAGGTGGCTCAGTTGGTTAAGGGTCCAACTCCTGATTTTGGTTCAGGTCATGATCTCAGGGTCATGAGATCGAGCCCCATGTCGGGCTCCACACTGAGCGGGGAGTCTGCTTGAGATTCTTCCCATCTCCCTCCCCTTCTTCCCCTCCCCACATACTCTTTCTCTCTCAAGTAAATAAATAAAATCTTCAAAAAAAAAAAACCCTTATTTTAAAAAAGCCAACCTCAACAGTTTATACACTACATGGTCTCGTTTGTATGACATTCACAAAATAACATGATTCTGGAGGTGGAGAACAATGTACTATTGCCAGGGGAAGGGGAAGGGAGTGGGTATGGCTATAAAGGGATAATCCAAAGGACCATCGTGGAGATGGGAGAGCTCAGTGTCTCAGTGGTTACATAAAGCTACAGATGTGATAGCATTACGTGGAGCTACACACAGAGACACACACGACTGAGTGCTTGCAAAACTGGTAAAATCTGAGTGAGATCTGTGCATTGCACACTTCCTCGCTTTCATTTTGTACTAGAGTTATGCAACCCCTGTGAATCTATAATATTTCAAAATTAGAAGTGTTTTTTTAAACAGAAACCAGTCAGCACTTCTGACTTGCAGCGTGGTGTTTTTCTATCTGTGAGCCCTCTCTTTGAAGTGCCTGCTTCTTGGGGCGCCTGGGTGGCTCAGTTGTTAGGCCTCTGGCTTCGGGCTTTGCTCAGGTCAGGATCCCAGGCTGTGGTGGGCTCCCTGCTCAGTGGGGGCGGAGGGGGGGGCTGCTTCTCCCTCTCCCACTCCCCCTGCTTGTGTTCCCTCTCTTGCTGTGCGTCTCTCTCTCTGTCAAATAAATAAGTAAAATCTTTTTAGAGACAAATAAAGAAATCTATACCTGCTTCTTACATCCTGATCTGTGAGAACTTGAGGCCATTAAAACATATCCCTGAGCCTTCGAAGGTGTCTTTAAAGTCACAGTTCTCTGGTTACTGTTTTGTGGTGCTAACAGCAGGGGCAGATTTCGCCTAAAGGCCCAGTCTCACTTCCTTTCCTCCCTGTTAGCATCATCTTCTCTCCCTGTCATCGCCGCCTTCTTTGGTAAATTCTTCTGACGAATGTTGAATGAAGTACTTTCGGAGAATCCTGGAAGATTTAGTGTCCAGAAATGTAAACTAGTCCGCAGCGTACACGCTGAACTTTCCTTTTGTCCTTTCCCCCAAAGGTTTATTGGATAATTATGCTTTTCAATTAACCTAACTTTAATAGCAGGCAGGGATCTTTCCTTGGCAGTTAATTAACCATCACAACCTCCTTGTACTATATCATGACCTCATCACAGGGACAACTGGAGAGCCGTCTTAGTCCATTCAGGCTGCCACAGATGGGTGGCTTATGAATAACATAAATGTATTTCCCACGGTGCTGGAGGCTGGCCACGCAAGGTCGAGGCTCTGGCAGATTCAGTGTCTGGTGAGGTTGCACTTTCTGGTTCCTAGATGATCATCTTGGTGTGTCCTCACAGAGTGGAAGGGGGCTGGGGACCTCTCTGGAGTCTCTTTTATAAGGTCACTAGTCCCGTCATGAGGTCCCAGGGCTCAGTGACCTAACCACCCTCATGACCCAACCACCTTCCAAAGGCCATGCCTCCTAGCGTCACCAAACAGGAGAGCAGGGTTTCAATATACAGTAAAAACATTTCTCCTATATCCGCCAGTTTGAGGGGACCCAACCCCAATTGGCTGGGAAAGCAGAGCGAAAATAAAGGCAAGTCGCTTTAGTAGAAATGTTTCTGAAGAAAGACCAAAGAGTTGGTAGCTCTGAAAATGGGATCAGGCCCCTTCTCCTTCTGCTCCTGCCTTCCCCACGGTCACTGTCACCGTTATTGCTTCCAACTGGTTCTCCAGTTGGGCACTGCTGGGGAAGGACTGGAGTGAGGCAAACCACTGTTGCCTTTTTTCGCCTTCTCTTATGTCTTCTCGATGCCCTTCAGGAGCCCAAGAGAAACCAGCTGCCATAGCCCAGCTCACAGGCACCTTTGTCCCTTCTGACACCCCCTCCCCCGCGCGAGGCCCCTTGGCAGTGCTGACAACAGGGCTTGTGCCACACAGGGTTCCAACCAAAGCCTTCCAAAACAAGAAAGTCTTGTTACATCCTCTGGGATTTAACTGGTAAAAGATCAGAAATGTTTGATGTTAACATACCCGGTGTCCATGAAGTCTAGAAACCTAGGTACTCTTTTTTTCCCTCCCTGAAGCTGTCCTTGATGACATTCTATAGTTTGGCCTGTTTCCAGCCTGGACGAATACCTTGTATAGTTAGCAAGGGTGTAACTCAATTACAGCATGAATGGGGCTGTTTTCAGTCTGGGTATTTATAGCATCCCCTGTGGGCTACCTGACTCCAAGCTACTCCGTTTCAGGACTTCTAAGTCATAGATTCATTCATCGGGCAGACGTTTTCGAGTGTCATCTGTTTCAAAACAGCATTCCAGGTAGGAGGAGGGAAGCAAGTCCTATTGATTTTCTGCCTTGGAAGGGGAACTGAGCCCTCGGACCAATTCTCTACGTCGTATCAGCTCCTCCAACGTGACCACATACTTTGTCCTTGGGAGGGGAAGGAACTGGTGAAACTGGGATCTCAAAGCCAGCTCGATGACGACTCTGTCATCCTGATTGCCTTAATCTGTGTAATTGTTCAACGAAGAGTCCCCGGCCTCATCATAAACAACCACCCAGGGAAAACTCACCAGGAAAGTGAGTGCTCTGTTAAAGTCATTTCAACAGCACAAGGAATCTCAAGCAGTGTGCGCAAATGGTCTGCCTTTACTCAATTCCCTAAGCCAGTCTCGGCAAAACACCCGCACTCTTCTCTGTCTCCAGAAGGACCCGGATCTTTGAGAGAGTAGAGAAATCCGTAAGAGATTTAACGTATAGCAGTGAAATTGTAGAGATGCGGAGCTGCTTTTCCAGTAAGCTGTGGGACACTGGCCCAGAGATACTTCTGAGGTTCCACCAAGACCGCCCACCAGAATGCTACAGAGAGCTAATGTTACCTTCATTCATTCAAGAAGTTAGTTTCTTTTCCTTAATTGTAGTCGGTAGACTTCTAACCTAACAAAGGGCCCATGAGTGAGACTGAGGAAGAAATGAATTGAGGTCTAAAAGCTGAGCATGCTGGGAAATAATAATAATACCAATTATTATTTTGAAGATTTTATTTATTTATTTGACAGAGAGACACAGCAAGAGCAGGAACACAAGGAGGGGAAGTGGGAGAGGGAGAAGCAGGCTTCCCGCCAAGCAGGGAGCCTGCTGTGGGGCTCGATCCCAGGACCCCAGGACCATGACCCAAGCCGAAAGCAGACACCTCATAACTGAGCCACCCAGGCGTCCCTCCCTCTGTCCTCTTCATGCTCAAGCTCCCTCCCTCCCTCTCCCTCTCTCTCAAAATAAATAAATAAATAAAATCTTAAAGGAAAAAAAAACAACCGTGCATTTATTATTCCTCAGAGTTCTGGGAGGTAACAGACTCAGAGGTACAGTTCTTTTTTGAGGTTCTGAGTTTGGTTGCAGTCAGATGGTGGATAAGGCTGCACTTGGCTGAATCTTCCTCACTCGCATGTCTGCACCTGGGCTGGAGTGGCTGGAAAGCAGCTGTGGGCCTCCTTACAACGCAGTAGCAGTGGGAGCATGTGGGCTTCTCGAAGCCAGCAGCGCATCTGGCTTCCCCCAGAGCACATGTTCCAGGAGTCCCAGGTGGTAGCTACTAGACTTATTAGGATCTTGCCCTGGAAGTCACACAGGGTCATTCCACCATTTTCTTTCTTTCTTTCTTTCTTTCTTTCTTTTTTTTTTTTTTTAAGATTTTATTTATTTAATTGACAGACAGAGATCACAAGTAGGCAGAAAGGCAGGCAGAGAAGGTGGGGGTGGGGGGAAGCAGGCTCCCCCGCTGAGCAGAGAGCCCGATGCGGGGCTCGATCCCAGGACCCTGAGATCATGACCCGAGCTGAAGGCAGAGGCTTTAACCCACTGAGCCACCCAGGCGCCCCATTCCACCATTTTCTATTAGCCAAAAAGCAAGTCTCAGGGTCAGCCAGGATCCAAGGGCATGAACAGCAGTGCCCTGGGGGGGGGGGCCACCTTTGGCAATGAGCTCCAAGAGCCCGGCACTGCAGAGCAGGCGTGCTCTTCGTTTCAAACGGCGGGTATCAAAACAGGTCTCGTAAGTAGATGGCTGGACACACATGGTGCCTTCCATCCATATCCAACACTCCAGATACAAGCCCCCAGGCTCTCCAGTGCTGACCGAGCCACTCTGCAGGCCCAGGACACTGGTGAACCGCGTCTTCTCTACCCTCACCATTCTTTTCCCTCACGGCCATCTGTCACCTTGCCGGGCAAAGTTCAGTTCTGTCCTCTTTCACCTTGTACCCTTATCTCCTAGAGCCTCTCTCTAGCACACAAATAACTTCAGTAAAATCTCTCCCCCTTTTAATTCCACTTTCAAGCTCAGACCCCCTCTCCCCACCAGGCACGGCTGTTGTTAATCCAGAGTGGTTTTAGTGCTATGACTGTATTTAAAAAAAAAAAAAAAGAAAGAAAGAAAAGAAAGAAAGAAAAGCTTTCAGTTGTGAGGTAAAATTAGTGATAAGAACCTGCAACTTCAAGTCCGAAGCCCTTTGAAAGTTCCCAGAAGTACCTGTTAAAATCTTCTCCGAAGTGAACTGCTGTTTCCCTACTTTCTAGTAAGTCTGTGTCGTTTTTTTTTTTTAAGGGCTAGTGCTTCAGATGAACAAAACCTGCCTTATTTTCTGTTTCTGAAATTGTTTTTCCTTCATGTTTTTATTTTTTACTTTTTAAAAAGATTTATTTATTTATTTTAGAGAGAGAAAGAGAAGGCAGGGAGAGGGGCAGAGGAAGAGGAAGAAGCAGGCTCCCCACTGAGCAGGGGGCCCAAAGCAGGGCTCAGTCCCAGAACCTGGAGATAGTGACCTGAGCCAAAGGCAGTAGATGCTTAACCAACTGAGCCACCTAGGCGCCCCCACTTTGTGTTGTTATTTATTTATTTATTTGTTTATCCATTTACTTCTTTTTTAAGATTTTATTTATTTTACAGAGAGAGACACAGCGAGAGAGGAAGTACAAGCAGGGGGGAGTGGGAGAGGGAGAAGCAGGCTTCCCGCTGAGCAGGGAACCCTATGCGGGGCTGGATCCCAGAACCCTGGGATCATGACCTGAGCCAAAGGCAAGACACTTAACGACTGAGCCACACAGGCGCCCCCCAATTTGTGTTTTTAAAATATTATTGCAAAATCACATTTTGTTTCCTACTAATTTTTAATGACAAGGGACGGGTATTTTCAGCCATAGTATGAATTATATAGAATTTTGAGGTCTAGCCTAGGATTCTAATGACCACTTTAAACACTGCCCTAGTTTTCGCTGGGAAAAAGCATTCCAAACTCCAGACCACAAACTTCAAAATGGCATTTTGTGGACACGTCTCATTTGTATCTAACTCCTGCTCATTTGCTTCTTTCTTTCACGGAGTTATATCATGAACTTGGAGTTGGTTGCATTGCATTAAGGTATTGAAAAGCAAAGTTGAGGGGCACCTGGGTGGCTCAGTGGGTTAAAGCCTCTGCCTTCGGCTACGGTCATGATCTCGGGGCCCTGGGATAGAGCCCCGCATTGGACTCTCTGCTCAGCAGGGAGCCTGCTTCCCTTCCTCTCTCTCTGCCTGCCTCTCTGCCTACTTGTGATCTCTGTCTGTCAAATAAATAAATTAAATAAATAAATAAAATCTTTAAAAAAAAAAAAAAGAAAGAAAAGCAAAGTTGATGGGGGATTTAAGGAACATCCTGTGTTGGTTCAGGACCAAGTTGCTTGTGTCCATTCCATGCTATCTCTATCTGTCAAAACCTTTAGCCTTACTGTAAACCAGAGAAGGGCAGGAATTTCCCTGGAGGAACAATTTTCAATTTAAAAAGAAACTGCTGGGGCACGTGGGTGGCTCAGTCAGTTAAGCATCTGCCTTCGGCTCAGGTCAAGATCTCAGGGTCCTGGGATCAAGCCCCAGGGGCAAGCTCCCTGCTCAGCAGGAATTCTGCTTCTCCCTCTCTCTCTGCCGCTCCCCCCGCTTGTGCTCTCTCTCACTTTCTCTCTCAAAATAAATAAATACAACCTTAAAAAAAATTTTTTAAAGATTTTATTTATTTATTTGTCAGAGAGAGAGAGAGAGAGAGAGAGAGCACAAGCAGGCAGAGTGGCAGGCAGAGGCAGAGAGAGAAGCAGGCGCCCGGCTGAGCAAGCAGCCAGATGCAGGACTCGATCCCAGGACCCTGGCATCACGAACTGAGCTGAAGGCAGTTGCTTAACCAACTGAGCCACCCAGGCATCCCAAAAACTTAAAAAATTTAAAAAAAAATAAACAGAAAATGCCAGTTAACATTAGTGGCCAGTTCGGGGACACTACTGTGGGGGTTGGTGATCTCTGGGGTCATTTTCCATATTTATCTGCTTTTCCTCAGCTGTGCCCTTCCAGCTGCTGGTATCCAAAGGCTGAGGAGATAGTGGGGACAGTTGTGACAGCAATGGGGCCCCCAGCAGGAAGGAGGGACAGTTGTAGACCCAGCCTGTCGGGGACTCTGCCATGCTCCTCAGTAAAGCCCCAAGGGACAGGACTGAGACCCAAGACTAAAACCCATCCCTCCCACAGCTCCGAGTACAATGTTCGCACATTAGGCTCCCAGGAAGCCAACTAAGTGACTGCCAGTGCTCCAGCTGGACCAAAACGGAGATTTGCAACAGATGTTACTTCCTTTACAAACAGAATCACCTCGGGTTAATCCTAGAGAAATTAGAAATAGGGTTTCAGTTACTCACAACTTTCTGGAATCCCTAACATGTCCGTTACATAAAACCAGAAACACCTTTATGCCGATGTTTGTTAATTACGAATGGTTTTCATTCAGACATGCTCATTTTCTCCTCAAATTATCCAGAAAATTGGGGGATGCTGGGGGTGGGGGCGGACTTTGGGATGAGCTACAATTCTTAAATGTTCACAGGACATTGAAATTTTGACTTAAGCTGGGGATGAGACAGAATCTTTGGAAAGAGCCACCAAATATTTTATCCTGCTGTCATTCAGCTGCACGGACTCTCATCACTGCCTGGAAATTAAGCTGTCACCATGTGTCAGGTCTCCTAAACAGGCAAAGAGCAGAGTCATCTTCTGTCGAATAGCACCTGTCAGAGGGTTGCCAAAATCTGGAGAAAATTCTCAGGCAATGTTGACAGCAACCCATAGCTAGAGCACAGACCAGCTTCCGCGTGAGACCCGGGAAAGCCTGAGATGCAGTATTCCATCTAGCAAATCGCAAATATCCCCCTCCTAGTCTCCCCCAAAGATAACACCCAATGAGTACTGATCACAAGAGGATGCAAGGGAATAAGTGTTCTCACAATCTGCTGTGGAAGGATAAATTGCGACCAACCTTTATGGAGAATAATGTGTCAATATTCAAAATCCTTATATAAAAGTGTTTATGGGTGCCTGAGTGGCTCAGTGGGTTAAACCACTGCTTTTGGCTCAGGTCATGATCTCAGGGTCCTGGGATTGAGCCCCACATCTGGCACTCTGCTCAGCGGGGAGCCAGCTTCCCTCTCTCTCTTTCTCTGCCTGCCTCTCAGCCTACTTGTGATCTCTGTCTGTCAAATAAATAAATAAAATCTTAAAAATAAATAAATAAAAATTCCACTTCTAAGGGGTGCCTGGATGGCTCAGTCGAAAGAACCTGTGACTCTTGGTCTTGGGGTCATGAGTTTGAGCCCCACGTTGGGTGTAGAGATTACTTAAATAAATAAACTCTTAAAAATTCCACTTCTGCAGAGAAAGACAATTATCATATGATCTCATTCATATGTGGAATTTAAGAAACAAAACAGAAGATCATAGTGAAAGGGGGGGAAAACAAAACAAGACAAAATCAGAGGGAGACAAGCCATAAGAGACTCTTAATCATAGGGAACAAACTGAGGGTTGGTGGAGGGGAGTGGGGGGATGGGGAAACCAGATGATGGACGTTAAGAAGAGCACGTGATGTAATGAGCGCTGGGTATTATATAAGACTGATGAATCACTGACCTCCACCACCGAAACTAAGAATATACTATATGTTAATTAATTGAAGTTAAATTTTTTAAAAGATTTTATTTATTTATTTGACAGACAGAGATCACAAGTAGGCAAAGAGGCAGGCAGAGAGAGAGGAAGGGAAGCAAGCTCCCTGCCAAGCAGAGAGTCCAATGCGGGGCTCAATCCCAGGACCCTGAGATCATGACCTGATTGAAGGCAGAGGCTTTAACCCACTGAGCCACCCAGGCACCTTGAAGTTAAATTTTTAAAAAAATCAATAAA
The DNA here is from genome assembly GCF_963455335.1 of Martes martes. NCBI lineage: Eukaryota > Metazoa > Chordata > Mammalia > Carnivora > Mustelidae > Martes > Martes martes. Next base: position 34,770,648 of record NC_137897.1, on the reverse strand, counting down.
AGAGGAAAAAAAATTCCACTTCTAGAATTGTATTGAAAGAGAACAAAAAAAATTTTTTAATGTATGTAAGAGGATGTTTATCACAACATTATTCATAGCAAAAACAAAAAAACCGCAAAACCCAGAAAGCAATGAAAAATAAACAAGGCACCCAAGTGATTGGATATTATAATGTCGCTTAAGTCCTTAAAGTTCTAGAAGGATTCAGTAAGTTGGGAAAACGTCCTCTTAAGTAGAACAAAGCAGGTCACGAAGGAGCCTCTTGCCTAGATTTAGAGGGATGATACGTGCTTCTGTTTGCACAGAGAAAGGGCTGGAGGGATACACACCCAAATGCCAACATGGTTATCTCTGGATGCTAGAATCAAGGGTGATTTTAGAGTCTTCTTTGTGGCCTTTCTTTTTTTTTAAAGATTTTATGTATGTATTTGAAAGAGAGAGAGAGAGAGACAGCGAGAGAAGGGACACAAGCAGGGGGAGGAAGAGGGAGAGGAGGAAGCAGGCTTCCCGCTGAGCAGGGAGCCCCATGTGGGGCTCAATCCCAGGACCCCAGGATCATGACCTGAGCCAAAAGCAGATGTTTAACCAACTGAGCCACCCAGGCACCCCTCTTTGGGGTCTTCTTATTTTCCAATTTTATGATTACTACTATAATCAGCAAGAACCATATTTTAACAAAATGCTGGTTCTGTAAGGCCCCCTTGTTCTCCTTTTATGAACGGCAGTTGTGCCACAAATCCCTTTGGAAATCTGCTGACAATTGTGAACCTTCTTCCCAGAACTACAAATACCCATCATCAGATTTTACAAGAATTTCTGGGGATTCGCCACTTAGAGGTCCATAGGGTCCAGAGTTAAGAGCTGTCCATCCATGGGGCACCTGGCTGGCTCAGTCAGAAGAGCATGCAACTCTTGATCTGGAGGTCATGAGTTCAAACCCCACATTGGGCACAGAGATTAATTTTTAAAAAGTGGGGGGGATGATCCATTCACAGTCTGGGTGACATCCACCCTGTGGACTTGGCCATTATGACTCCAGTGGCGCCAAGGTCCCCTCGATCACCCCAAGAATAGGCTAGGGCTGTCCATGGGCCTCTGCAGATCCATGGACCCACACAGGCACTTTGAAAAGGCCCCAAGGTTAGTGTCTCAGGATGACATCAACTGAGAAGTGTGGGTGGAGAAGATCGCAGTGTTCCAGAATCCTGCCCTCAACGCCGGGTACTGAGAGTGAAGCGTGGAGGCCACTGTGCAGCCTTGTAAAGGGCCATGGCCCCTCGATGCTCCCAGGGCATCGGGGAGCACATACTCACATGACTGTAACCAGCATGATCACGAGACTTACACAGTCATCGTTGAGCAATCTGACTCACTATGAGAATAAAACGAGGAGAGCAGAAAGTGTAACTAACGGGAAAGGACTGGAAAACCTCAGTCACCAGGTCACTGTCAGAGACTGGAATCCAGGGACTTGGTGGCAGAATTAAAGAGGGACCCAGAGGTTCAAACCACGGTCCCACTAGACCCGAGGCATTGACCTGGGAGGAAGGCCTCAGGCATGGGCTTCATGTGTGGGCACGGACAGAGCCTGAGGAAGGTTATTAAGGTCAGTTTGTGAAGACCTGTATCTCTTGCTCATGAATCTAAAGCTACCGATCAAGGGGTGCCAGGCTGGTTCAGTCTGTGGAGCACATAACTCTTCACCTCAGGGTGATAAGTTCGAGCCCCACGTTGGGTATAGAGATTCATTAAAAATTTTTTTAAATTTTTTTAAAGATTTTATTTATTTATTTGAGAGAGAGAGTGAGTGAGGGGCAGAGGGAGAAGCAGACTCCCTGCCGAGCAGGAAGCCCGATGCGGGACTCAATCCCAGGACCCCAGGAATCATGACCCGAGCCAAAGGTAGATGCCTAACTGACTGAGCCATCCAGGTGCCCCGTAAAAATTTTAGTTTTACAGGGCACCTGGGTAGCTCAGTCAGTTAAGCATCTGACTCTTTTTTTTTTTTTTAAGATTTTATTTATTTATTTATTTGACAGAGAGAGAGAGAGAGACAGATCACAAGTAGGCAGAGAGGCAGACAGAGAGAGAGGGGGAAGCAGGCTCCCCACCGAGCAGACAGCCCAACACGAGGCTCGATCCCAGGACCCTGACATCATGACCTGAGCTGAAGGCAGAGGCTTAACCCACTGAGCCACCCAGGTGCCCCAGCATCTGACTCTGGATTTTGGTTCAGGTCAGGGTCATGAGATTGAGCCCCACATGATCTCTATGCCCAGTGCAGAGCCTGCTTAAGACTCTGTCTCCCTCTGCCCTTCCCTGCTCATGCATGCACGCGTGTATGCTCTCTATTAAAAACAAAAAAAAATCTTTAAAAAAATGATGATCACATGTCCACCAAAAAGGCCAGAAGAGTTTCTAACCCAGAAAAGGGGTGAGATCTGACTTGACTTAGAGAAAACGAACTAGAGATGGGAGGGAGGTCAGAGAAGGCAGCAGGGCGGAGAGATGTTCAAGCCTTAGAACACAGAGGGTCTGCACAGGATCTGGGGACAGGCGGATGGGAAGGGCAGGAGAGGAGAATCAGAGGCCTTAGGAAAGTCTCTGAGTGACTTGCCCATGACACTGTTGGATGACTTCATGCCCAAGATCACAGATACGAGACAGCCAGTGGGAGGACATAACCAGCCGCTGCGGATTTGCTCATCTGAGGAGTTTGCAGGCACCCAAGGCACCTTCTGGAAATGTCCAGAAGGCATTAAGAGATGGGAGTGGGGAGTTACTGCCGAAGTAGCCAGAGGACATGGCTGCTAACATGAACACATCAGGGCTGCATTTATAGCTACATAGTGTGTAGGCCTCATTGTTGTCACTAGTGGTGGGCAGGGAGTGGGCCTAGTTTCAGATCGACGTGAGTAAGCCAGTCAGAACAGGACCTTGCAGTGGGGCGGGGGGGGGGGGCAGGGGGGGACGGTGGTGCCTAGGTGGCTCAGTCTTTAAGCGTCTGCCTTGGGCTCAGGTCATGATCTCAGGGTCCTGGGATCGAGCCCCGCATCAGGCTCCTTGCTTGGTAGGAAACCTGCTTCTCCCTCTCCCACTCCCCCTGCTTGTGTTCGCTCTCTCACTGTTTCTCTCTGTCAAATAAATAAATAAAATTAAAAAAAAAAAAAAAGAGCAGGACCTGGGGATGGGGGAGTGGTGATTTGCGACCAGGATGGTAGGAGAACTGGAAATCATGTTGCAGACCTGAGAGAAAAAACTAGATGCCATTGTTTCCCAGAAAAGGAATGCTGGGCTGAATGTTTGGTGTGTAACAGAATATGAAAATGGAAACTTCTGCACAGCTACTAAGGGACAGGAGATATGAACTTTGGGGTGAGGGGCCGAATTAGCATATACCCCTACAGATTTACAAAGGAAATGGTCCTCAGACCGGTCCAGCCGCTCTGGGAGTCAAGGATAGCAAAGGTCTGAGAATGGGAAGGGGGAAATAGTTGAATAGATTTGAGGGAGAGGTAGGTATTACTTGCTGTGTCTAAGATCCCATCTACCCCCAAAAATGACAGGTTATGTGAGGAAGGAGATATGTGGGGGAGGTGATGACTTTTAACCCAAAGCTGAATGAGGGGTCCATCTGAGCCTTTCTCCTCACCACCCCTCAAAAGCAAAGCCTAAGAAAGGGGCTTCTTTATAGTTTATTTTGTGGAGAGGTCCCAGTGAATGGGAGTGACAGGGGTCAGGGGAGGGGGGCAGGCAGGGTCTTGGCAGGAAAGAGTGAACCAAGGAAGGTTCACCAGTGCTATAGGTTAACTGGGCCCTGATATCACCGGGGACTTTTGGATGATCCACATAATGGGTACCTCAGAATTGTCTGCCTAGGAGGGATGGAGAAAAACTGAATTTATGCACGGACTCCAAGTTCCAAACCGGTCAAGGGTTGGCCCCAGGGCATTTGCACACATGTCAGAATGCCACCGTGAGTTCCCCCAGCACTCATTCCCCACCCAGCCACTAAGAAGCCTAGGGCCAGAGTGAGTGGTGTCAGCTCCATACTCAAGAACACTCTCGTAGGCTCTGGACCAGGGTTTGCTCCCACCCAAACTTCTTTTCTTTTTGTCTTGTTTGTTTGTTTTTAAGATTTGTTTATTTTGAGAGAAAGAGCAAGAGCAGAGGGAGGAGCAGAGGGAGAGTCTGAGGTGGGGCTCCATCTCACAACCCTGAGATCATGACCTGAGCCAAAATCAAGAGTTGGATGCTTGGCCGACTGAGCCACCTAGGTGTCTCTCGGGTACCCAAGACTTCTAAAGGGCAAATGACAGCAAGCTCACTGCCATGGTGGCCAAGAGAAGGAGCACTGTCACACTGCATCAGCCCACCCTTCCAGAGCCTGTTGGGAGAAAGGTTGTCTGGGTGTTTTCTTGGCCCCAAAGGAGATAGCCTCCTTGGGGTTGTCTTAGAGACGGCCCAAGAGGACTTCTGGGGTGGGGGGTGGTGATGGGAGGTGAGAACACATAAAAAAGCTGGAGGGTAGTTCCCAATGCCCAGGGCTGAGGGAGGCCCACCTCTGTATCCACAACCTTGACAGGAGTGAGAATCTTTGAAAAGCCCACAAAAACTTTCAGGGGAGAAAGAATCAGCCTTAGACACTGGCCAGACTCAGAGAGAGTGACAAGTCTAGAGAGACACCACCCCTCCTCGCTCTGCTCAATCTTACCTCTGAGAAGCTAGAGGTGGGGGGGAGGGGAGGGGAAGTATAAGGTGGAGAAACAGTCAGGAAGCCAGGCACGCCTACTTACTGCTAGAAGATTCCAACCAGAAGCAGGCTTGAGCCAGGGGGGATGAGGAGGTATGATTATCTTGGACCGGATATTCTAATTATAGAAGAGAGGCCGTACTTGTGACTTGGAGGGGCGAAAGTCTATATATTGCCTCAGGCTGTGCTGAAACATCACAGCGCCCACAGGAGTATTTATCCAGTAATGGGGTTTATTTATTGAGTGTATTTGTCGGGGTTCTCCAGGGAAACAACCAATGGGATGTGTGTATATAAAGAGATTCATTACAAAGAATTGGCTCATGCAATTATAGAGGCTGATAAGTCCCAAGGTCTGCAGTCAACAAGCTGGAGACCCAGAGAACTGATAGTGTGGTTTCAGTCTGAATGACAGCAGCCCTGAGACCCAGGAACAGCTGATATTTTAGCTACCATTCCAAAGATCGGGAGAAAAACAATGTCCCAGTTTTAAGGCCATCAGGCAGGAGGAGTTCCCTCTTTCAGCCTTTTTGTTCTGCTCAGGCTTTCAACTGATTGGATGAGGCCCACCCACATTGGGGTGGGCAATTTCCTTTTCTCAGTCTACCAATGTAAGTGTTAATCTCATCCAAAACATTCACAGACACACCCAGAATAATGTTTGACCAGATATCTGGGTACCCTTAGTACTTATCACCCAAATTTAAAAGTCATCTATTGGGGCACCTGACTGGCTCAGTGAGTTAAGCCTCTGCCTTCAGCTCAGGTCATGGTCTCAGGGTCCTGGGATCGACCCCCGCATCGGGCTCTCTGCTCAGCGGGGAGCCTGCTTCCCCCCTCCTTCTCTGCCTGCCTCTTTGCCTACTTGTGATTTCTCTCTCTCTCAAATAAATAAATAGAATCTTTTTTAAAAAATAAAGAAAGAAAAATAGAAGTTATCTATTCATGGCCAATCTCGTCTCCTCTATTCCTTTACTCCCTTTGCCACCCCTAGAATGCTTTGAAACAAATCTCAGCATATCATTTCATGGCCAGATTTTTCAAAATGTATCTCTAAAAGTTAAAGACTTATTTTTTTTGAAAGATTTTATTTATTTGACAGAGAGAGACACAACGAGAGAAGGAACACAAACAGGGGGAGTAGGAGAGGGAGAAGCCAGCCTCCCACTAAGCAGAGAGCCCAATGCAGGGCTCGATCCCAGGACCCTATGATCATGACCTGAGCCAAGGCAGATGTTCAACAACTGAGCCACCCAGGTGCCCCTAAAAGACTTTTTTTAAAGACTTTATTTTTTTTTAAGATTTTACTTATTTATTTGACAGAGATCACAAGTAGGCAGAGAGGCAGGCAGAGAGGTGGGGGGGAAGCAAGCTCCCCGCTGAGCAGGGAGCCTGATGCAGGGTTCAATCCCAGGACCCTGAGATCATGACCTGAGATGAAGGCAGAGGCTTAACCCACTGAGCCACCCAGGTGCCCCAAGACTTTATTTTTTTAAGGTATCTCTACACCCAACATGGGGCTCGAACTCATAACCCCAAGATCAAGAGTCACATATTCCACCAACTGAGCTAGCCGGTACCCCTAAGAGTTAAAGACTTTTTAAAAAAGATTTTATTTATTTATGCTCAGAGAGATTTATTTATTTATTTATTTATGCTCAGATTAATTAATTAATTTATTTGTGATCAGAGAGAGAGAGCACAAGCAGAGGGAACAGCAAGCAGAGCAGGCGGAGGGAGAAGCAGACCCCCTGCTGAGCAGGGAGCCCCATGTGGGACTTGATCCTAGGACTCTAAGATCATGACCTGAGTCAAAGGCAGACACTCAACTGACTGAGCCACCCAGGTGTCCCAAGAGTTAAAGACTTTTATAAAAGAACATAACTACAATACCATTATCACCCCCCATAACAATAGTTAGTTCATACCATCAACCATTTACTCAGTGCTCATATTTCCCCAACTGGATTTATACAAAATCAAGAGTTCGTTTGAATCAAGATGTAAACAAGTCCGATTGATGGCATGTTTCTTAAGTCTGTTAGTCTCTACATTTACCCTCCATTTCATTTTTGTCTCATAACTTATTGTTGTTGTTGAAGAAACTGGATAATTTGCCCGTAAGAGGGGCACCTGGGTGGCTCAATGGGTTAAGCCTCTGCCTTCGGCTCAGGTCATGATCCCAGGGTCCTGGGATCGAGCCCCGCATCGGGCTCTCTGCTCAACAGGGAGCCTGCTTCCTCCTCTCTCTCTGCCTGCCTCTTTGCCTACTTGTGATCTCTGTCTGTCAAATAAATAAATAAAATCTTAAAAAAAAAAAATTTGCCCGTAAGAATTTTCCATAGTCTGTGGGGCACCTGGGTGGCTTAGTCAGTTAGGCATCTGCCTTTGGCTTGGGTCATGATCCTGGAGTCCCAGGATCGAGCCCCACATAGGGCTCCCTGCTCAGCGGGGAGTCTGCTTCTCCCTCTGCCCCTCCCCCCGCTCATACTCTCTCTCACTCGCTCTCTCTCAAATAAATAAATAAATAAATAAATCTTTAAAAAATTTCCCATTGTCTGAAGGTTGCTTAGTTCATTCTCATGGTGTGATTTGACATGTTCCTTTGTCCTCTGTATTCCCTATAAATTGGTAGGTAGAGCTAGACCAGTGCTATCCAGCAGAACTTTCTATAATGAGAAATGTTTTATATCTATACTGTCCAGTATGGTAGCCACTCACCACATGGGAGTACTGAGCACTTCAGATGTGGCTAGCTAGTTTTAAAACATAAAACTGAGGAATTAGATTTTTAATTTTATTTAATTTTAATTCATTTAAATATGAGTAGCCATATATGACTGACTACTGTATTTGGATAACACAGATCTAGAGGCTTGATCAGATTCAGGTTTTTGTTTTGTTGTTTTTTTTTTAAGATTTTACTTATTTATTTGACACGGAGTACAAGCAGGGGGAGAGCACACTGAGCAGAGAGTCTGACGAGGGGCTCGATTCCAGGACCCTGGGATCATGACCTGAGCCGAAGGCAGATGCTCAACAGACTGAGCCAGCCAGAAGCCCCTGATTCAGTTTTGTTTTGTTTTGAAAACCAACTTTAGGGACGTCTGGCTGGCTCAGTCAGAAGAGCATGTGACTCTTGATATCAGGGTCATGAGTTCGAGCCCCATGCTGGGTGTAGAGATTATTAAAGTAAACAAATAAAGTTAAAAAAAAAAAAACCAACAGTTAAAAAGAAAGAAAGAAAACTATTTCAGATGGTAGCATGTTCTTCCATCATCCACCACTGTATTTAGTCCAAATTTGTTTCTTCTTGTCTGTAATCAGCCAGCCCCAGAGGTACCTATGCCTTTTATGCATTTCCCAACAAGCCACAGGGTGGCACTGTGGGCCTGATCTCCTCCTAGGAGCCCACCAGCACCTTGGACTCAATTGCTCAACCAGTACCCAACTATGCGGCAATTTTTCCCTTTCTGTTTTGTTGGACTCTATCATGTGCCTTTCATGAAGCTTATACAATGATAGACTATTTCTTCATTTCACAGGTGAATAAAGCGGCACAGGGAGAGGAATAGGCGGCTTCTCAAAGCTGTGCTCCCCCTCTCAGTGAAGAGCCCCTCCTGAGAGGCCCATCAGAAGTGGGCTAGAGACAGGTGAAAGGTTGTACAGCTGGTTAGTGGCAGAACAGAGATGGAACTTAACTCTGTCTTTTGATGACCACACTCTCTTCTCTCTTCTATCAACAATGAATTCCATAATAGATTTCTGATGTTGAACCATCCTTGCATGCCTGCAATAACTCTGCTTGGCCATGATGTTTTAGTATCCTGTACACTGCTGCATTCAACTTGCTAATATTTTATTCAAAAGTTTGGAATTTGTGTTCATAAATGAGTTTAGTCCATTTCTGTCTTGTCTTGTTATTGTATTTATCTGGTTTGGAGTTAAGATTCTTTTTTTTTTTTAAGATTTTTATTTATTTATTTGACACAGAGAGAAGAGCGAGAGAGGGAACACAAGCAGGGGGAGTGGGAGAGGGAGAAGCAGGCTTCCCACAGAGCAAGGAGCTCGATGCAGGGCTTGATCCCAGGACCCTGGGATCATGACCTGAGCCGAAGGCAGACACTTAACAACTGAGCCACCCAGGGGCCTGAAGATTAAGATTCTAATAGCCCCATAAAATGAGCTGGGCAATTTCCCCTTTTATTTGATGTAACAGTTTATATGATTTCCTATTTTCTGAAAATGGTGTAAAACACATCCATGAAAAGTATCTGAAGCTGGTGGTCCCCTCCCACCCACCCTCCCTCCCTCCCTTTCTCCTTCTCTTTCTTTCTTTTGTGGAGGGTAGAGTGGGCCCTGGGAGAGAATTTTTACTTTCCCTTTCATCTCTTTAAGAGGCTATTGATTTATTCTGATGTTCCATTTCTTTTTGAATTGATTTTGTTACTTTACATCTGCAAGATTGTCTCTTTCACTTAATTTTCCAAATTTATTGGCATGAAGTTGTTCCTAACAATCGCCAATGATTTTTAAATCTCTTCCAGCACCTCCCCCTCTTGCCCTCCTGGCTCCTGTCCAAGTCCTGTGCCGCAAGGCCCCATATAATGACTTTGTAGTCCCAACTCTGAATGCCAACCCCAGATGTGCAGTAAGTATATATTGTCCGTATATTGATGAGATGGGGAGTGTTAACCAAATGTGGAAAGAAAACCACAGTTCTTATGGCTTACATCGAAGGACATTTACTTTAGTTTTCTCCCCACCCCGACCATGGGAAACACAGATTTGCATAAAATATGTCTTGGTTTTGTCACTGTCACGCTTACAGAAGCCCCTTTAACACTGAGTCTAACTTGTTTGCCAGGTTCTCAGGATCCTCCATAACTCAGTGTGCCCAGTACTGAACTTAGAGTAAGGAGAATGCAGAGACAATAACCACATCTTCAAGGCGTGGAAGTCATAATATACAAAAATCAAGTAAATTATGTAAATAAAGAGCTGTTGTGGAAAAACCAGCAGGAATCCCTGGGCAAGGAGAGAGTTGGATTAGTTGGGGAAGGCCAAGAAGGGATTGGCGAAGCAGAGAAGCACAGAAAGAGTTTTAGGCAATAGAAACTGCTAGAAGAAAGGCAAAATCAGTGGACGAAGGCACAGAGGCAAAAGCACTAAAGGGTTCAGAGTATCAGAGGGGCTTGGCGTAGGAGAGCATCTGATTATAGATTAAGGACATGCAGGGAGGCCTGGGTGGCTCAGTTGGTTAAGCGTCTGCCTTTGGCTCAGGTCATGATCCCGGGGTCCTGGGATTGACCTGGGATTGACATTGGGTTCCCAACTCAGTGGAGAGCCTGCTTCTTCCTCTCCCTCTGCCCCTCTCCCCGCTGCTTACATGCACACTTATACACATGCTCTCTCTCTCTCTCTCTCTCTCAAATAATCTTAAAAAAAAAAAAAAGATTATGGGCACGGAAAGAGAGAAGGCATGCCCACTGATCTCTTCTGTATAAAAACTAAATTGGGCTGAGAGAGAGAATCGACAGGATTAATTGACATTCTTTCAAATAAGAATATATTCTTTTTTTTTTCTTCTTTTCTTTATTTTAACTTTCTTTGTTTTAGGTAATCTCTACACCCAAGGTGGGGTTCAAACTCAGGACCCTGAGATCAAAAGTCACATGCTCCACTGAGCCAGCCAGGCACCCCAAGAATATATTCTTGGGGAACGCCTGGGTGGCTCAGTTGGTTAAGCGTCTGCCTTCAGCTCAGGTCATGATCCCAGGCTCCCGGGATCGAGTTCTGCATCGGGCTCCCTGCTGAGCACGGAGCCTGCCTCCTCCTCACTCTCTGCGCTTCTCTGCCTACTTGTGATCTCTGTCTGTCAAATAAATAAGTAAAATCTTAAAAAAAAAAATTTGAAATATGCCAAGTGAAATAAACCAGACATAAAAGGACAAATATGGGGAGCCCGGCTGGCTCAGTCAAAGGAGCTTGCAACTCTTGATCTCAGCATCTTGAGTTCAAGCCCCACACTGGGCAGAGAGATAACTTAAATAAATAAAAACTTAAAAAAAAAAGACAAATATTGTATGATTCTACTTAGATGAATTCCTTGGAGTAGCCAAAGTCGCAGAGACATGAAATCTCTGGGTGCTAGGGCCTGGGGGGAGGGGAGAATGGAGAGTTAGTGTTTCATTGGACAGAGTTTCAGTTCGGGAAGATAAGAAAGTTCTGGAGATAGGTGGTGGTGATGGTTCCACAACAATGTGAATGTGCTTAATGCCACTGAACTGTATGCTTAGATATGGCCAAAATGGGGGGCACCTAGGTGGCTCAGTCAGTTAAGCGTCTGCCTTGGGCTCAGGTCATGATTCTGGAGTCCTGGGATGGAGTCTCACCCACATCAGGCTCCTGCTCAACAGGGAACCTGCTTCTCCCTCTCCCTCTGCTGCTCTCCTGCTTGTGCTCACTCTCTCGCTCTGTCAAATAACTAAATTAAATCTTTTTTAAAAATGGCCAAAATGGGGGCACCTGGGTGGCTCTGTCAGTTAAGCTTCTAACTTCAGTTCGGGTCCTGATCTCAGGGTCCTGGGATCAAGCCCCACATCCAGCTCCCTGTGCTTGTCCCTCTCCCTCTGCTCCTTCCCCTACTCAAGCTCTCTCTCAAATAAATAACAAAAATCTTGAAATTTTTTTAATTTAAAAAAATGGTTTAAAGGGTAAATTTCAATTTTTAAATTGTATAAAATTTAAATGTTTACATTTTTACATTCTAAAAACGTTTGGTATTATGTATATTTCAGTACAATAAAAACTAAAATACAAAAAAGAAAATTAATGCATTCTCATAGGTAAGAATACATGCATCCATCCTGAGGAATATAAACCAGAGCGAGCACGGGTTATTTCTGGAAGGTGGAAGCACAGAGAATTATACATTTCCACCTTGTTTGTCTTCCAGAGAGCATGTAATTTTGTCATCACAAGATAATTAAAGATGAAAAAACTCCAGCAGAGCAGGATGTAAGGTAATGGATTACCAGGAAAAGGGCCTGTGCTCCGCTGAAAGTCACCTCGGGGGAGGGTTTCCCTTCTTGAGAGGAGGGAGGAGGTCCGCTTACCCGGAAACCCCTGGAGATGACTGAGAGGCGGGGAGCAGACAGAGGCCTAGGCCTCCAGAGGTCCTGGCGATGCTTCTCCTCCCTGAACAGAGAGGACTGGCAGAGGCAACGCACACCCGCAGCCTGGGCCTTGGCTGGGGTGGGGGTGGGGGGAGGGGAAGAAAAGAGGGATGGGGGGAAGGAAAGGGATGGGAGATGGAGAGATGGGGGATGGGGGGGCTGAGGTGGCCAAGTGCCCAGCAGCTGAGAGACACATGAGCAGAGGCCCCAAGAAACAGCACCCGGCTGGGGGGGGTGGGGGGGGGTCGGCGGGGGACACAGGCCAGACCTCAGCGGCTGAGCAGCGTCCCAGGAGGCTGGGAGGGCACTGGCATTTGAAATGTTTCTCCCCCGCATTGCCCCCAGGTTGCTAGGGTAAAATCCATAAACACACCGATGGGCCTCATTACTGATTAATGAGCTCCCGCTTTGTGTCTGACAAGCCTTGGACTCGAACCAGGTGGCTGGCTTCCTGCCTTTCCTAACAGCATGTTCAAAGCTGCCTGCTTCTCCCCTGGCCCCAGGTTCCCACAGCACAGTCCGATGGAAGGATCACGAACCCTGGCCTCCTCCACCGAGGCCTGGTGAACTCTGCTCAACTCGCGTGTCTTCATCTGCCTGTCCGGTGCTTTCTGATTCGGAGGCCGGGGGATGGGGGTGGCAGTGCCCCTTCCCGAGCCTGATCCAGCACCTGTGCCTTTGAACCCATCCTCGTCAGCCATCTCTGAGGTATTTCGTAATTTCCTTCCCTTTTTTTCAATACTTTTTTTTTTTTAAAGATTTTATTTATTTTTTTGACAGTTAGAGATCACAAGTAGGCAGAGAGGCAGGCAGAGAGAGAGAGGAGGAAGCAGGCTCCCTGCTGAGCAGAGAGCCTGATGCGGGGCTCGATCCCAGAACCCTGGGATCATGACCTGAGCTGAAGGCAGAGGCTTTAACCCACTGAGCCACCCAGGCGCCCCACAATACTTTTTTTTTAAAACAATCTCTACACCCACGGTGGGGTTTGAACTGTCAATTACCTGAGATCAAGTGTCACCTGTTTTACCTACTAAGCCAGCCAGGTGCCCCTCTGCATTCTTTTTAAAAAATTTTTAATATTTATTTATTTTAGTGAGCGAGAGAGCAGCCCGCCCTTAGGTGCCTGTAGGCAGGGGGAGGGGCGGATGGAGAGGGAGAGAGAGAGAGAAAATCCCCAGCGTCCCCCAGCTGAGTGGGGACCCCTACATGGGGCTGCATCCCTCAACCCCTGAGGTTATGACCTAAGCCGAAATCACTAGTCAGACACTAAACCGCTAAACCGACTGAGCCACCCTGGTGCCCCTGTGTTCATTTTTAAAAACTAGTTTTATAAAAACTAGTTTTATTGGGGTACCTGGGTGGCTCAGTTGGTTAATGGTCTGCCTTCAGCTCAGGTCATGATTCTGGGGTCCTGGGATCGAGCCCCACATCGGGCTCCCTGGTTGGCAGAGAGCCTGCTTCTTTCTCTCCTTCTGCTGCTCCCCCTGCTTGTACTTGAGCGCTCTCTCTCTCTCTCTCTCTCTCCCTGTCAAAGGAATAAATAAAATCTTTTAAAAAATAAAAAATTTTAAAAATTAAAAATAAACTAGTTTTATTAAAGTAGATGCTACATACAATCAAGTGAGCCAGTTTTAAGTGTACCATATTGATGAGCTTTGACAAATGTATGCAGAAGTGTAACCACTATCACAGTCAAGGTATAGAAGATTTTATTACCCTAAAAAAGTTCAGTTGTGTACCTTCCCAATGCCACCCCCATTTCCAGACAACCACTGATCTGCCTGCTGTCACTGGAGAATAGATCTGTCTTTCTATAGTTCCATATCAATGGAATCCTACAGTGTGGACCCTTTTGTGTCTTGGTTTTTGGTTCAGCATTTTTTTTTTAAGATTTTATTTGTTTATTTGACAGAGACAGCCAGAGAGGGAACACAAGCAGGGAGAGTGGGAGAGGGAGAAGCAGGCTTCCCACTGAGCAGGGAGCCTGATGTAGGGCTCGATCTCAGGACCCTGAGATCATGACCTGAGAAAGACAGACACTTAACGGCTGAGCCACCCAGGTGCCCCTTTCAGTGTGTATTTTGAGATTATCAATGCTGTTGTGTGCATGAATAGTTCATTCTTTTTTATTGATGACTAGTATTCCATTGTATTGATATACCACAACTCCTTTATCCATTCACCTATTAATGGGTATTTCTGTCGTTTCCACTTTTTTTTTTAAGCTATTAGGAATACAGCTGCGGTGAACATTTGTATACGTGTCTTTGAGTGGCCTCCTTTCTCATTTACCCATTGCTCTTGGGTAAATAATAGCAGAGTAGCTGAGTCGTATGGTAATTCTATGTTTACATGGCTAAGGAAGTGCCAGACCGTTTTCCAGAGTTGCTAAAACATTTGACATCCCCACTGGTGACATATGCGTGCGCCAGTGTCTCCATATTCTTGCTGGCACTTGGCATTGTCAGTCTTTTTCGTTTTGGCCATTCTCATTGGTGTGTAGTAGCATTCTGTTTTCCTTTAGCTTGTTCTCATGAGATATTTTCAGCACGTGAAATATTAAGATCCCGGGACTCCAGGACCATGACCTGAGCTGAAGGCAGACGCTTTACCGACTGAGCCACCCAGGGGCCCTGGACACTTCAAGTAATGTAATGTGACAATCCCGGAAGTCGGAGTCTTCCTCCATCCAGGGTTGGTTGTTGCTGCTCTTTATCCTCGTTGCTTGTTTCTGAACTGATTCTACAGGGTATGTTCTTTGTCATGGGTGGCCACTGACGTCTCTGCTCGCTAGCTTTGTGGTCAGCTTATGAATGGACAGAGATTTCCTCAAGTGTCTGGAAGCAGGAGGTCCCCCAGTCATTGCCAGTGGGTTCTGTGGGTATATTAAGACACACTTTCAACACCCTACCCAGTAGCTGACAGTTCTGCCTTAGCTTTTGTTTCCTGCTTGCACGGAGTCTCAAGGTCAGCTCGAGCTGAGAGATTAGGGCTCCCTCAGGCCTTTCCTGGGCAAGGGCACAGCTCTATGCATACAGATGGCCTTCTAGATTTCTGAGAATATGTCAGATCTTTTCCGTAGCCCCTCCTCTTCTTGTCCCTGTCTCTGCTGACAACACCTTCAGCTGAATTGGGACTTTTTAGGTGATAGGAAACAGTTACTCATCAGCGAAGTCAACTATAAGTCCCATGGGGGGCAATCAGAGAGACAGGCCTTGGGGTCTTGCTGGGCTACGAGAGGCAGAAAGGAGCCCAGGCAGCAAGAGCCTGAGACCCCTCTCGTGGCTTCTCCCTTGCTCCTGGGCAATCTGCTGTCTTTCTTCTTTCCCTGATGACTACATTTCCCTGATGACTACATCTGCTTACTCATTTCATTCATCCTTTCTGTTCCCTCCTAACTTCTGCTTACTCATGGCCTACCCACATCATGACCTTTTAGCTTCTGCTCCCGTGATTAACTGATGAATCCCCCAGCATGCCCTGGTTTCAATCACCAAGTGCGAGAAAACCTCCTTCTCTGGGGTCATCTTCTCTGGGACGCTGCCATTCCACCTGTGGATTTATTTTTCTCAGGTCCGGGGCTCCCCCCCGTCTGGTCAGCTATTGCCAAGGGGTGGGTAGGGTACAGTCGGGTGTTTTCACTGCAAAACACCTTCCAGAAGCTGTGGGTCGGACAGTTTGGTGCCGAGGACTGGCCAACCTCACGAGTGACACCTCTAGGACCGTCACATAGCTGTGGCAGAGTGTAATAATGATTCAGAGCCCAGTGCCTGAAGCTAAACTGCCTCAGTCTGTATCCCAGCTCCTTCACTTCCCAGCCATGCGTCCTGGAGCAAACTAACTTCTTGGGACCTCATTTCCCTTATCTGTCAAATGGGAATGGTGAAACCAAGAATCGGGGGGCATGGGGCGCCTGAGTGGCTCGGTGGGTTAAGCCTCTGCCTTCGGCTCAGGTCATGATCTCAGGGTCCTGGGATCGAGCCCCGCGTCCGGCTCTCTGCTCAGCGGGGCGTCTGCTTCTCTCTCTCTCTGCCTGCCTCTCTGCCTACTTGTGATCTCTGTCAAAAAAATAAAATAAAAATCTTTAAAAAAAAAAAAAAAAGAATCGGAGGGCTTAACTGATGGAGCCACCCAGGCACCCCTCACCCGAATCCTTTTAAAGATATCTTCTGGACTGCCTGACTGTTTCTCTCTGAGAACCTGGCAGGCACTCCCAACTCATGCCCTTGCTTTCCCATCTCCCCACTCTGGTTTAGTCTCCCCACTGCCCCCAGAATCGTTTTCCTAAAATGCACATCTGGTCATGTTGCTTCCTTCTGGAAAAAAATTCCAGTAGCTTCGGGTGCCTGCAGAATAAAGGCTAAGCTCCTTAGCATTCCCGGGTCGGCCCCCACGTCTCACTTGAGGCAGGAGAATGTACTGGACTATGATTGTATAGCTCTCTCAGTATTTTCCTCTCAGCCCAGGACTCTGTAGGCCCTCGCCTCAGGGCATTGGCAGGAGTGGCAAACACTGGGTGGATTAAGTCCTGCTTCAGGTGTTTAGGGAAAGCCTGGGCTGACTGGAGAGGTCATGATGGGTGCCCTGGAGGGAGGGGCATCCCCCAGAGTGGATGGGAGGGGACAGGGACTCCCCAGGGCAGAGGCAGGGACAGAGGTCAGCCACTCTGCAAGCCATGGGGTTGCTCTGCTCCCTGGCAGTGCCCTGGGAAAAGTGGCCTGACCCAAGAGAGCTGGCGAGATGGTGCACCTGAAGGGCTGGGGGACTCCAAGCCCCGGGACTTCCAGCCTGAAAAAGATTGCTAGACCCCAGGATAGCCGAAGGCTCCCAGGCAGATACGTAGGCTGGATTCCAGTCTATGAACTTTAAGAAGTACAGGTTTGTGTACACTGAACATAAATTTTCATGGTCCAGAAATACCCATTTTTTCCCATTGAGAGCCATCCCCCCCACTCTGAATTAAGGAAACAGGGAGGCCAAATTATTTTGTGGGAAGTTTGCTTAGCAAAAGTTGTGGGCATGAAAGAGGACTTCAGCTGCCTCCATTTTATTTTATTTATTTATTTATTTATTGTTATTTATTTACTTTTTAAAAAGATTTTATTTATTATTTGACAGAGAGAGAGAGAGAGCACAAGCAGGGGGAGCGGCAGGTGGAGGGAGAAGCAGGGTCCCGCTGAGCAGGGACCCCTCCCTCCCAATGCAGGGCTCGATTCCAGGACCCTGGGATCATGACCTGAGCCGAAGGCAGGTGCTTAATGGACTGAGCCACCCAGACACCCCATATTTATTTATTTTTAGAGAGAGAGCTCACAAGTGCACACAACCACCCCAGGGCGCGGGGGGTGGGGCGCGTTGTGCAGAGGAAGAGCGAGAATCTCAAGCAGACTCAGTACAGAGCCTGACCTGTACTGAGATCATGACCTGAGCCAAAATCAAGTCAGAAGCTTTAACGGACCGAGCCAGCCAGGTGCCCCAGCTGCCGCCGTTTTGACCTCAGACTCTGGTTGGGTTCTTTCCAGCCTGTCTCTTGGCTTGGGTGGAAGACCCCAGGGCAAAGCATTCTCTGATGGGAAATGAAACTACCCCCTCAAGCAACAAGGACTGCCCTGAGCCAGCAAGATCTGCCCCTGGCTGACTCCAAGACAGTGGTCCATTTGACCTCACTGCCTGCCGGCCCATACCCACCCACCTTTGACCTGCATTTTTTGGTCTTTTTTTTTTTTTTTTTAGTTTATTTTTTTAGTAATCTTTACACCCTATGTGGAGCTCAAACCCACGACCCTGGAACGAAGAGTCATGAGCTCTTCTGACTGAAACAGCCAGGCGCCTCCCCCACCCCTCCACCCCACCGTTTCCTTAGATAAACCTGGAAGTATGTTTGGCACTTCGGAGACAGTCTTTGAGACACTAGTCTGCCCGGTGGTGGCCTCACTGAAATAAAGTCCTTTCTTGTTTCACCTTCATTTGTTTCTCTGCCTTTCGGTTTTGTCAGCGGCCAAGTGGCCAAACCTGGTCTGTCTGGGCCCCCTGGAGCCTTGTGCTCTTGTGCCGGTGAGCCCCGGCTGCAAACATGCCTACCCAATCCCCTTTCTCCTCTTCCCCCTCGCCAACAGCACCCTGATAAGCCAGATAGAAAATGACGTTCCCAGACTCCCTTGCAGCTAGGGATGGCCGCTGAGGTGGTCAGCTGGTGGGTGGGGTTTCTAGGAAAGCTCTTTGGTGGTCCTTTGCCATTCCCCCACTTCCCGCCTAGAATGTGGGTGTGGGACTCCCAGCAGCCTCATGAGCTGAGGGAGGGAAGCCCTGCGGTGAGGATGACAGCGTAGAAAGAAAGAAAGAACCCGCTCCCAGAGGCCTGTGGAGCCACCCAGGTGGCCTTGGTTTGCTTATCTCTGGACTGCTTTTAAATGAAAGAGAAACTTCTATCTTGTTTAAAGCACTCTGTGTTCTGTTTAACAGCCACACCTAATCCTAACTGATAAAGCGAGCCCAAAATCAGAGTGCGGGAAGGAGGGTCGCCCAGAGGAATCCTTCTTGCCGGCCGGCGTCTGTGTGCAGAGCCCTAGCGCACCCCCCAGAGGCCGCCTGTGGCAGGAGCCTCAAAGATGGCCCCAGATGTTGGCCTGGGGTATCCCTTCTCTTGTATACAACCCTCCCTCAATGAATAGGGCTGGCAGTGTAGCTAATAGGACGCTGCAGAAGTGATAGTGCGTGACTTCTGATGCGTGACTTCTGATGTTAAGCCATAAGAGAAACTGTAGCTTCTACCCTGTTCTCTCTTGGGTCGTTTTTTTCTTTCCTTCCTTTCTTTCTTTTTTTTTTTTTTAAGATTCATTTATTTATTTATTTATTTGACAGAGAGATCACAAGTAGGCGGGGGGGCGGGGAAACAGGCTCCCCACTGAGCAGAGAGCCCGATGTGGGGCTCGATCCCAGGACCCTGAGATCATGACCTGAGCCAAAGGCAGAGGCTGGCTCAACCCACTGAGCCACCCAGGTGCCCCATGGGTCATTTTTTTTTTTTCTGGGGAGAGCCAGCTGCCATGTTGTGAAGACACTCCCACAGCCCTAAAGAGAGGCCCACGTGGTGAGGAACTGAAGTCTCCTGCCAACAGCCAGTGTTGACTTGCCAGTTATGTGAGTCAGCCATCTTGGAAGTGGATGCTCTGGCCAGTGGAGTCCTCAGAGACAGCAGTCCAGTCTTAACTGCCTTAACTGCAACCTCATGGGAGACCCCGAGTCAGAACCACCCTGGGAGGATCTCCCAGCCTCTGGACCCACAGACACTGGAAGATGGTAGAGTGTTCAGTGTT
The DNA here is from genome assembly GCF_963455335.1 of Martes martes. Classification (NCBI taxonomy): domain Eukaryota; kingdom Metazoa; phylum Chordata; class Mammalia; order Carnivora; family Mustelidae; genus Martes; species Martes martes. Next base: position 34,751,401 of record NC_137897.1, on the reverse strand, counting down.
GTTTTAAGCAGCTGAGTTTTGTTACACAGCTGTAAGGAACCCATACCCCAGCACGCGGGGACCCCTCGGTCAGCTTGGCTTTTGCCTCTGGCAGGTGGAACACTAGGAGCAGAGCTTCCTGGTGAGGGTGCCATGGCTCCCTAGGTGCTGAGACTGCGTTGCAAGTCCCCCCCCAGGAACTGATGGTTGCACACTTCCTTATTTTTTTTTTATTTTATTTTTTAAAGATTTTATTTATTTGCAAGTGAGAGAGAAAGAACGAGCCAGGGGGAGGAGCAGAGGGAGAGGGAGAAGCAGGCTACCTGCTGAGCAGAGAGCTCAATGTGGGGCTTGATCCCAGGACCCTGGGATCATGACCTGAGCTAAAGGCAGGTGCTTAACCGACTGAGCCACCCAGGCACCCCACTTCCTTATAGTTTTATTTGCATTTTATACAAATTCTATGTTTTCTATCATCACCAAATCCTTTTTTATTACCACAATTATATACTGTAAAGGAAATGGAATCGTTTATCTTTTTTTTTAACCAAACCTTTTACTGACCCTCTGAAATGAATGATGCAAATGTTATCGTTTTCTGTGTGTGACGAGGTTAGGAAGCCCTGGTCTACACTCCCTGCTGATCATTCTCTTTCAAAACGTGTTCTGTCCTCCAGCGGGGTCATCACGCCCTGACCTTCCTGGACATGTACTCACATTTCCCTGAAACTACCACTCTGGTGGACTTGGCCAGGGCCCACATTGCTCAGCCGAACGCTCAGACTACCACCTCTTGTTTCGGATGGAGGGTTGGTTGCGCTGGTTGCCGAGGTGGCCCGTTGATGTCTCCAAGACTACAAATCCTCGCTTCTCCAGTTTCTCGCATTGTCTATGCAATCAGCTCCACTTCTCAGGGTCACACCATCTGGTTAGAGCGCAGTCCGGGCTGAGGTTTCTTGTGTAGCCTGGGGAAGCCCTGGGGGAGGAAAGCTTGCTAATCAGAAATGGCTGGTAGCTGTTTCTTCCTCCTCTGTAGCATCTGTGGTTCGCAAAGTGAGGTTCCAGGACCACCAGCAACAGCAGCACTTGCGACCTTGTTAGAAATACAAATTCTGGGGCGCCTGGGTGACTCAATTGTTGAACATCTACCTTCGGTGGGGAGGGGGTCCTGGGATTGAGCCCCGCATCAGGCTCCCTGCTCGGCGGGAAGCCTGCCTCTAGCGCTCCCACTGGCCCTGCTTGTGTTCCCTCTCACAATCTGTGTCTCTCTGTCAAATAAATAAATAAAAATCTTTAATAAAAAAAAGAAAAAGAGGGGCGCCTGGGTGGCTCAGTGGGTTAAAGCCTCTGCCTTCAGCTCAGGTCATGATCCCAGAGTCCTGGGATCGAGCCCCACATCGGACTCTCTGCTCAGCAGGGAGCCTGCTTCCTCCTCTCTCTCTGCCTGCCTCTCTGCCTACTTGTGATCTCTGTCTGTCAAATAAATAAATAAATAAATCTTTAAAAAAAAAAAAAAAGAAAAAGAAAAAGAAATACAAATTCTCCTGGCCTCCCCCTTAGCCCAATTGAATCAGAACTCTGGGGGTGGGGCCCAGCACCTTGGCCTTTAATGAGCCCTCCAGGGTATTCGGACGCTGCTCCTGGGAGAACTTGCAAAGCTCTCTTAAGTCTTTCCGGGGATTTGATGAGAATGCATCTTTCCTCTTTTTTTTTTTTTTTGCCATGCATGTTTTTAATTTTTATTTTATTTTATTTTTATTTCTTTTCAGCGTAACAGTATTCATTGTTTTTGCACCACACCCAGTGCTCCATGCAATACGTGCCCTCCCTAATACCCACCACCTGGTTCCTCCGACCTCCCACCCCCTGCCCCTTCAAAACCCTCAGGTTGTTTTTCAGAGTCCATAGTCTCTCATGGTTCACCTCCCCTTCCAATTTCCCTCAACTCCCTTCTCCTCTCCATCTCCCCATGTCCTCCATGTTATTTGTTATGCCCCACAAATAAGTGAAACCATATGATAATTGACTCTCTCTGCTTGACTTATTTCACTCAGCATAATCTCTTCCAGTCCCGTCCATGTTGCTACAAAAGTTGGGTATTCGTCCTTTCTGATGGAGGCATAATACTCCATAGTGTATACGGACCACATCTTCCTTATCCATTCATCCGTTGAAGGGCATCTTGGTTCTTTCCACAGTTTGGCGACCGTGGCCATGGCTGCTATAAACATTGGGGTACAGATGGTCCTTCTTTTCACTCCATCTGTATCTTTGGGGTAAATACCCAGTAGTGCAATTGCAGGGTCATAGGGAAGCTCTATTTTTAATTTCTTGAGGAATCTCCACACTGTTCTCCAAAGTGGCTGCACCAACTTGCATTCCCACCAACAGTGTAAGAGGGTTCCCCTTTCTCCACATCCTCTCCAACACATGTTGTTTCCTGTCCAGCTAATTTTGGCCATTCTAACTGGTGTAAGGTGGTATCTCAATGTGGTTTTGAATCTCCCTGATGGCTAGTGATGATGAACATTTTTTCATGTATCTGATAGCCATTTGTATGTCTTCATTGGAGAAGTGTCTGTTCATATCTTCTGCCCATTTTTTGATATGATTATCTGTTTTGTGCATGTTGAGTTTGAGGAGTTCTTTATAGATCCTGGATATCAACCTTTTGTCTGTACTGTCATTTGCAAGTATCTTCTCCCATTCCGTGGGTTGCCTCTTTGTTTTTGTTGAGCTGGAGCAAATAATCCTAAAATTTGTATGGAATCAGAAGAGACCCCGAATTGCTAAGGAAATGTTGAAAAACAAAAATAAAACTGGCGGCATCACGTTACCTGATTTCAAGCTTTACTACAAAGCTGTGATCACCAAGACAGCATGGTACTGGCATAAAAACAGACACATGGACCAGTGGAACAGAGTAGAGAGCCCAGATATGGACCCTCAACTCTATGGTCAAATAATCTTCGACGAAACAGGAAAAAATATCCAGTGGAGAAAAGACAGTCTCTTCAATAAATGGTGCTGGGAAAACTGGACAGCTATATGTAGAAGAATGAAACTCGACCATTCTCTTACACCATACACAAAGACAAACTCAAAATGGATGAAAGACCTCAACGTGAGACAGGAATCCATCAGAATCCTAGAGGAGAACATAGGCAGTAACCTCTTCGATATCAGCCACAGCAACTTCTTTCAAGATATGTCTCCAAAGGCAAAGGAAACAAAAGCGAAAATGAACTTTTGGGACTTCATCAAGATCAAAAGCTTCTGCACAGCAAAGGAAACAGTCAACAAAACAAAGAGGCAACCCACGGAATGCATCTTTCCTCTTAGCTGTAAAGTCACTCAGCAAGGGTAGCCTTGACCAGAGCAGCCTCTGTGGCCCTCTGGGATCTCAGCACAGCTAGGTAACCCCTAGAGCTCTTCCACGTTGGAGACGATGTTGGGGTGGGGGTCCCTAATCTCTTAGGAAACTGGGTAGACAGAGATGGGCTCATAAACACTGCCAAGAAATTGAGCCCTCCAAACAGTGAGCTCACAAGGCAAGCTTTTTAGGATCTTTTTTTTTTTTTTAACTCCAGGTGCAGGGGGGCGAATTAACAATCCTCTTCTGTTTGTGTCAGATTAACAACACTGATCCCCATAAAGCCTGTTGTGTGCATGTGTGCATGCATGCGTGTGTGTATTCATCTTCTCTCTGGTCCTGCCCCCCTCCCTTTCCGCAGAGACATTCATTTTAATGTAGATCTTTTCCTTTGTATGGGATCTTTTCCATAAACATTTTTTTTAACATTTTATTTATTTCAGAGAGAGAAAGACAGAGAGCTCTAGAGAGAGCAAGCACGAATGGGGGGGGGGAGGGCAGAGGGAGAGGGAGATGCAGGCTCCCCCCTGAGCTGGGAGCCCTGTGACATGGGGCTCCATCCCAGAACCCCAGAATCGTGACCCGAGTCAAAGGCAGATGCTTAACCGACTGAACCACCCAGGCGTCCCAAAGTGTTTTTTGTTTTAATGTGAACTGTATAGCCATGTAACACATGGAAAAATGCACAAATCCCAAGGGCCCAGCTGGCTCAATTTTCACAAAATGAACATACCTTTATAACTGGTTCCCAGCTGGAGAGAGAGACAATCTGACCAGTGCTCTGGGAACGCCTCGTACCCATTTCCAGTCACTACCTCTCCGAGGGTAATTTGTATCCAGACTTCTAACTTCCCAGGTTACATTTCCTATTTTGAAATTTATATGAACTGTGCCTGTATGTATTTTGAATTCACATTAATGGTGTTGGCTTGTATATATCATCTTGGTTCTTACCTTTTTTTTTCCACTAATGATTAAGTTTTTCAGATCCGTTCCTGTTACCAGATCCATTGCTTCTGATCGCTGCAGGATATGCCAGGATACACCTCCACTGTCCTGAACCATGACCCCTGTCCCAGTGACAAACTCCCAGAGTGCCTGAGCGGCACTTGTTGGCAGTTCCTTGAAAATAATCCGCCTATCAGGATTCCTTATGCCAAAGAGACATATTTTGGGGTGGCAAATGATGCCGCCCAAAGTGTCGTTTTGGATTCTAGAAGCAACACACACATTCTAGCCGAGACAGCCACTCCGAGCGGACCCAGAACAAGAGACAGCTCAGCCGAGGTTAAGGCTCTAGTACCAGCCTCTCCGTTCTGATGTTCTCAAAAATCCCTCTGGATGGAGATGCTGTACAGAGCACCTGGCAAGTGCAGAGAAGAAACACACACAGACCTTCAGGGTTTGAAGCAAGCTTGTGCCCTGATCTGCAGCAGGACGCCTGATCACGGAACATCCTCAAAATTTTGGTTCACTGCTTACTTTTAGGAAACTTCCCATAGACAACCACACTCTGTGGCCTCGAGTTTCTTGCACTGAATCTGTGTTTTCTTCAGCTGGGTTTGGAGCCATTTGCCTTGCTCGACGATCCACCGGTGTTGACTTTGTCTTCGAACTGGTTGTGTGATATTGAGCAAATGAACTCATCGGTTGAAAAGTGAGAGTAGTAACACTTCCTCGCGGCTCGAGTTTCAGATAATGTGTGTAAAGGATTTAGTACGGGGGCCCCAAAACAATAGTGTGTATTAGCACTAGGTCGTTAAGAACACAATATGGTGGTTCCTCAAGCAATTAGTCATTAAAAAAAAAAAAAGAAGCATAGGCTTACCATATGATCCAATAATTCCATTTCAGGGTATGTCCCCAAAAGAATTGCAAGCTGGGACTCAAACAGATTTGCACACCCATGTTAGTAGCAGCATTGATCACAGTGGCCCAAAGGTGGAAACCACCGAAATGTCCAGTGATGGGATGAATGGATACACAAAATATGGCATACGCATCCAATGGAATATTATTCAGCCTTAGAAAGGAAGGAAATTAAAACAAATAATAAAAATAAATAAATAAATAAATAAATAAGAAAGGAAGGAAATTCCTACACGTTCTACAATATGGATGAACGTTGAAGACTTTAGGCTAAAGTAAGCCAGACACAAAAGGATAAATATTGTAGGATTCCCCTTGTATCAGGAACCCGGAGCTTACCAGACTCATAGAAAGCAGAAAGGTGGTTGCCAGGGGTGGGGTGGGAGTGAGAAATGGGGAATTATTGTTTAATGGACACAGATTTTTCAATTTGGGATGGTGAGAAAGTTCTGGAGGTGGGTGGCAGTGATGGTCGCTCAACATCGTGAATGGACTTAATGCTACTAAATGGTACATTCGAAAAATGGTTCAAGTGGAAATTTTACGTGATGTATATTTTACCACAAAAGGTATGCAAATAAAATGTAATTAAGATTGCTCTAAATCTAGGTTGTGAACTTCCCGAGGCAGTGAGTGCATCTTTGACTTCTTTAGTGTCAATTAAAAATATTCATGGAAGCCTGACAACCTTATGTTGCCTGAGATGGAGAACCTGACCCCACAGAGCTCATGTTCTAGATGAGTCTACCTCTTTCCATAGTGCCTGGTGAAATGTGTTGGACACAGGGTGAGGGTGTGTTGAGTGGTGACAAACATTTGCACAGTATCACCTCTAAAGCAGGCTTTAGAATTTTCTGAGAGCAAGGTCCTTTTCCTGCTTAGCTGTGGTAGCCAGCCTCCAAGATGGCATCCAGTAATCTCTGCTTCCTGGTATTCGAGCCTTTGTGTAATCCTCTCGTTGGGTGTGGGTTGGATTAATAAATAGAAGAAGGCAGAAGTGATGATGTGTGATTGGAAGACTAGGTCATAAAAGGTAGAGTGGCTCATCTATCAGTATCTGTCTCTTTCTCCACCTCCGTACGTAACACTGGGGAAGCCTCGTCCAGGGCAGCCCTATGGAGAAGCCAATGTGGCAAGGAACACAGGCCCCCGGCCACCAGCCACACGAATGAGCTTAGAAGCAGATCCTCTATGTTCAGTCAAGTCTTGGGAGGGTATAGTTTGAGAGCAGCCTTCCCCCCAAGATCCTCTGAGCCAGAACACCCAGATCCCTGACCCTCAGGAATTGCGTGCCATGATAACTGTCCAATTATTTTAAGCCACTGAGTTTTGGAGTCATTTGTTACACAGCAACATATAACTAATATCTTCCCCCATCACTGTGCAGTGGTTCACAGTTGAACTCTGCAACTAGACTTTCTGGACTCAAATCCTGGGTAGACCACTTCTAAGCTGTGTGACCTTGAGCATGTAACAATTTTCCTGTGACTCAGCTTCTTCGGTTGTAAAATGGGGGATACGACCTCATTAGGTTGGGAGGATTAAATAAATGCGTATGAAGCACTTAGCAAGGCGCCTGGTATATAATTAGCACTCCGTAAATGGCCACTGCTATTGCTGCCATTATTATAGGTGATGGGAGAATGGTACAGAGTCTTGACCTTGCTCTCGACTTCCAGGGAAAGAGGGCAAGGGAGTCTTTGCAAGTGCTCCTGAAACAGGCCCTCATGGTTTTGCCTCAAAGCAGAACATGATTGGCTTCTGCTTACTGCGGACGGGACCATGCCACCCAGAGTGAGGAGAGGCAGCCCTTAGGGATGGTTCCATGGATGCCAGGCTCGTGGGCATGCCCGGTCCTTGGGTGAAGCAGGCGCCATTCAGAACATGTGTTCCGGGGGCACCTGGGTGGCTCAGTGGGTTAAGCCTCTGCCTTCGGCTCAGGTCATGATCTCAGGGTCCTGGGATCGAGCCCCACATCGGGCTCTCTGCTCAGCAGGGAGCCTGCTTCTCCCTCTCTCTCTGCCTGCTGCTCTGCCTACTTGTGATTCTATCTCTCTCTCTGTCAAATAAATAAAATAAAATCTTTAAAAAAAAAAAAAAAAGAACATGTGTTCCCCAGGCTTTAAACATCCCTGCTCTGGAAAATGAAGTCAGAGAACGCTTTAGACCAGGTGGACCGTGACTCCAACGAGAAATGCTGGGATTTCTAGGTTCCAGGATTTAGTCGCTGTCATTTTCCCTTTTCCCAAAGCAAAAACATTTGATTCCAATTTATTGAGAGGCCCCAAATAAGCTTTTTCCCTCAGTTGGAAGGTATGATGTAGCGTGTCCACTAAAGGAGAGAAAGGGTGGGAAAATGTAAACAGGAAATGTCTACCATTGAAGCGGATTGGGGGGGGTGGTTGGGGAGGATGGGGTCCCTGGGGGATGGGCATCACTGACGAAATGAGCACTGGCTGGTCTATACAACAGATGAATCACTAAATTCTACCTCTGAAACTCATAAAAAAAAAAAATTGAATTACTAAGTGAAGGAAGCCAGCCTGAGAAGGCTACATTCGGCATGAGTCCAACTCTATGACATTCTGGAAAAGACGAAACTATGGAGACAGTGAAAGGATCGGTGGTTGCCAGAGCTTAGGGGGGAAGGAAAAATAGGCAGAGTGCAGAGGAGGTTTTGGGCACCGCAGCTAGTCTGTGTGATACTATAATGGTGGGTACATGCCGTTTTGTCAGGGAGCCCTGTGGCTCAACTATAGACCCCAACAATTAAACCAGAAATAGACAAGCCACTTAACTCAGGCTCTAACTAAAACCCATTGTGCTTATTTCTTATCGCACTTTCTTGAGGCATTGACGAAGATGTTTTGCAATGACTGGAACATTCCAACCACCAGACCAGAAAAGTCCTGATACCAACGGAATGCCTAGAAGGCCACACCCCACACGTCCCCTTCCTGGCCGACCCCCACACGGGATCACGCGCTCCCTGCCCGCTGTCTCGAACTTACCCCCCAGACCTCTCTTTATAAAACGAGGTTTCCATCTTGCAGGTGGGGAGGTCACTTGAGCCTGCCTCCAGCCCCCCAGTTGCCAGCAACCGAAATAAATTTCTCCCTTTCTCTCTTCCAAACTCCCTCATCTCTGGAGTTACTTACTGACTTCTCTTGCGGTGAGTTTATCCCCTGGATCCCCATGTCAGTGTCCCAGCTCAGTGGGGAGCCTGCTTCTCCCTCTCCCTCTGCCTGCTGCTCCCCCTACTCGAGTAGTCTCTCTCTCTCCCTCTGTCAAATAAATAAATAAAATCTTAAAAAAATATATGTTTTTAAAGTAAAATGAGAAAGGAAGCTTTGATTGGAAGGCGTATTATTTAGAAGCCCACTGAGTCCAAGCAACAGAAGTTTCGAGCTCAATGAATTTCAGAAGGTTATAATTTACAGGTGCCTGGTGAACCAGAAGACAGGGATTATTGTTACCAAAGACGGTGTGTGTTTGGGGGGTGGGGGGTTGTGCTGCTGCAGTGGGCCTCAGAGAGGCCGAGAAGGCAGCAGGGAGCATAAGCAGAATTCCTGCAGCCTGCCCCTCTCAGTGCTAGCTGCATTTTATGCTCTATCTCCCCCTTCCTCCCTTGCCCTCTCTCCCTCCTTCCCTTGGCCTTTTCTTCTGGAAGGCTGCTCCCTCCCACAGCTCCCCTGTTTACACCCATGGCCTCTGGCTCTACATAGACACTTTCTCCCTCCCAATCCTAAACCCCTGGATGAGGGGACTCCGGTAGGCTTGTATTCCTGCCCTCCAGCACCCTGGCCACGGTGGATGGGGGTTGGGGCCTGGGAGCCCTGGCACTGCTCAGAAAGTGAATGGGGAGGCGGGGGTGGTACTAGGAGGTGGTGCGGAGGACTGGTCGCTTTCAGCTGGGCCTGATTCTGCGACATGTGACAATCGTCCCCTTAGGAGCAGGAACATTACATGTGCTGCCGGCAGAACTCTGCCCCACTTTCCCTGCTTGCTGCTGGTGCCCGCTTTCCCCTTTGGTTTAAGGCCTTGCAGGGGCTCTGATTTGGAGTGTGGCATTGGAGGAATTCTTTACCGCCAAATAGCCTTAATTCTTCCTTCTTACATAACCAAATGGTAACCAAGAGGATGTCTGGATTCTGCCTGCTTGCATTTTTTTTCCCGGTGCAGGAGTTTATTTATTAATTAGTGAGCAAAAAAATAAGTAAATAAATAAAAAGGAAGTAATAAAACAGCCTTGTTTATGTTCTGGTCCGCGTGCTGTGGGCTCATTGGTCTGCAGCCTGGCGTGGGGAAGCTGAGCGCTGGGTCCCGGGGGAGGCTCCCCCCCCACCCCATCATCCGCTGCGGATGTGACCGGCCAATGCAATTCATTCCTCTCCCTCCTTCCCCGCTGCCTGCCTCCCCTCCACCCCGCACCCCGTTTCTCCCGCCTCCCTCCTTTCTTCCCTCCCCGCTCGCGCCGCGGGGTCTGGGCGCCCTTGCAAGGAAAGAGGACTTCCTGGGACCGTGGCTTCGAGGCCCGAGAGCCCGCATCAGTCATTCCAAACGTCGTTCGGAAGCGGGACGGGATCCAAAAGGCGGTGGAAAGTTGGGTTCCAGACGGCCTCGGGGGGGCGCTCACGGCCGGACCCAAGCCGGGCCCCTCACCTCCCCGGCCGCCCGGCGCCTTGCTGGGGACAGCACTGGTGCCGCCCCCGGCCCTCGACGCCGCGCCCCGTCACCCCTTCACTTCGGGGCTGCGCGCGCGTGTACAGCCGTCGAGGGTCGCCCGGAGAGTGTGACTCAGAGGGGCAGAGTTCCCCTGCTCCCCAAAGCCGGGGACTCCCAGGGCGACTGGAAGCCCAGAGCGGCGCGCCCGCCACCCGTCCCCTCGGAAGGATGCGGGAGGGGATGGGAGGACTGCCGCATCGGTCTAAGAAAAGCTTTTGGCTCCTCCCCGGATGGTTTGGAGCGGTTCGTAATTCAGGGTGGCCCGCCTTTTCCGGCCCCTCCCAGCACCCTCACCCCCACCCCGAGGACGGGGCGCGCGCCAATGGGCAGGCGGGCCCGGGCAGCCACTACCCGAGCCAGACCCTGGGCAGGAGGGCGGGCCGGAGAGCCGAGCGGGCGGGCCGGGAGGCGGGCCTCCCTCATCGGCTCCTCCCACTCCGGGAAGGATGCGGGGGTGGGGGGCGGGGGGGCGGGGGGGTGCCGGGGGCACCTGCCCTGTTGGAACCCCGCCCTGCTGGAGCGCCTGCCTTGTTGGAGCCCTGTTGGGGATGCCAGCTGCCTTCCGCGAGGTTGTTGGATATGGGGTCAGACCAGGCTCCTCATCCTTGTTCACCTCATGAGACACCCAAAAAATCTATATTATATAATATCCCAATGACTTTCAGGGGTGAACTGGAGAGTACTTGGAGAGTCCAAATGGGGCCTGGTGGGGGAAAAAAATGATTTCATTGTGTGATTATGTAATCATGTAAAGAAAATGAAATGTAAACTGTTATAAATGGTGTTAAATGTCCAGTGTGCATATACAGTTTCCTAATACAGTCGTCACAGCCCTCCTCCTTCATTTTCTCCTTTATACCCTGGAAAATTTCACACATATAAAAAAAAAAAAAAAAGATGAGTCGGTAATAAATCCTCAGCTTCAACAACAATTATCAAGGTAGGGTCAATTTTGTTTCATTTCTTTCCCTACCCACTTACCCCTTCTGTTCTTATAATTTCTTTTTTTTTTTAAAGATTTATTTATGTATTTAGAGAGAGAGCAGGGGGAGGGGCCTAAAGAAAGGGAGAGGGGAATCTCAAGCGGATTCCAGGCTGCATGCAGAGCCCGAGGCGGGGCTCGATTCCACCACCCTGAGATTATGGCCTGAGCCAAAATCAAGAGTCGGAGGCTTAATAGACTAAGCCACCCACCCAGGCGCTCCTATTCTTTCATTTTTTTAATGATGAATTGAGCTTGTGTTTTAGTTAGCTTTTGCCGTGTAACGAGGAGCCATGCTTTGTCATGATTGTGCTGGTTTGGCCGGACACTTCCTCTGAGGGTTTCGACTGGACTCGTTCAAGAGGGAGGGTCAGCTAAGCTAGAAGATCCAAGATGGCTGCGCTCGCATGTCTGTGGACCAGGACACCTCAGGTCTCCTCTCCTCCATGGCTTCTCATGTTCTAGTAGGCTAGATGGACTCTTACATGGCAACCCAAACCTTCCAAGGGAATCAAGGCAGAAGCCTCAAGCTTCCTGCCTTAACTGCAGGCGTCCCGTCACTTCCACCTCTTTCTATTGGTCGAAGCAGGTTACAAGGCCAGCCCTGACTCTCGGGTGGGTGAAGAAACAACAGGCCCCTGAATGGGAGGAAGATGTGGGAGGACCTACTGAGCAGTGCAAAGGAACATGGGAGGGACTGGTGGCCTTTCATCAGTCTACCGCAGTTTGCTTTCATCAGCGCAACTTTTTATATGAGGTTTAATGCTCGAAGCAGCCACACGTAATCCCCGATCTAGACTTTTGGGTGATTAACACTTGAAAGCTGGATGGTCACCATCAAGGAGAAACTTTGTTAGCATAGGTAGGCAATTGACATTTTTTTTAATCATCCGTTCAAAATTGTGCAACAGTTGGAATTCTGTTTAAAGAATCTGGCAGCTCTTCCTTTGGTGGACAGATGAAATGTTGACATTTCTTATTATGATGCAAATGGATTTTGAAATCAAATGTTCTTCCTATTAGGTGCTTAAAGATGGTCTCATTAGCGGAAAGCATATGTGTAGAGAGCAGCCCGCTTGTGGTTGGCGTGGGCACCATGACATGGTACACCAGCCACAGAAGCATGGAGCTCTCCGGCACATGGAGAGATGGTGTTTCTGGGCATGCTGTGGGGGGCCCCTCTACCAGCCTCATACCGCACTACCAGAACTGTGTCCGTGCTCACCTCTGGTGGGGCAAGAACGACCAAGACTCTGAACTTCAAGTGAGAGTCTCCAATTAGTCTTCAAGCAAGCCAAAGGAAGAGCTTTTCAAAGTTTGTGGTTACTTTTAGCAGAAACTTCACAGTACTGAAGATTCTTCTTTCGATGGAAGATGTTGGATTTTGCTTTAACTTTCCTGTCCTTAACACCCACTTCGACGTCACCTGATGTGATGGGGACGTTTTCACACACTTGTACCAAATCTCTCTGCCAGTGAGGCACACCCTTGGAAGTAACGCTCGATGCTACATCAGACATCACGACGGCACACGGAGTTCATATATAACAGCCATCTCTTGGTCCACCAAATTTCTCCTGACCCCCTGTATTCCCTACATTGAACTTAACGGTCCTCTGCTGGTGTGGAACACAAGGCGATTGGCCTCAACCGCCAACAGTGTCCCATACGTCTCCAATTCACCAGTCAAATGACGTTTCACGAATGTCGTTTGTCCAGCATCATCGTCACCAACCAATACGAGTTTGAACTGAACTTGTGATTCTCCTTGGTCAGCTTCCAGAAGCATCCCGGTGCCCCATCTGACTGAGGGTGTTACAACCATTGTTTTTGTTTCTAGTATTAACATGATAGCGTTCTCCATCTTGTAAAACCAGGCAACAGTCTACAAGACCATCCTCACTTCTCATACCAACTGCAGAGTTCAGGGGTCCCCAAGACCACCCTCAGGTTTGATTATTTGCTAGGAAGACTCACAGAACTCACTGAAAGTTGTTATACTCACAGTTTTAGTATATTACAGCGAGAGGATACGGATTCAAATAAGTTAAGGGAAGAGATATGGGAACAGTCCAGAAAGGTCCAAGCATAGAGCTTCCAATTGTCATCTCCTGGTGACATTATGGACAGCATTAACTCCTCCCAGAAACTATGTATGACAATACATAGGAGTATCACCAACCAGGGAAGCTCACCTGAGCCTCGGTGTCCAGAGTGTTTCCTGGAGCTCAGTCACATATACATGCTTGATTCCCCACCCCCTTACCCCCGGGGACAGAGCTGAGACTGCGTGACCCAAAGCCCCAAGGTAAATCACATCATTACACTCTCTAGTGTGGTCCAAGGCCCCCTTGGAACCAAAGACACTCTTACCAGACAAGACATTCATTCCACAGGCTGAGATCACCTCCCAGGAGCTGAAGGCAAAGGCTACCCCTTTCTCTGAGCAAGGTTCATTCCTCACTCTACACTCATCGTTCTGCTTTTCCTCTCTCTCCCTTTCCCCACATCCCTTTTCCCTTCCACCTCACCTGTCCTATGCTGGGGGTTTTACAGTGTTACCATAGGGGGTTTGAAGGTCAATGAAAAGGAGGGGCATCTTAGTAGCTCCCTCCCTGGGGGTGTCCACCCCTTTGTGCCCAGGGCGCCGGGTGGCGGAGGCCAGCCACATTGCTGCCCGCTAGCTGAGCTCAGGGAGCAGGCACATGGATGTGGAAAGTGCAGTTGGTCTGGGCCTCTAGAGGGGCTCTTGATTCTCCCCACAACCCAGCCAGCTGGGGTCTGTCAGAAGCATCATGCCTACTCATTGGAGTGTGAGAGAACTGACACAAAAGGGACAGACTGGGGAGGTACCTGGGTGGCTCAGTCGGTTAAGCGTCTGCCTTCAGCTCAGGTCATGATCCCAGGGTTCTGGGATCGAGCCCCGCATTGGGCTCCCTGCTCAGCTGGGGAGCCTGCTTCCCCCTCTGCCTGCTGCTCCCCCTGCTTGTGCTCTCTCTCTCTCTGTCAAATAAATGAATAAAATCTTTTTAAAATGGGGGAGGACAGACAGAGGGACCTGAGCAAATCTGTGCTAAGTTGCCTGGGGCACTGACCACCAGTCCCAAGTCCAAGTTGAAACCTGAGCTTCAGGCAGAATAAGATCTTCCACCACCACAGCCTAGGAGACCAGGCATCTTGGAGATCACATGGACGCATGACTCTGGGAAAGATGGCCTCACCTGCATGTGCCACGGAAGTAGATGATGAAGAATTTGGAACCCTGTCCATCTTCCCATTCTAAGAGTAGGTGAAAGATTGTTTTCCAAAATGGCCACAACAATTAAAAAAAAAAAAAAGCCACAATTCCAGTTGTAGGAAGTATCTAGAATAGTTGAACTCATAGAAACAGACAGTAGACTAGAGGTGCCAGGGGCTGAGGAAGGGGGAAAGGAGCGGTCACTGAGCAGAGTTTGAGTTTGGGATGACTCAAACAACCCCTAAAGCTGGTGAGAATGTGGAGAATGTGGAGCAATAGAAACGCTCATTCATTGCTGGTGGGAATGCAAAATGGTGCAGCTACTTTGGAAAGTACTTTGACAGTTTCTTACGAAACTGAACATAGGCAGGGGGCCTGGCTGGCTCAATGGTGGAGCGTGCGACTCTCCATCCTGGGGTCGTGAGTTCAAGCTGCACATTGGGTATAGAGATTACTTTTAAACCAATGTTTTTCTTTAAGATTTTATTTATTTGACAGAGAGAGAGAGAGAGCACAAGCAGAGGGAGCAGCAGGCAAGGGAGAGGGAGAAACAGTCTCCCCGAGCAGCAGGGAGCCCGAAGCAGGGCTCGATTCCAAGACCTTAGAATCATGACCTGAGCTAAAGGCAGACACTTAACCGACTGAGCCACCCAGGTGCCCCTACTTTTAAAAAAATGTTAAGAAAAAAAAACCCACCAAAAAACCACAAAACATAGGCTTACCATATAATCGAGCAAATGTGTTCCTCGGTATTTACCCAAAGGTGTTGAAAGCTTATGTCCGCACAAAAACCTGCACGCAGATGTTTTATAGCAGTTTGTTCATAATTGCCAAAACTTGGAGGCAAGCGAGATGTTTTCCGTAGGTGAGTGGATAAACAGTGGTACATCCACAACAGTAAAACGTGATTCAGCACTAAAAAGAAATGAGCTGTCAAGCCATGTAAAGACATGGAGGAAACTTAGATGCATGTTCCTGAGTGAAAGAAGCCAATCTGAAAAGGCTATGTACTGTATACTTCCAACTATATGACATTTTGGAAAAAGCAAAACTATGGAGACAGTGAAAAGATGGTGGTTGCAGGAGGCTGGGGGAGAGGGAGGGATTAACAGGCAGAACATAGGATTTTTTTTGAAGCGGTGGAAGGAAATGGTCCTACACTAACTGTAAAAGTGCTAAATGAATAAGAGATAGCATTTTTTAAGTCTATTTTTTAAAAGTTCTGGAAACGGATGGTGGTGATGGTTGCACGATGTGAATGTATTTCATGCCACTGAACGCATACCTAAAAATGGGTAAAAGGGCAATTTTTTAAAAAGATTTTATTTTGGGGCGCCTGGGTGGCTCAGTGGGTTGGGCCTCTGCCTTCGGCTCAGGTCATGATCCCGGGGTCCTGGGATCGGCCCCGCATCGGGCTCTCTGCTCAGCCGGGAGCCTGCTTCCTCCTCTCTCTCTGCCTGCCTCTCTGCCTACTTGTGATCTCTGCCTGTCAAATGAACAAATAAAATCTTTTAAAAAAAAGATTTTATTTGTTCATTTGACAGGCAGAGATCACAAGTAGGCAGAGAGGCAGGCAGAGAGAGAGAGGAGGAAGCAGGCTCCCCGCTGAGCAGAGAGCCCGATGCGGGGCCGATCCCAGGACCCCGGGATCATGACTGAGCCGAAGGCAGAGGCTTTAACCCACTGAGCCACCCAGGTGCCCCTGTAAAAGGGCAATTTTGATGTTATGTATATATTACCACAATACGAAAAAAAAAGTTTTTTTTAAGTAAGCGCCATGCCCAATGTGGGGCTTGAACTCACAATCCCGAGATGAAGAGTTGCATGCGCTACTGACTGAGCCAGCCAGGCACCCTGCCATATAAAATATTTAAGGAAAACATATGGCCACAATTATTACCCTCCCTCTACCTGTACCCTCCTCAATGCAGAACAGCTGCTCCCATCAAGAAGTGTAGTCCTAGAACTTGGTCTTGGGACTTGCTCCGACCAATCCGAATACCAAACGTCATACACGGTCCAGATCTCTCAAGAAGCCTTGGGCGTTTTTGCTGTTTCTGTTTGCTCTCCTGCAACCCAGCCAGCTCCCTATGAACAGACCCCGGCTCTCCTGCTGGGGGATGCTGAGACCATGTGGGAGAAAGACGATCTGACCGGCTGAGGCCATCCCACACCAGTCTGCCCCAGCCACCCTGGGGTGGAGACTGTAGATGTGGGCATGAACCACAGACATCAGTGAAGCCAAGCCCAGATTGCCAGTCCACAGACTCAAGAGCTAAATCGAGAGCTGGCTCAGTCAGTGAGGCATCCGACTCTTGATTTTGGCTCAGGTCGTGATCTCAGAGTCCTGGGATCAAGCCCCCTGCGCCAGGCTCCGTGTTCAGTGAGGAGTCTGCTTAAGATTCTCGTGCTCTCTCTTTCTGCCCCTCCCCACTCGCTTGTGCACTCTATCGCTCTCTCTCTTAAAAAAAAAAAAAAAAGTTGGTGTCTTAAGGCACTAAGCTTGGTGGTGGATTGTTTTGTAGCAAAAGCTAACTGTCTCAGTGTATGGTGTTGGAGGTAAATAAGGACTTTCCTGGTGAGGAGCCAACCCTCTGGGATGTTGGTTTCCCTTCAGATGGAGTGTTTGAGGGACATGGCCTGCTAAGGGTTCTGGGAACACTTTTGGAGATAGCTGTTACCTTTGTTGATGCTGAAGAAGCCTAGACCTTCTTGTAGGTCAAGGTTCAAGCCTGTGGGTTCTTGTATTTCAGAATCCAATATGAAAGAAAGTGGGTGAGTCAGAGAGGACCCAGCTGAGAACTTCCGGCAAGATGGCGGTGGGCGTGAGGATAGGAAGGGGTGGAGGCCCAAGCTGGCCCTCCCAGGAAGCAGGCCCACCTGCTCTCCTTTGAGTCTCCAGCATACCATGCGGGCAGCCCGGCAGCAAGGCCCCTAGGCAGGCTGGTGGGCCCACTCTGCTTCCCCTGGTGGGAGGCTCAGATGGGCCAAGATTAATGCTAAATGTGGAGATTCTTACTCAGAGCTGGGTTTCACACCTTCTGGCATTCAATACTAGCCTAGTTTTTAATAAAGACAACACTATTTTGGTGCCGTAAACCTATTTTTCACCATCTGGCATACCCTTATGCCTCTTATGTTTTTCCTTCTAGTACCGCCTGACAGGAAAAAACCATCATGGGACTAGAAGCTCCCTACCAAGGAGGATATTACTGGACATTCCAGTGGACAAGGTACTTCTCTGCAGGTTACAGCTGCTTTACTCCGAGCAGCAGAATTTTAAGAAACCTCTTTCTACAAATGTCAATAGAACAAAAGAAGTTTGGCTCGTGAAATATTAGATAAAAAATAAGTTTGATTTTTTTTTCATAACAGATGATGACAATCTAAAAATACGCAGGAGGCTAACGAGGAAGGAAAAAAACCCCACTCCTTCTGTTTGAGGGGAATGGCGAAATAATGGCCCAAAGCTGTCCTCGGCAATTCCTTTGGGGGTGACATTAAAGGAATGGAAGGCACTGGGGAGACCAATGGGAACATTAGCTTTAAAAAAAAAAAAAAGGTTTTTATTTTTCAACAATCTCTACACCTAGCATGGGGCTTGAACTCACAACCCCGAAATCAAGAGTTCCATGCTCTACCGACTGAAGCCAGCCAGGCGCCCCAGGAAAATTAGCTTTGTTAGTAAAATTAGCTTAATGAGTAAAAATAGTTCTCATCGGATCTAGCTTTTAACAAACCAATGGGCATTTTATGATTCTACTTATTTTCTGGAGCAGAAGTCTGATGTCAGACTTATGTTCACCAGCACCCGTATAGCGATAAGAACTCTCCAAAGCACACAAATGTCTCTAGGGAAGGGGTCTTGTGCCTCTTTTCATTCCGTGAGCCTGTGGTTCGTCTTGGTTCTTGTGTATGTGAGATGAGTGTGCCTGTGTGTGCATGTGAGCATGCGTGCACATGCGTGGGAGGGCGGGTCCAGGTTTGTGGTTGTTTGAAGAGTTTATGATTTGGGGGAGCCCTTGAAGAGAAAAAAGAACAGAATGGATACAGAATTAGGTAGGAGAGGGATGTCATTTAGCATCAGAAAGAAAACACAATACGTAGCGTTTTTTTAAAAGATTTTATTTATTTGTTTGAGAGAGAGCGACAGATAGGGACAGAGATAGTAAGAGAGAACACAAGCAGGGATGCAGGCTCCCCACTGAGCAGGGAGCCTGATGTGGGGCCCGATTCCAGGACCCTGGGATCATGATCTGAGCAGAAGGCAGATGCTGAACCAACTGAGCCACCCAGGCACCCTACATAGCAATTTTATTTTATTTTATTTATTTATTTGACAGAGAGAGAGATCACAAGTAGGCAGAGAGGCAGGCAGAGAGACAGAGGAGGAAGCAGTCGCCCTCCTGAGCAGAGAGTCCGATGTGGAGCTCGATCCCAGGACCATGGGATCATGACCTGAGCTGAAGGCAGAGGCTTTAACCCACTGAGCCACCTGGGCACCCCCTACATAGCAATTTTTAAAAAAGTAATCTCTACACCCAACGTGGGGCTGGAACTCACGACCCTGAGATCAAGAGTCACATGCTCTACTGGCTGAGCCAGCCAGGTGCCTAACAAATAGCATTTTTTAAAATTTATTTTTATATTTTGTTTAAAGATTTTATTTACTTATTTGACAGAGATCACAAGCAGGCAGAGGCAGGCAGAGAGAGAGGGGAAAGCAGGCTCCCTGCTGAGCAGAGAGCCCAATGCGGGGGCTCAATCCCAGGACCCTGGGATCATGACCTGAGCTGACGGCAGAGGCTTTAACCCACTGAGCCACCCAGGCGCCCCAACAAATAGCATTTTAAAGCCTGGGAAACACCTCAAATGTCACATGAATCAGAAAACTGACATAAAGTTTTGTTAACTGCCTGACAACCCCCTACAAGCTTTTCTGCTATAATTTTTGGCTGCAGACTCTTTGAGCACCTTTTTGTATGACAATTTTGTGATATCATTTTCTAGCAAGAGGATAGGAAGATAACTTATTCTGTTTTTCTTCTGGCGTAGTTGATGGAAATTTGGTTTTCATTATTGGTAGTTTAGAAAATTTTGGCTTCTCAATTTGTTATTAGTAATGCTGTATACATTTGGGGGACTGCTGTCAAATATGGGGAAACCTCTATCATGTTTCTTTTATATAAAAGCTGTGCATTTTCAGGGCATAAGAAGGATTCAAGTTCAGGGACCAATATTAAATACCCTGAATTGACAATACTCATCAGCCAACTTGACCTCAGTGCCTTGTCAAGGTGTTACAAGATTTCTGTTATCTTTGTCAATGTCAGTATTTTGGTCAAATGAGCAAGAAATTTAAATATTTTCCCATTGTGTTCATATACTTCACTTCTTTTCATTAAATAGATGATTGAACAAATCAAGAACCTGTACATTACCTCTATTCAAAATGTATCCCTTCCTCCTTTGGTATGATTTGAAAAAACATTTTGTTACAGTTTATTTTCCCATGTCAGAATCGTTTCGATTGGTTACATATGGACATACCTGAAAAATAATTTCATTTTCTAGGGAGTTTGCAGTTATATTCACTGCATTATTTTTTTAAATTTTTTATTTTATTTTTCTTTCTTTTTTTAACATTTTTTTTTTTTAAGATTTTATTTATTTGGGGCACCTGGGTGGCTCAGTGGGTTAAGCCTCTGCCTTTGGCTCTGGTCATGATCTCAGGGTCCTGGGATCGAGCCCCACATTGGGCTCTCTGCTCAACAGGGAGCCTGCTTCCTCCTCTCTCTCTGCCTGTCTCTTTGCCTACTTGTGATCCCTGTCTGTCAAATAAATAAATAAAATCTTTAAAAAAAAAAGATTTTATTTATTTATTTGACAGAGATCACAAGTAGGCAGAGAGGCGGGGGGGGGGGGGTATGGAGGAGCAGGCTCCCTGCTGAGCAGAGAGCCCGATGCGGGGCTCCATCCCAGGACCCTGAGATCATGACCTGAGCCGAAGGCAGAGGCTTAACCCACTGAGCCCTATGGCACCCTATTCACTGCATTATTGATGATATTCTTGGGAGGACAAATTTCTGTTTTGCTCTGCTCACAAGTTTAGGCGTTTGGTGATTGGAAGAATTTCCCATAGACCAGCTTCCGGCTCTGCACATTTCAAACCTCATTTCTCCTCCTCCCACGCCCCAGCTGCTGTAGTGCTCTGGTGTCATGATGCCAGGTGGGCAGTGGGATTATTCCCGGAAGTCATTCCTACCCTGGGAGGGCCAGTAATAACTGCATATGTAAACAGTTCTCATTAAAGGCACACTCAGTGTATTCCCAACTCCACTTCCCCTTAGCCAGCCCCCAAGGGCCCTCGGTCCCTCCTGGACCAGAGGGGAAGTTTGACAGAGCGAGAAGAGAGCGACCTTAACCAATTAAGGGTCAAATTGTTCACTTCTGCAAATTGTACCAACACACAGGACCAGGTGAATACATTTCTGGGGCCCCGCCGAGGGTCTTCAACAAATCAGGTGCCCCCTCATTTCAGCTTCATTAGCTCCGGGCGAGTGTGAGTGTGCGAGGGCTTTTTGTTTTCTTTCTTTTACGAGCGGCCGCGGAGTACCAAAGGGCCGACTGGGGAAGGCTCGGATCTGCCTCTCCCTGTGACCTTGAACAAGCGGCTAGCCACTGCGTCCACCTAGGTCCCGCACCTGCCTGCCTCCGGCGCGCGCAGGAGCCCCCTAGCGTCGACCCCGTCCCCGGCCGTGCGGCCCCGTGCCCTCTAGAGGGCACCACACCCTCATCCCGGAGCACCGGCCGCGTGCGCTCCGTTGCCAAGGGGACCGCGGCGTCCCGCGGCTGGACCGGCTCCCGGGCACTTCCGGTGCTCTGCGCGCAAGTGCTCTGGACCGCGGGCCCACGCCGGCGGAACCCAGGTCAAGGCCGCAGGGCCTGGCGCTGACCCCGGTCGGCTTTGAACCACTGCTCGTGATGGGGCAGGAGCCTCAAGGAGCGGGCCGGCTTCCTCACTGAAGTTTGGGGAACTCTTTCAGGTGAACCGAAGAGTTTTCCTTACCCGTGAGCTCCCTCCCTGGGGCAAAGGGCGGGACCCCTGCTGAGGTCTGCGGGGGGGGGGGGGGGGGGAGGTAGCTTCCCTAGCACTAGGCCTCTTTTGGGGACTTGGCCACCTGTCAGGCTCCTAAAGCGTACAGGACACCCCTGCTTTTGATTTAGGGTGTCTGGGACTTGGGGGGGGGCTTAGTAGGTGATCCCGGGGTGTTTGTGCCAGGGCAGGACCGCGAGCCAGGGTGGGCACACCAGCTAGAGAAGAAGGCCGGGCCTCTGGAGGGCCTGTGTTGGTGGCACCCAATGGGGTCCATACCACCCCTATTTGGA
The DNA here is from genome assembly GCF_963455335.1 of Martes martes. Lineage (NCBI taxonomy): Eukaryota > Metazoa > Chordata > Mammalia > Carnivora > Mustelidae > Martes > Martes martes. The sequence continues at coordinate 34,729,846 of NC_137897.1, read as the reverse complement.
GGCTAGGCTATACCCTGGGAGGAGGGCCCACCCCGTGGGGCAGCCCTCCACCTGCCCCCCCAACCCGGAGACTGGCTGGCTTGGATCTGGGAGCCTTGGCAGTAGCTCAGGTTTTCAGCAAAGTGTTGTCTTTAACCGCTGGGCCTCAGGGCCCCGGGGGTCCCCAGGAGATTGTCCAGAGCTCCCCTACCAGGTCTGAGTACAGGGTTGGGGTGAGGAGGCAGAAGCAAAGGATTCAGGTGAGAAGAATCACTGTGATGAATATGACGACCATCCGTCCCCACAGCTGACCCCTGGGCTAGCCCCGGTTCAGGTGTGGGAGGCTGTTGCCCCCGCCCCCTTGTGGACGCGGCACATTCACAATAGCTACTGACTGGGGCTTGGGGGTGGGGGAGGTGGCGGGAAGGGTTGGCCAAAGGAGAAGGTACAGGGGGGTATCTGTGGAACCCGTGGGGGAGGGGTGCCAGACTTACTTGTAGACGGATAGGAAAGGCACACGTGTGAGTGAGTGTGTGTGTGTGTAAATAAGCATAACACAGAAGTCACTGTTTTAATCACCTTAAAGCAGACAGTTCACTCGGCTTCCTTACAGTCCCAGGGTCGTGCAACCATCCACTTCATCTAGTTCCAGAACATTTTGATCACCGCAAAAGGAAACCCCGTACGGTTTGCAGTCACTCCCTAGCCCCACCCCTCTCCCAGCCCCAGGCAACCACTACTCTTTCCCTATAGATTCACTTATTCTGGATATTTCATACAACTGGAATCCTAGAATGTCTGGTCGTTGGCTTCTGTCCCATAGCGTGATGTTTCCAAGGTTTATCCGCGTCCTAGTGCGCGCGGGTAACTCATCCCTTTTTGTGGCCGGGAAATACTCCATCACGTGGACATGGTGGTGCTGCATTCTGTTTATCCATTCCGCTGTGAATGGGCGCTCGATCTGTTTCCACATTTTGGCGATTCTGAATGAAGACACATGTACCTTTCCTCTGTGTCTTGCCCCTATCTGGGGGTTCCTCTGTGTCCAGTGCTCCCTGCTGATGCTTGGATGGGAGCAGTTCTTCCAGCATGGCTCCCCACCCTTCCCCAGGGAACCTCCGGGCTCATCAGGGCTCAGGCCTTGATATAAAGCAAGAAGAGGGGAGACTGGCTGTCTGTGGGGCAGGGGAGGGTGTAGGGAGCCTGGAGAGACCCCGCCTGGACGAGCAGACCAACGTGGTCCTTTGCCAAGGGAGAGGGGCACATGCCAATCTCCCCTTAACCCACCCAGAAATCTCTGGGTGGGGGGCTCTGTCTCCAAATCCACGTGCAGGGCATCTTCCCAGGGCCTGTGGATCCGTGAACAAACCAGGTCAAGGTAAGATTTTACTGGCCCGGGGTCCTTTGACCTGTCAAGTCTTCTAGTTACAGAAAATTAAACCCACCTTCGTCCTCTCTGTTCCACCCTGCTCTTGACTATAAATCGCAACCCCATTCCAACTCAGGTCACTTTGAATCCGTCATTTCCTAACTGACTTAGCATGGTGAGCTGCTCTCAGATTTCCAGGTTCTGTTTGAAAAACAATTTAGTTTTATTTTTCAATTCTAGTAGAATTAACATACAGTGTTGCATTAGTTGTTGGTGCACGGGATAGTGATGGAACAATTGGATCCATTACTCAGCGCTCGTTACAACAAGTGCCCTCCTTCATGCCCATCACCGATTTCATCCATCCTCCCCACCCACCTACCCTCTGGCGGCCATCTGTTAGTTCTCTCGAGTTAGGAGTCTGTTTTTTGGTTTGTCTCTCTTTGTTCTTTGTTCATTTATTTCTTAAATTCCACATGAGTGAGATCCGATGGTATTTGTCTTTATCTCACTGACTGATTTCACTTAGCATAATACCCTCTAGATTCATCCCTGTTGTTGCAAATGGCAAGATTTCCTTCTTTGTTATGGCTGAGTTGTAGTCTATCGTGTGTACATACTACACAACTTTCCTATCCATTCGTCCGTTGATGGACACGTAGGTTGCTTTTATATCTTGGCTATGGTAAATAATGCTGCAGTACACATAAAGGTGCGTATATCTTGGGGTGCCTGGGTGGCTCAGTGGGTCAAGCGTCTGCCTTCGGCTCGGGTCATGATCTCAGGGTCCTGGGATCGAGCCCTACATCGGGCTCCCTGCTTCTCCCTCTCCCTCTAACCCTTGCCCCTCCACTTGTGTGCGCTCTCTCTCTCAAATAAATAAATAAAATCTTTTTTAAAAATCTGTAAAAAAAAAAAAAAAAAAGAATATATCCTTTCAAATTAGTGTTTTGGTTTTCCTTGGGTAAATACCCAGTAGTGGAATTAGTGGATCCTATGGTAATTATTATTTTATATATATATATATATTTTAATTTATTTTAAAAGACTTTTTATTTATTTGAGAGAGAGATTGAGAAAACAAGTGGAAGGAGAGGCAGAGGGAGAAGCAGACCCCCTACAGGACGGACCCTGGGATCATGACCTGAGCTGAAGGCAGATGCTTAACCCCCTGAGCCACCCAGGCGCCCCACCTTTTTTTTTTTTTTTTGAAGATTTATTTATTTATTTATTTGACAGAGATCACAAGTAGGCAGAGAGGCAGGCAGAGAGAGAGGAGGAAGTAGGCTCCCCGCTGAGCAGAGAGCCTGATGTGGGGCTCAATCCCAGGACCCCGGGATCATGACCTGAGTCGAAAGCAGAGGCTTTAACCCACTAAGCCACCCAGGTGCCCCAACCTTTTTAAGGTTTAGAGGAGACTCGATGATACTGTTTTCCACAGTGGCTGCACCAGTTTGCATTCCCAGCAACAGTGTACAAGTGATCTTTCTCTCCACAGCCTTGCCAGCACCTGTTGTTTCTTGTGGTGTTGATTTTAGCCATTCTGACAGGTGTGAGGTGATATAGCTCATTATAGTTTTGATTCATGTTTCCCTGATGCCACGAGTGATCTTGAGGATCTTTTCATGTGTCTGTTGGCCATCTGGATGTCTGTCTTTGGAGAAATGTCTGTTCATGGCTTCTGGCCATGTTTAAATTGGATTATTTGGATTTTTCTTGATGCTGTATAATTCTGTTATTTTTAATAATTTTATCATTTCAGTGACAGTAATTTGTTTCTAAATCTTATTGTGTTAATGATATAGACATGTTGCAAAAGCAAAAGGTATGAAGGCTTTATATTGAAAAATGTGTTGCTTCTGTTGTTAGTTCATGTGCATACATTTTTTCCCCTCAGAGGTCACCAATTTTACCAGTTTTTGAAAAAAAAATTTTTTTAAAGATTTATTTATTTATTGGCAAGAGAGAACATGAGCAGAGTTGGGGGAGAGGGAGAGAGAGAGAGTCTCAAGCAGATTCCCCACGCTGTGGGCCCTACTTGGGACTCGTGCCATGACCCTGAGATCGTGACCTAAGCCGAAACCAAGACTCAGACATTTAACCAACTGGGCCACCCGGGCGCCCCCAGTGTTTTAAAAATTATTCCAAAGATGTTATAGGAATAAGACACACTTATGTGGGGCGCCTGGGTGGCTCAGTGGGTTAAAGCCTCTGCCTTCAGCTCAGGTCATGGTCTCAGGGTCCTAGGATCGAGCCCCGCATTGGGCTCTCTGCTCAGCAAGGGGCCTATTTCCTCCTCCCTCTCTGCCTGCCTTTCTGCCTACTTGTGATCTCTGTCTGTCAAATAAATAAATAAACTCTTTAAAAAAAATTATACAAAAGAAACACATATGTATGTGTGTATGTGCATATGTGTGTATGTGAATGTATAGTTTTCTTACCAAAATGGTGGTTTAGTATAAATAATGGTCTTTAAGTTGTGGAAGTTCTTTATATATTTTGGATACTAACCCTTTATCAGATATGTCATTTGCAAATATCTTCTCCCATTCAGTAGGTTGCCTTTTTGGTTTTTTGTTTTTGTTTGTTTTGCTTTTGTTTTGTTTTTTGCCTTTTTGTTGACTGTTTCCTTCACTGTGAAGAAGCCTTTTATTTTGATGTAGTCCCAGTAGTTTGTTTTTGCTTTTGTTTCCTTTGCTCGAGGAGACACATGTAGACAAATGTTGCTATAGCCAATGTCAGAGAGACTCCTGCCTGTACTTTCTTCTAGGATTGTTATGGTTTCAGGTCTCACTGTTAAGTGTGTAGTCACTTGTGAGTTTGTTTTTGTCTGTAGTGTTAGAAAGTGGTCCAATTTCATTCTTTTGCATGCTGCGGTCAAGTTTTCCCAACACCATTTGTTGAAGAGACTGTCTTTTTCTCATTGCATATTCTTGCCTCCTTTGTTGTAGATTAATTGACCATGTAATCTTGGGTTTATTTCTGGGCTCTCTGTTCTGTTCCTTTGATCTATGTGTCTGTTTCTGTGCCAGTATTGCACTGTTTTGATCACTACCTCTTTGTAATATATCTTGAAATCTGGGATTGTGATATCTTTAGTTTTGTTCTTTTTCAAGATTGGTTTGGCCCTTCTGGGTCTTTTGTGGTTCCATACAAATATTCCGATGATTAGTTCTCGTTCTGTGAAAAATGCTCTTGGCGTTTGGGCAGGGATTGCATTAAGTACGTACGTTGCTTTGAGTGGTATGGACATTTTAACAGTATTGGCTTTCCCAGTCCATGAGCATGGAATATCTGTTTGTCATGTCCTCTTCAATTTCTTTCATCAGTGTTTTATGGTTTTCAGAGTACAGATCTTTCACCTCCTTGGTTAAGTTTATTCGTAGGTATTTTAGAGGCACCTGCGTGGCTCAGTCATTAGGCATCTGCCTTCAGCTTGGGTCATGATCCCAGAGTCCTGGGATTGAGCCCCGCATCAAGCCCCTCATGGGGCTCCCTGCTCAGCAGGAAGCCTGCTTCTCCCTCTCCCACTCCCCTTGCGGGTGTTCCCTCTCTCACTGTGTCTCTCTCTCTCAAATAAATAAAATCCTTAAAAAAAAAAAAGTTTATTTGTAGACATTTTATTCTTTTTGGTGCAATTGCAAATGAGGTTGTTTTCTTCATCTCTCTTTCTGCTACTTCATCATGAGCGTATAGAAATGCAATAGATTTTTGTATATTGATTTTGTATTCTGCGACTTAACTGAATTCATTGATTAGTTCTGGTAGATTTTTGGTGGAGTCTTTAAGGTTTTCTGTATATAGTATCATGTCATCTGCAAATACTGAAAGCTTTATTTTTTCCTTACCAATTTAGATGCCTTTTATTTCTTTTTGTTGTCTGACTGCTGAGGCTAGGACTTCAGGAATATGTTGAATGAAAGTGGTGAGAGTGGACATCCTTGTCTTGTTCCTGACATTAGGGGAAAAGCTCTCAATTTTTCACTATTAAGGATGATGTTAGCTGTGGATTTTTCATAGACGGCCTTTATTATGTTTAGGTGTGTTCCTACTACCCCTACTTTTTTTTTTTTTAAGATTTTATTTATTTATCAGGCAGAGGTCACAAGTAGGCACAGAGGCAGGCGGGGGGGCGGGGGAAGCAGGCTCCCCACTGAGCAGAGAGCCCTATGCGGGGCTCGATCCCAGGACTCTGGGATCATGACCTGAGCCGAAGGCAGAGGCTTTAACCCACTGAGCCACCCAGGCGCCCCCCTACTACCCCTGCTTTGTTGAGAGTTTTTTATCACGAATGGCTGTAGTACTTTGTCAAACGCTTTTTCTGCATCTACTGAAATGATCATGTGGCTTTTATTGTTTCTCTTGTTGATGGGATGGATCACGGTGATTGATTTGTGAATATTGAACAACCCTTGCATAAGGAACCCTGGAATAAATCCACTTGATTGTGGAGAAGGATTTTTTAGAAAAAAAAATTTTTTTTAAAGATTTTATTTATTTATTTGACAGACATCACAAGTAGGCAGAGAGGCAGGCAGAGAGAGAGGAGGAAGCAGGCTCCCCACCGAGCAGAGAGCCCGATGCGGGGCTCGATCCCAGGACCCTGGGATCATGACCTGAGCCGAAAGCAGAGGCTTTAACCCACTAAGCCACCCAGGTTCCCAAGAAGGATTTTTTAAAATGTACTGTTGGATTTAGTTTGCTGATATTTTGTTGAGAATTTTTTCATTTGTGTTCCTCAGCAACATTGGCCTGTTCTCTCTCTCTCTCTCTCTTCTTTTTTTTTGTGGTGTCTTTTTTTTTTCCCCAAGATTTTATTTATTTGACAGAGACACAGCAAAAGAGGGAACACAAGCAGGGGGAGAGGGAGGGGGAGAAGCAGGCTTCCCGCTGAGCAGGGAGCCCCATGCAGGGCTCAATCCCAGGACCCCAAGCCAAGGCAGACACTTAACGACTGAGCCACCCAGGCACCTCTTTTGTGGTCTTTGTCTGGTTTTGGAGTCAGGGTAATATTGGCCTCATAGAATGAATTTGGAAGCTCTTCTTCCTCATCTGTTTTTTGGCATAGTTTTTGAAGAATAGGTGTTAACTGTTCTTTACAAGTTTGGTAGAGGGGTGTCTGGGTATCTCAGTCCATTAAGTGTTGGCCTTTGGCTCAGGTCCCGATCCCAGGGAGCCCCACATCAGGCTCCCTGCTCAGTGGGGAGTCTGCTTCTCCCTCTCCCTCTGCTGCTCCCCCTGCCTGTGCTCTCCTACTCTCTCTCTGTCAAATAAGTCAATAAAAATAAAATAAAAATAAAATTTTGGTAGAATTCCCCTGTGAAGCCATCTGGTCCTGGACTTTTGTTTGATGGGAGTTTTTTGATCACTGATTCAGCTTCATGGCTGGTAACTGGTCTGTTCATATTTTCTATTTCTTCCCGATTCAGTTTTGGGAGGTTATATTTCTAGGAATTTATCCATTTCTTCTAGGTTGTCCAATTTGTTTGCATATAATTTTTCATAATATACTCTAATAATCCTTTGTATTTCTGTGATGTTGGTTGTCATTTCTCCTGTTCATTTCTGATTTTGTTTGAGTCCCCCCTTCTCTCTTTTTTTTTAATCAGCATGGCTAAAGGTTTGTCAACTTTGTTGATCTTCTCAAAGAACCACCTCCTGGTTTCATTGATCTGTTCCATTGTTTTTTAGTTTCTATTTCATTTATTTCTGCTCTAATGTTTATTATTTCCTTTGTCCTACTTGTTTTGGCTTTTGTTCTTTTTTTTTTTCCCCCGACTCTTATTGTAAGGTTAGGTCGTTTTTGTTAAATTTTTCTTGCTTCTTAAGGTAGGATTGCTGTAATCTGTCTTCAAACAGCTTTCGCTGCATCCCATGGATTGTGGACCACTGTGTTTTCATTTTTATTCATCTTTATATATTTTTTGGTTTCCTCATTGAGGTTTTTGTTGACCCATTCATTGTTTAGTAGCATGTTATTTAACCTCCACATATTTGTGTTCTGTCCAGGTTTTTTCCCTGTGGTTTCTTTCTGGTTTCACATAGTCTTTGGAAAAGGTGCATGATTTGATTTACGTCTTTTTGAATTTGTTGAGACTTGTTTTGTGGTTTAATGTGATCTTTTCTGGAGAATATTTCATGTGCACTTGAATGTGTTTTCTGCTGTTTTAAGATGGAATGTTCTGAATATATCTGCTAGACCCATCTTGTCCAATGTCTCATTCAAAGCCACTCTTTCCTTGTTGATTTTCTGTTTGGGTGTTCTATCCATTGATGTAAGTGGGGTATTAAAGTCCCCTATTATTATTGTATTACGATTGGTTTCTTCCTTTATGTTTATAATTGCTGCTTTATGGAATTTGGGTGCTTCCATGTCGGGTGCATAAATATTTATAATTGTTGTACCTTCTTATAGGGTTATCCCCTTTATGCTTATGTAGTGTCCTTCTTTGTCTCATTACAGTCTTTATTTATTTTATTTTTTGTTAAGTGGGCTCCATTCTCAGCATGGAACCCAACATGGAACTTGAGCTCAGGACCCTGAGATCAAGACCAGAGCTGAGATCAAGAGTCAGACAGTTTACTGACCGAGCCACCCAGGTACCCCTACAGTCTTTATTTTATTTTTTAGATTTTATGTATTTATTTGATGGACAGAGATCACAAGTAGACAGAGAGGCAGGCAGAGAGAGGGGGAGGGGAAGCAGGCTCCCCGCTGAGCAGAGAGCCCAATGTGGGGCTCCATCCCAGGACCCTGGGATCATGACCTGAGCCAAAGGCAGAGGCTTTAACCTACTGAGCCACCCAGGCACCCCTACAGTCTTTATTTTAGAGTCTATTTTGTCTGGGGCACCTGGGTGGCTCTGTCATTAAGCGTCTGCTTTTGGCTCAGGTCATGATCCCAGGGTCCTGGGATCAAGTCTCACGTCCAGCTGCCTGCTCCGTGGGGAGCCTGCTTCTCCCTCTCCAGCTTCCCTGTGTTTGTGTTTCCTCTCTCACTATCTCTCTCTGTCATAAATAAGTAAAGTCAATTTTGTCTGATATGTAAGTATGGCTATCCCAGCTTTCTTTTCACTTCCATTTGCATGATAAATGTTTTTCCATTCCTTCACTTCCAATCTGCTTGTATGTTTAGATCTGAATCACTTTTTTTCTTTTTTTTTTTTAAGGAGACCAACATTGGTTTGCCAACTTTGTGTTTTGGCAAGTTAGAGAATTAAAAAAATCACAACAACCCACTAGTATCATCATCATAAAAGAATGGACATTCGAATTTTAAAAGATCCAATGATCCTATAATCTCCTAGGACTGTTTTAAATGGAGCAATTTCAGTTTTATGAGCATCTTACTGTGGTGTTTTGATTTCTCTCTTCTGTCTCATGTTGACCAGACAGATCCTCAGAGTACGAGGTTTGGAGAGGGGCCCAGTGTTTAGAAACCCACCCTCCCTGGATCCCTTCCTTAAGACCCCTGGGAGCTTCCCATCTGGTTATCTTGTTTCCTTCTTTAGTTATTCTTACCAGTTTGCTTTTTTAAAACTTTATTGATTACTTAAAAAATTAAAAATTAAACATTGGGGAGGGTATGTGCTATGGGGAGTGCTGTGAATTTTGTTAAGACTGATGAATCACAGACCTGTACCCTTGAAACAAACAATACATTATATATTAATAGAAAAAAACTAAAAATTTAAAAAAAAAAAGAATCTTTGGGGACACCTGGCTGGCTCAGTTATCCCCTCAGTCGTTTTATTTACTTAAAAATAAACTTTAAAATTTTATTGAGTAATAATTGACCAATTATAATTGTATATAAAGTGCACAACATTATTTGATATACATATATATTGTAGAATGATTGCCAAGATCAAAATAGTTGGCACATCCATCGCCTCGCATAGTTAAAACATAGTTGGCTCTGTGTGTGTGTGTGTGGTGAGCATGTTTAAGATCTATTCTCAACAACTTTCAAGTCTACAATAATATATTAATTATAGTTACCATGCCATATATTAGATCCTTCGACCTTCTTTTTTTTAATTATTATTTTTTAAAGATTTTATTTATTTATTTGACAGAGATCACAAGTAGGCAGAGAGGCGGGGGGTGGGGGGAAGCAGGCTCCCTGCTGAGCAGAGAGCCCGATGCTGGGCTCGATCCCAGGACCCTGAGATCATGACCTGAGCCGAAGGCAGAGGCTTAACCCACTGAGCCACCCAGGTGCCCCCCTTTGTTTTTAAATTTATTTTTAAGTAATCTCCACACCCAACTAGGGGCTCGAGCTCACAACCCTGAGATCAGGAGTCACATGCTCTACCAACTGAGCCAGCCAAGCCCCCCGACCTTACTCTTCTTAAAACTGAAGATTTGTGCCCTTTGATGTACTTCAGCCCATGTAGGTTTTCTTAATCAGGCATTCCTGGGGTCTTTGGCTAATCACTGGTCAAATCAGAACCTCTTGTAGCAGAAATCTCTTAGTGGTGAGCAACATTTATCTTCCCCCACAAGAGCCAGTATCAGGGTGAAAATGATGCTTGTGGGTTGCATTTATTTTCAATCCCAGTGAAAACAGCTTTGAGTCCCATGGGGAAAATGTATTTTCTTCCAGAGTAGAATGCTCGGGCAATCAAGGAGATTCATGCCAATGAGAGACTGGTGCTGCTTTCCAGTTACTAAAATGGTAATATCTGGCATAGTTGAGAACTGGTTCCCTAGAGGCAGCTTTCTAATTCCTTATCCGAAAATTCATTGACAGGGGCGCCTGGGTGGTTCAGTCGTTAAGCCTCTGCCTTGGGCTCAGGTCCTATCCTGGGATCGAGCCCCGCACCGGGCTCCCTGCTCATCGGGGAGTCTGCCTCTCCCTCCCGCTTGCCCTGCTTGTGTTCCCTCCCTCGCTGTGTCTCTGTCAAATAAATAAAATCTTAAAAAATAAATAAAGTTCATTGACAGGCTGAGGGTATAGGTAAAGAGAAGGGCACAAACCATCTACTACCAGCAGGAGGCTTCATTGCTTCCCACTTGATCCATCTGACTTGTTTCGATCCCTTACAGGAGACCAACCTGTGAAGACTTCTGCCTGTCCTTAGGACACTGTAAACCGTACACTTCAGTCGGAGCAGGGGTGCTTTCTGAGGTGGAGTTAACAGCCGCTGCTCGAAACAGCTGCTGTCTACGGGGCGCTCAGGTTTCCCAAGAGGTCCTTAAGGAAGCCCAGAGTGAACCTACTGGAATCGCTGTTTATGAAGGCCTTAAGAAAACTACAAAAATAAGGGCTTCTGTGTTACCAGGCAGATTTTACAGCCAGGTTGTAAGTCAAATTATTGTGCCGCTGAGACATCTGTTTTTACTAAATCATTCCAGTCAGCCCTAGCTGACCACAACCATGACAAAGAATTTGATCAGGGGCATCTCGGTGGCTCAGTTGGTGAAGCATCTGTCTTGGGCTCAGGTCCCTGCTCAGTGGGCCCTGTGGCCCTGCCCCTGCGTGTACACATTCTCTCTCTCTCTCGTGCCCGTTCCTACTCTCTCTCTAATAAATAAATAAAATCTTAAAAAAAAACCTTTAAAGAGAATTTGATCTGATTAATGCTGAGGTGTGGCCTTTATGCCCTGGAGTCCAACTGTGTGGGTTCGATTCCTAGAGGGAGCACTGTGAACTCATGTCGTTACCCCTGCGTTGCGGCTCCGGCTAAGGGACTTCCCAGCAGGGCCAGTGGAGTGTGACGTGGTTAGCGAGACGTCAAAGCTGGGAACTGTTATTAATGAGCCAGCGGAGGAAGAACAGACAGGGTACAGAAAACTTGGAGACGGGCACCTGGGTGGCTCATTGGGTTAAGCCTCTGCCTTCGGCTCCTGTCATGATCTCAGGGTCCTGGGATCAGCCCCGCATCAGGCTCTCTGCTCAGCGGGGAGCCTACTTCCCCCCCACCCCACCCCTCCACCTGCCTCTCTGTCCCTCCTTGTGGTCTCTCTCTGTCAAATAAATAAATAAAATCTTAAAAAAACAAAAAACAAAAACTTGGAGAGATCACATGATCGAGGACATGCTTCCATACTCATTTCCTTCTGCCTGCCCTTTCAGGCAAGAGTGTGCTTTGACCGAGGAGGACTCAACAGAATTGTCTGCCAGGCCGCAATTCTCAAATGGGTTTTCATCGTTAAGAAAATGATTTAAAAAACCCCGAGTGGGGGGTGGGGTGCGCCTGGCTGACTAAGGTGGTAGAGCTTGTGACTGTTGCTCTCCGGGTGGTGAGTTCAAGCCCCACCTTGCGAATGGAGCCTACTTTAAAAAAATAATAATAAAGTAAGTTAAAAAAAAAATTAAAACCCGAAAAACTCCTGGGAGTAGGCCCTTCCCTAGAAGCAGCAGCATTGCTGCCCTTGACATTTAGTAAAGGCCCCAAAGCTCCAGAAGCTGTGCTTTTCTTATTTAGGGCAGTTCATTCGATTTTGTGCTTTGGTAGTAAACGAAGAATGCAGAAGAAAAGAAGATCACCTATTGGGGGGAAAAAAAATCCAACACTTACCAAGAGTTTATTCTATGAATGAATGGCTTTCAAACCCTTTTTTGTTGTTGTTGAACTCGGTCCCGCACCCCCCACCGTGCAAACCCAAAGCCCAGCCTTGGGTTTTCTCCGACAGAGAGGAACCGGTTTGTGGACAAAAAACATCTTTAATCTGCTCTCTGCCGCTCCCCTGGGGGCGCAGCAGTTGTCCTGGGGAAGGGAGGAGGGTAGGACCGTTTACAAAACAGTCCCCGCGCAGCTGTGACAGGCCGTCGATCTCTTCTGGGACAGAAGACCGTATAGGTTCCTCCCCGGGCGGCGCGGGGCCACCTCCCCCGGCTCCCCGATGCCCGGTGACAGTGGACCCGCCGCCGGGAGAGCCCCCACGCGCCGCCCAGTGCTTTTGAACTTCGGGCCCCCGTGGGCCTGACTCGTTTGACCCCCAGCGTAAGACAAAGAAAACAGATTTTGGGGTTCCCACTCCCTGCCGAGCCACTCCGGGAAAGCCTTTTCAAGCTTTCGCCGCAGGACGAGGACATTCTACCTTCCTCGCAGGGTGATGAGGCTTGGAGCCCTTCTGCCCGCGGAGAACTGGATAATCCAGTCTTCGCGTCGTCCTATTCGACAGCAGACACCCTACGGATAATGCTATCTCGTGAGAGCGCTGAGCACGTCAATAGAGGAAGATCCGCACTGGAATTTTCCAAAGGAAACAAAGCACCAGAGCGGACCGCCAGGGGTCATCCAGGAAAGTCCCCTCCCAAGCACCGCCTGGAACCACCGGGTGAACTAGTTAGGCACAGGTTCCCGAAGATTCTTCTTGCCCATTTCAGCAACAAAGGCACACCGAGACGTAAGAACACGACCCCAAAGTTGTGACACCCCCACATTTTCTTGGCTCTTCTTCAGAAAGCAGAGGCCAGCAGTACAGAGCAGACGGCATTCGTTGCTCTAAAGCAAATCACACGGCCCCAAAACATCCTGGATAAAAATAAATTAAGTCGTGTTTCTGAGTTGGAAATTGCTTCTGGCTGCTCAGCCAGCCATGCTTTTTTGCTAAACTCAGGGCTTTGTTTTTGCTTCTTACTGAAGCAGGTTTATAAACACCAGAGGCAAAACGCATCAACTCGAGCAGATGGCTCGAAGTGCTATTTCATTTGTCATTATTTGTTCGGGGAATATTGCAGAGTTGGGCCGCTGGGACTGCAGGCTGAAAGCTGGAGGAATCAGAGCTCCCTAGTTGCAGAGCTGGGGCTCAGCACTTCCTTTTTCAGAAAGGAAAATTCAATAGAAACCAACCTCCTCTTGCTCATGGGACTTGAATCACAGGGGAGACAAAACAGAGGACTAGGACTCTTGTTTTCACGAATGGTGGAGGGTAGTCCTACCCCCACATCTGTGCAGAACACTGTTTCTAGGGGCACCTGGGTGGCTCAGTCGTTAGGCGTCCGCCTTCAGCTTGGGTCATGATCTCCGGGTCCTGGGATCGAGCCCTGCATCGGGCTCCTTGCTCAGCGGGAAAGGAAGCCTGCTGCTCCCTCTCCCAATCCCCCTGCTTGTGTTCCCTCTCTCGCTGTGTCTCTGTCAAATAAAATTTTAAAAAACAAAACAAACAAAAAAAAAACACTGTTTCTCACTCAGACCCCCATCGTCACTCCCGGAGAAACACCACACATTCCTTTGGCCCCAGACACCTTAGCCAGGAAATTCTACACTCTGGTCATTTTGCTCACACAATGCATGATCAGTGTTCCCAAATTTACTTTTTTTTTCCCCTTAGAATTCTTTAAGATCCTCCTGGTCCTTCTCTGGAGAAGTATGGCTTCCAGTTGTCCCAGTGGAACTGCCAGCCTCAGGCGGCTGCCGCCTCGGCTGGCCACCCGTCAGCGCACCTGGGCTCCGCTCCAGGCTGTGCCCCAAGGATACACACTGAGCCGAGATGGGTACTTGGTTATCATACCTGGTTGCTTTTGACAGACATGCCAGTTCCAGCTAAGAGATTCGTGGGTGTCCTATTTGTTGGCTCATCTGTAGTTTTAAAGTTTGGCAACCCCACCCTCCATTTTTAAAAGAACAACAGTGCCCTATGGAAATGGTTGTCAGACTCCACTGCATGTCCTAAAAAAAATGCTACAGATTCCTGGACACACCGCATCTATGCTCAGTTTCCAGGAGTGGGACCCAGAAATTGTTTTTGTTTTGTTCATAGATTTTTTTTAAAAAGATTATTTATTTATTTGAGAGTGAGAGAGGGAGCAGAGCAAGAGAGAACACGAGTGGAGGTGGGCAGAGGGAGAGGGAGAAGCAGACTCCCTGCTGAGCAGGGAGCCTAACGCGGGGCTTGATCCCAGGACCCCAGGATCACGACTGGAGCTAAAGGCAGAGGCTTAACGGACTGAGCCACCCAGGCGCCCCTGAAAATTGGGTTTTTAAAAAAGCTCCCCAGATGTTCCTCATTCAGCCAGTCCAGCGCCAGCCCCTGGACCAGTTTAGAAGCACCACTGCCAGGCAAAATTTATACTGTGTATATTTATGATTCACCCTATACAGCGCCCAAAACCACGTTAACTCGCTTAAAAACCAAAAAAACTAACAGCGTATCTGTCCATATGGGGATTCAACCCTTTCAGTCTAGCAGAAATCATTGCTATAATAAGAACACCAAAAAAGGTCTTTTTTTAAAGTCTCTAGATGTGAAAAGTGGGTCAAAACTCATCTGACAACATATAGACTGTGATCCTCGTGCAGTTTTAAAGCCAAAGTTTGAAACTTTCCTAGTTTAGATTACCACACAGTCTGTGAACGGCTTTTCAATATAAATGCATTTCCTTCACAGACAATCTGGAGCTCTGATTCTGCCAGCCCGGGGGCAATTCAACTTGACAATAGTATCTTTTTCACCGTAGCATTGGATGTTATAGGTTGTAGGCCAGAGTTTCTTCTGATTGTCCCCCTGTTAGCTGGAATTTTCTTCTCTCATGGGCACCCAGAGTGATCCTTTCTGTGTTTTGAAGGAAACCAACTGAAACCCGCCAGGAGTCCTTACCTGTACCAGCACACAGTCACTCCTTGGGAGTGCTGACCCGGTCTGCACACTTTGTCCCTTTGTGCTTGCTTCTTATTTAATATTATTGGGGTTTTTAAAAGATTTATTTATTGGGGCGCCTGGGTGGCTCAGGGGTTAAGCCTCTGCCTTTGGCTCAGGTCTTGATCCCAGGGTCCTAAGATCAAGCCCCCGGGCTCTCTGCTCAGCAGGGAGCCCGCTTCCCCCTCTCTCTCTGTCTGCCTGTCTACATGTGATCTCTCTGTCAAATAAATAAATAAATCTTAAAAAAAAATTTATTTGAGAGAGAGACAGTGCATGCGTGACTGCAGGCCAGCAGCGGGGACAGAGGAAGAAGGAGAAGTAGACCCCCCGCTAAGCAGGGAGCCAGGAGCCTGATGCAGGCTGATTCCTGAGCCTACTAAACCACCCAGGAGCCCCTCCGTTTAATTCTAAGCAGAGAGATTTTATTAGTTGCCTTTCTTTAAATGCGAAATTGGCACCGACTGTCAAGAAAGTTGGCTTTTTTATAAGAAAAGACATGAGCACATCTGAAAAAGCCCAGCGAAGACATGCCTGACACTAGGATTTCTCCAGACTGAATACAAGTGACTTTATACAAGATGAATGGCTCTGCACTTGGCGACCAGCTTCCAGAGCTTTCCAGAGACCAGGTTGGGACCCAATGCCCCATACTCAAATTGAGAGGAACCGTAACAGACCACAGTTGAAGTCATTATCAGAAGAATATGAGTTTGAGGGCTGCCTGGGTGGCTCAGTTGGTGAAGCGTCTGCCTTCGGCTCAGGACATGATCCTGGGGTCCTGGGATCGAGCACCGCATCGGGCTCCCTGCTTGATGCCAAGTCCACTTCTTCCTCTGCCTCTGTCCCTCACCCTGCTCGTGCTCCCTTTCTCTTTCTCTTTCTTTAAACCTTAAAAAAAAATGTGAGAAGTGCTCTTCACACATAGAATTCATGCTTTGGCTCTGATACCCACCCTCCCCTCTTTTCTTTAGGGCCAGTTTCTTCAGCACCTATAACATGTCTCCCCATTAAGTATTATTCCCGAGTGAGTGTTACAGCAGAACTCATGTCTGATGGAAACTCATCTTTTTGGTGTGTGTGTGCTTTTAAAGATTTATTTATTTATTTGATAGAGAGATCACAAGTAGGCAGAGAGGCAGGCAGAGAGAGGGGAAGGGAAGCAGTCTCCCTGCTGAGCAGAGAGCTGGATGCGGGGCTCGATCCTAAGACCCTAAGATCATAACCTGGGCCGAAGGCAGAGCTTTAACCCACTGAACTACCCAGGCACTCCTGCTGGAAACTTATCTTAACGGAGCAGAGGGAAATGCACAGGAGCCTAATTCCCACTCTGAGGCTAGTGGTGGGTGGTTTAAATTCAGACCTTTTCAGAAAGCTTCACAAGGAGGTATGTCTTTAATCAGAATGGCCGGGATGGGCGTTAATATGAATAAACAAGCTTTTTTTTTTTTAATGAGAGAAAACATTCCTAGTGGAGATCAAAGTTAAGAACCAAACACAAAGTAAGACTTAAGTGTTAGCATTGTTCTTCTTCTCATTGCAAGCAGTGTCTCCAAGAGAGCCTCATCTGAGCTACCGGTGTTTAACTTTTCAGTGTACTTATTCTCAAATCAGAGCTAAGAAAAAGTAAAAGGCGTGTTTCAGTTTTCAAAATTGTAATCCCGCATCAGATTCACGGCAAAAGCTGTTCCTTGATGGCAGCGCACGTGAGACACAAAATGTAACACTGCATGTCAGACTTAATATATGCGTTGGTGAACAAATTCAGAACACAAAAAAACCCAGCCTTACTTGACTATTTTCCCGGGAGTCAAATTTATTTATTTATTTATTTTTAAAGATTTTATTTATTTGAAAGAGAGAAAGCGAGCACAAGCAAGGAGAGCAGCAAGCAGAGGGAGGAGGCTTTCCCCTGAGCAGTGAGCTGAATCTGGGGCTTGATCCCAGGGTCCTGGGATCATGACCTGAGCGGAAGGCGGTTGCTTAACTGATGGAGCTACCCAGGTGTCCCTCATTAGTCAAATTTAGAAGGCCAAGTTTTAACAACTGCATTTAAACTTCAGCATTTAGTTGGAGATACAGGCATGACATTTAGTTATATCTTCCTTTGGTCCTAGGTTTATATTTCCAGTTCATTCCTGACTTTAAAAAGAAAAAATTTCAATATAAACATTTTAGAGTTAAACCAGTTTCCCTAGGATATAAATATAAATTATTACTCTTCAGCCTCACATTGATTTTTGTAATGACTATTGCCTATCATACTTCATAGCAGAACAGCAGTTAAAAGCTTAAATGTAATTTGAATATTGATAAATTATTACCGCTCCAAAGCACTCGAATTGTTACTCTTGGTTACCTGGCACTGTGCTTTTCTAGAGACAAAAAACACAACGAGCAGGGGGACATCCTATAGCCATTTCTAGTTTATCACGGGTGGTAAGGTGTTTGCAACCTTACATTCTTCTCCAGCCTGCACGCCTTCTGAAACAGTATATTGGATTCTTTTCCCTGCTAACCTCAGCGTAAGAAGCCTGTTTCAAGAGGCGCCTGGGTGGCTCAGTCGTTAAGCGTCTGCCCTCAGCTCAGGTCATGATCCCAGGGTCCTGGGATTGAGCCCCGCATCGGGCTCTCTGCTCAGCAGGGAGTCTGCTTCCTCCTCTCTCTCTGCCTGCCTCTCTGCCTACTTGTGATCTCTGTCTGTCAAATAAATAAATAAAGTCCTTTAAAAAAAAAAGAAAATAAATGAAATATTAAAAAAAAAGCCCATTTCAAGTGTTTAATGCTGTGTCAATATGTGCTAAACAATAACTCAACATCTAATTTATCCAGCACTTGCTTTTCTAGCAACAACTACTAAACTGTGCTTCGGTGGCTATATTAGAAAGGCAAGTTTAAAGCCTCTGCCTTCGGCTCAGTCATGATCCCAGGCTCCTGGGATGGGGTCCGCGTCAGGCTCTCTGCTCAGCAGGGAGCCTGCTTCCTTCTCTCTCTCTCTGCCTGCCTCTCTGCCTACTTGTGATCTGTCAAGTGAATAGATAAAATCTTAAAAAAAAAAAAAAAGAAAAGAAAAGAAAAAGAAAGGCAAGTCTGTTCACATTTTATTGCAAATCTAAAGTTTTAGGTTTTGCTTTTTAATTTTAAAAAGCCCAACCCTGGGGCAAAGGAGAAGGCTAACTGCAACCTAAGAGGTTGGTATGTGTATTTTAAGTCAAAGTCCGTCATGAGAGACGGTAAGAACTTGCTATTTAAAAACTGACTCAGGAGGCGCCTGGGTGGCTCAGTGGGTTAAAGCCTTTGCCTTCGGCTCAGGTCGTGATCCCAGGGTTCTGGGATCGAGCCCCACATCGGACTCTCTGCTCAGCAGGGAGCATGCTTCCCTTTCTCTCTCTGCCTGCCTCTCTGTCTAGTTGTAATCTCTGTCAAATAAATAAATAAAATCTTTAAAAAATAAAAATAAAAAAATAAAAACTGACTCGGGGGAGGACCTGGGTGGCTCATTGGGCTCTCTGCTCAGCTGGGAACCTGCCCCGAGGCCCCCCCACCCCGCCCGCCTCTCTGCCTACTTGTGATCTGTCCAATAAATAAAATCTTAAAAAAAAATAGTCCTACCGATGAATATTTTCAGTAAGGAAAGATACTCATCAAATTTGAGCAGTCACCGTCTAGATTTCTGATTTTTTTTTTTTTTTAAGATTTTATTTGATAGAGACAGTGAGAGGGAACACAAGCAGGAGGAGAGGGAGAAGCCGGCTTCCTGCTGAGCGGGAAGCCTGACGTGGGACTCAATCCCAGGACCCTGGGATCATGACCTGAGACGGAGGTAGACAATTAATGACTGAGCCACCCAGGTGCCCCTAGATTTCTGATTTTAAACACACAGCTTGAAAAAGCTCTTTTCCTATTCACCCAACAGAACACACTGATTAACATAAAAAAACTAGGTCAGGGACATATCCTAAACATCTAGAAATCTTAGGAAAATGGATTATACATGGGCTTTTCCTCAATACACACCAAGCCCTGAGTGTCCACCTGTTTCCATGGTGCCCCGCATAAACGCTTTCTCCTGCCAATAGCCATGGTGCAAGCAGCAGTTAGGTCCGAAGGCAAGGGGATTCTGAACCTTCATGTTGCAATCCTTCCTTCACTGAGACACCAGATTTAAGACCCCCAAGTAATCTTTACTTCTGAATTCCAAAGGTGTACCCCATGTTTTAGTGAGTGGGGAAATAATAGAACTTGACAGATTGGCAGGTCATGTACAGCCACACCCTCAAGAATACATTTCCAAATCCTTACGCAAGGGAATCCCTCCAAAGGACTCCTGGAAACTCTTCCAGCATCCAAAGCATCCATTTTGAGTATTTTAACATTATACAGTTGAAAATAGAAAATGAATGTGATTCTTGTTATCTTGCAGGTGACCCCCCCCCACCAAGCTACTTTCGGGGAGGAATAGTGAGCAAGGGTAAGGAAAGCAACTGTTATGCTTGTTCTCACACAGGAAGTGCTTGGACAGACACAAAATGAGGCCAGGCAGATGGAGGCTACAGGTGGAGCCAGAAAGTCTGCTTGGCCTTTTAACTACAGTGTGCGTGGCAAGAAAACTGGAGTCAAGGACACAGAACTGTGTCAAGAGAATCGCTTATACAGGGCACTCCGTGAATAGTTTGAAGACTCCTCAAAGGTTCAGTTCCATCAGACTTTTTCTTCATAAACTTCTAAGTTGGCCAGCTTTATTACTAATTACACATAAAAAACAGGATTTCTCTATTCTGCTTAGGTTAATGGAAAAATAAGCCACATGAGAAAAGCCCAACACAATTAAAAACTTACATTTCCAGATATTAAAACAAAGGTATTTGACATGGATTACCACAAAATGGGATTCCCTGCATTTTGATATCCCTGAAATTTCAGTCCATAGTTTTGCTTACTGGGGTACCATGCAGCAAGATGTCATCGTTGGATGAAATGTGGTATATTCGCTTTAATGTTGATGGAGCACAAGGAATGACCTCCAGGGGATAGTTAAAAGCATTCCTACTATACTCTGGAGTCTTACACATTTAAATATGATTGCCTTTCAAATAAGTCATTTTTATATGGGTCTGACATTTGTTTTATGGACAAAAGTTTAAGTGTGGTTGAAGAAGTTTCCTTTGAGACTTTGTATCCCTAAAGAAAATGAGCTATGAAAACCTTTTATGTAACCCCCGGCTTTAAAGTTTTAGGTATATAGATAGTAAAGATTTAACTTAAATTGTTTACTGACCTGTAAATTGTCAGATTTCAATTCAAACAATATCGGCGGCTGTATTCATGTAGCTAAGAATACTTAAAAGTTCAAATGGTTTAATCCAAGTGGAGTTTTCCAAAATATAGAACAATAGTGAAGTATCAGTTTTGTTTTTCAGAAATGTAGAAAATCTGGGCTACGTAGGTCTTTAGCAGTACCCCAACTCAAAGGACAAACCAACAGGCTTTTGTGGAAATCCTATTTCTTTTGAACACTGCAACAAAGAATTGCTTTTCAGATACTAAAAAAGCAGAATAGATGAAATCTGCTGGAGTTAATTAACTTAATTTTCACTTCTATAACTCCCCTCAAAACATGTGACCTGCTGCACTTGATATTTATTTTTTGGGGGGGGAAAGGTTTTTTTTTAAAAGATTTTTATTTATTTGACAGATCACAAGCAGGCAGAGAGGCAGGCAGAGAGAGAGATTGGAGGAAGCAGGCTCCCCGATGCAGGGCTCTGGGGCTCTCGATTGCAGAACGGTGGGATCATGACCTGAGCCGAAGGCAGAGGCTTTAACCCACTGAGCCACCCAGGCGCCCCTGCACTTGATATTTAAATGAACTTTGAAACACCACAGTGTTTGCCAAATCTCCATTTTAGACTGTTAAGTCAGCAATTAGATCACAATTCAATTTTTGAACTGTTTAGATGTGAATATACTTTGGAGATACAGAGGGCCAAATTCCTCTATCTGTAAACACTTTTTTAAGTTCCCATAAAATCTATTATTACACCTCTAATTTACCTCCATTTAGACATCTTATTTTAATAAATAAAAGGGAAAGCCGAAATTTAATTTATAAAGTTTTATTTTTGTATATGTGCTAAATCTTAGGAACTGTGGACAATCTTCAGTCAGTCTGTTGGCTTGTAAAAGGCTGAGAAGTGTGTGATCTGGGTGGTAAATTTCCTTTGGGGAATCTGGATTTAAAAAAAAAAAATCACTCATTTCCAAGTTTAAAACATGGTGCACCTTTCCCCCCTTTTTTCTTACACCTATGAATTTGGAGGAAAAGCGCTACATTTCTGCAAATGTAAAATAATTGTTATAAATAAATACAGTCGGCAGCAAGTTCTTAATACATTTAGCACTTTTTGTAGTGATGTATGACACCCAAAACCTTATTTTCAAACACTAAACACTCATGTAGGTGCAGGACCAATTTTGGTTGAGCACTACTATAAAACCAGTACTGAAATTTTTTTTTTTTTTTTTTTGCTTTTTTTCCTCAGTTAACACAAAAACAGGGTGGGGTGGGGCGGGAAGGAGGTTGTTTTCTTTTCTTTGCAGTATGTAGTACCTTCCAGCTAGAGACCAAAGTTGGGCACTTAATAAGGAAAAGGCAATTTTCTTATCCAGTTAGAATTCTAAATAAGGCAGGATATATCCACCAAATTAACCACAAAATTCAGCAAAGTAAGAGTTCATGGGAGAACATAAGCTGGAAAAATACCAAGAAAAAGTGAAAGGAACCGTTTTGTTGGAGTAGTCATCTGAAAATTCACAGACTGTTGCTTTCATTTACAAATGTAATTTCAATAAAAAAGGCTCCTCATCTTTTTAACCACTACTAGGATTAAATACTTATCATTCACTAATAAAAGTTAATCATGAAAAAAATATAAAACATTTTAATAATTCTAAATTTGTATATATAACAGCTAAAAGACACAAGGTTGGGAAATTATCAGAGAGAAAAATCAAGGAAAGACAAAAAACCCCAAGTATGATTTATGTTATTTCTGCCTCTACAATGCTGAGCGTGAAAATTTAGTTGGTGGGGGGCTTAGAAACAGCAGCAATATGGTTTGTACCAAGTTGTGCACGGAAATACTTAGATCCAACAGGGCAAAGCCCTTGTTCACAGATTTAACAACGAAAATAGCTTTAGTTTTTATGTTAACAGTAGAATCTGTCTTCTATGAAGTATTCATGCCATTTAGAATCCTGGGGGTGCTTCTTTCAAAGGAAGACTAGTGATTCTGAAACAAAGGTTTAAAGTAGGAATTATATATATGGCTCAAGAAATCAGTTGAGGGAGAATTAAATTATCTTTAGGCACTTTGAAGACTTGGAAGTTTAAACGTGCCATTGATGTTCAGAAAAAGACCTCGACACCACCATGTTGCTCTTACAGTAACATGCGCCTTAAAATTTCCACTTATATGTTAATGCTTGCTTAAGAAGTTAAATAAAGAAAATAACTCACACAAACAAAAATAAATCTCCCTGTTCACTTTCCCTTGATCCTGAGCACAACATAGACAGCTCTTCCTCGAATGGAGGGGAAAAGGATTCAGAAGCTCTCACCTGGCACAAGGGGAATTGTCAATTCAAAGCAACCAAGATGGGATCTCCCTCCAAGGAGAAAAATTCACAGCCTTTTCAAATGTCAAGTTTTTTGTGTCTAGGAAGTCATTAAAAAGTTTTTAAATTAAGTACATCACATATTTTGTTAAGGAGCGGGAAATACAAAAATCACCTCTCATCTGGTGAAAAGGTGTATTTAAGGATAGCAAATTGTCCAAATACAGTTAACCTATTTTGCTTATTGCTAAGGAAGCCTGGAATTGAGGAACTTTTAATTGAAAACTATCAACTGGAATTGCAAACAGTGTGTAGGATTTTGCTCCAACTTAAACTCAGATGTAACATACTTAAGGTAAAAACAGGATCTGTCTGGTGTCAAAATTTCCTAGTATTACAGAAAACCTAGAAGCACAGATGGACTATAGAGTACTGCAAATAAGATACCCAAAGCTTTATCTTAAATACCTGCCCCTTTTAATCACAAAATAAAGCAATTCTCAATTTTGTTTCTGCTTTGTTCAGTTCCAACTATAGCCTTTTTGACAAAACATTTTCCTATTAACTAAATTGTAAAAAATACAACCAAGCTTGTGCTCATTAAATATACATGTATATAAAAAACATACAAAAAGTACAAGATTGATTATGTTAGGAAACTTTTACAGTGTCAACATCCTGTTTTCTCTAAATCTTTAGTCAAGGGCCAAAGGTCAAATCTTTCTGTGCACAAAAACTCAATGTGACTGAACTCCTGAATTCAGTGTCATGCCTAAGCATGCTATGCACAGAATTAATTTATTATGCAGTCCTTCAAAAAAAACCAAACCAAAACAAAACAAAAAAACAACTAAAACAAAACAAAACCCAAAAAACCAAAAATGGACAAAAAAAGTAACCAAAAAAAAAGGGGGGGTGCAGAACAAATCAACCAAAAAATAGAAAACCAACCCAAAAAAAACAAAAACAAAAACACACCACAGGACAAAAAGTTCTTCATAAATCAAATTCTATTTGTGAATTCAGCAAAATAATTTCTATAAAATAAAACAGCAAAATATTTAAATAGAATAGGGTGGACTGTATCTGTTTGCAGGGGTATTTGGTTTTTAGACAGGTTCCAAAAATTACACACATTCAAGTTACCAATTCTCTTTTAAATACAGTATTAACTGATGAGTTCCTTAGCTTTAATTAAATGTTTATGCTGAAATTATGTTACCTCAATTAGATTAACTAACCAGTAGTTTCCTTTTTAATCAAGACCCTGCTTCGAACATTCAAAGTTTTGGAATAATGGAAAAGGAGCTAGGACAATTCTTGCTTTCAAGTAAAACTGTGCCTGAGCAGAAACTCAGCCAGACAAGCTTGGTGCAGTGGCGCTCCAAGTACTGAGGGATTCTGGTGACTTCCACTTCACTGGGGTCCAGCGGAAGGAAAGTTCTAGAAGATTCATCTAATAAGCTCTACCAAAGAAACAAAACAAGCACACCAAATACAGTCTTCTATTATGCTCCAAGCATCCTGGCATAGCAAATTTTTGCATATTTGTTTTAAATCTTTAAAAATTCCCATTACTGTTATTTAAATTTCTTTATCCCACCCAGAGATTGAACTGTCAAACATTAGACATAAGCAACGTATGTGTAACTGAAAACCGCCTGTTTCTCACATTTCTCCCCTTGTTTTATACTATATTCTAGGTGTAAGAAGGAAAAGCTCTGAGCAATACAGCTGTCACATTGGGACAACTGCTGTCATTAGGGTAATTTTTTCCTCACTGGCTACACTAACCTGGTGTGAAGCCATGCTAAATGTTACAGCATAACTATAGCTTCAAAGTGATTAACCTAACATCAGAATTAAAAAGGCAATGAAAAAGATCTAGAAACAATATTACATCACCAATTTTCCACATCAACCAAATAATTTAAAGGTTACCAGCCTTATATCATTGCTCATAGTAAAACTGACTCCCGTGGCAAAGAATTAACATGAAACTATTGGTGTGGTTGACATGGATGGGCTGTTTTGTTGCTGTTGGTTTATTTTTTTGTTTTTGTAAAGGAGCAGATCCAACTGCCATGAGGCAGTCAACACTGGTTGCAGAGTGCAGTGGGAAGAACAAGAAAATTAACTTTTGTAGTTTTTGTAGATCTGTGAGTCTCCTCAAGAAAAGTTTCTTGCTTAAGAATTAACAGTCAAACATTAATATACTATATACACCTTTGCCATTTACACATTAGCATCAGGCCATTTATTACAAAACACTATACACTTTCCACTGCAGGCGGGTTATATATTGACAGCAAATTTCTGCAGATAAGACAGTGAATAAACTCTCCACTCCATGTTGATTAGGAATAGTTTTTCTAGTTTTAAATTATTAGCCAGACACAGAAAAAGGTTGGACTGTAAGGCCTGGGTGCACAGTCTTGATGGAACTAGTTAATTATGTGCATTTCACTGATCCTTTGTCTGAGGTGGGGACACTTCTTCACTGCCTTCGTAATTTTCTTGTGCTCGTTGGCCAGTTCTCTGAGGGTTGTTCATGTGATGTGCTGCTGGGCCTGTATATGGCTGTCCATGCACATGGTTATTCTGGGAAGGGAAAAGAGATCAATGTTAAAAGTTTTCATATAGCAAACTTTAAAATCATGGGCTGAAATCTGTGGACACGCAAACATTTCTTTTATTCCCGGGACTTACAAAGAGTAAATATCCTTGGGCTAATGCTGAGAAAGGAAACAAAAATCGTTTCAAAGAGAAAAGCTACCTGGGAGGCTCATTGGGTTAAGTGTTTGCCTTTGGCTCAGGTCATGATCTCAGGGTCCTGGGACTGAGCCCTACATCAGGCTCCCTGCTCAGCAGGAAGCCTGCTATTCCCTCTTCCTCTACTGCGCCCCCTGCTTGTGCTCTGAAAAAATAAATAAAATCTAAAAGAAAAGAGAAAAGCTAGCCTAGGCCCAAACCCTAAACAAAACCAGTGTAGAGCTGTATAAATCTTCAGCCAAAGTGATTTTTAGTGCCTCAAATTATTCAGACGTAAGTCCAACAAATAAGGGATTACAGTTTGTTATTGTCTATTGTCAAAAACACTCACAAAATGATCTGTGAGCTAGAACCCATCTATTCTGACTCTTCCAAGCACCTGGAAGCTTCTATACGGTAATGACAAATATGACTGACCAGTCACAGGAGATCTGCATTAGCAACAACCTTGAACACAGAACAGTGTTAATGGAAATGACAACGTTAAAGAAACATGGACGAGCCAGGCATGATTGATACATGAGCTTTCTCAGGGTTGAGGAAAGTAACTTTCTTCCTTATGAATTTGATTTCTTAACCTTTTAAACCTGTGAACCCTCATTTTTCTGTACGTTCCCACCACTCAAGAAGATTTTAGGTCTTTCTATTATTTGTATTATGAAAATAAATATGCTGAATGGGCATTTTCTAATTACTGAGTATGCTTCTATTTCCATCCCGCCCCTTTCTTATGTAGGCTCCACGCCCAACCTGGAGCCCAACTTGGGGCTTGCACTCACAATCCTGAGATCAAGACCTGTGCTGAGATCAAGAGTAGGACTATTAACCAACTGAGCCAGCCAGGTGAGAATGCCTTAAATAGTGGTCCTGAAAGTATGGCTTCCAGACTAGCAGCAGCATCAATCACCTGGCAACATGTCAGAAATGCAGATTTTCTGGTTCCACCCCCAACCTAAAAGAATCGGAAGCTTGGCCTGGGGCCCAGCAATCTGTGTTGGAACAAGCCCAACTGGGGAATTCTGACGCTTGTTCAAATTTGAGCACCATTGCCTCAAAAGACCTGAATTAGTCACCTCTGGGTTTTAGAATGAAAAGTTATTTTAGAAAGTTTCTTTATCTAAATTTTTAAAATTTACTGATCATACAGGAAATTTTATGGAAATCTACCAAATCCTTGATATTTTTCAACAATCTTGAGTGTCACTGAAGTCTTGGTTAGGTTATGTAACCAAGAACAATTTCCTTCATTGCCACATCTAAAATGTCTTTGGAATCCATCTGCAGACTCAGCCTAACAGGAAATGTCCTAATCCTTTGTACTAAATATTATCATTTAATGTTGACATCAATTGCCACATAGTTTTACTGAGTGTGAGTACAAAGACAGGCACCTATTTGACTAGGAAGACACCAAAGGGGAAGTTCAAACACATCGCACTGTGAAGCTGCCCCAGCTATTCCTCTTTTGTTCATGCTCTAAAGGTAGTCCAAATAATCCCTTTATTACTTTGCAGTCACAACAAAAAATTCAGCCATTCTTTAAATAAAGCATAAGAATTGTCTAGAGGGTAAAAACATAAACCAACCCGATTTACCTGTTGATACTGAGATCCAGGTGAATGGGGGTATAATGGGGCATCTTCAGGTGGAGGTGACTCATGCTCATCTGGGGCATCTTGGTCATCTGGCTCCTAATTTAAAATATTCAAAGAATTATGTAGGCAAATTCATATTGAAGTTTTTTGTATCTGAAATAAAAATTTAAAAACCTACAAAACTGACTCAAGTTTCCTTTTACTGAGATAAACTGAAACAGATGAAAAAACCTGATTTGGGTCTCTTCAGAAAGACTACATGTCAGGCAATTTCAGAAATTTCTCTATAAAAGAAGGCTCTCTCATTAACTTAAGATTACATATAGTAAATACTAAAGCAAACAAAACCTAGACAAAATGCCTTGATATTATCATTAATAAACACTGGCCTATGAAGTAACAAAGTGCTTTCTTCTTCTTCTTCTTTTTTTTTTTTTTTTTTACCTCCTCTGGACAGAGTTCACAAGCTTTTGCAAGTGTCATCCTAGCACTATGTGATCTCTCCAAGAAATAACCATTTGATGTTTCATTGCTCTGCACTGGAGGAGACCAGTTGTTGTAAGTGTACTGAGGGTTGCCAGTGTATGGTCGTCTTTCAAGTTCATCTCCAAGCCATTCCACTGCCCAGGTCCACTTTCTTTTAAGATCTCCATTGCCCTTCAAAAGAAAATAAAACCATGTATGGAAAAGGTTTTGGAATATTTCTTAAAGTTAACTTAAAATAACAACTCCAAATTCTCATTATATTTGTCTTTAAAATGGAATCCCTAATTCTGATTCAGATTTTTACAAAATTGTAAGAAAAAACCCTCACCTGCAGAATCTGGTAAGCAACAGGACAATTGCTAAAAAGAGCGACCATACATTTTATACACTGGTATGCTCTTTTTTGATAGTGATTCTTAGAGCGCTGGATTGTGTCAAACAGCCCATCTCGGTCATCTGGGATTCCTTTAAGTGCATTATGAATTCTGAAAAAGAACCAAATATATAAAAAACTTGTAAAATCAAATAGAAGCCAACATTTATTGAGTGCCTACTATGTGCCACTCAATAAAGATCTCTGATGTATCATGTCATCTAATGCTGGACAGCAGGTACTGTTACTGAGCCTCTGAACACATGAGAAGAAGGGTACAGACAGGTTAAACAGCTTGCCCACAGTCATACAGCCACCTAGAAGTCTGTGTTCTTACCAACTTGTTACCAATCCAAAATGATTTTGCTATGTATGTAATTCAAAGACATTACCAGAAGTGATTTTAGGACACCAAGAGGAATACAGACTTAAAGTTAACGAACAACTAGTTTCTGACTGCTGTACTTGGAGTTTCCTTCAAGTCAGTTCCTTTTATAAAACTGCATTTCTGTAAGTAATCAGCGACTATGAAATGGTGATATAATTTGGAAGTACAAAACGAACTTGAATTCTAATAATGAGCCATACGGCAAAGCAATTTTCACCATTACTACAATTTAGTTGATTTGCCAATGATTAATGATTTCATTTCAGTTCTTGCCAAGCCTAACAATAATATATAATCAATGATTTTTTGTTCTCCCCCAAAAGCAATTTAAAAAAAGGAGTGTAGGGGCAGATTGCACCTGTTTCCTCTGTGTTAAAAGCATCACCTGCCAGTAGACAATATGTGGTATATACATACAGTGGAATATTATTCGGCCTTAAAAAGGAATGAAATTGAGACACATTCTACAACACGTATGCAGCAAGTGAGCACGGGAAGGCGGGGGCCAAGTGAGAGGGAGAGAATCTCCAGGAAACTCCCTGCTGCGCACAGAGCCCTACACGGGTCTGGATCTCATGCCCCGAGATATCATGACCTAAACAGAAACTAAGAACTGGACACTTAACCGACTGAGATACCCAGGCACCTTTCCAACCTGTGAGTCTTAAAAGGCATGAAAATTAGCCAGATGAAAGAGGACGACAAATACTGTATCATTCAACTTAAATGAGTTACTTAAAATAGGCAAAATCAAAGAAAATAGTTACCAGGAGTGGGGGAGCAGAGGAATGGGGAGTTATGGTTTAATGGGTATAGTATTTCAGTTTGGGATAATGAAAAAGCTCTGGAAATGGATGGTGGTGACAGTAACACAGTATTATGAATATGCTTAATGGTACTGAATTGTACACTTAAAATGGATAAAATGGTAAATTATGAATAGTTTATAATTTGACTACAAAAAATAACAAAATAAAAAATTTACCTGCCTGTAATTCTACTGAGGTATATCCAAGAGAACAGAAAACAGATGTTTAGAAACAAAAGACATGGGGCACCTGGGTGGCTCAGTGGGTTAAGCCTCTGCCTTTGGCTCCGGTCATGATCTCAAGGTCCTGGGATTGAGCCCTGCATCAGGCTCTCTGCTCAGCAGGGGGCATGCCTGCCCCCCGCCCACCCCCCCCCCCGCCGCCTCTCTGCCTACTTGTGATTTCCCTGTCAAATAAATAAAAAAAATCTTAAAAAAAAAAGACATGTATATGAATGTTCACAGCAACTTATTCACAATAGCCAAATGGTAGAAACAACCCAAATGTCTAACACAAAAGGACTCTTTGTATGATTCCATGTATCTGAAGTGCCCAGGCAAATCCTGGACATTTTGCCTACGGTCAGGTAAATCCACAGAGGCAGTAGCAAATTAGTGGTTCTGGGGGATGGGAGGTAATAAGGAGTGACTACTTAATTGGTTATGTGGTTTCCTTTTGGAGTGATGAAAATGTTCTGGAATTAAGATAGTGGTAATGGTTTTATACTGTGAATGTACTAAAAGCCACTGAACTATATGTATACTTTATTTATTTTTATAAGATTTTATTTATTTATTTGACAGAGAGAGAGAGATCACAAGCAGGCAGGGGCGGGGGGGGGGGCGGGAGCAGGCTCCCTGCTGAGCAGAGAGTCCAATGCAGGGCTCGATCCCAGGACCCTGAGATCGTGACCGGAGCTGAAGGTAGAGGCTTAAACCTCTGAGCCACCCAGGCGCCCCTCTATGTATACTTTAAAGTGATTAAAATGGTGAATTTTGTAAGTGAGTTTTATCTCCACAAAGAAACATTACCTGTGTAGTGTGGAATTAGAAAACAAATTAAAAAACCTTATATACCATAAATTTTACTTATTAGAATGTTCCAAATCAAAATGCGAGTTTGTTTTTTGGCATTACACGCATTCATAAAATCTGTCTGGAAATCACAACTCCAGCAATTTTGGAAGGTTTACTAATTTCAGCCTAATGAATCATACAGGCTTCTTGCTGTTTAATCTGACACTTCAGTGTATATTGTTTTTGCCTTTAGTTTTGTCAAGTGATAATGAAGTATTAAGCCATTCTTTCTGCCACACCACATTTTCTTCCCATTAGTTTTAACTGCTTTCAAATACCATTTTTATCTATATCATCATCTTTGTCTGCCTTATTCCCCAATGCCTGGTAATGCCAGGCACCATGGTAGATACCCCATAAATATTCAAACTTACCGAATGAAGCAAAAAGCTCATTATGAGAAAGTTTTTTCAAGCTTGGGCGAGTGACTCATAGTAATAATACTTTACTAATCCCTTTACAAAAAAGTCAATTGTCCATATTTAATCTAGCACATGTGCCTTGACCATTACAGCTTGCTATATAATGAATGAAGAGAGCTACAATGTAACCAACTGTTTTAATGCTGTAAGTCCTTAAATATTTTTTAAGTGAAAAGAGTAGAAGTTAGACTCCATTAAAAACAACTTTTCTTTTTTTGGGGAGGGGAAGGGCCAAGGGAGAGGGAAAGAATGAATCTTAAGCAGGCTCCATTCCCAGCACAGAGCCTGATGCAGGGCTCAATCTCACAACCCTGGGATCATGACCTGAGCCAAAATCAAGAATCAGATGTTTGGGGGCACCTAGGTGGCTCAGTAGGTTAAGCCTCTGCCTTTGGCTCTGGTCATGATCTCAGGGTCCTGGGATCGAGCCCTGCATCGGGCTCTCAGCTTGGCGGGGAGCCTCCTTCCCCTCTCTCTCTGCCTACTTGTAATCTCTGTCAAATAAATAAAATCTTAAAAAAAAAAAATCAGACATTTAACCAACTGAGCCACCCAGGCGCCCCCTAAAAACAACTTTTTTTTCCTTTTGAGGATTTTGTTTATTTGAGAGAGAGAGAGAGAATGGGAGAGGGAGACAGCAAGAGAGGGAACACAAGCAGGGGGAGTGGGAAAGGGAGAAGCAGGATTCCTGCTAAGCAGGGAGCCCCATGTGGGGCTCCATCCCAGGACTGAGATCTTGATCTGAGCTGAGGGCAGAGGCTTAACCATCTGAGCCACCCAGGCGCCCCCCTAAAAACAAAACTTAAGAAAAGTTTCAAATCCTATAATCATACTGAGAAGGGTACTGGACAGTGCTCAAAATACATGCTTACAGTTTTGGAACTACTACATTTTTTGTCATGAAAATTGATTTTTGGCTTGATGCTATTTTTGCAACATTATTAATGTTAAAATTAATGTTAAATCTATGATGGTAACTGGAGATAATTTGGAAATATTAATTCATGAATTCTGACATTTGCAATCAAAATTATGTTTTAAGCATTTTGTCACTACAGAACTTGTTCTCAAGTTGCTGTTTTAGTTATATTGACAGACATAACATATATAAATTTTGAACTATTTCTGAAAATCAAGTATTGTACTATCATCCACATGGGGAGGGAAGTTATAAAATCGGGCAGAGTTGTCAATGAATTCCGTATTTCACCATCATCTATAATTCTTGGGATCGAAGATCATTTATTAAACTTTATGGCAAAAAACAAGATGGAGGAATTCTGGAGGAAGCTTGAGTAGGACAGTTATGCTGGATAACCTCAGTTAAAAAAAACACAACACATCGCATTCAAATTCTCATATAATGAAAAACTAAAGTCGATGTTTATTATTCAAAGATTCTGTATTTGTGATTTTGCATACTTACTAAACTTTATTTGTAATGGCAGAAAACCACCATGCTGCTTTTGAAAAATCTGGACCAACATGTATGTTCACAGCTGAAGTGGAACAAAGTGACACTTTGCCTTTTTTCAGCTTGCATTGTAAAGGAGTGTCCTTTTTGCTATTTAGTGAAACCCTTCGTACACTGTTCGTGCTTTTTGTTGACTTCATGGTTTAAAATGGCCCCCAAATGTGTAGTGAAGTGCTACCTAGTATTCTTCAGTGCCAAAAGGCTTTGCAGAGAAAATATTGCATTAAAGAAGCTTTATTCAGGGGCGCCTGGGTGGCTCAGTGGGTTAAGCCGCTGCCTTCGGCTCGGGTCATGATCTCAGGGTCCTGGGATTGAGCCCCACATCGGGCTCTCTGCTCAGCGGGGAGCCTGCTTCCCTTTCTCTCTCTCTGCCTGCCTCTCTGCCTACTTGTGATCTCTGTCAAATAAATAAATAAAATCTTTAAAAAAAAAGAAGCTTTATTCAGACACAAGTTATTCTGAGTTCACTGTTAAAGAAACATACATTTAGAAAAAGGTTATGTATAGACTGGCTGACAAAGATGCAACCAGAGGCTTAAAGGAACCTAACCCTGTTACTTCCCCAGGAGCAATGGCTTCACATTCCCTCATTCAGTGTTCACAGTGACTTTAGAGAATATAGCTAACATGAATAATGGGAACTGACTGTACTTACTTACCTAAGGACGATTTTTAGATAACCAAATGTGACCTTATATGACTCGCTCTTAAATGAATGCAATTTAATCCTAAAATAACCCTAGCACATCATTAATGAAATTAAGATATTTACCAAAAGCCTATGCTAGTTTTTCTTAATTAAAAAAATAATTGATACCTAGGAGTAAGTATGCAACATGGGTAATGAAAAAAAGTGAAATCAAATGAGGGAAGGAGGAACTTTCTACTAATGTTTAAGTTTTTAAGGTAAAACCTTTATTAGATCTCTGAGAGGTAAAAATGAAAAAAAGGGGGGGGTGCTGGCTGGCAGTATCAGTTAGTTTAAAAGTTGGGCAAGTAAAAAAGAGGATCTACCTGTGAGTCTGCCAGGAGTCCTCAATCAGTAAGATTTGCAAAAGCAGATCCAAATAGGGCCGGAGTTCATAAGTGTAGGAATACGCAACCTAAAAACAGGAAAAGACACCATGAATAACTTATTTAAAGGAATAATGAATCAAATTAGAGAGACATATGAATGTTTATTGTCCTATTAACCTGCCAGAGAAGTTCACTGAGGACAGTAGATGAGAACTGAGGATTCTCCCAGCAGCAAAAACGAAGCAATTTGACAGTTTCCTCTGAGTTACTGCAGTCCTCAATGATTTTCTTCACATAACTTGTTCTCACAAATAAAATGTCTGCCACATTCTGCTGAATTGGCATTATAGGCTGTGATAAATTAGGATCACCAAAAGGATTGGGAAGAGGAGGATTACCTAGAATACAGATTTGTCATCAATGAAAAACTAATAGGCTTCTCCATAATAAAATAATTTAGCTTTCACCATAGAAAACAGTGTATGAATTTTGTATTTTAGAAAAATAACATTTTAAATCAATATTCCTAAGTACCATGAAGAAAGTAGTTTTAGGCATTACAATGATCGGATAGACTAAGATGATAAAATGCAAACTTTAAACGCCAACACTGGTATATAACCTATATGAAAAGTTGATCTTTTTTTTTTTTTTTTGGTTTGTTTTGGGAATATCTAACCTTATTTATTTTTTATTAACATATAATGTATTATTTGTTTCAGGGGTACAGGTCTGTGAATCATCAGTCTTACACAATTCACAGCACTCAACATAGCACATACCCTCCCCAATGTCCATCACCCAGCCACTCCCTCCCTTCTACCCCTCCCTCCAGCAACCCTCAGTTTGGTGAAAAGTTAATTCTTAAACTACTTCATAAAGTTTCAACCTCAGGAGCAAGCAGAACGAAAAAATCCCCTTTAAACATGTGAAAAGATGAAGAACCCAAAATATTATAGATTGTCAGACTCTGGGTTTTATATTTAAACATCTTCAGAATCACTTTTAACTGGGTACTATGTATGGTCAACAGTATTTTAAAACCAATGTAAAGAATGGAGCATTTGACTTTACCATTGATTGAAGACTGCATTCTTGAAGAGACATTGCAACAGCGGATCAGCTGTGACACAACGGAGTACAATTTGCCTAATTCAGCATACTGATATTTGATTGGAGGACCTGGACCTTCATCTAAAGACACAAGCATAAAGGTGGCAGGTACATTCAATTTCAGAAGTTGTGTCTTCTCTGCCACACCTACAACGAAGAAGGAAGAAGAGGGAAAAGGGGGAGAAGAATTACAAAAGAGAAAAGAATTAGGATGGTAAGGACTTCATAATAAAGCAGTTATCTAAAATACTGTTCTGTAATTTTTATAACCAGAAGACACTCTTATTTAACATTCAGAGAATGATTTAACCAGATCAAAAATCTCCGTGGTATAATTGGATTTAAGTTTTAAAACGGTCAAAGACTCAATGACATTCCAGTCAAACCAGGTATAAAGAAAATGAACGCTTTCTATGGCCTGAGAGTGTGGGGCACTGGCCTAGACTGCAATCCTCATCATAAGGGAGGATGATGAAAACTCAGTGAGAAATAAAAATTCTCTTATATATTGCCTCTCTACTTTCTTCCACAGCTGAGCAACTTGAAAACCATGCCTAAACTTGGTGTCATCTCTATTTTCTTATTTTCTCCTCAACCATGCCAGTTTGGTTTCTGCCCCCTTTCCCAGGATAAAGCTAAGGAATAGTTCTAAACCGTAATTGCTTCCTCTCCCTCTTGGATTCCTCTCTTTTCTTTCAGCCTCTTCTCCTTGGTCTCATTTCTAAGTCATCCTTTCTCTGTCTCTGAGAAATGGTTGCTGCAAAGTTCCCACACCAGGCCATTGTCTCGTGCTGTATGCTTTTCCTGCATGATCAAACTCATTCTAATGGCGTCAAGTTCTAGCTCTTTTTGTTCAGATGATATTAAGGTATTTCCCAGACAAGCATCTTAAGTGTTCTACCAAATACTAAACATCACTATTTGGGTATCCGACAGGCTCAAACTCAATTTGTCCAAACCTGACTCATCACTTTACCCCCCTATCCATGTTCTTCCTCCTGTGTTCTCCTCTCTCAGTATATGGCACCGCTATCTACTATCTACTGGGCATTACTTCACATCTCTTCTGGGTTCCCTCCTCTTAATACCCAATCACTAAATCCTACTGACTTTACCTCTAATAAAGAGCATCAGAATCTGTCCACTTGTATCCCCCTCATTGCCAGTTCCCCAGTACTGGCCATAATGGTCTTCTGCTATAAATCATTTTAATAATATCTAGTCTTATTTCCCTGCAATCCACTCTACATTGTAGTCCGAGTGATCTTTCTAGAGGTGTGTCTATTAAAAACTCTACAGTGGCTCATCACTGACCTTAGGATAAAGTCTAGAATCCCTCATGAGGGTTGCCAGATAGCATGATCAGAAATCATTTCTAGTCTGAGTAACTTTCACTTCCTCCACACACTGAGTTTACTCCAAGTCTTTGCATCTGCTGTTCACTCTGGATAGAAACCCCTAACAACCAATTCCCACATCAACTTCCGTATTAAGTCCCCTGTATGCCCCAATTCTGGTCTGGTATCCCTACTACATACTACCATGCACCACTTTGTATTTTTCCCTATTATAGCCATTAACACACTTTATGGAAGTTATCTTTTTATTTGCTTCTCTACCTCATTAGACAACAGACTGTCCTTTTTAGTGTCATATTCCAAGAAGTATAATAAATATAGGCCCGCAATCCCTTATCTGAAATCCTGAGATTCAAAAAGCTCTTATAAATATAAACAGAATTCTTTCATAAAGTTGGTGTCAAAACGTGTTTGGTGGGAAAAGCTGGCCTGAACTGGTAAGAGGCTATTTATAGTCTTCATTTATCCCCTCTCAGGGTGACTACTCATGCTTTACTGTAGAAATATTAACGTGTATGATTATAAGGTGTTGTCTTGGACCCTGTTATAGGGATGTTGCACAACACATGGTATATACACTGCCTTACCTTTCTTAAATCCACACAATCCTGAACCCCAAAGCATATGTGGTATTAAGAATTTCATACTAAAGTATATGGCTCTGGGGACGCCTGGGTGGCTCAGTCATTGGGTGTCTGCCTTCGGCTCAGGTAGTGATCCCAGGGTCCTGGAATCAAACTCCCCATCTGGCTCCCTGCTCGGCAGAGGGCCTGCTTCTCCCTCTCCCCCTCCCCCTGCTTCTGTTCCCTCTCTCTCTGTGTCTCTCTGTCAAATAAATAAAATCTTAAAAGAAAAAAAATATTTATTTATAACAGAGACAGCGAGAGAAGGAACACAAGCACGGGGGAGCTGGAGAGGGAGAAGCAGGCTCCCCGCTGAGCAGGGAGCCCAATATGTGGCTCGATCCCAGGACGCTGGGGATAATGACCTGAGCCAAAGGCAGATGCTTAACAACTGAGCCACCCAGGTGCCCAAGGTGCCCCTCTTTTAAACTTTTAAAGAAGTTACTCAAATCTGGCCAAATACTCATTAGCACTTAAGATTTTAAATGGAATGCCTCAATAAATTAATCATTTTGGGAACAGTGCACTGATACCTGATTAGTAAGAAATTTTTATAATTTGAGGGGTGCTTGGTTGGCTCAGTTGGAAGAGCATGCAACCCTTATCTCAGGGTTATGAGTTCGTAGTCCTACACTGGACACAGAGATTACTTAAATAAAACATAAAGAAAAAAAAAAACAGAAAAAGAAATTTAATAATTGTAACCATAGGAAATTTACCACCCCATACAAAGCCAATGAACAGACACCAAATGACAATGGAAGGATTTTTGATAATACCATCTTTTCATTCGACAAACATTTATTGAGTGTCACTGTGCAAAAAACTCTGATCTCTGCAATCTCATTGGGTAGCAACACAAAAATGTGAACATAATACAAAACAACAGAAGTAGAAGACAACGTATTTTTAAGTATTCTGGGATCACTGATCAGATGATGTTAGAAAGGTTAGAGAAGGAACATGTTAAACAGAGGTAATAATAATAGGGTAACTGAGTATGTATATTATCTGTAATTTTAACTTAGTTGACTTCAATAAAAACTTAGTTCAGACCAAGTCCTTAACTCAAACTTGGGTGAGTATCACAATCACTCAGGGACTTTTTGAAAATGTGGATTCCTTGTGCTAGCTCTGAGAATTCTGATTCAGTTGGTGTGGGATGGGGCCTAAGAGTCAGTATTTCCAAATCCAGACAGATTTGGCACTATTGTTTTAGGAGATAAAAAAACATGATTAAGACACAGATTCTGGGGGTGACTGGGCGGCTCTGTTAAATGTCCAACTCTTTGATTGTGGCTCAGGTGGTGATCTCATGGGTCTCTCTCTCCTTCTGCCCTTTCCCCTACTTCCTCTCTCTCTTAGACAGATTCTGGCCTCTATGTACTGCAAAGATATGCATAAAGTACAAGGTGAAAAGTGCAGTAAAAAATATTTCATCATTCGACTTAGAAGACTTTGCCATGGGCGCCTGGGTGGCTCAGTGGGTGAAAGCCTCTGCCTTCGGCTCAGGTCATGATCTCAGGGTCCTGGGATTGAGCCCCCCATCAGGCTCTCTGCTCCGCAGGGAGCCTGCTTCCTCCTCTCTCTCTGCCTGCCTCTCTGCCTACTTGTGCTCTCTGTCAAATAAATAAATAAAATCTTAAAAAAAAAAAAAAAGACTTTGCCACTTAATACATTAAAACAGAATTTTAGCGATTTAAATTCTTACCTAAATTGGCATACATTACAAACAGATTGAAATACTGCTGCAAATGACGCCCATGCTCTGAAACTTCCCTTCTCAGGAGATTGAGAACTGCCCTTAGTAGGTGATCGCTTAGGCTTAAGTTGTCATAAGCCTGTAAAGGATAAAACATTGGCTATTTTCCAGTGACAAGATATAGGTACAGTATAATACATAAAAAGGGGACACACACCCACGATAAATATAAGGCGGAAATTTTTGGAAGGACTAATCACACAATGAACAATTAAAAGGGTTGCTTTTTAGAAAAGGGAATGAAGATCTGAGGTAGATTTCATCTAGAGACTTCATTATGATGTTTTAATTCTTAATAAATGGAAGCCCATTTAAAAAAAAAACCTTTACAAATAATCTATATAATCATATGTACAATTAAGCCACTGCTTGTAACTGAATGAACACAGAAAATTCTGTGGTTCTTAAAGAGCTAATAATTGCTATTCATTGCTGCGAAGTACTTTTACCGAACTCCTAGATAACAGATGGTGTGGGTGTGTGTGCACAAACATTTGTTCAATAAACATATCAAACAGATGTACATGTATTTGTGACTTCAACTTCCAGGGAAGAGATCTGTAAGCATTTAATCACTAAAAAGAACCAGGCAATTACCTGACTAGAAGGTCCGGGAGATGCAAAAGGTGAAGGACATGGCCCATCTTGCAAGGAAAAATGTGCAATAAAAACTATAAGTTTTGCAAATGCACCCCTTACTTCTGCACTGGGGCACTCCAGAAGGTATTCAGAAAAGCGATTTGAAACATTAAAAAGGACATTGTGAGCAAACCAAAAACGGACATTCTTGCTGTGACGAAGGAGAATACACAATGCATCATACCTAAGACAAAACAAAAAAAATTTTCGAATGTCAATTTATTGTGTTTTGTATGTAAAACAAATATGAGCCTCTATGAACCAAATAAAAATCAAAGACCTTCTTTTACTTCTGGAGGGAAAGAACCACCAATGGTTGCTTCTAGTACCAACATTAAAAGGACAGATGACTACAACTTGGGGCTCTTCTCAAAGACTGACAACACAGAGATGATAGCTTGTCTAATCCTCTACAAACTCATTACTGAACTCTTTCTAGATTCAATGACAAGACAATCCCTCCCCTAACCTTCCTTGAACATCTTACCACTGGATGAGTACATAAAAATTGTTCAATCAAGGTATTATAATGGTCTCTATATTCTCACAGTCTGAAATTTAAGACACTCATTTTATCTGTCACATTTTTAAATCTATGGCAAAATTTAATCTAGGGAAGTTAAAACTACTAATTTCTGGATTAAGTAGCTCAGACTTTTAAAGTATTATCCTATAATCTTTTGTACAGGGATATCAAAGATAGGATACAAGGTAAGAGAAACAGAAGCCAGCTTCAGAACAATGAAAGGTCATGTTTAACCTATGTTAATTATTTTAATATGATCTCTCTCACTATTACTATCAAGAGTTTTTGGGGATGCCTGGGTGGCTCAATTGGTTAAGTGACCACCTTCAGGTCATGATCCTAGAGTCCCAGGATCAAGTACCCCATAAGGCTCCCTGCTTGGCAGGGAGTCTGCTTCTTCTGCTGACTTTTCTCCTCTCATGCTCTTTCTCTCAAATAAATAAATAAATAAATAAAATCTTAAAAACAAAACAAAACAAAGTTTTTGTTTTCTGCATTCCAGATCCGAAACAAGATGGTCATTGAGTTGGAAAAAAATAAAGCAATATATTAAAGAATCAAACTAAATGCTAGGATAACAGGAATGAAAACCCAAAGCAATGTACCAATCACTGGCAGAGCCACGGACGATTTTCTTGGTGTGAAATCCTGTGGTAAAAAGGAACCTAGCAGCAAGCTGAATACTAATCATAGTGATTTCTTCTGCTTCAGGCAACAGGTGATCTTGCCCTATAAAAAAAAGGCAGATACATTAAAAAAATTTTTTTTTCTATGTCTAAGCTCCATTTTCAAACAAGTCTACATTTCCACTGATTTCTAGAAGTCCTAACTTGCTAACTACCTCCCCGACCAGCTACTTATGAAATAATTCTTAGTTCAGTAAAGCATGTTTCAAACTAATGCGTGAGTCAAAAACAGTTATAATAAACAAAAGCTCCTCTGTTTCCAAACAGCAAGACAATATATACTGCTCAACAGTAACAGTTATCTGAAATATGGCTCTGAAACAGCCCAAAGTAGGGGCGCCTGGGTGGTTCAGTGGGTTAAAGCCTCTGCCTCCAGCTCAGGTCATGGTCTCGGGGTCCTGGGATTGAGCCCCACATTGGGTTCTCTGCTCGGCAGGGAGCCTGCTTCCCTCCCACCCTGCCTGCCTCTCTGCCTACTTGTGATCTCTGTCTGTCAAATAAATAAATAAAATCTTAAAAAAAAAAAAAAGCCCAAAGTAAAAATGCAAATATGTTGATGCTTCTAAGAAATCTTGCAAGTAAACTAAGAGTTACGCTTTTACTAAGAAGCTAAATTCTTGATACTTACCTGGTGGAGGATTTAAGTAAACACCGTTACACGTAAGCAGTTTTTTCATGAACTGAAAATATTCCAGACTGTACTGCATTCGGTTATGCATGAATTGCACATTCTGCTTCCGTACACTTCTCTCGATGGCTGATGGCATAATAATCTGATGGGGTCTTGTGGTGATAGCAAGCTCAGATATGTATCTTATCAACTCATCACCCTGGTCTATAGTATCCAATCGTTCATAAAAAAGTATGTAAGCATTCCACCACCTTTTCTGGCGCCTGTAGGACATGCGCTTCATCATGTGATCAAATACCTCTCCCATATACTCTCCGCCAAAACACTGGTTTTTCATTTCTTCGTCGTCATCCATTTTACACTCTGTTACATCTCCATCGTCAAATTTATACCAGCGATTTCTCTCACCATCTCCACCATTCCTTTGAATGATGTAAGAATAATAATGTCCACCACTTGCTTGGCCACTGTGTACCAGCACGCCCACGAGTCTGTATTTCGTGCTTCCTGCCGTCTCACTTTCAGACTGCTCATTCTGCTGTATCAACTGACTCTCTGGGTTTACGTTATCTCCTTCCAGCTTTGCAACACCTGCGACTGTGTAAGGTTCCATGTCCAGCTCTCGAGGAAATTCAAAATAATCATTGAATTTGATCGCACATTCTCTTTCCCAGTCATAATCGAATCTTTTCAGTTGGATAGCAAGAACGGGAGGTAATTTTTTAATTAGCAAGCGCTTTACGGTATCAACCTAAAATAAACAGAGCAAGTTACTAGATGTTCTTCTATAATCCACTGCACAAAACAAACTATAAACCTGTATTATTAAATTCTCATGAAGACTAATTGGAGGTTCTAAGT
This sequence comes from Martes martes, assembly GCF_963455335.1. NCBI lineage: Eukaryota > Metazoa > Chordata > Mammalia > Carnivora > Mustelidae > Martes > Martes martes. Next base: position 34,688,683 of record NC_137897.1, on the reverse strand, counting down.
GTAAACAAACACACCGCAATGAATATAATCAAGGTAATTCTGTCACAGTGGGCATTTCAAAAAATGCTAACTAAAACTAACAATATGGAAAAAGCGGATGACATTTGTTACAAATTGCGAATATTAGTGACACTGACATTACTCACTTCCTGGATTCTGTATCGTCATTGCTATCTCACCACTGTTACTTGTTTGACATTTACTGTTAGGCTAAAGAAGGTATGCTCTGTTTGGAGCAAGCTGAAGAAATACAATAGCAGCTAATATTTATTGGGCCATTAGGTGCCAAGTAATATGCGAAGTACTGCCTGAGGAGTAATGAGGAGAAGCAGGAGCAGCAGAGAGACTGAGTCACTTGCCTCAAGTCTCAGAGCTGGTGGCGGGGCTGGGGGGGGGCAGTCCAGCTTTACAGCTCACATCTCAGTCTCTAGACTTTAATACCTCTTCAGGTGGTGTGTGAATGTCAAAACGATACAGGTGACTTGGAGGTGAGAGAATTTGGGAGCCCAGGAAGACAGATGTTATTTATTGTCTATGTAGACGGTCTCTCCCTAAGAGCTGTTAAGTGCCCAGAGATAAAACTTTATCAAGTGGGCCTAAAAACCTGATCCCATTAGTTTAAAAACACGGTGGTAGAAGAAATCTTATGGCACCAAACTGAGTAATGCAGGTTTCAGTAAACTTCTTGGTCCTTAAAAGGACAGGAGAAAACATTTTCTTGTCAGCACTATAGCTTTGGGGTTCAACAGCAGTTTGGTTGGGCATGGATGGCAAGTGACTGTGGAGCTCAGACAACAGAAGGTGATAGTGAACTATTGTGACTTCTAAGATGTTTGCTCTTATTTACGGGTTTCCCTAGCCCTGCTGTCACTACTTTCTCTCAATCTTCTTGCCCTGAGAAACCTTTGTACCAGTTACCTTAACTACCTTCTGCTACCACTGTAACAAAGCAGGGTAGGGAATAAAAATAGATAAACACATAAACAAAAGCAATGAACTTTCAAACCCATTAAATGTAACTATAGTTATTAAAAAAACCTGGATAATTCATACCTTTTTATTGCATTTTTCACAATGATATGCATTTGCACCTTCTAATAAATCTCCTTTGACATATTGTTCCAAAGAATCAAGAAGATTTTGGTGATTTCTAATGTCTACATTCAAAGTCGTAAAAGATTCTTCACACTCATATCTAAAGATATTAAGAAATCATCAAAAAGGATTTCTTAGTTTTTGCAACATTTTTATAGACTTAATGAAAGCTATATCTGCAATATTTATAATATGACATGAAACCTGTAAGAAACAGAATGTCACCAATAAATTCTGACACATTTATTTGGCCACTTACCTAGTGCTGGGCACTACATTAGGCTGTTTACGCCCATATATATACCAGTTTCTCTGTCTTCATGACAAACCTGCTAGAGAACTAGCACCACCTCCACTTCAGAGATAAGGGAACTGGGACTTGGAAAGGTTAATTTGGTCAAGATTACTAGGCACAATCACATTTTGAAGCCAGGTCTGTCTTGCTTCATGGCTTAAGCTCTTTACCATCTACTGTGCTGCTTCCATTGTCATATAGTTAGGCTAATTCATGCCAAGGCCAAAGCATGAATTCATCAACTTCTGAAAATGGTATTTTAAACTATTAATAGGCTGAATTTTTAAATGGTCATTCTTTTCTGTAAGGAAACCTCAGTATAGCACAAGTTTGAACAACCAGTCAACAGGAGATAACCAATTTGAGTAGGAGCCAGAATCCCACCTTGTGGCAATTTTCTACCAAGGGAAATTTCAGATTTCTTATGAGACACATGCGTAAACTCAGAACATGGGATGTGGGGAATATACTCTCAACCATCAAATTTATTCATTCAACAAATACATTCGGAGGGCCTTCCATGTGTGAAAGTACTCTGGGATAGTCAATGTTGAAGACAAGTTCCTTGTATTTGGGGCTTTTCAGTTTAGTTATGGGAAAAAAAGGTATACAAAGGTATTTGTAAGTGGTATGAATGGAATATGAAGTAGGTATTAAGACTATTGCTACTATGATCTGGGAACAACCCATAAAAGAGAAAAAAGAAGTCAGAACTTATGACTTCGCCTAAAAAAAGAAAAAAATAGGACATTCGAAGATGAGAGCAAGTCAGCAAAATTTTTTCTATAAAAAGCCAGATAGTACCTACTGCAAGCTTTTTTGTGGGCCATGATGTCTCTGTGACTCTGCTGTTATAGGGAAAGCAGCCAGAGTATGTTTCAGTAACACTTTTTTTTTTTTTTTTTTTAAATAAAAACCAATATGTGGCTGGATTTGACCTGTGCTGCATTGTTTGCGAACTCCTGATCTAGCAAATAATCCTGTAGAACACACAGACTTGGGACTCTATGTAACCTTCTGGCATGTAATGAGAACAGGCCTCGTTTAGTTGTGGAGAAAGTATTTGAACTTCTGGGATCTTAATTATAATCATGCTCTCCAGACATTTTCACTTATTAGCAAAGAAAAGCAGTAATTTCCAAATGACTGAAAATTGTCTAAAACAAACCAAGAAGGACTGATTAGAATAAATGACCAAAAAGTTGGCTTATTTTATCAGTAATTAAAATCAAAAGGTTAAAATGACAGTTTAATTGTCCACCTAATGCAAAGGGTCTTTTAAAACAACCAAAAGTTACTGTACAGGCTACATGAATAATTTCATGGTCTTGTTCTGAATGAATGGTTTAACCTCACGGTAATTTCTCATTTATATAGCATTATCTCTCTGTCAATCATTTCCCTTTGATCAAAAATGAAGCACTCCCACCAGCCACAAACCTCATGACTATGTAATACTGTTTGGGCTTATAGAAAATAGCATCATACTGTGATATTTTGGCGAAAAGTGATTTCAAACCAACAGTCATCAGTAACATGCAAGAGAAGTTCCAAAGTAAAACTTCCATGTACTAGGCATAAACATGTTATCTACTAGTATTGAAATTTAATAGTCACTTAACTATTTTCAATTAAGAGTTCTTAATCAAACAATTTCTCTTTTAAGTAAAAAACAATTTGTTCAGTCAACTCTTGCTATGTTTTGTGTTGAAAACATACTTTAAGGATAATGACAATTAATGCTGTTTTAAAAATTAGTATTTCTCTTATATAAGGAAATTGTATTCCATGTCTATCATCTTCTAAGCTTAATGTATTTTTAATATTTTAATTACTTTAGCTCTAAGATAAAGGGCAAATTTATGAGTAACACCTATAAGTTATATATGCAAAATGCCACTTCATTTCCCCAGTAATGATCATACATAAAAGAAAGAGAAGGAGCCAAAGGTTATGTGACCAAATCAAACCCCCCAAACCAGAAAACAAAACCTCCTTGAAAACACCACCAACCATCACCACCACCACCACACACAAAACCCAAACCCACAACAGTAAGGTACACAGTATATAATTCATCTAGTCTCAGGTATATAGTTAAATTGGTGGTATACTCCACTTTAGTACATAACTACTAATAAGTATTTTTTTTTAGTAAATAAACAATATAACTTTAAATATATAATCAGCACTTACCTATGTGGGCAGCCCTGGCAAATCTTCTGATCAGCAAAGGAACCTCCTAAGACTTTACTTAGCATAGCTGGATGTCCCAAGGCTTTCAAAGCTTCATCTAAACTATCCACCAGTGAATTAAAAAATTCTAAAGCATCATGCTGTTCACGCAGATTAACTGGCTCACCCCAAAGCCTAAGAAATGAATGGGAAAAAATACAGTATTTTCTCAGGAAATAAAGCAATACAACCACAAATGGCCATATATAAACTGAGTTTTTTTTTTTAGTAGAAAAAAAGCAAATGCTCTTTATGTGTAGAGCGTGGTGAGAGACACAGTGAGGCTCATAGTGCAAGTGGAGCTCCGTGCCATGAGTCACTATGAAACTGCTGGTGTGGTTGATGGATACTATGGCTCCAGCACCTGCGCCTGCTTTATATAGTGGATCTTACTCTTACGTAAATGTTATAATCACTTTTTGTTTCGTGTTGCTTAAATTTCAGGTTACAGCTACAGTGCAATGATTTATTTACTCTTAATTTAATCGCTTTTTCCAAGTGAAAGGAAAAAGCTATGACTTGTTTTAGAGTTGATCTCTTTTCAGTAATCTGAGGACTTAAGTTAGACAAATCTCTAGAAAATAAACTTTCAATTGTGTATACCACAAAAATGAGGACTGACTACTAAAATCCTAGGCACTCCTGGAAACTATCAATGACATCTAATTTTGTATTTACAGTGACATACATCAATTTTTAAAACACTTTTTCTATGTAGGAAATAATCTCATTCCAATCATATAATATTTTTTAACTTGTTTTTTTAAGTAGGCTCCATAAATAGCGGGGTGACCAATGTGGGGCTTCAACTCATGACCCTGGGATCAAGACCTGAGCTGAGATCAAGACTCAGACACTTAACGGACTGAGCCATCCAGGTGCTCCTCCAATTATATTTCAAACTTAACTTGATATAGTGAGTTAAAAATAAAACACATGTCCTTGTTTGTTAACAATGTTGGTTCATTACTGGAAATGACACCAATCCATTCTATTAATTTTCAAATTATGGTTGATTCCCCATACTTTCAAACATGGAGTCAACCATTAATTACAAAAGAGAAAAGATGAACAGATCTGTAAGACACCAAGTTAATATCACCAATATCAGACAAACTGATAGAGTGTATTTTCCCAATGCAATGCAATGAGAAGCATGTAACATCACCTACTGTGGGCTTTCTTGCTGAAAACATTTAACCTGAATCTTATCATGAGGAAATAACCAGACAAATCAAAATGAGAGACGTTCTGCAAGACAACCAATCTAGACTCTTAAATTTCAGTGCCATATAAGTCATGACAAGTTAGGGAGATTATTTTAAAGAAAACTAAAGAGGTAACAACCAAATTATTTTGATTCCTTTCAGGATACCAGTCTGGGATTGGAAAAAAAAGTCACAAAGAATATTTTTGGGAAATCAGAATATACACTGATGAGTATTAGACATTATTATTTTTAAAAAATATTCAAAGATAGATAATTTATTTTCCGCTCCTTTTCTAAGTAATCTGTACACCCAATGTGGGGGCTCAAACTCAGGACCCTGAAATCAAGAGTCGCATGCTCTACTGAGGCAGCCAGGTGCCCCCATATTAGGCATTAAATCACCATTAAATTTCACTGAGTGTGATAATGGTATTATATGTAAGTAGGAAAGTGTCTTTATTCTTAGAGGATACATACTGAAGCACATGTAGGTGTGTGGGGGTAAAATATCATGTTTATAACTTATAATCAACTGGTTTAGAAGAATAAAAAAAAATTAAAAAAAAAAAGTACAGTTGACAATTGAACACAGGTTTGAACTATATGGATCCACTTACACATGGATATTCCCGCCATACAGTACAGTACCGTAAATGTATTTTCTCTTATGATTTTTATTTTTTTTCCAAGATCTTTATTTATTTGACACAGAGAGAGAGAGACAGCAAGAGAGGGAACACAAGCAGGGAGACTGGGAGAGGGAGAAGCAGGCTTCCAACTGAGCAGGGAGCCCAAGATGGGGCTTGATCCCAGGACGCTGGGATCATGACCTGAGCTGAAGGCAAACACTTAACGACTGATCCACCCAGGTGCCCTTCTTAAGATTTTTATAACATTTTCTTTTCTCCAGTTTACCTGATTTTAAGAACATATTCTTACATATAATATATGCATATAATACATATAACATACAAAATGTTAACTGTTATGTTATTGGTAAGGCTTCCAGTCAAGAGTAGCAGGCTCCTCAGTTTCGAGGGCAACAAAAGTTACACATGGATTTTCAACTGTGAGGGGAATCAATGCCCTTAACCCCCACACTGTTCAAGGGCCAACTATATACATATAAGCAAGACTGGCAAAATGTTAACTGTTAAAACTTTTTAGAGTATAACATAAAAGGTGATCACACTGTACTAATTTGTCACCTTTTCCGCTGGTTTCAAATTTATCAAAATAAAAAATTGGACATGTGGTAGGGAATGTGGTCAACTAACCCACACATATCAGGAGTATATTGTGTGTCTAAAGTGAGAATCATCCAGAGGTGCTAGTCTAGATAAACTAGAAGCTCCAGTAGCATAGGAAGTCATTTTGAAATAAAAAACCCGAATGTATCGTGAGAGAAAACTATAACTGAATAACAAATTTTAAGCTAGAAACACAAAAAGTATGAGAGTAATTTGGAAGAGGAAGAACAGAAATGTTATAAAAGCCTTATGGCAGAGATGTGACAAACTGGGGAAAGAAAGAACTGCAACAGAGAGGAGAGTGACGGGTGTGTCAGGTGATGGGATAGCAAGAGTAAAAAGCAGAGCTGGGAAGGAGGGTGGTGCATGCAAGCCAGTAGTATGGATTAAGCAGGGGCCTGGTTAGGGGAATCAGAGGAATTTATATGGTGAGTCACAGGAATGCCATTATACTATAAAACAGTGGTTTCAAAAGCAATCTAAATAGTATCCTTGTAGGGAAAAGGAAAGCTGCTCTGACAGAAGCAGGGAAGGTAGCCCCAGGTGGCAGTGTCTGCTTCCCCAACTCTCAGCTGACAGGGTGAGGCCTTGAAATTCCCCGGAGTTTTATTTAAAAACCCGCGGCTATGAAGGATTAGAGCCTTTTTCATACACAGTAAAAAGAGTTAAGTGGTTGTACTGTGGTATTTAGTGCATGACACGTAACAGGCAATGATTTAAAAAAGTAAAAGAGGGGCGCCTGGGTGGCTCAGTTGTTAAGCATCTGCCTTCGGCTCAGGTCATGATCCTGGGGTCCTGAGATTGAGCCCCGCATCGAGCTCCCTGCTCGGCGGGAAGCCTGCTTCTCCCTCTCCCACTCCCCTTGCTTGTGTTCCCTCTCTTGCTGTGTCCCTCTCTGTCAAATAAATAAATAAAATCTTAAAAAAAAAAAAAGGTAAAATAAAAAACAAGATCAAGATATAATTGAGAATTTTAATTAAAAAAAAAAGGTTAGGGGCGCCTGGGTGGCTCAGTGGGTTAAGCCTCTGCCTTCAGCTCGGGTCATGATCTCAGGGTCCTGGGATCGAGTCCCACATCGGGCTCTCTGCTCAGCAGGGAGCCTGCTTCCCTCTCTCTCTCTGCCTGCCTCTCTGTCTACTTGTGATCTCTGTCAAATTAAAAAAAAAAAAAAAAAAAAAAAGGTTATTTATCCCATCTTTCCTAGAAAATTATATATTAGGATAGCAAAGTTGTAGGTAAAATCTATTCTGGCTAGTAAATGCAAGAATGATTTAAGGAAAAAAAAAAAATGAGACTACCACCATTCTGTAATCCTGATGAAATACTCTAGCCAGTGATGATCAATGGCTGTGGTCATGGGATACAGACATTACATACTTCTCCCCACTGATGTAAACATTACCGTCTATAAAGTAGCTTTGCCTATCATTTCAAAAAAAGAAAAAAGAAAAACACCTCAATCTCATCAAGTCTCTAGATCTCACTCCTTATTTATAGGAAATACAGCAGACTGAGGAAAACAGAAAATACAAAAATACCACAGGGATCCTATCAATAAAATCCAGATGGTTGGAAACTTTACATTGTAAACTACCTACTTTTCCCCAAAAAACAGCAAGAATGTTGTTTTTAATGGTAGGCCCCATCAAGAAAAATGAGGAGACTACAAGGAGAGTCATAGCAACATTTGAGGTATATGGACTTCATTTGGATCCTGATTTCAAAAAAGTACATAGTAAAAATCAACTGTGAGAAAACTGAGTAAATATGAACACTAATAAGGATATTAAGGATTTTTATTTTTTTTTTAATTTTAAAAAGATTTTATTTATTTATTTGAGAGACAGAGATCACAAGTAGGCAGAGAGGCACGCAGAGAGAGAGAGGAAGGGAAGCAGGTTCCCCGCCGAGCAGAAAGCCCGATGCGGGGCTCGATCCCAGGACCCTGGGATCATGACCTGAGCCGAAGGCAGAGGCTTTAACCCACTGAGCCACCCAGGTGCCCCAGGATATTAAGAATTTTTAAAAGACACTGTAATAGTACCATGGTTAGGTTAAAAAAAAAAAAAAAAGGCACCAAAGATACACACTACAATATTTATAGATGACAATGTGTGAGATTTGATTCAAAACAACTGGAAAGTAGATGGGAATGTAGATTAAACAAGACTGGGCAAGAGTCAACAACTGCTGAGGCTGGGGGATGAATATACATGGTTCTCCCTACTTCTCTGAATTTGAGAAATTTTCAAAATAAAAATTATTTTTTAAAAATTTATGTGATAGGCAGTGAGAGAGCACAAGCAGGGGGCATGGGAGTGGGAGAGGGAGAAGTAGACTCCCCTCAGAGCAGGGAGCCCAATGCAGGGCTGGATCCCAGGACCCCGGGATTGTGACCTGAGCTGAAGGCAGACATTTAACTGACGGAACCACCGAGGTGCCCCAAAACAAAAAATTATTAACATCTTAAAAAACTAAAGAATGCTGCATCTCCAAATTACAACACTTTCTACCTCTGACTCTGAGGACAATGAGAGTAAAACACTAAGAAGTAAAGTTTATTACAGCAGACTCCTGAATAATGAGGGGTGCTGACCCCCATGCGGTAGAAAACCTGCCTATAACTTCTGGCGCTCCAAAACTTAACTACTAGGAGCCTACTGTTGGCTGCAGGTTTTACCTATAAACAAGCAATTAACACATATTTTGTATGTGTTATGTATTATATTCTGTATCCTCACAATAAAGTAAGCTGGGGAAAAGGAAATGTTATTAAGAAACCACAGGGGGAAAAAAATCCATTTAAAGTACTTTACTGTATTCATCGGGGAAAAAGAAATTCCGTGTACAAGTGGACTCAAGCAATTCAAACCCATGTTTTCTTCAGGGTCAACTGTACTACTGTTTTTACTTTTTTTTTTTTTTACTACTGTTTAAACATTAAACATAAAGATGCTCTCCAACATGTATTATAGAAGTTTAATATTAGTGTATGGAGATGTTCATAAAGGTTTAAGCAGTATCCCTATTACCGTCTATTCCCAAATTACCTGAACTGTTTCCAAAATCCTCTGGGCACATAGTACTGTAGACGAGAAGCAGCTAAATGACCAAAGATGACTTGAAGGTGTCTTAGGACACCGATATTATACTCCTTCCTATCTTCTGTTTTACTTAATGCTGGTTTGTCTTCAAATTGTTGAGGATATCCAAACACATCATCTCTGGGATCAACATTGCTCTAGATATGAAAAAATATTAATAAGTTAATCCAACTTTAAAGTACAAGAAAGTATTTTGAGACAAACGCCAGTTAGTGAACAAATGATTTATCGTTTGTACTTCTATTTCTTATTTCCAAAGCACTTAACTTCCAATTTATAAATTTTAATTTACAATATAAGTGTTTATCCCCACCATTTCACAGAAGAGTTGTCATAAAGAAATAACCCTGCCTGTATACTAGAAAGGTAGGTAATTAAGGCAACATAGTAGAGTTGAGGTATTTAACGCAGACTGAACTGGACCCCAGGGCAGGTGCTGCCACTGAGAAGCTGGCTAACCTTGAGCAGGTCAGCTACTTTATGTTTCTTTTTCTTTCTTTCTTTTTTTTCAAGATTTACTTATTTATTTCAGTCAGAGAGAGAGTGAGCTAGAGAGAGAGCACGCACACACACAAGCAGGGGGAAAAGCAGACTCCCAGCTGAGCAGGGAGCCTGATGCGGGACTAGATCCAGGACCCCGGGATCATGACCTGAGCCGAAGGCAGAGGCTTTAACCCTCTGAGCCACCCAGGCGCCCCAGATGCTTAACCTTTTTAAGGTTTCAGAAGCCCTGTAAGCATTAAACTACCTCAGAGCTAACTGAGCCACCCAGGCTTAACCTTCATGTTTCTAAGCTTCAGTGTTTCCTCATGGGGATGTGTGGCTGTGGGGAGGATTAGGAGGTGCTCAGAACTTCGAATAGTCAATAAAATATGCATATTAAGAGTAGTACTCTTCAAAAAATGATGCTGGAAAAACTAGATATCCTCATGCAAAAGAATAAAGTTGGACTCCTCCCTAACACCATATACAAAAATTAACTCAATACTGATCAAACACCTGAAAGCAAGAGGTAAAATTATGACATTCTTAGAAGAGAACATAGGGTAAAAATGTCACAACATTGAATTAGGTGGTAATTTGTTGGCTAGGACAGCAAAGGCACAGCTAACAAAAGAAAAATGAGACATAATGGACCTCAGGAAAATGGAAACTGGAACCCCTGCACACTGTTGGTAGAAATGTGAAACAGTGCAATCACTGTGGATCAGTTCCTTAAAAATTAAAAACCATATGATCCAGCAATTCCATTTCTGGATATATGCCAAGAAATGAAAGAAAGGTCTTGAAGAGAGAGGTTTGTATACCCACCTTCATAGGAGTACTATTCACAATCGCCAAAATGTGGCAGCCACCCAAGTGCCCACTGATGATCAATGAACAAAACATGGTCTGTCCACACAGTGGAATATTACTCAGCCTTAAAAAGGAAGAAAATTCGGACATATGCTACAACATGGCTAAACCACGGACATTATGTTGAGTGAAATAAGCCAGTCACAGAAAGACAAATATGGGATGATTCCACTTATATGAGGTACCTAGAAGAGTCAAATTCATAGAGATGGAAAGAGAATTGCGGTACCAGGGCCTTTGATACAGAAACAGAGAATATCTAGTCCCTGTCCATGAGAAACTCTGTCCAGGGATGGAAACAAGAACACAGGCAAAAGCAAAGAACCAACAAAACCCTGCAAGTGCAGTGGCATGCCAAAACAACACAGAGCAGAAGGTACCATGAAAGCGAAGATGAGACACCTTATTTGAAATTACATCATATTTGGTCTGCCTTGCAGTACAATTAGCTATCTCTCCTTGTGCTTACTCTCAACATCCCAGAGATGTGATGGGCTATAGGACTAGCATTTCAATTTCCACTCCAAAGAGGGATTCTTAACCGGGTATAGGTGCAAAGCATCCCCACTATGAAGCTTTTAACAAGGTAAACAATGCTCAGACCCTAACCCCTGTGATGATGTGGTTCAGTAGATCTGGGGAAGAACTGGGACAGGTATGTTTCAGAAGCCCTGTAAGTATTAAACTACCTCAGAGCAAATCGCTGTGGTGACTGAAGAGAGGGAAGGAGGAAAGAACCACTGAAGATATTTACAATTAGAACACATTCTGGCTTTTCTCTGCAGTTCTCACCAACACCATAAACAGGAAAAGATAAAATAAAAACAAAGAAATACAGGATGGATATAAACATGACCACGACTAAGTCTTGCAATATTCTCTTCTTGAAAGAGCTGTGCCATAATTATGTCAAATCTGGTCCGCCACTATAACCAAACTTTTCCATAGCTTTACTGTGCAATGCATACTCAGTAAGGAGCCTAAATTTTGTCAAAAGACTACATGATGTCTGAGGTAGAGAGAGGTTTGTTGCTTAAGCAAGAAGAGCTTTGATCTGAGGCAAATGTAAAAGTAACCTAAAAGCAAGCACAGATAATGAAACTGGCACAGAGTATAACAGCATAAATTAATGGAGATATATTTAAAAATATCAGGTAGAAAAGTGAAAATATAATTTAAATTATAAAAATGAAGATCCTTATGATTATGCAAACTCCAAATTATATTAAACACTTAACACAAAAAAACTGAGTATGTGAACTGCTGCTTTCAAACATATATACCACCATGAAAATGAACTGCAGTGTAAAGTCTGGCAGCTAGTGAGCACCAGATTATGTCAAGACACAGCAGTCCACGCTGGGAGACTCCAGCTTTATTTTCAAATATGTATCAACAAGTCCAGCAAAAGTACAAGACTCTGTAAGAGAGAATGATAGTATCTGGTAGCAGAATTTCAAACAGAAAACAGAAATGCTAAATAAAATTTACCTCATTGTCCTGCTTCTCATCCCCAGACATATCATCATCTACATCACTACCTGTGCCTTCAATTGCAAGAATACCGTTCCTGATGGAGGGAATCATGTAGAGTTGCTGAATCACAGAATTCATGTAGCAAGTAGCACCAGCATTTTTCAGGCCCACAAATCCTTTAGGTGGGCGGGGTCCAACAGGTGGCAGATATTCCCACTCTGTAAGTGCTTCACAAGCTGAGAGAAGGGAAAAGGTTCTTGTAGTACAAACATAACCATTTTGTCCACTTTTAGCTCTAGTAAGCTGGTAAGTGAACATTACCAACAATTCCACTACTTTCCCAGCCAGATGAAGCAGTACATTGAGTACAAGTTTACCCCTCAACAAACTGAAGGGATGCAGCAACTTGTACCACTATAGGGTTTCTTACCCCACCATTTGAAACCCCGTGTCTTACCTAGCACTGCTTCTATGGAAATGTCAGAAGCAATCTCCTTGCTAATTTCTATGCTAATAATGCTAATTTTTATGCGCTCACTTTATTTTTTTAATTTTTACTCTTTAAAGATTTTATTAGAGGGCAAGCGAGCGAGCACAAGTTGGGGGGGTGATGAGGAGTGAGAAGCAGGGAGCCTGATAGTGGACTCAATCCTGGGACTCTGGGATTCTGACCTGAGCTGAAGGCAGACACTTAACCTACTAAGCCACCCAGACGCCCCTCTATGTGCTCCTTTTACTTTTAGTTTTACTGTTTAGTCATTATGAACTTTAATTTTTTTCAACTTTTGTAGGTTTCTTAAAGTGTCTTCAAATTCATTCTGACATGTAATGTTAATATAAATACACCGATGTATTATATAGCTTGCTCAGTTTTAAAGCATCCTAGGCCCACCTGGGTTCTTATCCAGGTTCTGTTGTTTACCAACTCTTTTCACCTTCAGGTAAGCTTCTGTTTCCTTTGTAATAAATGTAATAACAGTGACACTTGCTCTGCCTATAACTGCAATGTTATTTTGAGGAGCTGATGAAATAGTGGATTTGAGAAGTCTTTTAGAATTGTAAATCACCGTATGCCTCCCTCTACCTGGTAGTATAAACCAGGAAACAGTGTAAATATTATCACTGTCTACAGGGCTGGTTAAATAAATTATAGTATACTGAATTAAAAAGTATATAGCCAAAAAATGGAATTAGGCAGATATGTATGTGTCGATAGGGAACAACTGCAGATATATTAAGGGGAAAACAAAGTGAAGACACTGTGTATACCATATGCCAATCTGTGGTTAAAAATAAAAACTATACCAAAAAAGACTTTGCATGTGGATTTTCCATATAGTAATGCTCAAAGGACAGACACAAACTGACAATAATAGTTATTACAGCTATTAAAGGGGAGCCGCGGACTAAAATGGGCAGGAAACGTTTCTAGTATGTAGCTTCTTTGGTACTTCAAATTTTTACCATGTTCTACTCAAAAACAAGCAGCCTGTTTCTGCCATCTTCAAGCCTATAAAGGCATACTCAGAATAAGACTTCTGAAACAGCAAATATATCTAGAGGGCTGTGGTCCAAGGCCACTTTTTGCTGGCTAGTAGCAGGGTCCTCCAAAACCAGAGCACACAACTCATCTTAAAATTGAAGGTGATGACTGCCCAAGATAAAACAATTCTATATAGGCAAGAGATGTGCTCCCATATACAAAGCAAAGGACAACACGGTGACTCCTGGTGGCAGACTGAACAAAACTGGATGAATCTGGGGAGAGGTTACCCATGTCCATGGAAGCAGTGGCATGGTTCATGCCAAATTTCAAAGCAAGCTTCCTGCAAGGCCAAGGGACACAGAATCTGTGTGATACCATACCCCTGGAGAGTGGTTAAGCTTATTGAAAATTAAATGAATAAATGTGTGGATTTGTTAAAAAACAAACAAAACAAAGAACGCTGAACAAACAAAAGACTCTTTTTAACCTCCACCTTATTATACACAGATTTGGTAGAATAAATAGCTAATGGTAAAACCTTTTTTTTTTTAATGGTCTAAACTTTTAAGCAGTTTAATCAGAATCTCCTAAAATGTTATTAAAAATGTCCTTATCTTCTGAAATACAACATATCAAAAAATTTCATGTTTTTAAATGTTTACTGTAATCAATTATATCCTTAAGCTTTGAGGATAAACATGGTTTTCTCTTTAATTATTTGTTAGATTCCTTATTTCTGCTTTTCCAGTCATTTAATACCGCCCCCCCATCCTTTTGGAGCTTCAGTTCCAGATCTCTACGATCTGGAGTCTACAGTCTATCTCAAGGGCTTTTGTGTGAGCATTACCTGAGGACTTAAACTGCATTAGAATGTTATCTTCTCACATTCTCATCTTTTAAAACCAGATTTTCTTTGGGCTCATATGAAAATAATATTAAAGAGCTTCTAAGTAAGGGCCTGAAAGGTATTCCAAGGAATGCAACTTGAGTTTTAAATTTGAACTCTGGCATTTATTTTGACTACTTATTACTGTGGTTTGGGTTTTATTCCAGGTTTGATGGAGAAGAAATTTATTTTGCTAAATACTCAGACCCCTTACAGAAGACATTTAAAAAACACTTGAAAATTTTTCTGCATCAAGACTCTTTGCTTGTAATGGTGTGAAATTATATATCTATCTCCTACAAATGTTAAGTAGTTGCTGAAAGAAAAACACGAGCTGAAGATGTTTACTTAAAAAAAATTAGGAAAATAGAATTTGAAATTAGAGAATTATCTGTCATCAAAACACTGCATTTTCGTATACTTACTAGTTATTGCTGTGCCAATATAATACATTTCAGTCAAAGAATCTACTATCTGTTTGAGATTCCTCACGCAGCCAACAGCTAATGCTACAAGTAACTCAAAACCAGCGTTAATGGTAGCTGGGGAGCTACAGACTGGAATTGCCTGTTCAGCGGGCAGCTCTCCATTTCTCATATATTGCAGGTAAACATTGGATGCAGGGAAGATGAAATCATCAATTAATTCCTACAAAAGTTGAAAAAAAGATTACGTATTAGCAATTACATATGTATATGTTATATATAGTTCTATTTCTATAATGTTTATGACAAAGTTGTGTGTATACATTTATCTTTTTTAAGGAAAGAAAGAAACGTCTCTTGGAAGGAAATAACGTTAAATTACTTGTCAGAATTAAAGCTATCATTACATCTGAGAAAACTTACTTGGATTCTCTAATAAAAAAATTCTACTTCAAAACACTATTTACTACAACTAACAAATATACCAAGTTTCTCTGATTAAGTATTAAGAGCAAGTTGACTATAGCACTTAACATTTTAAGTAAGTTTACTCTTTTGTTTTCTTTAGAGATTTTATTTATTTGAAAGAGAGCAGAGCAGGAGAGAAAGTACAAGTGGGGAGGCGGGGCAGAGGGAGAAGGAGAAGCAGGATCCTGGCTGAGCAGGGAGCCTGATACGGGGCTTGGCTCGATCCTAGGACCCTGAGATCATGAGCTGAGCTGAAGGCAGATGCTCAGTTGACTGGGCACCCAGGTGCCCCATGTTTACTCCTTTAATCATATGTGTGCCAAAACTAATTTTGAATAAAAATAACATGTACTAAAATGATACTTTTTGTTTCTTTGAGTTACCACACATGTGAATAAAGTCATTAAAGAAATAGGATAAACATGATGCAATCTCACAAATATGTGTTGTTTAAAAAAGACTGAAGTGAAAAATTCAGATTTTCTAAAAAAAAAAAATTCAAGTGTGTATTTACTTTATTAAATACATGGTATATTTTATTTACATACAAAATTCACAAAGTATATTTAAAAAAAATCACTGTAACCTCTATGAAGATTCTTAAAAAGAAGGCAGAAAAGGTCAAGATAATACACCAAAGACATGGTGTTATAAACCAGCCAGACAGATTTGGTAACAAACATCGAGGAGGTCAGGATATCTAGTTTTGGACAAAACTTACTTTAATGAGATTAGCACCTCCTTTTTCACAACCAATATGATACTTTTTCTCAGGGGTTTGAAAGGCCAGTAATTCTTTTGTTACCCCAAGGTGACCTTCTAAGATTGTCTCTTCAACACCTGTTTCACCTGTTCTTTTAACATCATCCTGCCAAAGAAAAAATAACAAATGTCTAATTTATGGAAGGGAGGTAAGGAGGGAGAGAGAAGCCACAATGATAGAACTAGAAACACATGAAGTAATTCCCCCAAACCTTTCCATTCTTTTTTAAAATTTTATTTTAAAAAATCAATCAATTAATCATCCAGTATAGTTAACATACACTGTAGTATTAGTTCCAGGTGTACAATATAGTGATTCACCACTTCCGTACATCATGCAATGCTTGTCATGACAAGGGCCCTCTTTACTACCCCCATCACCTATTCCCCCCACCTCCCCTCTGGTAACCATCTGTTAGTTCTCTATCGTTAAGACTCTTTTTCTTGCCAAAGCTTTCCCTTCTAAGCAAGATGAAATCATCTTCAGAACTTTTAGGGCTACAGAAGCTACGTATCTCTTCAGAAATAAATTCTCATACAATTCTAAGTAAAGAGTATTCGGTGTTAACATCAAGACTTAAGTGCTAGTCTGTACACACTTTTTTTTTTTTTTTTGGTTAAAGATTTTACTTATTTATTTGACAGAGAGAGACCACAAGCAGGCAGAGGCGGGTGGGGCGGGGTGGAGGAAGGGAGGGGAAGCAGGATCCCCACTGACCAGAGAGCCAGATGCCGAACTTGGTCCAAGGACCCTGAGATCATGACCTGAGCCAAAGGCAGAGGCTCAATCCACTGAGCCACCCAGGTGACCCATACACACTGATTTTTGATGAGAACAATTCAAAGGTTTTACAAGATGAAAATTTGCAAAAAGTCCCAAGATTCTAAAATGGAAGAGGCTGAAAAATCAGTATTTCAAGCTCCAAGTAGAACAAAGCATTTTGTTTTGCATTCATTCCGTGAATCATGAGTTACTAAGACCCACCATCACAGAGTATATTCTTTGGTCCTTTTTATTACTCTTTGGTGTTTTTCACTTAACCAAAATGCTCAAAACTACAAACTATAATTAATAAAACACTCTATTTATCGATACAATAAACATAGTATTAAAGGTAACTTACCCTAATTCTCTTAAGCCAATCAATTTCATTATTGAGAAGAACTTCAGCATTGGGTATGTTAATATTACTATTGTAAGCGTAATTAAGAAGGTGTCTTAAAAGGGTGAAGTAGTCGCCTGAATGCTTAGCTCTCTCTCTGGCTGTGCTCTGAAACAATAAAGTAAAATAATATGAATTCACATGGCCATGCACAGAAGCCACTTTTTAAAAACCTAGAGATAACTAGAGCAGAGAACTAAAATAACATGGGAAGTTAAGAATATTTACTTAATAAATGCGGGCTGTTCTAACTTAAATATAAGCTAAATCCATACATTCCTGAATGCCTTGTTTAAAGAATTAATCACATTGAGAAGCACATTAAAAAATGTCTCACCCCCAACACGGTGAAGAGCAGAGTAATGAAGAAAAGTAGAGGCCTGTGTCCCATGCAACATCTGGTGCACATCAAAAAGAACTGCTCTTGTGCGACCTGGCGAACAGTTCTGAAATAAAAGCGTTTCACATTTAACATATTATTTGCACGAAGTAAAAAAAAAAGAAAAGAAAAAACAAAAACAAAACAAAACAAAAAAACCCCCCAAAAACAAAACCCATAAATATTCCAACACCAGCCTGTCTTTGGGGGGGGGAGGGATGGGGTGGAATAAAGGTGAATTAAAAGTAAAAACACAAGGATATAAGGTAACGCCCCCTGAAGCCCACAACCTGGAACGCATGAATATAGGCTGTACAGCAGGAACCTCAAATTGTCCTAGAAGAGTTTGAGGGATACCCTGTAACATCCCTTTCTTGGAACAGGCTGGAAATGCTCTATTGAATACAAGATGCCTTACAGTGAGCCTTACACATCTTTTGGGCTGTCCACAGAATTTTTACTCACTGTGTTTTGGAGCACACAACTCTGTAGGAATTCTGTTGCAATTATAGTAAGGATAATGCTGCAATGTCCCTTTTATTATTCTAGTGGCTCCCAAAGCATGGTCCCCAGATCAGTAGCATTAGCATCATTTGGGAACTTGTTAAAAATGCAAATTATCAGGCCCCATTCTGGACCTACTGAATTAGAAATACTGGGAGTGCTACCCAGCAACCTGGGTTTTAATGAATCCTTCAGGTGACTTGAACGTGCACTAAAGATTGAAAACCACTGTATTATACAATATTCTATGATGACCCACGGGAAGAACTTATCTCTGGTCCAGTAGTGAGAACTTTACCTGATGACTATGAACCCTTTAAAAAAAATTATATACTATATACATGTGACCAGAACAAATGTCCAAGAGGGTAGAGAGATCACCTATTTACTGCTGTGCCTCAAGAACCTAGAATAGTGACCCACGTATAACAGGTGCTAACAATCAGTTCCGTTACCACATGCACAGATGCTGTTTGTTCATAAACAGTGATCTACGACTCCATTAGAAAGTAAACTCTTTCAGGGCAGGGCCTTGGTGACGCCAGGGTTTCTGACACCTGGAACAATGCCTGACATACGGGGAGATGCTTAACAAGTACCTGTTAAGCACCTGTGTATCTTACGGACATTGCAAACTACATTTCATGGGAAACTACTATGTTTCTGTCTTTGTGCTAGCTGACAGAGAGCTTAGAACCAAATTTCTGGCTCAGTATAAAGGACTCGACAGGCTACATTTTGTGTAGGTTTCTGGAAACCCATACATGGTCTTATAAACCAGGACTTTAGAAGCTGGTGGGTAAAATCTGAAGGAACCCAAGTAAACTGAAGTCAGGAGTACCTAAGTTTCTTGGGGAGAAAGTCTGTAACTTTAATTAGATTTTCATAGGTATATGTCATTCACATTGTCCTGGTTTATTTTTTTAAAACTCAGGTATGCAGCTCAAATAAAGTAGGGATCTATAAAAAGTTAGTATTTGTCATTTCCTGATGAAATCTCTCTCATAAATGTAGACTTCCGTAATGCTTTCAAAGAAACACGTGCCTATCATCAACAAATCGTATGGCCTGTATCTTTATGACATACTCAAAATCTCACTTCTTACCACTTCTAATACTACCATACTTCCAGCCACTGTCATCTTTTATTTGGACTGTCAGTTTTTCCTGACACTCTAGAACTTATTCTCAACAAAACAACCAGAATAAACTCAAAATGTAACTCAGAGCACACCATTCCTCTGCTCAAAACCCTACAATGGGATGCCCATCTCCCGGTAAAAAAACAATCCATGTTGTTAGAATGATCCATAAAATCCAAGCAGGCTGCCTATTAACTTTCTGACCTCATCTCCTACAGCTGCCTATCCTGCACTCACTGCTCCAGCCACACTCGTCTCCTTGCTGTTAACACATCAGGCATGTTCATGCCTCAGGACATTTACATCTGTTGTTCCTTCTGCTTAAAACATGCTTCCTCCATTATCTACATGGATTACTACCCTCCTCTTTCAGAGGTTTGTTTAAAGTCAAAATCAAACTCTAATGACTCCCCACTATTCCTTATCACCTCCATTTCTCTCTATAGCATTTATCACTAACATCCTATGTATTTTCCCACGTTTGCTCCTTCATACTCCCATCTCCTTTAGTTTGTAGACTCCAAGAAGGCTGACTTTCTTTTTTGTTTACTGCTATATTCCTAGTAGCTGGGATAGTGCCTGCTGATACATAATAGGTACTCGCTAAATTATTTGCCAAGACTGACTACCATATTAAAATCGAGTACTTAGGTCTGAGCATCAAAAGCCTTCTGCAAACTGACTCCCACTAATCTCCTTTACAGTATTATCCTGTACTCCTCTTTCACACATGAAACCAGACTACTCAGCTTTTCCCTGAAAGCACTATGCCAGGGGTGGCAAACTCAAATGTCTTCATCAATGTCAGGTAACATAAAGGAGTTGAATAACTAGGTAGAGTATAAGGCAAAAGGTGCTAGACGGGCTGGAAAAAAAACACAGCCACCTAAAGGAATTTCGATCAAACTGTGAGTGATTATAGTAAGTTTAGTGATACGATATGGAAACAGACCTCACCTAAACAAAGGTCTGGGAGACTTTTCAGAAAACTTAACAGAAAATGTGGCACTGAAGTTGAAACTTGTAAGCAGCAGCAAGTGTCAAATTGTGGAGTGTTTATAAACCAAATTTAAATGTTTAGACTTAACTCAAAGGCAATGGGAAGGCATGTAAAGACTTGTTACCAGGAAAACAATGGGATCATGCTTGGCAAAGATCATGCTGTCTGCAGTGTGGTCACAGGATGAGAGTAAAATACCTTAGTGGTGAAGCACTGGGGTGGGAAGATTAAGGATACTGCAGTTGTCTGGGCAATGGATGCTGGTTGTTTAGACGAGGGTAGCAGTATGGAGGAGGAAGAACGGAGTCCAACAACACAGAAGTAAAAATACCATAATAGGAACTGAGGTTGAGGGGGAGCATCGCCAATGCCCACCTTCCACTTGTATGCACATATAAATCTTACCGGAACCTGAGCTCATGTTACATTCGGCAAAGTACCTTCACTTCTGCTCTTTCTGGGTAGAAAGTAACTTATTCCTCTTCTAATTCCTAGAGTACTTTGCCTCTTATGACACAGATTTCTCTCTCCAAGCTCTTTGAGTGCAAGAACTATCTTATTTGACTTTGGACTTTGTCAAGCACATGGTAGAGACTCACATTAATTTGCTCATAGAGTATAATTACACAGAGTATAATCATGTGGCAGAAAGTCAGAACTCAAGAGGTAGGACACTGTCCTGTAACTTCAGCCTTAGTTCGGCCAGCAGCGGTCTACTGAGTTGCTACAGAATTAAGGGAGAAAGCAAACACGGGATATGCACTGTACATAGGTATACTGGTTAGTAATATTATGCAAGTATAAACTCTACCTGAGGGACAGCCTCATGTACACAGGGCCACAATCCTGCACCTGAAACTGTTGGGGCTGGATGTGTTTGGGGACTCAGACTTCAGAAAGGTAATGCCAACAAATTATGTTCAAGTCAGGTTTGCTGTCAAATTCTTACAACCTGGAAATAAGGGCCTTTGAACCTGCAGGGCAGGGTGACGGCCAGTCACCTAAAACTACCTAAAACTCAAAAAGATCTTGCTCTTAGAAGACTCTATCTGTTGTTGACTACAAGGGAACAGAGGCATACTGAGATAAAGTACTGTCTACAGATCTTTACTTCATTGTGTGAAGTTTCAGGGGAAGGAGGAGGGAACTGGGTCTAATTTCCTGTAGGGGGAATGTTCATAAAGGTCTTTAGAGGGCAGAAAACCCGTAAAACCAAGTGCAGCCAAGAAAGTGAAGTAAGTTCCTAATTTAAGATTTGAGAATCAATATAGAATAAAACATTTGCTACCTCTGGGTTTGACTTCACTAAAACTCTTCGGATAATCATCTTTCCTGTCCTCCTTCCCCCTGACTTGTTATCAAATAGAACCAGACTCACTCAACCTGTTTATTTATCTTCACATACTGGGTTATCTCATGATGATCACGTCTTTTCAAGGAGGTAACAAGCACAACCTACTGGGGGAGGGGAATCCTGTCAAAGGACTTTCTGAATTTCAAGGAAATTACCAAGGAACTTCTAAAATAGTAGACATTCCCACTATGTCACTTTACAGCATCCTCTGGAATGAGCATGTTATACCTATTCCATCAATGTACTTTTTTTTTTTAAAAAAGGCTTTATCACTAGGTTTTATTTCAGCAAACTTTATTTTGACGTTACATTAATTTCATCAGTGATTTCTGTCATTGCTGAATGGCATCTGAAAAAATAACCAAAGTGAACACCTTCTTTCTTTTCACATGATATATGGAAGACAGATTAATTACATGTAACAGTGACACTAATTAGAGCTCCAGTTTAAAGAGTTAGCCCATGAAGGTCAGGATTAGAATGACATGAGGATGGAAACCAACATTTTCTACAAATCTGATTGACTTGCACAAAAAAGTCCAAAACAAAGCTTATGCCACTGATTAAATGATCTTGAATTGAAAACAAGGGCTTTAATTACTTGCTCTTTGGTCTCATTATAAAATGCAACAAGTTCTTACCATAACCCTGACTTGTGAATTTCATAGTGAATTAACAATTTCTCTCGAAGCAAACAAACCAAAAAACCTGGCATCTACATATCCAAGACAGGAGGTGAATGTCCTGTTTAAGTGAAATCTTACCAACCAAATTTTTAAAATGGGCTAAAATATATATCTCTTGAGTGAAACTAAGTTCTGAAATTAGGGAAAAAAATTAATTTTACTTTGAGATTTGATGTTGCCATTTTGCAGAGACTAAAACCAAAGTCAGGTCTATGCAAAATGTGGTTAAAAAAAATCTTCTTAAACACTATCATGCTATAGAGACAAAAACCACTTGATTTCTGGGACAAATTCTGCCAGCATAAATTCATTTCTGTGTAACAAAGATCAAGTTTCTTACAATTATAAAGATACTTACTTGCTGTGACAGTGTAATAGTAAGTCAATAATGAATGTCTGCCAAGCCTTTTCTTTACTAAGAGCATCCAAGGCTGTCGGAATCAAGGCAAAACACAACGTCATCACTTCCAATGCTTCACAGCAAACCTGTTCATCTTCCAAGTCTGGCTCATTGCCCGCGTTGGTCTGTAAAATTATGGTCAGAGGCAAGTTACCTAGAGTTGCATTTAAGAAAAATCTCACACAACTTCAAGTTGTAAGTTAAAACTTACAGACTCACTTAAACCATTTGGCCTCAGCCTCTCTACCTGCAACTTGAGACCCATTTAAGAATAGTATGGAAATGATTATAGTACGGAGATAGTATGGAAATGAATAGTGATGTCTAATTCCAGTATTTTGCTATATCCCAAGGAACAATGAAGGAACACACTGAGAATATCACTTGTTTCTCTATCCTTCAGGCTCCTAGCGATCTTCTGAAACTAACAATCACTCCTTTTCTTTTTTTTTTAAAGATTTTATTTTTATTTATTTGTCGGAGAGAGTGAGCACAGGCAGACAGAGAGGTAGGCAGAGGCAGAGGGAGAAGCAGGCTCCCTGCTGAGCAAGGAGCCCGATATGGGACTCGATCCCAGGACGCCGGGATCATGACCTGAGCCGAAGGCAGCTGCTTAACCAACTGAGCCACCCAGGCGTCCCAATCACTCCTTTCTTAAGGCACACTCTAGCACTGCAGAGTTAGGAACTTATGACTAGTTCCACAAGGTAGTGTACCTACAGTGCCATTGTATTCTAAAGCAAATTTCTTAGACAATTGTTCAGGAAGGTTTTACAACCTAAAATATGCTTGGGTAGGTAGCTAATAAATTATGATCTGACTTTATAAAAAAGTGATGATTACAATACATGCCTAAAAAACAAGAAGCATTCAAATACTAGCTGAATGGGGGCACCTGGGTGGCTCAGTTAAGTGTCTGATTTCAGCTCAGGTCAAGATTTTCGGCTCCTGGGATTAAGCCCTGTATCAAGCTCCGTGCTTGGCGGGGAGCCTACTTCTCCCCCTCCCTCTATCCCTCCCCCAACTCATGCTCTCTAATAAATAAAATCTTAAAACAAACAAACAAACAAAAAAACTTAGTTGAATGCCCAGGAACTGTACCAGACAGATTCTAAAATGTATCCAAGGAAAAACAGGGTTATGTTGGCCATAAAAAGGAAGGTCTACCAAGCCCAAAAGTTCCTATAAATTTAATTTCCTCTTCTAAATATTCAGCAGTGATTATGAGGGGTAAGTACATGTAATAGGAAATGAAGGAGTCAAACACAGCCTCACTTCTGTAAATAATTTGCTTCATCTAAGGGAAGGTCAGAGTTGATACCTAACTGGCTCACACTCTTTCTACCTTTGACTGCTTTATTTTTTATTTTTTTTAAAAGATTTTATTTATTTATTTGACAGACAGAGATCACAAGTAGGCAGAGAGGCAGGCAGAGAGAGAGAGAGAGAGAGAGGGAGGGAGGGAGAGAGAGGAGGAAGCAGGTTCTCCGCTGAGCAGAGAGTCTGAGGTGAGGCTCGATCCCAGGACCCCGAGATCATGACCTGAGCTGAAGGCAGAGGCTTTAACCCACTGAGCCACCCAGGCGCCCCTACTTTGACTGCTTTAACAGACAAAAATATTTAAAATGTTAGGACACCACAGCTGACAGTTAACTAAACTAAAATTTACATATGACAGAAAGATAATGAAAGAAGAAAAATGGAGAGAATAGGAAAAAGCAAATTCAATAGGAGATCATATTTGAGTCTAGTGAGAAGTAGAAAAACATCGTTTCATATTTTAAAAAGCAGCTTTACGGCAGGATTCTGAAGTATTTTATTTCAAAAGTAAAATTTTACTGTATTCTCATCTTACCTATAGCTACCATTTAATTGTCAGCCATGAAGATGCAAATGATTGGTAAAGATAGCAGATGTAATGATTCAGCCTCACACACAATTAACATTAATTTAAAAGGAAAATATTTTTAAGGTAACTCTTACCTTCTCATAAATTTTAGTGATTTCTTCATTTGGGCTAAATACTAGCTGTAATGCCCCACATCCTGATGCCCAGATGATTTTCTGAATAGCTCTAATTACACAGATATCAGGCATATATCTTGAAGCCTGCAAGACAATGCATAATAAAAATGATATGATAGCGTATAAGAGTAAAATAATAACTGGAAAAGAAAAAATGTTTCTCCTTGTAAAACTGCTTTTGTCCCTTTTTTTTCATTTAACAGCAATACCACAAAGCATGCTCTCCAAGTTATTATCTGGCCCTGTATTACTTTCAGAAGCATCTTAAAAAGACTACAAAGATGATCCCACCATCATTCTACTCATTTTTTTAACCCATAAAAAATGAAAACCAAGTCCACACAAACACTTGTACAGAAGTCACAGCAGCTTCATTCACAGTCAGAAGAAGAAAACAATCCACATGTCCTTTGCCAAGTGTACAATGTGGAGTATTCATAATAGGATACTCGGCAGCAAAAAGGAATGGACTAATGGTTTACAAAACACAGATAATTCTCAACATCGCTATTCAGAGTGGGAGAAACTAGACATATAGGAACACACACGGTAGAATTCCACCTGTATAAAATTCTAGAAAATGAAAACTATTCTACAGTGGCAAAAGATCACTGGTTACCTGGGGGTAGAGGGAAGGGACTGCAAAGGGACATACAGAATGATGGAAATGTTCTGTGTCTTGATTATGATGGTGGTTTCACAAATACCTGCATTTGTGAAGACTGAATTATATACTTTTAGAGGATGTTGTTTACTGTACATAGAGGATTCAAACCGGAAAGTACTAACGTTAGTATCAGGCAAAATTCGTGTTAAGGGAACTCTAGACTGAGACATTTATTAGAGTGAGTAGGCCTAGGAAAATTCAGCCTTGAGCTGTGATAAGGGTTATTTCTTAATTAAACAGAGGGTCAAACATAGAAATAGACACAGCAGGATTTCACAGCTTAGAAAGTTTAATACTAACCTCATCAGATATTTGCTGAGCAAGACGAATGGACACATTTCTAAGCATGCATTCAGATGATGGATTAGGAATGCTCTGAAGGGCACTTTGTAGCACCACGGCTTGATCATGAGTAACTTGGTTGACCTGAAAAAACAACCATTTTGCTTGAAGTAAGTAATTTGTACAGAACCAGACCCAACCACATGCTCCCCACCCATCGCCACTCCCTCCAAATGACCTCCCTTCCATATATACACATGGTAGAACTGCAGTGACTTAAACAAAAAGCAGCCCATATTGCCAACATTGTGGGCCTCCACTTTTTCTTATGCAACAAGGTGCTACACGTCCCTCTGCAAATACCCATTCTAGATTAATTCAACTTGTGTCTCTACATGTGGGCACAGTATAACTTGTGGACATAAGTGATAAACTGAAGTGATGACACCAATCCCTACCTAAAGACTCAATAAATTACTCCACACCTCTTACATGCGTGCTTCTGGGCAGACCCTGTTCCCATTTCCCCTGCTCATCATTTTCTTCTTTGAAAGGGAGAAACGTTAAGGAATTTCAGTCACAGCTACTGACATTTGCTATTATGACTATATGCGGTATTATTCCATATCACATATTTAATATAACATTATGTATCTAATCAACATTCCAATTTCCAGATTAAGACCTAAGCTATTTATAAAAAACAGAATTCCTAGAGCTCTTCTCTTCTATCTGTAAACTTAGTAAACCATCACTTGTGATGAATACAGAAGACCTCAAATTTTAGTCAGAATTAAGTGCATAGTTTGACCTCTCATAAGTAGACACTGAATTATGGCATGTCTTGAGAACTTTTGGTGAGATGGATCAAGGATGCCACCAAGGCAAAGACAGAGTCCAGAGTTGGAATAAGCTCAGAACTGGAGGTTAGGCCTATCAAGGTGGGAAGAGAGTGGCAACAGGCTAAGTCAATTACAACTTTCTTATTACCACCTGTATCTTCATATATCTGTCAGGTACAAGTTAGTAAGAGATGCATACAGAGTTTTTATCAGGTTTAAAGTAATCGAAAGCCAAACAGGGTTTAAAGGTGTAGGGAGGAATTGTCCTCTTAAATTAAGAGTATAGCCAGTAAAAAGCATTTTGACTTTTGATACAAATTTAAGAGACAGAAACCTCTAAAATAAGATACCACTGGAAAGGCACTCGAAACATTCTGCATCAACTGTGAACTCAAACTTTAAAAAATTACCATAAAGTGTATTACCGATGTCATGGGATTCACGCCTTCTACACCTGGCTGACAAGCTTCTGCCACAGCTCGAACGTGGCCATAGCCAATGGCAGTTAGCAACAGTTTGGCTATTTTAAGAGCATTGAGGTAAGCACCCCTTCGAGTTTCCATATCTGCATTTGGTAGGAAGTTATTTCTGGTTAGCATGCTCAGGACGAGGGGCAGGCCACCACTTTTCAAGAAGTGAAATTGAAAATCAGAGGAATCATCAGCCAGAGGTGCACCAGCAGGCATTAACAAGGCATAGACTACCTGGAAGAAGAAAAGGACTGTATTAAAAGGGTTTAAAAAGTTAACTTCCATTTTCCCTATCATCATTGCTAAGAAATTCTTGACCATTTAAAAAATATTTCATTATAATTGTAAGTGTTATCCATGTTCTTCAGATTACCACATAAAAAGGTCAAGTCAAAGAACATGAAATACATTCAAAAGGGAAAAAACCAACCTCTGTTAGGTATAGCACTTGTGAGGCTGAAGGACCAAAGAAAAGCGAGTCAAGAGATGGACTAAGGCTGCTTTCTCCAAGTTTGGCGTGATCTAAACAAATAGCTCTTAACTTTTCTATTGTTGTGCTATCTGTAAGAAAACAGGAGACACAGTCTAAAACACAACATAATCCATGCATTCATAGAATTTCACTTTTGGTATTTTGAAGATTACTTCAGTATGGCATAACCATCAATTCATTTGAGTTATAGGCTCATACCTCACAAGAAATAGCTGGATCTGGATTTAAAAAAAAAAAAAAAAAAATCACTACGAACTAGGACTTTCTTATCAGTCAACCCAAACATGAAGGAGGCGGTCTTCACCCAGTCAGAGACCTCAAATCAACATGCCTCCACGACCACTGGAAACCTAAAAAATACAGTACACTTCAAAAGGAAGTCATCCTTATGGAGATAACAAAAGATAAAAAATCAGAAGCTCTTCCTTCCAACTTCTCTATTGTTCACCCTCATGACACTACGCATTAACTGCTCTATTTTATTGAAAGGAGCTTAGTGGTACCTTAGAAACTGAATTGTAAAAGGAAAGACGCAGACGGAAAAAAAAAGAAGGAATACAGACACCTCGCCTAACACCACTTCACCATTATGAAAGACCTATAATAGCACCTGTTTTCCATTAGCCACAAGAAATCCAAAGAGGATTCTTGCTTTTATGAAAAGAGGCAAAAAGCAAAAATAGCATTCAGTGTTTGTTTTGCAGAAAGCTGTTCAAGAGGCAGTGTGCACCCCCAAGCAGAGAAAGTGGTCCTGTGAAGCTCCTTCCCTGGGAATGACATTCAGCATCAAGCCACCAGAGCTTCGGGCTGCCTCTGTGAGTTTCTGTGCTTTTTCTTATTTTGTGCATCCATTAGAATAAGATGTGTCCTAAGGTACCAGAAAAGCCTAAGAGGTTACTTTCTGAGTGTGGGAACACTCTAAAAAAATTTCCACATAAACTAGTGGTAACTGCTTCTTTAAAGGTTTTACACCATTTTGGCTTACAAAAGTTTTCATAAGAACACTCTAGTTTTGAGTAGGAGAAACCTACAGTCATTAATGTTTACCTCAAAGTAAGCACAGGGTTTTTTCCTTTTTATCCCCCCCCCAGTATTAAAACACCAGTTTCTTTCTTTCTTTCTTTTCTTTTTAAAAAGATTTTTATTTATTTATTTGACAGAGAGATCACAAGTAGGCAGAGAGGCAGGCAGAGAGAGACGAAGCAGGGAAGCAGGCTCCCTGCTGAGCAGAGAGCCCGATGCAGGGCTTGATCCCAGGACCTTGGGATCATGACCTGAGCCGAAGGCAGAGGCTTTAACCCACTGAGCCACCCAGGTGCCCCACCCAGTTTCTTTCTTTAAAGATTTTATTTATATGGAG
The DNA here is from genome assembly GCF_963455335.1 of Martes martes. NCBI lineage: Eukaryota > Metazoa > Chordata > Mammalia > Carnivora > Mustelidae > Martes > Martes martes. The sequence goes on along the minus strand of NC_137897.1, from coordinate 34,659,868 downwards.
AGGGGGAGGTAGAGGGAGAATCTCAAGCAGACACCATGCTGAATGTAGAGCCCATGTGGAACTCAGGAACTCAATCTCATGACCGGAGCCAAAACCAAGAGCTGGATGCTTAACTGACTGAGTCACCCAGGCACCCCCATCTTCCTTTTAAATCACAGTGAAAATAAATAATTTGAAAATGAAAACCACATGATACAATTCAGTGTTACCAAACACTCGAACTTAAGAATAGTCAATCAACTTTAGAAAGTACTTTATTACCATCAAATTATTTCCAAGGTAAATGTGCTATGATTAAAATACCACTTGATAAATAAGATGGCTTTAAAAAAAATTAAAAGCTTTTTTTTGAAGAATAAAGGTAACTGAAAATTACTGTAATTGCCATATGGCAAGCTAATTATATAGGCCTGGAAACAGCCTAGAACTATCTTATCAAAAAATCTTTAGTTTGTGGGCTGTCTGACTGACTCAGTGGAGCATGTGGCTCTTTACCTTAGGGTTATTAGTTCGAGCAGCAACGCTGAGTATAGAGATTACTGAAAAACAAAATGAAAAAAATCTTAAAAAAAAAATTTCAGTTTATATTAAAACTATTGGTTTTCCCTATTCTGAAGGGATAGTGACACATAATGTAACTAAATAAAATATAAATTTCTCATAATCAAACATTTGTGAATAGCTTCTCAGGTCATTAAATATTCATCCCCTGTATTATTTTTGTGGTTAAAATAACATTATGTCACTTTATGAGTTTAATCTCTATTATTGGGCATTTAGGTTTCTTCCCAGTATTTTTTTTTTTAACACTGAGAATTCTAGCAGGTAAATCTTCACAATTATTTATTTCATCAGGAAAAAAATCCCGCAAGCAGAAAGAACCACTAAGGTTCTAACTTCTAACATATAAACCAAATTAGTCTCTAAAAATAAACCTATTCATAGGCTGTATCTGAGAATGTCTTGCTGAATTTAAAAAATATTCTAAGTAGGGACACCTGGGTGGCTTAGTCGGTTGGGCTTTTGACTCAGGTCATGATCCCAGGGTCCTGGGATTAAACCTTCCATGAGGCTCCCTGCTCAGCAGGGAGTCTGCTTCTCCCTCTCCCCTGGTCCTGCTCTCTCTTAAATAAATAAAATCTTAAAAATACATATATATATAGATGTGTATTACTTCCTCAGTTTAATGAAAAGGCCTGGAAACAAGACACCCCAGTAGTACTAAGTTTCTGGTTTCTAAATACCCTCTCTCTCACAGAAAGGAGTAATGGCTGATTCCAGGGCTAGGATTAAAGTACTAGATGAGCTTTAAACATCTTGGGCTATATATATATAAAACACATCACAAATAAGGTTGCCAACCAGTAAATGTAGAAAGAATGATTAAGTTAAGTAAAATCACCATTTTGCAACCATTATAGGAAAAACTGATTCAAGCAATAATCACAAGGAATGGTTAAACCAGTAAGTAAAAGTCTGATGAGAAAAAAGTTAGAGTCTCAAAACATCTCTCCAAAAAAGGAAAAGTAACTTTACAGAGGAGAAACCTGCAGACATCAGTTAAGTGATCTGGGATAATGTCACCAATGAAGGACAAATGGACGTATGCCTCCTGGTATAATGCTGAGAAAGAGCATCATGTAAGTGGTATTCTGAGAGAAATGTACCATCTGTATGTAACATCAGGAACAGACAAAACCCAAGGAGACACATTCACACCACAACTGATCCGTGCTTTTCAAAACCATCAAACTCATAACAGTGAAAGACTGAGGAACTGTTCCAGATTAAAGACACCACATGAATCATGCAATATAAGAAGTGGAACTGGATTCTCAACCAGAAAACATTGTTTTAAGGTTTATTATGGGGAAAATTAGTAATTATGTATAAGGTCTATAAATTATCAATGCTATATTTTCTTTTTAAAAAAATTTATTTATTTATTTGAGAGAGAGAGAGAGAGAGAGAGAGAGCATGAGAGGGGAGGTCAGAGGGAGAAGCAGACTGCCCACGGAGCTGGAAGCCCAATGTGGGACTCTATCCCAGGTCTCTGGGGATCATGACCTGAGCTGAAGGCAGTTGCTTAACCAACTGAGCCACCCAGGTGCCCAATGCTGTATTTTCTGATTTTGATTAATACTGTGGCAATTTGAAGAGAATGTCCTTGTTCCTATAAAGCAATAGGTATTTAGGGATAAAAAGATAGGGTACCTACAACTTGTTCTCCAAAGGTCAGAAAAAAAATCTTACCACAGAATGACATAACAAATATAGCAAAATGTTAACAACTAGTGAATATGGGGAAGGGTAAATGAGATTGTACTGCTCTAAGTTTCAAATTATTTCATAAGAAATTAAGTTTTTATTTTATCTATTTTTCATAAGAGTTTATTTATTTTGACAGAGAAAAAGTGAGAGCACAAGCAGGGTAAGTGGCAGGCAGAGGGAGAGGGAGACTGCCCACAGAGCGGGAAGCCTGATGTGCAACTCGATTCCAGGACCCCGGGGATCATGACCTAAGCCAGAGGCAGACACCCAACTGACTGAGCCACTCAGGTGTCCAGAAATTAAGTTTTTAACAGGAAAAAAGGTACTCTTCAAAAATAAGAGACCAAGCAGGAAACAGAAGAAAATAAAGCACCTATCAGTATTAACCTTCAGGGAAATAAGTAAAGTCTATTAAGCTGTTACACGTTTCTAAAACCCCAATTAGCTCATATTCAAGTGGCAAATAAGAGAGTGTCAGTATAATGTAGAAAGTGCCAGTACAGCAGCAGATGTGCAACTTTCGAAAACCAAAACCAAAACCAACCTAACGAAAACCCCTTGGCCTGGCAGCTGTACAGCAAGGGGCCCTTTTAACTTCTTAGGAAAATGAAAAGTGAGCACCTGCATGCAGAGCTCATCCTGAGAGGTGCACTCCCAGCCTTTTAGGACTCTTGGCGGGTGTTTGTTCTGGGCCCACTTTCATGGCAGCCCATCTTGTCTCAGAGCTCCACTTCTCCCTGTGTTATCCCAGCACTACCAAGTCAGCATTTTCTATTGGTCTCATGCCTTTTCATTATCTGCTAAGGCAGCCTTCAGCCACACTCAACTACCTGGTGGGCTGTTCAAGCTCTTTCTGAAGAGTCCAATTATTTTTATTAGTGCTGTTTAAACTCTATGTGAAAGGGCTGCCTAGACTAGGGTATTACAGCCCAAGCAGGGTAAGGAGGACATCCTTGTGGGAGGAGGGGAGAAAAAATGTCAAGAAAGGCCCAAGACGTAAGAACCCGAGAACAGGGACTCTGCTACGGAAAAGGTGAAGAAAGAAGTCCTACAACAGTAGCTGTACAGAAGGCAAAGAACAAACAGATGAGAGAAAGAAGAAAAGCTTCAGAAAACAGTGAAATCTGACAGATTATATAATACAAATAACAGTGGGAAATTATTTTGAGAAGTTATTAGAAGATACATGGGATGAATCTGTTAGGTGTACAGAAAACTAAGAGAATGAAAAGGAGACATTATTATATCCAGTAAAAAAAAGTTGTCAGTAATCCAGGCAAACTACTTTTCACACTCCTGAAATGTAAATTTACATTTTAGTGTCAATTTTAGATAAGAATTGAAGCAAAAATGGGGAGAATTTGAGAATAAGACTTAAGTTTTCATCCCATGATAGAAACTCAGTAGGTATCTAAAATTGACAGACACAGCTGGACAAGGTTTATTTACAGATATAATGGTATAGACACATATAAGAAAAAAGCTGAACGTTGAAGTGGTTGTTTCTAAGGAATAAAAGAGGAACAGTGCCACAGATGACACATGGCCCATAATACAGTGCAGAGAGGTCAGACAGTAAATATTTAAGGCTTTGCGGGCCATAGGGTGTCGGCCACAACCACTGAGCTCTGCTATTTTAAAACAAAACCAGCCACAGTTAGTATGTAAGTGAATGAGCATGTCTGCACACTAATAAAAGTTTAGGACACTAAAATAAAAATTTCAGGGGTGCCTGGGTGGCTCAGTGGGTTAAAGCCTCTGCCTTCGGCTCAGGTCATGATCCCAGGGTTCTGGGATCGAGCCCCGCATCGGGCTCCCTGCTCTGCAGGGAGCCTGTTTCCCTTCCTCTCTGCCTACTTGTGATCTGTCAAATAAATAAATAAAACTTTAAAAAAATATTCATGTAATTTTCATGAGGCACAAAATATTCTCTCGATTTGCCCCCTCTCCCCATTTAAGAATGTAAAAGCCATCCTTGGCTCCTGGGCTATACAAAATCAGGCAGTGGGCTGAATTTGGCCGGTGAGCTGTAGTTTGCCAACTCCTGATGTGGTCTACATAACAAAGCATATTCCATCTAGACACAGAATTTGTTAATATACCCTTTTATGGTCCAGCGTGTATTTAATGAACATTAGAGATATAAAAAACTTACCTGGTGGCATAAGCTTCATAAGTACTCTTGCTCCATCTCTAAGAGGAGGCATATTTAGGCTGCTGCCTAAGTCTGCAACTTGCCAAAGGAAAGAGATGTATCTGGGATGCAGTGACATTATCTAGAATACAAAATATACAACATACTTAACTATAAATTACATGCCCCTCCCCCCGCCAAAACAGCTAAATAAGTAATTTCTACACTTCTGCTTCTGTCATTGCTACTCTCTCTAAAATGGCCTCCCTTACCCATCATCCCACCTGTAGAAAGCCTTCATGATACAGACCAAATATATTACCCAAGCTATCTCCAGTAATTTCTGAGGCAGCTCTTTTATTATTTTGTTTAATTATTTCTCTCATACATATAAGTTAGACTCCATATATGCCAAAAGCTGTCATGCCTGCTAACAGTTAAATTCCTAATCCAACTGTTGTAAGGAGCCAGTTCTTCTGACACTGGAGTGGCTGGTTATTATCATAGCCATTAAAATTCTTTTGGGGAGGGGTGGAAGGAGAGGGTAAGGAGGGGAGGAATCACTGTTCCTTTAGGTACAAGATATGTTAAGGACAACTTGAGAAAGACTGTACATCCTACAGAAACAGCTGTGAAGAAAGGATTCACTTCTGTGGTATGAATCAAGATACGGTGCTGTTTTTCTAAGTTTATATAGTCAGGAGTTTTAATTCAGCTGCATAACAGATTCATTTTATATAAACCTAACCATACTGTATCTAGAGGGAAATGTTTTAAATTTCAACCAAAATACGATCACCTTTCAGATCTATTCTGAAGTTGATGGTTAACTATATAGTTATGATATTTTGCCATATTAAATGTAAACTTCTCATTTGTTTTTCCTTGAGAAGTTTTTCCTTGAGAAGTTTAATATTAACAACAACAACAAAACCTATTATATATAGCCGGCCCTTCAACAACAGGAGTTTGAACTGCACAGATTCACTTACACACATTTTTCCCACAAATACAAGACAGTACTATAAATGTATTTTCTCTTCCTTATGATTTTAACATTTTCTTTTCTGTAGCTTTATTATAAAAATACAGTATATTATACATACTATATAATACAGTAAAAATATAAGTATATATATAACATAAAAATATGTGTTCATCAACTTGTGTTATTAGTAAGGCTTCTGGTCAACACTAAGCTATAAGTAGTTAAGTTTTGGGGGAGTTAAAATATATACATGAACTTTCTACTTCATCCGGGGGCTGGGTGGGAGGAATGAAGGGCAGGTGGTCAATATGAGGTCAAACTCGATTTCTTATTCTTTATTCTCAAACTGTATAGTCTCTTAATGCCTTGCATATAGTAGCTCAAACCATCTACTTACCACTCCAGGTAAACAGCTTTCCACTTCTGGATTGGGACCATCACTATAATGATTACCATGGTTTCCAGGAGACCCAGTTGAGGAATCAGAAGAACTATCAGGGCTTGAAGGCATATTGGAACTTATCTGTGTAAGTTTGGCTGTAATTAGCTGAAAATAATATACTAAGTTAGTATCAAAGACAAGAAAAAATATTCAAAACAGAAGTTAGTAACATACCAAAAAACAAACTAGAGGCAATACTTCCAGAAATACCATTTGTAGGTGCTGCCTAACAACCAAATAGTTGTTTTCACAAAACTTCTACTATATTTTAAGTACCATAATGCCCGTCTTACTGTTACAACCCAGATACCTAATAAAGAGCCTCACAAATAACAAATGCTCAATTAACATTTACTGAATAAAATGTTAACTAGTGAAATGAAAAATAATCTCAGGTTTGACTTTTATTCCTTAAAAAAAAAAAAAAAAAAAAAAAAAAAAGGCACCAACATTTTATTCATTTATTTGACAGCTTAACACACTGAACCACCCAGGTGCCGCAGGTTTGACCTTGAAAAGTTTAGTAATTACAGATACTTACTGATTTATCTTTCAAGTTTAATTGTCCAATCAACTTTCTGTCATCTGCAGGATCTATCAGTTCACCGCCCACAAAGAGCTCAATTTTTGTATGAGCTACATTGGCTTTAATACGGTTGAGAATATATCGTCTTACTGAACCGATCGTATCATTTGTATGAGACCATACGTCCAAGTCATCAACTTGTCTGCCCTGGTTTGGAAATCGAACTATAAAAGAGAGGTGTTTACCACGGAAAGCTCTGGGGGAAAAAAAAGAAAAAGGAAAAAACATTCTAGTCAGCAGAATTTCTTATCTTCTATGAACTTAATATTGAATATTTTCTTATTTAACAAGAGAAAAATGAGCTAAGGATACTTGTTATTTTTAGGATCTTGAAAATAAATTTATTGCCTTTAAATTAAAAATATTTTAAGTGATCTTGAAAATACAACAATCATTTTCCACTGTTATTTTTGTACCGATGCATGAAGAAAATGAGACTTATTTTAGATCATGACCTGAGCCAAAGGCAGCCACTTAACCGACTGAGCCACCCAGGTGTCCCACTATGACTATTTTTAAATGTGGAAAAAAAAAATAGCTTGAGAATATTAACAAAAATCCAAATATGTAAATTTTTTCTGAAAAAATATTAGTATCAAAGTTCACAACCAAATAATATTTATATTGATAGTATCTTTTTTTAAAAAAAAGTTTATTTATTTGAGATGAGAGCAAGCAAGCGAGTGAGAGAGAGCCAGAGTGGGGGGGTGGGGAGAGGGCCAAAGGGAGAAGCAGACTCCCAGTTGAGCAGGGAGCTCAACATGGGGCTTTATCTCAGGACCCGGAGATCATGACCTGAGCCACAGGCAGATGCTTAACTGACTGAGCCACCCAGGCGCCCCTGATAACATCTTCTCACAGGTAAGATACAACAAATAAAAATATATTCAAGAAGCAACTTTATATAATTTCATGGTTAGCAACGAGAACTCTTTTAAAATACTGATTGCATTCAGTCTACAAACATATCTAAATTATATTCTTGAATTACTCAATGGTGAGACCTTAAAAGAAATGTTAGTAGACAATTTCGAAGTATTTCCTGCTGTATCAGCTACCTGTCAAAAGCAGTCTTTAAGAGTTTTTCCAATTATTCTCCAATCTTACTATGCAATTAACTGTATAAATGAATGGCATCAAAATACTTCAACTCCATATTACCCTTAGCAACACTTAACAGGTACTGAAGTCATGGCAAGAGCAACAACAAAAAATACAAAGAGGAAACTAGACTTAAGGCCCTATCAAAACAACAACAAACAAACAAAAACTAGATCCTGGAAAAAAAGGTCTAGGAAAATACCAAATAGTTAATTAGAAGATCTGTTATTCACAAACCTTGACATAGGTAGAATTGTTCTTTCCTCGTGATAATCACTGTCACATTCATTTATGTACTCCCTTAACACAGTTAATACACGAACCATTCGAACAGCCTCCTGCCTTGCACAATTAATACTGTCTTTGTCACCATCCAAAACACATAGTGTGTCGTAAGAGGCTTTCAAACGATCAAAGCAAGACTGAATGAAGTCTTCATGGATTACCACCTACAAATAATGGGCCAAATAAAGACAGTCAAAAGATGCTTTAAAATGTAAAAACAAAAACAAAAAAATACATATAAAAACATCAATTCAATTAAAGATGGCAACAACTAATTATTTAAAGACAGCCAAGGGACGCCTGGGTGGCTCAGTTGGTTAAGCGGCTGCCTCTGGCTCAGGTCATGATCCCGGCGTCCTGGGATCGAGTCCCACATCGGGCTCCTTGCTCTGCAGGGAGCCTGCTTCTCCCTCTGCCACTCTGTCTGCCTGTGCTCACTCTCTCTCTCTCTCTCTCTCTGACAAGTAAATAAATAAAATCTTTAAAAAAAAAAAAAAAGTTAAAAAAAAAAAAAAGACAGCCAAGTTATTTAACCAAAGTCTATACTGATAATAAAACATACTATGTTTTGTCAAAGGAAGCTAGAGTTATGTATGTTAAGAAGTATGAACTAGATATTTAAAAAATGGACTTTGGAGTAGGTGGCAGAATCAAGAGAAGAAATTCATTTAAAATTCATGCCACAATTATACTCAAAATAATCACCTCACATAATTATCAAGACAAGATTAATTTAGATAGCATAATAGAGACACTAAATATTTTTGACAGATATATATATATATATTTTTAAAGATTTTATTTATTTATTTGACAGGCAGAGATCACAAGGAGGCAGAGGCAGGCAGAGGTTGGGGCGGGGGGGGGGCGGGGGGGGGAGGGAGCAGGCTACCTGCTGAGCAAAGAGCCCGATATGGGGCTAGATTCCAGGACCCTGGGATCATGACCTCAGCCAAAGGCAGAGGCTTTAACCCACTGAGCCACCCAGGCGCCCCGATAGATATATTTTTAAAAGTCACAACCCTGAAGTCAAGATCTGACCTGAAATTAAGAGTCAGATGCTCAACTGACTGAGCCACCCAGGTATTCCTCTTTTAGGTGTATTTTTAACAGGAGTTGAAACAGAACAATTTAAGTTAATTCAGAAATGAAGAAAAAATTCTCATCAGTGAAGAGTTATTTAATCAGAATTCTAATTTGTGGAAGTTTTAGTGAATGTCAATCCTCACCTGATTGACCTGTAGCCTAGGACCAAGGTTGGTATATATTTCTTTAAGAAGATCTATAGCTCTGCTGGCAATATCGTCATTACTTTGAATCACAACCTAGGTTCAAAAGATTCAAGTATAAACAACTTTCATGAAATATTTTAGCTGGACACTTCAACTCAAACCACACCCTTGGCTATTTTCAATGTATTACTCGGTAATAATCTGAGACTATATTTGATATTCAAGTAAATCAAGTAAAATTAAGTGAAAAAAAAAGACCACAGAAAGTAGTAAAATATAAAACTCAAGTCTTTGAATAAAGTAATTTAAGAACGGAAGGCACATACTACTAAGAACAAAATATGCTTTGACCAGTATTAACCCTGCAAACCAACACCTTGGAACCAAGCTGTAAGACACTGAAGGAGGAATTCAAATTACTTAAAAAGAAACAAAATATGCATGAAATACAGTTTAGGACAAAGAGCTACACTACACTCCCCTCCAGTTCTATAGATCTTTATCACTTATCTATAATTATACTGGTGGTTTTCAAACTATGTGCAGAACTCTAGGGGGTTGAGGAAATGTTTTAAGGCTAAACCCTCTGTAGGCCTGGGAAGAGGGAAGGCTGTGAAGCATAGGGGGAATGAGCAGAAAACACAAAAACCCAAAGAAAAAAACAACAGGCTCTCTCTCCTCCAACTACTTTTACATTTTGGAGTACTTAATGAAAAAGTCTGAATAACTGAATGACACAGTAAACGGTCCATGGTCAGCAGAAAAATATATTAAAAAAATATGAACTGCTGTGAACAGGTCAGACTTTTGAAGACAGAAACAATATACTGATACTATATTGCCACAACATGGACAGGCCCGGAGGGCACTATGCTAAGTGAAATAAATTTAGGGAAAGACAAATACTGTATGATTTCATTTGTATGTGGTATCTAAAAAACAAACAAATTAAAAAACTGATCTCATAGGTACAGAGAACAGACTGGTGGTTACCAGAGGCAGGGGATGGACAAAATGGGTGAGGGTGATTAAAAGGCACAAACTTGCCATTTATAAAATAAGTTAAATACAGAGGATGTAAAGTACACCACGGTAATTATAGTTAATAATACTATACTACATGCTTGGAAGTTGCCATCGGTTAATCTTCAAAGTTTTCATCACAAGAAAAAAGAAAATTTGTAACGGCATGTGGTGATGGATGGGGCGATCATTTTACAACAGATACAAATAACAATCATTATGTTGTGCACCTGAAACTAATACAATGTGTCAATTTTATCTCAATTAAAAAACATATATATTGAAACTAAAAAGGTGAAAAAATAAACAGATGGTATTTCGCTCCCTCAGGTGTTTAAAAACATCCCAAGTTGAAACACTGCCAATGAAATATACATTTGTAGTTCATTCTAAATAGTCTTCTCCTGTTCTGTTTTAGCATTGCATGTGTAACAACATTAACACGGAAGGAGAATGGATCTACACTAAATGAATAAAGAGAAGAACAGTAACTTCCATGGAGAGGCATGAAAAATGTGTACGGTCAGTGTATTTCTAAACACACCCACAAGGACATATTCTAAGCCAAGACAAAAGGATCATCAGTGACAGAGGGGGAAGGGAAGGGAGAGAAGAAAAACAAACCCAATGACGAATGACCCAATAAGATGAACTATCACTACCTTCTGGGACAAGCGTCAGAGCAGCATACACACATAATTTAGATGCAAAATTGTAACCCTTTTGCTATTTGAAAAATTTCATCGGAAAGAATGTTTATCAAGTTCCTACTTTTCACTTACCCTCCAAAGATAGTCTAATCCTATTAACTCCAAATCATCCATCATATATGCTCTCCTTTTGGCTACTAGTTTTCCTTCTCGACAATTCACAGCTTTGAAGAATCGCTCAAAACATTTCATTCCATTCTCAGTTAATAGGGATGGATCAAGCTGAAGCACATTACTTTCAAAGAAGTCTTTATTTATATCGGGATCCAAGTCTGGTTCATCCCCCATCAACTTGGAATACCACTTAAAGCAGGCTTCACGATCACAAAGGTAAACTGCATTCTCTGCTAAGCATTTCCATATTTGTTTTGCCTGAGGAGCACATAGCCACAGTTGGCCATCCTTCAATAAAAATCTTGGAAAAACAAAAAATGAGCAATTAGATCTACCTAATTTTTATGGTGAAAGGTAATCTATCAATATATGTAATAGTAATCCATCTATCACAACTGTATTTTAACTACAGTTAAAAAGATGTCAGTGCTTATTAATATCTTACCAAACTTAATTTTTATGTTGTAGTAAAAATTAAAAATAGTAATAATAATAAGAAAAATCAACTAGGTACTAATTCATTCATTTAACAAGCATATATTGGATGCCTACAATGTGACAGGAACTGGGCCTAAACTGAATAAAAGATTTGTTTACTGAACTTAAACAGTTTGGTCTTTGAAACCAGCCACTGCAAAACTACTGTTTAATGGGTTGAGTTTTACCATTCTGCTTCTACGGCATCATTGGAAAATGAGGTAGTTTCCAAGTGACTTTCACACATAAACATTTCATTAACTAATTTAAGTCAAAATTCCTTAAGTTTAATGCTTTCTGATGGTCAAATACACATCACTCAGTACCTGGACACATTAAACAGAGTAACTGCTATATGACTTAAACTTTTTCTGTTCATATTTAGCAGGATGCTTATCAATTATTCAGTGATGCTCTTTTTAGTTTTGTGAATGTTGGTTATTAAGACAATGAAGGTGAATTTCATTACAGCTATCTCTTCTGTTAACTCTGTATTTCTTTTAGCATTCCTCCACCTACCTATCTGCGAATGACAGGAAAAGAGAACACCTCACTTTATTCGGAATTAGCACAGAACTTCTAGCTAACATAACGATGGCTCCACGCCCAGTTATGGAGTAAGGTGCATGTATTTCATGTCAATGGGTTCCCTCATTACTTCCAAGCATTTTGGGATCTCAATCCTAGGGTTTTTGATATTTTAATAGAACTGTGGAGCTATGGGAGGCTTTCTAGCACCTAGTCCCACCTAACCCTGCTACCTCTCATTTAGAGATACAATATGAAATGTCCTCTGTGGTGACATACATTTGTTTTTCAAAGTCTTGTTGTTGTTTTTTAATAAAATGGCAAAAAACTTTCTTCAAGCAAAAATTCCATTTGGAAGTCCAATGTATAAAATACAAGTGGGGCTGTCCCAGTGTTGGGAGGAGGAGGAAAGAAAGAAGAAATGAGAAATCAAATCTCCACTGCTTCTTTAGAAATCTCAGAGGAAGCTCCTTAGAAGCCTTAAGGCTCCAAAACAGATTTGCAAAAATCACTGTCTACTATAAAAAGCATAGACCTTGAGTCAGATAGATCTAGTTGAGCGGTACAACTGGTGTCCATATTGGCTGCCAAATTTCAAAGAAGCTGGTTTAAACCATGCTGATCTCCACTTTTTTTTTTTTTTTAAGAGTTTATTTATTTATTTGACAGACAGAGATCACAAGTAGGCAGAGAGATGGGGAGCCTGGGTGGCTCAGTGGGTTAAAGCCTCTGCCTTCAGCTCAGGTCATGATCTCAATGTCCTGGGATCGAGCCCCGCATCAGGCTCCTTGCTCAGCGGGGAGCCTGCTTCCCTCTCACTCTCTGCCTGCCTCTCTGCCTACTTGTGATCTCTGTCAAAGAAATAAACAAGTAGGCAGAGAGGCAGGCAGAGAGTGAGAGGGAAGCAGGCTCCCCGCGGAGCAGGGAGCAGAGAGCCCTATGCGGGGCTCAATCCCAGGACCCTGAGATCATGACCTGAGCCGAAGACAGAGGCTTTAACCCCGAGCCACCCAGGCGCTCCCTCCACTTGCTTTTTAATCAAATGGGGGAGAATACCTGCCTTCTGCATGGCTATGAGGATTAAATGTAAACCATTTAATACAGGACAAGTAATGCAGTAAGTCAGGTGTTTTCCCCTTGAGTGTGTTGCTACAGGTCATGTAAACAGGTTTAACAGGCCATGGAGTAAAATAGGTCCTGCGACTCCAAACTTAAAGATAGTAGGAATCGTAACCATTTTTCTGTTCTATGTAACCTAAGGGATACAACACATACCAATCAATAACAGTGGCTCACTATGGCAGTGATTTTTTTATCTAGACAGGCAAGTCCTTCTATTTGGGTGCTTGAAAATCAAAACACACACAGAAAAAAAATTTCATTTTCAACAAATGCCGAATTTCTTAAAATCTGGTGGTGAGAGTTTTTCCCAAAGTTAAAATCATGTAACTATTTACATAAATGTTTTCCAGTAGATAAACACATAGTTTAGTAATAATAAACAAGTCCATAATTAACTTAGCTCAGGAGAAAAAAATCCCCCAATATGTCAAAATAATAAATGGAACAGATTTCCCAAAGCACTGACAATCTGAGCATTTCTCTTAGCACACTTACGAACTGAATAAGCATTTCTGCAGTATGTGGTTTCTAAATTTACATGAAACCGCTCATCAAAAATTCTTAAACAATTTCAAATCTTTAAGTGTATAATCATTAAAGGCTAATTATCACTGAGGAAATTCAAATTTAGCCTTGGACTACATTTAGCTATGGCTCAAGGGGATAAGCCTCTTTGCCTCATCACCAGCAGAACAATGTTATTGACACATTCAGGACCACCTTTGTCAGACACTGCAAGGATAAACAAGGCAGCAGTGGACAAAAACCACTCTTTAAGTGTTGAGCCAGCAGCCCCTTCTCTCCATTTCCTTATTGACTAGAATACCATTAAGGTGAGTATAGTTCTCCAGCTGGTTTTATCAAAATATGGGAATTTATTCTTCAAAAATAAACTTATTTTTAGCGAAAACAAGTATGAAGGAGGACAGAAGTCTCTCCAAAATCTTAAAATGTGCTCTCTTCAAATACTGCAAAGAAGAAAAAACTCAACCAATAATTTAAAAGTATTTAATCATAAACAGTTAGGGAAATGTCCTTCGAATTTTAGGTAATCATTTCCATGTGGGAATATAAAAGGTGGCAGGCAAACAGGACCTAACTATACAGCACATTAACTAAGCATTCTTTATCTGTCGTAAAGAGAACAACACTGATGATTTAAAACAAACCTAAGGAAGTTAAGCCGTTCTTGGACTTCTTGAACATGACTGTATCTACTTCCCAGCCTCACAGTTTGGGGGTCATAGTCTTCATGATCTGCAAATTAAGAAAAATCATGCATTATACACATGGATATCTGCAACACTGCTGACTTTAACCAAAGGAAATTAAGTCAGTCAAAAAGTCATTAATTCTTTATTAAAAGGCAACCTAAAGTTTATTCACCGTTTCTACCTATCTCTTATTTTCCCTACAAAAACAAACTTTTCGGGGCGCCTGGGTGGCTCAGTGTGTTAAGCCGCTGCCTTCGGCTCAGGTCATGATCTCAGGGTCTTGGGATCGAGTCCCGCATCGGGCTCTCTGCTCAGCCTCTCTGCCTACTTGTGAGCTCTCTCTGTCAAATAAATAAATAAAATCTTCAAAAAACAAAAACAAAAACTTTTCTTCTACTTAACCAAAAAAAAAAAAAAAGCGATCTGTTAAATGTGCTGCCAAAAACAATTCTTCAGGGACACCTGGATGGCTCAGTCGGTTGACTGTCTGCCTTCTGCTTACAGTGATCCCAGGGTCATGAGCCTGCAATGGGCTCCTTGCTCAATGGGGAGTCTGCTTCTCCCTCTGCCTGCCACTACCCCTGCTTGTGCTCTCTCCCTCCCTTTCGCTCTGTGTCAAATAAATAAAATCTTAAGAAAAAAAACAAACCCTCAATTAGTAAGAAATCTGAGATGAGAGTAAATTAAATTCAAGTGTCTATGGCTAAGGCTAACAAACTGGTTCCTGTCATTATAGAATGCAAGTTGTTTAGAGTCTATTTTGTAACCCATTATGGGGAAAAAGTTCACATTTGAAAAAGCATCTATCTTGAGACTCAAATACCCTAAATACCCTATTTGAGATTCAAATACCCTAAAATTCACACATTTAAAATGTACAATTCAATGGTTTTTAGTATAGGCAAGGCCATGTAAACATTTTTGTCAATTTTTTGGGTCATCCTTAGGTGTGAAATAGGATCTCAATGTACTTTTGATTTCCATTAACTTAATAACTAATGATACTGAGTGTCTTCTTGTGTGCCTTAGCCATTTGTTATCTCAGGATAAATGTTTATACAGATCCTCTGTCCATTTCCTAACTGGGCTGTCTTTTGAGTTGAAAGAGTTCTTATATATTCTGGATTTAAGTCCTTTGTATCAGATATGATTTACAGTTATTTTGTCCTGTTCTTTTGTCATTTTACTTTCTTGGTTGTACCATTTGCAAGTAGGTAAGTCCAAAATATTACTTTTTCCCCTTCTTAGAATGTTATTTTCCCCTAAACCAAAACCACAAAAATTTATTTCTATTTTTTTTCTAACAGTTTCATACTTTTAGGTCTATGATATGTTTTAGTGGATGGTAAGAGGCAGGGGATCAAACTATTCTTTCAGATGTACATACACAAATTTTTCAGCAACACTTACCAAAAAGACTTCTTTCCACTGAACATTCCTGACACCCTTTTAAGAAATCAAGCATAAATTTAAGGGCGCCTGGGTGGCTCAGTGGGTTAAGCCTCTACCTTCGGCTCAGGTCATGATCTCAGGGTCCTGGGGCCCCACACTGGGCTCTCTACTCAGCAGGGAGCCTGTTTCCCCCTCCCCCTCTGCCTGCTTGTGATTTCTCTGTCAAATAAATAAATAAAACCTTAAAAAAATTTAGGGGTGCCTGGGTGGCTCAGTCGTTAAGCATCTGCCTTCAGATCAGGTAATGATCCCAGCGTCCTGGGATGGAGTGCCATACCGGGCTCCCTTGCTTCTCCCTTTTCAGCTCCCCTGTGCTTGTTGTATTCCCTCTCTTGCTCTCTGTCATAAATAAAATCTTTAAAAAAGTCAAGCACAAATTTTACAATTTATTTCTAGATTATCAATATTTCACTGATACACACATCTATTCTTACGTAAGTACCATACTGTCTTGATTATGGTTATTTTGCATTAAGTTTTGAAATCAGGAAGTATTACAGGCCAGCCAATTTTGGTTTTTACCATCAAGACTGTTTTGGCTATTAGGGTCCTAGGGTCCCTTGCATTTCCATAATTCTTAGGATCTGCTTGTCAATTTCCATAAAGAGAAAGAAGTTTGGATTTTTATAGGGATTGTGTTGAATCTGTAGATCAACTTGCAGAGTACTATGACCTTAACAATATTAAGTGTTCCATTCAGTGGATATGGAATGTCTTTCCCTTTATTTAGATCTTTAACTTCTCTCAACAATATTGTCCTGTAGTTTAAAATGTACAAGTTTTGGTGGTGCCTGGCTGGCTTAGTCAGTGGGGCCTGAGACTCTTGATCTCAGGGTTTTGTGTTTGAGGCCCGCACTGGGTATAGCGAGTACTCAAAAAAATAAGATCTTTAAAAAAGCAGAAAGAAGTTTATGTTTGATACTCCTTTTGTTCAATTCATTCCTAAGCATTTTATTCTTTATAAAGCTACTGTAAATAAAATTATAAAATTTTTAAGGTTGCACATTGCTGAGCATACAGAAATACAACTGACATTGTAATCTTAATTCCTGCAATCTAGCTCAACTCATTTATTAGGTTTAATAGATTTTAGGGACTTCTATATACAGATGTTGTTTTCTGTGGTAATAGTTTTGCTTCTTTTCCAATGAGGATTTTTCTTGCCTAGTTGCTCAGGCTAGCACCTACAACAGAAGATTAAATTAGAAGTGACTAGGATGGACATCCTTGTCTTATACCTGTTTCAAAGGGGAAAGCAGCCACTTTCACCATTAAGTACGAGGTTCTTAGCTGTGAGATCTTTGAGATGCCCTTTATCAGGTTGATAAAATTACATTCTATTCCTAGTTTGTTGAATGATTTTAAAATGAAAGGTGTTAGATTTTGTCAAATACCTTTCACCTACTGAGAAGATCACATAGTTTTGTTCCTTTACTGGATTAATATGGTGCATCACAATGGACTTTGAGGTGTCAAATCAACTTTGTGTTCCAGAGATACATTCCAATTAGTAACAATACATAATCCTTTTTTCTAAGATTTTAAGTAATCTCCACGCCCAATGTGGGGGTTGAACTCACAACCCCAAGATCAAGAGTTGCATGCTCTTTTGACTGAGCCAGCCAGGTACCCCACAATACTTTTTATGTTGCCCAATTTGGTTTATTTTTTTATTTTTATTTTTATTTTTTTAAGATTTTATTTATTTATTTGACAGTCAGAAATCACAAGCAGGCAGAGAAGCAGGCAGAGAGAGAGAGGAGGAAGCAGGCTCCCTGCTGAGCAGAGAGCCCGACATGGGGCTCGATCCCAAGACCCTGGGATCATGACCTGAGCCGAAGGCAGAGGCTTTAACCCACTGAGCCACCCAGGCGCCCCACCAATTTGGTTTATTTTTGATGATTCTGAATCTATACTCATAAGGAATATTGATCTACAGTTTTCTTCTGATGTCGTATTATTTTGCTATCAGGGTAGTTAACAACTTCATAGGAGCATTCCTTAATTTTTTTTGAAACAATTTCTGAAAGACTGGTGATAATTCTTTAAATGTTTAGCAAAATTCACTAATGAAACCATTTGGTCCTGGAACTTCTCTGTAGTAAGTTTCTTGGTTACTAATTCAATCTTTTTACTTGATATAAGTCTATACAACTTTTTTATTGCTTCTCCAATTTCCGTAATTTGGTATTCTCGTACTTTTTCGTAAGATCAGTAGTGGTGCCCTCTCACTTCTGATTTTCATAATTGAGTCATTTTCTTAGCCTAGCTAAAGGTTTGTCAATTTTGCCGATCTTAAAAAAAAAAAAGAAAAGAAAGTAAACAAAAAAACCTTTCAGTTTCATTGATACTCTTTTTCCTCCCTTAACTTACTTGATTACACTTCCAACATTCATTATTTCCTTCCTCCCTACTTTGCATTTAGTTTGCTCTTTTCTAGTTTCTGAAGGTTACTGATCTGCTTTCTTCTTTACAATAAACATTTGGAGGTATAAATTTCCCTGAGCACTGACTTAGCAACTCTCCGTAAGTTTTGGTATTTTGTTTTTACTCATCTCAGTTTACTCTCATTTCACAGTTGTCATTTCTTCTTTGACCCATTGGGTAGCCAGAAGCATATACCTAACATATACTTGTGAAATCCCCAAATTTCCCTTTTGATTTATAATTTAATTCAATTATGGATAAAACCACTACCTTATAGGATTTCAGTATTTTAGGTTAATGAGGTCTGCTGATGACCTAGAATATGGTCTGTCCTGCAGAATATTCTATTTACACTTAAGAATGTACACTCTGCTGTTGCTGGTTGGAGTATTCCATAGAAACCTGTTAGGTATGCACTATGGGTTTATAGTGTTCAAAACTTCCATAGGGATACCTTGGAGATACTGCAAGTTTGGGTCCAGGACCCCAAAACAAAACAAGTATTGCAATAAAGTGAGTCAAATGAAGTCTTTGGCTTTATAGTGCACATGAAACTTAGATTTACATTGTATCATATTCTACTAAGCAGGAAATAGTATTATGTCTTAAAAAACAATGTAATACCTTAATTTAAAAATACTTTATTGCTAAAGAATGCTAATCAGGGCACCTGGCTGGCAGTTAAGCCTCTGCCTTCAGCTCAGGTCATGATCCTAAGGCCCTTGGATTGAGTCCCTTATCAGGTTCCCCGCTCAGTGGGGAGTCTGATTCTTCCTCTATCCCCCTCCCCCTAGCTTGCGATCTCTCTCTCTCTCTCAAATAAATAAGATCTTTCAAAAAAAATGCTGATCATCCGAGCATTCGTCAAGTCATAATCACCAATCATAGATCACCTTAACAAGTACAACGAAAGAATTTGAAATACTGTGAGAATTACCAAGATGTGACAGAGATGTGAAGTGAGCAAATGTTACTGGAAAAATAGCACTGATAGAACTGCTTGATGCAGACTTGTCACAAACTTTCAATTTG
Source organism: Martes martes (assembly GCF_963455335.1). Classification (NCBI taxonomy): domain Eukaryota; kingdom Metazoa; phylum Chordata; class Mammalia; order Carnivora; family Mustelidae; genus Martes; species Martes martes. Next base: position 34,640,730 of record NC_137897.1, on the reverse strand, counting down.
TAAAATATGCAATTATCTTCAGAGAGTAATAAAACAAGGTATGCCTGTAGTTCTTTTATTCCTCCCCTGAAGTTTTGAATTACTATCTCATGTCACTTACTGTCAGCCTAATTATGTTCTTCAGTATGTCTTGCATGGCAAATCTGCTTGCAATAAATTCTCAGTATTTATCTGGGAAGGTCTTTATTTTGCCTTGATTTTTAAAAAATAGTTCTGCTGAATATAAGATTCTTAGCTGTTAGGTCCCTCCACTGCCCCAGCACTTTGCATACATTATCTTAATGCCTTCTGGTCTCTGAAGTTCTAAGACACAATTGTTAATTTTACTCTTGTTTCCTTGTGAAGTTTTTTGTTTTTTGTTTTTTTTACATCCTTCAAATTTTCTTACAACTACGATGTGCCTGCATCTAGGTCTAACTTTAACTTACTTGGAGTTCTTTAAGCTTCTTGTATAGGTTAATGTCTCTCAATGAAATCTAGAAGTCTTCAGTGATTATGTCTTTTTCTGCTCCCTTCTCTCCCCCACATATCCTTCCAGTACTCCTATTACATGTAAGTTGGTAATCTTAATGGTGTCCTATATTTCCCTAAGATTCTCTTTGTTTTTCTTCATCCCTTCTTCATTGTTCTTCAGGTTACATAATTTCTACTGATCAATCTTCACAGAGTGATTCTTCCACCAGCTCAAATCTACTGTTCAGCCCCCGTGGCAAATTTTTCATTTTAGGTACTGCATTTTTCAACTTGAGAATTTCCATTTGATTCTCTTTTTTAGAAAAAACTCTATCTTGTTATTGCCATTATCAACTACAACTGTCACAATACTACCTTTTAGTTCTTCAGACAAAATTTCCAACAGGACCTTGAGTGTATTTGTAGTAACTGCTTTCAAGTTTTTGTCTACAAAGTCTACAATCTGGGCCCTTTCAGAGGCAGTTTCTGTGGTCTGTGTACGTATGGATGACACTTTTTGCGGGGGGGGGGGTTTGAAATCTCAGTATTTAAATGTATTGTAGCAACCTGAATACTGATACCACCCACTCACTCCCTGGGTTGGTGGTATTTGTTGGGTTGTTTATGGACTAGGCTGAACTAACTCAGTCAAGTCTATTTCACCCACAGTATTTTTCTTCCTTGTTTTTACCTTTCAGCCTTGCTACCTGCAGATTGTTACTGGTTCAGCATTAGCCCCTTACTGGTCAAAGGCTGTTAATTAAGTCCCCTTGACTAGTTAGATTACCTGTTACCACTGGGTATGAGTGTGGCTTGGAGGCTACCATCACAGTTCAAGTAGTTTTTGTCCCACATTCAGTCAAGGAGTAGTAGTACCGGAGATGTTTTTTTCTTCCTCAACACTCACAAGGGTAGTCTTAGCTATGAAACACAGTCTTGTTGACTATAAAGAATATATTTTATATTTTACTTTTAAGCCTGGCTTCTTAATAGTTGCCCTTGGGTCATGTTGCTTGTAATTCATCCAGTGTTTGGTCAGAAGCTAAATTTAAGTCCTTGAGCCAGTGAAGCTTACAACCTTTGTTGATGGATTGGTGTGTGGACTGAAGAATGTTTTCAACTTGTCCATGTCTTGCTCTGATTGCTTCTGAGTGGGAGCAATCTAATGCATGTACAGAACATTTGTGACCCCTAGGGTTGACTGTGTTCCTAGGAGGGCTCATCTTGGCTCTCTTTATCCAGATCTCTCTCTTCAACTTTTGGTTGCTCGGTTGTTTCGTGGGTTAATATGAGTGCAGAGAACTACAAGCTTCCTCTTAATTGCTCTTCACCAAAACTTCCACTGCTTTTAATAATACTCTTAGGAATGGTATGCTCTGGTCCAAATAAGGTCAACCCCTTCAAGCCTAACTGCTGGGCTCTTTGTCCTCACAGCCTGTCTCTCCCTCTGGGCAGAACTTCTATGCCACTGCACAGGACCCGGTAACAACATAGCAAGCAGCTTCTCCCAGCGTGATACCTCTGCCTCTATGAGTGGTATTAGTGTGTGGGAAACAGTAATAGCCCCTGATTTTCTCAGTTTGTCCCTCTAGGCACAGAATTTCCATCTTATGACATAGCTAGCTGCAAAGGAAGTAATAGGAGCTTCAGTATTCTCAGCCTACCATGCCTGAAGTAAAGCTTCAGCCCTATGAGTAGATACTTCAGGATAACGGAGTCTCTGTTTTGCCATGACTGCCTTAGAAGAGAACTTCTGCAAAACTTAACTGGGCAAGATAAGAAATGCCATATAGTGTAACCACAGACCTAGACTGGCAGCTGTGGGAAGGGAGTAAAAGTTGTGGCTCCACTGCTACAAACTCCTGCTGCTCTTCTCAAGAGATTTTCTTGAATAATTGTTTCCCTATTTCCTGTATCCTGTAGAATAATTCCCAGGTACTTTCAATGATTATTTAAAATTTCAGTGAAATGGTTTTGTTAAGGAAAAGGTCCACTGAGGGGCACTTGGGTGGCCCAGTTGGACAAGTGTCCAACTTGAATTCGGTTCAGGTCATGATCTCAGGGTTCTGAGATTCAGGACAGTCTGCTTGAGATTCTTGCTCTCTCCCACCACCCCCTTGGACCCTCTCTCTAAAACAAATAATTTTTAAAAAAAAAAAAGTCTTAAAAAAAATAAATAAGGTCAACTGAGCATCTTACTCCCACCATTCAAAAAATTAAACCCCTCATCCCATTTTTTTTTTTAAATTATCATCACATGTTCTGCATGTATTAGTTGGTACACTTCCCTTTCTTTCAGCATGGACTAAGGGGTCTGTATTTTATTCAATGGGTTTAGTTATTTTTATTTATTTTGACCTAATTTTGGCCAGTGAGAGCCAACTCCTGTTTAGTTTTGACATGTCAACAAGATTCTTTTTTTTTTTAAAGATCCGAGAGAGAGAGAGAGAGAGAGAGAGAGAGAGAATAAGCACACCTTTGGCAGGGCGAGGAGGGGGTGTGTGTGGCAAAGATAAGAGAATGGCAAGCAGACTCCCTGCTGAGTGCAGAGCCTGATTTGGGGCTTTATCTCATGACCCTGAGATAATGATCTGAGTCGAAATCAGGATTCGGATACTCATCCAACTAAGCCATCCAGGCACCCCTTAACAAAATTCCTTAAGCCCTTTCTAACTTTCTAAAATAAGATGTTGGAGTACCATCTTATGTACTTTCCTTACACCAGGCCTTAGAAAATAACCATTACTCTAGAGAACTGTAAGCTATTTATAAAATGAATACTCAAATTTTTTTTAAATCACAAAGAGCCCACACAGATTTAACTGTTTTTCATGACTGATATGTAGGAATGACTCAAAGCTGAGAAAGTCAGACCAGGATTTGATCCTAACACAGACAGCACTGTTGGTTAATGATGCTCAGGAAGAAATCTTTTATGTGAAAAAATGTTCCTAAAAATGTCCAGTATTGGATCTAAGAGATTGGGAAGAGGTCACTGGAAGTGGTAGTCCTTAGAGAACAGAATGCAAACATATGATATATAATGAAAATGAGTCCTACAACTCTATTCAGAAACCAGGAAAAATGGTAAATAAAGCTATCAATAAGTGTTCAAGTCAATAATACAATGACTACCCTACCAATAAGGCAAATGTGAGTGAAAATTAAAAGTGGTCTTCTACTTTGTTGTATGCATGAAGAAACTTTTAAAGGATCCCTGTATGCACTAGTACCTGAAAGCACTACTAGTATGAACATATGAATAAATATTAGAGAGAATTTTAATAAATTCATTACTTTATCTAAGTAATATTAAAAGAGGAGGTAAATCAGCTGACCACACTACTGTAAAAACGTTTTATTACAAAACTAAAGATGCTGGTGGAGATGAAATATGGGCAGGACAAATATGTAATACTGATAGAATAGTTAACAGAAATTAAGAGTATCGGAAAATTATGAAAGCTTGATGTCATCCTGCAAATGTCTCATACCTAATGAGATCTATGAACTATTTCTATTATACAGAGACAAAAGCTGTAATTTACTTTAGAATTTCAAGTTCAGAAACTGGTGGCTGATGTTACCACAGAAGTGACTTAATACTCCGGAAAGTTCATTATAACAGAAGGATTTTAATAGTCTTAAAAAGTACTCAACCCCCTCTCCCCATATTTAAGGATCTGAGGACTGACCGTTTGGTATTAATCTGAAGAGTACTGTATTAAAGGAGGAAAAGTTAGCAAAGTTGGGAGAAAAAGAAGGTGTGTCAACGAATTTAGGGAACCATCAGTACCAAAAATCCAAGAGCTTACTACTATGTGCCAGGCATTGTCCCAGCATATGTTAACTTGACCTAATACCTTCGTAGTCATTTTCAAATCTAGACAATCTTACTTGTATGGAGAGTCGTACCTCTCACTTTTTGGAGCTACAGAAAATTTAAGGAGGGAAAACTGGGGCTGCCTGGGTGGCTCAGATGTTAAGGAGGGAAACCTGAAGACTTCTTTTGACAGTAAAATTGAGAGGAGGGAATGATCCATGTAGAATTGGACTAAAACAAAGCTTCTGACCCTAGTGAGGCTGAACTGCACATGCACCATCAACTCCCAACCACCCCAACAGCATAGTACTCAATTTCTGGCAATGAAAAGAATTGAAACATCACATACAAATGAAGTAAATAAAAATCAGCAATGCAGCACATATGATTTATATGGCCCCATTTTGGGGGGAAGGCCTGCAATGGCATTTGTAAGGACTTTGTATCAGCAAGAGATGAGACCATAACAAAGAATCTGCATTATGTTAAACTGAGCCCCGATGCTGGAATGACTTGGTGTATTACACAGAAACCTCCTATACTTCTCTTAGATTTTGGTTGCATTTGGTACAGAACATAAATTACATGATTATGTTCCTGTATTGCTCCAATTGTCTTGTCATGCTGCTCAGAAGGAACTCAGGCCTGAAACAGTACAAGACCACTGCCTGGTGCTTATCAGCCACCTGATGCTTAGACTGCTTACCTAGCTCTACAATCTGGAGGACTCAGCTGGCCCAGAGGTGGTAAATGGAAGAACCAAGGAGTCAATACAATTAGGAGGCATATCTGAAGAGCTGCTTAATTTTTCCTTTATGTTTATGTAAATTTTAGATGGGAATATATATATACAGAGATATATCTATATATAAAGATAGCTATTTATCCCTGTGTTAAACAAATCCTATGATTTATAAGCATCTCGGGATTTTATTCAAGAATGCCAGGAGCCTAATCTACTCTTCAAATAATGAGTGTTAGAAATACTATTTTAAATCTATAACTATTGGCTCCTCCACATTCTTACCTACTATAAAATGTTAAAATGAGTAGTATATGTTCAGGAACCATTATGTTCAATTCTATTTCTAGCAGTGGTAGTAGAAAGTTTTCTTTCTATGGCTATAGCAACAAAGCTGGGCCTACAAGATGAAATCTGCACTGAAAACCCATCCTTACCCTAGGCACAGATAAACTCAAATGCCAGAGGGCAAAAAGGAGTATTGAAACAGAGCTCTACATACAGTAGGAACTTAAAAACTGCCTGCTGAAACCTCAGGAAACTCTACCCTAACATGTTTAAACAAATTCACACTTTGAAAACCAACATAAACATATGGATTCTTGTAGTTTCACATCATTGTTCATGTGAATTTTCTAATACACAAAGTCTCAAAGACTTATGAAATAAGGATTTAGGATTATAAAGGGACTATAACATAAACAAGAACAGACTTAGACAACACAAGTTTTCATGAAAAAAAAAAAAAAAAAAAAAGACGATGGTAGTAAGGAAGCAAAGGTTGAGAATAAATCAAGTACATTCCAAAGAAGGTAACAAGCAACGACACAGTATAGGCAGGCAGAACTCCCAGAGAAGAAAAAGAAATCAATTTAACTAGGAGAGTGGGGAAGGCAAGCACTAAAGAGCTGTGAAATGCTGGCTTGGAATTTACGGTGGGTAAAAATTCAGAGTAAAAAATGGAACATAAACTCACAAAGATGCAGTTAATAAGACCCATTATCGTCCATCTTTCAAATACTTGTGGTGTCCATTGTGAGGTAACTGATGAAAAAAATGCTGGGAAGTTGCTGTTATTTCCCTTATTTCATGTGAGCTTATAATACATACCTCTAGCATACAGCCTCATGCTTTCCATATAGGTTGCAAGGTTTTCTGCTACCAAAGTAACTAGGGCATGATTGTGCTGAAGTTGATTGATTAAGTCATGACGGTAAAATACATGGGGACTTCGCTGAGTTTGACTGAAACGAGAAGAACTTAACAATATAATTAGGCAATTAAACTCCGTTGCATTCAAAAGAGCCTATACAATCTAAATTCTTAGCTATTACTTAAAATGTTTAAATGGTTTTCCTCATGATAGAATTATACTCTTGGCCATTACTTTAATAACAATATCAAGTAATTTAAAAGAAAATAATACCTCAAAAATCAGACATTTATTCCATTATTCTTATTTACATGGAAACTATACATTAATATTCCCCAATCTCAACTTGGGCATCTACTTCAATGACTAATCTCTACTCCTATACCACAGAAATACTAAAGCACTTGTGTATGTTAACATGATTACGTCCAGAATTATAAAACAGGAACATAATTCTCTTACACGACTAGCATCACAAACATTATGCCATAATAGTGAAGAATTTGATCAAAGAAAATGCTTCCTGTAAAATTTTATTTATTAGCCTTTCAAGGTACATTCTGGGACACTTGGTTTGTACATGTATTTGCCAACAGGTATCACCAGAAAGACATCTAGTTCCTTTCCAACCTGTTCTGCTACCTTCACTGAAAGCAATTAACCTCTCAGAGCCATTACTATTCTAGTGGAGATGAGGCCACTGCACTGTGAAAGAGTAAGTAAACTACTCTTTCTACAAGAGACAAATTAATTCATTTGAGAAAGGCAAAAAGGCATTATGTACAGTGGCCCAAAAATAAAAATATGTCTCTCAAATAAATGTTACTATTAGTAAGATATGTGTCTGGATTTTCTCCACTGTTTATCCCTATAGCTTTTCTAATTTCATATTTTTTCAAGCCTTTGGAAAAAACTGAGACAAAGTTCAACCACTGAAACCAAAATATGTATGGCCTTTTCTGTCTTAGGCATAATCACAATAATCTAGAGCTGCAAAGGATCTTTGTCAACCATCTAATTTTACACATAAGAAAAACATGTTTCTTTCAATTAGTAAATCTTTACAAGATACGACTATTTAGACACAATGGTCATACCCAGGAATCCTGACTGCACTATAAATATTCTTGGTACTACACCTAGCGCTCTCTTGCTCTCTCTCTCTGAACATTATTTTTAACTTTCCACATTAACTATTCCAACTCTTAGAAAATACCAGGACAAATTATCCTAGTAACCAGAATTTGGCATGTAAGATGATTATATTTAAAGACCACTATTTATAAATATATACATACATACCACTAACAGAAATTTAACTAAAATCAATCAAATATTTTAAATCATATCATACCATCTTTCATGAGTAATACAGAATATTGCTGATTCTGGTATTTATCACTTAATTGTGGCTTACTTTCTCATCAATAAAATCAAGGATGTGGATATGTCTTTTGTTCTAAATTAACCTTTCTCTTAGCCTATCAACTTGCCACTTTCTTTTGAAAAATCTGCTTTTACCAAGTTACAATGCTATTTTTTTTCCCATAAAATGTAAAAACAGAAATATTCAAACTTTCTGTTAAAAGCCTTACCTCAAATTTTGAGGGGCTTCACCGAACAAACTACAAATTTCTCTAATTTGTTTCAGTGCAGGAATTACCCATTTGTCATTTGTACGAAGTTCTTCTATAAAGCGATCTATCCACTGGATCTTCTGTGTGTCACGGTCCTTAAACAAAAAAAATGTTTTAGATAGGTCATACACAGGAAAACTCCATCTCCAATGATAAAATAGGGCTTCTTATAAGATTATCACAAGCATGTAATAATGGCAGAAAAGAGCTTAGCAGTGTTAAAAAGCAGTGAATACATTTTTATTTCACATTTACTGCCAAAAACGACAAAAAGTAAAACAGCACTATCCAATGTTTTAAAGAATTTTATCATATAATAAAATTCAGCAATAACACAAAACCCCAACTGTTATTCTACATGGGACTGTTTTAGCATAGTGAGGGATACCAAAATTTCTATTTAACCAAGAAAATAATGGTATGGCAACTAAGCTAAAAAGAGTTTCACTGAAAATAAAACTAAGGACATATGGACATATACACAAAAAGATGGACACAGAAGTATTACAAACTCAAAATTATTTCAAATATGATCACTCCTCATACCTTATTTACTCCATCCCCTAAATCAACAGTAATCAGAAATGCAGGTTTCTGCACCTAAGAAGTTTTAAGTTTGGATTACTTTTTGTGTGTGTGTATGTCTCTGTTTAATGAAATAATTTAAACTGAAGGTTCTTATTAGTATTTGATATACTAAATATTTAATGAATTGTCTGTCACAAGCAAATGTAGTTTAAAAAAAATCTGAATGGGATCTGAATCACATACACCTACTTGAGCTTATTAGCTCTCACCTAAATTTCAGTTCATCAGTGTAGCAAACAGTTTTAACAAGTGGAAAATTATTTAGTCAACAATTTTCATTTTACCATAAGTTAATAGTTAACATGATACAAGTTAGAATGCAGGGAAGCTGTTGTGTGATTTGCTCACAGGCAAGGCTCAAAATGTTTTACTATTTAGAAAATTCTATTAATTTTTCTTAATTTCCCTGTGAGCAAAGAAAACTCAAATCTCTTACCTCTTAAGCCCCTCATCAGCTTTAGTATCTTATGATCTATTTGAAACTGGTAATTTTAGCACCACGCATTTGACAATATTATTACTATATAACCTGGTTTTCTTTTTTTTAATACTGTCTTTCTCCCAAGGAGACTAAAATGCTTTTCAGATGATACACAAAATTTTGACATAGAGACCTAACATGAGGAAGGCAGACTTACACGAAGGAAGTGAGTCAATTCTCGAAGATCATTTCAAAACTAACATCAAAAGATGTAGAACTATTCTAGATTTAAGCCATCCTAAGAATGAAGGTTAACCCTACCTGTGAGCAACTATAATCTAGTATTTTTATGTGGGCACTGAGAGCCAGGTCCATGATGTCTACAGGTACATCATCACTGTGGGCCAGATTCCACAGTAGGTTCAACACTTTGTGTGCCATCACACCATCTTTATCATCTTCTGCAAGGCGACGTATAAGCTCAAGTAGCTTTTCACGCTGCTTTTTACTTGCATTTGTCCAACTGGCCTAGAAAAAAAATTAAAATGACATGAAAACAACAAATTTACCCATCAGTGATTAAATCAGGCATCATGGAATTAACGATATTCATGGGAAAAACACACCTGAGCACAGAATTATTCTAGTGATAACTGAGAGATAAGATAGGGCAGAATTAAACATGAGGACCAAAACCAAAACAAAACAAAACAAAAAACCCTCTGTATTTTATAGTTAAATACGTAACATCAGGGTTTTTCAACCTTGGTACTGACATTTTAGGATGGAGAAATTTTTGTTGTTGGGGCTGTCCCATGCACAGTAGGATGTTTAGCGGCATCCCTAGCCCCTACCCAGTAGAAGCTAGTAGCAACTCTTCCTCCCAGCTCTGACAACAAAAACTATGTCCATTTCCTGCCAAATTATCTCTGACAGTGGCGGTGAGAGGTGCAGAACTGACTTGCTGAAAACCACTGCCTGAGATTCAGTCTGTTATTTGTGACTTTAAAATTATACTAAGGGGTGCCTAGGTGGCTCAGTCAGTTAAGCATCTGACTTCTACTCAGGTCATGATCCCAGGGTCATGGCATCCAGCCCCAATGTCCCTCTGCCCCTACCCCACCCTGCTCTTGTGATCTCTCTCAAATCAATAAAATCTTAAAAAAAAAAAAAAGAAAAAGAAAAATTATATTAAAAGATGGCAATGACAACCTGATATATACAAAGATTTTCATAATAAATTTAAAAAGCTGATGAGAGAACACTGTGCACTAATCATATGAAAACAAGATAGTCTAACAAAGTCTGTTCTTAACCAATAAAAATAATTTCTAATATGCAGAAATGATATGGTGCTATTACATTTCAATTTAGAAAAAGATACAACACTCATTTAAAATCTCCACAATGGGGAAAAAAACCTCTGAAAATGCTATTTTTACAAATGTCCAGTTTATACAATGCACCTGGGGTGGGCTGTGTCTGATGGTGGCATGCAACGGGTAAAGGCCAGGGATGTTTTGCTAAACAATATGAGAAATGTAGGTATAAAGCTGCTAATGAGTGTTTATTAGAAAATAAAGTGAAATCAACCTAATAGCAAACAAAAGAAGGATGACTATGTTAATTACAGGAGATCCTTTCAATGGGATTTATTACACATTTACAATTTGATAAATAAGGGCTATCTTGGAAGACAACTTTAGTGCATACTTATAATTCCTCATAGACCCCTCAAAATTACGAAAAATATAAAAACATTTAAGGATACAGGAAAAAACTGAAATATTAGATATTACAATTAAGAAGATCTTAAGTGGGGCTGCTGGGTGTCTCAGTGGGTTAAAGCCTCTGCCTTCGGCTCAGGTCATGATCTCAGGGCCCTGGGATCGAGCCCCGCATCGGGCTCTCTGCTCAGCAGGGAGCCAGCTTCCTCCTCTCTCTCTCTGCCTGCCTCTCTGCCTACTTGTGATCTCTGTCAAGTAAATAAATAAAATCTTAAAAAAAAAAAAAAGATCTTAAGAAAGGTAACTGAAAAGTAACTAGGCATTACATGCCTCCTGAATTAAGAGCACATGACCACCTATGATGTATTCTCGCAAAAGGGAAAAAAAACTCCACAAGCCTGTATTTTATACTATTGATATAAAACAACATAACAATCATTAATTACAGCTTCTTCAACAAATAGATTGCAGGGAGAATGAAAAAGAAAAAGGGGGAAACTGTAGATGCAAAGAGAGTTAAATGACGGATACAACCAATTACAAAGTATGGATCCTGATTCAAACAAACGTCAAAAATAATGATCTGAGACAACTGAAGTTTAACACTATTTGACAGTACTACAGAACTATTAGGTTTTTTTAGGTACGATAATGATAATACAACTTTTTTCTTCATGTACTCATCTCTAAGGGATATATACTAAAATAATTACACACAAAATCGACTAAGGAAAAAATCAGTTAAGAACACCTATTCAACCAAAGCCACCACACGGAGAGTGAAAAAGACCAAAGACAGACTGGAGGAAATTCTTTGCAACACTTGAACTGATAAGGACTACCACTGAGAATGCCAAGAACTCCTACAAACCACTAAGAAAAAAACAAGCCAATAGGGAAAAATTAGGAACAAAACTTCATTAGGGTTTTCACAAAAAAATAAAGAAAAGCAACATACAAAAACGTGTTCAACCTCATTAGTGATCAAGGATCTAAGAACCAATACCACAATGAGACATTTCACGCCAAGCAGGTTGTCACAAATCCAAAATTCTGACAAAAACAACTGCTGCAAGGATGTGAAAACCTTGATGGGACTGTACAATGGTATAACTACTTTGAAGAACAAAGACTTACTTAAAACTAGACTATGCAAATACCTGTATAAAAACTAATCAACATGTCTGAAATCATTTGGTTCCAGTCCATAAAGAACTACAAAGTGACCTGGACTTCATGCTTCCTCTGAATCATCTTTAGGAGAAAGTTTCAGTATTTCAGAAAACAGTGCTTGTTACCAAATAACAAGTGCTTAGTAAACACCTGCTTAGCCAAAGGAAGGGAAAAAAAAAGAATGCAGTCCATGTTTGTACTTAGACTGTTATTATATTTAAAGTATCCTTAGAAGAGGAGGGTTCGGGGGCTCTAACAGCAATTGACCTCCTTCTTCTTTTCTATTTCTATCATGGCCATCTTGATCATGTACTGTGCCAATTTAGAAGTCATCTCAAGATTAAAACCGAATGGCAATTAACTTTAGAGTACCCATGATAATGGATTCTATTATTTCCTAAGCTGCCTTTGATAGATTTCAAACTGAATTTTTCCATAAGGCAATTATTTACAACTTTAATATACTTGAGATTCATCTGAGAATGTTGCTTAAAATACAGACTCCCAGGCCCCATACCAAGCAATGCAGATTTAACTGGTCTGAGGTATAAGCCAGTAATTCACATTTTTTTCTTCTACTGGGAAATACCCATCAAGAAAGGTATAAATATATACCATTACTACACTACATAATGTAAACACCTGTGTAACAATTACCCAGGTCAAAAAATAACATGGTAAGCAACATTCCAGAAGCTAGCTGGGGTCTTAATCTGAAGTTTATGTTAATGCAATCAAGGTATATGAATTGTGATTTTATTCCTTTCTTCAATTTTATTAGACTCAGCCATGTGGTTGAATTGCTCAAATCTGCTCCTTCTCACTGTTGTGAACTATTTCACTGTAGGAACATTTCACAATTTATCCATTCTATATAGCCATTTTCTTGCTTGCTATTACAAATAATTCTGCTGCAAATGTTAAAGTGTTATCCTGGCACACATATGCATGAGTTTCTCTAGAGGATATATTGAGAAGTCAAACTGATGAGTCATGAGAATTCTATACTTTTCAAGAAATACCAGTCTATTTCCAAGATGGTTTTGGCAACTTATGTTCCCACCAGAAGTCAGTATAACTGTTATTTTAAACAAGATACCTTTATCATCCAATGCCAGTTGTTAATACAACACCCCTTAACCCTTGTGAACACTGCTATTGCCATAAAGTCTTATGTTCTTAATCCACATATTCACCAATCATACGGTTTTTACAAACCCAATACTAGCAACCGTAGAGAGACCACAACACAATATGGCCTTAAAATGATACCAATGCAGGTATCGCTATAGGGGCACTCTTGGGCTACCTTATAAATTACACTTCCATTTGCCTATGCACATCACCCCAGGATACCAAGCTATTGGTAATCCCGTTATTGACACTTTGTTTTTTATTGCAACCAATCGTCCTTCCCTGAAGTCCTACAGAGCACCTGAACCTATTAATACAAATTCAAACTGCTAGGGGAAAGGAATCCAAACTCACAACCTGAGTTTAAAATATTCTGTATTTATGAGGGCTTTTATAAAAATGAACATTAAGTTCTCATTGGAAGGAGCCTGGATGCTCCGTCATTAGGTGGCTGCCTTCAGTTTGGGTCATGATCCCAGGGTTCTGTGACTGAGCCCCGTATCGGGCTCCCTGATCAGCAGGGAGCCTGCTTCTCTCTCTTTCACTGCCGCCTGCTTGTGTTCCCTCTCTGGCTGTGTCTGTCAAATAAATAAAAAAGACCCAATTCCTTCACACCAGGAATTGTTCAATAATTTCCACTGAAGTATTTATTGACTAAGAGCAACTCATAGATCTAATAAGGTAACTTTGGTAATTTTATTAAAACGAAGTGGCACTACTTTACTATGCTATTACCTTGAAGCAATCAAAAAGATGATCAAGTTGTTCAGGAGAAAAATCCCATGCTAACTTTGCCAGCAGATCATGTACATTCTTCACAATGGCTTCATGCTTCCCTGCCTATTGAAAAACCAAAGAAAACATAGCATATTAGAATTTGAACAGCAGATAAAGTTGTGTATATTGACTGCTGACAGCTATTAATTAAACTATTCCCACCAGCTTCATCTAAGGGTAGAACATAACAAAATTCATACATTTAAAAAATGCTTTAGAACTGGCCTTTAAAACCTGACAAATTAATTCCTTGATATACATGGTTAATGTGTACTTGGGAATTCATGTGAGCCTTTATCCGAATTTACTGAATTTAAACGGGCCAATTTTAACATTGCAAGTAGGAGAACAATAAGGCACACCAATGGTACTGTTCCAAAACTGGAACCTTAAGCACTCAAAAGGAAAACTGAATGTTTGCTTGGTTTCTACAGACTCAAAACACGGAGCTTTGTAATCTAAAACTCAATAATACTTCCAAGTGATCCCAGCAGAAACCTATCATTGAGGTTATCAAAGGAATCACCTAGCTTCTAGCTCTGAAACCAAAAATTTTACTTTTCTTTCAGAAAAGCTATAAATCCTTTGGATTATTACAAGTCTACATAAATAAATCTAGTGATTTAACTCTACTGGAACTGAAGTTTTTTTTTCGAATTAAGTTTATGAAGAAACTAATAAAACACTGTGTGAATAAAATACTTCGGTCAAAAATTTGTAATGAATACTAAAAAGCAACAACAAAAAAGACATCTATAAATTGCTAACCTGTACCAAACATACACAACTGATGAATATATTTAAAATATTATTAGCTGTTTTGGGGTGCCTAGATGGCACAGTCAGTTAAGCATCCGACTGCTGGTTTCGGCTCAGGTTGTGAGGTTGAGCCCTGTGTCGGGCTCTGCACTCAGCATGGAGTCTGCTGAAGACTCTCTTTTCCTCTTGCTGTCCCTCCCCATGCTCTCTCTAAAATAACTACATAGATCTTTTTTCTTTCACAAATCTTTAAAAATATGTATTACTGGCTATTTTAAAAAGATTCTTGATAAGATTTCCATAAATCATGAGCATTTAAATGTACCAGAAGTCGAACAATATAAGCTTTCATCCTGTTTCACAACTACTATATTTAGTTTTTAGTATCTTTCTTGTAAAAAAGCAAAGAGTCACCATCTGAAACTTCTTACCTGTGCTGCCCAGATATTATCAAGATCTTGTAAAGTCAGAGCTTTTTCTTTAATGACAAAACGAAGAATCTTCTCTAGCTTTTCTACATACTGTGGTTGATGCAGACTATCTCGCAATACTATGGATAAGATATTGTTCTGCTGTATCCATTCCTAAACATAATTCAAAAACTTCTTTTAAAGAAGAAACTGAAACACAGGAGCTTTTTAAAAAATATGTATGAAATATCATTCACACTATAAACAGTAGGAATTTAAAAAAAACAAATAGACTAATGTAATAGGTTTATGTGCTGTTTTAATTCAAACTATGAAAAAAACCAATAATTTCACAGAACTTAATTTTGCACATACAGAAATAGTGCAATTATTAAAAAGATTCTACTCCAGGGGTGCCTGGGCAGCTCAGTCATTAAGCATCTGCCTTTGGCTCAGGTTATGATCCCTAGGTCCTGGGATTGAGCCCCACATTGGGTTCCCGCTTCTCCCTCCCCCACTCTCCTTGCTTGAGTTCCTCTCTCACTGTCTCTCTGTCAAATAAATAGAATCTTAAAAAAAAAAGATTCTACTCCAGCACTTACACAGAAAAGTGTTATTTAAGTACAGCAAGCACCATGGTTTAGGCAGAGTGGGCAACAAGATCCATTTCAAGATTTTTGGTTTCCTTACACTGGTTGTGATTTTGGTGAAAACACGCCCTTTTAATTTTTTGCTTTATTTATTAACCAATTATGCTACTATTGCTTATCCAGTAGCACTTTAATCTTTCAAACAATCCCAATGAGGGAAATATTATCCTATTATGGAAGAGTAAACAGGCTCAGAAGTGTTAGAAGTAGAATTGAAAATAAGGCTACATGCTTCCCGAGCCTGTGTTTCTGTAACACTACGCTATGTTGCTGACTGGCATTTATTTTCTATACCAATAGAAGAAAACTGACTCATGATACAAAAAGGTAACAGCCCATATTGTGTAATTTTACAGTATTCAACTTAATGAGAATAATAAAGTATTAAGCCCCCAAATGTGCTGGATAAGCACACTTCTCAGGTGGTAAAGGTCCATTTTTATTTCTAATCTGTTACAGGTACGTTTGTAAAACACAGGAAGTATGTGGCAATGTCAATTGCTACAGAAGTTTCTAAACACTTGATGCCATTTTCTGTACTCCTCTAGCACTGGTAATGGTTCAAGGACCAGAAGTCGACCACAGACCATACTCTGAGAAGCAGTGTTCAGCCTCCCAACAAACTAGACACACAAATCACATATACAAAATCGGATGTTCAACACCTAACCCCTAACACAGGGCCAATATCTATGCATCTTCCACATACTCTTTATCACATCCTAATCGTTGTTTCCCCTATTAAACAGAGGCTGCCATGAGAGCAAGGTCAGTTCAGTTACAGATGTCTGTTCAGTACCATCAGACACTATGCACTAAGTTAGTCCTCCAATATTTTTTAAGTGGCATACTTATATATTTTAAAACTACAAAATAGAGAAGTATCTCTGGTAAGGGGCGCATGGGTGGTTCAGCTGGGTCTTGGCTCAGGTCATGTTCTTATGGATTGTGGGACTGATCCCCATGCCAGGCTCTACACTCATTGGGGAGTCTGCTGGAGATATTCTCTCTCTCCCTCGCTCTTTCTCCTTCTGCCCCTACCCCCACTTGTGTAACTCTAAAATAAATGACATCTTCAAAAAAAAAAAAAAAAAGGCAGGATCTATGGTAAAGTTTCCTAAACATTCAACATTAGAATAGTATGAACAGAAGTGCTTAAGTGAGGTTCTTAAAATAATAAAACATTAATTCATGTACACCTTATTCCAGTAATTGTATTTCCTGTTTTAAGATCCGTAAGTGGCATCAGTGAAATGAATAATAGGCCACTTCATTCATCAGGTACCAGATACTATCCAATCTATCCCCAAGATCACCTTTATCTACTCCACTTCAACCAAACCCTCCCAACAAGCTTATAATTACTTTGGAATACCTACATTCAGCAGTAAGTTTATCAAAGATGTGCGAAGCTACCTATATCACTACCAAATAAGCTATGTTATTACAAAAAGTTCTGAGGATTAAGACTCATAAATCCCAACACCTCCCAGTCTCAAGGTTTTCTTTAAAATGTTACTATTACTACGTTAAGTAAAGCCATTCTAATTTTTGATTAGGCAGATTTTTATTCATGAAAGAAGAACCAAAGGACTTACTGCCATTCGTTCAGCTGTGAGCCACTCCTCCTCCTCAGGGTTACCATGTCGATGAGTGTAGTAAGACACACTGGATATCACCTTATTAACCTCATTCAGTGCATTCATCTTTCCATTGAAAGACGAAATTTGCAGTAATCTAGAAGAGAAACTCAGTGTTAAATAGGATTCTAAATATTCACAGTTTATTTCAAGAGGAAAACATCTTACCTAAGTATCATTTTTAACCTAAATATTTCTAAATTTTTTACAGTTTCTTCTTGTCCTGGAACCCTTGAAGCCAAATTCTTCAAAGATTTAATAATCATTGAAAGGGCATCATTTTTGGCTTCATTCTTTGCTTCTTTTTTCAGCTCTTCATCAGTTAAGTTTTCTAAAAACTGTGGAACCATTTCTATTACTGGAAGAAAGTACTTTTTCACTGTATGAAGAGTGAGAAACTCATAGCATTGCCCAAATGGTCTGAAAGAAGAAAGAAAAAAAAACTCTTGTAATACTCACTTTCTTACAATCAACTAGGACTAAACTCAGACTTACTTACATTACTTTTTAAAAAATCCAAGTTATCAGTTAAAGAGGAAACCGTACTTGAAAAAAGAAAATTTTTACCAAGGAATTAAGTAGCAATTCCTAGAACACACTGAAGATTCATTTGAAAACATAACTTACTTTATAAGGGCTGCGATTATTTGAACATTTAATGCTGATCCATTAATAAAACGATCATGCAAAATCTGGAACCCATTTAAAGTGCCGAACTTATTGAGAAGATCCACGAGCCAACCCTGTAATAGAGTTAAAGAAAAAGACTGACTTCCTACTTTTAAGGGAAAAAAAACACCATCTGAAGTAATTTCTTGATTGAAACAAACTAGAAATAGGAAATTCAATAAAAGAAAATTATGTAAAATCATCTTTGAAATAAAATATTACATATTATTCACAGTAATCCTGTCTGTGAGAAAAAAGCATAAGTAGCAGTACAGATCAGATCAGTAGGGCACAGCTGGTTTTACCAAAAGAGCTGGTGAACAGAAATAAGAAGCCATGTTTCTATTTCAGAGATCCCATTATAGAATATCTTATTATCTGAAAGTTATTTTTTAAAGTTTAGGGGGATTAAAAAAAAAACTCTTTGAAAAATAAGAAAAGGGTATTTGGTAACCTAAGATAATGTTTGAATTCATTTTTAAAAAAAAAAAGATTTTATTTATTTATTTGATGGAGAGATAGATAGAGAGCACAAGTAGGCAGAACAGCAGACAGAGGGAGAGGGAGAAGCAGGTTCTTTGCTGAGCAGGGAGCCCAATACGGGGCTCCAACCCAGGACCCTGGGATCATGACCTGAGCCGAAGGCAGACGCTTAACCCACTGAGCCACCCAGGCGCCTCTTGAATTCATTTTTTATTGTAATGTTGTAAATAATTAAACGTTCCCTGTAAATACAATAATCTGAAAGCCTGAGAGCAAACTATTAATTAAAAGCTAACCACTGGTATTATATCTGTTGCTCTTAACTAGAACCTACTGGTTGATGCTTTTGCTGGCTCACATGAGTGCCCCAGTTCTCAGCTCAGAGGTAAACACAATGCAGTAAGTATGGATCGTCTTTCAAACTCTTCCCTAAGGGACAGCAGTAACTAATGGTACAATGCAATTGAAATAGCCAATGGTGTGTGGCGTTAATGCATGCTTACATGTAAAAACAAATGAAGAGATTATATACAGATCTAGAATCAAATGTATCGTACCCAAGACAACCTTTTATACCTTGGTTTCTTCTAAAAGACCACATTTCAGAGTCCACTGAGGGAAAACCAAGGGGAGAAAAAAAGGTAATTTTGCTACTAAGTCCTTAAGCAAAAATAACTTTTACAGCTACTCAAGAACAAAAACAATAAAACATGTCTAGGACAAAGGGAAAATGGAAGTATAAGGTAACTGTTTTCAAACAGATAATATGTAAGCTAAAGGTAGTTTTGATAGGATTTTATGTCGAAATCAATTAAATTCTCCACTAAAAGAACAACACTTTTCTATGTAAGTTCATTATGGTATTTTCCTACATTTTTCTTTGGTCTTAAGAAGCTAATTCAAAACAATTAAAAATCTGAGCATTTAAATTCCCAGTCCCTTATGGCATTTAGCAATTCTGTATTTCCATTTCTCAAGTAACTGGAGTGAGACTAACAGCCCAATATACTCAATAGTTATGTATACGTATATGTGCACAAAATTTTTTTTAAAAGTCTAAAGCTAATCTTCCTATGTTTTCAGCTATAATGTATCGTTTAACACATTTTGAGGATTTCCACTTTTAACAGAATAAACCTAAAGTTTTATGTATAAATTCAAATTTTCCTGGCTGGGTTTTCCTTCCTTTAAGGCCCACAATATTAAAAAGTCTCCCTAAAGGTGCACCTGGGTGGCTCAGCTGGTTAAGTGTATGCCTTCAGCTCAGGTCACAAACCTGGAGTCCCGGGATTGAGCCCTGGGTTGGGTTCTCTACTCAGTGCAGAGTCTGCTTCTCCCTCTTTCTGCTTGTGCTCTCTCTTGCTCACTCTTCCTCTCAAATAAATAAAAATCTTAAAAAACTGAAAGAAAAACTCTCCCTAAATTCTAAAAATTAAAAACTATATATTATCTAATATTTATTAAAAGATGAACAGTTTAGGGATAGTTTTTTATTCTGAATACTATTTATGCCAATATAGATAATTTACATTCAAGAACTTTTACATTGGTGTGTGTGTGTACATATATATACACATACACACACATATATATTTCATTACTATTTTGCTTTCATTTAGAATTTTTATAATTTTACTTTAATGCCACATTATCAGGCATTTGAAGGATATATACTTGATCCTGAAGTCAAAACATTAGAATGTCACAGTGATCATGGCCTTGGGTCAAAGTCACCTCCTATTCTATTCTTATTAATGAGGAAAATTATGGCCTGCTTCATATAACCTAATTTATGACTATTTCCCAAAGGGCTAAGCAGAAGACAACAGGAACTAACTACATGGAGAAAGCTAAAAGAAAGAAAGAAAGAAACAAACAAACAAACAAAAAAACACAATTCAAAACAATTTTCACAGTTATGCTTCAGTAAAGCTGGGGAAGAAAACAGAATCCAAAACACAAAATAATGCAAAATCCCTTCTTCATGTCAGATCTTTTATTGCTCTGTGGCAGAGCAAAACTGTATTAATTATGAAAGTAACAAACCAACACACTTTTGGTGATCGAGGGTCTGGAGAACGAGCAAAGAGTTCATCTTCAGGCAACTGAACACTTGAGGAAACAGATTCACAGGGACGTGTACCATTGTAGATATGGAATTTGCAATGAGGATTTAAGGCCATGGAGAGAAGTTCTAGAAGTGGAAACCAGTCTTGGGACAACTTGGCCACACATAGCTCCACCAGGCGATGAGTATTGTTGATAATACACCTCTGTTACATGAGGAGGAAAGGGCATTTGTAAGATCAAAACACTGCAACTCCAAATAGAAGTATCTTCCCATCTTAACTGTATTTTAACTATGATCTCTCCATATTTTTATACTGATCAAATGTTTAATACTGGGATCAAACTGATATACCACAATGACAAATTAACATTTACTATCCTTTATACAGTACTTACTTTAAAAAGCCATTTGCAACGGCTTATGAAATGAAGTAGGCACTGCCCTGTGTCTACAGACAAGATCCAAATTACTATTTTTCCCCCTCTTTGGAATTTGTACACAAGAGGCAGCAATTCTAAAATCTACACAATATATTAATTATCCAAGATGGAATAGATTTGTTATTGTCTGACAGCATCTCCAAAGTTTCCATTTCTTCACTTACAAAGTTAGTAAGATGACGGGATTTTTGTGCTATGGTTGTATTTGAAAAATAATCCACAGAGCACAAAAATATCTGCCTCACAACTTATGACCAGATTTCCAGAGTAGAATAGCGAACAGAGACTTGGAGTACTTACAGCATTTCATCAATCTAAGATGCATGTTTTACTTTTTCTCTCAAATTTCATTTTATCTTATAATCAATGCATAGTAGTTTCTTCAACTGAAGGTGTAGTAAAGAAAAACTGTGTCTGCTTCTGCCAATCACTTGGGCATACCATGAACTTCAGACCATTTAAGGATTTTTTTGTTTTGAAAGTATAATTTGATTTCAAATTACCAAAAACTCTTTGAATAGTGGCCTATTGTTTAAATTCTCAGGAGACTTTTTACCCCTCTAAGATGCCATGGTTGAGACATACAGGTTTCTTTCACATCTCTTTCTGTATGGTTAAGTTTATTTCTCTACACTGACCCTTTGTGTCCCAGATACTAGATTGCCCATCTTGGGTGTTCTCCTTCCTTACTGGTACATAAAATGAGTCTGTGGTGCATCTCACAATTAATGAAACGTGGTGACTTGGCTAAGGTCACAAGATATTTGAGAATCCAGGAGAGCTCTAACTCTAAACCTCACACTCCAAAAGATTATGCTTCCTTCGATAGAAATTATTATTTATAACAAGTATATTTAAAGTGCCTCAGTATTATACCCTTTAATTCAATTAATTTATCAAATATACAACCAAATATATATTTTACAGATATATGAGAAAACATTCACAGGCATTACTATGAAAATCTGATTAAAGTCAAATGCAAGACTCACATGAATTTCAAACTTCCAGCCACTCACTGCCTCATCTGTAAGGATTTTAGTGAATGATATTGTTAGCCCATCTCGGAAAAACCGCTGACATGCTTCACTTTTAACATCAAGGCCTAAGAAAAGGGAAGAAAAATTAATGTAAAGAAAGCATTTTTCTGATTGTCTCAAAATGCCCAATTACATGATAAAAATAAACTTTTCACTAATAGCTAAGAAGTTCAGACTAGCTTTGGAAAAAACTTACACCATTATCTATTGTTAAGAGGGCAAAAAGATAAATAGACAAGTATTATCAAAGTTCCTATGTGTCTAAAAGGTAACTGATTCAGAAACAAAATCTTAAATGAATTTTAAAACTACTTAATTGTATAAAAGTACATCAAACCAAATAAGGTGAATTGAAAACATTTCAATATTAGGACACTAGACCTTAAATGTAATAAAATGGTTACCAGTACCACTGAGAGGGAATCTAAATGCTTCATTGCATTTTACTCTCTGAAAATAAAAACTTAGAAAATGATGTTTCACAAGTATTTTTAAAATCTTATTTTGGCTGTAAATGATCCATTAGACACTAATACCCTTACACTATTCTACCTAAGTGTTTCACTGAGTAAGATAAATTGTTTTGTCTCAGTGTCTTTCACTGCCCCAGCCATCTATGCTTCTTTATAGATTTGCTTCATTTCATCTGATTTCAGAAAGGCAACTGAGCCACATGCCCTCCCTGGCCAAACACAGAGAAAACTTTTTTTATAAGTATTATTTTTTGGTCTTAGAGTGTGAGCGAGCACGGGGTTGTACAAGGGGTGCAGAGGGAGAAAGAGAATCTTCAGCAGATTCCACACTTAGTGTAGAGCCCAACTCATCAGGGCTTGAGTTCACCACCCTGACATCATGATCTGAGCCAAAATCAAAAGTCAGACGCTAAACCAACTGAGCCACCCAGGTGCCCCTTGAAAATCTTTAACGTTTGAGAACAAAGTGAAAAGTTATTCAGTTTGTATATAAAGTGTTCTGTGATTCTGAACTGTGCAGAAGAGAGGACTTTTAAACTCAGTATTGTATTTAAAAATCTGAACCTTGCCCAAAATAAACCACCGTCCCAGAAAAGAAAGATGGGGGTGGGTGGCTACATGTCCAGAGAATGTCAATGAATATTAAATGAAATACCATTACGTGTTCTTACATATCATTATGCAGTCAGGACCTAGAACATGCCTAGTATAAAAGTCTTCAAAAATTTGCTCAATAAATGTGCAAACAAAAAAAAATGTGCAAACAAACAAAAGAAATTTGGTGGTAAGTAATTGCAATCTGGAAATGTATTTTTACAAGATTAAAAAGGTCTGGAGACTTTCTTTAAATGAAGGAAGGTAATTATTCTAAGACAAAGGAAATATCACCCTTGCCACGGAGTGAGACAGACGTAAGCAGATTAATTTTTATAATAATCAACTTCAACTGTGATAATCCTAATGATAGTTAGAATACATCCATGGCTACCCTATTATAGAAACTGAAATGTTATTGCCATTTATCTTAATCTCCAATGCCTCAAAAACGAAGAGAATATCATAATAGTTGTCCTTTGCTAAGAGAATTCAACTATACCTAGAGCAGACCAAAGTAATTAGAAAATATGATCAATTCTAACATCAAGCTTTCACTTCTAGACAAGGTAAAACACTAGACCTCATCTTTCAAGTCTTTTTATCTTTTGGGAAAAAAATTTTTTAATTAAAAAAATTAATCAACATGTAAACTAGACAGTTTAATTTAAAAATGAATATACACAAATTTTATGTGGAACTTCAGCGAGTTCACGAACATGAACCCTTGCTCCAGGGATGTATGATAAGCCACAGCAAAACTTGGTGAGGTGTTCTAGTCCAGGAATATCCAGTAAGTGCTTATGACAGAGAACGAAGGCTTCAGGGATGAAGTGAAACTCTATTAGTAGCATATATTATGAAAAGCGTTAAGAATATCTAAACTTACCTTTTTTACTAAGATCAATAGCAGCTTCTAAAAGCACTTCTAATTCCCCTTTCGGCAAAACTGGAACCACCCATCGAGGCCTAAGAGTTTTAATAATATAAAAAACTGTTTATTGGTTGTACTCTAAAGCACTATAAATGAGTTACCGATTATAATTACCTCAGCATGAAAATATTAAATATTAGTATTTAAAAACATTAAAATATTAAAACAACAAGTTTGGCAGAATAGCTGCTTTGTGAAACTAAGCTCCATCTGTCATCTCTACAATTTTCTTTTAAAGAACTGTCAAACAAAAGATAGTGGTGGGGGGAAATTATTTTAATATCATAGAACATAAAACTATAATAATCAAGTATCAATTAAATAGATACCTATTGTTCATAGAAAAGTGCTCTTTCAGGATTTATAATAATGAACCTCTCAGCGGTCTTCCATGTCCTCACAAAGGAGAAAAATTTAGGTGGAAAATAACAGAATTCTGCCTCAATTCATAATTTGTCAATTTTTCCTGGAAGTTAAGTGAGACGCGGCTCTCCAGGTCTCTCTGCCTCCACAGGTACCCTTCTCCCTCTAACAAGGATGCAACATGCACCCAAGTGGTGCTTTCTCTGGCCCCAATGGCAGCCGAACCACCTGAGGCCATCCTTCCCTATATCCCTTCCTCCTCACTGCTCCCAAAACTCTGGTTTTGAGGAAAAAGTGCTCCATGACTATGTAATCTATTAAAAACAAATGCATACCACCTTTGTCATTGTTTCTATTCACATTAAAATATAATTTGTATTTTTCCTCCCCTGAGAATTTGCTAATATGCAACTTTGTCCTCAAGTCTGCATAAGAAGTACCCTTTACTAACAACCTCCAGTCACCAGACAGAAAGAAAAAGCAACAGTAAAACCTTTTGCTATGTCTCTGTATAGAGAAAGAATAGTCAGGGACATTAACTTTACAGGATTTCTGTTTTTTTTACCAGAATTCATTGTATACCATTATTACAGGCATCTACTGGAATCACAGTTAATATGTTCTTTCAAATATACTATTAAAAACAGTGAGTTAAAAATAACAGGAAAATTTTTAAGATAAATGAAGTAAGGAAAGCTAGTTACAAATGATGTAGTAAAAATCTATCTGTAGAAAAAATCAATACAAATGATAGTAAACATAATGTGAAGAGCATACTTCTTATTGTAGGTAATTTTTTGTTGGGATGTGTGTACAGAAGAAGGATATTACAGAAATTTATCAACATAGTATTTCCATGTTTAATAGTACATAATTTTATTATTTACGTAATCGAATTCTTTGGGAAAAAAATATAAGGAGTTTCTATTTCCCTTCTATTATATACATTAACAGTGTTAAGTGATTTTTAGAAAGTGAAAAACAAGAAAATTTAATAAGGCAAATGCTTATATGTGTGTGTATTTTCCTACTTTCCTTTTTAGGGTGGGGGAGGGGATTTGTCACACCTCCCTAGCACTCACTTGTTGAGCCCACAGCCTGGTGGAGACCACAGCCATGTGGGGATTCCCCTACACAATTTTTCCTTATCTTCTTTAAATCTTTATCTTCCCCTGTACACAAGCTTAAACTTTCACTCTCTGAGTCTTCCACTACAAGTATAAAAAATTACACTCTGAACTTGCCCCTGAGGTGGAGATCAAGAAAAACAAAGGGCTGTGATGGTTAAATGCCTTAGACTAGTAGTCAAGGGTTCACAAGAGGCAGGCTCTGAGGAACTCAATGTTCTAATGACCTGGCTTACCTGAAGACCATGCAAAAATTAAGAAAATCATCCAACTACGGTAGCAACCAACATACCAAAAAAGGAAAAAGAAATCTTCATAAACTCTGAAAGAGGGAAATCACATATATGGTTCTACTTCAGAAACACACCAGCTTGGGTCATCATCATTAATCTTAAAACTTTTATTGACACTGTTACTCTCTGATTAAGAATCATGGGTTACAAAGCACTTAGTAAGCACTAAGATGTTAAGGCTTTAAGGAGGCAATGTGGCTACTTTGGTATTTCTGCCCACTCTCTTTTCTTACTACTAATTAATATGCTGCAGAATTGTTGGATTTCCTGTGTATTACACACTTTAAGAAAACAAAACAAATAAAACTCACCTATTGATCATATCATCCAACTTTGCCAGGTCAGTATGCGGAAATGCAGGTTCCTCATCTTCAAGCTGTGGTGGGGCATCACCTTGACCTTGTTCATCTGGGGGAGTTGCCGGGGAATTTTCATTGGAAGAATCAGGCGATGAAGTCTTAATTAAAAATTAGATATTCCAGATTTAGGTTTCTATAACATATGTATAATATCTAATAATTCAAACACCAACACAGATTAGGGTAAAAGAATAAAATTTTAAAGATAAAATCATTGTAAACTTAAAATGTTTCAGGTATTCTCTGTGCTATGTTTTAAAATAATTTTATTTAATCTTTAACACCCTAAGAAGTATTGAACAGCCATTTAAACAAATTCAGACAGTCAGTAATTAGCCCAAGGTCACACAGATCCAACTCTATGGTCAGGATCTGAATCCAGGTTTCCCATTATACGAGCCCTGCCACAATAGGAATTGTTGTACAAATATAAAACAATGCATTTCACATTTCACAGATGGAAGGATCTGAATTATAACTTTCATTTTTTAATTTGAAGGGGAAAAACAAATTTTATTCTATTCAGCAATTTCCCTTGTCTCAAACCACTACCCAAACAAATATTAAAACTTCATGGTTGTGGTTTCTAAGTAAGCCACTTCATTTTTTTTTTTTTTAAGATTTTATTTATTTGACAGAGAAAGAGGGAGAGATGAGGGCACAAGCAGGGGGAGTGGCAGGAAGAGGGAGAAGCAGGCTCCCCAGTGTGCAGGGAGCCCAATGTGGGGCTCAATCCCAGAACTCTGGGATCATGACCTAGTCAAAGGCAGATATTTAACTGACTGAGCCACACAGGTACCCCTAAGCCACGTCATTTTCAACTAATAGGTCTAATTTTACTCACTTTCACTTCATTCTTCATTTTTAGCATATCCTTCTCTTTCCCCCTTTAGATGCACATAATATTTCTGCAACTAAGTAAATGAACTTTATGATTCTCACATTCTTCTTTCGAGAGCAGATGGTACTGTCTCTTTTAAATTGAAACTGACCTAAATTTTAACCTGATTTTTATTCATGTGTTCTTGAATTTTCTACCCATTGTAGGTTGATGGCCCTTATAGAAGATGAGGGATCCTCTCCTATCACTTCAGCATCAGTAAATGCTTGTACTCAAGACAGCTGGGTATATCACCATTAATATGTTCTACTCACAATTTTTTTTTTAAGATTTTATTTATTTATTTGACAGAGAGAGGTCACAAGTAGGCAGAGAGGCAGGCAGAGAGAGACGGAGAAGCAGGCTCCCTGTGGAGCAAGAGCCCGACTCGGGGCTCGATCCCAGGACCATGATCATGACCTGAGCCAAAGGCAGAGGCTTAATCCACTGAGCCACCCAGGTGCCCCTATTCACAAAATTTATACATGAACTCATAGAGCTAATTTGCAACCAAATGGTGAACTTTTAATTTAAGATGGTGAACATCATCCAGAACAGAGCTAGTCTCAAGAAAAATAATGAAATCTATAGCACAGAATTCAAGTGTTAGAAGCCCAACAGAAATATTAGCACTTAAAATATGTAACTCAGGGGGCGCCTGGGTGGCTCAGTGGGTTAAGCCTCTGCCTTCAGCACAGGTCATGATCTCCGGGTCCTGGGATCGAGTCCCATGTAGGGCTCTCTGCTCAGCGGGGAGCCTGCTTCCTCCTCTATCTGCCTGCCTCTCTACCTACTTGTGATCTATCAAATAAATAAATAAAATCTTTAAAAAAATATGTAAGGTTTTAAAAAACCCTTTCCCCTGGTATATATTTAGAAATAATAAAGATACAGTAATGAAAACATCTGTAATACCACAACAACAGACAAGCACTGCTGACACTTTCAATTATTTTCTTGCAACCTTTGTTCTATGAGCCAAAAATCCCATTGAAATTTTAAAACTGGGATTATATCTGCTTAAGTCTATGCCCTTTTCCATTCAACATTTGAGTATTTTCCCACATCATTGAGAATCTTTTTTTAAAAACTGACTAATAGGGGCGCCTGGGTGGCTCAGTGGGTTAAAGCCTCTGCTTTCGGCTCAGGTCATGATCCCAGGGTCCTGGGATCAAGCCCGGCATCGGGCTCTCTGCTCAGCAGGGAGTCTGCTTCCTCCTCTCTCTCTGCCTGCCTCTCTGCCTACTTGTGATCTCTGTCTGTCAAATAAATAAATACAATCTTTAAAAAAAAAAAAAACAAAAACTGACTAATGGTCACATAGTATTAAATAAGTTAATTAAGGGATATTTAGTATTTTGCCACTTTTATCGCCAACATAAACAGAGCTGTGGGGCACCTGGGTGGCTCAGTGGGTTAAGCCTCTGCCTTTGGCTCAGGTCATGATCTCAGGGTCCTAGGACTGAGCCCTACATCAGGCTCCCTGCTCAGCAGGAAGTCTGCTGTTCCCTCTTCCTCTACTGCTTGTGCTCTGACAATAAAATCTTAAAAAAACAAAAGATAACAAAACAAAACAAACCCAGAGCTGTAAAGAGGGTTTTTTTTTTTAAGGTTTTCTTTATTTATTTGAGAGAGAGAGAGAGAGAGAGAGAGCATGAGAGGGGAGAAGGTGGGAGGGAGAAAAAGACTCCCCATGGAGCTTGGAGCCTGATGTGGGGCTTGATCCTGGGACTCTGGGATCATGACCTGAGCCGAAAGCAGTCGCCCAAAAAACTGAGTCACCCAGGCACCCCAAAAAAGTTTTTCTAAAATATATAAATCTTTGTGTTGAACTTTGGTTTTTCTGTAGGGTAGGTTCCTGGAAATACAATTACAAAAACAATATAAACTCTTTTAGGGGTACTGACATATATATTGCCAAAATACATTCCAGGAAGTTTACACCCTCCTAACAACCGCACCCAAGAGTTTTCAGCCCACAGTACCTTTGCCAAGGCTGTTTCATTCAAGACCAAGTTCTACTACATACCAGAGGCAATTTTCCTCCTGTGGAAATTATATATCCTTTCTCCTTTAAAAATTATACATCAAGTGAAATTTTATATTGATCTTAGAAATTCCCTTTATGCCAATATGTAAAAAGTATATTCCAAAATGGATCCATAAATTGGATAATGATTAATGTTATGGTTATTACTCCTTGGTTCAAAGGGTCAAATCTTGTGAAGTAACCAAAATCCTAATTTTAAAAAGTAGAGAATAAGAAGGCAAAAGTGAAGGATTCTACAGATAGCTAAGAATGTAGTTTGTTTTGTTTTAATCATCAGTGTTCTCAAAAAAAGAAAAAACAACAACAACAACAACAAACACTCAACTGCTATTAGAAGGAAGAGAATGTAATGCAGATGCATTAACAGGTGGATATCACAAACCCAAGAGCTCTAAAAATTATCAAGTGTACCTTAAAAGTGACATTAGAGCAAATGTTTAATATTTGTTTAAAGCCATGCAAGCAGCAAAACACTGAAAAAGAACTCAGAACTCCATGCACAATACAGGTTTAAAACAGAAAATACAATGGAATATTATTCAGCCATAAAAAGAATGAAATCTTGCTATTTTCAACAACAGGGATGTTTCGAGAGGGTGTAATGCTAAGTGAAATAAGTTAGAGAAAGACAAATACCATGATTTCACTCCTATGTGGAATTTGAGAAACAAATAAGGACAAATGGAGACAAACAAAAACCACTTTCTTTTTTTTTATTTGCTAGAGAGAGAATACGAGCAGGGGCAGCGCAAGGTAGACAGAGAAGCAGGCTCTCCCCTGAGCAAGAAGCCCAATGTGGAACTCCATCCCAGGACCCTGGAATCATGACCTGAGCCAAAGGCAGATGCTTAACCAACTGAGCCACCCAGGCATCCCCCAAAAAACACTTTAAAAAAATTTTAATTTCAGTATAGTTAACATACAGTGGACTCTCCAATATAGAAAACTGGTAGCTGCCAGAGAGAAGGTAGGTAGGGGATAGGTGAAACAGATGAGCACCGAGTAAGGTACAGAACTGTTAAATTATACTGTACATGTGAAACTAACATAATACTGTATGTTAATTATACTTGAATCTTAAAAGTAAGTAAAATTTAAGACTGATGAATCACTGGCCTCTACCTCTGACACCAGTATTACATTATATGTTAATTGAATTCAAATTAAAAATATTTTAAAAATTAAAATAAATAGAGAATGAAATATACTGAAACTCTTCTAGCTCCTGATTTAAAAATAGATTCTTTGGCATCCAACACTAATCTCTATGTTTAACGAAACCTGAATACTAGGTAACAAATTTATGACACTAAGACTTAATGATTCTGTATGGTACTTGTGACTACTACTTCAGTATTTTATGGCTTAAATGTGGGAACTGGAGAGGAAAACGAATAAAGGTGACACATTTATTTGGAAAAACAAAATTAAAACCTGACTTGCTCACTTCTTTAAAATGGCAGAAGGAGAAGAGAGGGCAAAGGGGGAGAGAGCACACATGCACATCTCTTTTCTACCATTCCTGTAATATACTGTCTAATCTATAGTAACTGGACAATAAGAACTTATCCCCAAGTGACAAACTTAAGTACCCTACAATAACAGTATTTCTGCCTAAAACTTATCCATAAGGAGTTCCACATAAACATGCACCAACTGTAAGCAGCATGTCTGTGATTCATGTGCCTGCCCCTCAGCTATAAATTCACCTTTAAATGTTGTTTGAGCTGCACATCACAAATTTAAGTGTGTCTGTCTTATTTGGGTATTACCCAATACAAGTGTATATATTAGAAAAAGTAGCTGAGGGGCACCTGGGTGGCTCAGTCAGTTGAACGTCTGCCTTTGGCTCAGGACATGATCTCGGTTTTAGGAACGAGACCATCTCCCTCTGCTTGTGTGCTCTCTTGCTCTATCTAATGAATAAATAAAATCTTTTTTTAAAAAGTAGGTGAAAGGGGCGCCTGGGTGGCTCAGTGGATTAAGCCTCTGCCTTTGGCTCAGGTCACGATCTCAGGGTCCTGGGATGGAGGCCCACAACGGGCTCTCTGCTCAGCAGGGAGCCTGCTTCCCTCTCCCCTTCTGCCTGCCTCTCTGCCTACTTGTGATCTGTCAAATAAATAAATAAAATCTTTAAACAAATAAAGATTTTATTTATATGTCAGAAAGAGAGAGCACAAGTAGGCAGAATGTCAGGCAGAAAGAGAGGGAGAAGCAGGCTCCCCTCTGAGCAGGGAATTCAATGATGCAGGGTGTGATCCCATGGCCTCTGTGATCATAACCTGAGCCCAAAGTAGACACCGAACCGACAGAGCCACCCAGGCACACCCCAGAACATGCTCCATTATTTGATATCATAGTAGACATACCAACGTAGCTTTAACTAGTATCTTAAACATCCTACCTGATTCTGTTGGAGGGGGGGCTGAGACTGTCCATCAGGAGCCTGGCCCTGGCTGTCATTCCCTCCTACCGGAGAGCCACGAGTCGTGGCTGTCATACTCGACACAGGGCAGATCTTTGCAATTTTGTCTGCTTATGTAGTTGTCTTGAGAAAAGAAATTATAGTCCACTTATAGAAGATGAAGTACCAGCATTTGTCAGTCTTAAAAAGCTCCAATTCAAGAATAAACCATCTTGCAGAGACCATTGCATAACCTACAAGAAAAAAAAAAGTACATTTGTTTTAGATTTAAATTAAGAAACTGTTCAATCCTAGTAGTACCAGTGAATCTAGTCAAGAGAAGGTGGCTATATAATGAGAGCATAAAGTGAAAAGCTAAAGCCTCATTAATACCATATTCAACTTAAACTGGTAACCATAGATCAGCTTGTACCAAACCAGAGCCTTATGTTTCAGCTTTCTTTTGGGATTCCAAAGACATTATATCAAGGTATTTATAGTAGCCATTTTGATTCAATCATGGAATGGCAAAAACTGTCTTGGATTTGCTAATACCTTCAATACACTGTAAAAATATTATATTCAAGACATAAGCCAGGTAACAAAATATTATTTTTTAAAACATTTCAGGAAAGACTTTACAACTAATGTGTATCACTACTGTACAAGGGCATTATAAAACGCTTTTTAACAAGCTTATAACAGGTTTAAATGAAACTTTAAATCTTTGGGGGAATTTTTCGTTGGAAAAAGTTCAAACTATATACTACTATTCTTAAAACAACCTATTCTGTCAAGTGGCCCTGACTCTTCACTTTTGGCAAGGTTTTGGTCACAGGCATTCCCAGAGGCATGACAGGGCCACAGACCACAACTGTTTAACAATGGAATTCTTTGTTACCTGGACCAGCAAAGGTGCACAGGGGAATGCCAGCAAGCCCTCAATTCTATATATTCATTTTACCAGTGGCTCTCAACCTTAGCTGCATACTAAAATCATCTGAGATGCTTGGAAAAATGCTGATGTGCACACCCCTCTCCAGACTGAACAAATTACTGCATCTGCGCATGAAGTCTAGGTATCAGTACTTTCCATAAATTCTCCCTGGTGATTGAGAATTGTGCCATGAGATTGAGAGCCATAGCTGATGAGTTACAGTATTTCATTATAAGGCGAGCATACTTTCCATTTAGTCCAGAACAGTCCATGTTTACCTCCAATTTAAACATAATCACTTGGGGCAGCTGGGTGGCTCAGTCAGTTAAATGTCTGACTCTTGACTTTGGCTCAGGTCATGATTTCGGGGTCAAGGGGCTCGATGCCACAACTCTAAGATCAGACCCTGAGCTGAAGTCAGACACTTAACTGACTGAGCTACCCAGGCACCCCTAAAATAAATACATCTTTAAAAATAAATAAATAAATAAATAAAATTTAAAAATCGCTTAACCGAAATAGGTCCCTAACAAGATTTTGTTTCACTTATTAGATTTGTATAACAACAACAAAGTTTAAGACTGATAATATCAAGTACTGGTGAGGCTAAAAACACACACAGAAAAATGTTTAATACATAAAGTGAAAATACACAAGAGAACATGATTGAGCAGCCTCTCTTCCACTTTTGTTTTCCAGTTTCATACACGCTACATTACAAAAAAAATCCACATGAAGTAAACAATTTTAAAAACCTGGAGAAACTAGCTAATAATTTCCTTTAGTCATCCTGGGTCTGTTGGCAAATTATTTGAGTACCTTTCTTTCCCTGCCACTTAAATTTATCAGCTGATCAATTCAGCCCGATTTTTCTCCACTTCAAATTAGTTCCATTTCTTCCCTTTGTTTCCCAACCTGGGTTCACGATCCACTTGTATGCTCCCCTCAAGGGATGATCCCCTCGCTCTTTTCCTGGATGCCTTGTTATTTGTCTATAAATATGCTTTAGTCTCCCTTACTGAAAAACCACCAATCTCTATCCTTCCCTTTTCCCAAAAATCTGAAGAATATCTCTACCTCCCCTTTCACCTTTTCCATTTTCCCTCATCATCTGGCTGGGTCTAAGCTACCAAAATTGCTTTAAGCCAGTGGGTCTTAACTGAGGACTACGGATGGATTTCAAGAGTAACTCCCCTGAAACTACAAAGCTTTGTGAATATGTACATTTGGCAGGGAGAATGTTTGATTCATAGATCACTGAAGCTCTACTATGGCAAATCGAGTAACTGCTTCTCCCTATTGTGTGCCCTCTTCTCAGCATGAGATACAAGTGGCCACCACTACTTGAACCTCTGAGCTTCCTTGGTTTATACAATCCTGGATGACACCAGGTTTCCTTTCCTTTCTACTTCTTTTCAAAGGGGATGGTGGCAGGTAGTAGTGATGTCAGTGAGGACTAGTTTTGAATACTGAAACAGGTGAAAACATCCACTAAATAGTTCACTCTCCAAGTCTGGAATTGAAGCAAAACTTACGGATCTTGAACTTAGAGCCAGTTATTCACAAAGAAGTCAACGGACATGTACTCAGTAGTATAACCTCAGAGCCTCCCACCCTCCCTTAAACACAACCTCCACCTGGCTACCACCTACTGAGAGGAAGTGAGTCACAATCTTATGGGGCAGTAGAAGTAGTAGCATAATATATTCCCAAGTATGGGGAAAATCTAGGAAAGAAGACAAATCCTGTAGCACACCAAAAAATTAAAGCCAGGTTTTTTTTTTCTTTCTAAGTAAATTTTTACCGTTTACACAAAATGTGGTGTTTTTCTAAAATTAAAAACCAAGCATCTAAAAAGTAACTTGAGGGACACCTGGGTGGCTCCAGTCAGTTAAGCTGCTTTAAGCCCACATCCATCTCCCTGGTCAGCAGGGAGCCTGCTTCTCTCTCTCCCTCTGCCTGCCACTCTGCCTGCTTGTGTGCACACTCAATCTCTCTCTCTCTCTGACAAATAAATAAATAATCTAAAGAAAAAATAAAATAAAAAGTAACTTGACCAAAGCACAAGCAGAAAGTTAACAATTACCTGGTCCACTACACCAATACTATCTCTCTTTAAAAAGTCTTTCCAGGAAGCAATCCAAGGACGAAAGAATGAATAAACAAAATGTGGTACGCACATACAATGAGATATTCTCTAGTGTTGTAGCACATGCTACAACATGGATAAACCTTGAGGACACTGCGCTAAGTAAAATAAGCCAGTCACAAAAAACAAATATTCTATGATTACACTTAATATGAGGTGCCTACACTAATACAGAAAGTAGAAAGGTGGTTATAGAGGTTACAGGGAGGGAAGAATAGGGGGTTAACAACAGGCACAGTTTCAGCCAGGGAAGATAAAAAAAAGTGCTGAAGATGAATGGTGATGGATGACGGTGATGGTTGCACAAATGTGAATGTACTTAATGGCCGATGAACTGTACACTTAAAAATGGTTAAAATGATTAAATTTAAGGTTGTATATATTTTCTCACAATAAAATTGTATATATATAGCACTGACTGCTTTCTTGCTTTATAGTCCTTTAACATTTGGAGACCATTTCAGTTAAAATATCTTAAAATTATATCCTCATGTTGTTTTATACTCAACATCCTCCCATCTGTATGTATCCCCCAAAACCCTCCATCTATAGACAAATCAAAACTATCTGGCAAAAGTCTGGAAATAAATTATTCTAAACGAAACTATTCTGCAGGTTACTAAGAACTATCCCTTTAAACAAAATAACTTCAAGGGGCACCTGGGTGGCTCAGTGGGTTGCGCCTCTGCCTTTGGCTCAGGTCATGGTCTCAGGGTCCTGGGATCAAGCCCTGCATCGGGCTCTCTGCTCAGTGGGGAGCCTGCTTCCCCGCCCCTCTCTCTCTGCCTGCCTCTCTGCCTGCTTGTGATCTCTCTCTGCCAAATGAATAAACAAAATCTTAAAAAAAAATAAAAATAACTATAAGGTAAATGGAAAAGCAACCTCTCTGCCAAGCAATACACCTTTTACTCTGACCACAGAACTAAATCATCCTTTGCTTCTTGCAGAATATCCCATTAACAAGGCCTCAAGCTGCCTGCCATCCCTATCTCCTCTTACTGTGATTCTCACCTTTCTGTCCCTTGGTTTCTAGCTTTCTTCTAACTCTGTCAAGTTCTCCACACTTCAAGATTTCCAGCACTGCTGAGCAGGTATGTCAGGTCTTAGCATAGTACAGTCTGCTCTATTCTGTTATTTTTTTTTTTAAGATTTTATTTATTTATTCGACAGACAGAGATCACAAGCAGGCAGAGAGAGAGGAGGAAGCAGGCTCCCTGCTGAGCAGAGAGCCCAATGCGGGGCTCGATCCCAGGACTCTGGGATCATGACCTGAGCAAAGGCTTTAAGGCACTGAGCCACACAGGTACCCCTCTATTCTGTTATTTTTAACAGCCGTCTCTCTCCCACCACATAAGAACTGATACCTTTTCCTTGGTACACTAGGACTGAAAGATTAAGAGCAAGAAAAAGGTATGGAACAATTAAAAATACTTCCTGGATTTTTAAAACTTAACTTTTATTTCAAAATCCCACCTCTGCCATTTAACAAGCTGCCTTTCTTAAAGGTCAGTTAATGGCCACTCTATTTTCACAGGTGTTTAAAACTGAGATAATGCCACCTACAAAAATCCCATGAGGATTATTTTAACAAAGGTGTTTTGCAAATACCAAACACACAGTAATTCTCAGAATATGTTTTCTTTTCCCTTTCTATAATGTACTATGTAGGGTTCTTGAGTATCTGAGGTAATAATCGGAAAAATAACGTTTTCAGATATAATTTGGAAAGCTTTGAATGGGAAAAAGTTTATCAAAGTTATGCTACAACTAAGTTATCCAAGAATAACACTGCTACCTTTCTTAATAAATCCCATTCAAGTGGAGGAAACAGATGGGAATTACACTGTTTCACTTGATTTCAAGAAGCAGTCTCAAGACTCTACAGAGCTTGTTTTCCAGGAGACATTTAGGCATACTCAGCAAGGCTAGAACAAGCTTTCTACCCAGTCAAAGCTGCAATATACTCAACTAAAAAATTATTCAAATCATTTAAAATTTAACAAATAACCATTTCCTAAAGGAATGCTCAAATTCAACAAATCCAGTGTGAGAATTTACTGTATGAAGTTTTAAGCTTTGCATAAAAAGCATCAAGTTTTATTTTGGGGGGGGGGGTACTGCAGGTCACTGTTCTCCCTTTCTCTCAGGTTTTACCAGAAATTATGTTGGATTTTCTGCAATACAACACGTAATCACAATGGCAACATTAGATGGTTTTTTAGAGGACAGCATTTTTTGTACTCAAACTTAGCATCTCAGTATCTTCCAAGATGGGAGAAGCATCACCTTTACCTGGTTAAAGGCTAGCATTGTGTTTTGTTTTGTTTTGTTTTAAATAACCCAGTATTCCATAAGCGGCAACCATTTATATTCACTTTAAAGTCTGCAGAACTGAATTTCTCCAAAAAAATTTTTTTAATTAAAGATTTTAGAGTATGAAAATAATTCTTTTTTAGGCCAAGAGTATTTTAGACTTTTCTGAATTTTATTTTTTTAAAAAGATTTTATTTATTTGACAGAGAGAGATAGCACAGCAGGGGGAGTGGCAGGCAGAGGGAGAGGGAGAAGCAGGCTTCCTGCTGAGCAGGACCCTGGGACCACAAGATCTCGGGATCATAACCTGAGCGGAAGGCAGATGCCCAACCAACTGAGCCACACAGGCGCCCCCTGAATTTTATTTTAATAAGATCTTTCCCTTTTTTTTTTTTTTTAAAAAGATTTATTTGAGAGAGCATGCACGAGGTAGGGAGGGGAAAGAGGGAGACAGGATCCCAAGTGTGGAGCCTGACAAAGGGCTCAACTTCACAACCTTGAGATCATAACCCAAGCAGAGATCAAGAGTCCGGCACTTAACCCACTGAGCCACCCAGGCACCCTGACCTTTTTGAATTTTAAACTGGGATTTCTATCACTATGACAGATTCAATATGCTTAAAGGCAAAATTCTTATGCACTGTTATCTGGAAGAAAAAGTATCCTGTCCTACATAGAAGTTTTCCTACTACAGGAGAAGAGACACATACAGCTATTGCAGGTTTTAGACACTTCCAAGGACACACAGAAACTGGAAAACCCAAAAACTATTAAAAAAAAAAAAGACACAAAAGAAAAACAGTATGTGGAGTTCATTACCTGCACTAATAGCTGGACTTACAGGATTTTTAATAACCCTTCTAAGAAAACACTGAAATGTGAGTAAAAATAGTTACTGGGAATAATCCAGATTCTAATTTTTAGGTAACCTTACTTGCAATCATTGCTATTTTATTTGCTTTAAGAATTATTTAACTATGTATGATTATTTCTTGTCACACAACCTCACAACCAATTATATTCAGACACTAGACTTAGAACCACTCAAGTGGGTAAAGGTAAAATAGGTTTCAGTAGTCATAAGATCCAAGAAATATTTTCTTTTGTAGACTTGATTCCATTCCATTAAAAGTTTATCTGTGACTCTACAGTTCTACACCCAGTTACAACATGCGTTTTTTCCCTCACAAGCAATTCTCAGACTCTAGCTGGGTGTCCTGACATTCTGAATTCTGACATTATCTACCTGGAGATACCACCAGATCCCACAGGTTAAGGGCTCAGCCAGTCCTACAAGATGGCCCTCTCCCCCTCCTCAGTCACCAGTCCAAGCTGTCACCTATGCTTCTCACTAACTGGCTATAGACTGGAGGCTCCAATGACCCCTGTGCCTTGGGTATGATTAATTTGTGAGAGTGATTCACAGAATTCAGAAAATCATTTTACTTATTACATTATGGTTTATTATTAAAGGATGTAACACAGAAACGGCTAGATGGAGGAGATGCATGAGACAACATATGGGGAAAGGGCAAGAAGCTTCCATGTTCTTTCTGGGCTCACCATTGTCCCCAAATCTCCATGTGTTTACCAATCCAGAAGCCCTCAGAACCCCGTCTTTTTGGAGTTTTATGGAGGCTTTATTACATAAGCATGACTGATTAAATTATTGGCTACTGAAGGTTAAAGTCAATCTCTAGTCTCTCCAAACACCCCAGGAAGGGGAAGGGAAGGGGCTGAAAATTCCAACACTCTAATCACGTGTTTGGTTCCCCCTGGCAACCAGCCTCCATCCTTAGGGGCTTTCCAAAAGTCACCTCATTAACAAAATGTAAGATGTCCCCTTTGGCTCTTACCACTTAGTTAATTCCTAGGGTTTCTGAGCTCTGTGCCAGAAACTGGAATAAAGACTAAATATATATTTTAAGTCACAATATCACAGGATCCCTTACAGTTCAATCCTAATTTCTATATTACTCTACCAAACTTATGAGTACTTATGTATCAGGCACAACAGTGGGTGCTTTATATGTATAACCTCATGCCATCACCATGACACTTACTCCATATGACTATTAATCCAATTTAACAGACATGAATAGAAGCTAAAACATTAAGTAACTTGAGCTTGTCCAACATGGCAGTTACTAACATGTGTTAGACTCTAAAGCCATTGGGCTCCTCCATAAAATCATGAAGGTTCTCCAAAGCTTTCAAGATGTTTTCTCTGAAGGGGGAGAATTAAGATGGGGGGAAAAAAGGGTTGGGGGGACAAGGATAAGGGATTATGATCTTTCTTCTAAAATCATGGTTATTGTCAAGCCTCCAATTATGTTTTATCTTTTTGGCATTAGAAATGAACACTATGACTCTTATTAAAATGCGAACTATATCATATCATGGCCCTGCTTAAAAATCTTCAAAGACCAGGATGAAGACCAAAATACTAACAAGGTCCGTGAATACCCAACTCCAGTCTCATCTTGCAACTACCCTCCCCACTCCACCCCGTTCTAACTTCAGTTCAATATGCCTTCTTGTTCCTTCGAATGTACTCCTCCTCCACGTGGAGTCGAGTCTCTGAAAGAGCAGTCGGCTTAGTTTTCCCATACTGATTCACCAGCGCTCAACTCACCTGACTCAGAACTCATCAAATAACCCTGAGGCTCTGAGGGCCAGCTGCACTTTTCTTAAAGCATCTGTATGATGATCACTCTCCCTACAAAAACAAAAGTTCCCTAAGGGTAGAAGTTTTATGAACTCTGGTCATCCTTATATCCCAAGGATTCATTGGCACACAACAGGTAGGTACTCAAAACAAAAATGAGGTGGGGGGGGCAATAAAAATAACATCAAAGTCAAACCCTCTCCCTTCTTGTCTCCAACAATTCCTCTTTTCTAATGCGTCCCAAATTATCTTTTCCACTCCCACTGCACATTAAGAGACTCCAATTTTAACAGCATACTGGCTGATCTCCACAATACCAATCTGTTTAGTGTATCAATGGTAAATTAATCCAACACTTTCAGTCTCTGAAATTTTTAGTGGCTTCCTCCTCTCCACATTTTACATAAGCACTATTCAAGGTCATTCTCAATCAGCCCTAATTATTTTTCGTCTCTAATTTCCCAACTTCAACACTACTACAGCCGGGCTGACATACCTCAGATTTTAAATAAAAATTCTCTTATTAGTAGCGATGATAAGAGTTACCGTTTGAGTGTTTACTTTGTGTCAGGCACTATTCTAAGCAAGTTATACGTATAACTTATTTAATCCTCAGAACAAGCCTATTATTAGCCCCATTTCAGGAGTAAAGAAACTAGGGCAGAGTGAATAAATAGGCAGTGAAAATGGGAGAGCCAGGATTCCACCCCAGGTAGCACAAGCTCCAGGATTCTACGGTTTTAACCATGCCATGTATTAATGTTAGAAAATAAGGAAAAAAATCTACCATTAATCTCACCATATCCCCAACTCCAAGATAAACTCCATCAAAATGTTTTCGATCCAAAAACATTTTATAAAACTGGGTTTTTTTTAGCTTCATTTAAAAATTTCCCATGTCATTCTTCATTGTTTATAGCTACATACCACAGAATTTACTTCTAAAATGCTATCACTATATTCCTAAGAAATACAGCATAATAAAAAAACACATTATAAAAAACGATTGTTCAGTGTGACATGAGATTTCAGGTTTCAGGAGTTTAAAATTCAGTTAAGTTATTTCAATAGCTGAGTCTACAGCTACAAACCTAAATATCCCTAGGCAATTTTACAATGTAGTCCTTGCTCAAGAGCAAAGGACTTTTCTTTTCCTAGCTCCACCAGCACTGCCATTATCATTGACACAGGGCTCATTCTTCTCACAATTATGTTACATTAGACACAAAACCCATCAAGGCAGCTACATTAAGCACAGGTTCCCCAGACCCCAAATGTGACGCTAGCTCTAGACAGCTTCACAGCCAATCACTAACTCAGGCTAATGCAACTAAAGATGTCTAATTAATCTTTGTTAAATCCAAAACACAAATAGCTAAATACTCATATTCTATTACCAACCACTATTAAACACATACAGGCCTTAATTTTTGTCACTAAAACACCATATGCGAATGTAACACTGTGGATCAACTATACTTCAATAAAAATACATTTTGAAAATTTTTTAAAATAA
This sequence comes from Martes martes, assembly GCF_963455335.1. Taxonomy (NCBI): domain Eukaryota; kingdom Metazoa; phylum Chordata; class Mammalia; order Carnivora; family Mustelidae; genus Martes; species Martes martes. The sequence continues at coordinate 34,599,880 of NC_137897.1, read as the reverse complement.
AGTCACCATATACACTCACTACTTCTTCCAATGGATAATTTCCTATTAGGTCTTCACAACAGAACTGGACCCTGCATTCTAAGTTTTTTTATTGCAACAAAAATGTATTCATTTAGAAATGCTCCGTAACTGGTTAAACACGCTTATTCAAAACTTCTTCATACTAAGTTGTCTGTCAAGTCCTATGTACACAATTAGCGTACTGGAAGCTTGTACACACACATTAAAGCTTCAATAAACTCCAGCATCTTTTCCAAGGCATTCTCAAACATGAGTTTTTACATGGCTGTAGGCAACTTAAGTTAAAAGGCAATTTTAAGTTAAAAATGACTTCTGGAATGCTGGCATCAGAAGCTCTGGGGATAGGCTCTCCAGTGAAACAACAGTAACCAGTGAAAATTACTTAAAAAAATTTTTTGAAGTACCCAGAAATTGTCCTAAGGGTATACAGTAAATCAAGAAACACTTATTAAAGAAGATCTACCAAAGAAAGAAAAAGGAAAAAGAAAATCTTCTGTATCTCAGTAAGAACAGTCAGCCTGTGGCATCTTGGGCCAGCTCAGCAGGACAGAAGCTCCATTCCAGGTGGGTGCAGCCAAGGACACAGGGCTCTCTCCTCCAACCTCCCAGTCAAGGTTATCTCCCCAGGAGAGGGAAAGCAGCTAGCATTTCTCATCATCCCCAACTTTGACTTGCAGGGCTCTCTCATATGCCCAAGCAGCTGAGATGCCTGGGGCTCCTTTCTTCTACCCAAGCCGTACTTGTGGAGCAGAAGTTTGACCCCAGGTTCTGCAGGCTCCTAATAGCCCTCATTCCATGTCACACATAGGATGGAAGTTCCATACTGGGAGACACAAGGTGAGAGCACCAGAGGCCACTGTTCCTACCTAGCATCCTACTCTACTCATGAAGGGAGGGTGTCACTGACAGAAGTAAGCCATTGCTTCACCCTCCCACACCCACTCCAGCCCCATTCTGAAGCAATGTTGTAAAGGATTTGCCCAGGGGGAGAGGCAGGCCATAAGAAAGTTTCAAATTTCTCTCAAAGGGAATTGACTTCATTTGGAAGAGAGTACAGGAAAGTTCAAATCTGAGCGTGCACTAAAAACAATGTAAACCAAGGCAGTAACCAATCAAGAGCCTGGCTGGGCACCTGGGTGGCTCAGCTGGTTAAGCATCTGCCTTCAGCTCAGGCCATGATTCCAGAGTCCTGGGATCGAGCACACATCGGGCTCTCTCTGCCCCTCTCCCTGCTTATGCTTGCTCTCTCTCAAATAAAAATAAAATCTTAAAAAAAAAAAAAAAAAGAGGCTCGTTTATCTCTTGAGAGCAAGAAGCTAAACTTGAAACCAGCTAGCAGTTTACCTAAGAAGAAGAATCAGGTAAAGAGACAGCTAAAGGCCTCCCTTGAGGGAGGTCAAAACAGACCTCAAAGACTGAACTCCAGGATTATCCCCTACAAAGGAGAAAAACTGAATTGGATCAGTCTGTGTGGCAATTAAATCCCAGGGTATCACCTAAAACAATCAAGCCATCAGCCAACAATTAGGAGAGACTAACATTTGCATGTGATACCAACAGAGGGAGACAGCTTAACAGTTATGCTAAGCCTCTACCCCCTGAAGAGTAAAATCACAGGCTGCACGTTGCAAGGAAAATGATTCCATTATAGCCAGCTGCTAGACAGACAAGCAATTAACAAGTCCCTAGGTATGGTAGTGGGGAATCAGTATCCAAAACTGCTATGGTAGATTAAAGATCCAGTGATCCCCCCAAAATTTACAAGATGTGCAATGATGGGAGACTATGGCCTATACACAGGGGAAGGGGCAGGCAAAAGAAACTGGCTTTGAGAGGGTCCACATGTCAGACTTAGCAAAGGCTTCAAAACAGCTATTACGAGTATGTTCAAAGAACTAAAGAAAAGCGGGCTTAAAAGTAGTAAATAAATAAAAGTAGTAAATACCAAATGAGTGTCTGCGTGGCTTAGTCGGTTAAGCATCTGCCTTCAGCTCGGCTCAGGTCATGATCTCCAGGTTCTGGGATCAATCCCCATGTTGGGCACCCTGCTCAGCAGGGAGTCTGCCTTTCTCCCTGCCTCTGCCCCTCTGCTCTATGTATGCACGCACTCTCTCCCAAATAAATAAATAAAATCTTAGAACAAACCAAAACAAAAAAAGTAAAGGAAAAGATGACGCTTAAAAAGAGACTATAAAGAGATGAAAGAGAAATTTTTAAAAAGAGAACCAAATGAAAATTCCAGAGTCAGAATTTTTAGTCAATAACTGAAATCAAAAAATTAAATGAAGTGGTTCAGCAGAAGATACAAGCTATCAGAAAAAAGAATCAGCAAACTAAAAGATCAATAGATTAAGCAAGTTGTAGAACAGAGAGAGAAAAAAATGAGTTTCAGAGACATGTGGAACATAATTAAGCATACCAACATATGCATAATGGAGTCCAGAAAGAGAAAGGAAAAGATATTTGAAGAAATTATGGCCCAAACTTCCCCCAAACTCAATGAAAAACATTAATCTATACATCCAAGAATTTCAGCAAAATCCAAATAGGATAAATTCAGAGAGACCAGATTGAGAAACATAATCAAAATGTCAAAAGCCAAATACAAAAAGAAATGAGAAAGCAGGAAGAAGCAAATCATCACATAGAAAGGTTCCTCAGTAACACTGCCGGCTGATTTCTCATCAGACAATACGGAGGCCAGAAAGCAGTGGGATGACATATTCACAGTAGTGAAAGAAAAAAAACTTGTTAACCAAAATTGTTGCAAAACTGAAGTCAGAGATCCACTTCCAGCATAAGAGCATAAAGAGGCTGGCAGACCCAATCCCCAATGAAAGAGAACTGATAAATATAATTATAAAAACAGTATAAATCCATTTTTCTCCTTTCTGCTCTTAACTGATTTAAAAAGTATTGTATAAAACCAAATGTATGTAATGCGTAATTGGGTCTATTGTATACAGAAATATTTCCCTATAACAGAATGAATTAACACAAAATGAAATGACCTAAACATAAAATCAACATCTTTAAAAACTCTTCAAAGAAACAGGGATAAATCTTCATGACCTAGCATTTCAGCAATGGATTCTTAACAGGTATGACAGCAGGAGCAACAAACAGATAAAATGGACTTCACCAAAATTAAAAACTTTTGTGCTCCAAAAGGCATTTAATACAAGACAGTGAAAAGACAACCCAGAGAATGAGAGGGGAGAAAACACCCACTACAAATCATTAATCTAATTATTTTTTAAAGATTTTATTTATTTATTTGTCAGAGAGAGAGCGAGCGAGCGAGAGCGAGCACAGGCAGACAGAGTGGCAGAGGGAGAAGCAGGCTCCCTGCAGAGCAAGGAGCCAGAGATGGGACTCGATCCCAGGACGCTGGGATCATGACCTGAGCCGAAGGCAGCCGCTTAACCAACTGAGCCACCCAGGCATCCCCAAATCATTAATCTAATAAGGGATCTATATTTAGGATACACCAAAAAAAAAACCCTATAACTCAGTAATAAGAAAGACAACCAATCTAAAAATGAGAAAAGCATCTGAATAGGCATTTCTCCAAAGAAGATGTATAAACAGCCAGTAAGCAAAAGACGCTCAACACATCATAGCCACCAGGAAAATGCAAATTAAAGCCCCAGTGAGAGAGATTCCTCCCACCGACTAGGATGATTATAATTAAAAAAATGGAAGATAGTAAGTTTTGGTGAGGATGTGGAGGGCGGAGAATCCTTGTGCACTGCTAGTGGTAGTGTAAAATGGTGCAGGCTCTGTGGAAAATAGTATGGCAGTTTCCCAAAAAACTAAACATAGAATTAGTATATTAGGCAGCAATTCCACTTTTGCGTATATACCCGAAAGGGTTGAAAGCAGAGGTTCAAGCAGATTATTTGTACATTTTCATAGCAGCACTATTCACAGCAGCCAAAAGGTCGAAGTTATTCAAGTGCCCATCTACAGATGAATAAAATGTGGTATATACAATGGAGTATTATGCAGTTTTAAAAAGGAAATCAAGGAGCACCTGGGTGGCCCAGTCAATTAAGCCCCCAACTTTAGCTCAGGTCATGATCTCGGGCTCCGTACTCAGCAAGGAGCCCACCTGTCCCTCCCCATCTTCACCTGCCCCTCTACCCATTGTGCTCATTCTCCCTTTCATATAAATTTTTAAAAATAATAAAAACAAAAAGGAAGTTGAGACATATTATAACATGCATGAACCCTGAAGACACTACACTGAGTGAAATAAGCCTGTCACAAAAGGGCAAATATTGTAAATATTTTGTAAATATTTAAAGTAAGATGGTGGTTATCAAGAACTTGGGGGAAAGGAATTTGAGGAGTTAGTATTTAATGGACACAGTTTCAGTTGGGGCAAATGAAACGGAGACGGATGCTGGTGACAGCTGCACAACAACATACATGCGTTTATAACCACAGAACTGTACACTTAAAAATGGTTAAAATGGTAAATTTTACATTATGTATATTTTACCAACAAAAGAAGGGTGGGGGTACAGGAAAGTGTTGGCGAGAATGTGGAGAAAGTGGAAACTTCACACACTGCTAGCAGTAATACAAAATGGTACAGTCTTTGAAAAAGTCTGGCAGTTCCTCAAGAAGTTAAATACACAATTAACACATGACCCAGTAGTTTAACTCCTAGGTATATAAATGAGAAAAAAAACAGGCCCACACCAAAAACTTGTACACAAATGTTTATAGCTGCATTAGCCAAAATGCAGGAAACACCCAAATGTCTGTCAACAGATAAAGTAACAAAATGTTATACCCATACAACAGATTGTCTTCATAAAAAAGAATATAGTTCTGATGCATGCTACAATATGGATGAGCCTTGAAAACACTATGCTAAGCGAAATAAGGCAGTTACAAAAGGACAAATAAGCTGATTCCACTAGTCTATTTAGAATAGGTAAATTCAGTGACAGAAAGCAGAGGTTACCTGGGGTTGAGCAGAAGGAAAGGAAGGATAGAGAATTATTGGAAGTTTTGGAAATAGATAGTGGTGATGGTTGTACACCACTGTGACTATAACTGATGCCACTAAGCTATGCACTTAAAAGGGTTAAAATTGCAAATTTTGTGATGTATTGTAACACATTTTTTAAAATGATACACCAAAAACACTTAATTGTATACTTTAGATGGATGAACTGTAAGATATGTATCTCAATAAATCTACTAAAAGAAAATGTAAAAAAATATAGTGAAAAAAATCATTAAAAGGAATTAAAATACATTAGAAAGTATCCACTTACAGCAAAAGAAATCATAAAAGAAAAACAAGACATGAGATACAGAAAATAAAGCAAAATGGCAGATGTAAATCCAGCTAGATCAATGACATTAAATGTCATAAAATTCAATAAAAATAAAATTCAATCAAATCACAGAGACAGACTGGATTTAAAAAGGAAGATCCAACCACATATCATCAATAGGAGAATTTTAGATCCAAGGATACAAATTGGTTAAAAGCAAAAGGATGGAGGAGCACCTGGCTAGGCCAGTTGGTAGCATGTGCAACTCTTGATCTCGGCATCATGAGTTTGAGCCCCACGTTGGGCAGAGACGTTACTTTAATAAAAAAGTAAAAGAATGGGGGTGCCTGGGTGGCTCAGTGGGTTCAAGCCTTTGCCTTCGGCTCGGGTCATGATCTCAGAGTCCTGGGATCGAGCCCCGCATCGGGCTCTCTGCTCAGCGGGGAGCCTGCTTCCTCCTCTCTCTCTCTCTCTCTCTCTCTCTCTGCCTGCCTCTGCCTACTTGTGATCTCTGTCTGTCAAATAAATAAATAAAATCTTAAAAAAAAAAAAAGTAAAAGAATGGAAAAATATGTATCACGCAAGACAGCAATTATAAGAAAGGTGAAGTGTCTATACATTTATCACAAAAAATAGACTTTCATACAAAAATATTATTACTAAAGATAAAAAGAACATTTTACAATAAAAGGGTCCATTCATCAAGATTTATCAACTATAAATACATATACGCAAACTACAAGCCCCAAAATATATGAAGCAAAAAATGACAAAAGGAGAGGGAAATAGACAATACAACAATAATTAAAACTTCCAATTCCCCACTTTCAATAATGGATGGAACTAAGAAAAGATCAAGGATAGAAACGATTTTAGTAACACTACAAAACAACTACACAACACAGACATAAGTAGAACACACTACCAACAATAGAATACATACTCTTCTTGAGTGCACATGAACATTCTCCAGAATGGACCATATACTAACTAGGCTGTAAATCAAGTCTCAATAAATTTAAAGGAGAACACAGAGAAATAAAACTAGAACTCAACCAAAAGTAAATTAATTTATTTGGGGATAGTGATCATATTCAAAGCATTTACTAGTTCCTCAAATGATTTTCCTATATAATTGTGTCATCTACAAATAATAAAAATTCTGAATTCTCCTTAAAGACAAAATAAAACGGGACGCTTGGGTGGCTCAGTTGGTTAAGCGGTTGCCTTCAGCTCAGGTCATGATCCCAGGGTCCTGGGATCGAGTCCCATATCGGGCTCCTTGCTCGGCAGGGAGCCTGCTTCTCCCTCTGCCTGCCGCTCTGTCTGCCTGTGCGTGCGCGCGCTCTCTCTCTCTGACAAATAAATAAATAAAATCTTAAAAAAAAAAAAGAAAACAAAGGCACGATCATGTCACTGAAATATACCACAGGGTTTTTTTTTTTTGCATTTTTTCTTAATGAGTATATTTATACATTATACTTACACATTAATAAATGCAAGAAACTTAGGCACACAAAATGAGACTAAAACAGCAAACCCAAGTATTCAGATCCATAGCTTGTACCTTGAAAACTAAAACATTACAAATCCACACACATCCCTAGTTTTTAAAACTGTCCAGCCCTGCATAAACAATAAGCCACCCACACCCAAAACATCTCACGCCTGGGTGGCTCAGTCAGTTAAGCGTCTGCCTTCAGCTCAGGTCATGATCCTAGGGTCCTGGGATCTAGACCCATACCCAGCTCCCTGCTCAGGGGGAAGTCTGCTTTTTCCTCTCCCTCTGCCCCTTCCCGAGCTTGTGCTCTCTCTTGCTCACTCTCTCTCATATAAATAAATAGAATCTTTTTTAAAAAAAAGTTACAAATATTCCCAAAACATCAATGAAAACTTAGGAAGCGTTAAAAACATCAATATTTAGTTAAATACAATCTATAATCTATTTCAAATCAATGATACGAATAGATGAGGAAGAAGGGGAGAAATAGAATAGCGCGGATTAAAAGCAGAAAAAGAACCAGAACATTAGAGAAGCAATGGGGTAGGGGTGATGGACAAGTAAGTGAACATTTACTAAGCATTTACCATGAGCCAGGTTATCATTTACTAATTCGAAATAGTTAATAGGGAGAACAAAGTTAGCAAATCTGGATTTCAAATCCAGACAAATTGGTACCATTGCCTCTGCTCATCCCTTTGCTATGCTCCATCACTATTGGTGCCTATTTCAGTGCTGTAAGACACCAGAGGGGAGGAATAGAATGACTTCACCAATACTATTGTGTTAGACAAACTTGTTAAAGGCCAAAATAAAATTATTTTGCCAGCAGCAATATAGTATACAAAAGCAAATGTATAAGCAGAAACACTGAATTTAAATTTCTACTCTGATACCTACTGTGTGATCTTGAGCAAACTTCCCAAACATCAAGGCTACAGTTGTGGTGATTAAATGAGGTAATGATCATCTTTAAATGCCAGAAGGTATCCAGTGAAGTATTAATTAGTTCCTTTTCCTAACAACATTCCATTGGAGAGAAGACATTTTAAAGACAACTATTTACAATGCAGTACTGAAGGTGGAACATGAGTATGGGTTTTGAAGTGAAAAAGACCTGGTCTTTTTTGCTACGAAACATGCAGCTAATGTTAATGGGATTTAGCTCACTGGCAAATGCCAGCAAACACACTTGCAAGTCATGTTAATTCAGAAGCAATTTTCCCCTCAATACACTGATGCCTTGCACCAAGGAACAGCAGCAGTATGATGGTGGGTCATACCCCATATTCCTCTTGACTGAGGCTGGCTACATGCTCTGCCTTCTACTTACACTGTTCTCTCTGATCTTTGTGCATTTTATTTCCCTCATGTGCTAACTCCATAACCTCAACCGTTCCCTATATGGAAGGGTTCCATTAGGTTACCAGTTTTTAATAAGTCCTATATTTACTATAGCTTGTCAGGAATTCAAAATGTTTTTAACTGTGCTATTTATTTTATTAGAATTTTTATTGTTTCTATTAGTGCTCTAATTACAAAGTTACATAGCTTTTGAGTGATCCCTTTACTCTTAGCCCTGTTTTTCCCCTATAAATCCAGTTTTGGTGCCTGATTTTGCAGACCATGAAGTCTTTCAGCAACTACAATGTAACAGACATGCCTGTAACAGGTAGTGTTTAATCTCAAAGTTATCACTCCCCCCCAAATTGGCTAACACCTTCAGAGATTATTGGGAAGCTTGAATGGGAGAATGTATGTGAAGTACCTTCGAAAGAGGAGGTACCCAATAAATACTAAGTGTTCTAACAAGTGCCAATCTCTTCTCCCCTGAAATGCCAACTAGATCATTATGTACCCCTGACAATTCTTATTTTTGAACCTTCCCAGACTCCCGGCAAATATGATCTCTAGATCAGTTCAGGGGGAAAGCATTCTCCCAACTATAAATTACCAGGATTCTATGCTCCTGATATATGTATCACAATTGCTCAGGTTGATTTTTAAAATAAATGGACAGCCTCAACTGTTTTATACAAATACAGCTGCTTTTATTATTCTGTTGCTTCAACACAGAATCCTACCATATTGAAAATTTTGTCCTACTTTTCAAAAAGTTTCAAATCGAAGATTATCTTAATATTTGTAAGACAACTCATAGCACAGTATTTCTATCAGAATTTGTGCTGGCTCTAAAGAAAATTTTACAACAGGGAGAATAAAGAAACCAGTAATAAGACATCAAAATCATGTGGTGCTACACGACTTACAAATTATCTGTTGAATGAAAGAATGAACAAAAGAACCACACTTTTAGGGAGAAACATAAGCACATTTTTCATTCAATAAATAACCTAGTAAGTATGGATTGGAGTCCCAGTTCCAGTCACCTGACTCCAAGCACTAGATTTCTATCAACAATACCAAGCTGGCTCAAGTTCGCCAATTTTGGTTCTACCTTAACAGCATTTTTAAAAACTACTTTCTATTTTAGCACTGTTTAAACATATTTACATATGAAATTAAGAATTAAACTCCTTATGCTTCTTGCCCTCCTACAAAACAAACTACAAACAAAACTATTAATAATAATATAAAGTGACAGATGGCAGCATATTACTGACTGCTAAGGCATGAGTTCTTGTGAACTTTGCACAGCTATTTTACCACCGTCATATGCCATGTGGGGGACTCAGCCCTCCTACTTAATTACATCACTGTGTATACATGGTGTGCTATGACATCATTTGTCCTTGGCACCAACAAGTCGGCTTCTGTTGTTCTCACTGTCCCACAAATCAAATGGTACAATTAAGCAACAATGTGTGAAAAATACAAAGCTAACGTAAGTACTGAAACAGTGTGACAGTTCTTGGGTACCTGGGTGGCTCAGTTGGGTTGGTTAAGTGGTTGCCTTCGGCTCAATTCATGTTCTCGGGTCCTGGGACTGAGCCCCCAGGTTGGGCTCCCTGCTCAGTGGAAGTCTGCTTGTCCCCCTCCTTCCCTTGCCTCTCTTCCTGGTTCATGCACACACTCTCTCATAAGTAAGTAAAATCTTTTAAAAAATTAAAAAGTAAAAAATGGTATGGCAGTTTTCAATTAGGAAGCAGTTCAAAATACATGTACTAATTTTAAAACAAGTCTGCTTTCTTTAACAAGAAAACATCTGTTTTAACTTGAGCACAAAAAGGGCACCAAACATACTTTGAAGGCTAGAACTTTGCAGGGAATAGGGGAGGAGTGGCTTGGAAGACCATTAAGATTCAGAAATTAACTGCTCCAAATGTAGAAAATTCAACCTCTTATCTGCCCTTGAAGATTTCCTGTTACAACATTGTTAAGCCCACTGCTGTCAGCAGGAAGGTCTCCCTTCTATCAAACTCCATTTCCCTTGTCACTCATACCTACCTACTGGTTATGGTTCTGCCTACTAAAACAGAAAATTAATATTACAATCCTTCAAAATACTGAGACTTACAGTGCTATCACCCAGACTGCTTTTCAAGAGGAAGAAATACTTTTACTTACATACTCTTTTATTTACTAAATCCTTACACAAAAGGGTGTGAGGTCCCATTAAATTCTAGTCCCTAAACAAATCAACAACCTATTACTAAGTGAGCAATGTTGACTTGAAATATTAGACAAAGTCACATACCAAATGTCACAGACAGTATAACTACTTATCAGTCTACTCTGTTAAATTACAAGATCAACAACTCAAAGTTATCTATTAATAGCTTTTAACAAATCTTTATCAAAACTAGTTAATACCTGAAAGTTACTAATTCAATCATGAAATGCTAATCTATCACATCAGAAGTAAGGACCGCATTTCATTTGGTCAACATTTTAAGAAAGGCAAATAGATTATAAATAATTACCATATTCAATGTGCATCCTGTGGGTATTCTTTTTGTCTGAATCTTGCACAACTAGATTAAGTCACAAATATAAAGAATTTGAAAAGGAAACGAAGGAATTTGGAATTCCTTTCAATCAGATGATCTTCACTATATTTTAAGTTACACAGAATGGTTTTTTAAAGAACAGCCACAAGATCTAATCCACATATACCATATAAATCACCCATCTAAAGTGTTCCAATTCAATTCTTTTCAGTTTATTCAGACTGTACACCTATCACCACAATCAATTTTAGAACACTTTCATCACCCCAAAAAGAAACCCATACCCATTAGTAGCAGTCATTCCCCATTCTCTCCTCACCCCCAGCCCCAAGCTAATCTACTTTTTGTCTTTATAGAACTGGCCTATTCTTTTCTTTCTAACAATTTATTTCATTTATTAGAGAGAAAGAGAGCGAGCACAAGTCAGGTGGAGAGGCAGAAGGAGAAGTAGGCTCCCCACGGAGCAGGGAGCCCGATGCCAGGACCCCGGGACCATCATCGGAGCGGAAGGCAGACATTCAACTGACTAAGCCACCCAGGGGTCCCTAGAAGTGCCTATTCCTGACATTTCATATAAAGGGTACCCATACAATATGGAGTCTTTCGTGACTAGCTTCTTTCAGTTACCGTAATTGTTTTTCAAGGTTCAACTAAGTTGTAGCATGTATCCGTACTCCATTTCCTTTTATTGTTGAAAAATATTCCACTGTATAATACACATTTATGCATTCATTAATTGATGGACACTGGCGTTTTTGTGATAGTTTTATACATGTAGATGCCATTAAAAGATATCTAACAGGAAAAGTAACCTTTAAAGTCTGTATGTACAATCTTAAAGGTTCAAAGAAGCACTGCAGTACACCATGAAGGCCAATACTCAAATCAAAAGAAAGTATCGAAAGTGGAAGCCACAATACCAAGTTACCGAAAATGAAAATTTTAAGTCTATAATGTTGAAGCAAAAATGCAAACTCAACATAAACATTTTAAATGTAGTATACAGAATATAAAACATTACAATTCAATTTTGGCCCTCATCCCCCTTACTATATTCAGACACTACTATTAAACAAAGAGGCCAGAGGCCAGCAATTATTTTTTGACATATTACAAATGAAATGAAAAGCAGAAGGGCTACAAGCAAAGGAACCTCATCTTTAAAATGGGAAAGCTGCATGCTAAGGTCCCTTCTGGCTATATTTTATGAAAGAACAAATAGTGCCTGGGTGCTGTTGGCAAATGCAAGTCAAAAGGTGGCCAGATTAATAAGGAACAAGTGCTAACAGATAACAGAGCTCATTCACTCAGACATTATATACTGTAGTGGTTAAGAGCACACAGACTGAAGATAAACCACCTCAGTTTGAATTCCTGTTCTGCCACTTACCTACACATCCAAGCTGGACAAATTCCTTAATATCTGTGTCTTGGTTTCCTAATATACAGACAGTTTTACAAAAAAGAATAGCCATAAAATGAAGCCAGGTGATGGGAGTTTATCTGCATCTTTGTATATTTGAATTTTCCTAAATAAAAAGTTTGGGTAGGGGGATGGGTGAAATAGGTGATGGGGATTAAGCAGTGCATTTCTTGTGATGGGCACCAGGTGTTATAAGGAAGTGCTGAATAACTATACTGTACGCCTGGAACTCATATTACACTGTATGTTCACCAACTGGAATTTAAATAAAAACCTAAGGGGCACCTGGGTGGCTCAGTCAGTTAAGCATCCGACTCTTGGTTTCGGCTCAGATCATGATCTCAGGGTTGTGAGATCCAGCCCCATGTTGGACTCCGTGCCTATCTTGGGGTCCGTGTGAAGATTCTATCCCTCTGCCCCTCCCTTCATTCGTGCACCCACTCTCTTTCTCTAAAATAAATAAAATCTTTAAGAAATAAAAATTTAAAAAATAAGTTTGGAAAATGGGGAAATAAGGTATCCAAGGGCAGAGAAGATCAACAAAAGCTTCTCAGAAGAACAACATTTGATCTGCATCTTGAAGAGTAACATGAGTAGCAAGTCAACTAAGTGTATATAGGGACAGAGAAGAAAAGGCAAAAGTAGCATTATGGAATAGGATAATGTAGCCAATGTTAACAGTAGTTCAGAATAAGTGGATCAAAAGACTAGCACCAATCACCTCAAGTACCGCTGAGTGGCCTTCATAACCTCATTTCTCCCATCTCTGGCATTAGGTGTTACATTTCGACAAAGAAAATTTGGCCTATACAAAAAGCTCACTGATAAGTAAAACATATGCAATCATGTTTTTGTTTTTTGTTTGTTTTTTTAATTGCAATCATGTTAAAATAAATCGTATACTCTTACGGGTATTCAAGGATTATCTATATCCTTGCCTATTCCTTAAGACATGTTTATACAGGTGAAATCTGGTTAAATTATTAAAACCAGGATGGGGGGGAAAAATCTATGAAAAAGACAATTTTCCCTGGTGACATTACTGATACCTAACTCCCTACCAGACCCTTAAGACAGAATCATAACAACTGTTTTAGCTCTTCCAGAATTTACCAAAGAAGGACAGCAAGTAAATGCTTTAAAATGCATCTCACAAGTGTGAATTTCACACAAAAAAGAACCATAGCTAAGCTTAGACATTTATTGGAATGCACAGAATTCCTGAACAGTGGAACCAATGCAGAATCGAGTAAGCTTCCTGGTTTATTATTTTCTCTATGGACATTGAACACATTTGATTTTGTTTTTATTTACTTATTTTTGGGGGGCTAGGCTCCAGGCCCAACGTGGGGTTTGAACTCACACAACCCCAAGATCAGGAGTCACATGCTCTACTGACTGAGCCAGCCAAGAACCCCCCACTTTTTTCTCTTTGACCCCCATTTCATCCATTAATCTCTTCCCCACCCCCGACTTCTGGCAGCCATCAACCTTTTCTCCATTTCTCTGAGGCTGATTTTTGTTTTTCTGATTCCATATATGAGATCATACAGTATTTGTCCTTGACTGATTTCAGTTGGCATAACGCCCTCCAGGTCCATACACACGGTCACCAATGGCAAGATTCTTTTTTTTTTTAAGATTTTATTTATTTGTTTGACAGAGATCACAAGTAGGCAGAGAGGCAGGCAGAGAGAGTGGGGGAAGCAGGCTCCCTGCTGAGCAGAGAGCCCGATGAAGGGCTCGATCCCAAGACCCCGAGATCATGACCTGAGCCGAAGGCAGAAGCTTAACCCACTTAGCCACCTAGGCGCCCCAAGATTCATTCTTATGCCTGAGTAACATCCCATTGTATATACACACACAATGTAATACACAATTTCTTTATCCATTTCTTCACTGATGGACATTTTAGAGTCTTTCTGTATTTTGGCTATTGTAAATAGTGCTGCAAGAAACATGGAGGTGCATAAATGTACTTGAGTTAGCATTTTCATTTTTCTCAGATTAATACCCAGTAGTGGACTTATTGGGTCATATGGCATTTCTATTTTTAATCTTTTGAGGAAACTCCATACTGTTTTCCATAGTGGCTGCACCAATTTACATTCCCAACAGTGCACAACAGTTCCCTTTTCTCCACGTCCTCACCAATACCTGTTATTTCCTATCTTCTTGGTATTTCTAAAGGCCATATTTTAATCTAAAGTATTGACTCTCTTAAAAGCAAAGATCTTTCCAGACATACTCTAAAGCCAAACATGCATAACTTTCTTTCAATTAAGGGCAATGCTTAACCTCATTTTCAGTATCAATTAAGTTCATTAAAAAATACCTCGTATTTTCAAGAATTCACTTGACTAGTGATTTTGAGCCACAAGAGGCTTCAAGCTGTCTACTAGCCAAACTTCAGATTTTACAGGTAAGCAAGAGTTAAATAGCCGAAAAACCAGTACACATATGAAAAGGTTCTAAACATCATTAGATAAAAGCAAATGAATATTTAGACAACTGGAAATTCCTAAACCTCTACTAAACCAGCTAACATTAAAAGGTCTGACAATACTAAGTGTTATTAAGTTAGAGCAATAGAAAAAAAAAAAAAGAAAGAAAGTTAGAGCAATAGGAACTACAGTGGTGGGATTGTAACCTGGTATACCAACAACTTGGGAAATCTGTTTGGCAGTATCTACCAAAACCGATGTATATAGTATATGTATCTGCATATACCGTAACCTAGCAATTCCACTTCTGGGTGTATACCGAAAGACACGTATTAAAAGGATCATGACAACTTTCTTTATAATCAGGGAAAACCTTATAAACAATCTAAATGTCCACAAACAGTAGAATGGATAAGTCAATCATGGTGTCTTTCACACAGTAACTATACAGTAATGAAAAACAAATTAATCATGTGGGGCAAAAGAAGCCAAACACAAAAGGGTTTATTATATTATTCCATTTATATGAAGCTCAGAAACAGGCATAATTAATTCACTGAAAGACAGAATAAGGGGGCACCTGGGTGGCTCAGCTGGTTGAGCATCTGACTTGATCTCAGCTCAGGTCTTGATCACAACATTGTTGAGTTCAAGCCCCACAACATCGTGAGTTCACCCCCCGCAAAATGAAAAATAAAGTAAAATAAAGAGAGAGTATTGGGGTTTCTTTTCGGGAGGGGCATAAAGGAGTCTTCTGGGATGCTAAAAATGATAGACTGATCTAAGTGGTTGTTGCACAGATGTGTACATTTGTTAAAAAAAAAAATCTATCAAGCTACACATTTAAGACTTGTGGTCTTCACTATATGCAACCTATACCTCAATTTAAAAAATATAAATTTAGGACACCTGGGTGGCTCAGTCGTTAGGCGGCTACCTTCAGCTCAGGTCATGATCTCAGGGTCCTGGGATCAAGGCATCAGACTCCCTGCCCAGCAGGAAGCCTGCTTCTCCCTCTCCAGCTCCCCCTGCTGTGTTCCCTCTCTCTGTGTCTGTTAAATAAATAAATAAAATCTTAAAAAAAAAAAAAAAAAGGGAAAAAGAACGAACGAATAAATAAATAAATAAAATTTTAAAAAAATAAAAATTTGTACTATGCAAGCCACTCAAAAAATAATGTCAAACTTCCTTTGGGAGTCTAAGGCACTGGTTCTCAAAGTGTGGTCCACTGAGACCCTTTCAGGAGATCCAAAAAGTAAAAACTGTTTTCATAATAAGACTTCATTTGCTACTGTTAGGGTCATTCTCTCTTCAGCGTATAGTGGAGTTCTGGCAAAGGCTACATGATGTATGCTATCACAAGAGATTAAAGGTAGAAACTAGCTTCCTTCTATTACACCAAACATGAGATGCTTGCAAAAATGTAGGAGAACGCAATGCTGCTTACTGATTTTTGTTTTCTTGGAAAAGCTATTTTTCATAAAAGTATTATTTACATTAATATACAATGGGTTTGGGGCGCCTGGGTGGCCTAGTTGGTCAAGCATCTGCCTTTAGCTCTGGTCATGATCTTGAGGTCCTGGGATGGAGCCCCATGTTGGGCTCCCTGCTCAGTGCAGAGCCTGCTTCTCTCTACCTCTGCAGCACACCTCTTGTTCTCACCTGCTTCTCTCAAATAAGTAAAATCTTTTTTAAAAAAACCATGCAAGTAGTTTTACTTTCAAACACATACACAGGTTTAAAATTTTTTCCCATTTTGGGGGCGCCTGGGTGGCTCAGTGGGTTCAAGCCTCTGCCTTCGGCTCAGGTCATGATCCCAGGGTCCTGGGATCGAGCCCTGCATCAAGCCCTGCATCGGGCTCTCTGCTCGCCAGGGAGCCTGCTTCCTCCTCCCCTCTCTCTCCGCCTGCCTCTCTGCCTACTTGTGATCTCTATCTGTCAAATAAATAAATAAAATCTTAAAAAAAAATTTCCCATTTTACCTTCCAAAATAGTAAACATCAAAGGACATTAACCTGACATAAACAAAAGCTCTTTGAGGCCTCAATAATTATAAAGGGGTCCTAAGAGCAGTAAGTTTGAGAATGACTGGCCTAATTATCATTAGGATATACAATGAAAATAATGAATTTAAAAAAATGATAAATTTCTTTTGCTACTTCTCTTGTAGTGATGAAAAATAAGGTATCAACATTTTCTCTGAAACCATCTGCACCAGACAAACCACTGCTACTATATTTATCTGCATACTTCATTCTCCATTCAAAAAAAAACTTCTCCCAAATATTATTTTCCCTGGCTGGCTACATCATTTTTTAACAGCAGTTTGTCCTTAAAGCTTAAGCTAGACTTCAGATGAAAACTTAACCAAACTTTAGGCTGCTCTGCCAGCAAAGAAATTATATCCTGGCTACCAACTCTGTGCTCCCTAAATTCACACTATAAGCTTTCGGCCAAGCACAATTAGCCCATAAGGATCTAAGTAAAACAAAGCCCTCCAGAAAAATCCAGACACACAGACACAGAAAGGAAAAACAAGTTAAAGGTAACATTCAAATTATTTTCTTATCCCTCCCTTTACTTGTCAACCCAAATCCAACAACTCCTAAATCTATTAACTCTTTTTTTACCTTTCCCATTTTCCTTTACTTGAAAATTTTTCTTCTCTGGAATCTATACATCTCTAGGGATAAAGATAAAATTTATTAACTCAAAAAAAAAGTGGTAGCTTAAGTCATCTCTTTTAAAGGTAAGAGTAATGAGGACCCAAGAATTAAGTGATTAACAGCAGGATAACTGGAACTAAAACACAGCCCTTCTAATTGAAGTCCAGTACCCTTCCACTGACTACACCATTTTCAATTCAAATACGAATGCTGTTTTGAAACACAAAAAAAACCTCCGAACTAGGAGGGATGGAATTAATGCAATTATTTAAACAGTAAGATTATTATTCTACCTTTGTGTATCAATCTAATTTAAAAGCTGTAAAATAATGCCTATACAAACCACGGTGAGCCAACAGTTAACAGTCTCTGGATACCAGATTCTAGTCCCCCATATTTTAAGGGAGGGAGGAGGTAAGAAAGCCATGTGCTCTGATAATCCACTGTTTAAGTAACAGAGCCACACTGGGAAAACAGTCATTCTATAACCCAGATTCCTCTCTATGACCTTTCAAGACATATCAACAGTCAGAAGCTCTCAAGTGGAGAGATGAAATTGGGAATGGGGGAAGAGCTGAAGAAGGGAAAGACAATAAAGGTGCTTTGCTTTCCAGCTCAACACTCCCTTCAGTGATGGAAGCCAAAGTCAAATTAGCAAGAACTTCCTCATTCAAGGGAGTCCCAGGTAGCTCACTTCCTTTACTCCATTCCCTTAACCATTCTCTTACATTCTCTCAGCCACTGTTAAAAATACTGCCTCAAATTCTCTCCACTCCCCAACTCTCCTCTGACATGTCTGCCACAGTGCCATCAGAATTATCTTTCAAAAACACAAACCCAATCATCTCTCACTTAACTTAAAGGTCCATCTCATTACCCTAAAAACAAAACAGAAGTGCCCTAATGTGGCACCCAAGTTCGTCCCTTGTGATCTAGCCTCACCTCCCACAATCCCTTCCCTCCCAATTATCTCCAATGCTCCTTCTATAGTCTACTACTAACTTTTCTCTAAAACACTGCAGTTTCACTTCCATTCCTCCATTTCAAGTAGTGGTTCTCAAATTTTGTTTCCAGGACACAGCTGGCAATGTCTGGAAATATTTTTAGTTATCAAAATGGGGAGAGGGGAGGAGGTACTACTGGCATCTTGCTGGTAGAGGCCAGAAAGGAATAGGACAGCACCCCATATCACAAAGAATCATCTGGCTCCAAGTGTCAATACTGTTAAGATTAAAAACCCTGATCTTGGGGCGCCTGGGTGGCTCAGCTGATTAAGCATCTGACTCTCGGTTTCAGCTCAGGTTGTGATCTCAGGGTCTTGAGATGGAGCCCCACATAGGGCTCCACACTCTGCAGAGCCTGCTTGATACTCTCTCCCCTTCTCTCTGCCCTTCCCCCCAACTCCCATTCCCCTTTCCCTCCCTGTGTGTGCACATACATGCCCTAAAACAAAACAAAAACCAACAAACCAACCCTGATCTCAAGTTGCTCCCTCTGCCCAGAAGTCCCTGCTTTAATTCACATGGCCACCAAAAGAGCACACTTCTAAAGATCAGCAAACCTCACTCAACCTCAAATTACAATGATTTCTTCATCTCTTCTACTATTCCATTTTTCACACCTCTATGTAACATAGCACTTACCACATGTATAATTAATTGCCTAACTTGCTAGACAATAAAGCTTGTAAGTAAGAATTAATCACCTTTGTATCCCTTGCGCCAGTATGGTATTAAATTAATGAATTCAATTGTTTTAAGAAAGCAATCACCCAATCCAAAGCCTTCACTTTACGATTTCATGGAGGTTAAGTAACTTGCTCACTAGTTGGTAAAGAAATTACAACTGTAATCCACGCCTTTGACTAAGATTATAGCTCTTTACTACCTACTATACCACTCTCTCGGTCAGGCTGAGGGAGGTTCGGACCACCTACAAAAGACAGTTCAGACTTAACTGAGCCTCCGGAACTTCCAGAGCCACCTTCCAGGGGCTTTATCTGAAGAAACACAAACAAATAGTAAAGTAAGTTAAGACCAAAAGAAAAGCACAGGAAAAATGCTTCCAGAATTCAGAGAAAGTAAAGACCAATTTCCAACTAAAGAAAGTACTTCAGGGGTGCCTGGGTGGCTCAGTGGGTTAAGCCTCTGCCTTCAGCTCAGGTCATGATCTCAGGGTCCTGGGATGGAGCCCCACATGGGACTCTCTGCTCAGTGGGGAGCCTGCTTCCCCCTCAACCCACCTGTCTCTCTGCCTACTTGTGATCTCTGTCAAATAAATAAGATCTTAAAAAAAAAGAAAAGAAAATATTTCATGAATACAGCTTGTGAGCTAGACACTGGAGGCTAGCCATAAAGGGGAGATGGAGCTCAAAGAAGTAAAAACCATGGGAATAGGAAAGGCTGGGGCATCCACATCAAGTATGGATTGATTAGATGGGAGAACAAGAAATCACCTTGGAAAAGCAGCCTGGAATTATGTCAGAATGACCTCGTTTGGATAGAGCTTCCATGGTATACTCTGGGCAGTATTTTTTAATTTTTAAGTAAGTTCTACATGCAACATGGGGCTTGAACTAACGACCCTGAGATCAAGAGTTGCATGTTCCACGACTGAGCCAGTCAGGTGCCCCAATTCTGAGGAGTATTTGGAGAAAGCTGGAAGAGATGAGGGACACGATTCCTGTGGCTGTGTAGATGAACAGAAGCCAAAGAATCTTGCCATTTCTCCTTTCACTGATGATTCTTCTTCCCATGATGCACTGAGAGTAACTCAGGTAATGCCTGAGTAGGAGCAATTTGAGACAGCTGACATTTATATGGCTCAGATAATGACATCCAGTCAGACAAGGAATATACCTGCAGGGAATACATTAGGTTCCTCCTCCCACCCTCAGCCTGGACTTACAATCCCTTTCACCCCAGCTCAACACACTCAAAGTCAAAAACTAACAAATTGGTTTAAGTATTTAAAAGTAAGCTTGGGGGGGGAGGGGTGTCTGGGTGGCTCAGTCAGTGAAGCATCTGCCTTTGGCTCAGGTCATGATCCCAATGGTCTGAGATCGAGCCCCACATCGGGCTCCCTGCTCAGCAAGGTGGCTGCTTTTCCCTCTGCCACTCCCCCTGCTCGTGCTCTCTTTTTCTCTCTCCCTCTCTCCATCAAATAAATAAATAAAATCTTTAAAAAATAAAAATATGCTTTGGGGCGCCTGGGTGGCTCAGTGGGTTAAAGCCTCTGCCTTTGGCTCAAGTCATGATCCCAGGGTCCTGGGATTGAGACCCGCATCAGGCTCTCTACTCAGCAGGGAGCCAGCTTCCCTTCCTCTCTCTCTCTCTCTCTCTCTGCCTGCCTCTCTGCGTACTTGTGATCTCTGTCAAATAAATAAATACAATCTTTAAAAAAACAAATAAGCTTTGATAATCTGAAAAATTCATTTATACAAAACATTATCCCCTAAAACGTCAAATTAATGAAATATTTTGTAATGTTTCCTTCCAATTTAGCTTTCCTTTAATGAGTATCAAATACCACTGCCCTGCTTTCAAAATGGTGCTTTTTGTTTCATAGACTCTAGCTCTAAAGGGTTTGTGGAAACTGATTTTTAAAAAAAGATTTTATTTAGGGGCACCCGGGTGGCTCAGTGGGTTAAAGCCTCTGCCTTCAGCTCAGGTCATGATCCCAGGGTCCTGGGATCGAGCCCCATATCGAGACCCACATCAGGCTCTCTGCTCTGCAGGGAGCCTGCTTCCCTGCCCCTCTCTATCTGCTTGCCTCTCTGCCTATTTGTGATCTCTGTCAAATAAACAAATAAAATCTTAAAAAAAAAAAAAAGATTTTATTTATCTATTTGAGAGAGAGTATGTGTG
This sequence comes from Martes martes, assembly GCF_963455335.1. NCBI lineage: Eukaryota > Metazoa > Chordata > Mammalia > Carnivora > Mustelidae > Martes > Martes martes. The sequence goes on along the minus strand of NC_137897.1, from coordinate 34,578,751 downwards.
TCTGAATGTGAGCAGAGGGAGGGGCAGAGGGACAAGCCAAATCCCCGCTGAGTGGGGAGCCCAACTCAAGGCTCAATTCTAGGCCCCCCGGGATCATGACCTAAGCCAAAATCAGACACTTAACCACCTGGGTCACCCAGGTGCCCCAGAAACTGATTTTTAAACTCACTCTAACCAGTATATATGACAGGAACAATTGTGTTTTGCCCACCTTATATCTCTGTTATCTGGTAAAATACCTAGAACATAATAACCATTTAACATGTAAGTGCAGAATTTAAAATCAAGTATGAAATACAAAGGATTCAAGTAAAATTAGACAAAATGATAAGCCCGAACAAAGGTAAAATATGCTGGAATTCATCTCTAAGCCAGTAATTCTCCAAAGGTAGTTCCATACTTGGGAACTTGTTAGAAATATACACTCTTGAGCCCCATCCCATACTTACTGAACCAAACTCAGGGGGCAGGGCCTAGAAATCTGTTTTAACAAACCCTCCAGGTTTTAGAACCTTGCCCTAAACCAGGGCTGGCAAATTATGTTCACAGACCAAATCCAACCTCCTGTTTTTATATAGCCCACAAGCTGAGAATGCATTTCACACAGGAATATTTACAACCAATTAATGACAGGGAACACGAACTTTAAATCTCCCATTAGGCCAAAAAAAAAAAAAAGTATTTATGAGCCCTCCCATTCTATTCTCATTAGACCCAAATTACAAATAATTGCGCTATCATATTTTGAATTTCACCCACAGAAAATTGACACAATATCCTTAATTTCTCCTCTTAGCACACAAAACCTAAAACATTTCTGATTTGGCTTTTTACCGAGAAGTTTGCTGATCCCTGATTTGAATTCGGGAGGTATTATCAAGGAAAACAACCAAATCTTTATACACTACCTTGATCAGGGGCAAAATACTGTTAGATACAACATGGGTCTAATGCCATGTAATATTTTCCATGCTTTCTGCTATCTAACTGAGTAGACATACTCAGTTCTTAGAAGTAACCAACTGAGAAAAGACCACAAGAGAGATCTAACAACCTAAACTCAGAATAAAAACACCAAAGTCAGTAGGAAGGAAATTGGCATAAATAGGATAGGAAAGGGAGTCGTCTTCTCCTACTCCTTTTTTTTTTCTATCTAAATTTTCTTCTCTTCCTACTTCATAGGCTCTGCAACCAAGGATGGGATCCAAGACAACCAGCTCAAACTCATGCCAAGGAAAACAATTCCTCTAATAATGGCTGGCCAATCAATATGGGTCTAAAGTGTTCAAAACTTCTATGATTGATCAGTTACAGAAGGATAAACTGAAAGAAGCCCAAACGTGATGATACATCAATTTTGTATGCAGTTCTAGGTATTGGGAGTCAGATATTCCTCCAGATTTTGCCATTCAGGCAGTTATTGTAAAGAGTATTATTCTATACGCTCTGTAATACACAAAGGTAAAGGACAGAACTGCTGACCTTATTACCCATTATCCATTAGAGAGAAATTTAAGCGTGAATTTTAGGACAGTGACTACAAAGATAACAGAAATCAAAGAAGAGTTACTGTGCTTTATTAAATATGGAAAGAGCTTCATGCAGAACGCAGTCTATGCACACCACCTTAGTCACGTTACTTCAGCAGTTTTTTTTTTTTTAAAGATTTTATTTATTTATTTGACAGAGATCACAAGTAGGCAGAGAGGCAGGCAGAGAGAGAGAGAGGAAGAGAAGCAGGCCTCCTGCTGAGCAGAGAGCCTGATGCGGGGCTCGATCCTGGGACCCTGGGATCATGACCTGAGCCGAAAGCAGTGGCTTTAACCCACTGAGCCACCCAGGCGCCCCACTTCAGCAGTTTTTAAGCCATGTTCTTCATCTGAAAAACAAGGAGTTTGAGGTCTAAGACTCCCTCCAGGACTGCTCATCATAAAACAACTATCAGGGCGCCTAGGTGGCTCAGTCAGTTAAGCTTCTGCCTTCGGATCAGGTCATGATCCTAGGGTCCTGGGATGGAGTCCCACATAAGGCTCCCTACTCAGCGGGGAGTCTGCTTCTCCCTCACCCTCTCCCCCTCCTCCCTGCTCATGCTCTCTCTCAAATAGATAAAATCTTTAAAAATAAATAAATAAATAAAATGAATAAAAATAAAAGACAATTATCAGGTCAAGTTAAGTAACTCCAAGTAATAAAGAGAATTAGAAAAAAAGAAAAAAATAGAGAAATCATACTCATGAAGAATGTAATATGGTGAAATGACTATTCATCCAACAAATAATTACTGAATACCTATGTGCCAGGCACTTTCTAGGTACTAGAGATATATCAGTGACAGGATCTTGAGTCTGATAAGATGAATACCACAAATCTAAAGTTTGGAGGACAAAAACCAAAGCATCTGAACAAAATAAGTGAGACAAACAAACAAAAAACACCAATAGCATAGAGGTAACTGACAGACCACCAATACAAAAAAGGAATGGCAGGAGGAAGGGTTGAACAGCACAGTATGTAATTCCTGGCCAAAAACTAAAAGCATTACAAGTACAGCTATTCTTAAACTCAATATCTAAGAATTCGCATACTGTACTTGACATTTGTATTCACTGGAGAAGACTGGAGATCAGAATGAAATTCTATGTAAAAGAAACTGAAAGATAAAAGGAAAATTCCATTGGATTATACCATAGTTAGGTATATTTTTATAACAAAATTCAGTCTCCCCATCTATGAGGCGCATTAAAGAAAGACAAAATCAGAGCTAAGAAAGACTTTAGACAATCAGCCAGTCCAATGCTCCTCACTTCATACAACATAAGCTTCTATACAATAGCAATCTCTAGAAAAGGACCTGGCATATAGCAGATGCCCAATAAATATTTGCTGAAGGATTAAAAGCAAACTAATGTCTTAAAACAGGTATTAATAAGCTAGTATTAGAGCTGGAACTTTGACTCCCAAGAAGGTGCTCAGTAAGAGATAATGAATTTTTGGGTGTTTGTGTCTGTATGTATACATGAAACTCTGGAATCCTGGTCTCTCCCAACTATTAATCTAGCTTCTAAACTTTTTGCTACCTTGTGTCTGGAATTTTTTTATTTTATTTTTATTTATTTGACAGAGATAGAAAGAGAAGCACAAGTAGACAGAGAAGCAGGCAGAGGGAAATGGAGAAGCAGGCTCTCCACTGAGCAGGGAGCCAGATGTGGGGACACTCTGGGATCATGACCTGAGCGGAAAGCAGCCACTTAAACGACTGAGCCACCCAGGCGCCCCTGGAATTTTTGACAGTGTGAGTGGCAAAACTAAACTCAAGTGAGAATATTACTGCCTAATGATAGGACACAAAACTCAAAAAATCTCAGATCTTCCCTTTTCCTCAAATGAAGTGCAAAGAACCCCCAGCTGGACATCAGAAATATTTTTTGAGTTTTTTAAATGCCTAGTTTCTACCCCAAAATAACTCAATCATAATTTCCAGAGCGTAAGACCTAGGAAAATACCCTTTGTTTTTTGGGAAAAAATTTTTGGAAAAGCTCTACAGGTGATTCTGATACACAGCTGAGGTAGAAAATCATTGTTAGACAGTAGCTGGAAATAGAACTAAAAACCCCTGTAGAATACACGTGTAGTGTGTACATGCATACCGAAGCCCACAAGACCAGAACATGCACGTATGAAGAATAAATTTAGAAAAAGTATCTTAACAGTGTACTTTTTCAATTCTTATTCCTTAAAAGTTATTACATTGGTCATTACTTTATATTCAACAGTAATAATTGAATGATTAATTCAAACACCAATAAATGTAAATATCAAAAGTTCCATAAAGTCTTCTTTTCCTTTTCATACTTTATACCATAGAAAATAAGATTGCAATGACCATTAATAGAAAGATCTTTGAGATCTTGTGCCGCATTAAGAAAGCTCCTAGATTCCGCATTAGCAGGCTTTCTCCCCAGCCTCAATACAGAATTTAACACAACGGACCAAGAGAATTAAGAGAAATAAACACCAAATAAAGGCGTTTAATGCTATTTCCTTTATTCCATTAAACTGATACTATGAAAACGCAAAATGAGACCTCTAGTTTTGAAAATGTTTTGTAAAAATTACACTGATTTTAAACCAAGCTAAATAAAACTCAGTATTTTCAAACTGAGAGAATAGAAGCTCACATGATACTAAATGTTCATTTATGAGACGATTTAAATAAATTACTGGGAGACAAATGCCTAGATTTTACATCTTTTAGGAACGTTATGTTGCCTAACATTATTTTAGTCATAAACACACCCACCAAACACACCCATCAACCAGAACATGTTGGGAGACATATGGAAGAGAAAGAACCTACTTGCTGCAAAGCTTTTAGCACCTCCCTGGCTAACTAACTTATTTCCCAAGTTGCAGACAATTGTCATACTTTTATTAAAATTTTCATCTAAAGCTACTTTGGTTCAGGAAACAGACGAAAGTTCCAAATGTTTTTTAAAAATAGTGATCAGTCTCATTTCCTTAATGTGGCACCGTAGCTGAAACACCACTGGTTGACAGACCTCAATCTCTCACCTATATGATGAAGACAACATTATTTATGCTGATAACTGAAAACATTTGAGGAAAAAAAATCCATCTTCTTATTTAAATGCCTGAAAGTTCAATAAGAACATGCTAACAGCATTAACAGTGGTATTCAACCCTGACTGCATGAAAACCATCCACAGTGGTTTTAACATAAACCTTTGCCCAGGACCCCTATCAGACCTAATCAGTATCAGAGAGTGAGATCCAGCCATTTCCCTTAAATGATTCTAACGGGCAGTCAGGTTTGAGGGTCAACGCATTAACCCCTGTCCCAAACATTAACGTTAGACCCTATACTAAGACAAGAACTTAGCAACAAATAGGGCAGCTTTCAAAAATACAACTCAAAAAAACACAAAAACAAAAACAAAAAAAGGAGGGGAAACTAAAATCTCCCCCCCCCTCAATTTTTAGGGGGAAAAAAGAAAGTATCAAGATTCGGAAAACGTACCAGCAAGAGGGGATATATAATGCAGGCTATTATAAAACCATCACATTATTTTAGAATTCAAAAGCAAAACAAACAAAACAGAACAAAACAAAACAACCCCACCAAAAAACAAACCCAACTAGCTCAAGAACCACAGAATAAGATCCTTTCCCAAAGTGCCCAAAAGAGTTACAAGAAGACTGATCTGTAACACATCCCCCATATATTTCGAACAACCTTCCTTAACCTAATTTAAACAAAGATTGGTTTCAATATTAAAAATTCTAGAAATGAAACATAAAAACTTCATTAAAGTTAACCTTATAAAAGTAAACTAAAAGAATGCTTGCTTGTGTCCAACTAATCAAGAACTTGACTAACAAATTCATGACAAATATCCATTTTCAAAAGCTATAAACAGCATTATTAATACCATCTGAAAAAAAATTATCTTTGAAGAGACATCGACGAAATCCCTCATCTTCTTGAGATGTCAGAATACTTATTTCAAGATCCTGGAAGAAAAAAAGATCCAGAGTAAATCCTACTTGCGCATTCCATCAATAAAACAAGAGAAGTATGGAACACCAACAGGGGATTACAATAATTTGGTGAAAGGTAAACTCTGCCCTTCAAAGGAACTTTCTGAAGAATTTAGATTCTCACATGTACTGTTCTTGCCGTTATTCAATCCCTCCAGAAATTTTTCCTCTCAGAAACTACCAAGGTCAGCAAACAAAAGGAAGAAATGGCATGAGAACATTAAAATAACACATTAAAAATTCCAAGTTAAATGTCCGTACAAAAAGATACAGGAAAAAGGGTAGAGGGAAAATATCCGTATACTCCAAATGTCTTATTTTTAAAATAAAGAAAACAAAACTTAACAAACATTTTGAGTTCACCTTTGGGAACACCAATTTCAAATACTTCTATTTTTCCCCTCTATGCAGACATTGGAACAATAAAGCTTAATCTTTAAGAACTTGAGAGGCATTTGCTGAAACCAAAATGGCAGCCCACTGAATCAGTAGACCAGGGAGATCTAAAGGAGAGTTTGCAGTCTCTATTTTTAAATTCAAGTGTACGGATTAAGAAAGCCAACGAGTCCTTACTATATAATCACTAAGAGTAGATAATGAGCTCCAAGAGAGGGTTAAGTACCTGCTGAAAAGTTTCCTAATCAATAAATACAGCCCAGATTCTTCCTCAGAAGTGAAGGTATACAAACGTTATGTAGATTTAGGAGGCTCGTTAGTTTCCAGGTATAAAAGACGGGTACAAATATTTCCCTCACCCAAAATGAGGCACGAATATTTAAAACCGCAACTCGCTCAGTTCAATTCTAAGACAATCCGAAGAAATTACACACACCTGTAAACTGCACGGTGGAAAATCCAATTAAGGTTTTAACTATGTAACTTTCAAAAAAATATGCATAGTTTAAGCAGGTTCCATTGGAAATCTTTAAAAATTCCCATTTAAGTTCTAGTCCCCACAGAAGTCCCTACAAAGATTACAAAACAACGTATACACCTGCTCCGTAACTCTTAGTATTTCACAATGAATGAAAAATAAACAATTTCTGGAACCCGAAGCCTCGTACCACAGGAACCTGGAGGGTTCATTATCACCAAGCTCGCAGAGGCTAATATTTTTGCAGATAAACAGTTAAAAATAGAAAGGTGGTGGGTCCAAGCTAGGTGGGAGGCGATTTCTGCATCAAAACAGCTTTCGCGGCTTTGGCCCTCAGCAAACGAAAGGGGACGACGGAGGTGTAGGGGGCCGATAACCCGGCTCAGGCTCTCGGTCTAGAGGGCCGAGAAGAAGCTGACGGTTATCGCGGGAGGGTGGGGGGGGGGGAGGCGGACAAGTCGTCGGGCCTGATAGCCAGGCGTAGCCGAGCGGAGGCCTAGCTCTGCTGCTCCAAATCACTCCACCTCAGTAATGGCGTTTGGTGTCAAGTGGAACGAGACTGGGGAGGAGAGCGGCCTCGAGTCCCCCGAGAGCCCCGCTGCAAGGCCGAGGGCCGGGGGCGACTAGCCCCCGCCACCGACCCGGCCCCGGGGCGCCGATGCGGGGGCTGCACGCCGGGCGCCGAGACTCCATCCTCCTACTCGGCCCCAGACAGGACTGGAAGGGGGAGGAGGGGGAGGGACGAAGCCGTCAGCCATTTTCCCTTACAGTCCAAAACACACAGCCACGCTCCCGGGACGCCGGCTCGACACCGAGCGGCGCCCCGCGCCCCCACCCGCGCCGCGCGCGCTCGCCCACCCCGCCGCGGGGGGTGGGGTGGGGAGGGGGGCCGGGGAGCCCCCGGCCTAGTCAGCGGCCGGCCGAGAGAGGAACCGTGGGCTCGCACACCCCCCTCGCCCTCCTCCCCTCAGATCCAGCTGTTGGCCCCGGAGAAGCGCCTCGTCCCGGCGCGGCCGGCTACTCACCGCACGACCCGGGCGTTTTCTCCTCAGAAGCAGGGCACGCGGAGGCAGCAGGCAGCTGCAAGACTCAGTCCCAGGACAAGGCCGACCCTGGGTGCATCCCAGGCCCGGGGGTGACTGGCGACAAAGTGTGTCGAGACGCTGCGGGCGTGAAGACCAGGAAGCTGCACGGGGGCGCCGGAATTCGCTGCTCGCCGCGCCCGCCCTGCAGCAGCGGTGGCCGCGGCCGCCTCCTCCTCCTCAGCCGGCGGCGGCGGCCTCTTCCCTCTTCTCCCCTCGGGCCGGGGCTCTAGCTGAGCTCAGACGGGCTCCGGGCGGTGCGTTTCTCCTGCGTCACCTCCTCCCGCTCCTCCTCCTGCAGTGGCGGCTTCACCTTCCCGTGGTCACCGCCTCTGTCCCCGCTCCGGGCCTGGTCGCTTTGCTGCGGCTCGCTCCTCGCTCCCGGCGCCGACCGGAGCACCGAGTGCTGAGGCGGCCGCCTCCCGGGAGAGAGGCGGCAGCGGCGGGCTCCCGCGAGGCCTGTGAGCTGAGCAACGCGGGGAGGGGCTCCGCGCGGCAGAGGCCCGCACGGGCCCGGTGCTGTGAGGTTGCGGCTCCGGCAACGGCGGAGACTAGCTTCCGCAGCCGCGGACGCCCGTCCTCGCCAATATGGCGGATCCGGCAAACCAAAAAAAAAAAAAAAAAAAAAAAAAAAGAAAAGAAAAAAAAAAAAGAAAAAAAAACGCTCGGCCACTGGCGGCGGCGGTAGCGGCGGCGGCAGCAGCACTGGTGGCGGCGAAGGCAGCAGCGCGGCGGCGCAGACTCCCACTAACCCCAGCGCCGCCCAAAGCCGTGAGGATCCTCCGCCCCCATCTAGCCCCGCCCCTCACAGGGCCCGCCCCCTGGCCCTCCTCCTTCGTCTCCTCCTCCCCCCTACCCCCGCTCCTCGCTCAGCTGCTCCTTCTGCTCCCTTCTCCGACACCCCGGGCCGTCAAGCCAGGGAGAGTTGCGTGTGCTACCAGGGAAGCCGGGCCAGGCGCAAGGCGCTTCGAACCCGGAGAACTGGAGTGGGGGAGGGGAACACAATGCGGTACAGATTGTTCACGCAGTACGGTGTCTTTCCGTCGGCCCCTCGGGGGTCGCGCTACGTTCCAAACCCCTCATATCAGGAGCGATGTGAGAACAGAGGTGACACGAGGACAAGGAAAAGTGGGGGAAGGGAGATCCGGAAGGATCTGGCATACCACGGCGGAGAAGGAGCTGGGAGATTTGGCAGTGTGTGGCCAGGAAAGGGTTAATCGCGCAAACCGCAGCTGCGTCGCTCAGAGTTTGACTTGGGCCGCTTGTTTTTGTTCCATTGTGAACCGTGGCCCCGGCGGCTAGTGCCCGGATGATGACGTCACCAGTCTCCCCCCTTTTCCGGGATTGTGGGGGGAGGGGTAGCGGAAAGACAAGATCTTGAGACCACGCGCTGGGCGGTCTCACCCGCGGTGCGTGAGGGTCCCAGGGGCAGAGCTGACCCGCGTCATTTGGCCCGTGAGCCAGCCAGGCCCGTTGGGCGGGTACCTTGGGGGTGGCAGCAGTGCCAGGTCTCCAGGGCCTGGCCACCTGCTCCTTTCCGATAGAGGGAAGGTGTGGCTATCTCCTGCGGGGTTTGGGGGGGGTTACGTGGGGGTTTGGCGGAACCTCCCCCCCCCAATAAAACAAGTGCTCTGAGAAATTCATTCACTTGATCCTGCAGCATCAGAACCTGAAAGCGCCTGGGCTTCCTCACAACCTTACTGTGACCGACCACCCTTTGAACAGCAAAGAAAGTACTATAAAGTGCCATGGAAGGCACAGCGACAAAACAGTACTGAACAGCAAGATTAGGTTCTTTTGCCAAATCAATACAACTAACATAACACAATTTTTTTTAAAAAGTGTTAGAATCGACAAAGGCCTTAAGAACCCACGACGTGCACCATGTGTGTCATGGACTATTTTCTACATGTTTATATTCCAAAGTGAAGGTTATCAGGCTAATTTCAAATAAATGGTGTGCTTCGATCAATTCTATATAGTCTACTTCTGAGACCAAATGAGAAAAGAAATGCGGTTCCTAATTTACCACATTTCCTTTTGACTTAAAAAAAATGCTTTTGGACACTAAATGCAAAATTGTAGCAAACCCTTATAAAATAAGATTGTTATATTTTGTATGGAAGAGAGTTAGATTTAGTTATGCTATGTTAATCTGTAACAGTTGTTAAAATGGAATCCAAACTAATTGGGCATGACAGTACATTACTAGTATCTTAAATTTTAAAATCATTTCTCTATGTGTTACTAAACTCATGTTTTCGCCCCAAATTATCTAATAAGGTATCCAAGAAAAAATTCATAGCCCTAATAATTCATAGCACATTTTACCTTGTTTTTATAAGTATTCCCATGAATGGCTTTTCTTCTCCATTAGCTTATGAGCCCCTAAATAGCAGACACTACCATCTGTGTACACTGTAGGTTTGTTAACCGCATGATTTTACTTAATCCTCAGAACCCTGTGAGGTAGCCAAAACATATATTGCTATCACTAATTTTAGATAAACAGAAAGGATAAGTGATTTGCCCATGATCACCAGACAGGATTGGAAAGTGTTGAACAACCGGTCTTTTAACCCTATCAAAAGTGCACCTTTAATAAGGATGTTGGGGCACCTGGGTGGCTAAGTGGGTTGAGCCTCTGCCTTCGGCTCAGGTCCTGGTCCCGATGGGATCGAGCCCTGCATCGGGCTCTCTGCTCGGCGGGGAGCCTGCTTCTCCCTCTTTCTCTGCCTGCCTCTCTGCCTACATCTGACTACTTGTGATTTCTCTCTGTGTCAAATAAATGAATAAAGAATATTTAAAGAAAAAAAAATAAGGATGTCCACCCTCACCAATTCTGTTCAACACTGCACTTGTGGTTCAAACCACAGCAAGAAAAAGAAAAGGCACACAGGTAAGAAAACAATTAAATCACCTCTATCCTCTATTTGCAGATGACATGGTCTTATATATATAAACTCCTGGGAAATCTACTATAGAAAACTATTAGAGCTAATAAATGAGTTTGGCAAAGTTTGCAGGATTTAAGATCAATAATAAAAAAGATTAGATTTTTATTTTTTTAAAGATTTTACTTATTTATTTGACAGAGAAAGAGAAATCACAAGTAGGCAGAGAAGCAGACAGAAGCAGGCTCCCTGCTGAGCAGAGAGCCCGATGTGGGGCTCAATCCCAGGACCCTGAGACCATGACCTGAGCCGAAGGCAGAGGCTGAACCCACTGAGCCACCCAGATGCCCCCATGTATTTTTATATACTAGCAATAAACAATCTGAAAATGAAGTTAAGAAAACAATTCTATTACATCACGACATCAAAAAGCATAAAACAGTAATGAATGAATTTAACAAAAGAATTTAACAAAAGAAATCCAAGATTTGTACAATGAAAACAACAAAACAACATTAAAAGAAATTAAAGATGACCAAAGTAAACTGAAAAACAGCCCATGTTCAAGGATTAGAAGACTTGATTTTGTTAAGATAGCAGCACACCCCCCAAATTGATCTTCAGAATCAACCCAATCCCTATCAAAATCCCAGCAGGCTCTTTTTGCAATAAGCACATGAAAACATGCTCAACATCACCAGTCTTGAGGGAAATGCAAATCAAAACCACAATGAGATACCACTTCACACCCATTAGAATGGCTATAATTAAAAAAAAGAAAAGGGAAAATAGAAAGTGCTGGCAAGGATATGGAGAAATTTGAACACTTGTGTTCTGCTAGTGGGAATGTAAAATGAGGCAGCTGCTATAGAAAAGTTTGGCAGTTCCCCACAACCTAAACATAAAATCACCCTATGGACCAGCAATTCCACTCCTAACTATAGACCCAATATAGAACAAGAATTGAAAGCAGGGACTCAGATACTTGTTCATCCTCGTTCATGGCAGCACTATTCACAACAGCCATAATGTGGAAACAGTTGAAATGTTCATTAACAGATGAGTGGAAAAATAAGATGTAGTACACAATGGAATATTATTCAGACTTCAAAAGGAATGAAATTCCAACACAGGCTATAACGTGAATGGACCCTGAAACATTATGCTAAATGAAAGAAGCCAGACACAAAAGGTCACATATTGCATAATTCCACTTCATAACGTACCTAAAACAGACAAATTCATGGACAGCCAGCAGAAAAGAGGCTACCAGGGGCTGGGGGAGGATGGAATGGGGAGTCATTATTTACAGGGTAAGGTAAAGTGTTTCTGTTGGGGATGATGAAAATTTAGTTCTGGAAGTGAAAACTGCTGATGGCTGCACAACACTGTGAAATGCGCTCAAAGCCAATGACCGGTACCCTTAAGAATGGTTAAAATGATTACTTTTAGATTATATATATATTCTACCATAAAGCTTTAAAGAGTGGGAAAAAATTCACTTTTATATGGTTTAGCCTATAAATGACACTCCCACCAGCAGTTCTAGGGGGAAATTCATCTATCAGGTCAAACTCACCAGCAACTCACTCTTTCCTATGCTCTGTGAAGCTACCCTGAGTACTGTGGCTCCCAAGGTGGGTGTGGCCTACAGGACGGCCCACTTTTGACACCTTCCACTCAGTTAATGGGCTAGGCACTGAACAGTTTCATGTTGAAAGAATAGGTTCAATGCCATAGTGCAAGCTCCTTAAAGTCCATATGATCCAGGCCTTCCTTCTTACTTCCTTCGTTTTGGTTTCTTACTCTTTTTAAAAAGGATTTATTTATTTGAGAGAGAACTGCGCCTGCACAAGGGCAGGGGGAGGGTCTAAGGAAGAGGGAGAGAGAATCCCAAGCAGAGTCCCCACGGAGCGAGGAGCCCCAGGTGGGGTTCAATCTCAAGACCCTGAGGTCAAGACCTGAGCAAACATTAAGAGTCCAACCCTTAACTGACTGAGCTACCCATGCACCCCTTGGTTTCTCGTTTCTAACACCCGTCCTCCTTTAGCTTTAAAACTGTAATGTTTTACTTCCTGGTTCTATCTTGGTAGAGCAAAGCCTTATCATATTACATTTCCTCATAAAATTTCCCACTGCACTCTTATTTGTCCAACCAGAAATGCTTAATAAGTATACTCATTGTTTACTAGGACACTTATCTTAAGGAACAGACACAAAGTGAAAATAAGTCAGAGAAAGACAAATGCCATAGGATTTCACTTATATGTTACCTAAAAACCAAAACAAAGCAGAAACTGACCCATAAATATGGAGAACAAACTGGTGGTTGCCAGAGGGGAGGGGGTTGAGGGTGGGGGGAAAAAAGGTGAAAGGGAGTGAGAGGTACAGGCTTCCAGTTATGGAAGGAAAAAGTAGAAAGTACGGGAGGAAAGGTACAGCATAGGGAATACAGTCAACGATATTGTGTTGTATGGTGACGGATTATAGCTACACTTGTAGTGAGCACAGCACATCTATAGAGTTGTCCAATCACTGTGTTGTACACCCGAAACTAAAAGAACACTGTATACCAACTGTACTTCAATTAGAACAAAAAAGGAACAGAGAACTTCTTGGATAAACTGATAACTAGTTAATACTTTCAGGGCCACACATTCCCAAATTCTAGAGACAAGGGATTGACTACTTCATACTTGTTAAAAGGTCTTCTGGGTTAATGGCTAAGCTAATATAAAATTGGTTATATGTCTCCTAGAGAAGGCTTTGTGATTTGAATGGAATGAGGAAAAGTCCCCAGTGACTTACTATCTTTCATATAAAAATGTGGTAAGGGTCGCCTAGGTGGCTCAGTCGTTTAAGAGACTGACTTGTTTTCCGGCAGGTCATGATCACAGCAATGTGAAATCCAGCCCTGCGTTCCACTCAGCGGGAGTCTGCTTAAGATTCTCACTCTTCCTCTGCCCTTTCCCCAACTCATGAAAATGTGCTCTCTCTCTCCAAAAAATAAATGGGTAAATACATCTTTCTAAAAAAAGAAAAGTAGTCTGTCCTGCTGTGGGAGAATCTCTCTGAAACTTACCTATTCCCAGGCAAGGACCTGTATGCAGACTCCAGGGGATTTCTCACTGCTTTTATTCTAGGGTTTTAGAATCTCCCAGGTTTTATTTAAAATTCGAAGGGTTGTGTTTTACGTATTTTATATAAACTACCATGGGACAAAATAATCTGATCCTTTTATTTTTACTACTAGTCTGACTTATGTCATCTAGGTTTAAGAAATACTCACTTTCCCAGTTGGAGAATGACAACTATGCCTCCTTAGAAGCATGGATCATCCTGTTATGTTTATGGCATAAGCAAATAACCTCAGCATGAACTAGGGCTGCTGATTATGCCTCACTCATGGCCCACTGCTAGTTCTCTTGAACTCAGAGCTCCTTTAAGAGTGGTATAGCTCAGCTCTGTGTGTCTGTCCCAAGGAGTCCAAATGTTCCAGGTCTTACCTAGCTAAAATATAAGCCTCATGATTTAAAATGTGAACCTGCAAAGTCCACCAGATTATCTCAACCATTTTTTAAAATTTTATTTATTTACTTAACAGAGAAAAAGATCACAAGTAGGCAGAGAGACAGGTAGAGAGAGGGGGGGAAGCAGACTCCCTGTTCAGCAGACAGCCCGATGTCGGGCTCGATCCCAGGACCCTGAGATCATGACCTGAGCCGAAAGCAGAGGCTCAACCCACTGAGCCACCCAGGCGCCCCTTCAACCATTTTTATAATCAAAACTGCACTGCAGGGATGCCTGGGTGACTCAGTGGGTTAAGCTGTTGCCTTCAGCTCAGGTCATGATCCCAGGGTCCTGGAGTTCCGCATCGGGCTCCTTGCTCGGCGGGGAGCCTGCTTCTCTCTCTGCCTCTGCCTGCCACTCAGCCTGCTTGTGCTCTCTCTTCCTCTCTCTCTCTGACAAATAAATAAGTAAATAAAATCTTAAAAAAAAAAATTGCACTGCAGTCACCCAGACCAACCATTTGGTAATTCAAACACCAAGTCAAAGTCTTACTACATTCTCTCCACATGGTTGCAGCCTGGTAAAACCTCAGTTCCATCTTGCTTTCTGCCTTAGCACACTCTCCCTATTTTTTCTTGGCCAGCCTGGAAATTTTGTAATAACGCAAATTTTCAACCAATTTTTCCTTTTGTTAGAGTTTCTTCAAAGTCCACTCTAATGTGGAACTATTTACTGCTTATGCCAGAAAAAAAGTAATCACTATTCAGTCCAAGGTTCTGATCACCAATTTCAACATGTTTGTGGGAAGGAGGTGGTTTCCCCCCACATCACCAATTAATGATTCTTTGACACCAGCTGGGTATCCTACAATTCAACTTAATTCTGACACGATCCACCCAGAGATAGCATCACATTCTACAGGTTAAGGGACCAGTCCCACCAAAAGTGCCCTTTGCTTCAGATGGCAATCACAATTCCAGGTTGTTACCTGTGCTTCTGACAAACCAGCTATAGACTAGAGGGTCCAATGACCCCCTCCCCCACCTTGGGTTACAGATTAAGGGCTCAGTCCTACAAGACTGTCCCCCCTCACCCCACTTCAGATGTCAACTACAAATCCACGATGTCACTGGTGCTTCTGTCCAAATGGCTTTAAATCAAAGGTTTCCATGACACCAGCCATGGGTTCGATTAATTTGCTAGAGCAAGTCGCAAAACTCAGAGAAACATTTTACTTACTAGATTATTGACTCATTATAAAAAGACAAAAAACTCAAGAACAGCTAGATGAAGAGATGCATAGGGACCGGTATGGGTAAGAGGTATGGAGAGTCCATGCCATATCTAAGTGTGCCATCCTCCCATATCTCCATTTGTTCACCAGCCTGGGAGCTCTCTAAAGCCTCTCCCTTTTGGGTTTTTATGGAGGCTTCACTGTACAGATGGGATTGATTAACTTAATCAATGACCACTGGTGATCTGTTCAATTTCTGGTCCATCTCTACTCCCTGGAGATTAGGGGGTGGGAGTAACTGAAAGTTCTAACCCTCCAATCATGCAGTTGGTTCTCCTGGCAACCAGCCCCCATCCTTAGGTGCTCTCCAGAAGTCACCTCATTAACATATACCCAGTGGTGGCAGAAGAGGAGCTTGTTATGCACAAGAAGACACCCATTCCACTTTATGGGTCTGAAGTCATAAAGTTTCAGGAACTATGGACAAAGTCCAAATATTATGACAAAAGATGTTCCCACTGCTCTACTGCTCAGGAAATTCCAAGGATTTGGGGAGCTAGCTATAAGCCAAGAACCTTGGACGAAGACTAAAGACAGGAGAAATGTAGGCTTGGTCAATCACTGAGCAGGAAGCCCAACACAAGGCTCCACCCCACCATCCATGAGATCATGACCTGAGCGGAAATCTCAAGTGGGATCCTCAACCTACTGAGCCACCCAGGTGCCCCTGTATATGTTCTATACATATAATCTAATCTATACATATAATTACTTTATACATGTAAGATATAATAAAGTGTTATTTCTCTAAATATACTCTGCAATTCAAACTCTTCACAAACACGAAGAGGCTTTCTTTCAACCAAATTTGGTAAGGTTTCCAGTTTTTTGTTTTCATTTATATTTGTCTTCTAAGCACTGCATTTTTGTCTGCTAGAAACAGCTATTCTTTCTTGGCTCTTAGGTATGCATTTTGCATCCTTTATTTTTTTAGATAAAATTTACTTTTTTTTAAATAAAAAATGCAAATGATTTGTCAACTATATCGCATCAATTTCTCCCTTCTTTTTATTTTTGGGCTCATTTCAGGACTTCTTGCTTCTTCTTGGGTTGATCTAGGTAATGCAGAGGACATCACTGTTCCTGCTCTGTTTTTGGGTTTGCAGACTCAAGTAGAGGTTTACAGAATGTGCTGTTTGTGGCTGCATTGTTCACTTGGTTTGCTCAAGGACTTGGAGAAAAACTATACTGTTTCCAAATCAGCCACTCTTTTCTGCTTTATCAAGTCCTTCAACAAACATGGGACTATGTATCAAAATAGTGATTTATAATAGCTTTTCAATGTGTGCTAGGAATGCTAATGTAACAGGTGGTATAATCAGCCTGTTTCAAGCCTAACATGGACACCAGATGCTTAAACAAAATAAAATCTGCATGTGTATCACAAACAGAAAACATTATTGTATATGTGATATAACATTACAAAACGTCTGGCAAATGGGAAAAATTTTCCTTACTTCCATTACCAAAACCAATGACCAGTATCATTTTGGTATATTACCCTCCAGATTTTTTCATATGAATACTCCTTCAAAAAATTAGAGAAATAGGGGCACCTGGGTGGCTCAGTGGGTGAAGCCTCTGCCTTTGCTCAGGTCATGATCTCGGGGTTCTGGGTCAAGCCCCGCATCAGGCCCTCTGCTCGGCTGGGAGCCTGCTTCCCCCTCTCTCTCTGCCTGCCTCTCTGCCTACTTGTGATCTCTCTCTGTGTCAAATAAATAAATAAAATCTTTAAAAAAAAATTAGTTGAAATGTAATCCCTTCTAGATGAGAAAACCAAGAGAAAGAAAACACAGATCATACATCAAATAAATAAATAAAAATCTTTTAAAAATTTTTAGAGAAATAATGTAAACGAATTTAGGAAGTTTGGAAAATTGAGAAACAAAAACAACCCTTATAATGCTAAAATGTGACTGTTGTAATTTTGGTATATTTTCCACTCATCTTTAAAAATTGTATTTCCTTTACTTATTTTGAAGAATACTAGATATAGATACATATCCTTTTTTAAAAACAAACATTTAATCACTTCAGAGAACATTCATTCATGCTATTTATTTTCTGTACCTTGCATTCTGTCACTTAAGATATCTTGCAAATGGGGCATGTGGGTGGCTCAGTTAGGTGAGTAGCCAACTCCTGGTTTCAGCTGAGGTCATGATCTCCAAGTCTTGAGATCAAGCCTAGCATCAGGCTCTGCATTTAGTACTGAGTCTGCTTGTCCCTCTTCCTCCGCTCTGACCCCCAACTCGCTCTCTCTCTCTCCCTCTAAAATAAATAAAATCTTTAAAAAATGTATCTTGCAAATCTTTCTGTATCAGGACATCTTAGAGCTGACCTTTTTGAGTACACAGTATTCTGCTGAGTGGATGCAGTGTAATTTAAATACCCAGTCCTTGGGGCACCTGGGTGATGCAGTTGGTTAAGCATCCAACTCTTGGTTTCAGCTCAGGTCATGATCTCAGGGTTGTGAGATGGAGCCCCACGTCAAGATCTGTGCTGGGTGTGGAGTCCGCTTGAAATTCTCTTGCTCTATCCCTGTGCCCCTCCTGCTCATGCCTTTTCTCTCTAAAGTAAATAATAAACCTTAAAAATAAATAAACAAATCAACAGCCAGTCCTTTACTGATGCATGATGTGCATTTGCCATTTTTTTTTTTTTTTAAAGCCTTTGTTGTTTTAAGAAAATGCTGACTTCCAGTTCTGGTCCAACATGTAAGGCTCTTGAAATTCATCAGTGCCATCCTTACAAGGGAAGTTGAACAGATTGAAAATCAATAATTCCTATGAGATAATCAGAAATTTGAGGTCACAGAGCTAACTGCTGACCCCCCAAATCAAGAGACAGGTAAATACAGACAGTCACAGTTTATTATAGCAGAAGCCTTAGAATGGAAGCCTAAAGGGGCGCCTGGGTGGCTCAGTGGGTTAAGCCTCTGCCTTCGGCTCAGGTCATGATCCCAGGGTCCTGGGATCGAGCCCCACATCGGGCTCTCTGCGCTGCAGGGAGCCTGCTTCCCCCTCTCTCTCTGCCTGCCTCTCTGCCTACTTGTGATCTCTCTCTGTCAAATAAATAAATAAAATCTTTAAAAAAAAAAAAAAAAAAAAAAAAAAAAAAAAAAAAAAGAATGGAAGCCTAAAGCTGGAGCCAGTCCTGGGTAAAAAAAAAAAAAACATAAACTGTAATGATGAATCACCAGAAGCTCCATGTGGACAAGCTAGAGTTCAGGACTCCGGGAATGAATGAATGTGTGTGTGTGTGTGTACGCATGTACACACATGTGTTCAGGAAGGTCCAGCTCAATTTTACCTCTAGGAGTTCCACCATGTTTTCAAGAGAAATAGCCCTCTTGTTTGTCATTAGGGGTAGGAGAAAGTAAGCCTAAGGGGGTAGGGGGAGGGTCTCTCTAGCCTTTTGGGGGGGAATACTCAGCTCCAGCCCCAGCCCCCTCTAGCCTTTCTGTCTCACCTAAATTGGAGGGCAAAGAAAGAAATGAGAAGCACTTGTGAAGGTTACAGTTCAGGGGCCCAGGCTCACTAAAGAATGAGACCCAATCATAGGGCTACAGACTGTTTCTCCTCCCCACCATGTGACCATATCACTAAGGGCCATTTATCACAGCTCCTTTCCCCAGCACACCATGCCCAACTTTCAACCAAAAATTACAAGACATACCAAAAGAGGAGACAGAGCAAGCATCAGAACCAAACTCAGATATGGAAGAGATGTGGGAATTATAAAACCAGGAATTTTAAAAGTCTATGATTAATATGCTAAGAGCTCTAGTGGGAAAAGTGGACATGTAAGAACAGGTAAGTAATAATAAGCATAGAGCTGGAAATAAAGAATCGACAGAAAATGCTAGAAACAAAGACATTATAAGAGAAATGAAGAATGCCTTTGATAGGCTTATTTGTAGATCAGACATGGCCAAGGAAAGAATAAATGAACTTGAATATATGTTAACCTAAGCTTCCAAAACCGAAATCCAAAGAGAAAAAAAAGAAGAATGAAAAAGAACAGAATATCCAAGAATTGTGGGGCAATTACAAAAGATGTAACATATGCATAATAGGAATAACAGAAAGGCAGGGGGAGGGAACAGAAGGAATATTTGAAGTAATAATGGCTGAGAATTTTCCAATATTAATGACACAAACCACAGATCCAGGAAGCTTAGAGAATACTGTGCATGATAAATGTCAATAAATATAGTACTAGACATGGCCTACTCAAAGTGTAGAAAACCAAAGATAAAGAAAAAAATCTTGAAAGAACCCAGAGGGGAGAAAACACCCTACCTACAGAGGAGCAACAGTTAAGAATGACACTGGATTTCCCTTCAGAAACCAAGCAAACAAGAAGAGAAAAGAGTGAAGAGTGAAATATTTAAAGTGTTGAGAGAAACCACCAACATAGAATTTTATATCCAGCCAATTATCCTACCAAAGAGAAGGACATTCTCAGACAAAAATCAAGGGGATTTGTTGCCAGTAGACTGACTTGCAAGAAATGTTAGAAGAAGTGCTTCAGAAAAAAGGAAAATAACCCAGGTCAGAAACTCAGACTGACACAAAGAAAGGAAGAACACTAGAGAAGAAATAAATGAAGGTCAAATAAAATATTTTATTTTTTATTCTTAATGGATCTAACAGATAAGTTTGTTCAAAATAGCAACAGCGACAATGTTAGCAATAACAATACTTAATAAGCTGTAAGTGATATAAATGACAGCAATGTTATAAGGAACAGAAGGGAGGAACTGGAAATACTCTGTTAAAAGGTATTTGTACTCTCCATGAAGTGATAGAGTATTACTTGAAAGTGGATATGGACTAGTGGCAAAAGTATACTGCACACTCTAGGGCAACCACTAAAAAAAGAAGTATAACTGATTTGCAAAGAGAGGAAAGAGAACAGACTAACACAAAATGTTCTCTTAAAACCAGAGAATACAGCATTCCCACGTTCCCTGAAGCAAAGATATGGAAACAACCTAAGTATCCATCAATGGACGAATAAAAGAAAACGTGATACACATACACAGGAGTATTATTCAGCCATAAAAAAGAATGGAGGGGGCGCCTGGATGGCTCAGTGGGTTAAAGCCTCTGCCTTCAGCTCAGGTCACGATCCCAGGGTCCTGGAATCGAGCCCCGCATCGGGTTCTCTGCTCAGCAGGGAGCCTGCTTCCTCCTCTCTCTCTCTGCCTGCTTCTCTGCCTACTTGTGATCTCTGTCAAATAAATAAATAAAATCTTAAAAAAAAAAAAAAAAAGAATGGAATTGGGGCGCCTGGGTAGCTCAGTCGGTTAAGTGTCTGCCTTCAGTTCAGGTCATGATCCTAGGGTCCTGGGATAGAGTCCGCATCAGGCTCCCTGCTCAGCAGGGAGTCTGCTCCTCCCTCTCTCCCTCTTCTCATACCCTCTCTCTCAAATAAATAAAATCTTAAAAAAAAATGAAATCTTGCCATTTTATGACAACATCATGGATGGACCTTGATGGCATAAATGAAACAAGTCAGACAGAAAAAGATAAATACCATATGATCTTACTTCTACGTAGAATCTTAAAAAACAAACAAAAAACCCACAAACCCATAGATATAGAGAATAGATTAGTGACTGTTGGGAGGTTGGGGGCTGGAGGGTCCGGACAAAATAGGTGAAGGGTATCAAAAGGTATAAACTTCCAATTATAAAATAAATGTCATGGGGACATAGCTTACAGCATAGATATTATAGTTAATAATACTATGTTGGATATTTGAAGGTTGGTAGAGTAAATCTTAAAAGTTCTCATCACAAGAAAAAATTAACTATATATAGTGATGGATGTTGGCTAGATGCATCGTGGTGATCATTTCACAATATACACAAATAGCAAATCATGTTGCACACCTGAGAATAATATAGTATATCAATTATAGCTCATTCCAAAAAAAAAAAAAGAAAGAAAGAAAGAAAATGAGTGGAAGACAAAAACCAAAAACCAAAGAATGAGGACAATGAATGGAAAACAGGAACAAATATGGCAAATATTAATCCAACTAGATCGTTATCAATGGTTTAAATACACCAAGTAAAAGAAACTGTCAGAGTGGACTAAAAAAATAAGACCCAACTATTTGTAGTCTATAAGAAACCCACCTTTTTTCTTTTTATTTATTTATTTATTTGGACAGACAGAGATCACAAGTAGGCAGAGAGGCAGGCAGAGAGAGAGGGAGAAGCAGGCACCCCGCTGAGCAGAGAGCCCAGTGTGGGGCTCGATCCCAGGACCCTGGGGTCATGACCTGAGCCGAAGGCAGAGGCTTTAACCCACTGAGCCACCCAGGTGCCCCCCTTTTTTCTTTTTTAAAGTAGCTTCCACACCCAGCGTGGGGCCCAAAGCAGGACTTAGGGATTCACGATCCTGAGATCAAGAACTGAGCTAAGATCAAGAGTCGAACACAACTGACTGAGCTACCCAGGTGCCCCAAGAAACCCAATTTAAAAAAAATTTTTTTTAATTTATTTATTTGTTAGAGAGTGAGCGAGCAAGCACAGGCAGAGTGGTAGGCAGAGGCAGAGGGAGAAGCAGGCTCCCCGCCAAACAAGGAGCCCGATGTGGACTCGATCCCAGGATGCTGGGATCATGACCTGAGCCAAAGGCAGCCGCTTAACCAACTGAGCCACCCAGGCGTCCCAAGAAACCCAATTTAAATAGAAAGACACAAATAAATTAAAAGAAAAGGGACCATAAAAAATGTGCTATGCTGACAATAATGTAAAGAAAGCTAGAGCAACTATATTAATTTCAGACAAAAATACTTCAATGAATACATGTAACTTTTTTTTCTTATTTAGAAGACAGATGATCTTTTTCTTCAAACTCTTCTGTTTTGGTTTGTTTTCTTCTTTTATCGAGGTATACAATATTCACAGTAATGTGGGTAGAATGCATTAAAGGGTATAGCTTGATGAATTTTTTTTTTGCTTGAAACATTTTTTTTTTAAAGATTTTGTTTATTTGACAGAGAGAGATCACAAGTAGGCAGAGAAGCAGGTGGAGAGAGAGGGGGAAGCAGGCTCCCTACTGAGCAGAGAGCCAGATATGGGACTCGATCCCAAGACCCTGAGATCATGACCTGAGCCAAAGGCAGCGGCTTAATCCACTGAGCCACCCAGGCGCCCTCTTTTCTTTTTTTTTTTTTTTTAATTTAAATTCCAGTTACTTAATGTGGTGTTATATTACTTTCAGGTATACAATACAGTGATCCCATACTTCCATACAATACCCAGTGCTCATCACAAGGGCCCTCCTTAATCCCCATAACCATGTCACCCTTCCCCTCCCTTCTGGTATCCATCAGTGTGTTCTCTATAGTTAAGAGTCTATTTCTTGGTTTGCCTCTCTTTTTCCCTTTGCTCGTTTGTTTTGTTTCTTAAATTACACATACGAGTGAAATCATATGGTATTTGTCTTTCTCTGACTTATTCCGCTCAGCATAATACTCTCTAGCTCCATCCATGTCGTTATAAATGGCAAAATTTCGTGTTTGAATTTTTACATACATACATATATTTTCCACAGTTTTAACAATGTTAATTTTGTTAATAATGTGAACAATTTAGCAGTTACTGTGTTAAGCACTCTTCTAAGAACTACACGTGTACTAATTCCTTCAATCCTCATAATAAACCTGTAAGTTAGGTACTGTTATCATCCCATTTTAGAGATGAGGAAAGTAGGGCACAGAGTAAGCATTTCACAAGGTCATATGGTCTATAAACTTGGAGCCAGAATACAGATCCATGCAGTCATGTCCCAGCACCTGAGCGCTTAACATTCCTGTAACTACATGTAAAGATAATCATGGAAGTAGCTTAGCACAGTGTCTGATGCACAGTAAATATTCAATAGCATCATCGTTTTCACTCTTATTATTGTGGTTTCATTGAATCTGGGGTGTCATCAGTTGCAAGACATCATTATTTTAAATGATACTAACAAAGAAAACACTGTCAATCATAATAATTGAAGACTATATTTAGTGTTGTAAGATGCATTCCAACTTCAAAGATCTTAAGATGTAAAAAAATGTACTTTGTAGAATCAATGAAATTCAGTATTGCTGTATATAGTTTTGTAGTTAGTGCTGTTTAATAGCTTTAAATACCATATATGTACCAAGCCCTCCCCCTCACGTTTATATATTCAGTCCTGGCTACTCCTCTGAACTATAAACCCGCATCTCCAACTGCCTATTTAATGTCTCCATGTGGGTACCTCAAAAATCACAGGTCTAAAACGGAGTTCTCAATAGCCTTTCCCATCCTGGCATACAGCAACTCTATTCTTCCAACGTTTCAGGCCCAAAACCATGGTGTCAACAAATTCTGAGGTGTCTATCTTTTTTTTTTTAAATGTTTTATTTTTATTTATGTGACAGAGAGAGAGCACAAGCAGGGGGAGCGGTAGGCGGGGGAGAGGGAAGAGCAGACTCTCTACTGAGCAGGGAGCCTGACGTGGGGCTCAATCCCAAGACCCTGGGCCCTGACTTGAGCCGAAAGCAGATGCTTAACTGACTGAGCCACCCAGATGACCCTGAGGTCTCTACATTCTATATAAATCCAGAACTCAGCCACTTCTCACCACCCACACTGCCAATACAACTATTCCATAGAGACTGCTAGCTGCTCACCTACTCCATGCTCTCCTCTTCTTCCTGGCACACATTTCCCAGCCTCCCTTGCAGTCAGGTGTGGCCACATGCAAGAATGAGAGCATGAATTTCATATACCATTTCCAGCCTGTCCATATAAACCTTGCAAACATACTAATGTATGCTTTTCTCCCCTTGCAGCTAGCTATAACAGAGACAGCTCCACACCTTAGTCCTAAGGATGACCTTGGTAGCCACATGTAGAAGCAAGCAAAGCCTCAGTCAGCCCAGGTTTCTGAATGACAGCAGGGAGGCTGTCCCAGTGACCTGTTCACCCACCCAGTCGGGTAAGATCAGCAATAACGAAAGTTTTGTTGTTTGCACCAGTGCACAAGGAGGAAAATGATATTGGAGGATAGAAAGATGGAAAGTCTTGTCTTGTTAAACAGCAGATGTTACCTGTAATAAAAGAAAGTCGCACTAAGTGCCTCCAGAGCCTACAGCTTTTAGAAAGGAGGATGGTATGCGATGTCAGGAGTGTGAATTGATGGTTACTTGCTAAAGTCAGCAAGGTGTTACAAGAAAGACAAAAGGTCAGGCAAGAATGGGCTGGTTAAGTTGCAGACACAAAATAAAAAATTTGGGGATGCAAGACTAGAAAATCTGACTGCTAGAGAGCTTGGGTGGCTCTTGAGCCTCCGACTCTTGATTTTGGCTCAGGTCGTGATTTCAGGTTTGTGAGATTGAGCCCCACGTCCGGCTCCCTGCTGGGCATGGAGTCTACTTGAGATTCTCTCTTTCCCTCTGCTCTATCTCAGTATCTTGAAAAAAGGGAGGAAGGGAGAAAGGCAGGGAGAGCTGGCTGCTTCTGTATCCCAAATAATAAGATAAGACTGAAAAGGGCTTTGTGTGACAAAGGGGGGAACAGCTCCCTCATGACATCTGGTGCCCCTGCATGTCTCCACCTAGGCCCCATAAACAATGGATCTGCAGTCTGACCCAACTCATGGCCGAATCCTCTGTGATGCCTCCTGGAATAAAGGGAGTTAAGCACAGGGAGCTGTTATAGTGTTGCTTCTTGCCCCTATCTTATGGGAGACTGCCACAAGGCCATTTCTTATCCATCTCCATGGTCTGGGGGAGGGCGACCCTTTGTAGCTTCCCCGCTAGGATCCAGCCGCCAGCTTCCATGGCTTTCTCTAAAACTGCTTACCTGTAGTTTAGAAGTGGCTTTTCCAGGGGCGCCTGGGTGGCTCAGTGGGTTAAAGCCTCTGCCTTCGGCTCAGGTCATGATCTCAGGGTCCTGGGATCAAGCCCCGCATCCGCTCTCTGCTCAGCGGGGAGCCTGCTTCCCTTCCTCTCTCTCTCTGCCTGCCTCTCTGCCTACTTGTGATCTCCGTCAAATAAATAAAATCTTAAAAAAAAAAAAAAGTGGCTTTTCCACAGCAGTGACCGACCACTCTGGTGGTCTGTCATTTGGTTCCTCATGTTCAGTGTTACCCTGTGGGACCGCCTGAGCTCTTGACACAAAGGCTTATAAAACTCCTTAAACAGGGGCACTCTGCCCTAAAGTGACAATCAGACAGAAGGTGGTGGTACCCTTCTCATCTAAGCCTGCTGTGTTAAGTTTCAAAAGGGAGCAGCGCAGGAACAAGGAGACAGATACATAAGGTAGACGCCACAACCATGTCTAGGAAGAGAACGTGGGCAACGTCTAAAACAAAAAGATCAGAGGACTACTG
This sequence comes from Martes martes, assembly GCF_963455335.1. NCBI lineage: Eukaryota > Metazoa > Chordata > Mammalia > Carnivora > Mustelidae > Martes > Martes martes. The sequence continues at coordinate 34,553,147 of NC_137897.1, read as the reverse complement.
AGGTTTTGAGGGAACTGAATCACCAAAGAAATCAAGACCTGGCCTGAAAAAGCTATGAGGTTTAAAACAACCCTTGGGCAGGAAGCGATCTGGAAAAGCAGAGCGAGTCTCCAGTCCCCATCATTATCTCTCTCACATCCTTTCCTTCTTGCCCCCCTCACACTCTCTGTACCAACCAGCCTCCTTATCGTTCCTTGAACATGATAAAGCACATTCCCACCTCAGATCCTTGGCCTTGCTGATTCCTTCCTATCCCTGAAAAAAGTTTCTTTTCAGATATCTATGAGGTAGTTCATATTTGCAGATTTCACATCTTTAGAAAGCGCATCATGGGATCCCAGCCCTAGATACAGGCGGATAACTGAGAGAGATTCTATGTAGCTTTCTTTCCCTAACTCCCACACCCACAGGCACCAGGTCCACTGTTGGTTGCACAAAAGAAAAGCTAGGCATAACCTTACTGCCGCCCCACCTTGCTCATCCAAGGCCCTCAGAGCCCCCACAAAATGCACTTAGTTATTTCCAAGAGTCGCTAGGGGTTGTCACTTGGGCTCGGGAACAAGTCCCATCCAATAGTCTCCATGAGACTCTACTCTCAGCTGGATAGCAGACACTGCAGCCACTCTGAATTCGGACTCCCTGAGGGTATTGGTACCTCCAGCTTGAGGACCGTAGTTCCACCTTGGTGGCCCCTTAGGGAGTAGGGTGCAGAAGGTGTCTGCTGCTTTGTGGCGTGGTTAGGGCGAACAGCTCTCTCACCCATGTTATCTTCTGCTAGAGGAGCAGAGAGCAGGGCCAGATGGGAAATGTAGGATAAGGCAGCTATGTTACATCCTGTAGTAAGAGCACTGGCACCCTCCTAGGTCACTTGTCTTCAAGATATTCTGAAACACAATTTCCAATGTGTGGGGGGCAGTGTTCCCCACACTGACGAACGATTCTCAGACACCAACAGGGTACCTGAGAATTCAACTCAATTCTGGCACTAACTACACCCGGAAACGAGTATCAGATTCTACAGGTTAAGGATTCAGTCCTACAAGACTGCCACCAGCCCTCCTCCGCCCTCAACCCCACACACACCTCTCCTCAGACACCAGTCACAAAAGCCGGTTGTTACTTATGCTTCTGACCAATGGCTATAGATAGATAGGAGGTTCCAATGATCACCTTCTTGGTAACTCAATTCAAACACCAGTTGCAAGTCTATGTTGACCTGTCCTTCGGACTGACCAGCTAGGTTCCAACAACCTACTCCTTGGGTTCAATTCATCTGCTCGAGTGGGTCACAGAATTCAGAGAAACATTTTACTTACCAGATCATTGGTTTATTATAGAACGATATAATTCAGAACAGCCATTCGGAAGAGATGCACAGGGGGAGGTATGGGAAAAGGATGAGAAGTTTCCATGCCCTCTCCAGGTGCGCCACTCTACCCACATCTCCACTCTACCCACATCTCCACCTGCTCACCAACCCCAAAGCTCTCTGAACCCCATCCTTTTAGTTTAAATCAATGGCCAACGGTGATTGATTCAATAACCCCCCCACACCCATCAGAGGGGTGGGACTGAAATTTCCAACCTTCTAATCACAAGGTTGGTTCCCAAGGCAACCAGCCCCATTCCTTAGGTGCAGTCCAACTCACTCATGAACATAACAAAAGACACCTTCAAGGCTCTCAACACTGAGGAAATTCCAAAGGTTTTAGGAGTTTCCTTACTCCCAAAAGGAAGACCTAATATATGTCTTATTATAAAACACAATATCACAGTCCACCCTGGTCTTCGAATATGGATCCCTCATAGCAAAACAATCATATAAGTCAAAGAGATATCATCCAGTCATTAATAACTATCCAGTCCAGCATCATATGGAGGACAAGCAGTCCTCCTCGCAGACGGCTGGCCACTCAGGTTTGTAGGCTTCCATGCCAGGTTCCAAAAACAAGAGTGCTCTCAGCACTACATGGCTTCACTCTCTCAGGCATCTGGTATACTCAAGCTAAGAAGGAACAGCACCTGTTCGAAGCCTCTTTGGCGATGTCAATGTAATATTGGATTTCCCTCATTATATAACCCCCGTATTCATTCCTTTACCCCTCAGCTACTATTTTTCTTCCCCTTCATTTATACCCAAACCTTCCCACCTCTGGAAGGGACATCAGGTTTGGTCACTGCGCTGGTGTAGACTGCAGGCAGCAAAACTAGTCTAGCAAGTCCCTCCCCCTCAGTGCAGTTCTAGTCAGATAAGGTGAGGTTACCCACGTGCAGAACTGGTGGGCTATCTTTACAGCCAGCTGAGTTCACTGTTAGCCCTAATTTCACCAGAAGGGGTGAAGGCCCATCCTGCCCCATTGGGCCCTTAGGAATTCGGACACAAAGGTTAAAAATACACAGTTGCAGTTTCTTGCTTAGGAATCAATTCGGCCCTGTAGTCCTGTGACAACTGCATCGAGTAAAGAAAAAAAAAGTTGAGGCGACGTGGAAAAGAATACTAGCACCTTCCACACCCCCCCTTCCCCACATCCACCAGAAAAACAGAGGATTCTATCCAGTGGGTTAGACTCCTCGTGTTCGCGCTATGTGTGGGAACACGCTGGTGAAGGCCTGTAAGCCAGTCCCCTTCATGCATCTCTCCCCCTGGTCCACCCTGACCGCCCACTTTTAGACAACCACTGCTCTTTTTTTCTTCAAGATTTTTTATTTATTTATTTGACACAGAGAGAGAGATCACAAGTAGGCAGAGAGGCAGGCAGAGAGAGAGAGGGAAGCAGGCTCCCCGCTGAGCAGAGAGCCCCCTCCTCCACCCTGACCGCCCACTTTTAGACAACCACTGCTCTTTTTTTCTTCAAGATTTTTTATTTATTTATTTGACACAGAGAGAGAGATCACAAGTAGGCAGAGAGGCAGGCAGAGAGAGAGAGGGAAGCAGGCTCCCCGCTGAGCAGAGAGCCCCATGCGGGGCTTGATCCCAGAACCCCGAGATCATGACCTGAGCCGAAGGCAGAGGCTTAACCCACTGAGCCACCCAGGCTCCCCGACAACCACTGTTTAATTGCCCCCTTCATTCTCTGTCTAACTAGTACTCTGAGGAGGATATCCCTGACAAGTGTTGGTCATTATCAGCTGTAAAGTACATTCCTCGGTCTGAAGAAGTGTGGATGGCCTGTACAAAGTAGTGCGCTATCCTCAGTTCTGGTTCTTTCCCAGCACTGGAGTGTCCGCCCCTCCCACCAGGAAAGCAAAGCCAGTCTAGAGTCAGTGACTCCTGCTGTCAGGACCCATTCATGGTGCCCCCCCACTCCCTGCTGCCAGCATCAGGATCACTAGCTAGCTATGTTAAGGTCACTCCCACCAAAAAATCTGCCACAAGGCCATCTGCAGTCTCTGTCTCCTTTGCCAAAACAGAACAATTCTTACTAACATTCTGTGCCTCAGAAGGTGCCAGAGGAACAGGTCTGGAACCAGCCGATCTCTGCATGACTACAGACCCCCAGTGTCCACTCATCTCATGGACCTAGGCAGCCACCTCCAGGGATCACGTGGGGATGTGTTTGTTCAAACCACCTTCCAAACCCAAAAGGGAGTTCTTCTGATGAACGTTGACATGTCCTACCTTAATGCACCCCTGAAATTTCCATAGGGCTAGTCCCTGCGTGGGCATCTATTTCATGGGCCACGTTTCTGCCGCCCTTCTGCTGACCAGAAGCCGAGCCCACTGGCCACTGCCCATTAGTCAGTAAAAAGTCAAACATACAGGCTTTTTATCACCGTTCAGTTCTTCCATCACGGCTAGTGAAACAGCATGCAGTTCAGACCACTGAGCTGATGGGTTTTTTACCTTTTTCAGTCAGAATGGAGGCCTTCCAAGCAAGATGATGTCCATTCTACCCCCTGCCCCCAACCGTGGAACTTCTGTCCACATTTCAAGCAGCTCTTTATCTGTCAGTCGGGAGCTGTTTATAGGTACTGACTAAGTGATGAGAGAACCCAGCAAGCTCCCCACACCATTCCCGAGTCAGTCCCAGGGGAAAAGGGGCTCCCTACTCCTGAGGAAGCTTCTGCTGGCATTCCCCAGGCACTGCCAGCCCCGTTAAGGTGTTTTTCCAACATCACTCTAGACATTGTGGGTATTTCAGGTTTCAAGATCACGTATGTCCCTCACCTTCAATTAATACCCCACAGCAAGGTAGCAAATGTCTTTCAAAAAAACTCCCTTCCCCAAAGTCCCAGTAGTGGTCACTGGGAGGCGCTCACAGGCTCTTGCCATAAGCTCCAATCTACACTCTAGGAAGCGCTATCGCCAAGAATTGGTCTCGACCAGCATTCCAGTTTACACCCTCCACTGCGTGGGCTCAGGCATCTTACTGGTTCCCATTTAGCAGGTTTACTTAATATTTATTGCTCGAAGGGCATATGTATATGCCTTCTGTTACTAGGTAGGGGAAGGATTCCCATCAGATACAATGTCCACCCCTTGTCAATCCCTAATATTTTGCCTTTTAACCATCAGGTAAAAGAAATGCAACCCTTTCCCATAAGGTCTATTCAAACATACAAATCCTCCTACAAACTTGTACCATGATTCCATCAACTCACGGGTTCCTAGCTGTAGCCTCTGTTAGGACTTCATCATCAGGTTATATAGGGTAAGGGAAGTGTTCCTCAGCCACATTTAATATCCATCCCCATAAAGCATTCAGGTAAAGTCAACATGATTTCTTTACAGAGTATTGGCTTCAGCATTCCAACTTTCATAATCCTATCAATCCTATGTTTTTACATTCTGTCAATCTAACTGTGGCAGGAGTCAGGGCTTTACCAATGGGTTTTGGTACCATAGTTTATGGGACTCCCAGATCAAGGACTCAGGGAAACTTCTCTTCTCTGACCACTTTGCGCACTCTTGTGCTACAAAGGCTCTGGGTCCCCAGTGAGAGGGTCAAGCCAAGGGACCCTAACCCTTTTGTCAATATTTATCTTGATTAATCTGCCTAACTGCTCACCCACACAGTTTGCTGGTCTGGTACTTGATTGTAATTTTTGCCTTCCGGCTTGTAAAATTTCTCTAAACAGGGGTAAATAAAGCAGAATTGTTTGGGGCCCTTTAATGTTGGGGGAGCAACAGGGGTCCATTTGGCCTGACCAACATTAGGTAGTGCTGTATTAAAGCCTTTGTCTTTATCCCATCAGTGTTTTATTCATCCTATTTCTTTTTTTAAAAACTTATGCAATTTATATATACTAAACAAAAAAACAAAAAAAGCCCAGTTCACCCATTTCTTACTAATCATCTAAAAATTTCCACCCGGCTGGGACGAGTCCCCTTTATGTTTCCTCTTTGTTTCGCTCCTATCAATATTCACTTTATTCACCATATTTCTTAATAACTTCAAAATTTTCCACCTAGTTGGGCAGCATCCCCTGACTTTCCCCATTGGCTTGTTAATTAACCTACGGTTTCTATTAGCATCTGTAAGGTACCTGAAGAGAAACTGAGACAAGAAATTTGATGAGGCTTCCCGAGCTGTTTTTTGGTTTTGCAACAATGAGGTTACACGGGGCACTCCTCTGAAAGGGACGCCCTCAGCCACAGCATTTACCCAGACCTGGGTAATGGGCATACTGGCCGGGTTAATATCTCTGTCATCATAAAGCCAGTCCCAGATGCCTTGCATAGGAAGCCTATCAGCTGGCTTCATCCGGGTTCCACTTGGCATTGATGCAGGTTAAGGACAGTCCCCTTTCTAAGGATTAACAAGGTTTAGGGTGGCTTTCATGCAGTCCACCACCTCGGGAATGTCTGGTCACTAACAGACACCTGGGATTGTTCCATAGTGACCGGTGGGTCCCACAGCCACCCAAACACGCTCTTCCACCCAGAGGAATTCAGACCAGAGACACCGCCCCCAATCAGTTACTCCCCCAAACCCGTTCAGTGAAGCTTCCTCAGGAAGCCAAGGATACTGACAGACAAAATGAAAACAACTCTTTCACACTACAGCCCCCTAGTTTCAAAAGTTTCCTGGTTTTACCCTTCCCCCACAGTGACTTTTACCTTGGGGGGCGGCTTTGAGGCTAATGGCCAAAGCTCAGACTCACTGAAATCGGAATCTGGACTAACATCAAAGTCCAACTGAGCGCTCCCTTTTAGTTTAGCTATTACAGATAACAATGACCAAGGGATTGAATATTTTGCCTTTTTCTCATTAGTATGCACTTCCTTATTCCAACTGCCCAGGAGCTGGGTCCGTGTTTAGTAACTGAACGCAGCACACTTGCTGCTCCGTTCCTTAGGTGACCACATGGACACCCAGGAATCAAGAGCTTCACCACCACCCTCCTTCCCTTCATCCTTTCTTTTCCCAAACCACATGCTTCTGTGAGCCAGGGATGGTCTAGCAAATCCCAATTCACTGAACACCAACCCTTTTGGGTTCCCGGACCCAAATCCAAGGCTGGGGGAAGGACTTTCCACACAATAGCAAGCAATTCCTGACACCAGCAGTGAGTCCCAAGAATTCAACTCAATTCCAACACCACCTACCCAGAGATGGCACCAGACTGCCCAGGTTAAAGAGTTCAGTCCTACAAGGCTGTTCCCCTGCCCCCAGCCACCCTACACCAACTTCAAATGCCAGTCGCAAGGCAGGCTGTTCCCCTGCTTCTGACTGACCAGCTATAGACTGGAGGTTCCAATGACCATCTCCTGGGGTTCGATTAATTTGTTAGAGCGGCTCACAGAACTCGGATAAACATCTTACTTACTAGATCACCGGTTTGTTATAAAAGGATATAACCCAGAAACAGCTAGATGGAAGAGATCCACAGGGCAAGGTATGGGGAAAGGACGAGGGGCTTCCATGCCCTCTCCAGGCCTGCCACTGTGCCCAAAACTCCACGTGTTCAACAACCTGAAAGCTCTACGAACCCCGTCCTTTGGGGTTTTATGGAGGCTTCATTACAAAGTCATGATTGATTTAATCATTGGCCATTGGTGATTGATTCAACCTCCAGCCCCTCTCCCCTCGGGGGAGGTCAGGGGGTGGGACTGAAAGTTCCAACCCCTTATTCATACTTGGTTCCCCTGGCAACCAGCCCCCATCCTTAGGTGCAGCCCAAATGTCACTCATTAACATAACAAAAGACACCTTTGTTGCTCTCATCACTTCGGAAATTCCAAGGGTTTTAGGAGCTGTATTCGAGAAACGAAAGGGAGGCCAAATTTATATTTCTTATTACCAATCACAATATCACAGCCTGTAAACTGCAACTACCTTTTGGAGGACATATTTTTAACATCTAATGCAAGTTGCAAATACGCATTCTGTCAGACCCAACATTTCTTCTACTGTCTTGACTCTAGAAATAAACACTCCTGAACAGGTACAAAGATGCAGGGACATGAACATTAGTCATAGAATGTGGGTAAGAGTGAACATAGGGCAAGAGGGAAATAAACAAGGGCATATGCACCCTTAATAAGGAATATTACGAAGCAGGTGAAAAGAATGAGATGGGGCGCCTGGGTGGCTCAGACAGTTAACCTCCTGACTTTCGGCTCAGGTCATGATTTCTGGATCCTGCGATGGAGCCTTGCCTCAGACTCCTTGCTCAGAGGGGAGTCGGCTTTTCCCTCTGCCCCTCCCCCTCTCAAATAAATAAAAATCTTTTTTTTTTTAATAAGAGGGGTTTTTTTTTGAGATTTTATGTCTTTTTTTGACAGAGACAGGTAGAGAGAGAGAAAACAGGGAGAGGGAGAAGCAGGCTCCTGCTGAGCAGGGAGCCTGATGCAGAGCTCCATCCCAGGGCCCTGAGATCATGACCTCGGCTGAAGGAAGCCCATTAACCAGCTGAGCCACTCAGGTGCTCTAATAAATAAAAATCTTAAAAACAAAAGAAAGAAAAGAATGAGGTGGGTCTATACGTCATCATATGGAGTGACATACAAGACAAATTGTTTAGTGAATAAAGCAACTTGCAAAAAGATACGTATTACTACACAAAAAAAAATTAAACAAACCTACACATAATGCCATATATGTTTTAATAAGCATATATATGTAGAAAAACACATGTAAATGATAAGCGGTAACACTGGCTGCCTCTGGGTAGGAGGGAAGAGAAGGGAATCAGAACTGGGGCTGGTGACCGAGAGGACTTCAGTTTTTTCTTCCTAACTGTCCTTCAAGGACAATTAACGCTTCCGTAATTAGAAATTAATGTTTTATAAAGGGCATCTGGCTGTGTGGCAAAATCGCCGAGCCGCCCCCACCTTCTTTATCACTTTAGTGCACACTGGCGCAACTTCCAATTCGTGGCGCCTGTATTACTTGCCACTGGAACCTGCTCAGCTGCTGAAGTTGGCTTTGCTACCTATGTGGCAGACCAGGAATGCTGGGGGATGAGCCCCCCGAACGCAGCCCTCAACCCATGACTGATGGGAGTCCGGGTACCTCTCGTCAGGGACCAGTCGGGAGGTAGAAAGCGCATTAGTTAATTTGAACAGACGGGATTTACTATTTAAAAAGCAGAACAAACAAAACGTTAACTAGGCTTAAAGTTGTTAAGGAGCTAACTCGAGCGGTGAAATGAAAGGTCTGAGGGATCGTCAAGAAAGTCAGCGCAGAAAGCGGCTACCAGCCCCAGGGCTGGGGTACAAAGGAGAGAGAATGGAATTGTTACAACTTTGAAGCTTGGAGGAAGGGCTCTGTGGAACTGGGACCCAGACCCCTGAGGAGGGGGTGCTACTCACCTCATGCTGGTGTTGCTGATGGGGGTGGGATGAGTCTGGTTCTGTGAATCCTGGAAAACGACAAACCGGATTCAGCTGCAGACAACGAAAGGCGCTGCTGGGGCGGCGGTGAAGAAATGTTCTGAGGGAATGCTGACAGCAGCAGGAAGCTGACAGGAGGGAACAAGGAAGAACAGAAAGGAGTTTAAGTTGCTACGTCCTCCTCCCGCCTTGCAGTCTCCCTCTATCGCCCCCTATAGGCGGAGTCTAGCAGGAAGCCGTGCGCCAAGCTGAAATGGGAACACTCGCTTCCCACCCCCACCCGCCCATCAAAGGGCAGAGTATAGAAGGGTGAGTTTGAAGCTCAGTAACTTAATAACATGCGGAAAAATAGAGAATAGTTTAATAAATCCCAGTTCATCTGTCACTCAGCTGTAAGAGTTACTACTACTTTGGCTTTCTTTTTTTTTTTTTAAGATTTTATTTATTTATTTGAGAGATAGAGACAGTGAGAGAGCATGAGAGGGGAGAAGGTCAGAGGGAGAACGAGACTCCCCATGGAGCTCGGAGCTCAATGGGGGACTCAGCCCTGGCTCTCTGGGATCATGAACTGAGCCGAAGGCAGTTGCTTAACCAACTGAGCCACCCAGGCGCCCTACTTTGGCTTTCTTGCTTCATTTATTTCCCTCCGTAGTTACCCCCGCCCCCTCCCGGGACTTATTTTAAAGGAAATGACATAATTTCACCCATAAATACTTAAATGTCTAGCAGGATACAGACTTTATGAACACAGTACCATTATCACACCTAATATAATTAACATTGATTCCTTAATATAATCGAATACCTAGTCTGGGTTCAAGTTTTCCTGGTTGTCTCAAAAATTGCTTTTTACAGGTGGTTTGTCTGAATCAAGACCCAAACAATGGCCAAGTATTGTTTTTGTTAACATAGCTCTTAATTCTCTCTCCATCTAGAATCCTTTCTTCCCCTTTCCCCATTCCTGTATATCATTTTTATTCACCAGAGGAACAATATCATTTGCCCTGTAGAATGTCCCACATTCTCAGTTTGTCTGGTTGAATCCTGTTGGTATGATTTAACATGCTCCTCTGTTCCCTTTACTTTCTGGAAGCCCACAGTTACATCTGGAGCCATGGCTAGATTCAGGTTCAATTTTTTTGGCAAGGATATTTCATAGTGAGCCGTGTACATCTATTACCCTTCATTGGAAGGCACTATGGTCATTTTTTAAAATTGAGCTAAAATTATTAAACTGAGCTGTACTTTACCAACAATAAAATGCACAAAAACTAAGTAAACAGCTTGAGGAATATTTATATATTATGCATCCATGTAACCACCACTCAGATCAACATATTGAAGCCTTTCTATAACCTGGGCTATTCCTTCATAAATGGTGATTTTCCTTACAGAGCTTGAATTCTTTTTTTTTATTCTTTTTTTAATTTTAACTTTTTTTAAAACTTTTTAAACTTTCTCATCAATTCTGAATGCTCTGAAATACAGGCAGGCAGAATAGGTGTTTAATTTTTTTTCCTTTCTCAATTTTATGATTAATAAGTTGGTGTCCTAGCAGCCTCCAAAAAGTGACCAGTGAGGTGTTTTGGTTTTTTTTTTTTAAGATTTTATTTATTTTTTGAGAAAGAGAGAGAGCACAAGGCGGGAGAGGGGCAGACGGTGAGGGAGAAACAGACTCCTCCCAGAGCAGGGAGCCTGACCCAGGACTCTGGGATCACGACTGAATCACCCAGGCCGTCCAAGGTTTTATTTTTTAGTATCAGGGTGAACTCATGGAGTTCTAAAATATTTGATGTATAAATACATGCACTACTTTGTAGTCATTATGCTTTTTCATGCTTAAAGTGTTCTATCTCGGGCCAGTGAGAACCCCTTAAAAAGTTGGTTCCCTAATCCTTTAATACAACCCTGTAGTCCTTAATTTCTAGTGAGGATATTCTAGGTTCATCTTTTCTATATTTCCAGCCTCAGAACTGAAATTAGCTCTTCCCTAAGAAGCTCTGTGTTTTTTTGTTTGTTTGTTTGTTTGTTTTAAATTATATTTAGTCACCATAATCTGGATGCTGGGTATTTATTGCTATTATGTTGTCATTTCTTTTAGGCCTTTTCAGTACACCGAGCTAGGAAAGACATATTTCTTAGAAAAAGAAAAATAAACTATACATTCATACTGCTATTTCCAATCCAAACGAAAGATTAAAGGAGTTTTACTTAATTTCTTTAATTCTGTGTTTGTATCTCTTTTCTCCTATGTGTAAAATCTTGGTTCTTAATGACATTAACATGATGACTTATTCGGTTGATTCTACTGTATAGAGGAGTGTCAGAGTAACAATATCAATGTTATTGCTGACAATTAGACCATTGAATGCCATTTCAGATTTATTTGCAGTTCTTATTGTCCTTGGGAGCTAGTTCACTAGGGATGTACTGTAAAAATACTGTGTTTGCAAGCCCCGTGGAATAATTATTCTCTGTGTAGTTTTGCCACCAACTTGATATATGCTTGGGTTCATTTGTTTCAGTTTGTCTTCAATTTGTAAGAATGATACTCAGTTTTTAAATTATTTTAAACAACTTTACGGTCATTTTAAACAATTTTATAGTTGCTGCCTGGCAAATAAAATCGAACTTAAAATAACAAGTATTTATTATCTCACAGATTCTGAGTGTCAGAAATCTGGAATGGCTTTAGCTGGGTGGTTCTAGTTCAGGGTTTCTCATGAAATACAGTCAAGATGTCAGCTAGGGTTGCAGTCATCTCAGGGTTTAACTGGGACTGGACATCTGCTTCCAAGATGGTTCACTCACGTGACTGTTGGCAGAGCTCAGATCCTCACCATGTGGGACTGCTCAACCAGGCAACTGGCTTCCCCCAGAACAAGTGATCCAAGAGAAAAAGAATAAAACAGAAGCCACATTGTCCTTTAAAGTCTAATCTTGGAAGTTACATACTATCACTTCTGCCAAATTCTACTGGTCACACAGACCAACCCTGCTGCAATGGCAAGGGAACTTCACAAGAATGTAAATACTAGGAGGTGGGAATCTTTGGGGGCCATCTTTTACTCAAAACAAAATTATAAAACAAGATCTATTCAGAGAGGTCTAGCTGCCATCTTTGTGCTTTCTATACTCGCTGCCTTCTCCTTTAGGAAACCACTTTCATTTGTCCTTGCTTTATCTTTCCATTGTTTTTCTTTTCAAAACTATCAGAAAATACATACCTATATTTATAGTCCCAAAATATATTCCCTACACTACAACTTTTCTGCACCTTGCTTTCTTTCAGTCAACACCATATTGTACAGATCACCTAAAAGCAACACACAGAGATCTTCCTCACTCCATTTTACAGATTCATCAAACTTCATTATATACATATACTATAGTTTAAATAACATTTTAATGGCTTCATTAATTATTAATTCTCCAATTTTTGGATGTCTACATTGTTTATCATCTTCATTATTATAAATAACACTGCAACAAATATCTTTGTGTATACAGGTTTCTCTTGACGTAGGATTTTTTTTAAAGATTTATTTATTTAGTTAGTTGACAGAGAGAGAGAGAGCACAAGCAGGTGGAGTAGCAGGTAGAGGGAGAAGCAGGCTCCCTGCCAAGCAAAAAGCCAGATGCAGGGCTCGATCCCAAGACCCTGGGATCATGATCTGAGCCGAAGGCAGTCACCTAACCGAGCCACCCAGGTGCCATTGATGTAGGATTTTTTTTGAAGACTTATTTCTTTACTGTTTTTTAGAGAGATAGGGGGGATGGGAGGGGCAGAGGGAGAAGGAGACAGAGTCCCAAGCACGGAGCCTGATGCGGGGCTGGATCCCATGACCGGGAGATCATGACCTGAGCCAAAACCCAGAGTCAAACTCAACAGACTGCACTACCCAGGTGCCCCTGGGGGTAGGATTATTATCTTAGACTACTAGACTCACATATTTATTAAGTCAAAGTTATGAATAATTTTTATGCGCTGTTTATGTACTGCTAAATTCGTTCACAAAAGAACTACACTGCATGATATTTCTACCTAGTAAGTATAGAGTTTTTTCTGTATTCTTATCGGAACTGGGTAGTCTAATTCTTTTTCATCTGTACTATTTTGACAGATGTACTTAAGTATATTCTTGTAGTGGCCATGTATTTTCACATAATGCTTACTAAGTTAGCTTACGTCATTACTTTGTATTTCAAAGACAATTCTTACTAATTTAGAAGTGATAGTAAATATCATTTTTGACGATTTAAATTTATTTTTCTGTATCTTTAACCTGAAGTGCATGTGGACTTACAGGATATTTTTCTGAGCTAGTAAATATTTATTACTTACATACAAGAACTATAATGTATGCAAAAATTATAAAGTGCAATAATGATTACACAAGTCATAAAAAATGCAATAAAAATTATCCCAGAAATTTTTAGTACAATATATTTATATATTTAGAGATAATAAAATATTCAAGTCATTTTGTTGGATCTGTAGCACTCTGGTTTTATTTTTGCTATAAAAATAGCTGTTAACCCTTTTTCACTAAGAAAATATCTACTGGAGTAAGAGATCTATTATTCATGAACTATATATTCAGTAAATGTTTTTAAAACAGCCATGCCATGTTTCTCATTAAGATAGCTATGGCATATGTTTCTAAATTCATATGTCATCATTCTTCATTGGATTAATTAGCAAAATGATTTTTTTCTCCTTTTACCTTTCTGGGTGATATTTTAAAAATACTTTTGGCATTTATACAGAGTACAATTTATAGGTCATAAAAATATTCATGTTACAAAGTACTCTTGCGTAGCTCTTCTGCTGCTGCTGTGAATACTAATTATGAATATATATTTAGTTATTCCTAACACGTAGCCATTTTCCTGAAATGTACCCAGACTCAGCAGCAGAGCCCGGGCGGGGTGGGGGGGGGTGGTCCCTAACACCAAGACCACCTGCAAATTACCACTCTCATTGTTATCAATATATAATTCTAACAAACTAGGTTGAAATCCTTCCTCAGCAGCGTTAAATGGAAACACTTTTAATCAGTATATTCATGCCTTGACCAGCAAAAAGCTCAGGCATTCTGGAATTAACCCCCACAGCACAAGAGCCAAACACCAATTACATCTCAATACTTTCCAAAAAACCCCAAGAGGCCCAAAGCACGGTTTTTGGACCACAATGCAAAAATTAGCAAATATGGACAATAAAAATCAATAGAAAATGCAAACTAAAATGAGGTACTTTTTAAAAATATAAAACTGATGCAAATTAACGAGAATGTTAATATCCAGTGTCGGTAAGGATAGGCCTCTTCCTTCACTGCTGACAGAAGACATAAAATTGTAAAGGTACAACGAATGGCTTTCTGAAAGACTTGGAGGCCTTTCAAAGGTACACCTTGGTAATCTGCATCAAGATTCTTTAAAAGCACATTCCCTCCTCCGAACAGTTACGTACGTTGCATTTCATTCCGGAGAGATAATTGAGGATATGGGCAGAGAAAAATTACAAGGATGTTTACTGCAGCACAGTGAATAATAGCAAAAAGCTGAAAACAACCAAATGTGTAGCAAAACAGAGACTTTCAGTAAGTTATATCCATATACAGTTATTCCAGATAACTTTGTAGAGTTCTGTTTGTGGCAGGCTTTGTTAAGTGCCAGACTAAAATCCTTTCCGTTTTTCCTTGATGCTAACAGAACCTGGAGACTATTCAGGGCAGCAATGTCCAGGGATCCAAGCACAAACTCATGACAATCCTGTTCCCACTTTCCCAACTTCCCCTGCACCTAGAGATGTACTTGTGATCCAGCTCTGGCTAATTAATTTGCAGGGAAAGTCTTCTGGGGACTTCTGAGAACGTTTTTTGCTTTCCAGATAAAAAGGACAGATGCTGTTGATGGCAGCGATTATCTACCGGAGACCTTCTGTTAAGCAAGACAGACTCCTGTTTATTAAGCAAGGGTTGTCCGGGTTTTCTGCTAGTCTGAGTCAGAACTGTCCCTAGCTATGGTGGATTCTGTGATGTGCTGCTCTGATACTCCTTCAGGATGGGACCGGCTATGGGAAATACTACCGGCTGACAGCCCTCATCTGGCAGCCATCTCCAGGAATTGTAATCCGTTGAAGTCAGCTGCCTTAGCCACTGTCAAAACAGCCTCGCTGGAGGCAGCCACATCTAACAACATGGGAGTATAAAGGGCAACCCTCTTCAATTTGGGACTTTCGAGGCCCTCTCAACTATGAAGTTGGAGCCCTTGTTGCCTCTGCACCCTTGCTCTTCCCTCTGATCCCGCTTCGCTCCCTTCCCCCATACATGTTGATCCCAAAAGCCTTACCTAATAAACTTCCTGTACCCAAATCTCTATCTGAGTCTGTTTCCTGGGAAACCCCACCCACAACACTACTGATACATTTATTCACATGAAAGTATGTTGAAAATATATTGCTAAAAATCATGAAGCAGTACCCATGATGTCAGCCTGTTTTCTTACTACACAAATTATATACCTGCAGAGAAAAAAACGTCTGGAAAACTTTTTAGGACATAATGTAAGAGAATTGTCTTTATGATCTTGTGATAGTGGGAAATTCTTAAGTAAGATGAAAAAAAGTACAAACTGTAAAGAAAAGCTTACACATTTGAATACACTTAAACTAAGACCCAATGTTAATCAAAAGACATAGGAAAAAGTGAAACCATAAGCCACAAATAAGGAGACAATATTTTTTTTCCTTCAAATTTTTATTTGAATTCTTGTTAGTGAGGCACCTGGGTGGCTCAGCCAGTTAAGTGTCTGCCTTTGGCTCAGGTCATGATCTCAGGGTCCTGGGATTGAGCCCTGCATCAGGCTCCCTGCTCAGTGCGGAGTCTGCTTCTCCCTCTCCCTGCTCAAGCTCTTTTTCTCCCTCTCAAATAAATAAATAAAATCTTAAAAAAGGGTAACTCAAAAGCAGCCACAGACAAGATGTAAGCAGACGAGTGTAAAGATGTTCCAATAAAACCTTAAAAAATAAATAAATAAATTCTAGTTAGTTAACATAGAGACGATATTTTTACATTTTCAACATGATAGCTGACAAAGGATTGTATCCAGAATACACAAAGAAACAATTAGAAAAAGTCAAATCCAATAAAAAAGAAGGCAAAGAGCGAGGGGAAGAAGAAAGGACATGTAACACTTCTTTCACTCATGAAAGTTTCCTCATGTTCTTTCTCTGTCATTACCCAACCCTATCTGCCAGAGGCAACCACTGTTCTTACTTTTTCCACTGTAGATTAGTTCTGTTCATTCTAGAATATCACACAGTTTAATTTTTTTTAAGAGAGGGAGGTGGGGGGAGGGGCAGAGAGAGAGGGAGACAGAGAATCTTTTATTTATTTATTTATTTATTTATTTGTCAGAGAGAGAGAGAGAGAGAGAGAGAGCACAAGCAGGGGGAGCAGCAGGCAGGGGGAGAGGCAGGCAGAGGGAGAAGCAGACTCCCTGCTGAGAAGGGATCCCTATGCAGGACTCGATCCCAGGATCATGACCTGAGTTGAAGGTAGACCCTTAACCTACTGAGCCACCCAGGCATCCCCAGAGAGAGAATCTTAATCAGGCTCCACACAACACAGAGCCCGATGGTCAGCTCCATCTCACAACCCTGAGATCATGACCTGAGCTGAAATCAAGAGTGACTGAGCCACTCAGGCTCCCCTTAAGTTTGTTTGTTTGTTGTTTTCAGAATATCATATAAATGGAATCATACAGTATGCACTCTTGTGTTAGACTTCTTTCAGCATTACGTTTTTGAGATTCTTCATGCTGTTGCATGTATCAGTAGCTCATTCCTTCTGAGTAGTATTTCATTGCATGAATATACAAGATTTTGTTTATCCATTCCCCTATTGATGGGACACCTGGGATCATCAATTGTCCTATTGATATTTCCTCATTCTGGCTATTATAAATAAAGCTGTTATGAAGAGTCATGTAGAAGTCTTTGTGTAAATATGTTTTCATTTCTTTGAGGTAAATAGAAATGGAATTGCTGGGTTACTGGGCAGTAAATGTTTAGTTTTATAAGAAATTGCCACATTTTTTTTGAAAATTGTTATACAGTTTTACATTCTCACTGACAAGGTTTAAGAATTCTGGTTAGTTACCCCAAAACTACAGATGTAGTGAAAAGAAAGGCCATCTGTACCCC
The DNA here is from genome assembly GCF_963455335.1 of Martes martes. Classification (NCBI taxonomy): domain Eukaryota; kingdom Metazoa; phylum Chordata; class Mammalia; order Carnivora; family Mustelidae; genus Martes; species Martes martes. The sequence goes on along the minus strand of NC_137897.1, from coordinate 34,536,156 downwards.
AATGTTCATAGCAGCAATGGCCACAGTAGCCAAACTGTGGAAAGAGCTCAGATGCCCTTCAACAGATGAATGGATAAAGAAGTTGTGGTCCAAAAAAAAAAAAAAAAAAAGAAGAAGTTGTGGTCCATATATACAATGGAATATTACTCAGCCACCAGAAAGGATGATTACCCAACTTTTCCATCAACGTGGATGGGACTGGAGGAGATTATGCTAAGTGAAGTAAGTCAAGCAGAGAGAGTCAATTATCATATGGTCTCACTTACTTGTGGAGCCTAAGGAACAACATGGAGGACATTAGGAAAAGGAAAGGAAAAGTGAATTGGGGCAAATCAGACAGGCACATGAAGCATGAGAGACTGTGGACTCTGAGAAACAAACTGAGGGTTTTGGAGGGGAGGGGGGTGTGGGAGGATGGGTGGGCCTGGTGGTGGCATATATTTCATGGAGGGCATGTATTGCATGGAGCACTGGGTATGGTGCATAAACAATGAATCTTGGAACACTGCATCAAAAACTAATGATGTATTTTATGGTGACTAACATAACACAATAAAAAAATAAAAATAAATTTAAAAAAAATTCCGGTTAGTTATTCTATATCTTCACCAACCTACAGGATGTTGGTCATTTAAATTAAGCCATTCTTTTTTTAAAAATAAATTTAAGTTTTTTTTTTTTTTTTTTAAGCTTTTATTTCTTTGAGAGAGAGAGAGAGAGCACCAACAGAGGCAGCAGGAGAAGCAGATTCTCCTGCGGAGCAGGGAGCCCAAAGCAGAGCTGGATCCCAGGGCCCTGGGATCACGACCTGAGCAGAAGGCAGAAGCTTAACCAAATGAGCCACCCAGGTGCTCTAATTTTATTTTATTTTTTAAGTAAGCTCTACACCCAATGTGGGGCTCAAACTCACAACCCCAAGATCAAGAGTCCCATTCTCCACCAACTGAGCCAGCCAGGCGCCCTAAATTTAGACATTCTAAAAGATGTATAGTGCTATTGATGAGGAGAACAAAGGCAAGAGAAATGTAGCAAAAATTAAATCTTACAGCTTGCAGCCCACTGATAAATCCTTGAGAAGTGCAGAGTGTGACATTTCTCAGGGAACTCATGGCTGCTTTAATGTTGATGTTTTATTAGAGACTAAAAGCAACGTTATCTTAACAATTGTTAGCCCTCCAAGGTCTTGGAGACCTTGCTTTTAACATGTGCAAATTCCTTAGAGATTTATATTATCCCTAAGCCCCACTAACTAAAAAGCATATCATCAGTCATTCCTCAAAATCCCAGTGCAGCTCTTTCTGCCCAAGGGTCCTGTCCCTGCCCGTTCTATAATAAAGCCCGTCCTATAATAAAGGCACCTTTTTGCACAGAAAACTTCTCAAGAATTCTTTCTTGAATTCTTTGCTTGGCGGCCCCTCTTCACTATTTCATTGTGGATTTAATTTGTATTTCTCTGATGACTAATGATCTTGATCACTTTTTCATGTGATAACTGGCTATTTATTTTCTTTTGAGAAACACCTTTTCAAAGCCGTTGCCTGTTTTAAGTTGGGTTCTTTGTCTTTTTACTACTGAATTATAGAATTATTTATATTTCTTCCATAGCAGTCCTTTGTCAGATATATGTTTTCTGAATGTTTTTTTCCCTAGTCTATAGATTGTCTTTGTATATTCTTAGTGGTGTCTTGATGAGCAGAGTTTCTAATTTTGGTGAAATCTAAGTTATCAATGTTTTCTTTTATGACACTGCTTTCTGTGACCTGCTAAGCGAACTTTACCTATCTCAAATCATGAAAATATTCTTCTAAAGGTTCCTTTAAAAATATACAGTTTAGGGGCGCCTGGGTGGCTCAGATGGTTAGGCATCTGCCTTCGGCTCAGGTCATGATCTCCGATCTCCAAGACTTGGGTTGGAGCCCCACAATGTGCTCCTGGCTGGCTTGGGGAGTCTGCTTTTCCCTCTCCCTCTGCCTCTCCCCGTGCTTGTGTGCTTTCTCTGTCTCTCTCTCTCAAATGAATAAATAAAATCTTAAAAAATATATATATATAATATATATATGTTAACCACTTACGTTCAGGTGTATGATCCATCTCAGATTAATTTTTTATGGCGTGAGGTAGAGGTTAACATTTGTATTTTTACATACGGATAGACAGTTACTATGCATCATCTACTGCATAAACTTTTTTTTCCTTATTGGATTGCTTTGGGGCTTTTGTAAAAAATCAAATGACTATATACGTATGGGTCTATTTCTAGCTCTCTCATGCCACCAATTTCCATACCATACTCTCTTGATTAGTGTGGCTTTACAATTAGCCTTGAAGCCAGGTAGTGCAAGTTCTTAAACTTTGTTCTTTTTAAAATTCTTTGGGTAGTCTAGGTCTTTATATTTTCATAACTTTAATTTTTTTTTTTTTTTTGACAGAGAGAGAGATCACAAGTAGTCGAGAGGCAGGCAGAGAGAGAGAGGGAAGCAGGCTCCCTGCTGAGCAGAGAGCAAGGTGCCGGGCTGGATCCCAGGACCCTGGGATCATGACCTGAGCTGAAGGCAGAGGCTTAACCCACTGAGCCACCCAGGTGCCCCTCCATAACTTTAGAACTAGATATTCAATATCTACAAAAATAACTGCTGGTATTTGGATAAAGATTGCATTGAATCTATAGATCCGTGTAGGTAGAATTGACAGATTAACAATACGGGGTCTTCCAATTCAGGGATATGCTCTATTTCCCCCCTCTATTTAGTTTTTCTTTAATTTCTCTCAAAAATGTTTTTGGGGCACCCAGCTGCCTCAGTCACTAGAGCATGCAACTCTTGATCTTGGGGTGGTGAATTCAAGTCCCAAGTTGAGCACATAGCTTACTTAAGATTAAAAAAAATTGTTTTCTAGTGCAGTGGTCTTGCACATGTTAAATTTATTCCTAAGTATTTTCTGTTTTCTGATACTATTTTATATGAACTTCATATAAAATCTTATTTTGTAATCATTTGCTAATAACATATAAAAATATAATTGAGTTTCAAAAATTAACTTTGTATTCTGTGACATTGAAAAATTAGGTTGTAGTTGTGTATCTTCTTTAAGGTTTTCTAAGTAAATAATTGTGTCATCTGCAAAAAAAATAGTTTTACTGTTTTCTTTTTGGTCTGTATGCCTTTAATTTTTCTTGCCTTGGCTACACTGAGTCAGGTTTCTAGTACACTGTTAAATAGCAGTGGAGAGAATGGCATTTTTACCCGTTTCTGCTTTTAAGGAGAAAACATTCATTATTTCACCATTAAGTATAATGTTAGCTGTAGGATTTTTTGGTAGGTGCTCTTTACGATTTTGGAGGAAGAAAGAAATTCATTTGAAGACATAGTAATGAAACTATCCAAAATTAAACACATAGAGAACAAAGGACTTTTGAAGAAGTAAAAGAGCACCAGTGAGCTATTTGACAACTTTAGGTGGTCTAGTATATGGTAATTAGAGCCCCTGAAAGGGGAGGCGGGGGGACAAAAAATATGAAGAAATAATGGACAGAACATTCTAAACTTCATGACAATTATAAACCTACAGGTCCTAGAAACTCAACAAATACAAGTAACAAACGTAAAAACACTAGAATTCTACACCTGGGAAAATACCTTTCGTAAAGTAAAGCAATATGAAGCCATTTTCAAACATACAAAAGTTGAAAGAATTCATCACTAGCACACGTGCTGTACAAGAAATGTTAAAGGAGATCCTTCAGGCAGAAGAAAAGTGATACCAGATGGAAGTCTGGATCTACACAAAGAAATGAAGAGCACCAGAAAAGGTTAACTACATGAATAAATATGTAAAATGTTTTAATGATGTAAATCTCATTAAAAGATAATTGACTGGTTAAGCAAAAATAAGCACAATGTATTATGAAGTTCATAACCTATGTAAAAGTTAAGGACATGGCAACAATAGCATAAGGACCAAGAGGAGAGAAATGGAAGTATACTATTGTAAGGCCATTACACTATAAATGAAGCAGGTATAATATCACTTAAAAGTAAACTGGTGAGTTAAATACGTGCACTATAAGCCCTAAGACAATCATTAAAATTTAAAAACAATCTATAGTTATTTTCTATTGCTGCATAATAAGTTACCACAAATTTGGCAGCATAAAACAACACCCACTTATTAGCACATAGTCTATAAATCAGAAGTCAGGCACAGCATAGCTAGGTTCTCTGTTCAGGGTGTCACAAGTTGAAATCAAGTTGTTGGCTACACAAAATTCTTGTGTGGTAGTTCCGGGGAAATATCCACTTCCAAGTTAATTCTTGTTGACAGACTTCAGCTCCTTGTGCTTGTTGAACTGAGGTCTACATTTCCTAGCTCACTGACCACTGGGGGCTACCCTCCATTCCTAGAGGTCACTTATGTTCCCTGACACATGGCTTCCTCCATCTTTAAGGGAGCAACAACACAATCAATCCTTCCTGTGCTTTGAATCTTTGACTGTCTCTTCTATTAACCAACAAAGGTGATAAAATGGAATCATACAAAATGTTCAATATTAACAACAACAACAAAAAAGAGAAAAATGGGAAAAAAGAAACACAGAGCAGATGGGTCAGATAGAAACAAATAAGATGATGGACTCAAACCTAGCCATATAAAAATTACATTACATATAAATGACTTAAACACCTCAATTAAGAGACAACTATATGTATCATTTTTTCCTTCCCTACCCCCCACAACCCCTCGCTCTGTCTCTTAAAGGGAGACAAACCATAAGAGACTCTTAATCTCACAAAACAAACTCAGGGTTGCTGGGGGGTGGGGGTTAGGGAGAGGGTGGTTGGGTTATGGACATTGGGGAGGGTATGTGCTATGATGAGTGCTGTGAAATGTGTAAGCCTGATGATTCATAGACCTGTACCTCTGAGGCAAATAATACATTATATGTTAATAAAAATAATTAAAAACAAACAAATAAATAATCAAAGGAACAGCAGGAAACAAGTGCCATACTAAAACATAAAACTTTTTCCTTTGAAAATATTTTATTATTATTATTGATAAAACACATGGAGGTGATGATACACCAGTACAACATAAACTTACTAATTATAAAAATGTATTTTTGGTCTCATAATTTTATATAAATAATACTTAACTAATGTGGAAAAAAGAGACAACTATATGCTGCCTATAAGAAATTCAAGTACTCACGGGTGTACCGAGTACACCTGGGTGGCTCAGTGGGTTAAAGCCTCTGCCTTCGACTCAGGTCATGATCTCAGGGTCCTGGGATCGAGCCCTGCGTTGGGCTCTCTGCTCGGAGGGGAGCCTGCTTCCTCCTCTCTCTCTGCCTGCCTCTCTGCCTACTTGTGATCTCTGTCTGTCAAATAAATAAATAAAATCTTTTAAAAAAAAAGAAATTCAAGTACTCAGGAAGGTCTTGCCTCAGTAATGGGAATTATCCCTAAACTGATCATTACTCCAGACCCACCTAACGAATCATGAGAGCAAGACCCAAAAGGATTAAACTATTTATAAGTAGCTGAACTGCATCCCAGAACAAAGCTTAAGAATATTTATGGGAACACAGAAATATCCAGCAACTAACAAGGTAAAATTCACAATGTCTGGCATCCAATCAAAGATTACCAGGCATGCGAAGAGGCAGGAAAATGACCTCTGGTGAGGCAAAGATGTCTTAGATATAACACTAAAAGTATAATCCTTCCTCAAATGACAAATTGGACTTCATGAAAAATAAAAACCTTGGTCCTTTTAAAGACATAAGAGAATGTCAGGGCACCTGGCTGGCTCAGTTGGAGGAGTGTGCAACTCTTGATCTCAGGGTTATGGGTTCAAGTCCCATGTTGGGTGTAGAGATTGCTTAAATAAATAAAACAAAGAAACAAAAAAGACATGAGACTGACAAAACAAGCCATAGACTCAGAAAAAAATTTATAAAACATACACATTTTGGGGTACCCGGCCGGCTCAGCTGGTAGAGCATGTGATTCTTGATCTTGGGATTGTGGGTTTGAGACTCACATTCGCTGTAGATATCACTTAAAAATTTTAATTTAAAAAAATACATGGGGTGCCTGGGTGGCTCAGTTTATTAAGCATCTGATTCTTGGTTTCGGCTCAGGTAATGATCTCATGGGTTGTGAGATCAAGCCCTGCATTGGGCTCTATGGTCAATGTGGAATCTACTTGAGGTTCTCTCTTTCTCTTCCTCTGCCCCTGCCCCTCTCCCCACTTGCATGCACACTCTCTCTCCCTCTAAAATAAATAAATAAATAATCCTTAAAGATGTAAAAATACACATTTAAATTTTTTAAATTGTGGCAAAATTCATGTAACATAAAATGTACCATCTAAACCACTTCAATCTTTTTAGTTTTCTTTCTTTAACTTTTTACATCCTAACCATTTTTAAATGTATAGTTTATTTATTTTAATTTTTTTAGATTTTATTTGTACAGTGTACCGTTTAATAGTGTTAAGTACATTTATAGTTGTACAACCAACCTCTGGAATTCTTTTTATCTTGCAAAACTGAAACTGTACTCACTAAAAAATTCATTCTCCCCTCCCCATAGCCCCTAGCAATCACCATTCTACCTTCTGTCTCTGTGAATTTAATCACTCCAGGTACTTCATACAAGTGGAATCATACAGTATATGTCTTTCTGTGACTAGCATATTTCACTCAGCATAATGTCCTCAAGATTCATCCATGTTGTAGCACATGTCGATATTTCCCTCTTTTTGTGGCTGAATAATATTCCATTGTATGGATATACCACATTTTGTGTATCATGTATCCAACAAAAGAGATGGATTGCTTCCATCTTTTGGTGATTGTAAATACTACTATGAATATGTCTTTATAAATATCTCTTTGAGTTTCTCCTTTCAGTTTTTTTTTTTGAGTCCACACCCAGAAGTAGAATTACCAAGTCATATGATAATTCTATTTTTAATTACAAAGCATATATTTTAAAAGAGATTTGGATCTAAGATATATAAAAAAACTCTCAAAACTCAATAATAAGAGAAAAAACAACCTAATAAAACTTGGGAAAATTATTTGAACAGACACTTCACCAAAAAAGATGTGTGGATGGCAAAAAAAAAAAAAAAAGAAAAAAGAAAAAGCACTTGAAAGTATGCTCAATATCATTACTATCATTAGGGAGATGATTGAAACCATGAGATACCATTATATGGCTACTAGAATTGGAAAAATTAAAAAGACTGACTATACCAAGTATTGGCAAGGATGCAGAGGAATGGAACTCTCATACACTGCTGGTGGAAATGTGAAATGGTACAAGCACTTTGTAGAATACTGGGTGGTTTCATAAAAGTTAAACGTACACCGACCTTATGATCCAGCTACTCTATTCCTATGTGTTTACGCGAGAGAAAAGAAAGCATATATCCACACAAAGACCTATATAAGAATGTTCATAACAGCTTTGTTATAGCCAAAAATTGGAAACAACCTAGATGTTCTTCAACATGTGAATAAATAAAAAATTGTGGTGTATCCATACAATGGAATACAACTCAAAACAAAGGGGATAAATTATTGATACATGCAGCAACATGGATAAATGGTAAACCAATCATGCTGTGTGAAAGAAGTCAGACAATAATGAGTATATACTGTATGATTCCATTTATATAAAATTCTAAAATACATAAAATAACCTATAATGACTGAAAGCAGATCAGCAGTTGCCTGGGGCTGGGGTGGTATGGGAAGGGGGCTGGAGGAATTACAAAGGGGCACCAGGAAAATTTGAGCATGATAGATATGTTCACCATATTGATTGTGGTAATGATTTCATGGAGAATATATATATAAAATATATATTATATATATATGACTATATATTACATGTAAAACTATGTATATTTTTCAAAGTGTACCTTTTTAATATATGCAGATTTTTGTATATCAATTATACTTCAATAAAAACATGCAAAGAAACACCCAGACTTGGATGGGTCCTGGGTGGCTCAGATGGTTAAGCATCCGACTCTTAATTTCAGCTCAGGTCACGGTCTCAGGGTTGTGGGATCAAGCCCCTTGTGGGGCTCTACACTCAGGGGAGTCTGCTGAGGATTCTTTCTCTCCTTCTCTCTCTGTCCCCTTCCCCCCATCTCTCTCTCTCTCCATCTCTCTCTCAAAATAAATAAATAAATTCTTAAAAAGAAAAGAAACCCCCAGACTTGGGTTCTCCACCTTCCCCTACCCCAAAACAGTGGATCTGTGTTGTCTTATATCATCCTGACAGCAGGCAGACAGAAAAATTTTGGCAGGGTTATCTTTTCAAGATTTTTAAAAATCTAGTAATTCATTTTCTAAGACTGTTCCCTGTTCATACCTGTATTTTCCTACAATAAAAGAAGCCCACCAAACCCAAATATAGAGCAGTGGAGCAATAATTTCCTGGTTGTGGCTAAACATCAAAAAAGGAAACTTTGGGGGGCACCTGGGTGGCTCAGCTCAAGTCATGATCTCATGGTCCCCACATTCAGCAGGGAATCTGCTTATCCCTCTCCCTATGGCCCTCCCTCTGCTCTCTCTTTCTCTCTCAAGTAAATAAATAAATAAATAAATAAATATTAAAAATCCCCCCCCCCCAAAAAAGAGGGAAACCTCAGGACTTGCACTTTCAGGAAGATGTAGTAAATGTACTTATCCCTAGATTTCCATATGTAAAATAAGCATAAGAAGATTGAAAGGTGGAGAGAAAACATTGGATCAATTAGAGACCTCAGGACCAAACAACAACATAGTGGTAAATTACCAGTTTTCCTTGTGTCTCACATCTCCCCAACCTCGTGCTGGAGAAGTCAGCAACCCAGAAACATCCACCGGCACAGACAACAACAATTAACAACCACAAGAAAACAGACCCAAGAAAAGCCTGCTCTTTCTAGCCAAAAGACCAGGAAAACGACAGCCTAGCAAGACAGAAATCTCTTCATCAATAATGGCTTTACTCTGGCCAAACACCACAGGGGGAAAAATGTGGCCCCAGTCTGCCAGCAGAAGCCAAGTGGGAAACCCAGACTTCCACTCTTGCCAGATGATCAGGAGGTGCCCCAAATCGTCCCTTCCCCATCCAGGCTGAGTGGGAAGGAAGGCACTTCATATCCCTGCTAGACAGGAAACAGCCCTCCACCAGCGGGTGCTGGTGGAAAACAACATGGGAACCTGCACTTCCACTCCTCCCCACCAGGCAGGAGCAGAGCAATGTGCCCCTCCTCTTCCTTTCTGGGGTGGTGTCGGAGCAGACATAGTGGAGGACCAGGCTTTTCACCACTGCTCAGTGGTTATGGAGCTATCTTCTCACGCCCACGCCACAGCAAAGGCAGCAATGAAGCACCTCCCAGCCGGGTTGGTTCTGGTGGCGGCCTCACAGGCAGCCTGAACTCCCGCTCCTGCCCGACAGTCGTAAGGAACAAAAGCCCCAAGCAGCGGTCAGCAAAGGTTGAGAAGATTACGCAAACTTTCACCCCCATTTGGCAGCAGTGAGAAGACAGTGTACTCACTTACTGATGGTCTGCTAAATCACAAGATTTCAGTAACATTTGGAATCTTATAACATCATGCCCCAGACGTCCTGGTTTTAATCACAAAGGAGTCGTCAAATCAAGAGCCAGGGAGATCTGGGTTTGAACGAGAAAAGACAATTAACCAAGGTGACAGAAGTGGTAGAATGAGCTGACAAGGACTTAAAACAGCCGTCATAAAAATGCTTCAGTGGATAATTGCAAACATGCTTGAAAGAAATGAAAAAAAAAAATCTCAGCAAAGAAATCCAAAATATACAGAAGAATTAAATGGAAATTTTACAACTAGAAATTGTAATAAGGGAAATTAAAAAAAAAAAAAACCTCAATGCATAGATTCAAAAGCAGAATATGGAAGACAGAGGAAAGAGTAAGAGAATTTGAGACTAGTATAGAGAATCCCCAATCTGAACAACACACAGAAAATAGACTGAAAAATAAAATGAACAAAACTTGAAGGACATGTAAGACTCTAACATAAAATGAATATTTGGATCACAGAGAGGAGTAAGAAGGTGGAGTTGAAATAGTGGCTAAAAATTTCCAAAATTTGGCAAAAGATATAAACGTACAGATTCTAGAATCTGAGCAAACCCCGAGACAGGATAAATTTAAAGAAATCCATGCCAAGGCATATCATAGTCAAACTTCTAAACACTAGAACAAAGAAAAAAAATCTTGAGAAAAGCCAGAGAAATGATACTACCTGTAGGGGAAAAACAATTAGAATAGTAGCAGATTGGGGGGGGGGGCTGGGTGGCTCAGTTGATTGAATGTCTGCCTTCATCTCAGGTCATGATCCCAGGGTCCTGAGATCGAGTCCCGCATGCACAGGGGAGCCTGCTCCTTCCTCCTGCTTGTGCTCTCTCTCAAATAAATAAATAAAATCTTCTAAAAAAAAATAGCAGATTTTTTTCTCATCAGAAACTGGGGAGGCCAGAAAAAAATGGCACAACATTTTTCAAGTGCTGAAAGAAAAGAGCTTTCAATGCAGAAATGTATAGCTAGCAAAAATATCCTTCAGGAATGAAGGGGAAATCAAGACATTTTCTGATGACAAAAAACTAAGAGAATTTGTTGCCAGCAGGCCTACCCTTCTGAATGGTTAAAGGAAGTTCTCTAAATAGAAAGAAAACTATAAAAGAAGAAATCTTGACCCATCAGAGAGAAAAAAATTGGCAGAGCGGGACGCCTGGGTGGCTCAGTTGGTTAAGCGGCTGCCTTCGGCTCAGGTCATGATCCCAGCGTCCTGGGATCGAGTCCCACATCGGGCTCCTTGCTCGGCGGGGAGCCTGCTTCTCCCTCTGCCTCTGCCTACCACTCTGTCTGCCTGTGCTCACTCGCTCTCTCTCTCTAACAAATAAATAAATTTAAAAAAAAAAAAAAAAAATTGGCAGAGCAAATACATGTTTGATGGTTGAAACAAAATTATAACACTGGCTAATGTAGTTCTCCAAGTAAAGGAAATATTTAAAACAATTATATATGGGGGAGGGTGCAGAGTTGGAAAAGGAAGTATGGTTTCTTTTTTTCTTTTTTTTTGGAAGTAAGATTTCTACACTTCACTGGAACTGGTAAAATGTTGACAACAGTAGACTGATAAGGTATGTATATATAATATAATACTTAGAGCAACCACTAAAAAGATATATGAAGAGATACACTCAAGAACACTATAGATAAATCTAAATGGGACTTTTTTTTTAGTAGTCTCTATACCCAGTGTGAGGCTCAAACTCACAACCCTGAGATCAAGAGTCAGATGCTCTACCGACTGAGCCAGCAAGGTGTCCCTCAAAACGGGATCCTAAAAATGTTTAAACAATCCACAGGAAGGCAGGGAAAAGGTTATTCTTATGGCAAATGAGAGGGGTGTAGTGGGGGAGCAGGAGTGGAGGCATCTCCATTGTTAGTCAGGGTTATTCCTAAGCTAACCTAGACCCTTCTGCCCGAGGAAGTATAGTTCATCCTACTGTTTTGGAGTGCACTGGGGGTGGGGACAGGGGGAGAAATTGGCCAAACTCTTCCGTGGAGCTTTGCTTTAGGAGTTATGGTGGGCTGGTGAGTATTTCTATTGCTACTCAAGGAAGGCTGTTTTCCAAGCCAGCAGGCCAACCTGCCATGACAACAGGAAGGGGCTGCTTGCCAAGACTTGGGCTCAGCTAACCTTCTGCACCAGAGGGGCTCCCTCCTATGGCAGGATGGTACCTTTGTGTTCTGATTACAAAAGCCAACAGCACCTTGTGTGTGACCTATACTTGCTGGGAAAACAGAATAAAGATGGTTTGAAAAGGGCGTGATGCAATTTTGGCAAGGGGGAGAAGCCAAGTCCATACATTTGGAGCTCTGCCCTAAGTGCTTAAGCTGTATTTCGGTTCCAAATCAGACAACCTTGGCAAACTCTCCATACCAGATATAAAGATCTATTTTAACAGTCATCTTTAGCTTTTGAACAATTAGGAAGAAAATGATACCAGAGTAGTTCAAGTTCCTTTTCATTTATTGGGGACAGGAGTTCTGTAGGGTTGTTGGTAGAGGTGAGCATCAAAGTCCTGTAGTAGGTCACCTTCTAGGACTTACTGATGCTGTATTTATGGCCCTCCAACCTTGAGTTTCCCAGAAGAATGCTTCTGAAGACTTTCCATGATACTTGTTTATAAATTTTACACTTTTTAAAAAAAGGTATCTGGGAGTTATTTGTGTCATTCATTATTCCAAATATCACTTTAATAATTTCAACATGAAAGCATCTTAATATTCTCAATAATGGCATTAGTAACTTTAAATATTAAAATCCATATTAGGAAGAAAGGATAAACTAGACATCTGCTCTTATAGATACAATACCATACAGATGCTCAAGTGTAGGTGATTTGTGGAAAAGTGAGATCTTTGCAATATTAAATCTTCCAATCTAAGTTTTCTTATATTTCCATCAATTTTATATATATACATACATATATATACATATACACATATATATGTTTTTAGAGAGGTACGGAGGGAGACAGAGAGAGAGAGAGAGAGAAGAGGGGCAGAGGGGCAGAGGGGCAGAGGGAGAAAGGGAGAGAGAGAATCCTAAGCAGCCCAGTGTGGAGACCAGCTCAGGGCTCGATCTCACAACCATCAGATCATGACCCGAGCTGAAATCAAGAGTAGAATGCTTAACCGGGGCACTTGGGTGGCTCAGTGGGTTAAAGCCTCTGCCTTCGGCTCAGGTCATGATCCCAGGATCCTGGGATCGAGCCCCGCATCGGGCTCTCTGCTCAGCAGGGAGCCTGCTTCCTCCTCTCTCTGCCTGCCTCTCTGCCTGCTTGTGATCTCTGTATGTCAAATAAATAAATAAAATCTTAAAAAAAAAAAAAAAGAATGCTTAACCAACTAAGCCACCCAGGCACCTCTCTAGATCAATAAATATTAATAGTATTTTATAGCTTTCTTCGTGGAGTTCTGGTATAACTATGGTAGATTTTTTGTATGTATTTAGTGCTTTTTAATGCTAATATAAATGATTCCTCTTAAAGTTTCATTTTTTAATTTTTTTCCCAATTATTTCTTGATAGCATATAAAAATGCAATTGATTTTGTTTTGACATTTTGTGCTGCACTTTGCTGACCTTCCACATACACAACTTTGCACATACAAAATCATGATGCTAACAAGTGGTGACAGTTTTATTTCTTTTTTGCTAGACATGATGTATTCTCATTTATTCTTTCTTGCCTTATTTTACTGACTATACTACAATGGAGGTTAAACAGTGAGAGTGGACAGCCTCATCTTGTTTCCATTTCCCAGCCTTAAATATTTTATCATTGTGTATGATGGCTGCTGAAAGGTTTTAGTATGTGTCACTCTAAGGAAGCCTATATCTACTTTTTTTTTTTTAAAAGGGAAACCTTCTTTTTTAAGATTTTATTGATTTATTTGACAGAGAGGAGAGAGAGAGAGAGAAGCAAAGGGAGAGGGAGAAGCAGGCTACCTGCTGAGCAGGGAACCGGATGTGGGACTCGATCCCAGGACCCCTGAATCATGACCTGAGCCAAAGGCAGACACCTAACCAGCTGAGTCACCCAGGCGCCCCTCCTTTTTTAAAGTAGGCTCCACACCCAGCATAGAGCCCAACAAGGGTCTTGAACTCAAGTCCCTGAGATCAAGACCCAAGCTGAGATCAAGAGTTGGATGCTTAATCAACTAAGCCACCCAGGGGCCCCAAGGAAGCCCATTTCTATTTGGAGTTTTCTAAGAATTTGTATTATGAATGGATGTTATATTAAATGCTTTTAATGCATCTTGAGATACTCATAATTCTGCTCCTTGTTTTATTAATATGGTGACTAGCTTTTATTTTCAAACTGCATACCAATCCTGCATTTCTGAAATAAACATATCCCTTTTCATAAAAATAAAAAGGCAGTCTTTGCCAGTTCTACCCAGACTGCGTCATGATGACTCACAGTGGCAGCCCTCTAGAGCTTTGAATGTTTTTGATGTTTTTTTGTTGGAATTTTCTGGCAAATGCATTCTCTAAGAGGTAATAACCTAAATGGGAAAAATCTTTAAAAAGATTTACTGGTCGTTTCTTGTGTGAGTGAGTTTGTATGTGTGCGTGTGTGTGTGTATGTGCTTGCTTTAAAACTAGATTCATAATTATCCATCCTGTTCTCATTAATGTAGGTATTATCTATTCCAGTTATGCGTTGCTGTATAACGAACCACCCCAAATTTAGTGTCATAAAACAACTGGTATTCTATTACAATTGGATTAGGGAGTCAAGAAGGACACAGTGAGGTTGGCTTGTTTCTGCTATATCATGCCTGGGGCTTTAGCTGCGGGACTGAGATGTCTGGGGATGACTTGAACAGCTGGAGAAAAGAATCACCTGGAGGCTTTTCATTTATATGTCTGGTACCTGGGATAGGATATTTCAAAGTCTAGGCTCAGCTTGGATTATCTACCAGAGTGTCTGCCTTGGGTTCTCCTTTGTAGTTTGGGTTACCCTAGTATAGTAGTTTCAGGGGGTTTGGACTTCTTACGTGGCATCTCAGGGCTCAGAAAGAGTATATTCTAATTAGCAAGGTGGAACTGCATGGCATTTTTTGGCTTAGTCGAGGGGTCAGCACATTTTTTTCTATAAAGGGTCAGATAGTAAACACGTTAGGTCTCAAGACCATACAATGTCTCCTTTAACTACTCAACCACTTCTGCTATTGTAGAGTTTGTTGATGATGGACACTGAAATTCAAATTCCAGGTAATGTTCACAGGTTTCTTTTGAGTTTTTTCAATGATTAAAGACAAATATAAAAGACATTCTTAGCTCACTGACCATACAGAAATAGACTGTGGGCCAGATTTGGCCCATGGGGGTGTAGTTTGCCAACCTCTGATATAAAACATTTCTATCCCTTCAAAAAGTTTCCTTGTTCATCTTTTTAGCCAATGCCTACCTTCACCCCTGGCCCCATGGTTTTCTGGGGCCTGCTTTCTCTCACTATGGATTAGTTTTGCTCATTCTAGAATTTCGTATGAATGAAATCATCTAGTATGTCTGGCTTTTATTACTCAGGATAATGTTTCTAACATTCATCTATGTTGTGTGTATAGTTGGTTCATTTTTATTGTTGAATAGTATAAGTTCATATGGGTATACCATAATTTGTATATCCATTTTTCTATTGATACTTTTAGTGTTGTTCTAATTTTTGGCTACTACAAACAAAGTTGGTATTCACATTTGTGCACAAGTCTTTGTTTTCACTTCTTTGGGGTAAAAACTTAAGAGTGGAATTGCTGGGTTGTATGGTAAGTGTATGTTTAACTTTAAATCTTTATTTTCATTTTTCCATTAACTAATGATGTTGAATATGTGATTTTTCATGTATTTATAGGCCACTTGCTTATCTTTTCTGCAGTATCTGCTCAAATATTTTGCCTATATTTTAGGGGATTGTTTACCTTATTCTCTTAAGAGTTTGTATACAGGGGCACCTGCGTGGCTCAGTGGGTTAAAGCCTCTGCCTTTGGTTCAGGTCATGATCCCAGGGTCCTGGGACTGAGCCTCGCATCCTCCTCTCTCTCTGCCTGACTCTCTGCCTATTTGTGATCTCTGTCTGCAAATAAATAAATAAAATCTTAAAAAAAAAAAAAAGAGTTTGTATACAAGGGGCACCTGGGTGGCTCAGTCGTTAGGCATCTGCCTTTGGCTCAGGTCATGATCCCAAGGTCCTGGGACTGACCCCCAGACTGAGCTCCTGCTGTGGGGGGCAGCCTGCTTCTCCTTCTCCCACTTCCCCTGCTTGTGTTCCCTCTCTTGCTGTCTCTCTCTCTGTCAAATAAATAAATAAAAGCTTTAAAAAAAATAAAGTTTGTATACAAATCTTTTGTCAGATATATGTAATGAGAATAGTTGTCCTCAGTCTTTGGCATGTTTTTTCACTTTCTTATTAGTGATTTTCAATGGACGGTAGTTTTTAATTTTGATTAGGTGCAATTTATTAATTTTTTCTTATATAGTTCACATTTCTTGTATCCTAAGAAATCTCTCCTTAGTTCAAGATCATATAAATTTTCTCCTATGTTTTCTTATAAAAATTTTATATTTTGGGTTTTACATTTAGGTCTATGACCTGTTTTGAGCTACTTTTTTTGGTATATGGTGAAAACTTAGGTAGAGCTGCATTTTTTCCCATATGAATATCTAAGTGATAACTAAGTACTGAAATCAGGTAATGTAAATCCTCCAACATTATTCTTTTTTTTTTTTCAAAATTATTTAGGCTATTCTAGTTCCTTTTCATTTCCATGTAAAATTTAGAAATAGTTTGTCACTTTCTTTAAAAAAAAAGAGAGAGAGAAACTGGTGGGATTTTTATTTGAAGGTATTTTCATTTGCATTGGATTTGTAGATTACTCTGGGGAGACTTGATACTTTAACATATTGAACATTCCAGTCCATGAACATGGTATCTCTCTCCATTTATTTAGGTCTTTAATTTGTCTATGTAATATTTTGGTTTTTGTTGTATTGAGGTGATCATATGATTTTTTTTTTTAGTTTGTTAATATAGCCAATTTTATTGATTGATTTTCAAATGCCAAACCAATCTATAATCCTTAGATGAATAGCAGTTGGTCACATGTCACATGTATCATCCTTTTTATATTGCTGGATTTGCATTATTAATATTTTATGAAGGATTTTTGTGTCTATGTTTATGAAGAATACGAGTTTGTAGTTTTATTTTCTTGTAATGTCTTTACCGGGTCTGATTATCAGGCTAATGCTCTCCTCATAAATTGAGTTAGGAAGTGTTCTTTTCCATGTTTTGAAAGATTTAGTAGAATTAGTATTATATCTTCCTTATGTGTTTGGTAGTATTCAGTAAAGCCATCTGGACACACAGTTTTCTTTTTCGAATGGTCATTATTTGTGGATTCAATTTTTGTAATTGATATAGGGCTTTTCTTCTTTTCTATTTCTTGTTGAGCCCATTTTGATAATTTTTGTCTTTCAAGGAATTTGTCCATTTCATCTAGTTCTTGAATTTGTTGGTATGAAGTTATTTTATAATATTATATATATTTATACATATATTATTATATATTTTATATAATGTATATATTCTCTATGATCTATAATGATACACCTTCTATTCCTGTTGATACTGAGGATTTGTATCTTCTTTCTTCTTCTTGATCAATCTAGCTAGAGATTTATCAATTTTATTGGCATTTTCAAAGAATTGGCTTTTGGTTTCACGGATTTTTCTTTACTGCTTGCACATTTTCTGTTTTATTGATTTCTGTTCCTATCTTTACTTTCCCTTCCTTTTGATTACTTTGTGCCTAATATGTTCTTCTTTGAGCTTCTTATGGTGGAAGCTTAGCTCACTGGTTGTAGATATCTTTTCTAATGTAAGTATTTAAAGTTATATAATTTCTGTGGCACCTGGGTGGCTCAGTCTGTTAAGTGCCTGCCTTCAACTCAGGTCATGAGCCCAGAGTCCTGGGAGCAAGTCCCACATCAGGTTCCCTGCTCAGCAGGGAGCCTGCTTCTCCCTCTCCCTCTGCTACTCGCCCTGCTTATGCTCTCTCATTCTCTCTCTCTGTTAAATAAATAAATAAAATCTATTCTAAAAAAGCTATAAAATGTCCTTGTGATTTCTTCTTTGACTCCTGTGTTATTCAGAAATGTGTTGTTTAATTTCCAACTATTTGGGCACTTTTCAAGTATCTTTCTCATATTGGTTTGTAATTTAGTTCTGTTGTGGGTAAGGAGAATGTTCTGTATGATATAATCCTCTTAAATTTATTAAGACTTGTTTTATGATACAGCATATGGTCTATTTTGCTAAATGTTCCATGTGCACTTGAAAAAAAATGTGTATTCTGTAGCTGTATGGAGTATTTTTAAATGTCAGTTAGGTCAAGTTGAACGATTGTGTTGTGTTCTTTACTCCCATTGATTTTCTGTCTGCTTTTCTTTCAATTACTATGGGGAATATGTTGAAATCTCCAATTACAATTTTGGCTTTATCTACTTCTTTCACTTTTCTTGGTTCTTGCTTTTAATTTTTTAAAAGCCTGTCTGATAATTTCTGCTGTTTTTAAAATAAAGATTTTATTTATTTATTTGACACAGAGAGACACAGTGAGAGAGGGAATACAAGCAGGGGGAGTGGGAGAGGGAGAAGCAGGCTCCCCACTAAGCAGGAGCCCGATATGGGGCTGGATTCCAGGACCCTGGGATCATGACCTGAGCCAAAGGCAGACGCTTAACAACTGAGCCACCCAGGCACCCCTCTGCTGTTTTTTAATTAAGGTATAATTGACATACACTATCCTATTAATTTTAGGTGTACATCATTGTGATTTAATATTTTTTACATTACAAAATGATCCCCACAGTAAGTCTAGTTACCATCTGTCATCATACAAAGTTATTACAATAGTATTGACTACCTTCTCTATGTTGTACATTATACCCCCATGACTTCTTTATTTTGTAACTGGAAGATTATACTTCTTAATCCTCTTTACCTATTTTGACTACACCCCCCAACCTCTCCCCACTTTGTTTCCTGTATCTGTGAGTCTGTTTTTGTTTTGCTTGTCTTGCTTTTTAGATTCTACATATAAATGAAATCATATGGTATTTGTGTTTCTCTGTCTGACCTATTTCACTTAGCATAATACTCTCTAGGTCCATCCATGTTGTCACAAATGGCAAGATCTTTTTTATGGCTCAGTAATACTCCATTGTGTGTGTGTGTGTGTGTGTGTGTGTGTGTGTGTGTGTGCATGCACATGTGCATGTGTGTATACACCACATCTTTATTCATTAATCTAGTCATGGTTACTTAGTTTGCTTCTATATCTTAGCTATTGTAAATGCTGCAGTGAACACAGGAGGTATCTCTTCAGACTGGTGGGGTTTTTTTGTTTTTGTTTTCAGATAAATACCCATTGTGGAATTGCTAGGTCATATGGTAGCTCTATTTTTAATTTTTTGAGAAACCTCTACACTGTTTCCCACAGTGGCTGCACCAATTTACATTGCTACCAACAGTGTATAAGGGTTCTCCTTTTCCCACATCCCCAACAACAGTTGTTAGTTTTTGTCTTTTTGACAATAGCCAGACTGACAGGTGTGAGTAGATACTTCATTTGGTTTTGATTTACATTTCCCTGATGATTAGTGATGTTGAGAGCATCTTTTTGTGTGCCTGTTGCCCATCTGTATGTCTTCTTTGGAAAAAATGTCTATTTAAGTCCTGTGCCCATTTTTTAATCAAGTTAGTTGTGTTTTTTTATATTAAGTTGTGTAAATTCTTTATATAATTTGGATATTAACCCATTATTGGATGTATGTTGCAAATATGTTCTCCCCATTGAGTAGGTTCCCTCTTTGTTTCATTGATGGTTTTCTTCACTGTGCAAAAAAGGTTTTTAGTTTGATGTTAATTTCTGCCTTTTTTTTTTTTTAAAGTAGGCTCCATGCCCAGTGTGGAGCCCAACTCAGGTCTCAAACTCACAACCTTGAGATTGACACCTGAGCTGAGACCAAGAGTTAGACACTTAACCAACTGAGCCACTCAGGCGCCCCTAATTTCTCCTTTATAATTGGAATATTTAGATGATTTACATTTAATGTATCAGTATGATTGATTAACTTTAAATGTAACATTTGCTCTTTGTTTTGATTGTCTATATGTTCTTTGTTCTTTTTTCCCCCTTTCCCTGTCTTCTTTTGGATTGATTACTTTTGTATTCCATTTCATTTCCACTATTGACTTATTCTCTATACCTCTTTGTTTTGAGGTGGTTGCTCTAGGGTTTACAGAATTTGTCTTCACCTTATCCCAATTTGTTTTCAGATAATGTGATACCATTTCACATATAGTGTAAGAACCATGCAACAGTGTACTTCCCTTTCTCCCCTCCTGACCTATGTGTTGATTTCCACATATGTTACAAACCCTATGGTATATCATTATTAATCTTCCTCTAAACAATTATCTTGTAAAATAGTTAGAAAATTGGAAAAGTGACTTTTATATTTAACTGCATATATGCCATTTCAGCACTCTTCATTCCTTGTGTAGATCTAAGTTTCTGGTATCATATCCCTCTGCTGGAAGAACTTCTTTTTCTTTTCTTTCTCTCTTTCTTTTTTTTTTTTTTTTTAAGACTTTATTTATTTATTTGAGAGAGAGAGAGAATGAGCAGTGGGAGTGCCAGAGAGAGAGGGACAAGCAGTCTCCCCACTGAGGAGGGAGCCCTACTCCAGGGGTCAATCCCAGGACCCTGAGATCATGACCTGAGCCAAAGGCAGATGCTTAACTGACTGAACAACCCAGGCGCTCCTGGAAGAGCTTCTTTTAACGTTTCTCGTAGGGCAGATGTGCTGGTGCCTTATAGTTTGCCTGAAAACTCTCTTTTTCACCTTCATTTGTGAAGGATATGTTTTCTGGATGGAGAATTCTAAGTTGACTTTTAAAAAGTTCCTTCCAGCTCCGTCGAGACCTGCGTGTACGTCTTTTATAGTCTCTGATGAAAAGTCTATCGTGATTTTTTCCCTTGTATATCTGTACATAATGTGTCTTTCTTCTCTAGCTGCTTTTAAGGTTTCCTCTCCCTCTTTTTAGGTGATATAATTAAACTTTACTTAATATTTCATGAAGTAGGAAGTTTCCTTTTGGAGAATTGCCACTATTTCTCTTTATCACTCTTTTTTTTTAAGGTTTAATTTATTTAAGTAATCTCTATATCCCACGTGGGGCTCAAACTCACAACCCTGAGATTAAGAGTCACATGCTCTTCTGACTGAGCCAGCTAGGTGCCCATTTATCACTCTTTTTTTTAACAATTTGATTTTGATGCATCTTGATGTGGTTTTCTTTGTGTTTATCTTGGTTGAGGTTCATTGTGTTATTTGGACCTGTGGGTTTATAGGATTTTTAAAAAGACTTTATTTTTTTAGAGCAGTTTTAGCTTTTCAATAAAATTGAAGGTACAAAGATTTCCCATATATGCAGTTTCTCCCATTATCAATGTCACTTACCAGAATGTATATGTATCTTTTGTAAGAAGATATATATGTGTATGTATCTTTTTAATCAAGAATTAACCTACATTGACAAATCATAATTACTCAAAGTTTATAGTCCACTCTTAGTACATTCAATGGGTTTGAACAAATGAATAATGACATCCATCCATCATTATAATATCGTACAAAGTATTTTCACCGCCTTAAAAATCTTCTGTGCTCCTTTCACCTCTTGTGCCTATCTGGCAACCACTGATCTTTTTACTGTCCCCACATTTCCACATTTGTGTCTTTTTTTTAAATCTTTTTTTTTAAAGATTTTTTATTTATTTATTTGACAGACAGATCACAACTAGGCAGAGAGGCAGGCAGAGAGAGAGGAGGAAGCAGCCTCCCCCCTGAGCAGAGAGTGTGATGTGGGGCTCAATCCCAGGACCCTGAGATCATGACCTGAGCCGAAGGCAGAGACTTTAACCCACTGAACCACCCAGGCGCCCCCCCTCATTTGTGTCTTTTCCAGACTGTCATATAGTTGGAATCATGCAGTATATAGCATTCTCAGATTTCACTTGGTAATACGCATTTAAGACTCCTTCTTGTCTTTTCCTGGCTTGATAACTACTTTTTTTTTTTTTTAAGATTTTATGTATTTATTTAAGAGAGGGAAAGAAAGAGTAAGCATAAGCAGGCAGAGAGCAGAGGAAAAGGAAGAAACAGACTCACTGCTGAGCAGGGAGCTTGATGTGGGGCTCGATCCCAGGACCCTGGAACTGTGACCTGAGCCAAAAGCAGACGCTCAATCGACTGAGCCACCCAAGCGCCCCTGATAATTAACTTCTTATACCACTGAATAAATGGTCCATTGTCTAGATGTACCACAGTTTATTTATCCATTCACCTATTGAGGTTTATCAGGGTTTTTTTTTAAGATTTATTTTTAAGTAATCTCTACACTCAATGTGGGCTTGAACTCACAACCCTGAGATCAAGACTCACATGTTCTATTGACTGAACAGCCAGGTGTCCCTTAGGTTTATCAGATTTTAAAAATCATTTTTGGAAAAATTTTGGTCATTATTTCTTCAAATATTTTTGTGTCTCCCTCCTTTCTCCTCTCCTGGGATTCAAATTTGTACATATTTTAAGCTATTTGATATTTTCCTATAGATTATTGAGGCTCTGTGTATTATTTTCCTAGCCATTTTTCTCTGTGCTTCATTTTGGATAGTTTCTGTTGGTATGTCTTCTAGATCTCTTACCTTTTCTTCTGTGGTGTTTACTCTTCTGTTAAACCCATCCAGTGAAATTATAAATTCAGGTACTATGTTTTTCACATCTAGAATTTCCACTTTGCTCTTTTTTCCATATCTTCCCCTTCTATTTTCATTCTGTTCTGTTAGAAGCTTCTTATTTTTACTTTACTATATTGAGACTATTTATAATAGCTGTTTTATCATCCTTGTCTGTTATCTCCAGCATTTCATAATTACTGCGTCTATTTCTATTGTCTATTTTTTTCTCCTTATGGTCATATTTTCTGTTTCCTTGCAAACTAGATAATTTCTGATTGGATGTCAGGTATTATGAATCTTACAAAGGTGTGTCTAGAATTTGCCATCTTACTTTAAATACTGTTGGACTTTGTCCTGGCAGGCAGTTATGTTATTTGTAGGTCATCTTGATTCCTTCAAGCCTCCTTTTCAAGAATTTTTAGGGCAGGTCTAGAGTAGCTTTCCCTGCAGGGCTGGATTAACCACACTCTTAAGGTTTGACATTTCTAGGATCAAGATCTCTCAGGCTGATAAGAACCTGAAGATCGCTGGTCCTGTGTTAACTCTGGGAATCAACTGATACAACTTTCTGGTAGTTCTTTGTACAGAAGTTCTTTGTTCAGCCATGTGGAGTTTCATTCTATGTATAGGGGCCCTCACTGCAGATTTCTGGAACTCTTAGAATTTTGTCTACTATTTTACGGTACTGACCCACAAATTTTATTTGCAAATTTTATTTTGGTGCCCTGAACGACAATGAGGGTGAAATTCCATGAATGTTCTAAATTGTCTAATCTTTATTCCAATGACCTATCCAGTAATAAATCATTCTGTTAGTTTTGCAGTTTCATTTAGGTCTAATGTTCTAAGCATTACTAAACCAAATTATATAGTATGATGAAAATCGGAGCACAAACATGTAATTGGTATTACAATAGATCACTCTATTGGGAAAATTACTTTGAATAGTTCAGAATCATCATCTCACCAAAAAGCATACTTGTTACATGTTATTGCTGCTCCCATTGTTGGAATGGAACAAAGCCAGCACGCAGAAAGCCTCCCTATAGTTAGTTCACTGGTGTTTCAAGAGCATTTCCCAATGCTTTCTAAGTTTGGCTGGTTTTCAGTCTAAAGGATTCTGAAGCCTTTGTTGGAAAGGTAGAGATAAACTGCTGTAGCAGATGTGGATTAATAATTGGCCATTTCTTAGCTGCAAGTGTGAGGAAGTCAGTTGGAATTACATGTAATAAATCAATAGATAAAGGACAGTCTTAAAACATAAGAGATAATTATTTTTTTTTTCATGTTATCTGCATGGATGACTCATTTGCTCACATGTTAGCAAAAGATACTTTAAAGATTTTTTCTCTGCTTATGGTAGTACCATAACTTTGGCAGTTTTTAAGGGGAAGGAATTATAGTTTACTATTTTTAATCATGTAATTGATACAGTAAGTACCCAGCTAGAAACATGATTTCAAGGGTAAGGACAACTGCCGACTTGTTTGCATTTCTTACTCCAAATTTTTCAAATGCATAATGATTCCACTGTGAAAAGTGTAGAAAAGTTACCAAAGAACATTTTTTCAGCAGAATCCTTGCCAATGAAACTATAGCTTTGCGTTACACTATTAAAAACCCAACTAGGAAAATTTTAAATTATGGGTGCTTCTTCTTAGTGGAGTAAAGGCTTTTCTGAAGTCCATTGTTTATTAATCACAGTTTTGACAATTCCTATTCCTGATTACCATACCAGATGTTCAATAAATATTTTTCTTCTGAAGTGAAAATAATTAAAACACTTGGGGAAACATGTTTAATGGTTAATAGCATTAGCACTTAGTGGAGAATATCAGGCTGCTGAATAAATAGATGTTGCCCCCAAAAATCAATACATTTAATAATGCTAAATCATAGCAATCATCTGAAAATGATCCTGTTTTGTATTGGATTTTAAGATTGTTTATATTGCATTTTTTTTAACCAAAAAGAATATAAGAATGTACTGATGGTTCTGGAGTAAAAATACGTGGGTTGAAAATTCTGGTCCTATTATTTATTAGCTATATGATCTGAAGCAAGTCCCATAATCCTTCTATAGCTCAGATTTCCTATCTTAACCACTCTACCTTGACCAGCAGCATCAGCACCGCCTGGGAACTTCCTTAAAGTGCCAATTCTTGGCCCTACTCAAGACATACTGAATTAGGGGCGCCTGGGTGGCTCAGTGGGTTAAAGCCTCTGCCTTCGGCTCAGGTCATGATCCCGGGGTCCTGGGATCGAGCCCCGCATCGGGCTCTCTGCTCAGCGGGGAGCCTGTTTCCTCCCTCTCTCTCTGCCTGCCTCTCTGCCTACTTGTAATCTCTGTCAAATAAATAAATAAAATCTTAAAAAAAAAAAAAAAGACATACTGAATTAGAACCTCTAAAGGTGGGGCTCAACACTCTGCTTTAACAAGTCCTCCATCCTAAGCACACAAAAGTTTAGAACCACTGTTCTAAGCCACCATAATGCCTTCCTTGGCTTCTGCCAATCTCTTGTGATGGTAAGTGATTATAGTTAATCTATTTCTTGGCATTGTCTTTAAAAGTTGAGATCTTAAGCCTCTATTAAATGTGTATGTTACCAATGAGTAACTGATTATAGATATTTAAGTAAAACTACAAGCAGACTAAATTTCCCAGGAGGCACAGAAGACCCTCTAGTAAGAGATGTACATTTTTAAAAAAGATTTTATTTATTGATTGATTTGAGGGGAAGAGGAGAGTGGCAGAGGGAGAGGGAGAGAGAATCTCGAGCAGACTCAGTGCTGAGCACTGAGCATAGAGCCTAGGCTCAATCCCACCACCCTGAGATAATGACGTGAGCCAAAACCAAGAGTTGGATGCTTAACTGCTGTAACTGGGTAACTGGGTGCCACCCAGGTGCCCCAGAGATGCATGTTTTTAACAGTGGACCTGCTTCCAGTGTCCAGCTTATTTGATTTGGGGCAATAGGATGGCATAGACTGGGTTGGGATGGGCTGCACCTTGAACTTTGTGCCCTAGCTCTAGGCACAAAGACACAATTTATTCCAGCAGGTTTAACACAGTAATAATAGTAACCATATTAACAGTTTGATGGCGAACAGTGCATAAAATGATCAGCATGGGAGGACAAAACACGAAAACAGAGGAATAGGGTTTCTTAACAAGAGGGCAGAACTTGGTGACCAAGATTCCAGGAAAGGCAATGATCAGAGATTGAGGTGAGCAGACTGGTAGGCAGGAAGTCTATTTAAGGGACACCTACCAGCTGATGCAAGAAGGCAGTCCCTGGGACAGGGACTGATAAAAGCCTAGCAGGACCCAACCTTACAGGGGGCAAATTATCAACACTTGAGAGTTGGACAAAGTCAAGGAAGGTGACTATAGGCCAGGAACAATGTGGGCATCTCCTCATTGATCCTCACATAAGAGTCAAATAGCAGTGGGGTCAACTTAGTGCTGGATCCCAGCATGGTGCTATGGGTCTCCTATAGCCTTCTTTTTTTTTTTTTTCCTTTTTTTTTCAGATTTTTATTTATTTATTTGACAGACAGAAATCACAGGAGGCAGAGAGGCAGGCAGAGAGAGAGGAGGAAGCAGACTCCCTGCTGAGCAGAGAGCCCAATGTGGGGCTCGATCCCAGGACCCTGGGATCATGACCTGAGCCGAAGGCAGAGGCTTTAACCCACTGAGCCACCCAGGCGCTCTCCTATAGCCTTCTTATACAAGGGCAGTATTTGGTCTTACCGCTGGCGTCAGGCTGAGGCTGTGTGGGTCAGAGTGTCTAGAGCTATGGGAAGAGGTGGGCTACTGTCAGGGTCACACATAACCCAGAGCAGTGACTCTGATAGAGAAATTCTCTAGCTGGTAAGGAGCAAAAGGGTGGCAACACAGCTGACTGGTCAGACTCCTCCGGAACCTATAGGCAGCTATGCTTTAAAAGGAAATAGAGAAGTACGAATGTATATAGTGACTTTTTAAACATTTAGAATAAGTAATAAACTCACATAGTTGTAAATTCAAAGTATAAATGAGTGTATAATACAAAGTGTCCTTCACATCCCCGTCCTAAAAAATATTCGGTTTTCCTCCCCATAGCAATATTGTTCGCTTTTTGTGTATATGTTTTTTCTTTAGGTATATGTATTTTCTCTTTTATATTTTTGTATGTATATGTAATGTTCCCCTTTTACTTGAATGGTAGCATACTATATTGGTCTACTCCTTGTTTTTTTTTCCTGTTAACAAGAGATCTTTGGTATATTTCCATTATCACCATGCAGAGGGCATCTTCATTTTTTTTCGTAGTTTTATGCTATTCCGTGGATGTACCATATTTACGTAACTAGTCTCCCACTGATGGGTATTTGAGTTGTTTTTAATCTTTGGTGTTCAAAATAGATTTGTACCTATATTGGTTCACACGTGGAAACATTTCTGTGGTAAAAGTTTGACCCAAGTGGAATTGATGGGTCAAATGATTTATGTATTTGCAATTTTTTTCCATTACCTATCTCACCCATCACCCCACCAACTTCTCATCTTGCAACCACCAGTTTGCTCTCTGTATTTGAGTCTGTTTTTTTTTTCACTTGTTTGTTTGTATCTTTTTTTCCTTAGTTTGTTCCTTTGTTTTGCTTTTTAAATTGAACATACGAGTGAAATCATATGGTATTTGCCTTTTGCTGACCAACATATCTCACTTAGCATTATACCCTCCAGGTCCAACCATGTTGTTGCTAATGGCAAGATCTCGTTCTTTTTTACGGCTGAGTAATATTACACACACACACACACACACACACACACACACACACACCCCATACATACATAAATACATACATACCACCTCTTATCCATTCATCTACAGATAGACACTCGGGTTGCTTCCATACTTCAGTTATTATAAATAATGCTGCAATAAACATAGGGGTGCATATAGCTTTTGAATTAGTGTTCTCATTTTCTTTTGGTTAAATACCCAGTAGTGGAATTACTGGATCATATGGTAGTTCTTTTTTTTTTTTTTTTAAGATTTTATTTATTTATTTTGACAGATACAGATCACAAGTAGGCAGAGAGGCAGGCAGAGAGAGAGAGAGAGGAGGAAGCAGGTTCCCTGCTGAGCAGAGAGCCCGATGCGGGGCTCCATCCCAGAACCCTGGAATCATGGCCCGAGTCGAGGGCAGAGGCTTTAACCCACTGAGCCACCCAGGCACCCCTATTTTTATTTTTTTAAAGATTTTATTTATTCATTTGACAAAGAGAGAGTTAGAGAGGGAACACAACCATGGGGAGTGGGAGAGGGAGAAGCAGATCTCCGCTGAGCAGGGAGCCTGATGTGGGGCTTGATCCCAGGACCCTGGGATCATGACCTGAGCTGAAGGCAGTCGCTTAACAACTGAGCCATCCAGGCACCCCCATTTTTAATTTTTTGAGGAACCTCCATCCTCCATATTGTTTTCCACAGTGGTTGCACCAATTTGCATTGCCACCAACAGCACACAAGAGTTCCTTTTTCTCCAAATCCTTGTCAACACTTGTTATTTCTTATTTTTTTGATTCTAGCTAGGTATAGGGATAACTCATTGTGGTTTTGATTTGCATTTCTCTGATGGTGAGTGATACTGAGCATTTTTTCTTGTGTCTATAGGCCATCCGTAGGTGTTTTTTGGGAAAATGTCTATTCAAGTCCTCTACCTATTTTTCAATTGGATTGTTTGGGTTTTTGGTGTTGGGTTGTGTAAGTTCTTTATATACTTTGGATATTAACAATGTATCAGATATACCATTTTCAAATATCTTCTCCCATTCAGTAGGTTGTGTTTTTGTCTTGTTATTAGTTTTCTTTGCAGTGTAAAAGTTTTTCATTTCGGTATAGTCCCAATAGTCTATTTTTGCTTTTGTTTCCCTTACCTGAGAAGACATATCCAAAAAAATGTTGTGGGCACCTGGCTGGCTCAGTTGGGAGAGCATGTGACTCTTAATTTCAGGGTTGTGAGTTCAAGCCCCAAGTCGGGTGTAGAGATTAACTAAAAAATAAATCTAAAAAAATGCAGCCCATACAAAAATTTTGCTACAGCTGATGTCAAAAACATTACTGCCTATTTTCTCTACAAGGGGTTTTACAGTTTGGGGTCTCATATTTATTTATTTATTTATTTATTTTAAAGATGTTATATTTTTAAAATTTATTTGACAGAGAGAGAGAGAGAGAGAGAGCACAAGTAGGCAGAGAGGCAAGCAGAGAGAGGGGGAAGCAGGCTCCCTGCTGAGCAGAGAGCCCAACGTGGGGCTCGATCCCGGACCCTGAGATCATGACCTGAGCTGAAGGTAGAGGCCCAACCCACTGAGCCACTCAGGTGCCCCTCAGGTCTCATATTTACATCTTTAATGCATTTTGAGTTTATTTTGTATATGACATAAGAAAGCAGTCCAGTTTCATTCTTTTGCATATGGCTGTCCAGTTTTCCCAACACCATTTGTTGAAGAGACTATCTTTTTTCCTTTTATTGTATGTTCTTGCCTCCATTTTGCAGATTAATTGACCATATAAGCATGGGTTTGTTTCTGGGCTCTTTATTCTCTACATATTAGTAATTTTGATTAATTTTGCAAAATTAACCTCTAGGTTTATACCAGTTTAGGCTCCCACTAGCAATTTATGAGAACAACTAGCAACTGAATATTTTAACTATGTATTTCAGCTGTGTGTAGAGGCCGATGCTATGACTACGGGAAAACAGTTCATGGAAACATTTCCTACAAGTGTAGGCCACCAGGTAAGGCAAAGCCAGACGTGTCATGTCTTTCATGAGGTTGTAGAAAGCTGCTATTTTATTTAGGGAAGATCACTGACTAAGAAATTTTCACAATTTGGAATATTACATTCCCTGCCTTTTTTTTTTTTTTAAGATTTTATTTATTTATTTGACAGAGAGAGAGAGAGCACAAGTAGGGGGAACAGCAGGCAGAGGGAGAGAGAGAAGGACAGGCTTCCTGCTGAACAGGGAGCCCAATGTGAAGGGTAGATCCCAGGACTCTGGGATCATGACCCGAGCTGAAGGCAGATGCCCAACCAACTGAACCACTCAGGTGCCCCTCCCTGCCTTTTATAAAGCTGAAAGATGAACCATCATTCCACTACAATAACCAAAATAAAGATGGTATTTCATAGTTTATGAAGTGTTTTGCCACACAGGATTTCTAAACCTACCTTTCTCTGAACCTAAAATCTATGTTTAAAATGATATACTAAAGGGAGAGAGTGGAAGAAAATAGTAAAATAAAATAAAATAAAATGATACACTAAATTTTAAGAACTTTGCTTCAGAAACACTAGAAAAGTCAAAAGAGAACTAGAGCAAGAAATCATTTTTCAAATTTATCTCAGCACGTTCCTCGGGTCGACAGGCCCAGTTCTGTATTTCAAAGCAGTTATTTTTCTCTCTAATAGTGTTTGGAATTCTTGGTGCCTCTTGAATCCAAGCCCATGTATTAAAAATGAATGACAGCACCATATTATAGTGGCTGATTCCTCCTTTAATCATTCCTGCAAAACCTTTTCGCATTCCAAGACAATGAAAAATGCAAAAAGCTGTTACAAACAGCTGAGTCAGGATCTAACTCTCCAGTACGTTCATTCTTATTAAGTTCTACATAACCTATTAGCAAAGGAGATTAAATAACATTCTGGCAGAAATGAAAATTACTGACAAACAGCTACATGGTGCTAGATGCAAAGGCCTGACATGAATCTGTATGGAATCTTCTACCCACCAGTTTATTTAGCACAGTTCATACGACCATCTTTGAAGTTTGTGGCAGAGGAACAGAATTTGCTTGTGCAATGCAGCCAGCCTTAAAGAGGTTTATTTTTTCCTCTGCAAAGTTCATGGTCATGAAAATCACAAAAGGCTTAACAGCAGGAGATAGTGCTATTCATTTGGAAAATAACCAAAGCCCAATTTTCACTAGTGCATTGTCGTCCCCAGATGTGTATAAAATGATGGATCAACAGGTCAGTCAAATAATCCTAGCACTGCAAAAGGTAGACTTTAAAAGACCATTTTAATAGATGATTCCCGTGTCTGTGTTTAATCAAAATCGGTGGTCCAGAAAGCCTTCAGGGTACATCCTTTGCTGGAGTTGGCCTCATTTTTTTCCTTGTTTTTCTTCACAGCTGTGGATAAGAGCTCACCAATGGCTTACAATTAAGAACCATTCATCCACCTCACCAGTTCTAGAAGAAAATGTGGGTGAAATTCCTGAAAACTGTGCTTCTCAAAATTTAGTATGCAAATTAACTAACTAATGTGATCTTGTTAAAATGCAGAGTCTCATTCAATAGGTCTGAGTGAGGCTGGAGATTCTGCATTTCTAAAAGAATACAGGTAATGCCAACATTGCGGATCTGAGGAACATGATTAGGTAGCAAGGCTGCCTGACAATCTGAGAGAGAGTCAAGCTTTCACAATGATGACTCAAAATACGAAAGGCATGGGACACCTGGGTGACTCAGTCAGTTAAGTGTCTGCCTTTGGTTCAGGTCATGATTCCAGCGTCCTAGGATTGAGCCCAGAGTCGGGCTCCCTGCTTATCAGGGAGCCTGCTTCTCCCTTGCCCTGGGCCCCTCCGCCAGCTCGTGCGCTCTCTCTCCCTAAATAGAGGAAAAAAAAAAAAAGATTCTCTCTCTCCCTCTTCCTCTGCCCTCCCCACCCTGCTTGTCCACGCACATGCGTGCTCTCTCTCAAAAAAAAAAAAAAAAAAAATTAAGGGGTGCCTGGGTGGCTCAGTGAGTTAAGCCTCTGCCTTCGGCTCAGGTCCTGATCCCAGGGTCCTGGGATCAAGCTCTGCATCAGGCTTTCTGCTCAGAAGGGAGCCTGCTTTCCCCTCTCTGCCTGCCTCTCTGCCTACTTGTGATCTCTCTCTGTCAAATAAATAAATAAAATCTTTAAAAAAATTTAAAATATAGAAAAAAAGGCTAAAAAATTCTAGAAAACAGTCTAAAGACATGAACAATCAATTTAAGAGAAATAAATGCAAACGACTCTTGACCATATGGAAAGAGGTTGGTCTTGCTCATAATAGAAATGCAAATTACAATTTGTTGAGGTACCTTCTCTCTCCTACCAGATTAACAAAAATCCAAACGTTTGACACCATTTTCTGTGGTATTTCTACTTTCAGGAATCAATTTTTGGGTACTAAATAAAAAGATGAAAGAACAAATATTTATTGCAGAATTAATTATAGTAGCAAAAGGCTGGAAATAATACAAATGTCTGTTGGGGGCCTCATAGAATAAATTGAGATCTATCTACACAATGAGATACTACTTAAGTGTAAAGGGGGAACAGAGAGTATCTCTATGCAGGGATATGAAGTATTCTCCAGGATATAATGTTAAGTAAAAAAAGAAAAAAAAGCAAAGTGGGGGGCATCTGGGTGACTCACTCCAGTAAGCATCTGCCTTCGGCTCAGGTCCTGATCCCAGAGTCCTGGGATTGAGTCCCACGTCAGGAATCCTGCTCAGCGGGGAGCCTGCTTCTCTCTCTCCCTCTGCCTCTATCCTGTCTTGTGCTCTCTCTCTCTCTCTCTCAAATAAATAAATAAAATCTTTTAAAAAAAGCAAAATGGAAAAAGAAAAGAACATAGCTTATTCCAATTTATCTAAGAAAGGGGGAAGGATGCGAATACATATGTATTTATATTTTGAAAGGACAATGTAAGGACAGACCATAAAATAAATACATTATTTATGAAGGAGAAGGGAATAGAGTACAGGGACAGAACCTAGATTTTTCTGAAAATACTTTGAATTATAGGTTAAACTTTAGAACCATGTCAATATTTACATAATTATAAAGCAAAATTAATCAAAAAAATTTTTAAAGCATTATCTAAAAATCAAAAGCAAAATGAAACAAATGGATCTGTGTGTAGAGTTAAAGATTTAATTATATGACAACAAATTATTTCAAGTGAACTTTAAAAGACAATAATCTGAGGGGTGCCTGGGTGGCTCGGTCAGTTGAGTGACCAACTCTTGATTTTGGCTGAGGTCATGATCTCAAGGTCATGGGATCAAGACCCCTGTTGGGCTCTGAGCTCAGCTTGGAATCTGCTTGTCCTTCTGCCTCTCCCTGCTTGTGCAGGCTCTCCCTATTTCTCTCTAGAATAAATAAATAAAATCTTTAAAACAAATAAATAAAAGACAGTAACTTGACTCTACATTTCTATGGGATATATGCAAAGGATAAAAAGGAAATATAAAATAAAATCTTAAACTGAAAGTAATATATTGTTTTTGTTTTTCTGATACTATATATTTTTCTTAAATATATTTAATTTAAACATATTAATTACATTTTTATTAATAATACATACTAGTTCCAAAAAAAAATACATACTAGTTCCATATTATGTTTTTTTTAAAAGTAGGTACCATGCCTAGTGTGGAGCCCAATGTGGGGGTTAAACTCACAACCCTGGGGCACCTGGGTGACTCAGTGGGTTAAAGCCTCTGCCTTCCGCTTAGGTCATGATCCCAGAGTCCTGAGATCAAGCCCAACATAGGGCTCTCTGCTCAGCGGGGAGCCTGCTTCCCTTCCTCTCTCTCTGCCTGCCTCTCTGCCTACTTGTGATCTCTGTCTGTCAAATTAAAAAAAAAAACAACAAAAACTCACAACCCTGAGATCAAGACCTGAGCCAAGATCAAGAGTCAGACACTTAACCAACTGAGCCACTCACTCACCCCAATACTAGTTATTTATTTAAATTAAATATATATTTAGTAGGATAAAGCTTATAATTAATTATGCTAATGTCTTTAGAAATGAAGATTTTCAGCATAGACCAGACAAAATACAAAATCAAGTTCTTTAATCCTGTTAATAGAAACTACCAGTATGAATTTAGGATGTATTTTCTCTTTAAAATAATACATATTTCCTAGCTATTGCCAGTGAAACACATAGCAAAAATGACCAACTCAGTTAACACTGAGCAGTGGTATTAGTCTGGGTCCAATGAGAGGGAAGTCACCCAGTAACTTGAACAGGGAAAGTTTAATATCAAGAATGATTAATTATAGAAGGAGATTAGAGTAACAAGAGATTGGCTAGTAATAAATAAAGATCACTCTAAATATAGAAATAGCAGACATAAGGTGCAATCACTACCAACAGGGCTGAGATGAAGCACCCAGTGAAGAGTCCCCCTTCAACCCCCAGGCCTGAGATTCGTACTGTGTTGGAAATGTCACAGTCACAGCTCACTGAATAGCACACAAGTTGTGGTGCCTGCCCCACTGGTGCTGCAACTCTATCCTCTGGAAATTTCCAGAAAATAGTCCCCTGGAAGTTGCTGGAAATCTGCCCTCTGGAACAAGGCAGAAGTCTACCCACTGGGGTGCTTTGGCCATTCATTACTGAGTCCTGTTGGGAACTGCACATGGCAGGAGCTGGGCACTTGATAAGCTGTCCATTTGCAGAAGCCTGGTGTCACACAGTGCCACTCATGCCACAGGAGCCTGCTGAGAGAGCACACTGGAACCCGGAAGCAAATCCCTTTCCTCCTGCAATGTTTCTCCAGCGCCCTCTACTGACAAAGATTCAGTGCCTACTGGCAAAGGAAAAAAGACTTAAAGGGCCCAGATTCATTTTCACAGAGCAGTCTAAAAGGGTGAATTTGGATCTGAGAGGTAATATACCAATAACTGGCATAGCCTTCCTAGCACCCAGATTATGGTCTTTGAATGCCATTTTCTACTGAAAGAAATCAGAGCTCCTTAGAAGAGTGATTCTAGGTCTGAATCGGGAAAAATACAGTATGACCATGGTATATCCTGTCATATAAGAAGTCAAGGAAGTGGGGCGCCTGGGTGGCTCAGTCAGTTAAAGTGTCTGCCTTCGGCTCAGGTCATGATCTCAGGGTCCTGGGATCGAGACCCACACTGGGCTCCCTGCTCAGTAGAGAGTGTGCTTCTCCCTCTCCCTCTGCCTCCTCCCCCTCCTCCCCCTGCTAATGTTCTGTCTCTCTCTCAAATAAAGAAATAAAATCTTAAAAAAAAAAAAAAAAGAACTCAGTAGCCAATGTGAAGAGGCTCCCATTAGCAAATGATGGGAATAGTTAAGTATGAATAAAAGTAATAACTGCAACTGATAGAAACATATATCAAATATATTAAATGTGTAAGTTCATAATGAAATAAACTAACAGATTCTCCCTGATCACCTTTGTAGGATGCTACAGAACCATTTAAAAAAAAACAAAAAACAAAAAACGAGCAAATCGAGGGAAAAAATAAAAATTTAACTTGCCTTTTCTTCTACAAACTGACCTCAGGGTGACCAAATAGTGAGTGAGGGCAAGTTTCCCTCTATGAAAGTATTCTAATTTTAAAATGAGGAGGAAATGATAGAATTAGAACTGGCTCTCAGAGTGTGGGCCTCTGGATTCTTTCAGGGGTCCATGAAGTCAAAACTAATTTTATAATAATACAAAGATGTTCTTTACCTTTTTCACTAGGTTGACATTTCACTGAATGGTGCAAAAGCAGCGGTGGCTAAAACTGCTGGTGCCTCAGCATGAGGTAAGTGGTGCTGACTATGCTAACAGTCACTGTCTCCTTCACTGCCACATTCGCTGTAAAAAATTGCCAGTTCCACTTACGAGTGTCCTTGTTGAAGCAATAAAATTAATAATTTTATAAAATCTCAACCTTTGAGTACATGTCTTTATAAAATTCTGTATGACAGAATGGGAAATATGCATAAAACACTTCTGCACAGCAGTTAAGTATAAGAACTGCCTTGAAAAGCAATTGTGCAATTATTTTAGTGGAGCGCTGAACTAGCCACTTTTCTCATGGAATACTATTTTTACCTAGAAGAATCACCGACATTAAAAATAAAACTCCAGGGGCGCCTGGGTGGCTCAGTGGGTTAAAGCCTCTGCCTTCGGCTCAGGTCATGATCCCAGGGTCCTGGGATCAAGCCCCACATCCGGCTCTCTGCTCAGCAGGGAGCCTGCTTCCTTCTCTCTCTCTGCCTGCCTCTCTGCCTACTTGTGATCTCTGTCTGTCAAATAAATACATAAAATCTTTAAAAAAAATAAAAATGAATAAAAAATAAAACTCCAGGGGAAAGGGCAGGGACTGGCTGGCTCAGTTGGCAGTGCATGCAACTCTTGATCTGGGGATTGTGGGTTCAAGCCCCACTTTGGGTGTAGAGCGCACTTAAAAAAAAATAAAATAGGACGCCGGGGTGGCTCAGTGGGTTATGTGACTGCCTTTAACTCAAGTCATGATCCCGGGGTCCTGGGATCGAATCCTGCATCAGGATCCCTGCTCAGCAGGGAGTCTGCTTCTCCCTCTACCCCTCCCTGTGCTTGTGCTCTCTCTCTCTCTCAAATAAATAAATAAAATCTTAAAAAATTAAATGATTAAAATAAAAGCTAAAATTGCCATATGACCTAACAATTCCACTTCTGGGTATATGTCAAAAGAAATAAAAATGAGAGCTCGAAGAGATATCTGTAGTCCCATGGTCGTTGTGGCGTTGTTCATAATAGTCTACATATGGAAACAACCTAAGAGTCCATCAATGGATGAATGGAAAAAGAAGGTCTGGTATATGTATACAATAGAATACTATTCGGGCATGAAAAAGAAGGAAATCCTACTATTTGAGGTAACATGGATGGATAGACAGTAAGTGCAGTAAGCTGAATGAAATAAGGCAGACAGAGAAAGACAAATACTGTATGATCTTACTTATATGTGGATTTTTTTTTTTAATATGTGGATTTAAAAAAAAAAATCTGAACTTGTAGAAACAGAGTAGAATGGTGGTTACCAGGGGCTGGGGAATGGGAGAAATGGGATGTTGGTCAAACAGTACAAACTTCCAGTTAGAAGATGAACAAGTTCTGGGGATCTAGTATGCAGCATTGTGAATATAAATAACATTGTAGTATATACTTGAATGTTGCTAAGAGAGTAGAACTTAAATTTTCTAATCACAAGAAAGAAATGGAATTATAGGACATTGTGGAAGTGTTTGCTAAAGCTATAGCGGTAATCAGATTACAATATGTAAGTGTGTTGGGGTGCCTGGGTGGCTCATTTGGTTAGGTGTCTGCCTTTAACTCCAGTCATGGTCCCAGGGTCCTGGGATCAAGCCCCACATGTGGCTCCCTTCTCAGTGGGGAGGCTGCTTTTCCCTCTGCCTGTCACTCCCCCTGCTTGTGCTCTCTCTCTCTCTCTCTCTTTGTTAAATAAATAAATAAAATCTTTTAAAAAAATATGTAAGTGTGTCAAATAACCCAAACTTATACAATGTTCTATGCCAGTATATTTCAGTAAAGCCGGGGGGGGGGCGGGGAGCAAAGCAAAACAAAAGAAAAATGGACTAGAGAAAAAGGAAAGGAACAACTGACAGGCAAAGTGGTTATTCAGACAGGAGTACTGGGCAGATATTTTTTTTTCTTTTTTTAAAAGATTTTATTTATTCATTTGACAGATAGAGATCACAAGTAGGCAGAGAGGCAGGCAGAGAGAGAGAGGAAAGCAGGCTCCCCAGAGAGCCTGATGTGGGGCTTGATCCCAGGACCCTGAGATCATGACCTGAGCCGAAGGCAGAGGCTTAACCCACTGAGCCACCCAGGTGCCCCACTGGGCAGATATTTTCTTAAAAATTAAGACATAAGCC
The DNA here is from genome assembly GCF_963455335.1 of Martes martes. Lineage (NCBI taxonomy): Eukaryota > Metazoa > Chordata > Mammalia > Carnivora > Mustelidae > Martes > Martes martes. The sequence continues at coordinate 34,498,999 of NC_137897.1, read as the reverse complement.
TTGTCACATCAAGGAAAACAACGGTATTTATTGCCAATGATAAAATTCAAGCTTTCAAGTGAAAATTGAAATTCTGGAAAACTTGTATCCACCACTGTGAGTTTAATATCTTCCCAATATTTAAAGATTTTTCTGATGAGATTGGTGGTGATATTAACAAATGGGATTTTTTAAGATATTGTGTAATGAGATGTGTCAACATTTGCAATATTTGCATAACTCAATGAACCAATATTTTTGAAGTGACTAATGCATGATGTTACAAAATCATGGATGGGTGAAAGGATCCATTCAAAGTACAAGACAGATTTTAATGAAACAGAGTACAAAAAGTACACTGGTGTGATTTCAGATTCCATACCAGACTACTAATCTTTAAGAAACTACCACTTCTTTCCCAAAAAGAATATCTACAATTATTTGTAGAGGTTATTAAAATGCTTTTCCCTTTTCTAACTACATATCTATGTGATACTAGGTATTCTTCATTTACTTCAACCAAAGCAACATATTACAACAGATTGAACATAGAAGAAAACATGAGAACCCAGCTGTCTTTCATTAAGCCAGACATTAAAGAGATTTATACAAATGTATAGTGCTACTTTTTGCACTAATTGTTTTTGTCTTGGGAAATATGGTTATTTTACATAAAATATGTTATTTATGCTCTGCTCGTTTTTGTTACTTTAAGGATTTATTTATTTATTTTAGAGAGAGAGTTCGAGCATGCAGTGGCAGTGGAGGGGAATCTTAAACAGGCTCTACACCCAGTGCCGAGCCCCATGTGGGGCTCAATCTCATGACCTGAGCAGAAATCAAGTCGGATGCTTAACCAAGTGATCCACCCAGACACCCCTGTTTTTGTTACTTTTAAATGAACTAATATTATAGTTCATATATAATAATATATATTCTATTTAATATATAATATATATTCTGATGTATATTCTAAATTTTCTCAGTTTTTTAAAAAAGATTTATTTTATTTATTTTAGAGAGAGAGTGTGAGGTGGGGAGGGGGAGAGGAAGAGAGAGGGAGAATCTTTTTTTTTTTTTTTTAAGATTTTATTTATTGGGAACCTGGATGGCTCAGTTAGTCAAGCTACTGCCTTCATCTCAGGTCATGATCCCAGAGTCCTGGGATCGAGTTCCGCATCGGGTTCCCAGTTCCATGGGGAGTCCACTTCTCCCTCTGACCTTCTCCCCTCTCATGCTCTCTCTGACTCTCTCTCTCTCAAATAAATAAATAAAATCTTTTAAAAAAAAAGATTTTAATTAATTAATTTATTTATTTGATAGGAGAGATCACAAGTACGCAGAGAGGCAGGCAGAGAGAGGGGTGGGGAAGCAGGGTCCCCGCTGAGCAGAGAGCCCGATGCAGGGCTTGATCTCAGGACCCCGAGATCACGACCTGAGCCGAAGGCAGAGGCTTAACCCACTGAGCCACCCAGGCGCCCCGAGAGAGGGAGAATCTTAAGCAGACTTCCAGCTGCGCACAGAGCCTGACTGGGGGCTCAATTCCATGACCTGAGCCAACACAAGAGTCAGACACTTAACCAACTGAGTCACCCAGGTCCCCCTACAATTTCTCAGTTTTAATATTGCATATGGTAAATATCAATAGATATAACCTACATAAAGAAAACTTCTTTGGAATCCTCAATAACTATTAAGAATTCTGGGTCTAAAAAGTTAGAGAACTTTTGAATTAGATTATTACTGTTTTCCAAATAGTTAATAAAGTAATGGATCCTGGACATCGATCAATGGTCACTACATACAAAAAAAGAGATACTATGTACCTCCTGATGGAGATTTATAACATCACATATGGAGTATTCTTGCCCCCAAACCAAACCTAAGTCTGAGAAAGCTTTTAGATTCTACTACCAGTTTATATGAAATACAGGGGCAAGATAAAGCCCTAACCCCTAATGCAATGGCACTTGGAGACAGGGCCTTTAGGAGGGAATTAGGATTAGATGGTGTCATGCAGGTGGGGCCTTTGTGATGGGATTGGTGCCCTTATAAGAGACATCAGGGAGCTTGCGCACTCTCTCTCTTTGCTATGTGAGGACACAGTGAGAAGGCAGTCATCTACAAGCCAAAAAGAGAGTCCTCACTAGAACCTGACCATGTTGCCATCCTGATTTCAGAATCCCGGCCTCCAGAACTGGGAGAAAATAAATTCTTGTGGTTTCTTTTCCTTCCTTCCTTCCTTCCTTCCTTCCTTCCTTCCTTCCTCTCTTTCTTTCTTTCATAGGCTACATGCCCAACATGGAGCTTGAACTCAGAACCCTGAGATCAAGAGTCACATGTTCTACCAACTGACCCAGCCAGGTGCCCCAAATTTTTGTTGTTTAAGCCACTCGGTCTATGGTATTTAGTTATGACTGTCTAAGTTGATGAATAAAACTACCTTAGTTCCTTCTACATCTTCAGGTTCTTCACCATTTTCCTTTGTCCAGGAAGCTAGACTTGACACAATGTCTTAAGGTTTTCGTCAGGTCTAATCTTGACAGAAGGCAAGTTTATTTGTTTGTATGTTTACTTATTTTTAAGTAGGCTCCACGCCCAGTGTGTTGCTCGAAGTCATGACCCTGAGACCAAGAGTTGCACACTCCTCCAAGTGAGCCAGCCAGGAACCCCTAGGCAAGTTTAATAATATGCACAAATAGTTATTGAGTGCCCTCCTAATGACAGGCACTGCTGTGGGTGCGGGATGTTCTGAGGGTTAAGAAATCAGGGAACTCCTGTCCTGAGCTTACATCCTACTTGGGAGAGGTCCACTGATCAAGTGAATCCATAAATATAATTCCAGTTTGTTGGAAGGTAAAGGGGGACACAATTTGCCACCCCCAAATATTTTCTCTGGCATAAGGATTATCTTGAGCTAGTTATTTTAAAGAAACAGCAGACCCAGGAAAAGCTTTGAGTAGAAGTTACCCTTTCAAAAGAGGCATTTACATTTAAAGGCAAAGGGAAATCTCCATTTGTAAGGGTGTCTCCCTCTCTTTGCCAGGCAGAGGAGGATGACTAAATCTCTAGAAACTCTTATCAGTGGAGAAGGCAGTGACTTAAATTGGCATAGCAGTCATACCTCTGCTTTGACTGATAACCTCCCAGAACTGACTCCCACCCTCAACATTCTTCTTTTGTCTTTAGCTGGAGATGTTATTTAAGGTGGACACTTGAGATATTTTGAGTGGCTCCATTTTCCTGGATACACATATACGAGCAAGTATACAAGTAAACTTCCGTTTGTTTTACATCTGTGAGTCTGTCTTTTATCCCACGGGGGGCTCAGCCAAGAACCTAGAAGGGTAGATGGAAAATTATTTTTGCTCCTCTACCAGGGCTAAGGAGACTGGAGAGTAGTGAGTGCAGATGAGGGGACTGTGAGCCGAGAGCAGGGGGTACGAAAGCTCTCAGTGTCCTGCAGCCCAGGGTTAAGTGCTTTAGGTTTCATTCTGGCAGCAAGGGGAACTCTTCAGAAGTGCTTCAAGCAGGTAAATGACGCAGTCTGATTCATGTTTCTGGCTGCTGTGTGGAGAATGGATTGGAGGATGGGCAAGAATGGAGCAGGGAGCCCAGTTAGGAGGCTCTTACAGGAGTCCAGGCAGGAGATGATGGCAGCAGAGAATGAGAGAAGCGGACCTATTGGAGAGCGAGTTGGCAGGTCAGCAGAACCTGCTGAAGGATTGGATGGGAGTGGGGTTTCAGTATACTGCAATGTTACTGCATCCTTGCAGCCCAGAGCTCCTAACTGAGAAGCCATGTGTCCCAGGAGATCCAAGAATTCATCTCAGGGAGTCCACAAACGCCATGGAAACGCACGAACAGTTGCGGGTTGTGTGCTTAGCATTGTCTTGGCAGGGGTGGGGGGTGGCTGTCCATGGTGGTCATGAGGTTCTCACAGGTGATAGCAATGGTGAGAAATGTGAAAGGCTATCAGAGCTGGGGAGAGGCACATGGGGGTTTGTTGTGTTCTTTACTTCTGTGTTTATTTGGAAATTTTCATAAAAAACAGTTTTAATTTAAAAGAAAATTATTTATTTGTCAGAGAGAGAGAGCACAAGCAGGCGGAGTGGCAGGCAGAGGCAGAGGGTGGAGCAGGCTCCCCGCTAAGCAAGGAGCCTGATGTGGGACTCGATCCCAGGACCCTGGGATCATGACCCTAGCCAAAGGCAGCCGCTTAACCAACTGAGCCACCCAGGCGTCCCTTCATAATAAACAGTTTTAAAAATGATATGCACATTATGCAATAAAATAAAAGAACTCTTGTTGTGGCAGACCTCTTCAAAGCCATGTGGCTACATTTTATGGCTCATGCTCAGTCTGTTTTCAGTTAAGATCTCGAGGTATTGCCAGATTTGCATAGCCCCTGCCCTTCCCTATGTCACTTTGGTGTCCCTTTGCTTCTTCTCCAGGTGGACTACCCTCCATTGAATTTCACTTTCTGAATGTCAGAGTATATTATATTCGGAATATATTAAGTTTGCTTTAAATAAATAGCACAGGTGCTGGCGTCTGAGGCCCCGACGTGGAAACTCAGGTTCCCCACTAACAAGTGTGACTCTGGGAAATAGCCTAAGCTGTGAGCCTTGAATTCCTCCATGTACAAGAGAGCCTGTATTTGCTCACAGGTTGATTGGTACTTAAATAAGCAGACATATGTAAAACACATTTCCCAGGACTATATAAATAAACATGAGCTTGGCACTCCTCCCCTCTTGGAGTTGTGGGAAAAATCATGCAAAATGGGTGAGCACGATTTTCTCTTCCGTCACTCAGTAGGTCAAGGTAAAATTCTAATTTGGGTGTAAGGAGAGGACTGACCCCTGTGGAAAGCCAGTTATTACACTGAATGTCTCTTGCCCCCAGCTGGCTGTACCCACCCCCGAGATGGAGCCATTCATTGGAGTTGGGCTGAAGCCCTGATTTCCCCCCAGGTTTTGCTAAAACACCTGCAGAGTATCTTTGAGGTATGCAGATCTTTCTCAACTTATGGTGGAGTTACATCCTGATAAACTGAGTGTAAGCTGAAAATACCTTCAATCAGAAATGCATTTACTACTCCTAACCTACCCTACATCACAGCTTAGCCTAGCCTAGCTTACATGTGCTCAGAACACTTCCATTAGCCTCCAGTTGGGCAAGATCATCTGCCACAAAGGTTTGTTTATAAGGAAGTGTCCAATATCTCATGTAATTAATGGGATACTGTACTAAAAGTGAAAGCTGGAATGGCCGCAAGGGTATAAACAGTAAGTGTATTGGCTGTTCACCCTTGTGATTGCACGGCTGACTGGGAGATAAGGCTAACTGCTCAGCATCATGAGAGTATCCTACCCCATCTTGCTAGCCTAGGAAAAGATAAAAAAAACTTCAAAATTCCAAGGACTGTGTCTACGGACTATGTATCACTTTTGCCCCATTGTGAAGTCAAAAAAATCGCATGTTGGGCCATCATAAGTTGGGGACTATCTGTAGTTATGTTTCCAATTAGTTCAGTTCTACTTTTGATGAAACCAGACGGGTTTGCCCGGTGGCCCGTGGCAGCTTGCCCAGAGTCCTCACCTTGGCTGGCCTGGGCACCTCAGCCTTCTGCCCTGTGGTGGCATCATGGGCTGTTCCTGGGGAATTGCCCTGGTTCTCCTCTGCCCCTTGGGGCAGGTAAACCTCTGCTACCTGCGTCTCTCCTTGTTCTCAGCTTGGTTTCCTTTTCCCCTCTTGTAGTTATTCCCTGCCAAAGCCACTGGCCAGTTTCCTCAATGCCCCTGTTTCTGGAGGTCCCTGAAGACAATCTGTTTTGGTTTCAAGGCTTTCAAAGGCTGACAAGAGCAACACCTCCTGTAATGCAAGAGCATACCCTGGGCCATCCCATGTTATTCTTACCACTGCCTTCATCATGTGAAGGCTCTGTGGTGTGGTGGAGGCAGGAGAGGGTGGTGACTAAGACAGCGAGCTCTGGCATCAGCAAACTTGATTCACATCATGGCCCTCTTACTTATTAATTGAGTGACCTTGGCAAAGTCACTTAATCTCTCTTTGTTACCACTTTTCACCTCTAAAATAGGGAAAGGGGTGTCTGTATGGCTCAGTTGGTTGAGCGTCTGACTCTTGGTTTTGGCTCAGGTGGTGATCTCAGGCTCATGAGATTGAGGCTTGTGTTGGGCTCCTGGCGTTAGGCTCCCTGCGTTGGGCTCCCCGCTCCTCATGGAGTCTGCTTGAGGTTCTCTCTCCCTCTCCCTCTGCCCCTCCTTCTTGCATGGGTGTACTCTCTCTTTAAAATGAATAGATAAATCTTTCCCAAAAAAATTAGCTATGAAAAAAATAGTAAAATAGGGAAAAGTACCCCTTATTTCCAAGGCTTGTGAGGGTTTTAAACGATAGGATGATGTGGTATAGAACAATGACTATAACGAAAGGGCACCTGGGTGGCTCAGTCCATTAAGCGTCTGACTCTTGATTTCAGCTCAGGTCATGATCTCAGTGTTGTGGGGCTGAGCCATGTGTTGGGCTCCACATTGAGCGTGGAGCCTGCTTAGGATTCTCTCTCCCTCTGTCCCTCCCCACTCCCTCTTTAAAAAAAAGAAAAGAAAGAAAAGAAAAAGAAAAAAAGAATGAATACAAGGAAGAAAATCATAGATGAAGAAGGGATCAATTAATGGAGAAAATGCTGGTGGCTCAAGTCATGCCAGAGGTTTTTTTTTTGCGCCTTCAGACCCACTCTCCATTCTCCTCTATTCTGGTTTCTGTTCCTCTGCTTGGGTTTGGCCAATGGGGAACCCCAGCAAGAGATCAAGGGAAGGGAACAGAATTAAGCTAGGGGTCTATTTCCTTAGCTTTCTGTCTACAGGGTCCCCTCAGTTTGGTTGTGCTACCTGAGAAAAGGTCACAGCTCTTCTCAAGGCAGCCCTTTCTTTCTCTGTATGAGACTTTCCTTTCTGGGTTCCAGTAACCACTTTACCTCCTTGATCTTTGAACCTGGAGTGATAACAGCCACAGGGTACTGCACTGACCTTAATAGGCAAAGGTGGGAGCTTCCAGAGTGACTTCCTTCTTGGACTCCTTATTTCTCATAGGCTTGGGCCTTTAGGGCATCTGTCCTCGCAGGACTTGAGGAAATAATCCAGTGAAATACAACATTAGAGTACTTTGTTCACAATAAAGCACTGTATGAATACAAGGATTTTATTAGTTGACTGAGCCCTAGCAGGTGAAATAAATGTCTACAAGGATCGCATAGGAACGTGATGTATGATATTTACCTTTTGTCTCACTTTCTACTTAGGTATTTAGGTTATAATTTCATAACACAATTTATCAAAATGGAGCCCGTATGTTAGTGAGAACCCGAGAGAAGAATTTTTGTAGGCATCTGTGTCTTAGGGAATAGGCCACTATGGTGTCCTCTTGTCTCTTCTACCACGTGACCTAAGGAATTAAAGGTCTATGTCCTCTATGGGCTGCAGCCCCACAGTCTCATTCAGGACTCCACCTGTCTTGTTTTCATCACTGATGCATCTGTCTTACCAAAAGGTGAGTAAGTTTGATCTGTAAGCTTTATCTTCTTGGTCTGTGAATTACTGGAGCTTTGCCTAGTCCCCAAATACAGTTTAACACAATTTAATATGCATGTCAGACATTTTTATTTCTGACCTCTTTTCCCCTTAGGCTGTATGACTAGTTCTTAGAGCTGGTGGGTAGAGACATCTCACCCCTTTTGGCACTGACTCTAGGCCAGAATTAAATTTTTTGGCAGCCCTGTCCCTGGAGCTAGCAGTTCTCTGAATTACACACTCAGATATCTCTCCACCAACATTTCTCTCTACCTTCGCTGTGAGATCAGTGTTTCTGCAGTCTCCTCTCTTAACTAAATCATACCCATCCCTTCTTGACTGTTTTGGTCAACTTCCTTCCTATTTGCATTAATAGGGGCACCTGGGTGGTATAGTCAGTAGAGGGTCTGACTCTTGGTTTCTGCTCAGGTTATGTCTCCTTTGGTTCTGACTTATCTAAGACTCAGTGTCCTCCCCTTCTTTTCTTCTCCCAAAAATCATTCTCAAGGACATGTTCCCAACTTGTCCAACAGCCTCTCAGTATATGTCACTATTACCTTTACATCCCAAACTCATCTAAGTTATAATTGAGCCATAATAACAACTCATATAATGAAGGGAGTATCTTTCATCACATTGCGGGCAAATCAAGTTCCCTTGTGCCTGTGTCCACAGAATTCTGGCTGAAAAAAATTCTAAATTGTTATACAGGCATAGGAGGTATGAACCCTACTTAAGGCCAATTTTTATTATTCGCCCATCTTTCCCTCAAATCATTTCCATCTAACTGCCCGCTAGGAACTGCTTCTTGATTTAGGTTGAGTTGTACTGCATAGAAATCTCAACCATTTTCTTTAAATGATAACCTAGGGTGACCCTGTCCTCTGTAAACATAATTACCTTTCATTATAGGCTGTTTCTGTCCTCCTCCAGGCCTGTGATTCCACAGCTATTCTTTCCCTAAAAATAATTTTGTTCCTGTTAAGGTCAGCATTAAAAAAAGAGCCAAATTGGACTCAAGATAATGGTGGAAATGAGCTTTAAAGGAAGGTAATAAGCTGAAATTGCCAACATGATCACTGTAAACCCTGGCTGTCCACTTACAGTTGTGGTTTGATTGACAACTGGAATGATCCAGAAATCCAAAGGATGTAAGTGAATGGCAGAAAGCTGAAAACAGCATCATGATCTGGTAACATCCTACACCCACCCGGGAAGAGTTAGGGAGTCAGCTGGATCCCCTAGGGAGCAAAACCATCTGGTCTGACACATTCGTTTTGTTAGAGTCAGAACCAGAGATAGGTTTAATAAGCCACCTTTTAAAGGAAATGGAAGCACAGGGGCTTAAAAAATTTTTTTACTGATGTGTAACATATATACAGAAAAGAACACTTTTTTTTTTTTTTTAAGTAAACACTATGCCCAACGTGGGGCTTGAACTTACGACCCCAAGATCAAGATTTGCATGCTCTACCTACAGAGTCAGCCAGGTGCCTCCAGTACACAAATCTTAAGTCCAAGTTCACTTAATTTTCACAAACTGAGCATGCCCATGTAGCACCTAGATCAAGAAACAGTAGGGGTGGGGCGCCTGGGGGGCTCAGTGGGTTAAAGCCTCTGCTTTCGGCTCAGGTCATGATCCCAGGGTCCTGGGACTGAGCCCCACATGGGCTCTCTGCTCAGCGGTGAGCCTGCTTCTCCCCCTCCCCTTTCTCTGCCTTCCTCTCTGCCTACTTGTGATCTCTGTATGTCAAATAAATAAATAAATAAATAAATAAATAAATATCTAAAAAAAGAAACAGTAGGGGTGCCTTCGGCTCAGGTGCTGATCCCAGGGTCCTGGGATGGAGCCCCTCGTCTGGCTTCCTGCTCAGAGTCTGCTTCTCCATCTCCCCCTGCTTACTCTCTTTCTCTCTCTGTAAAAAAAAAAAAAAAAGAAAAAAAGAAAAAGAAAAATGAAAGAAAAAAGAAAAAGAAACAGAAAATGACTAGTCACCCCCAGAAATTTCCTCTTGTGGCACCTTTGAGCTATTGTCCCCTGTTTAGCACTTCTATTTAGCATACGAAATATTTCAGTTGTTTGTCTTATTTATAAGGCCTCCCCCACCAGAACATAAGCTTCATGAAGGCAGAGATTTTTGTTCTGTTTTGTCAAGTACTATATGCCCTGCTCCTTGAACTGTGCCTAGCACATAGTTATCACTTAGTAAATATTTGTGAAACCAATGAATGAAACTCTGCAATAAGGAATGCTAAAAAACAAACCTAACCATCAACAGATGAATGAATAAAGAAGAGTGTGGCATGTCCATATAATGGCATTTTATTTAGCCTTAAAAAGGAATCAAGTATTGATACATGCTACCGTATGAATGAACCTTGGAAACTTTATACTAAATGAAAAAGCCAGACACAAAGGACCACGCACTGTATGATTCCATTTACATGTAACATCTAGAATAGGCAGCTCTAAACAAACAGAAAGTAGATTAGTAATTGCCTAAGGCTTGGGAGGGAGGATATGGAAATGACTGTTTTAATTTGGAGTAAAGAAAATGCATCAGAATTAGATACAGGTGATTGGCTACACAGTTGTAAATGCACTAAGTTCCACTGAATTATATACTTAAAGATGGTTTATTTCATATTATGTGACTTTCACCTCATTAAACCAAACTTAAAAAAAAAAAAATCCCAGAGGACAAAACTTACTGAACACCTTTCCCTTCTCCACCAGAAAGTAGATTCTGGTAACTAGAGGATCCTTTGTTTGAGGAGGGTGATGAAAATTTGGAGTTATCAGACTAGGGCTCACTGTTCTGTATACAAAGGGGAGAGAGGATTTCTAGTCACAGAAACTGCAAGACTGGAGCCAGCAAAGTTGAGTGAAGGTTGGAGTGGATGGAGGAAAAGATGTAGAGATTCTAGGACTAAGAGAAGAAACTTGGGATGAGTCCTTTTAACGGGATTCTTGAGCAAAATGCAGCCCTTGGGGCACCTGGGTGGCTCAGTGGGTTAAGCCTCTGCCTTCAGCTCAGGTCATGATCTCAGGGTCCTGGGATAGAGCCCCACATCGGGCTATCTGCTCAGCGGGGAGCCTGCTTCCCTCTCTTTCTCTGCCTGCCTCCCTGCCTACTTGTGATATCTCTCTGTGACAAATAAATAAATAAAATCTTTTTAAAAATGCAGCTCTTTGTGCTGTTAAGGATGCTTTCTGAATAAAATAGGGCATGTTCATGAGTATAGCACTGTGGAGACAGGTTTAAAAACTCTAAAAACCGTCAGGCAAAGTAAGACTTTTGAGTGCAGGGAGATAAGGTCTTGTAGTGGGTTGAATGGTGGCCCCAAAAGACGTGTCCATGCCCTAAACCCTGGAACCTGTGAATATGACCTTGTTTGGTAAAAAGGTCTTTGCAGATGAAATTAAGGGACTCAAGATGCAGAGCTCACCCTGGATTTTCTGAGTGGGTGCTAACTTCCAGTGACAAATGTCCTTAGAAGAGAAAGGCACAGAGACATTAGAGACAGACAGAAGAGGAGAAGAAGACAGGCAGAAGAGGAGACACAGACATGCCGAGCTGAAGGTGTAACCATGGATGGAAAGATTGGATTGATGTGGCCACAAGCCAAGGGACCCAAGGGAATGTTGGTGCCCACCAGAAGCCAGAAGGTGTATGGCCCTTTGGACACCTTGATTTTGGATTACTGGCCTCCAGACCAGGAGAGTTTAAATTTCTGTTGTTTGAAGTCACAGAGTTTATGGTAATTGTCACAGCGGGCCCCAGGAAACGATTACAGGCTTGCAGCTATAAACCCATGAAACAACAAGCCCCAAATGGAGTTATTTACCCTCCATGACAGCAAAACAAGACTCAGTTTCAACCTCTCCCAGGAATGTGTTCCTTTTTTTCCCCTAAAGTAATCTCTACACCCAACGTGGGGCTCAAACTCAGGACCCCTTGGTCAACAATCGGCAAGCTCTTCGGAATGAGCCAGCCAGGCACCCCAGGAATGTGGTCTTTTAACAGTCAATCTGAAATTTCCGGATCAGCACTGGTGAAGGAATTTGCATGAGAAAAACCCTGCCCAGCCCTTCCCTGCAAAAAGTCGTAGTCCTGGCCTGAAACAATCCTCCTTTTCTTTTGCTAATACTTCCTTGCCCCACCTATAAAAACCTTCCACTCTGTGCAATTTTCTATCTCTCTACTTGTTAGACGGGATGTTACCTGATTCTTGGATCTCAGTAAAACCAAGTAGTCTTCAAATCTATTTGGTTGAATTTTGTTTTTTAACACTTCACAAGTTGGAGGTGACGCCCCATGCGGAGCCAGGAGTTTGGGTCCCCAGGGCTCCAGAGAGTAGAAAAGATCCCTTCTTTATGTCCTGGAGAATGAGCTGGTGGTTCTGTGGCTCTTCCAGGGTCAGAGGAGGAATCCATGGGCTGAGAGGACTGGCTTGCAACATTTCCTCTCCTCTGGCCACTCGTCAGCATTAGTGCTGCAGGAATAGGTGCACGCTTTGGACACGAGAGTGAGAAGACTTTTAAACAGCAGCCAAGGAGAAAGCAATCTATATTTGCTCGGTGGAAATAAAATTTTACTGCTCTGTGAGCCGGGCTTATTAATTCAGAGGAGGGAAAGGAAATTGGCAAAGTCTGCCAACTTTTATTTGATAAAGTGACCAGCCACCTGAGGCAGGCATGTTTTAAAGGACCCGTTCACAGCATGAGGACGGAAGGGGGATGAGCAAGTTGGATTTCTGAAGGAACAATGCCACAGAATGTTTATTCTACCTAACTGCTGTCTCCTATGAAGAGAATGTTGACTTTCAAAATTGTTCTCTATTGGAAACGGTTTTAAAAACTTCCTTTCTGTAATTATTAGAAAGAGAGGGAGCTAGGATTGGGAGGAGAAGGGAGAGGATCTTTGACATATTTATTTAACATTAAAGCCTTCACTGGATTTCTCAGCACTATTAGGAGGATAGCATCCTGCTAGGATTGTATAACGTTTAAGTATCCTTGGACATTGTCTTTGTTCCTGTTCACATGTAATTTCAAATTTGATGGTTAAAAAAAAAACCACACCCAGATTTACTAGTTAAGACTCACTCCCTTTTCTTTCAATTCACAAAGGATGGTTCTTTAAAGGATAGAGACTGGACTAATTCTTTGACTGCCTCTTACAGAAATATGGTAAAGCTTAACCGAAAATTTTCAGACTACAAAAATAATACCACTTCCAATTTCTTCCCCTCTTCCATCCATTTGTCTTAAAAGAACAAGATAGAGAAAGTAGATCTTCTCAGTTCTTCTTTCTCATTTCCTTTCTCACTTTGGTCTAGATGTAAGGCATACATTATTCATCCTCCACTAGTTCACTTAATAATCTCCCTTCCTTTTTTTCCCTTCACACCCACGGTCTATAAATTAGCATCTGTGATATATGGATTCTAAATAGAAGGTGGAATTCTGCCTTACAATCTGGAACATTTCTTATGTTATTTTTCGTTTCAAGGAAAGCAGAATCTGTAAGTATTACATCAGTCGGGATTCAGACAGGGAAGCAGAGCCACCATGAGTATTCTAGGAATAAAACCTCTCACAGATGTGGGAAGTGCTGGGGAAGCGAACGCCTGGAAGGAGGAGACGGAGGATTGGAGAGTCATTAGCTGCCACCGAAAGCGATGGTGCAGTTGGAGCTCTCAGAGCTTTCAGGAGAGTTCAAGAAGCCGAGTGCATCCGGCTGCCCAAGGCGGGCAGTGAAGGGGTGGTTCGTGGAGAGGTTTGTGGAAGCGGTGGCCTCTGTGTAACTCCTGCTACAGTGGGTGTGGGGCTACAGACAAACCCTGGCGGAGGGCCTGAGGCAGCTGTCGGCTGGCAGAGCCAACAGTAGGAAATGGGAGCTGGAGGTGGAGCCGGCGAGAGCCGAGAAGCTGGGATCAGCCGGGCACCTCTGTCTCTGACCCGCGCTGTATCTGACGGGAAACGTGCCACATGTAGTGACTGCTGCTCGCCTTCTGCCCTACAATTCCCACACAGGTTCCTCTTTTGGCCAATTCTAACCCAGAATCATACAAAGGAGGGGCTTCTAGGAAACTGGGGTTCCCTGCCTTAGCCGAGTTGGCATAGTGCAATTCAGCACAGCACCCACCGCCAAGATGGCTGACATGGCATCACATACAGAAGCCATTTTGAAATTACTCTTCCATTTGGATGTCCCTCAGCTCAGGATTTAAAATGCATAAGAATGCTGTCTTTTTTACTATGCCTAAGTACTCCCGCTTTGGGTGGTACTGGGCCCGGCAGGATATTGTCCAGTGGAGGGGGTGGCGTGGAGGCGCTCAGAGGATTCCTGGTTGTGGCTCTGACTCATATGTAATATGTAACCTACGGCAAGCCCTTCCCCTCTGTGCTTCTCGTTCCCTCACCTTAAAATGGGCAAAATTGTACCCACTTGGCTTTTATAGTCCAAATGAGATAGTGGAAGTGAAAGCACTTTGTACACCGGTAAACACCATGATGGTTGTAAATCTCATTATTTCTAGGGCTATTCTTCAGTTTGGCAAATGTTTAGAGCTTACATATAAAATGGATACTCAAAAGTAATGGTGAAATGAATTAATGAACTAACATGACTTTGCATCATGATAAAAAAAATTTAAGTTGTTGGTGAGGACATAATTTCAGATGAGGAAGCTAGCAGAGAACATCTTTACTCGCTGAAGTCAGCATACTCCATGCACCCCCAACAGGGGCATGATAACTCAGCAGTTTCCCTGCCCCTACAGAGATCTGCTTATTTTCTAGTTAACAAAGGGGGGAGGGGTGCCTGGGTGGCTCAGTTGGTTAAGCATCTGCCTTTGACTGGGGTCATGATCCCAGGGTCCTGGGATCAAGCCCCACGCTGAGCTCCCTGTTGGGGGGCAGGCTGCTTCTCCCTCTCCTCCCTGCTTGTGCTGTCACTATCTCTGTTGCTGTCTCTGTCTCTCTCAAATAAATAAAATCTAAAAAAAAAAAAAAAAAGAGTAAAGGGGACATAAATCATCAGCAACATCATCACTATCGTCATCACCATTTGCCTGGAGGCCCAGAATACGCTGGAATAGAGAGAGTACTGCTGATGGGAGAGCGATTAGTGTTGACCTCTCTAGAGGATAATTTGGAAATCTGTCTAATGACCTAGTAATTCTACTTGTGTGAGTTTATCTGAAGCCAGTGCTCCAATATATAGAAAAGTGTAACTGCATTCCAGAGGTGAGCAAACTTTATGTTAGAGGTGGCTGTGTCCTGTGTTAAAGAAAGCACCTGTAGGAACCTTGATGGTATGTTCTAATTGGGGAAGAACTTGGAACAGCATAATGTAAACTAAGAGACTTAATAAGAATGTGTGGAGCTCTTCCTCTGTGTCAATTCCTAGTCCAGATTATGGGAATACAGCAATAAACAAAACAGACCAGTTCCTGCCCTCATGGGGGAAGAGATAATACAAAAATGAACAATGTAATCAAATGTCAGGTAAAGCACCATGAGGGAAAATATAGCAGTGTCAAGGATTACCGAATGATATGGGTGCTCTTTTTAGATAAGGTGGTCAAGGAAGGCTTCCCTGAGGAGGTGCCATTTGCTTAGCAACATGCATGAACAGAGGCAGGATAGTATACTGTGATCTGGAGTCAGAACATCTCAGGAAGGGGAATGATGAGTGTACAGGCCCCAGGATGAGAAAGAGTTTCTTTATTTAAGGGACACAAGGGAGACCAGTGTGGCTGTACCACAGTGGGCAAGTGGGGAGGGTGGTAGTAGCTGAAGTTGGAGAGGGAGCTAGGTTACAAACCACAAGGGCTTTTGATTTGGGTCAAGTCATATGGGAAGCCACTGGAAAGTTCTGAACTGGAATGTGACTTTTGCTGGCCTAAGTACTGAAAGGATATTTATGGAAAGTAAATTGTAGATGGACAAGAGTGGAAGCAGATAGACCAGTTGGGATCAAATGCAGAGGTCCATGAAAGAGGCTATCAGGAGTCTGGGAACAGGATAGGTTAGCAGTAGAGGAGGTGAGGGGTAGTCAGAGCCAGCATATACTTTGAAGTCAGCACTGACAGGATTTCCTACCAGGAAAAATATGAGTTGTGAGAGAACAACAAGAGTCAAGGGTGACTCCAAGCTTTTGGCCTGAGCAAGTGGAAGAATGGAGCTGGCCTGTACTGAGATGGGGACTGCCAGGTGAGGAACAGATTTAGGAGTAATGCACAATTTAGTTTTGGAAAGATTAACTTTGAGATGCATATTAGGCATCCAAGTGAAGAAGCTGGGTAGGCAAGTGGGCATCTGAGGCTAGAGGTCAGAGCAGAAGATACACACTTGAGAATCATTAGTGTATAGAGGGTACTTATATACCGATTAGACTGGATGTGATCATTCAGGAATGATTAAAGTTAGAAAAGAGGTAAAAAATCTCAGCCCTGGGACACCTTCATGTTTAGAAGTCAGGAGGAGGGCAATGAACCAGTAAAGGAAGCTGGGGAGTGGTCAGTAAGGAAGGAAGGAAACCAGAAGAATGTAGTGTCTTGGAAGCCAAATGAAGAAAATGTTTTGAGGAGGAACTGGTTTCTTGGGATGTGTGAGGGATTAAATAATACTAAAGTAGGAAGCATTTTGAATTTTCGGGGCTACTAGAGTGAGGAAGTGAATAGTTTAGGTACAGAGGAAAAAGAGAAGACATAACATGGTCAATGGAGAGAGCAGAAGGTCCCAGGAACATAGCAGGACTCGGTCCATGAAGAAACATCACGAATAAAAAGTCCCCATATAGTGGAGAATGGCCAGTAACTTTCTAGAGACAATAGTATCTGGTGTGAATTTGAAGTTATTTCTTGCTGTGATATGACTGGCTTTCATTTCCCCCAAACTTCAGTTAAAGTCAGCCACCCATGACTGCCATGGTCTAGTGGCACTTTGGGCTGATGAAGGAAGAGGGGAGAGAGTCATGTTGAAAGAGTGCAGAAGATAAAATGCCCAATAAGGTGAAATGTTTGGAGGGATAAACAGGAAAATGGAGTGGGAGGTGACCAGGAGAAATGGAACCCCCTGGAGGCCCATAGGTGACTTTGAGGGAGGTGCTGGGCTTGCCTTGGCTTCTGGAATGGAGTCCTTAGCATTTTATTTAGATATTAAAGGAAAAGATTAACTGTGTAGGCTGGAGGACCTGGGGTCATCTGGGTAACAAAAATAAACTGAAAAGTGTACAAGGATTAGGGTTCTTAGCAGGATTTTTGATACTAACCAATACTGGGCGGCAGCTTGGATGTCCGGAAGCAAGGATGTGATTAAGTAGGTTGTGAGGTTTCTTTCTAATGGAGCCTAGAAATGATAAGGGTACATATTCTGTTGAATGAGAGAGGCAGGTTTCAAAACAGTATGCATCGTGGGATCCCAGTTTTGTAGAGGTAATATGTGCATATCTATATGTGTGCAAGGAGAAACAATTAAGATCATTAACCAATATATTTGAAATGGTGGTCCCTGAGTGGTAGGATTATAGTTGTCTTTTATTTTATTTTTTTCTCCTTTGTATTTTTCTGTATTTCATAAGGATTTTTTTTTTACAGTGAATATTTACTACTTTTATGATTAGAGAAAGCAATCCATGTTTAAAGAAGAATTCACTGATGTATGACTTGGATTTTTTTTTTAAAGATTTTATTCATTTATTTGACAGAGAGAGAGATCACAAGTAGGCAGAGGGGCAGGCAGGGGGGCGGGGGAAGCAGGCTCCCCACCGAGCAGAGAGCCCGACACGGGGCTCAATCCTAGGACCCTGAGATCATGACCTGAGCTGAAGGCAGAGGCTTAACCCACTGAGCCACCCAGGTGCCCCATGACTTGGATATTTGTGAGCACTGTCTCTATGTTTTTTGAATAAACTTTATTTGACTGGAAAGATGTTCAAAGAGGTCCAAGGTTCAAAATTCGCCTGTGGGTTAATATAGATGTGTATAACTAAGATGATTCTGGGGCAGTTAGATGTATTCTGAACTCTTGTGGTAGATGAGCTTTGGGAGGAAAAATGAGTGTCAAGGCAGAGATATTACTGTCTCTAGGCTGCCATTTGTTATTCTGAGGTCTGGCTCTAAAATCAAAAGACTGCAGGAGACTTGCTGGTTTTACTATAGAGTTTAGAGAAGACAGGTGCATGGCTGTCCTGATGGTAGAATGCATGTTTCAGATATGTAAGCGTGCCAGCTTCCTCCTTGGCCACGTAGCCCAGAAAGTGGACATTCATGCTGCTTTTATCCTCTCTCAAAGCCCATCTGGACAGCTGGTTCCCATTTGGTGCGCGTCATCAATCTTGATGTTTGTGCAAAGCAATACCGACAAGCTAGAACAGAATGGTCCATTGCTCCAGGTGTACATAACAAAATCATCAATCATTAACATAAAAAAACCTTCCAAGGGCCCCCATCTCCAGGTGTTCAGCAAGGCTTCATCATGATTCTAGGTTCCCTAGGAAACCTGTGAGGCATGAGCAACCAGAAATGCCCGTGTTACTCTTTCCTACCCTTCTATTTTCCAGGTTCTTACCACAGAGGGGTTAGCAACTTAGACTCTCCAATTCCCAAGTTCAATACACCCAGGGAAAGACTCTCAGGGGTCCACCCTGGGTCAGGTGCCCACATCTGGGCCAGTCAACAAGTGATAATATATGTGCATGGCTCTGTATGTGAGTGTACCAATCTTTGGGGAATTAAAATGCAAGTTGCCTGTGGTAGTTTGGGTTCCCCAGGAAACTGACTCTGAGATAGAGTTTATAGTTACTGCAGGATGTTTATTAAGAAGTGTTCTTAGGGGCCTATGGGTGGCTCAGTTTGGCTCAGGTCACGATCCTAGAGTCCTGGGATCCAGCCCCACATCGGGCTCCTTGCTCAGCCAGGAAGCCTAGTTCTCCCTCTCCTATTCTCCTTGCTTGTGTTTCCCCTCCTGCTGTGTCTCTCTCTGTCAAATAAACAAAATCTTAAAAAAAAAAAAAAAGTGTTCTTAGTGGGGTCCCTGGGTGGCACAGTCCATTCGTTTCCTCTCACGTGTGGGCTACACTGTCAGTTTGGAGTCTGCTTAAGACTCTCTCTCCTTCTCCCTCTGTCCCTCCCCCCATGTGCTCTCTCTAAAGATAAAGAAATAAATCTTAAAAAAAAACCAAAATAAAAAGATCCCCTCTTAGCAATGAGTTAAGAAAAAGAAATAAAAGGCATCCAAAATGGAAAGGAAGAAGTAAAATTGTCTTTGTTTTCAGATGATATGGTCTTATATATAGAAAATCCTAAAGATGCTCCCCAAAACTACTAGAACTAATCAACAGATTCAGTAAAGTTGCAGGATACAAAATCAACATACAGAAAACAGTTGTGTTTCTATACACTAACAACAAAGCTTCTGAAAGAAATAAAGAAAACAATCCCATTCACAATAGCATCAGAACCAATAAAATACTTGGTAATATATTAAAGCAAGGAGGTGAAAGATCTGTAAACTGGAAACTATAAGACTTTGATAAAAGAAACTGAAGAAGACTCAAGTAAATGTAAAGATACTCTGTGCTCATGAATTGGAAATATTAATATATTGTTAAAATGTCCACACTAGTCAAAGCTATCTACAGATTCCATACAATCCCTATAAAAAATCCAGTGGTATTTTTCACAGGATTTTTTTCACAGGATTTTTTTCATTTTTCACAGGAATAGAACAAACAATCTTAAAATTTGTATGGAACCACAAAAGACCCCTAATAGTCAAGGCAATTCTGAGAAGGAAGAACAAAGTTGGAGGCATCACATTTCCTGATTTCAAACTATACTATAAAGCTGTAGAAATCAAAACAATGTGGTACTGGCATAAAAACAGACACACTGACCAATGGAACAGCATTAGGAGCCCAGAAATAAACTTGCACACTAATATTTGACAAGGGAGCCAAAAATACTAATTGGGGAAAGGATAGCCTCTTTGATGAATGGTGTGGGGAAAACTGGATAACCATATGCAGAAGAATTATATTGGACCCCTCACAAAAATTAACATGAAATGGATTATAGACTTAAATATGAGACCTGAAACTGTAAAACTTCTAGAACAAAACATGGGAAAACAACTCTTTGACACTGGTCTTGGCAGTGCTTTCCTGGACATGACACCAAAAGCACAAACAAACAAAATAGAAAATAGACATATGGGACTACATCAAATTCAAAAGCTTCTGCATAGCAAAAGAAATAATCAACAAAATGCAAAGGTAACCTACAGGATGAGAGGAAATATTTATGAATCATATATCTGATAAGGTGCTAATATCCAAAAGATATAAAGAACTTATATACCTCAAAACCAAAAAAAAAAAAGTTAAAATAAAAATGGGCAAAGAACCTGAATAGACATTTTTTTTTGAAGGAAATCATACAAATGGCCAACAAATATAGGAGAAGGTGCTTGACAACACTAATCATCAGGGAAATGTGAATCAAAATCACAGTGAGGGGTGCCTGGGTGGTTCAGTCGGTTAAGCGTTTGACACAGGCATATTATTCAGCTTTGATAAAGAAGAAAAGGGGCACCCAAGTGGCTCAGTCATTAAGCATCTACCTTTGGCTCAGGTCATGATCTCAGGTCCTGGGATGGAGCCCTGCATCAGGCTCCCTGCTCAGCAGGAAGCCTGCTTCTCCCTCTTCCACTTCCCCTGCTTGTGTTCCCTCTCTCTTTCTGTGTCAAATAAATAAATAAATAAAATATTTTTAAAAAGAAGGAAATCCAGTCATTTGCAACAACTCGGATGAAACTCGTGGTCATAATGCTAAGTGAAATAAATCAGACAGAGAAAGACAAATATTGAATGATGTCACTTATATACGGATTCTGAAAAAGCTGAACTAAGGGAAACAGAGTGGAGTGGTGGTTACCAGGGGCTGGAGGTGGGGGAAATGGGGAGATATTGGTCAAAGGGTGCAAACATCCAGTTATAATATTAACAGGTTCTGGGGATCCAATGTACAGAACAGTGATTATAGCTAAAAATACTTTAGTATATACTTGAGAGTTGCTAAGATAATAAACCTTAAATGTTTTAGCCATTAAAAAGTGGTAATTATGTGATGGGATGGAGATGTTAGCTAATGCTATGGTGGTAACCATTTCACAATATATAAATGTATCAGGAGCCTGGCTTGCTCGGTTGGTAGAGCATATGACTCTCAATCTCAGGGTTGTGAGTTTGAGCCCCACACTGGGTGCAGAGATTACTTAAAAATATAATCTTAAAAAATGTATCAAATAGGGAGGGAGACAAACCATAAAAGACTCAATCTCAAGAAACAGACTGAGGGTTGCGGGGGGGAAGGGGGATGGGAGAGGGTGGTGGGGAAATGGACATTGGGGAGGGTATGTGCTATGATGAGTGCTGTGAAATGTGTAAACCAGACGATTCACAGACCTGTACCCCTGGGGATAAAAATACATTATATGTTTATTAAAATAAAAAAATTAAAAAAAATGTATCAAATAAACACACTGTACACCTTAAATTTATACAATGTTATATGTCAATTATATCTCAATAAAGCTGGAAAAAGTGCTCTTGGAATCAACACCTGTGGGTATTGGGAGGGGAAGAAAGTAGGATTGGGTAGAGGAAGAAGTCAAGTTTCAATGCAGGCCTGATGGCATACTTGGCTGACCCTACAGGGAGCCCCACAGTTAGAACAGTCCTGTAGAATTCTCCAAAGATGGGCAGAAATGGCCGCATTTATACCTTTATACCCCTGCAATGATCAGTCACCAAGTGTGGGCTGCCCTGGTGATTTTATGCAGCTGAGGTAGACCCTGGAGGGTGGACATCTAAGGATTGTCTGCTGACCATACTCTTGAAGTTAGACAATAAGAGATAAAATCTGGGTCATGCATCATAGCATTCACCACGATGCCCACTTGGCAGGATAAGCAAAAATAAATAAATTCTAGGGCATTTGAAACATAATGCTGTATTTTTTTTCCGAAATGTTGTATGGATTCTATTAAATTTCAGCCTGGAAGTAAAAACACTTACGACTCAATTTTCAAAAGACAACCCAATTGAAAATGAGCAAAGGACTGGGATAGACATTTCACCAAAGAGGAAGTACAAACGGCTAATAAACACATGAAATGATGTTCAACATCATTGTTCTGAGGGAAATGCAAATCAAAACCATAATGAGATACCACATCACACCCACTAGGATGGCTAGGATCAAAATGATAGTAAGAAATACGGGCAAGAAGGTGGAGAAATGGGAACCATCATGCATGGCTGGAGGGTATGAAAAAAAACGATACAACAACCTGTTAAATAGTTTGGCGGTTTCTTAAATAGTTAAACATAAGTTTACCATCCTCAGCAATTCCTCTCTTAGGCATCTACACATGAGAAATGAAAGTGTATGTCCTCAAAATACTCACATGCAGATATTCATAACAGTATTATTCATAATAGCCACCAGTTGAAAACAACCCAAATATCCACCCACTGATGAATGGATAAACAAATTGTGGTATACTCATACAATGGAATATTATTTTGTTATCAAACAGGAACGAAGTCCTGACATAGACTACAACATGCACGAATCTTAAAAACATCATGTTAAGTGAAAAAAGCCAGACTCAAGAGTATATGCCGTATGATTCCATTTATATAAAAAGTCCAGAAAAGGTAAATCTAGAGAGTCAAAGGTTGCCTGGGCCTAGGATAATACAAATGTTCTAAAACTGTATTATGGTGATGGCTGCACCACTCCATAAATTCACTCCACATCATTGAATTGCCATTTAAAACTGGGTTAATTTTATGGTAGTAAATTATGCCTGAGTAAAGTTGTTTTAAGTATTTTCAAACTGGGGGCGCCTGGGTGGCTCAGTCGGTTAAGCGTCTGCCTTAGGCTCCGGTCATGATCCCAGAGTCCTGGGATCGAGTCCCACAGTGGGCTCCCTGCTCAGCCGGGAGCCTGCTTCTCCCTCTGCCGGCTGCTCCCCCTGCTTGTGCTCTTGCTAGCTCTCGAGCTCTCTCTCTAGCAAATAAAATCTTAAAAAAAAAAAAATTTCAAGCTGGTTCTAAAATATTTAACAAATGAAATCCAATAGAACTAAGATCAAAGGGACATCTAAAATTTACTTAACTGAGTTCTAATTTTAAAGCATGGGTTAGACATTTATTACTCTAACTCAGAATACTTTCTGGGCACAGGAGAGGCACAAACAGTAGATCATTTTCTTCCTCTCTTTTAGGGCAACGAAGTAGGATCTAAAATTAATCAGTGTCAGTAGATAAAAATGGCAATCAATTTTTAAAAAAACAAGTTCAGTAGGTAATATGCAGAAAAGATGCTATCGGTGTTTACTTTCACCCTCCACTTAATAAATCTTCTGTGAAGAATTAATTTACTGTTACCAACACAAAGTTAATACAATGCATCATTGTGCGGAGTGAGAATTGCTCTGTGAGCCCAGTCACCTTCAGATTTGTGAGCAAAATAAAGTATTTGTTGTAGGTCACCATTTCAGGGTGGTTTGTTACATACTGATAACCTGAACATGCCCTAAGCCCTTCAATCAGAGCAGCCCCCAGGGAGACAGGCATCTTCTCTCCCCCAGTTCCCCCATTTCTCTCCGTGGCTTCACCAGCCTCCTAGTTACCTACATTCGAAATCACAGAGTCATTCTGTGCATACTTTCCTTCACCCCCCCCCACCCCGACTGATCAATTGCCAAGTCTTGTAAGTTCCATATTGCTTGCCTCTGTTTCATCCCCTCCAGGCTCGCTGTAATTGCCCTGCCTTCCCTCTTGCCTGGATGATCACCGTAGTCTCCTAAATTCTCTCCCTGCCTCCAGGCTTCCTCATTCCAATCTTCTGGCCTTTAAATCTTTAGAGGTTCTCACAGCCTAAATACTAGCCTAGCATTCAAGGTCTTTCTTCAACCCGCCCTCACGTTCCTGTGATGATTAACTGTATGTGTCAACTTGGCTGGGCCATGGGGTGCCAACATATTTGGTCAAACATTATTCTGAGTGTTTCTCTGAGGGAATTTTTGGATGGGGTTAACATTTAAATTGGTGGACTCTGAGTAAAATACACTGCCCTCTGTAATGTGGGTGGCCTTACCCAATTACTTGATGGCCTCCGCAGAACAATGTCCAGTTTGACCCTGTCCCCTGGCCCCCACCCATGCTCCACCCACAGGATCTGGAGCAGCCTGCTGCTCCAACGAGGACCAACCTCTGAACTCTCTGCCATGTTCTGTCTCTATTGTGGTATACTGGAATAGGTACCTCAACAAACTCTCGAAAACAGCTAAAGCACTGACCATATTTCACAAACTTGTGGCCCAGCGTGTAGTCACTGTTAGGTCAGGATCTGATAAGAGTTTTATCTCAAAGTCTTACCCAAAGATAGTGCACTGGATATGGAATCCAATTCCAGCTGGTCTCCATGACCATGATTGTAGAGATTTAAGCTTGATCAGCTATTCTTTTGTATATTTTTAAAAACCAAGAATAATGTTCATTTAGTTTCACATAAACACTAGGGCTCTTTCCTGCATTTTAATCCAATTCGCAGAACTGTCATTAGGCTTTAAATTGAATTCACAAATATAATGTTTAGAGAATTTTTTTTCTCCCTGAGATTTAGTATATTATTTGTTCCTGACCCATGTGATTTCTGAGTATCTAAAATACATAAATTATTTATGGTCCAGATGGTGATCTGATACTTTGCCTCTCAAAATGTTTTATGCTTTTGCTGCATGCATAGATGTTCAATTACAAAATTCAGGCTGGTCTTTAGGTACTAGTGTAATAGCCCAAGGCACTTTTTTAAAATTACAAATAAACACTCCCTTTTAAGCAACCTTTTCCCCTTCGACTTTCATGGCTTAGAATTAGAAACTATTCTTCTCAGGACCTACCAAGTTAAGGAAAAGAAAAGGGGGAAAATCCTTTTTTCCTCTTGCTAGAGGAGGGTATTGATTTTCTTGGCCAAATTAGAAATTTCCACGTTTCAAAACAAGAGGCTGTGAATAGACTTTTAATTGTTCCCCAAAATACTTTTTTGTGTGTGTGTGTGTGTGTGGTAATAGAAACGCTGAACTTAAGAAGGTAAAATGGTCTCCCAGAATAGAGACTACATTACCCAGCTTCTGTTACAGCTAGGTATGGTCATGTGACTGCATTATGGTTAACCATACTTGAGCAGAATTGATATGTGCAAGTTGTGGGTCATGTCCTTGAAAGGACAGAGTTTGCTGCCCCCACATCTCTGCCTACTTCCTGTTGGCTGGAAAAGGTATGTGCTAATGAGCCATCCTGGACCATATGGACAAAGCTCCACCCAGGCATGGTAGTTCCCTAAGACAGAGGAGCCTGAGAACCACCATGGTGCTGACAGAGCAGCCCTGGACTACCCATGCTCAGGTATTAACATGAGAGAGAAATGAACTGCTTTCTGTTATGTAAAACATTATCATTTTGGCTCTCTGAGACAACAGCTAAAAAATGAAAATCACCAATACTTAAGCAGAATTACAGAAAATTTTCATTAGGGGCACCTGGATTGCTCAGTCAGTTAAGCATCTGCTTTCAGCTCAGGTCATGATCCCAGGGTTCTGGGGTGGAGTCCTGCGTCAGGCTCTCTGCTCAGTGGGGAATCAACTCCCTCTCCCTCTGCCTGCTCCCCCCGCCCTGCTTGTGTGTGTTCTCTCCGTCAGATAAATAAATCTTTCTTTAAAAAAAGAACGTTTTCATTAAAAGTCTAGAAAAATGACCAATAAAAGTTCCCGTTGTCCATTTGCTGTTGAGGGTTGGAAAAAACATTGATGGATTTTTCTTGATATATGGTTACAGGCATTTTTTTGGCTAAGTGCTTGAAGAAAAATCCTTTCAAGTCTGAGGCTAAAGGTCTTTTTGCCTCCTCTTAAGACTGCATCAGGACTGATTCAGCACTTAGAAGTAAATCAGGAAGGGACTCAAATACAACACAATGGGGGCACCTGGGTGGCTCAGTGGGTTAAAGCCTCTGCCTTCAGCTCAGGTCTGGGATCAAGCCCCGCATGGGCTCTCTGCTCAGCAGGGAGCCTGCTTCCTCCTCTCTCTCTGCCTGCCTCTCTGCCTACTTGTGATCTCTGTCTGTCAAATAAATAAATAAAAAAACTTAAAAAAAAAAAAAAAAACCACAACACAATGGGTCTTAAAAAACACCAGAAAGGGTTGCAAACATTTCAGCAAGGGTCTCAAAGAAGTTAGGAAGGGTCTCAATGTTATCAGAAAGAGTCTCAAACAAAACAAAAAGGGTCTCAAAGATGTCAGGAAAAGTCTCAATGTCCTTATATACGTAAGGATGAGTTTCACATAGATCAGGAAGACACTCATGTCAGGAAGAGGGTCAAATAAGTCAGGAAGACTCTCTGAAATAGGTAGGAAAGGGTCAAAAACATGTCAAGATGGGAAGTCAGAAAGAGTCTCAGAAAAAGAAGGAAGTATTCCAAGCAGAACCATGGCAGTTGGCAAGATCAAGTGCTTTATAAAAGGTAGCAAAAAGGGAGCCAAGAAGAAAGTGATCCAATTTCTAAGAAAGATTGGTATGATGTGAAAGCACCAGCTATGTTCAATTAATAATAAATATTGGAAAAACACTCATGACAAGAACTCAAGGAACCAAAACTGCATCTGATGGCCTCAAGGGTAGTGTTTTTGAAGTGAACCTTGCTGACTGAAGAATGGTAAAGTTGCATGTAGAAAATTAAAGCTAACCACTGAGGGTATTCGGGGCAAAGACTGCCTGACTTACTTCCATGGCATGGATCTTATCTGTGACAAAATGTGCTCCATAGTCAAAAAATGGCAGCCCACAATTGAAGCTCATGTTAATGTCAAGACTACTGAAGGTTATTTGCTTCATTTACTCTGTGTTGGTTTTACTAAAAATTGCAACAGTCAGATTTGGAACAGCTCTTATACCTAGCACCAACACGTTTGCCAAATCCAGAAGATAAAGTAAATCATGACCCTAGAGGAACAAATGACTTAAAAGCAGTGGCCAATAAATTGATTCTAGATAGTATTGGAAAAACAAAGAAAATGTTTGCTAGTGCATTTACCCACTTTATGGCATCTTTGTTAGAAAAGTAAAAATGATGAAGAAGCCCAAGTTTGAACTGGGAAAACTCAGGGAGTTTCATGGTGATGGTAGAGTCTTGAAAAACTACTGGGAATGAGGCAGGTGCTAAAGTTGAACAAGCTGATGGATATGAGCCACCAGTCTGAAAATCTGTTTAAAATTCACGCTTTTAATGGTGACAAATAAAAAGTCTTATTTGTGACAAAAAAAGAAGGAAGGATCTCAAACATGTCCAAAAGTGTCTCAGTCAGACCAGAAGACTCTCAAATAGTAAGGAGGAGTCTTAGACACCTCAGGAAAGGTCTCAAGCAAGTCAGAAATAGTCTCAAATATGTCAGAAGGAGTCTCAAACAAGTTAAGAAAAATCTCAAATAATTCTTGAAGAATCTCAAATAAGTTAAGAAGTGTACTAAATAATAAGGAAGTGTCTAAAACAGAAAGGAATAGTTTTGAAGTCAGAAGAGGGTCAAACACATCAGAAAAAGTCTCAGTCCAGATACGAAAAGTTTCAGATATGTCACAAAGGGCCCCAAATAATCTGGGAGAATCTAAAAAAATTATGAATGGTCTCAAGTGCATTAGGAAGTCCCTCACACACGTTATAAGAGGTCTCAAACATGTTAGGAAGGATTTCAAAGTCATCAGGGAGAGTTTTAGATACACCAGGAAGGGACTTGTACAAGATGGGTCTCAAATACATCAGGAAGGGTCTCAAATACGTTAAGAAATGTCTTAAGCAGTCAATAAGAGATACAAATATGTAAGGAAGGGTCACAAACTCATAAGGAAATGTTTTAATGACCTTTGAAAGGATCTCACACTGACAGACACAGTCTTTAATATGTCATAGAGGGTCTCAAAAAAGTCATGGGGGGTAGCAAACAAGTCAGAAATGATTGCACACATGGCGACGGCGACTTAAGATCATTAGGAAGTCTCAATCAGGAATGGTCCTAAATAAGTGAGAAAGTGGCTCAAACAGGTCATCAAGTCAAATATGTTAGTCTCAACCATGTCAGAAAGAGTTTCAAGCAACTAAATTGTTTCAAATGCAACAAGAAGGCTCTCCAATGGGGTAGAAAGCATCTCCAAGTCACCAGGATTGATTTTAAGCAGCAACAAAGAGTCTTAAATTCAAGAAGTTTTGAAACAAGTCAGTAAGAGTTTCAAATAAGCCAAGAAGGAACTGAAACAAAGGAAGAATCTCAAATACACCATGAAAAGTCTCAAACATGTCAGGTATCTCAAACATGTCATGAAGTGTATCATACAAGTCCGAAAAGTTCTCAAAGATGAGAAGAAGGGTCTCAAAGGTATCAGGAAGTCTCACATACCTCAAGGAGGGCTTCAAACACATCATGAAGTATCTTAGACATGTCCAGAGGAGTCAAATATGTCAGGAAACCTATCTAACACCTCTGGAAAGGTCTTAAGAAAGTCAGGAAGGGTATACATGTTAAGAGGAAGAATCTTACTCGGTCAGGACAGGCCTCAAACATTTCAGCAAAAATATCTTGCAGGTAAGAATGAGTGTCAAACAAGCCAAGCAGGGTGTAAAATATGATAGGAAGGGTCTCAAAGTCATCAGGAAGAGTCTCAAATGGTCAGGAAGGGTGTCAGACAAGTCAGGAAGGGTCTTAAATAATGAGAAGGAAACATTAACATTTCAGGAAGTATCTCAACCAGGCAGAGAACATCACATATAGTCAGGAAAAGACTTTAACATGTCTGGAAGAATCTTACACAAGTTAGGAACTTTCTCAATCATGTAAGGTGGAATAAAACAAATCCATGAAGATCTCACTCAAGTTAGGAAGGTTCTCAAGCAGAAAAGAAGATTCTCATTTATGGCTGGAAGGGTCTGAACATGTCAAAAAGAGTCTCACTGAAGTTGGGAAATGTCTCAAGCAAGTCAGAATGATCTGAAATACATCAGAAGAGTCTGAAATAAATCATGAAATGCTCTAAACAGGTCAGAAAGTCATTTTTTAAAACTATTTTTAAAACAGGTTCATTGAGATATAATACACATACTATAACAATCCACCATTTAAGGTATATAATTAAATGGTTTTTACTATATCCACATATGTGTATAACCATCTTCACAGTCAATCTTAGAACATTTTCATTGCTTCAAGGAGAAATTTTATATGCTTTTGCTATCACTTATTCCCTTATTCCCTGCCCCCTGCCCCAGCCCTAGCAACCACTAATCTCATTTCCTATTTTGGACTTTCATGTGAACTGAACCATATAGCGTGTGGTCTTTTTTGACTGGCTTCTTTCATTTACCTTAATGTTTTCAAGGTTCATCCATGTTGTAGCATTCATCTCTATAGTGCTGCTCAAGTCTTCTATTTCCTTGTTGATTATCTGCCAGTTAGATCTTCTGCCTAACTGTTCTATCCATTATTTATTTACTTATTTATTAAAGATTTTATTTATTTGAGAGAGAAAGAGCATGAGCAGGGAGAGGGGCAGAAGGAGAAGGAGAAGCAGGCTCCCCACTGAGCAGGGAGCCCAAGGCAGGGCTGGATCCCAGGACCCTGAGATCATAACCTGAACTGAAGGCAGATGCTGAACTGAGTGAGCCACCCCGGGTGCCCCTGTTTTATCCATTATTTAATGGGACCTATTGAGGTCTTCAACTATTATTGTTAACTTGAATATTTCCCCCTTAATGTTTGTCAATTTCTTGGACTGTTAGGTATATATATATGTTTATAATTGTTATACTTTCCAGATATATTAACCCTTTATCATTATAAAATATACATTTTTGGGGCACCTGGTTGGCTCAGTTGGTTAAGCATCTGCCTTTGTCTCACTCAGGTCATGATCCCAGGGTCTTAGGATTGAGCCCCACATTGGGCATCCTGCTTGGTGGGGAGTCTGCTTCTCCCTCTCCCTCTGCTCCTCCTCCAACTCTTCCTCTCTCTCTCTCTCAGGTAAATAGAATAAAATCTTAAAAAAATTTTAAAGCCCACTTATTTGATATTAGTATAGCCACTCCAGCTTTCTTGTGGTTGCTGTTTGCACTATGTATCTTTTTCCATACTCTTATTTTGAATGTATTTGTCTTTGAATCTAAATTGTGACAGCAGATAATTGGATTTTGTATTTTTTTTAAAAGATTTTATTTATTTATTTGATGGATAGAGATCACAAGTAGGCAGAGAGGCAGGCAGCGGGTGGGGTTGGGGGGGGAAGCAGGCTCCCTGCTGAGCAGAGAGCCTGATGCAGGGCTTGATCCCAGGACCCTGAGATCATGACCTGAGCCAAAGGCAGAAGCTTAACCCACTGAGCCACACAGTGGATCCCCTGGATCTTGTATTTTAATCCAGTCTGACAATCTGCTTTTTATTGGATTGTTCAACCCATTCACATTCAATGTTATTAATATTATAGCTAGCTAGAATCATGGCTGCCATTACACCTTTTGTTTTCTCCATGTGTCATATCTCTTGTTCATTTATTCCTTGTTACTGCTTTCTTTTGCATTAAGTGGATATTTTCTAATGTAACATCTTAATTATTTTATGATTTTTTTCACTACAGTTTTTAGTTATTTCCTTAGTATCTGCTCTAGAGATTTCCCTATACATCTTATCAGGATTTATTTCAGCTTTATATTAACTTATGAAAATAAGTTAGTGAGATATAGAAATTTTATTCTTATATAACCCTTTCTCCCTTTTTGTGCTATTTTTATCATATATATTACATCTTATACATGTAATAAACCCAACGATACATTGCTGTAATTATTACTTTTTTTTTTAAGATTATATTTATTTGGTTCACAGAGAGAGACCCAGCAAGAGAGGGAACACAAGCAGGGGAAGTGGGAGAAGGAGAAGCAGGCTTCCCGCCGAGCAGGGAGCCCGATGTGGCGTTGAGCTGAGGGCAGATTTTTTTTTATAATTAAAAAAAATTTTTTATAAACATATAATGTGAAGGCAGATGTTTAATGACTGAGCCACCCAGGTGCCCTTAATTATTACTTTATATAATGTTATGTCTTTTAAAGATGAGAGGAGAGAAGAGACCAATATATATTTATGCCATTATATTATTATAATCGTAATATATGAGTATATATATATATATATATAATATTTTATTTATTTTACAGAGAAAGACACAACAAGAGAGGGAACAGAAGCAGGGGGAGTGGGAGAGGGAGAAGTAGGCCTCCGGCTGAGCAGGGAGCTTAATGTGGGGCTCGATCCCAGGACCCTAGCACCATGACCCGAGCCAAAGGCAGATGCTTAATGACTGAGCCACCCAGGTGCCCCAATATATGAGTATATTAGCCTTCCTATTTATCATTTCTAATTCTCTTCATTTGTTCCTATGGATTTTTGTTATCATATTGAGTTATTTCCTTTGTCCAATACACCTTAAGGACTACTCACTTCCTTTGCACTGTTATCAGCAAATATATTTCAGTTTTATATGTTATAGGCCCAATAATACTACTATATACATATTACTTTATATAATTACTTTTAAAATCAGTTAAGAGAAGAAAGAAAAAGTATGCATTCATACCATTTTGTATAATTACATAATTACTTTTGCTGGTATTCCAGTTTTGTTTGTGTGGATTCGAATGGCTGGGGTCACTTACTTTGAACCTGAAGAGTGTTCTTTGACATTTCTTGTAAGGAGGGTGTTCTAGAAATAAATTCTCTCAGCTTTTGCTTATCAGGGAATGTCTTTTTTTTTTTTTAAGATTTTTATTTATTTGACACAGAGAGAGAGAGAGAGATCACAAATAGGCAGAGCAGCAGGCAGAGAGAGAAGGGGAAGCAGGCTCCCCTCTGAGCAGAGAGCCCAAAGGGGGCTCAATCCCAGGACCCCGAGATCCCAGGACCTGAGCCAAAGGCAGAGGCTTAACCCACTGAGCCACCCAGGTGTCCCTGAGAATGTCTTTATTTCATCATTTTTGCACTATATCTAGCTTTGAACATGCTGAATATTTTGAATATAGCTACCTTTACTAGACATAGGACTCTCAGTACACAGTTTTTTTTTTTTCCTTTGAGCACTTAGAGAATGTCATCCACCGCTTTTTGGCTTCTATCGTTTCTGCCAAGAAGTTAGCTGTTAATCTTATTGAGGTTTTCTTGTAAATATGAGGTATTTTTCTCATGTTGCTCTCAAGATTTTATTCTTGTCTTTGGCTTTCATTACTTTTACTGTGATACTCCTGTTTGTGGATCTTCAAAGAGATCAACATTTATCCTACCTGGAGTTTGCTGAGCTTCCTGAATGTAAAGGATTTCTATCAAACTTAGAAATTTTTCAGACATTATTTTTTTGTTTTTGTTTTTAAAGATTTTATTTATTTATTTGACAGAGAGAGAGAGAGCACGCACAAGCAGGGGAGCAGCAAGCAGAGGGAGAAGGAGAAGCAGATTCCTCAATGAACAGGGAGCCCGAACTGGAACTTGATCCCAGGATCCTGGGATCGTGATCTTAGCCAAAGTCAGATGCTTAACCAACTGAGCCACCCAGGCACCCCCAGACATCATTTTTTGTAAAATATATTTTTTTGGTTCTTTTCTCCTCCTGGTGTTCTCATTATATTGATGTTGGTATGCTTAATGGTGGACTATGTTTCTGAAATTTTGTTCCTTTTTCTTCATTTTATTTTCTCTTTGTTCTTCAGATTGCATATCTCCATTGATCTGTCTTTACATTCACTAGACTTCTCCTTGTTCAAAGCTACTCCTGAACTCCTGTAGTGAATTTTTTATTTCAGTTATTTTTTATTCTTTTCCAATATATGCATTTAATGCTATAAATTTCCCTCTAAACACTGTTTTTGCTGCATCCACAAATTTTGATAAGTTGTGTTTTCATTTTCATTTAGTTAAAGATGTTTAAAGATTTCTCTTGAGATTTCTTCTTTGATACACATGCTATTTAGAAGAATGTTGGTTAATCTCCACATATAATTTTACAGTTATCTTCCTGTTACTGATTCTAGTTTAACTCCATTGTTGTCTGAGAGCAGACAATGCATGATTTCGATTCTTTAAATTTGTTAAGGTGTGTTTTATAGTCCACAATGTGATCTGCCTTGCTGAATGTTCTGTGTGAGTTTGAGGAGAACATGTATTCTGCTGTCGTTGGATAGTCTATGGATGTCAATTATATCCTGTTGATTCATGGAATAGTTGAATTCCACTATGTTCTTATTGATTTTCTGCAATCTGAATCTGTCCATTTCTGATACAGTTGAAGGCTTTAACTATGATAGTGGACTCATCTATTTCTCTTTGGAGTTCTCTTAGTTTTGGCCTCACATAGTTTGATACTCTCTTGTTAGGCACATATATGTTAAGGATTGTTACATCTTTTTGAAGAATTGGCCCCTTTATCATTGTGTAATACCCTTCTCTATTCTTAATAATGCTCCTTGCTTTGAAGTATACTCTGTCTGAAATTAATATAACTATTTCCTGCTTTCTTTTTTTTTAAAGTTTATTTATTTAATCTCTACACCCAGTGTGCAGCTTGAACTCATGATCCCCCAGATGGAGAGTGGCAAGCTTTTCTGACTGAGAGAGCCAGGTGCCCTTCCTGCTTTCTTCTGATTAATGTTAATGTGGTACATTCTCCTCCATCCATTTACTTTTAATCTATATGTGCCTTTGCATTTAAAGTGAGTTTCTTTATTTTTACTTTTTAAAAAGTATTATTATTTTTAAGTATTCCCTACACCCAACATGGGGCTCAACCTCAGAACCCTGAGGTCAAGAGTCACATGCTCTACTAACTGAGCCAGCCGGGTGCCCCTAAAATGGGTTTTGTATAGACACCATATAGTTGGGTTTTGGTTTTGATCCACTCTGACAATCCATGTCTTTGTTTTATTTTATTTTTTAAAAGATTTTATTTATTTATTTGACAGAGAGAGAGAGAGAGATAGTGAGAGATGGTAACACAAGCTGGGGGAAAGGGAGAGGGAGAAGCAGGCTTCCCACTGAGCAGGGAGCCCAATGCAGGGCTCGATCCCATGACCTGAGCCAAAGGCAGATGCTTAACAACTGAGCCACCCAGGTACCTCACAATCTATGTCTTTTAATTGGTACATGTAGACCACTGACATTCAAAGTGATTGTTGATATAGTTGGATTAATATCTACCATGTTTGTTACTATTGCCTTTTTCTTTATTCCTATTTTTGGCTTCTACCATTTTTCTGCCTATGATTTTAATTGAGTGTTTTGTATAACTCCATTTTCTTTTCTTTCTTAGCATATTGGTCATACCTTTTTTAAATACTTTTTTTTTACTGGTTGCCCTAGAGTTTGCAATATACATTTACGGCTAATTCAAATGCACTTTCAAATAACACTATACCACTGCACAGGCAGTGTGACTACCTTGTGTAACAAAATAATCCCAATTCCTTCCTCCCATCCCTTATATCATTGCAGTCATTCATTTCACTTACATGTAAGCTTACATAAGCATATATCTAAATATATGACATATACATAAGCATGCATAATCAAATATGTTGTTGCCATTATTTTGAAGAAACTTATTTGTTAGATCAATTAGGAATAAGAAAAAGAAAAGTTTTTATTTTATCTTCACTTATTCTTTCTGTGACATTTTCCCTTACTTTATGTAGATCGAGTTTCTGACCTATATTATTTTCTTTCTCTTCAAAGAACTTTTTTAAAAAAGGTTTTATTTATTTATTTGAGAGAGAGAGAGAGAGACAGAGATAGTGACAGTGCACCAGCAGGGAGGAGAGGGAGAAGAAGGCTCCTTGCTTAGGATCCCAGGACCCTGGGATCATGACCTGAGCCAAAGGCAAATGCTTAACCAACTGAGCTACCCAGGTGCCCTCTTCAAAGATCTTTTAACATTTCTCGCCAGGCAGGACTACTGGCAACAAATGCTCTCAATTTCTGTTTATCTGAGAAAATCTTTATTTCTCCTTCACTTTTGCAGGATCATTTTGTAGGGTACATAATTCTAGGCTGGTGTTTTTTCCTCTCAATGCTTTAAATATTTCACTTTACTCTCTTCTTGCTTGCCTGTTCTGAGGAGTAGTCAGATCTAATTCTTATCTTTGTTCTTCCATAGGTAAGGTTTTTTTATTTGATCTTGTTTATGTCTGACTTCTTTCAGGTTTTTTCCTTTATTTTTAATTTTATGTAGTTTGAAAATGATATGTCTAGGTGTAGGTTTTTGGGCATTTATCCTGCTTCACATCTCTGAGCTTGTTGTATCTGTGGTTTGGTGTCTGACATTAACTTTGGGGAAATTCTCAGCCATTATTGTTTCAAATATTTCTTCTGTTCCTTTTTCTCTTCTCCTTATGGCATTCTCATTATGCCTATGTTTTAATTTTTGTGGTTGTCCTACAGTCCTTGGATATTCCTTCCTGGTTTTTTTCCCTCCAGTCTTTGTTCACTTTGTTTTAGAGTTTTTAAGGATTCTACTGATATATCTTCTAGTTCAGATATTCTTTCCTTAGCCATGTCCAGTCTCCTAATAAGCCCAAGAAAGGCATGCTTCATTTCTGTGAGAGTGGGTTTTTTTTTTTTTTAATTGTCTAGCATTTCTTTCCCCCTTAGGATTCCTGTCTCTATGCTTTCATTGCTCATCTGTTCTTACATGCCTGTCTACCTTATCCATTAGAGCCCTTAGCATTTAATCATAATTGTTTAAATTCCTTGTCTGGTAATTCCAATATCCCTGTCATGTCTGGTTCTAATGCTTATTCTATCAGTTCAATCTGTGGTTTTTACCTTTTGGTATGCCTTGTAATTTTTTTTAAATAGCCGGACATGATGTACTAAGTAAAAGGAACTGTGGCAAACAGGCCTTAGTAATTTAGTGGTGAGGTGTTGGAGGAGGGGAAGCATCGTATAATCCTACGATTAGATCTCAGTCTTTGAGTGACCTATGTCTCTGGAGTGTGAATTTCACAAGAGTTTCTTTCTTTCTTTTCTCTCTCTCTCTCTTTTTTTTTTACTTCTACCAGAGGTGGAATAGGATGGCTAGAGTGGGCTGGATTTATTTTTTTCCCTTCCCTCTTAGGTCATTGGGTTCTAATAATATCCCAGCAGGTTAGGCTCTAGTTAACTAGTTTGCCCTTAGGGCAGGCCTTGTTAAGTGCAGAGTGTGGTAGTATATCTCAAAATGCTGGGGCACCTGGGTGGCTCAGTGGGTTAAGGCCTCTGACTTCAGCTCAGTTCATGATCTCAGGGTCCTGGGATCGAGCCCCACATCAGGCTCTCTGCTCAGTGGGGAGTCTGCTTCCTCCTCTCTCTCTCTCTCTGCCTGCCTCTTTGCCTACTTGTGATCTGTCTGTCAAATAAATAAATAAAATCTTTAAAAAAATGCTTCCTCTTTCTTTCCCTTTAACAAAAGCACCAGGGAATTTTTCTCCAATATTTACTGTGGGAAACAAGTTGATCTTCTAGAAGTAAATCTCAAAATATTGTGGAGATTCCCTTATGCCTGGACCCCCAAAGTTTCTAGCTCTTGGTTGGTTAGGGCTCCTATAAGAAAAATACCACAGACTCAGTGGCTTAAACAACAAACATTTATTTCTCACAGTTCTGGAAGCTGGGAAGCCCAAGATCAAAGTAATGGCAGACTGAGTGAGGGCTTGCTTCCTGGTTCATAAACAGCTGTTTTATCATTGTGTCCTCACATTGCAGAAGGGGTGATGGAACTTTCTGGGGTCTTTGTTTAATAAGGGCAGTAATCCCATTCTTGAGGGCTCCAACCTTATGACCTAATCACCTCCCAAATGCCCCACCTCTAAATGCTATCATATTGGGGATTAGATTTCAACCTATGAATTTTGGGAGAGGACACATTCAGTCAATTACAGTCATCATAGCTTCTTTAAGCATATTTGTTCTTTGAATATATTTGCAATGGCTTCTTTGAAGTCTTTGTCTGTTAAAGCTGACATTTGGTTGCTCTCACAGACAGTTTGTGTTGCCTTCTTTCTTGCTTGTGTTTGAATGACACCTTCCTAGTTCTTTGCATGTCTTGTAATTTTTTGTTGAAAATTGGACATTTTATATAATATATTGTAGCAACTCTGGTACCAGTGCCCTTTCCCCTGGAGCTTGTTATTGTTGTTTGTTTATTTGCTTGGTGATTGCCTGGATTATTTTAGTGGAGTCAATTTCCTCTACAACATGAAGCCTTCGATATTGCTCCTCAGAGGGCAAAGTCTCGGTCATGAGCAGTCAGCCTGGGATGAAGGTGGTTTTAGTAGGGCTCTTTTCTTTCCCTGGTCACACCCAGCTGTTAAGCTCCACTAATTGTTGGATGATTGCTCTATTGCTTTTAACAATACCCTGGGGGCATAAATGGTCACATAGACTGAATCCTTTAAATTCAGGCTCCTTCGAAGAGATAGGGTTTGAGGTCAGTGTTTCGAGCTTTTTTTCTGACCCTAGAAGGACTATTTCAGCTGTCACTTTCCCTGGTTCTCCCTATAAACAAGCTGGCCTATGGTTTAGCTTATATCTCTAATGAAACTGCCGGTCTCCTGGTTGCTTTCCCCAAAACCTCCATTGTTTTTTAGAGATTTTGGAGGCTTGAATTTCCCCACACTAACGCTTCAAATAAAGTTAGTTTCTTTGGGAAGTACTTCAGAGCTCTCAGAGCCTGCTTATTCCCCCGGAAAAATTTATGAGTCATGGCTCCAGAGCTGGTGGCAGGGACAGTGGAATACTTTCTGAATGATAAGTCTGCTTTAGGAGCTGGGCACTGAGCAGATGGTAGCCTCTGGTCTTAGTTTCTCTCCCCCTTATGAAAACTCTGCCCTATGAGCAAGCTGGGGCAGAGTGATCATGGCCCCGGTATTCTCAGTGCATGACACCTGAAGCAAATCCTTCACCCAAGCAGTGGGGACTATGTGGAATACAGAAGCCCTCAACCTCTCAACTGTACTCACCTGGAACTTAGCCTCTGTAACAGGTACCTATAGGGTTAAATGATAAATACGAAAGTTATGCTCCTTTGAGAAAAATTTACAAATATGTGGAAATTAAAGACACTGCTGAAAAGCCAATAGACCAAAGAAAAAATCAAAAGGGAAATTACAAAAATCTTGAAACAAGCGAACATGAAAATACAACACACCAAAACTCATGGAATGAAGCAAAAGGAGTTCTAAGGCGGAAGTTTATTGCAATAGACACCTACATTAAGAAAAAAGAACAATCTCAAATAATCAACCTCATTTTACATCTCAAGGAACTAGAGAAAGAAGATCAAAGTAGCCCAAAGTTAGCAAAAGGAAGGAAATAAAACAGATCAGAGCAGAAATAGATGAAATAGAGGCACACACACAAACACCAATAGGAAATACAAAACTAAGAACTGGGTTTTTGTTTTTTTTTCTTGAAGAGATAAACAAATTTGACAAACCTTTAACTATACTAACCAAAAAGAAAAGAAAACTCAAATAAATAAAATCAGAAATAGGGAAGACATTATAACTGATACCACAGAAATATAATGAATCATCAGAGACTATTTTGAATAATCATATGCCCCAAAGTTAGATAACCTAGGAGAAATGGACAAAGTCCTAGAAACATAACCTATCAAGACTGGATCATGAAGAGAAAATATGAATAGACCAATAATGAGAAAGGAGATTGAATTAGTAATGAAAAACCTCCTAACAAAGAAAATCCTAGGACCAGGTGGTTTTACTGGTGAATTCTACCAAATATACAAAGAAAAGTTAATGCCAATACTTATCAAACTCTTTTTAAAAACTGATGAGGCGAGAACACTTCCAAACTCATTTTATGAAGCCACCTTAATACATAAGACAGCTATGGATCCTACAAAAAAAGAAAGCTATAGGTAACTATCCATGGTCAATTCAGATGCAAAAATTCTCAACAAAATTCTAGCAAACTGAATTCAGCAGCACATTAAAGGATAACACAGCATGATCATGTGGGATTTATCCCTGGGATACAAGGCTGGTTCAGTATATGCAATTCAATTAATGTGATATACCACATTAAAATAATGAATGATAAAAATCACATGGATACCTCAATACATACAGGAAAAGCATTTGAGGGAAAACTTTACATCCTTTTATGCTAAAAATTTTCAACAAATTACACATAGAAGGAATATACATCAACATAATGAAGGACATACATGACAAACCCATAGCTAACATACTCAATGGTGAAAGGTTGAAAGCTTTCCCTTCAAGATCAGGAACAAGACAAGGGTGCCCACTTTTGGCACTCCTATTCAACATAGTACTGGAAGTCCTAGCCAGAACAATATGGAAAAAATAAATAAATAAAACGCATCTAAATTGGAAATGGGGGTAAAATTATCTTTGCAGTTGACATCTTATATAAAGACAATCCCAAAGATCACCAAGAAACTGCTAGAACCAAAAAACAAATTCAATAAAGTTGCAGGATACAAAATAAACGTAAGTAATCAGTTGTGTTTTTGTATGCTAACAACAAAATATCTTAAAAAGAAATAAAGAAAACAATCTCATTTACACTAGCATTAAAAATAATACAATAGTTAGGAATAAACTTAACCAAGGAGGTGAAAGATCTATAAAATAAAAATTACAAGACTTGGATGAAAGAAATTTAGAAACATGAATAAATGGAAAGATATCCTCTGTTCCTGAATTGGAAGAATTAATATTGTTAAAATGCCCAAAACAATCCGTGGATTCAGTGCAATCCATAGATTCAGAGCAATCCCTATAAAATTCCAATGGCATTTTTTGCAGACATAGAAAAAACAATCCTAAAATTCATATAGAACCAAAATAGACTTTGAATAGCCAATGCAATCTTGAGAAAGAAGAACAAAGCTGGAGGTATCACATTTGATTTCAAAATATGTTACAAATCTATAGTAATCAAAATAGTATGGTACTAAGTATTAAAATAGACACACAGACTGATAGGATAGAATCAAGAGCCCAGGAATAAAATCATGCATAGACGGTCAACTATTATTTGAGAAGGGAAACAATAATACTCAATGGGAAGTACTTGATGTTCCTCAAAAAATTAAAAATAGAATGACCATATGATCTAGCAATCTCACTTATGGGTATATATCCAAAGGAAATGAAATCAGGATCTCAAAGAGATGGCTGCATTTCCATGTTTGTTGTTGCATTATTCACAATAGTCAACATATGGAAACAATCTAAATGCCCACTGACAGACAAATGGATAAAGGACATATGACACACACACACACACACACACACACACACACACAAACTGAATATTATTCAGCCATTAAAAGGGAAGGAAATCCTGTCATTTGTGACAACATGGATGGATCCTGAGGGCATTATGCTCAGTGAAATGAGTCAGAGAAAGTCAAATACTGAATGATCTCACATGTGGAATCTAAAAAGCTAAACTGATATAAACAGAGAGGACAATAGTTGTTGCTAGGGGCTGGTAGAGGGGCAATGATGGAAGAAATGGGATATTAGTCAAAGGATATATATAAACTTCCAGTTATAAGATGAGCAATTTCAGGGGATCTAACGTGCCTCATGGTGAGTATAGTTAACAATAATTTATTATATATTTGAAAACTGCTAAGAGAGTAAATCTTAAATGATCTCACCACACACACAGAAAAGGTAATTAGGTCAGGTGGTAGAGGTGTTAACTAACCTTGTAGTGATCATTTCACAATATATATGTGTATCAAGTCATCATAATGTATACCTTAATGTTACACAATGTTAAATGTCAATTATATCAATAAAGCTAGAAAAAAAATAAAATCATTTATAATCTTAAAAAGGAAAATACATTTGGGAGAGTCTCCATGTGTTAAACATGTTTTTAAACATCTTAAAAAGTCAGAACAGGTCTTAAATATATCAGGAAATATCTTAAAATTGAAATTCATTGGAAAGAGTTTATTTTTTGCACATAGTATCTTATTGATATATAATTCACATACAGTAAAACTCACCATTTTGAAGTATAAAATTCAGTGGCTTTTAGTATATATACAACGGTCAACCATCACTGCTAATTCCAGAATATTTTCATCATCCTAAAAATAAACCCAATACCCATCAGCAGTCACTAGCCATTCCTCCCTATCCCCAATAGTGGCAATGACTGATCTAATTTTCGTCTCTATGAGTTTGCTTATGCTGACATTTCATATAAATAGAGTCATATAGCATATGGCCTTTTTATCTGGTTTCTTTCCCTTAGCATAATCTTTTCAAGATCCATCCATGCTATAGAATGTATCAATACATTAGTCCTTTTTATGGCTTAATGATATTCCATTGTATAGTTATGCAACATTTTACTTATCCATTCATCAGTTGATGGACATTTGGGTTGTTTCCACTTTCTGGCTATTATGAATAATGACACTAGGAACATTTGAGTACAAGTTTTGTGTGAACATAAGTTTTCATTTCTCCTGGAGTATATACCTAGGAGCTAAATTACTGGGTCATATAGCAAGGAAGAGTTTTATTTATTTTTTAATTTTTTTAATTTTTAAAGACTTTATTTGAGAGAGCAAGTGAGCAAGAGAAAGCACAAGTGATGGGAGGAGCAGAGGGAGAGGGAAAAGCAGACTTCTCACTGAGCAGGAAGCCCAATGCGGGGCTCGAGCCCAGGACTCTGGGATCATGACCTGAGCCGAAGGCAGATGCTTAACTAACTGAGTGATTCAGGTGCCCCAGCAAGGAAGAGTTTTAATCACCTTCGGAAGGGTCACAGATAAAATAAGAAGCATCTTTATCGTACAGGAAAGGTTCAAATACATCAGGAAGAGTTGCAAATATATTATAAATGCTCTCAAAGAAAGAAGTGTCTGAAATACATCAGAAATCATCTCAAACAAGCTAGTATGTTCTCAGCATAGTCAGGAAAATTTAAAAATATGTCAGTGAGGAGAAATACCATATGACCCAGTAGTTCCACTTCTAGTTATTTATCCCTTCAAATGAAGACACTAATTTGAAAAGATATATGCACCCCTACGTTTATTGCAGCATTATTTATAGCAGCCAAAATATGAAAGGAACCTAAGGATTCATTGACAGATGAATGGATAAAGAAGATGTGGTATATTTAACAATGGAATATTACTCAACCATAAAAAAGGAACTGAAATCTGGCCACTTGTGACAACATGGATAGACCTAGAGGGTATTACGCTAAATGAAATAAGTCAGACAGAGAAAGACAAATGTCATATGATTTCACTTACATGTAGAATCTATACAACAAAACAAATGAACAAACAAAGAAGAAACAGACACATAAATATAGAGAACAAATTGGTAGTTGCCAGAAGGGAGGGAATGGAGAGGATAAGAGAAACAGGTCAAGGGGATTATGAGGTACAAAATTCCAGTCATGAAATAAATAAGTCATGGAGATGAAAAGTACAGCATAGGGAATATAGTCAATAGTATTTTAATAGCTTTATATGGTGACAGAAGGTAACTATACTTATTGTGGTGAACATTTTGTAACGTATATAATTGTTGAATCGCTTTGCTATGCACCTCTAAT
Organism: Martes martes; assembly: GCF_963455335.1. Classification (NCBI taxonomy): domain Eukaryota; kingdom Metazoa; phylum Chordata; class Mammalia; order Carnivora; family Mustelidae; genus Martes; species Martes martes. The sequence goes on along the minus strand of NC_137897.1, from coordinate 34,456,644 downwards.
TAATATAATATTATATGTCAACTATACTTCAATTAAAATTTTTAAAATATCAGTAAGGGCTCCAAACTGAGATAAACATCTTAAATACATTACAAAGGGACTCAAACCTAAAGGAAGCATAAATAAACAGGAAAGATCTTAAATCCATTAAGAAGGGCCTCAAAAAGTGAGTAAAGGCCTCAAAAATACAAGGAACAGTTTTAAATAGTTAGGAAAGTTAGTAATAAGTTGGGGAGGGTCTCATAACAGGAGTCATCTTACTCAGGTGGGAAGAGACTGAAATATTGAAAGAATATCTAACACAGTAGGAAAGTTGAAGATGTCAGGAAGGGTCTAAAACTGATAAGGAAGGGTCTGAACTGGTCCTAAACAGGCAGGCAAATTAAGAAGATTCAGAAAGTTTCTTAAACATGTTAGGGAATGTCAGAATCAGAGAGGAAAGGTCTCACATGCATCAGGGATCTTCTCAAACAAGTCTGGAAGGGTCTCACAGTAGTCAGGAAATGCACTGTTTGTAAATAAAGGTCCCAGAGAGAGAAAGAGACCTAAATGCCTCCAGAAGTGTCTCAGACTTGTCAGGAAAGGTTTCAAGAAGTTGAAAAGGGTCCCAGGCAAGTCAGAAAAGGTTCCTAATATATCAGGAAGATTCACAAAGAAATCATGGATGTTCTAAAACTTATATGGAAGAGATTTAAATATGTCAGGAAGAGTTACAAAAGAGAATCTCAAATATGTGAGGAAGAATCTCAAATAGGAAAGGAAGTTTCTCACATCTGTCAGGAATGATTACAAAGAGGAAAAGTCTCAAAAATGTCATGAATGGTCTCAATCAGTCAGGAGATGTCTCAAAGACATTAAGAAGGTTCTCCAGTACATCAGAAAGAATAGCAAATGGGTCAGGAACAGACTCAAACATACCAGGAAGAGTCTCAAACAAGTCAGGAATCATCTCCAACAAGCCAGGACATGTCTCAAACATAGAGGAAAAGTCTCGAATACTGCAGGAAGTGTCACACATATGTCAGGAAGTGTCTCAAATACATCAAGAAGAGTCCTGCATGTCAGAAAGGCTTTCAAACAAATTGTGGGGTTTCGGGGGGGGGACCTCAACATCATCAGGGAGAATCTCAAACAAGACATGTCTCAAGCATGACAGGAAATATTCCCAAAAGGGAAGCAGGATCTGAAATACATCATGAATCTTCTCAAATCAGACTGGAAGGATCTTAAAGTAGTTAGGAAGAGCATTACATTTGTCATTAAAGGTCAGTAAGAGTCTCAAATACATCTGGAAGGGTCTTAAAACATTTCAGTAAGGGACTCATGTGAGTTGGGAAGCATGTCAACCAAGTCAGAAAAGTCTCATATATGTAAGGAAGAATCACACACATTATGAAGGGCCTTAAACATGGGCAGAAGAGACTTAAATATGTACAGAAGTTTCTCAAATCCATCAGGAATGGTCTCAAAGAGACAAGAAGGATCTCCAAAATGTCAAAAAACAGTCTCAAATTCAAGAAACGTCTCAAATACATCAAGAAGAGTAGTAATATGTCAGGAATGGTCTCAAACATGTCAGAAAAGTTCTCAAACAATCAGGAAGAGTTGCAAGTGAGTTAGAAAAAGCTTTACATATTTCAGGATGTGTCAAAAAATCAGGAAGCGTCTCACACAAGTCAAGGAAAGTCTCAACCTTGTCAAGAAGGGTCCCAAATTCATCAGGTAGAGTTCAAATGTGTCTCAAAGGGTCTCAAACAGACAAGGTCAGGAAAAGTCTCAAATACGTTAGAGGGCTGTCAAATATATCAGGAAGGGTCTCAAGTCAGAAAGTGTCACAGATAGAGAGGAAATGTCTTTTTTTTTTTTTTTTAAATATTTCATTTATTTATTTGAGAAAGAGAGAGAGCGCAAGAACAAGAGCAGTGGGGAGGGGCAGAGGGAGAGAGGGAGAAGCAGATTTCCCAGTGACCAGGGAGCCTGACACAGGGCTCAGTCCCAGGACCCTGCAATCATGACCTGAGCTGAAGGCAGATGCTTAACCAACTGAGCCACCCACGTGCCCCCCTGAGAGGAAATGTCTTAAACAGATGAGGAATTATCTTAAACAAGTCAGAACCAGTTTCAAAGTAGTCTCACACATGTCAGAAAGTGTCTAACAAGCCATAATGGGTCTGAAACAGACAGGAAGAATCTCAGATACTTTAGGAACAGCCTCACACATGTCAGAAAGGGTCTCAAACAGTTCAACAGAGTCCTTTGTAGAGACTTTTACTTTGGGTAGGGCCTCAAAATCATCAGGAGGAGTCTCAAAAAACTGGAAGAGTTTCAAACATGTCAAGAAAAGTCATAGTCAGGAAGAGTCTCAAATACCAGGAAGAGTCTCAAAAATGACAGGAAGTGTTGCAAAGAGAGAGGAAGCATCTGAAACACATCACAAATTCTCTCAAACCAGATTGGAAGAATCTCAAAGACGTCAGGAAGAGCTTTACAAGGTTTTGTAAGAACCTTTACAAGGTCCTGTTTGAGCAAGGGTCTCAAACAGAAAAGCATCTCAAATAAATCTGGAATAGTCTTAAACATTTCAGTAAGGGACTCAAGTTAAGAAATGTTGAAGCATGTCAAAAAAAGGTCTCATCTATACCACAGGGACTCCGATAAGCCCTGAAATCTCCCAAATATGTTACAAACAGTCTTAGATACACGAGGAAGCTCCTTGAATACGGCAGAGAGAGTCTTAAACACAGGAGGAGGAGTCTCAAACATGTCAGGAAGGGTCTTAAACTAGTCAGAAAGTTTCCGGAACAGGGGGGAAGATTCTTAAATACATGAGGAAACATCTCAAACAAGTCAGGAACATTCTCAACGTAGTTAGAGAGAGTTATGGATAAGTCAGTAAGGGTCCCAAACAGAAAGGAGTGTCTCAGATACAACTGAGAGAGTGATACCAGGTCAAGAATGGTCACAATTAGGAATCTAATATAACAGGTAGAGTAGCAAACATTTCGAGAAGTGCTGCAAACAGAGGGAAAAAGTATCAAATATATTATGAATCTCAAATCTGAAAGGTTCTCAAAGTAGTCAAGAAGAACTTTTTTTTTTTTTTAAGATTTTATTTATTTATTTGACAGACAGAGATCACAAGTAGGCAGAGAGGCAGGTAGAGAGAGGGGGGAAGCAGGCTCCCCGCTGAGCAGAGAGACCAACGCGGGGCTCGATCTCAGGACCCTGAGATCACAACCTGAGCCGAAGGCAGAGGCTTAACCCACTGAGCCACCCAGATGCCCCCAAGAAGAACTTTTTAAACAAATCAGTAAGCATCTCAAACTAAAAAGAGCAGAAAGGTCTCAAACATGTCAAGCAAGATTTCAAATAAATCAAGAAGGCTCTCAAGCAAGTTTGATAACCTGTCTAATATGTCATGGAGAGTCTCATACAAGTCATGAAAGCTTTCAAATATGTCAGGAAGAGTCTTAAATACATGAGCTAGGTTCTCACATATGGCAAGAAGGGTTTCAACTACTCCAGAAAGTCTCAAATTTGTCAGGAAGTATCCAGAACAGAGAAGAAGAGTCTAATGTACATCAGAAAGCATCTCAAACAAGTCAAGAAGTTTCTCAAAGTAGTAAGGACAAACTATAAAGAAGTCAGTAAGGTGTTTCAAAGAGCAGGAAGTGTCTCAAATACATCTCAGATGTTTCAAACATATCAGGAAGGGTCTCAAACAGGTTGAGAAGGGACTCAAAAAAGTCAGAAAAGGTCTCCTATACATCTTCAAGAGTCTCAGACAATTCATGAACTCTCTCAAACATGTCAGGAAGAGTGTTAAACAGGTCAGAAGGTTTCCAAATCCAACAAGAATGCTCTCAAAGAGACACAAAGTATCTCAAATATGCCAGGAACAGTCTCAAACAGTCAGGAAATAGCTCAACCAATTAGGAAGATTCACAAATATGTCAACAAGAATAGTAAACATGGCAGGAACAATCTCAGAAAAGTCAGGAAGAGTCTCAAACAGGAAGAACTGCAAGTTAGAGAGGGCTTCAAATACATTAGGAAAAGTCTCAAAAAACCAGGAAGCATCTCAAACAAGTCAGGAAGTGTCTCAAATTCATTAGAGTTTACAGTATGTCTTGAAGGTTCTCAGTCAGGAAGAATCTTAATTATACTTTCCCCACCCACCTCCAATTCAAGTACACCTGGAACCTTAGGATGAGATCTTATTTGGAAATAGAGTCATTTCAGATGTAATTAGTTAAGATTAGGCCACACTAAATTAGGGTGGGCTTTAAATCCAATGATTGGTGTCCTTATAGGAAGGCTATGTGAAGACACATAGAGAAGTGAATGCCATCTAAAGATGGAGCCAGAGATTGGAGTGATAGGTCCACAAGTCAAGGAATGCCAAAGAGTGCCAGAAATCACAGAAGCTAGGAGACAGACATGGAACTTCTTCTCCCTCAGAGGCTTCAAAATGAACCAATCCTGCTCACATCTTGATTTCAGACTTCTGGTCTCCTGAACTGTGAGAGAATTTCTGTTGTTTTAAGTCATTAAATTTGTGGTTCTTTTAAAAGGCAGCCCTAGGGATCTAAATACAGTAGGGGTGCCAAATACACTAGGAAGCGTTTCAAAGATGTTAGGATGTGTCTCAAACAAGACAGGAAGTATTGGCAAGAAAGGGGGAAAGTCTGAAATGCATCAACAATTCTCTCAAATTGGACTCTAAGTATTCAAAGCAGTCAGAAAGAGCTTTAATTTTGTCAGTAAGGGTCTCAGACAAAAAGGAAGGGTCTCAAACATTTCAATAAGGTTCTCAAGTTGAGAAGTGTCTCAAGCATGTCAGAGAAGGTTTCAAATACCTCATGAAGAGTCTCAAACTTTTCTTTTCTTTCTTTTTTAAAAGACCTTATTTATTTATTTCAGAGAGAGAGAGAGAGAGAGAGAGAGAGAGAGAGAGAGAAAACAAAAGCAGGGGGAGTGGCAGGCAGAAGGAGAAGCAGTCTCCCTGCTGAGCAGGGAGCCCAATGTGGGGCTCGATCCCAGGACCCTGGGATTATGACCTGAGCCAAAGGTAGATGCTTAACTGACTGAAATACCCAGGCACCCCAAGTCTCAAACTTTTCAAGGGGAGTCTTAAATACACAAGGAACATTGTTAAATATAGTGTGAAACATGGCCTCAAACACATAAGGAGGAGTCTTAAACTTGTTAGGAAGTGTTTGGAACAGAGAGGAAAAGTCTCAAATACATGAGGAAATATCTCAAACAAGTCAGAAAGTTTATTAATGTAGTTAAAAAAGTTATTAATAAGTTAGTAAGTGTCTCAAACTGAAGTTTCTCAGATATGAGAAAGTGTCACCATGTTAGGAATGATACCAAAAGTCAAGAAGGACATCAAATACCTCAGGAAGAATCCCAACTACAACAAGAGGAGTTAAAAAAAACATGTTCATAAGGGACTCAAACGTGTCAGGAAGTATTACACGAAGAGAAAGAGTCTCAGATACATTAAGAATGTATTTCTGGAATCTCTCAATGTCATTAGGAAGAGCTTTAAAGACACCAGTTAAAGTCTCAACAGAGATAAAAGGTCTCAAAAACATCCATAAGGGGCTCAAACATGTCTGTACATTTCTGAAACAAGTCATAAAGTGTCTCAGATATTTAGACAAAAATCTTAAGTAGGTCAGGAAGGTTCTTAAATATGTCAGGAATGGTCTCAGAGAGTTTCACATACATCAAGAAGCTCTGACACAACTCAGGAAGCATATCAAAGATGTTAGGAAGTAAAAATAAATAAATAAATAAATAAATAAAAGAGAGAGAGAGAGAGAGAGAGATATGTTAGGAGGTGTCTTATCCTGACAGGAAGAGTCTCAAATACAAGGAGAATTTCTTCCTTCTCAGAAAGAGTCTCAAACAGGTGAGGAATGGTCTCAAACACGGCAGGTAGTATCTCAAGAAAGTCACAAAGGAAGAGTCCGGAAGAGTCCTAAATATGTAAGGAATTTTCTAAGGAAATGTCTCAAATGTGTCAGAAGGGTCTTAGTAAGTCAGAAATGCTGTGGAGCAAATGAGAAAAATCTCAAAGTCATTAGAAGTGTCTTATCTGGTCAAGAAGGGTCACATAGTAGTAAGACACAGTCTCAAACTTGTGAGGGACGGATTGTCTTAGACAGAAGAGTCTATCTGAAGGTAGTCAGGAAGAGTTTTACCTTCACTGGGAAGGGTCTCAGACATAGGAAGAATCTCCAATACTTCAGGAGTGGTATCAAACACGAGGAAGTGTTGTAGACAGAAAGAGTCTCAAGCATGTCAAAATGGGTTTCAAATACATTGGGAAGAGTCTCAAACAATTAAGAAACGATTTTAAAGTTGTCAGAAAGGGTCTCAAATTTGTTAGGAGGAGATTAAAATGCATCTGAAAGAATTTCAGACAGTTTCAAATATGTCAGGAAGGGCCCAAACGAGTCAGGACAAGTTTCAGGTATCTCAGGAAGGGTTTGAAATACACCAGGAAGTCTCTCAGTCCTTGAGGAAGAGTCTCAAATATGTTAGAAAGGGTTTCAAATAAGACTGAAAATGCCTCAGGTACCTCCACAAGGTCCTCAACCATACAGGAATAGTTCATATACATCATTAAATATCTCAAACACCTCAGAAAAGTTCTAAAACATGACAAAATTACTCAAATATTTAGCAAAAGTTTCAAACCCATTATGAAGGTTCTCAAATATGTCAGTTTCAAACAAGTCTGGACAATATCAAATAGAGTTTTAAATGTCAGAATGCATTTCAAACTGAGAAGTCTTTAATATGTGAGCAAAGATCTCAAACAAGTTAGTAACAGTGTCAAATATATCAGGAAAATTCTCAAATACCTAAGAAAGGATCTCAACTAGGCAGGAAGGGTCTCAAACACATGTGGAAGGCTTTCTAAGGGTCAAAAAGGCTGTGAAACAAGCGAAGAAGGGTGCTAAAGTCAACAGAAAGAGTCTCCAACAGTCAGGAAGTCTCTCAAAATTATCAAGTAGGGCTTCCAACCTGTAAGGGAGTTTCTCAAACATGCAGGCAGGGTCTCAAATGTGTCAGAGTGTCTTCCAAAAAGTCAGTATCTGAGTGTAGTCAGGAAGAGCTTAAAATACATCACTAAGGGTCTCAGAGCCAGAAAGAGTCTCAAATACTTCAGGAATGGTCTTAGTTCGGGAAGAGTTTCAAATAAGTCAGAAAGGTTTTCAAATACATACGGAAGAGTCTCAGACTAGTAGGGAATAGTCTTAAACTTGTCAGGAAGAGTCTCAAATTCCTCAGGCAGGGTTTAAAATACAGCTGGAAGGGTCTCAAATAGTCTCAAAGATGTCAAGAAGAATTTCAAACAAGTCAGGATGAGTCTCAAATATATTAGGAAGGGTTGCAAACAAATCAAGGAGTCTCTCAACATGTCTGAAAGAGTCTCAAATGGATTAGGAAGCATCTCAAACAAGACTGGAAGTCCCTTAATATGTCATAAAAGGTCTTAACCATGCAGGAATTGTTCAAATACAACAGTAAAAGCTTAAACAACTCTTGAAGTATCTCAAGCATGACAGGATATGGTTCAAAGAGTCAAGAAGAGTTTAAAATACATTAGGAAGGGGCTCAGAATGTAGGGTGTCTTAAAACAAGTCAGGGACAGTCTTAAAGTAGTCAGGAAGGGTCTCCAAAAAATCAAGAGAAGTTGGAAACAAGTCAGGAACAGTCCCAAGTAAGTCCAGAAGGGTCTCAAACTGAAAGGAAGAGTATCAAATAAAAAAGTTCTCAAGCCAGTTGGGAAGAGTCTCAACAAGTCTGATAGAGTCTCAAACATGTCAGCAATGGTCTCAAATATGTCAAAGGTTCTCAAACCCATCAGGATCTCATATTTAATAGGCATCGACATTAAGTCAGGAAGGGTCTCAGACAAGAAGAATCAGAAGACTAAAACAATTTAGGAATGATATCAGAGTCAGAAAGGCTGTCAAATAAGTCAGGGAATGTCTCAAAGTCATCAGGAAGAGTCTCACAGGAAGGATCTCAGATATATACTAGGGGGCATCTTGAACAAGTCAAAGTAAGCAGAAAGACTTTTAGATATATCTCAGACAGAAAGAGTCTCAAATACTTCAGGTACAATCTCAAATGAGCCAGAAAAAGTATCAGTCATTAGCACAAGTCTCAGATATGTCAGGAAGGGTCTCAAACATACGGGAAGGCATTAACTACATTAGTATCTCTAACACCTCAAAGAAGTATCTCAAATATGTCAAAAAGAGACTCAAAGAGTTAGAAATGGTTGCAACCAAGTCAGAAAGGGGTTGTATATGTTTGCAAGTGTCTCAAATGTGTCATGAATGTTTTCCAACAAGTCAGGGACAGTCTCAAACATGGGAGGAAGGAAGCATCTCAAAGTTGTGAGGAAGCATTTTCACTACCTCAGGAAGGGCCTTGGTCAGGAAGAGTCTCAATAAGTCAAGAAGAGAGAGACTCATAGAGAATCTCAAATAGTCAACCAAGTTCTCTAACATGTCAAGAAGTCTCCAAAAAGCCAAGAAAGGTCTGAAACATGTCAGGAAGAGGCTTGAATACATCAGGAAGTTTCTCAAGTAAATCAGTCAGGGTCTCAAACAATTTAGGAAGAATCTCAAACATGTCAAGAAGTTTCTCACACAGAAAGACTTTCAAATAAGATATGAAGGGTCTCAAACATGTCAAGAAGGGTCTGGTCTATGTCCAGTAGGGTCTCAGACACAGCAGGAATCATCTCAAACAAGTTAGAAAGTATCTAAAATAGTTCAGAAGAATTTTTAAATATCTAAGTAAGAATCTCAGACAGGAGTAGTCTCAATACATCAGGAATGGTCTCAAACACATCGGGAAAGGTCTTGAACAAGTCTGGAAGAGTCTCAAACAAGTCATACTGGGTCCCTAAGTTGTCAGGCAGAATTTTAAATATGTCTGGAAGGATCTCAGACAGATAGGGAGAGTCTTAAATACATTGGGAATCATCTCAAACATGTCAGGAAGCATGTCAAAGTCCTCAGGACTAGTCTCAGATACATCAGGTTGAGTCTCAAGTACCTCAGGCAGTATCTCAGTTGAGTCAGGAGCTATCTCAACTACGTCAGGAAGGGTCTCGCACCTGAAAGGATGGGTCTGAAACAAGTTAGGAATTTCAAACACGTCAGGAGGGGTCTCAAACAGGTTAGGAAGGGTTCCAGACAAATCAGGAAGGGTATCTAATTCCTCAGACAGTGTTTGAAAGAAGTCAGAAAGGGCTTAAAAAAGTCAGGAGTCTCAAAGAAGTCAGAAATCTCAAATATGTCAGTAAGGGTCTTAGCTTATACAGGGGCAGTTTATATCTAAGGGAATGCTTTTAACCATTCTTTCTTCACCAAAATGATCCTGAGCCTCTAGCTACAGATAGCTCTGATGTGCTCAGAATTCCAGAAAGGGCCAGAAATATGTGGCTGTTCCAGCTCCTTCCCACTCCCCCATATTTGCTTTATGGCCAATTGACAGAATGTCAGATTCTTCTGACATAATTTCCAGGTCATGGTCAAAGAGCCAGTGTTTATTTCCTTCTCCATGCATTTATATCACAGCTGTCAGCTGGGATCTTTTCAACAGCAAAATGAATCTAAGCTTAGAAGCACCTAAAGTTTTTTTTAAGACCATTTTATTTGGATAACCTATGAAAAATTAATAGCACTTAAGAACTGTATACAAAGAGGGGCACCTGGGTGGTTCAGTCAGTTAAGGGTCTGCCTTCAGCTCAGGTCATGATTCCGGGGTCCTGGGATGGAGCCCTGCATGGGGCTCCCTGCTTAGGAGGGAGCTTGCTTCTCCCTCTGCCTCTGCCACTCCTCCTGCTTGTGATTTCTCTCCCTCTGTCAGATAAACAAATAAAATCTTTGGAAAAAAAAAAAAAGAATTCTATACAAAGACTTAGTGAGCAAAACTGCCATCTTTTTTTTTTTTTTAATAGACAATCTGGAAGGGGTCTAGTTGTGTAGAAATTAAACTGTGGCATGCCTGTGATTAGTAGTTTACATCCTCTTCCAGTGGAAAATAAACACAGCGTTTACATGGCTGGGCTCTTCACTTCCTTATTTATAGAGGCGACTGGGTGTCTTTATCATTCATTTGTTTACTGTAAATGTTCCAATTAAAAGCAAAGCTTTGTCTTCATGTAAAACTCATATTGCGCAAGCTTGCCTCTAATTTTGCATTGTTGAGCTCTAGCAGATGTTTCTTACCCAAAAGAGAGGACTCTGTGTTTGTGCAATGCACAGTAAAACAAACAAACAAACAAACAAACAAAAACACCTCTCCTGGACTGTGTTTTCTACAAACGTCTGAGAAGATGTGAAAGCCAGCAACTGTTGGTTAAAAGGTAAGAGAAGGAGCAATGTGGAAATCTGTTATGCCTAAAATCTAAAGGATTAAGGAATACCTTAGAAAAGAATACTAATAGTTCCTGAAGTCTCAAGAATTACTGCATATGAGAACAGTATTGAATTATAATTTGTCAAATTAATAACCACAATAATTAAAAATAGATGACCTAATTTGGTGTCATAAATTATTTTTGAGATTTTGAGATATTGCTAGGGTGTTTCCACGGTGAAGATTTAGTCCTGCCCGGGTGTTTCCTCCCATCCAGCCTCAGATTAGTGACCACGGCCTTCCCCTCTGAATCCCTGGGCTTCCTCAGCTGAGCAGCATGAAAAATGTCAGCCAGGGTGGTCCAGGGCAAACATCCTCCAGAGACACATACAGAGTATGTTTTGGTGTGTTTCTTTGAAATCTAGATCTTTATCTGCAGACCATGTAATAGGGAAACAGGGACACTTGGTGTGGTGGATTAAAGACGGCTACAAGTTCTTTGCCCCCTCCCCCATGAAGAGGTTCAGTTTATTTCCCCTCCCACTGTATCCAGGCAGGCCTTGTGACTCTTCAACCCATAGAATGTAGGGCAAGTGACACTGTGCCAGTTCTAGACCCTTGAAAACTTTGCTGAGCAGCTTTCATTTTGCTCTTGGGACACTTCCTCTCAGAACCATGAAGCAAGAAGCCCAAGTGTCATGGAGAGGCCTTGTGCAGGTGCTGTGGACAATAGCCCTAGCTGGGCTCCTATTCAACACTTAACTCAACTGCCTGCCCTATGTATGAGCCAGTTTGGTTGTTCCAGCCCAATTCAACCACCAGATGACTATAGTCTCAGCTAACAGCAGACAGAGTGGGAGTTCCCAGTTGAGCCAAGTCAACCCGGAATAGAGAGCCAAAGCAATTAAGAATTAGCTGCCCCTAATATTTATAGAGCACTGCCAGGTACTGTGCCAGTACCTTTGTGTTCTCTATTTTATTTAATCCTCAAACCACCCCAGGAGAGTGGAGTGATTATTATTATGCCTGTTTAACCAATGAAGAAATTGAGCTTATAAAGCTTAAGAATCCAACAACACGAGTGCATACTGAGGCCTGAACTCAAACCAAGGCTGGATTTCAAAGCATGCCTCTCTGCCCTGCAAATGATCTGCTTTAGTCAGATGAGGCAAAAGGGAATTCCCATATATTTTACTAGGCAAACACATACTGATTTACATGGAAAAACATACTCAGGACTTAACTCAATGTTCCAAAGAACATTAAAAAAACAAAAACAAAAAACCTTTTTAGGGGCCTAGGTGGCTTAGTTGGTTAAGTGCCTGGCTCTTGATCTCAGCTCAGGCCTTGATCTTAGGGTTGTGAGTTCAAGCCCTGTGTTGGGCTCTGTGCTGAGCGTGGAGCTTAATGAAAACAAAACAAAACAAGACAAACCTTTTTACTCTGGAATATTTCCAAGCACATATATATACTAAGTAGTACAGTATATGAACCACCATGTACCTATCCCCTGGTTTCAACAACTAGGGACAGGTGGCCAATCTTGTTTCATCTATATTCCCAGCTACTTCCCTCACCCCACCATGAGATTATCTTAAAGCAAATCCCAGACATTATATCTTTCATCTGTAAATATTTAAGTATGTATCTCTAAAAGATAAAAACTTTTTTTCAAAATAACCACAATCACCACTAAAATTTTTACAATATTAAATATTGACAAAATAAAAATACTGACAACAATTTCTTAATATCATTTATATCCAGTGTTCAAGATCTTCCACATTATCTCATAATCATTTTTTTACAGTTGGTTTCCTCAAACTAGGAACCAGATCACGTTCCTTGTTACATGTGGTTAATAGGTCTCTTAAGTCTTTTTGATAGATAGCCCCTCCGTCTTATATCCTTGCTATTTGTTTGCCCCCAAAAATGGACACATGTGTCCTGGACAATTTCTCAGTATTTGGCCGATTGCATCCATCTAGTGTCATTTAATATATTCCTTTAAACCCTGTATTTCCTATAAGTTAGTAGTTAGATTTAGAGTCTTGATCAAATTCAGGTTTGATTTTATTGGCAAGAATACTTTGTAAGTGGTACTGTGTGCTTTCTGTTGCATTGCATCAGGAGGCCTGTAATGTCCGGCTGGCCCATTTTTAGCGATGCTAAGGTTAATCACTGTATTTAGATCCTGTTAGCCCCTCTTTTAAAGTTCCCATCAAACTTTCACTTAATGGAAAACATTGCCTTGATCCATTATTTCATTAGGGCTTGCAAACTGGTGAGATTCTAATTCTGTCCTTTCTTCTACTTTAATTTTAGTGGGGATTTTTCTATAATAAAGAACTTTCTCTTACCAACTATTTTGATACTCTGACATACAGTTCATATAGGAAAGGCAGAATAAACGCTTAGTTCCTTACCTTTATTTGCCAACATGGTCTACAGGTGACCAAATAGCTTTAAAAAAATAATTATGAGCCTGAAAATTTTAGCATATTTGATATATTTTAATCCATTGCCTTCATTATTAACTTTTAAATTTCTCACTTTTAACAGTGTCACGGAGATATAATTTACATCCAGTACAATTCACCTATTGAAAGTGCTCAGTACAATGGCTTTTAGTATATTCACAGAGTTGTGCAACTGTTACCACAATATAACTTTAGAACACTTTCATCATACCAAAAAGAGATCCTATTCTCATTAGCAGTCACTCTCCATTCCCCCTAAGATGCCCACAACCCTAGGTAACCACTGATCTACTTTCTGTTTCTATTGATTTGCTTATTCTGGACATTTCATATAAATGTAATTGCACAACATGTGGCCTTTGTCTGGCTTCTTTCCTTTAGTATAATGTTTCAAGTTTCCCCCATGTTGCAGCATGTGTCAGTACTTCTTATCAACAAATAATATTCCATTGCATGGATGAACCATATTTTGTTCATCCATTCATCAGCTGATAGACCTTTGGGTTTGTCATCGGTTGAATGGTGGCCTCCAAAAAGATGTGTCCATCTCTTAACCCCCAACACCTGTGAATGTGACCTTCTTTGGAAAAAGGTTCTGTGCAGATGTAATTAAGTTAAGGATCTCAAGAGGAGATCATTCTGGTGGGTCCTAAATCCGGTGACAAGTGTCTTTATAAAGAAACACAGAGAGGAGAGAGGGGGAGAATGACCTGTAAAGATTGAAGCAGAGATTGGAGCTTTGCAGCCACAACAAGCCAAGGAACAGAAGCTAGAAGAGGCAAGGAAGGATTCTCCTCTGGAAATTTCAGAGGTAGTGCAGTCCTACATGCACTTTGATTCCCGGCTTTTGGCCTCCAAGAATCTGAGAGAATACATTTCTGTTGTTGGTGGTGTTTTGTTTTGTTTTAAAGATTTTATTTGTTTGAGAGAGAACAGGGATGAGTAGGGGGAGGGACAGAGGGAGAAACAGACTCCCCTCTGAGTGGGAAGCCTGATGTGAGGCTCATTCCTGGGACTCCAGGATCGTGACCTGAGCCAAAGTCAGACGCTTAACCCACTGAGCCACCCAGGCACCCCTACATTTCTGTTGTTTTAAGTCACCCAGTTTGTGGTAATTTGTTAGTGCAGCCCTAGGAAGCTAATACAGGGTTGTTTCCATTTTTTGGCTATTATGAATAATGTTGCAAAGAACATTCCTGTACAAGTTTTGTGTGGACATATGTTTTCATTTCTCTTGTGTATATACCTAGGGGTGGAATGTCTGGGTCATATGGTGACAGGTACTTGACATTTTGAGGAACTACTAAACTGTTTTCCAAAGTAGCTGCATAGGATTTCAGTTTCTCCACATCCTCATCAATACGTATTATCATGTGTCTTTTTGATTATAGTCAACCTAGTGGGTGGAGAGTGGTTTTGATTTGCATTTTCCTAACGACTAATGATCCTGTGCATCTTTTCACATTTTTCCCCTTCCCTGGTTTTACTGAGATATCTTTTCACATTTTTATTGGCATGCAAACATCTTTTAAGAAATGTCTATTCAGATTCTTTGTCCATTTTTAAATTGACTTGTCTTCTTACAGAGTGACGTGTGTGTGTGCACGTGTGTATTCTGGATATAAGACCCTTCTAAAATATATACTTTTCAAAATTTTCTCCTATCCTTGACTTCTCACTTTCCTGATAGAATTGTTTGCAGCATAAAAGATTTTAATTTTGATGTAGTCAAGCTTATCTATTTTTTTTCCTTTTGTTGCTGTGTTTTTGGTGTTGTATCTAAAAATGCCTAACCCAAGGTCCTGAAGATTTACTTCTGTAATTTCTTCTAAAAGTTAAGAATTCAAAATCTAAATCTTTAGATTCAACTTTCACATTTAGATATTTAATACATTTTTAAAAAAAGATTTTATTTATTTGATAGAGAGTCAACGAGAGAGGGAATACAAGCAGGAGGAGTGGGAGAGGGAGAATCAGGCTCCCTGCTGAGCAGGAGCTCGAAGTGGGGCTCAATCCTAGGAACCTGGGATCACGACCAGAGCTGAAGGCAGACACTTAATGACTGAGCCACCCAGGTGCCCCATTTAATCCATTTTGAATTAATTCCTCTGTATGGTGTGAGGTAAGGCTCCAACTTCATTCTTTTGCACATGGATATCTGGTTCCAGCACCATTTGTTGAGAAAACTCTCCATTCCCCATTAGTCTTGGCACCTTTGTTGAAAACGATTTGACTGTAAATTAAAGGGTTTACTTCTGGACTGTCAATTCAATTGCCTTGACCTATATGTCTTATCTTTTTGCCAGTACCACGTGGTCTTGATTATGATAATTTTGTAGCAAGTTGTAAAATAAAGTGTGAGTCTTCTAACTTTGTTCTTCTTTTTCAAGAATGTCTTGGCTATTGTGGGTCTCTTGCCTTTCCAAATGAATTCTAGGATTAGCTTGTCAGCTGTTGCAAAAAATCAAGCTGGGATTTTGATATTGCTTTGGATTTGTAGGTGACTTTGTGGGGTATTACTATCTGACCCATAAACATGTGGTAAGTTTCCATTTATTTAGATATTTAATTTTTTTTCCACTATGTTCTGTGATTTTCAGTGTATAAGTTTTGCACTACTTTTGTTAAATTTATCCTTAAGTATTTTATTTTTTTGATGCTATTGTAAGTATAATTATTTTTTACTATAATTTCAGAGTGTTCATTGATAGTTTATAGAACCAACTGATTTTTGTATATTGATCTTGTATCCTGCAATCCTGCTGAACTTGTTTATTGGTTCTAATAGTTTTTTAATGGATTTTGAGTATTTTCTATTTACGAGATCATGGCATTTGCAAATAAAGATAATTTTACTTTTTCCTTTCCCATATGAATAACTTTTTACTTCTTTCATAATTGTCCTGGCTAGACCTCTAGTACAATGTTGAATAGAAGTAGTGAGTGCAGACATCTTTGTCTTATTCCTGATCTTCGGATCATTATTCATTTGTATGGTAAGACTACGTTTAGCTTTATACAAAAATGCCAAATGGTTTTCCAAAGTGGTTGTATCATTTTTGCATTCTCACCAGCAGTGAACGAGAATTTCTGTTGTTTCACATCCTCACCAGCAATTTGAATTGTCAGATTTGAGGATTTTAGGAGTTTCACAGGTGTTTGTTGGTATCACACTGTTAATCCAACCTTTGGTAGAACATATTGTTTTGCCTACTCTGACATTTTATGCTGCCTTCCCCTTGGGAACTTACATTTGGGCTTTTGGGTATAATCTATGTAATAATAAGCTCCTTACTATCTCCAGATTTCTTTCTTCCATTTAAAAAAATTAATTGATTAGGTTTTATTATCTTATTTTAATTTTATTTTAAAAATATATTTATTTGTTTGTTTGTTTGCCTTCTCCAGATTTCTTGGTGGAAAAAGAGCTAGCTGCAGCCTTAAATACAGCTTTAAGTGCATTGCTGATAAGGTTGCTACAGTGGCGGGGCAGGGTGGGGGAAAAAGGATGCTACAGCATTTCTGTATAATAAATGGGGCCTCTAAAGCTAGTACTTCCTCACTTCCAGCCCTCAAACTGCACAGTCTTGAAGGTGCAATTCTAAGTTCTTGCTGGCAATTGGCTGGCCTGAGCTACGATGCCCAGAGAACTAAACTGCTCAAGGAACTGAAATGCAGTTTGCTCAAAACAACTTATGAACCCTTTTCAATCCATTTCTGCCAGGAATTCAAAATGCTGTCTCAGCCCAATCACATAGTATGATTCAGTTGCCACCCACCCACATGGAGCTGGGCAAATGCTTGGCCTTGAGGGGGCCTCTGGGAGCTCACCAGTTCTCTCATCATTTTGTCTCCGACCAGCTGGCCACATCCACATGGCAGTCCTGGGTGACATACTACTAGAGTTCATTCTGGATACCCCCACTTAAGTATATATTTATTACAAAATAAAACACAGAAAAGCACACAGGCATGTAGAATAATTGTTTTTTTTTTAAAGATTTTATTTATTTATTTGAGAGAGAGAATGAGAGAAAGCAAGAGAGTGTGAGAGGGGGAGGGTCAGAGGGAGAAGCAGACTCCCCGCCAAGCAGAGAGCCCGATGTGGGACTTGATCCTGGGACTCCAGGATCATGACCTGAGCCGAAGGGAGACGCTTCACCAACTGAGCCACCTAGGCGCCCCAGACATGTAGAATAGTGAATTATTATAAGGTCACATTTTCATAACGACCATCCAGGTGAAGAAATAGTACTTTGTCACAGCCACTCCAGAAGTCCCTCCATGTCTACAGTCCTGATCTTTATAGTAATCGTTTCCTCATACATCTTCATGGCTTCCTTATGTAAGGGTGCACCCTCAGACACTCTAGTTGAGGCTTGCTCTTTAAACAATTATTGATTCATCTTTTAAATCTCTTTTCATTTACCACTCCACTCTTCATCCCTTTCTTTTCCTTATAATTTGCTTTTGAAGAACACGGTCAATTTGACCTACAGTTTGAATTTTGCTGACGGCACATTTGTGGAACATTTCAACATGCATTCTGTCCTCAGCTTTTCTTGAAAATAGCTAGATCCAAGAGGTTTGACCAGACTTAGGTCAGATTTCCTTTGCAAGATTACAAGCAGTGCTGAGTTCTTTCATCAGCAGAGACATAGTGTCTGGTTGTGTTTCTTTTTGCAATATTAGCAGCTGTTGATTCTCACTGCCTAAATCAATTAATTCATTGAGCCTTGCAAATGGTGATAATCTAATTCCATCATTTTATTTCCATTTATTAGTTGCAAGAATTTGATAAAGAGATGCTTCCCTGGTGTACTATTTGGTTATCTAGAGGTACAGTTTCTACAGGAAAATCAGGATATACGTTTGATTCTTTCCCTTTATTTACCAGTTTTCAGATGATGACTTGGTTCCTGACACCTTTCAAGGTGGCTGGTTTTAAAATATCCAAATGAATTTAGTTTACATAAAGTAAACACACTTTCTGGGTTTTAATCCGTTACATTTTTTACTGTGGTAACATATACATAAAATTTAGCATTTTAACCATTTTGAAGTGCACAGTTCTGTGGCATTAAGTCTCCATTCCATTTTTTCTTACTGAAGTTCAGAGTCTCAAGCGTTGCATTAGAAAAAACACACAAAACAAATCTTTCAATATTTCTTAGTCCAGAGCCCTTTGAATGAAATTAGGAGAACCCTATTCTCAAATTTGCCTTCCTCTTATATCTCTGCTTTCCAATCACCATAAGGCAAACATGAGCCAAAGTGAGAAGTGAAACTCCCCACCTCACAGATGCTGTCTGTGCAATGTCACAAGTTATGACTCACGTTTAGTCCAGAAAATGTCACCAGAGTCAACGGGAGGAGACAGGCTCTATGAAGTGTGCTGTGGTTGAAGTTTTAAAATCAATACAGTTTAAACATGGATGATGTTGAGATCTGAGCTGAATTTCTTCTGCCCTGCATATAGATTTATTAAGATTCATCACTGGATTTTTTAATGTATGAAAATATTTGAGTTTCTAATATTTGAATTTTTTTACATTGAAAAATATGTGCATGTAGAGCTTTCCCTTTTGAACTTTAACCCAGACTTCAGCAGCTGAGTGGACAACTGCAGAAAACTTGCATAATAACAGCTGAATGGACAAGTTGTCCTAACTTTTATCCATTTCCCTTGCTTTGAGCCAGTCAATTACCTATTTTTATTTTGCCCATCTTCCTTTTGGGCTTACCCACTCAGCTGGACATGGTTGGGAATCTAGCCAGTAAGTGTACAGGAAAATGTGAGAAAATTTTTTCTAAAGTCTGTAGGTAAAGTTTTCATAAAGAAATCAAAGTTCATATATAAATGAATTTCAGAAAAGTGGAAACAATATCCCTGAGAGCCCATGGATAACTGTGTTGGACATAAATCCTGCATCAGCCACCATCCCAAAATACTTTAAAAATTACCATACCTCCTACCCCAGTGCTGAGGTACCAATGTCTTAACAAATACTGGAGGAAAATGCTTACTTGGAATAACAGTGACAGAAGATTGATGACCATGTCAAGTATAATGGTATTTTCAAATCTATTTATTGACAATAAAGAGTAAATAAAAATGATTAATTTATTCATTTGACAAATATTTCTGAAGTTCCAATTAAATAGAAGCCCTGTGCCTAGCACTGGGAGCATGGCTATGAAAGGTCCTCATGTATCCAATGGTTAAGAGGCAGACGCGACTGGGGCACCTGGCTGGCTCAGTTGGTTAGGCGTCTGGTTCTTGATTTTGGCTCAGGTCATGACCTCAGGGTTGTGAGATCGAGCCCGGCACTGGCTCCTTGCTGGTTGTGGAGCCTGGTTGGGATTCTCCCTCTCCCTCTGCCCCTCCCCACCTCTCTCTCGCTAAAAAAAAAAATTAAAAGAAAGAGGGAGAAGTGACTGCTGTCAAGAACTGTGAAGAGTCTGAGATGGATAAAGCAAATGAGGTATGTATACAACAGAATGCTAGTTGGCAAAAAAATGAAAGAAATCCTGCCATTTGTGACAACATGAATGGACCTTGAAGGCATTATGCTAAGTGAACTAAGTCAGAGGTGAAAGACAAATACTGTATGATTTCATTTATATGTAGAATCCAAAACAACAACAGCAAACAAAAAATCCAGCTCATAGAAAATGAGATCAGATTTATGGTTATCAAAGGTAGAGGGGTGAGGGTGGGGGAATTGGATGATGGTGGTCAAAAGGTACAAATTTTCAGTTATAAAATGAATAAACACTGGGCATACAATATACAATATGATGACTATTGTTAATGCTACTGTATGGTATATTGGAAAGTTGCTAAGAGAGTAGATCCTAAAAGTTCTCATGGCAAGGAAAAAAAGGCTTTTTCTTTTAATTTTCATTTTATTTTTTAAAAAGATTTTATTTGTTTATTTGACAGAGATCATAAGTAGGCAGAGAGGCAGGCAGAGAGAGAGAGAGGGAGAAGCAGGCTGTCTGCTGAGCAGAGCCCGATGCGGGGCTTGATCCCAGGATCTTGGGATCATGACCTGAGCCGAAGGCAGAAGCCTCAACCCACTCAGACACCCAGGCGCCCCTGGTTTGTTTGTTTGTTTGTTTGTTTTAATAACCATATGAATAATTAAACTTATGGTGGTAATCATTTTGTAATATATGTATGTCAAGTCATTACGCTAGACACTTTAAACTTACACAATGCTATATGTCAATTATATCTCAATAAATCTGAAAAAAATTGAAAAAAAAGAGAACTAAACAGTCTGAGATTTTACCTTATTAACTTGCCACAGTTTTTTGGATGCTGGCAAGAGACATGTGACTTCTGGGTCAAAGACAAAGGATTTTGTTATTCATGGCACAGCAAGCCACATTAGCATGAGTGTATTTGCACCGGTTCCCTTTGCCTCTAAAGTCTGACGAGGGTGATGGGTGATGTGGTGATGTGGTGATGTGGTGATGTGGATGCCTGCACTTACAGTGGATGGCGTTACGGGAGAAAAACTCTAGGTTAGGGAATTTGAATCTTTTATAAGAGATGGTAAGCATTCTTGCCCTTTGCTCTGGAGGGAATACCATCTCTATCTTCTAAGCCTGCTAGCTATACAAACAGCTATGAAAACATCTATGGGCCAAGACAAGGCCAGCCTAGATCAGCCAATAGGCAAACACTCTCAGGCATGTGAATGAGCCTTGCCAAGACTAGCAGGGTTGCCTAGCTGGCCTCCAGCTGACTGCAGACATGTGAGCAATAAGCACTGTTATATATCACTGAGGTTCCATGGTTCTTTGTTACACAGTATTATTGTAGCAATAAACAACTGACACCATCACCAATGTCTTCTTAACCCCCAAATCTAATTTATCTTTCCCACTGTAACCAGAGCTCTCCTGAAATACAGATCTTATCGGGGCACACTCCTGCCAAAAAGCCTTCAACAGACTGCAACCTAGACATGGAATCCAAAGTTTTGCTGGTCTGGTTCCCATTTTCATTTTTTACTTCACCTTTCACCTTGCTTCCCTCCCATCCTCTTTCTTGCTTCTGGCATTCCACTCATATAGACCACACAAATTTCTTTGCACTTAAAGAAATAAAAACATTCTTTAGAATATTTTTTAAGATGATAAGTGTTACTCATTTTAGTAAATCTGGGAAATACAGAAAATTACAAAGAGCATCACCCAAGGCAACCTTTCTCCGGGTCTTTTTGAATATATGGTGCATGCTAATATCAGACCCTTTTAAAATTATTATTCTCACTAGGTGTGAAGCTATTTCCTATTTAGAAAATTTGGAGAAATAAAAACCATTACCACCAATAATAGCATTAAGAGACAAATGAGCACTTAAAAGTAATACAGTATAGACAATGGGTTAATATTTTTTTTTAAAGATTTTATTTATTTATTTGACAGAGATCACAAGTAGGTAGAGAGGCAGGCAGAGAGAGAGGGAAGCAGGCTCCCCGCTGAGCAGAGAGCCTGATGTGGGGCTCGATCCCAGGACCCTGGGATCATGACCTGAGCTGAAGGCAAAGGCTTTAACCCACTGAGCCACCCAGGCTCCCCTGGGTTAATATTTTTTATCACATAAAGAGTTCATACAAATCGACGAAAAAGTGCATATCCATTAATAAAAAAGGGGAAAACAGGAACAGGTGATTCCGGAATAAAGAGAAGCGGCCAAAACCCAAACCCAAACAAACCAAACACATGTTCAACTTTAAAGGGTGCAAGTGTGATGCCTGGGTGGCTCAGACAGTTAAGCATCTGCCTCCGGCTCAGGTCATGATCTCAGGATTCTGAGACCAAGCCCTGTGTCAAGCTCCCTGCTCAGCAGGGACTCTGCTTCTCCCTCTCCCTCTGCCTCTTGTCCCTGCTCAGGTTCATGCTCTGTCTCTGTTTCTCTCTCTCGAATAAAAAAATAAAATCTTAAAAAAAACAATAAAAGTTGCAAGTTAAAAAGAAAAATGACCCACAATTTTTGGCTTATAAGATTAGCTAAGTTAAAAAAAAATAACTCTGAGTGTTAGCAACTATATGACTCTTGTGCTTTGCTGGTGTACATGTAAATTGTTATAATCTTTCTAGAGGGCAACATAGCACTGTTTGTCAAAAGACATAAAATTCTGACTCTTTGATCCTACAATTCTACCTCTAGGAATTTATCTTAAAGGAATAATCAGACATATATGTGTAGAATTATGTTCATTGTAAGGCTGTGTAATAGAAAGCAAGTAGAAATAAAATGGCACTGGCATGAAAATAGACACATAGACCAATGGGATAAAGTCAAGAGTGCAGAAATAAACCATAGCATATACAGACAACTAACTTTTGAGAAGGGTATCAAGAATATACAATGGCGGAAGATTAGTCTCTTCAAAAATGGTGTGGGGAAAATTAGATATTCACATGCAAAGGAATGAAATTGGAGGGTGGCACCTAGGTGTCTCAGTTAGTTGAGGATCTGCCTTCAGCTCAGGTCGTGATGGGATCCACCCCATAATTGGGATCCCTGCTCAGTGGGGAGCCTGTTTCTCCCTCTCCTGCTCCCCCTGCTTGTGCTCTCTCTGTCAAATAAATAAATAAAATCTCCAAAAAAAAAAAAAGAATGAAATTGGACTCTTACACTATACACAATAATCAACTCAAAATGGATTAAAAACTTAAACATAAGACTTGAAACCTTAAAACTTCTAGAAGAAAATATAGAAAAAAAAGCTCTTTGCTATTGGTTGGCAATAATTTTTTTTGGATATGACATCAAAAGTTCAGACAACAAAAGCAAAAATCTACAAGCGGGACATCAAACTAAAAAGCTTCTCCTCAGAAAAGTAAACAACAAAATGAAAAGGCAACCTACAGATGGGGAGAAAATGTTTGTGAGCCATCTATCTGATGATGGGTTAATATCTAAAAAATATAAGGGACTCATACAACTCAACAGCAAAAAAACTCCAACAACCCGATTAAAATGGGCAAAGGATCTACATAGACATTTTCCCAAAGAAGACATACAAATGACCAATGTATATGAAAAGGTGCTCACCATTACTAATCATCAGGGAAATGCAAATCAAGAACACAATGAGTTATAACCTCATGCCTATTAGAATGGCAATTATCAAAAAGATAATTGGTTGGTGTGGATGGGGAGAGAAAGGAACCCTTGTGCACTGTTGGTGGGAATGTAAGCTGGTGCACCCACCATGTAAAACAGTATGGAGGTTCCTCAAAAAATTAAAAATAGAGCTATCATATGATCCAGTAATTCCACTACTGGGTATATATATCTAAAGAAAATGAAATCAGTATCTCACAGATATATCTGTACTCCCATGTTCAAAGCAACATTATTCACAATAGCCAAGATATGGAAACAGCCTAAGTGTCCATTGAAGGGTGGAGAGTAGTATGTATGTGTACACACACACACACACACACACGCACACACAATGGAATATCATTCAGCCTTTAAATAGAAGATCTTGCTATTGGTGACAACAAGGAGAAACCTGGAAAACATGCTAAGTGAAATAAGCCAGACATACTGCATGATCTCACTTGTGTGTGGAATCTTAAAAAGTTGAATTAATGGAAGCAGAAAGTAGAATAGTAATCACCAGGGGTGGGACTTGAGGAAAATGAGGAGATGTTGGTCAAAGGGTACGAAGTTGCAGTTATGTAGGATCTAACATAGAGTATGATGACTATAGCTAGTAATAGTGTATTATATACTAGAAATTTGCTAAGAGAGTAGATTTCAGGTGCTCTCACCATGCTTGCACACACATACTGACCCCCCCATGGAAATTATGTGAGGAGATAGATATGTTAATTAGCTTGGCTACAGTAATCATTTCACTATGTATATATGCATCATATATACAGTGGGAATAGCAGCGGGAGGGTTGTCAATGTCACACTAAAAGGAGGGCGTGTGGATGGGATACATATATTAATGCAGCCTTACCAGGAAAATATAATCTGTTGCACTTCCCAAATTTCTACAGGAATTCTCTTGGATCTATGTTTGTAAAAGAGATCAAATTCTCAGAGGACTTCCTTTTTTTTTTTTTTTTTACCCTCCACCTTCCCCTCCCTCTCTCTTGTCCTTCCTTTCAGTTACAAACAGCACAACTATCAGTGAGTTATTATTTCACGGAGTGAAATCTTGCCAGCAGGATCATTTTGGTGGTTTGCCTGGTGGTCCCTAAAGAATTTTATTTTTGCTCTGTTTACACTTTATTTTCCACATTGCCACAAGAAGGCTGGCTTTTCAAACAATTTTTCATTATATCTTATGCAATTATTTTCATGAAAGATTTTATACCATTAAAAACATTAGAATCGGGACCAAGTTTTTATTGAACAGGAACTTGAACATGCTCACGATGTACCAGGCACTGTTTCAAGCAGGCCCTTTACAAATAGCAACTTGCTTAACCTTCATAACATTATTCTCATTCTGTCGAAAGGAAACTGAAACACAGAGAAGTAACTCACCCAAGGTCACGAAGCTATCACACGGCCGAGCCAGGCATCAAACCAGGGCATCTGCCACTGGAGCCCATGGTCTTAACTACCATGTTATGCTGCCTCTCTATCACTGCTCTCCTCCACTGACCCTCTATTTACTTGAGCAATAAGGGATATAGAGCCTCTGGAAAAAAACGGGAACTCTCAGATATACAAAATAACGTGAAGCTAAGGAAACAGGCCTGGATGTCTGGGCTGGGCCTGGGTCGCAGGGGTTTTTATAAGTCCCAGTCCCGCCCTTGCCCCTCTCAGAGCAAGCTCACTGGGAGCAGTACCTCCCAGCCCTCCCCAGACTGCCCTCCCGCTAGTTTTACCACTCCTGAACAGCTCTCTGCCCCAGAGTGACAGACTAGGAAGAGGGACAGTCCTTTGGTACATCTACTGTGGTGAAATATACAAGAAGTTCAAAGCATTTTGTTGGTATTTTGTAATGTTTTTCTCACAGAACTTTTGTAATGGGGTATTGTTGCCTCCTTATTGCAGCTGGAGGGAGACAAGGAGATTTCAAGTGACTTCCCAACATCACACGGTCAAAGGACTTCTGAGAAGTGAACAAACTTCTGCAGACAAGAGGCCTCTGACTTTTACCACTGCGGAGTAATCTCCTCTGAACAGCCTCTCCCTACAATATCAGGTTTCTTCAGCTGAGTACTTAGAAGGCTGCTGGCAAGTCTAATCACCTGGGACATCTTAATAACCGAAGTTACATTTGATGGAAAAACTCATAAAGAAGCTGTGGGTGATGGAGGGCATCTCATCAGAAGCCTGGCTCCAAATATGTGTGATGCCACATTTTCGGAATTCTGCAATGAGAATGCAGAAATATTTCAATTGAAGTATCAGAGGTTTAGCTGGTTCTTTTAATAGAGTGTTCTCAAAGGAGAAACAAATGTTTTCCAAGAAGAAACACGTTCTCCATTAGCTGAGAAGCACCATATATTCAAAACAGTAAACGAAGTATTTGTTATTGGTATAAACAAAGACATAAAGTGGATACTCAAGCATACTTTCAGGAAGCCAGGGGCAAAGTGGAGAAAGAGAACTAGGAAAGAGAAGGTTTAAAAAATGATGCTGTTTTCAGGGCGCCTGGGTGGCTCAGTCGTTAAGCATCTGCCTTCTGCTCAGGTCATGTTCCCAGGGTCCTGGTATTGGGCTCCCCACTCAGCGGGAAGCCTGCTTCTCCTTCTCCCACTCCCCCTGCTTGTGTTCCCTCTCTTGCTGTGCCTCTCTCTGTCAAATAAATAAATAAAATTAAAAAAGAAAAAAAAAAAGAAAATGATGCTGTTTTTGTCTTGGACATTTGCCAGGGAAAGCCGGGTAATGAAGGATTAAAAACAAAACAAAACAAAAAGGAAACAAGCGTAGGGAAAATCCTGCAAGGAATGAACTGCTGGCTATGTGGTCACTAGAACTGAACCCATCCAGATCTTGTTGTGGGTGGGAGTGGGGGCACGAGGACAGCAGGCCGGGGTCAAACTCAGGGTACAAAACAACAGCAAATAAATGAGGGCAGAGGAAAAGATGAATAAGGAGCAAGAATAGAAAGAGGAAAGGAAGCTCATTTAACCGGAAATCGACCAAAATAGACATGTACAGTGTCATTTGAAGGGAAAGGGGGAGACAGGGCCATTAACACTATCAGAGCAGAAGAACGTGAGGAGATGATTTTGTTTTATTTTATTTTATTTTTTATTTTAAGATTTGTTTATTTATTTTTTTAAATTTAATTGACAGACAGAGATCACAAGTAGGCAGAGAGGCAGGCAGAGAGAGAGGAGGAAGCAGGCTCCTTGCTGAGCAGAGAGCCCGATGTGGGGCTTGATCCCAGGACCCTGGGATCATGACCTGAGCCAAAGGCAGAGGCTTTAACCCACTGAGCCACCCAGGCGCCCTGAGGAGATGATTTTATTTATTTTTTTTATTATTTTTTAAAGATTTTATTTATTTATTTGACAGACAGAGATCACAAGTAGGCAGAGAGGCAGGCAGAGAGAGAGGGAGAAGCAGGCTCCCCACTGAGCAGAGAGCCCGATGCGGGGCTCGATCCCAGGACCCTGAGATCATGACCTGAGCCGAAGGCAGAGGCTTTAACCCACTGAGCCACCCAGGCGCCCCGGAGATGATTTTAAATATGAAACAACAGAGGCCTTTCAAATTACCTGCAAATTCTGTCTCTGTGAGTTACATAGGACAGATGCTCTGGATGTTGTCATAGAAACGATTGGCTTCTATGCTTTTCCATCCCAGAAGCTAGCCGCCTTTCAAGACCAGTGGGCAGTATCCTGATTGCCATTTTTCAAGTGTTCCAAAGGCTTAGGGTGGTGGTCAGTGGGGCAGGGAGCAGAGAGGATGTGCAAGACCACCAAGAAGGCATTGGGATGGATGGGTGGCTTGGGGGGCAAGAATATGTGACCATCTGGCTGCAAATGTCTGCCTTGCCGGGTCTCAAAGAACTTCATCCCCTACTGCTAGGGTTGCTTGATGTCCATCTGTTGGTGCAGCCTTCCTTAAACTTGGGGACAAATTCTGGCTTTAGGCTGGACTGTCTCAGGAACCTCAGCCCCGTATGCAGGGACTCAGGTGAGGGCAAGGGCAAAGGCAAAGCATCCTGGCTGTTTATGTCATTTCGATCTTGGGCTTTTTATCTCTCTTAACTGGAAGCTATAGTTCTGTTGACCCTCTCCTGGTCTTGGATTTGTCCTCTGTATTTAGGGCCCACCTTGGACAACTTTTTGGTTCCTAAAACCCTCTGAGGCTGGGGACTCTTAGTCTTGGTAGGCCCCCTCACAGAATCCAGAGTTGTGCTCGAATCCCTTCTCAGTGATTGGCACCAAATACTGGGGACAGATGACTATCATCTTGGCTCTCTAAGAATCACCTAAGCCTAGATTCCCTTCACATGCTCTGAGCACCTGTAGGGACATTTTGTTCCTCCAAGTGTGTCCTTTGTAATGCTGTGTAGATCACATGGTCAGCTGTGCTTTGCCATAGCTGTCAGATGCCATAGCTGTCTGCTACATTGGACTGTTCTTATCCTAGAAGCTGGGTCTGCACCCCAAGTCCTTACAGCTGAGTCTGTCCCATGAGCATCTGTGCCATTCCAGGGAGAGAGGGGACAGTTTGAGCTATCAGGCTAGATTCTGCCCCATCTCAATGTAGCCAATCTGGACATTCTCAGGCTTCTTGGACCTTAAAAAAAATATACTATATTTAATCTATTTATATAGCTTGTTTCAGTATCCTTAAAAATATTTTACTAATAAGGTTGTCTATTTAGCTACACTAGAGCCAAAAAGAGACTAGGGAAAACACATTTAGAATTCAGAGATGTGGCAAACACTGCCAGTGCTCCACTCACAGCCCCTTGGCACTCACTTCCGACCCAAGACTAAGGCTTCTGACAGCAAGCACCTGTGACTCAGCCTGTGTACTTTCTCTCAGCTGTGGGCAGGGCAAGCAGGAAATGCCAGCGAGTCAACGCCCCAGAGAGCAGCTCTCAGCCAAAGATGAATTAGAGTTTAGGATAAACACCCCCAGCTTCCTTTTTTTATTGTGAGGGAGTAACTTGACCACCCCAAAGTGTGTTCTGTGCTGTCTCCCAGAGTTCTCCAGTGGGATAGAGCCTCGGTTGCCCATACCCATAAAGTGGTCAAGAGCTCACATTTTTTTGGCTTCCTTCTCTTCCCCATTTCACTTTCCTACTCTACTACAGATGCTTTCCAAGATCACCTCTCCCTTGCCCCCTATATTTGTGCTCGAATCCATCTTGGGGTCTGCTTCTGGGGGAGTCCAAACTAAGACAAGCGGTCTCATATTCAAGGTTGAGGAATTATTTGTATTCCTGAGAGGCCACGCAAGCTTTGAACCCTAACATGATATTATACTTTCTGTAATACATTATGAGAGGAAAAAGTGCCAAGGCTCCTGTGAACAGCACTTCCTAACAGGGTCACATGGGCTCTGCTGGCCTTTGAGACGTTATTGTAAGATATGGGGGTCAAATATGCTTAGGTTGAGCAAAACTGAGCAGGTTTCTTCACTTCAGTACTCCTACAATCTTTAGGAAATTAATGGGCCTTTGTAAGTTACAGAAGTGTAGGCTACAGGCTTCCCACACTTAGTTGATCTTAGATCTTTTCCTCCAGAAGTCCTTTTAACACCTGGCAGGAGGCTGGTATCACAGAGAACACAGTTTAAGAAAGGTCTTTTTGCCTAAGCTATAGAATTGAAACATAATATTGAGAAGTATATGAGGCAAGTTTTTCTGGTGGTGAGAATGCTGCATTTTAGGGTACCTGGATTTTTCTTTCATGTCTTAGCCAACTAAAGGGACAGCCATCTATGGGCTGAGCTCAGATGTTAATATTTTTTCTACACAGAAAACCAGCTATTTACTTTGTATGATGTGAACATTCAATGAGAAGAGAGGCAGAGAAAGTTATTCCTCGAACTGTGGTCCTCTTCCCCCTCCCAGCCAGGATGGTATCAGTGGAGGCCTAATGGGGAGCCTCAACTCCCATCCCTGCTAGAAGTAACAAAGGGCCCCTCCTCACCCCAGAGTCAACATTAACTGAGTGGAGAATGTGGATGTGTAGGCCTACCTGGCAGTAACAAGGTGACATACTCCATTCTCTGACCGGAGTGGTGCCAGAGGAGGCCTGTTAAAACACACAGTTTAAATAAAATCCCAAATCTCATAAAATAGGTTTCAGTAGGGGTACCTGGGTGGCTCAGTCAGTTAAGGGTCTGCTTTCAGCTCAGGTCATGATACCAGAGTCCTGGGATCGACCCCTGCATCAGGCTCCCTGCCCAGTGGGGAGCCTGATTCTCCCTCTCCCACTGCCGCTCCCCCTGCTTGTGCTCTCTCTCTCTCTCTCTCTGTCAGATAAAAAAATTTAAAAAGATCCCTTTTACGAAGATGGCGCCGAAAGCTAAGAAGGAAGCCCCTGCCCCTCCCAAAGCCAAAGCCAAAGCCAAAGCAAAGGCTTTGAAGGCCAAGAAAGTGGTGCTGAAAGGCATCCACAGTCACAAAAAAAAGAAGATCCGCACATCACCTACGTTCCGACGACCCAAGACCCTGCGTCTCCGAAGGCAGCCCAAATACCCTCGAAAGAGTGCCCCCAGGAGAAACAAGCTTGATCACTATGCCATCATCAAGTTCCCCCTGACTACTGAGTCAGCCATGAAGAAAATAGAAGACAACAACACACTTGTGTTCATTGTGTATGTCAAGGCCAACAAGCACCAGATCAAACAGGCTGTGAAGAAGCTCTATGACGTTGATGTAGCCAAGATCAACACCTTAATCAGGCCTGATGGAGAGAAGAAGGCATACGTTCGACTGGCCCTTGACTATGATGCTTTGGATGTTGCCAACAAAATTGGGATCATCTAAACTGAGTCCAGCTAGCTAAATCTAAATACAGTTTTTTCATGATAAAAAAAAAATAGGTTTCAATATAAAGTCACTTATACCAAGACCCATGAAGATCTCACTTGAAAAAGATAACAGATGTCACCAAAATGACAAAGATATTAGAATTACCTGGCATGAATTTTAAAGCAGCCATCATAAGAATGCTTCAATTAGTAATTATTAACATGCTTGAAACAAATGAAAAAGTAGAGTCTCGTTAAAGAAATGGAAAGTCTTAGCAAAGAATTAAAGATACAAAGAATCATTAAATGGAATTTTTAGATCTGAAAAATTACAAACTGAAGTAAAAACTACATTGAAAGGGCTCACAGCAGAATAGAAAGGAGAAAGAAAAAATCATGACCTTAAAGATATAACATAGAAATTATACACGAGAGGGAAAGAGACTGAACAAAAAAGAACAGAGCTTCAGGGATACATAGGAGTACAATAAAAGATCTAATTCTTGTCATCAGGGTCCCAAAAGGAGGGGGGGAAAGTATTCAAAGAACGAATGGTGACAAATTTTCTCAAGTTAGGCAAAAGACCTACAGATTCAAAAGCTAAATGAATCTCAAACAGGATAAATCTCAAGAAATCTACACCAAGACAGGTCATAGTCGAACTTCTGAAAACTAAAGACAAAGAAAAATTGTTGAAAGCAGCTAGAGATAAATGACACATTATGTATAGGGGAAAAACTAAACTACGGATTTTCATTAGAAACTGTGGAGGCCAGAAAGTAGCAGAACAGCATTTTTAAGTGCTTACAGAAAATAACTGTCACCTCTCAATTCTATATGCACTGAAAATATACTTCAGGAATTAAGGGTAAAAACAAGACATTCTCAGGGGAAGGAAAACCAAAAGAATTTGTTGCCAGCAGACCAACCCTAAAGAATGGCTAAAGGAATTTCCCTAAACACAAAGTGAGTGATAAAAGAAGAAATCTTGGAACATCAAGAAGAAAGAATGAACAAAGGAAAGGGCAAAAATCTGAGTAAATTCATTCTCCTTTTGAGTCTCATACATTATGTTTGATAGGTTTTTTTCCCCAAAGATTTTATTTATTTATTTGAGAGAAAAAGAGAGAGGGTGAGAGAGAGCATGAGAGGGGAGGGGGTAAGAGGGAGAAGCAGACTCCCTGCTGTGCAGGGAGCTGGAGGGACCATGACCTGAGCCAAAGGTAGTTGACCAAACAGCTGAGCCACCCAGGCGCCCCTATATTTGATAGTTGAAGCAAGAATTATAACACTGTCTTATATGGTTCCAAATGTATATAAAGGAGGGGCTGCCTGTGTGGCTCAGTTGGTTAAGTGTCTGACTTTGGCTCAGGTCATGATCTCAGGGTCTTGGGATCAAGCCATGCACTGGGCTCCCATCTCAGCCAGGAGTCTCAGCTTGTCCTTCTCCTGCTGCCCGCCCCTGCCCCTGCTCATGCTCTCTCACTCTCTTTCTCAAATAAATAAATATGTAAAGGAAATGTATGTAAAGGAAATATTTATTATAAAGGAAATATTTAAGACAATTATAAATTGGGAATTGTAAAGGAAATATTTAAGACAATTATAAATTGGGAAGGGTAAAGGGACACAAAAGGTAAGGTTTCTATACTTCACTCAAACTGGTAAAATGATGACACTGGTAGACTGTGATAATAAATATGCTTACATATATATTAGCATTACCTAGAAAAACCAGTAAGAAAATTATACAAGGAAATACATTCAAAAACACTACTGAGGGGGCGCCTGGGTGGCTCAGTGGGTTGAGCCTCTGCTTTCGGCTCAGGTTATGATCTCAGGGTCCTGGGATCGAGCCCCACATCGGGCTCTCTGCTCAGCAGGGAGCCTACTTCCCCCCCTCTCTCTGCCTGTCTCTCTGCCTACTTGTGATCTCTGTCTGTCAAAAAATAAATAAAATCTTAAAAAAAATACCATTGAGAAATCAAAATACAATTCTAAAAATATTCTAGTAACCCAGAGGAAGGCAGGACAAAGAAAACAGAGAAATAAAAAGCAGAAAATAAAGAGAAAAACAAAAAATTAAATAAATAAAAAGACAGATTTAAGCTTTTTCATATCAATAATTACATTGAATTTAAATGGCCTAAATATACCAACTACAAGACAAAGAGTG
Organism: Martes martes; assembly: GCF_963455335.1. Lineage (NCBI taxonomy): Eukaryota > Metazoa > Chordata > Mammalia > Carnivora > Mustelidae > Martes > Martes martes. The sequence continues at coordinate 34,424,637 of NC_137897.1, read as the reverse complement.
ACAGAATGGATAAAAAAGACAAGATTCAATTATATGTTGTCTATAAAAAATACATATCAAATATGATATGGGTAGATTAAAAGTAAAAGAAAAAAATGGGAAAGCTATATAGTTCAAATATTAATCAAAAGAAAGCAGGAATAGCTATATTGATATCGGATAAAGTAGACTGTACAGCAAAGAAAGTTACTAGGCACAGAGTGATATTACATAATGATGAAAGGGTCAATACACCATGAAGACATAGCATTCCTAAAGGTGTATGTGCAGATGTATTTGATGAGAATCAAAAACTGATAGAACTACAGGAGAAATAGACAAGTCCACAATTATAGCTGGAGACTTCAACACTCCTTTCTCAACAATTAACGAACAACCAGACAGAAGATCAGCAAGGATACAGAAAAATGTAATACTACCATCAAATAATAGGATCTAATCACCATTTATAGAACACACCCTCATAAAAGAAGAATACACATGTGCCCATGGAACATATACCAAGATAGAATATGTCCTGGGTCATAAAATGAACCTCAACAAATTTAGATGAATTGACATCCTGTCTCTGATCACAGTATAATCAAACTAGATATCAATATCTGAAAGATGATAGGAAAATTTTCAAATATTCAGACACAAAACACAACACTACCAAATAATCCATGTGTTGAAACGGAAGACTCAAGTGAATATTTTATTTTATTTTAAATATTTTATTTATTTATTTTAGAGAGAGAGAGAAACAGAGAGAGAAAGAGAGAACAGGGGTGAGGGTCAGACAGAGAAGGAGAGAGAGAGAGAGAGAGAAAGGATCTCCAGTAGATTCCCTGCTGAGCATGGAGCCTGATACGGGGCTCGATCCCATAACCTGTGAGATCAGGACCTGAGCCAAAACTAAGAGTCGGACACTTAACCAATGAGCCACCCAGACGCCCCTCAAGTGAAATTTTAAAAAATGCCTTGAACTAAATGAAAACAGCAACAAAAATATACTGTCAAAATCTGTGGTACACATGATGTGATGAGCACTGGGTGTTATATGCAACTAATGAATCACTGAACAGTACATCAAAAACTAATGATGTACTATACCGTGGCTAACTGAACATAATAAAAAAAATCTGTGGGACACAACTAAACCAGCACTGAGAGGGAAATCTCAGCAGTAGAGGTGCTATAGGCCTACCTTAGAAAAGAGGAAAAGTCTTAAATCAATAATCTAAGCTCCCAGCTCAAGAAACTGGGAAAAAAAGAGCAAAGTACACCCAGAGCAAGTAGAACAAAGGAAATAATAAAAATAAGGACAGAAACGAAAGAAGTTGAAAACAGAAAGAAACAGGAGAGAAAATCAGTGAACCAAAAAGCTCATTGTTTGAAAAGACCAATAAAACCCGTGGTGATGGTTACGCAAATCTACACATGTAACAACATGACAAAGAACTATATAAGCACACTGTACCAATGTCAGTTTCCTGAGTTTTGGTATTGTGCTACAGTTATGATAAATGTAATCATCGGGGAAAACTGGGTAAAGGGCTCATGGGACCTCTCTGTACTATCTTTACAACTTCCTGTGAATCTATAATTATCTTAAAATAAAAGGTTAAAGAAATTGGAAAACATCTGTACAACTAAAAAATTATTTATGTTACAGTCTTACATAAATTCTTCACCGGAAAACTACAGGGTGCTAAGATAGCTTATAACAAATGGAGCATATTCCTTCATCTTTTCTTAATATTATACTGTTCTTTGCCTTCCAAATCCTGGTTACTTTCCTCTGAATGTTGTCTAATTTATCAGCATCCTTCTTAAATACTGAGGCCCAGAAGGCAACACCTGCTTTGGATGGGATATCACCTCCTGTGTTCTAAACATCACACTTTCATTAGTGCGGCCATGGTCTTTTCTGGTTTTGTAAGTAGCCATAGCACACATCCTTGTACCATTTTTGGTCTGGTAGTCACGCAAAACTTTCAGAGTCTTGCATAGGAAAAATATTTTCATCATTAGCATTTATGTAATACATTTATATAAACAGAAGATTTTTCATTGATCCTTGTAGGATTTCATCTTCTTGGATTCAACCCAGCAATGTCATAGCCATCAAAATAGTTTTCAAATGCTATTCCATTGCCTATCATTAAGGCTTTCTTCACATCGTGAGTAAGCTGCAGAAGTCAGTTATCTACGTGCCTTTCTATGGCTTCATCTTGGTCACCTTTACTGAGAATGTTGAGTAGGACAAGGTGCAATGGCCATGGAGGTATGCCACGCTGGTATTCAAGAAGGAACTTATCATTTACTGCATGGAATGCAGTTCACTGGTAGCCTTCACTGTTTATGCCTTCAGGCTCTGCTCAGCCTTCCTTTTTGAGTGTGGTTAAAAAAATAAATGTAACATGAGATTTACTCTCTTAACAAATATTTAAGTATAAAGTACAGCATTGTTAACTCTAAGTACATGTTGTACAGCAGATATCTAGAACTTTTTCATCTTCCATGACTGAAACGTGAATAGCAACCCCCCACTTTTACCTCTCCTCAGCCCTTGGCAACCACCATTCTACTTTCTGCTACAATGAGCCTGACCACTTTAGATACCTCATGTAAGTGGAATCATGCAGTATGTGTCCTTCTGTGACTGGCTTATTTCCGTAGCATAACTTCCTCAAGGTTCACCCATGTTGTAGCATGTGACAGTATTTCCTTCATTTTTGTGGTTGGATAATATTCCATTGTGTGTATATACCATTTTTTTCTTTATCCATTCATCTGTTGAAGGGCTTTTAGGTTGTTTCCACCTCTTGGCTATTGTGAATAATGTTTCAATGAACATGGGAGTGCAGCTATTCCTTTGAGATCCTGATTTCAATTTTTAAAAATAAATACCCAGAAGTGGAATTGCTAGATCATATGTAATTCTACTTTTAATTTTTTCAGGGACCGCCATACTGCTTTCCATAGTGGCTACTCTGTTTTACATTCCCACCACCAGTGTGCACAAGGGTTCCAATTACTCCACATCTTCACCAACTCTTGTTATTTTTCATTATTTATTTTTGTAATGGCCATTCTGATAGGTGTGAGGTGATATCTCACTGAAGTTTTTATTTACTTTTCCATAATGATTAGTGACGTTGAACATCTTGTCACACACCTGTTAGCCATTTGTTATTTGAGTCCTCCACCTATTTTAAATTCGGATCATTTGTTTTTTTGCTATTGCGTCATATGACTCACTTATATATTTTCGATATTAACTCTTTATCAGAGATATGGTTTGCAAATACTTCCTCTCATTCTGGAGGCTGACTTTTCATTCTGTTCATTGTTTCCTTTGCTGTGCAAAAGATTCTTAGTTTGATGAAGTTCCATTTGTCTATTTTTGTTTGTGTTGCCTGCACTTTTTAAAAAGATTTAATTTATTTATTAGAGAGAGAAAGAGAGAGAGAGCATGAGCAGGGGGAGGGACAGCAGAAGAAGGAGAAGCAGGCTCCCTACTGAGCACAGAGCTCGATGTGGGGCTCAATCCCAGGACCCTGAGATCATGACCTCAGCCAAAGGCAGATGCTTAACTGACTGAGCCACCCAGGCACCCTTTGCCTATACTTTTGATATCATTTCCAAGAAATCATTTCTAAGATCAATGTCAGGAAGATTTCCCCTTATGTTTTCTTCACAGTTTCAGGTCTTATGTTCAAATCTTTAATTCATTTTGAGTTGATTAACATGATGTAAGTATGCAGTATCATTCTTTTGCATGTAGATGTCCAGTTTTCCTAGCACTCGTTATTGAAGAGACTGTCATTTTCTCCTTGTATATTCTTTGCTCCCTTATCAAATAAGTTGACCATATATGAGAGAATTTATTTCTGGCTCTTGATTATATTCCACTGATCTATGTGTCTGTTTTTAATCTCTTAAATAAGAGAGTAAAACAGTTTTGTTTACTGTAGCTTTGTAATATATTTTGAAATTAGGAAGTGTGAGGCCTCCAGATTTATTTTTACTTCCCGAGATTGCTTTGGCTATTTGGGGTCCTTTGTGCTTCCATATGAATTTTAGGCAGTTTTACTTTTGTTTCTATAAAAATGCCATTGGAATTTTGATAGGAATTGCACTGGCTCTATAAGTGGGTTTGGGTAGTATGACCATTTTAACAATATTAATTCTTCCAATCGACTAACTCCCAATATCTTTTTTTTTTTTAAGATTTTATTTATTTGACAGAGGGAGAGATAGCCAGAGAGAGAACACAAGCAGGGGGGTGTGGGAGAGGAAGAAGCAGGCTTCCCGCAGAGCAGGGAGCCTGATGTGGGGCTTGATCCCAGGACCCCGGGATCATGACTTGAGCTGAAGGCAGATGCTTAACGACTGAGCCACCCAGGTGCCCCCACAATATCTTATTTTTATTAATTCGAAATATCTTTCCATTTTTTAAAAAAGATTTTATTTATTTGACAGACAGAGATCACAAGTAGGCAGAGAGGCAGGCAGAGAGAGGAGGGGAGGCAGGCTCCCTGCCGAGCAGAGAGCCCAAAGCAGGGCTCGATCCCAGGACCCTGAGATCGTGACCCGAGTTGAAGGCAGAGGCTTAACCCACTGAGCCACCCAGGCGCCCTCTTTCCATTTTTATGTTTCTTCTTCAATCTCTTTCATCAGTGTTTTGCAGTTTTCAGTTTTGTTGTCTATTCAATCTATTCCCATGTAGTTTATTCTTTTTGATGCTATTGTAAATGGGATATTTTTCTTAGTATCTTCTGCAGATAGTTTGTTCAACTAATTTTTCTGTTTATTTTCTTTGAGAAATAACTTCATAGAACTTCATAGAACTCATTTATTAGTTCTAATAGGGGTGTGTGTATGTGTGTGTGTGTGTGTGTGTAACCTTTAGGGTTTTCTACATATGAAATTGTGTCATCTGTGAACAGAAGTAATTTTACTCTGGCAAAGACTCCCAGTATTCTATTGAATAGAGGTGGTGAGAGTGGGCATCCTTGCTTTGCTCCCTATCTTGGAGGGAAAACTTGCAGTTTTCCATGTTGAGTATGATGTTAATTGTGTGCCTGTCATACATGGTCTTTATTATGTTGAGGTACATTACTTCTCTACCTAATTAGTTGAGTTTTATCAAGAAAGGATGTTGAATTTTGTTAAATGTTTTTTCTGTTTCTATTGAGATGATCACATGATTTTTATCCTTCATTATGTTAATGTGGCATATCTCATTAATTGATTTGTGTGTGCTGAATCATCCTTGCATCCCAGGGATAAATCCCACTTGATCATGGGGTATGGTCTTTTTAGTGTGCTGTTAAATTTTGTTTGCTAGTATTTTGTTGAGGATTTTTGCATGTATGTTCATGAGGGATATTGGCCTACAATGTTCTTATTTGGCTTCAAAATAGGGTAATGCTGGCCTCATAAAGTAAGTTCGGAAGTGTTCCCTCTACAACTTTTTAGAAGAGTTTGATAAGGATTGACATTAATTCTTTAAATATTTGGTAGAATTTACCAGTGATGCCATGTGGTCCTGGGCTTTTGTTAGGAGGTTTTTGGTTATTAATTCAGTCTTCTTCTTCATTATTGGTCAGTTCAGATTTTCTTTCTTCATGACCCAGTGTGGTTAGCTTGTATGTTCCAGGAATTAATCCATGTTTTCTAGGTTATCCAATTTGTTGGAATATAATTGTTTATAGACGTCTCTTACAATCTTTTTTATTTTATGTAATTAAAAAATTTTTTTAAAGGTTTATTTATTTGACACAGAGATAGAGAGTACAAGTAGGCAGAGAGAGAGGGAGAAGCAGGCTCTCCACTGAGCAGGGAGCCCAATGTGTGGCTCGATCCCAGGACTCCGGGATCATGACCTGACCTGAAGGTAGCTGCTTAACCGACTGAGCCACCCAGGCACCCCTTTATGTAATGTCTTTTTTTAAAAGATTTATTTATTTATTTGAGAGAGAGAGAGAGAGAGAGAGAGTGAGCATGAGGAGAGGGAGGGGCAGAGGGAGAGAATCTTCAAGCAGACTCCCAATGAGCATGGAGCCAGACACGGGGCTCCATTTCACGATCCTGAGATCACCACCTGAGCCAAAACCAAGAGTTGGACACTTAACTGACTGAGCCACCCAGGCACCCCATAATCCATTTATGTTTAAAGTGATTATTGATAGGGAAGGACTTACTACTGCCATTTTTATTATTGTTTACTGTTTGTCTTATAGCTCTTTTGTTCTTCTTTTGTTTTCTTGATGTTTTTCTTTGTGTTTCATTGATTTCTTGGGGGGGGGGTTGTGACATGCTTTGATTCCTTTCTTACTTTCTTTTGTATCTTCTATAGGTATTTTCTTTCTGGTTACCATGGGACTTACATAAAACATCTTACAGTGACAAGCATCTATTTAAAGCTGCTAACTTCAATCACATATAAAAACTCTACACTCCCACGTTGGGCTCCCTGCTCAGTGGGGAGCCTGCTTCTCCCTCTCCCTCTGCTGCTCCCCCTGCTTGTGCTGTCTGTCAAATAAACAAACCAAAAAAAAACTCCTCACTTCCACTTCTCCCCCCTCCACTTAATGTTATTGATGTCAGAAATTGTATCTTTTATAGTGTGTATCCAATAACATTTTTATGGTTATAGTTATTTATTATACTTTTGTCTTTAAAGTTTTAAACCAGAATTAAAATGATTTGTGTACCACAGTTACAGTATTTTAGTATTCTATACTTGTTTATATATTTACTCTTATACTAGTGAGATTTATACTTTCATACATTTTTGTGTTGTTCTTTAGTGTGTTTTCATTTCAACCTGAAGGACTCTCTTCAGAATTTCTTTTAAGGCTGGTTTAGTGCTGATGACCTCCCACAGTTTTAGTTTACGTGGGAGACTCTTTCTTTCTCCTTCATTTCTGATGGACAATTTTGATGGATATAGTATTCATGGCTGGCAGTTTTTTTGTAGCACTTCAAATATATCCCTTTTGGCCTGCAAGGTTCCTGCTGAAAAAAAATCTGCTTATGGTCTTATGAGGAGTTTCCTTGGATATGATGAGTTCACTTTTATTTTGCTGCTTTCCAAATTCTCTCTTTGACTTTTGACAATTTGATGATAATGTGTCCATTAGGGTTCTTGAATGTGGATGCCATTTCCACCCCCAAATTTGGGAAGTTTTCAGCCATCATTTTTTTAAAATAAGCTTTCTGTTCCTTTCTCTCTCTTGTCCTCAGTTATTGCATTCTTCATCTCCAAAATTCTGTTTGGTTCTTTTTTATATTTTCTATGTCTTTATTGTACTCATTTTGTTCATGCATAATTTTCCCGAGTTCATTGTGCATCTTTATGATGGTTATTTTTAATTCTTTGACAGGTAAGTTGTGTATCTCCATTTCCTTAGTGTTGATTTATGGAGGTTTATTTTGTCCCTTTGATTGGGCCATTTCCCCCTGTTTATTAATGTCCTTGCAACTTTGTGTTGATATCTATTGATATTTGAAAAAACAGTCACCTCTCCCAGTGTTTACAGACTGGATTTGTACAGGGAAAGGTCTTCACCAATCACCCTGGCTAGAGATCCTGACGGCCTCTCAAACATTTTTTATGGTGTGCCTTCTCTAGACTTGTACATGTAAATCCCCCCCACCCCTGGCTCCCTTTTTAAGATTTAATTATTTATTTGAGAAGTAGAGAGAGAAAGAGAGCATGCACACAAAAGCAGGGGGAGGAACAGAGCAGAAAGGACAGACAGACTCCCAGTTGAGCAGAGAGCCTGCAACAGGGCTCGATCCCAGGACCCCAGATTACTACCAGAGCCAAAGTCAGATGCTTAACCAACTGAGTCACCCAGGCGTCCCATGCATGTATATTTCTAATTAAAGGGATTTGCTTGTTTCTTTCATTCAGAATCTCATAATCTCTTGCTTACTCTGGTGTCTGCTGTATTGTGAGTCCTCTGACTCACAGCATGCTGCCTAGCTTTTTATTTCCCAGTGGCCCTCCAGGCATCTAGAGTATGTCAGGCCCTGTCAGTGCCCCAAGTTGTGCTAGACAGAAACCAACTCTTTGGGCAGCTCCCCAATAAGCCAGAATATTAGACACATATTCCACTCTTCTCCTTCTCTCCCGAGGAAGAGGGTGCCAACTTGTATCAGTGTCTTTCTCCTGTACCATAGGCCCTCTGGGGCGGCAGCAGGCTGCACTGATCTTTTTTGTTCTTAGCGGCTCTCAGGCGTCTAGAGTATGCTAGGTCCCATCTGCACTCCGAGACAGAAACCAGTCCCTTGGACACCCCCTGAAAAGCTGGAATGTTAGACACATGCTCCACTATTCACTTTCCCCTTGAGGGAGAGGCCACCAAGCTGTATCAGCCTCTGTCTGTTGTACTGCAGGTTCCCGAGTAGCAGCATATTGTCTGGCTCTTTTTTGTTCTCAGTGGGCCCCCAGGTATTTCAAGTATGCTGGATCTTGTCAGTGCTCAGAGGCAGGCAAGACAGAAGCCAGTCCCTCAGGTAGTGCCCTTGAAAAGTCAGAACATTGAATGTATAATCTAGCCTTCTCTTTTGCTTCCCAGGAAAGGAGCTGGGAGTTTTCTCACCATCACATGGCACTGTGCCAGGGCAGAGACTATGGGAAGAGGGTCACAGAATTTCCTCGGACCTTTGATGTAGCTGATTTCATGCTTGCCTGGAGGTACAGGAGCCTTTTTTTTGTTTTTTGATTTCTCATAAATTCATTCCTGCATTGTTTTTGGTGTCTCTGTGGGAGGAAGGATTGTCTGGGCATCCTATTCTGCCATTTTGCTTACATCAGTCTGCCTCAGCTTTCAAGCCAAGGCCATTGTCTTTCTCAGTAGCTCCCAGGCAACCGAGTATGGTGGTGTTGCTGGCTCTTATCACGACTGTGCCACGTGGAACTCCTGTAACGGGCAATCTTTGCTTTGGAGCTCCCCACTGTATTGGCTAATACTGTCAGATCTGCATTGCAGTCTGAAGCTGGCCCTGCCCAGCCTGCATTCTTTCCCTTTTATCTCTCACAGGCATTGCCTACCAGTAAACCTCTTCGATCCTAACTCTGTCCAAGTATCTGCTTCCTGCAAGACTCAACATATAAACAGGTCTGAGCTCAAAGTCCTGTGGCTCTGTCTCACAGTCCTCATTCTTGGCTGACGCTGATTACTTAACGAACACCCTCCCAGGAGAGTTGTTCAAGAGGTCTCTTCAGTTTGTCCTCCACCAACACCGATTTGCTTGTGGCAAAGACCGGCTGGCTGTTCACTAAACCTTTTAATTCGTTCTCCTGGAAACATTACTAGACTACATTTCCCAGCCTCCCTTGCAGTTCGGCGGCTATCAAGAAAATACATTTCTTTTCCTCTCTTTATACTTGCGGCGATCAGGTATATTGGAAAGAGCATATGATGGGTTTTGAGATGTATGATCTGTGTTTTCTTTCTCTTGGTTCTCTCATCTAGAAGGGATTACATTTCAACTAATTTTTTTTAAAGATTTTATTTATTTATTTGACACAGAGAGAGCACACAAGTAGGCAGAGAGGAAGGCAGAGAGGGGTGTGGAAGCAGGCTCCCTGCTGAGCAGAGAGCCCGATGCGGGGCTCGATCCCAGGACCCTGGGATCATGACCTGAGCCAAAGGCAGAGGCTTAACCCACTGAGCCACCCAGGCGCCCCTCAACTAATTTTTTAAAATGGACTCTGAGAGACTAAATGGAGAGATATGCCCTTGGATCGCAAAGAAAGACAATATCATGTCAGAACTCTTGAACTGGATGAAGAGGGATTAGAGCTACTGTTCAGCACCATCCAGAAGTAATATTAGAGTGTTCATTACCACAGGTCTCCATTAACAGAAGTACCTGAGCTTGTAAGGCCCATGATAGGCTCACCCCAGAGAAACTCAAGTCCCTGTGGTGCTGCCCACGAATGCTAAGCCAGTTGCTGTTCTGCAGTGACATTTTAGGCATTGGTTGTGAAAACTGAAAATACTATTTATCCTCTCCAGAAATGACTTGTGTCCCACTGTTATAACCTGTACCAAATTCTCAATGAAGCTGTAAATGGCTTAATTAGTAATGCTATTCCAGAGGCATTGATAACTATAGAAGAGCACTATTTGTGGCATGTCTAATAATCTTCCATCTGCCCCCAGATCCATGACATTTACCACGTAGCCACTGCAGCATTTCCTTGTGCTAGCATAAGCAATATTTTATAGTATAATCTCTATAGTAAAGGCTGACAACATGACAGAGTTTAACAGACCATCTAAACTTTACCTGGAATGGCATCAGCATTCTTGTCTTTGTTTTGCTATTATTACTGCTATTAGCTCAATTTAAAATTTCATTTTCTTTCATGAGCCACTTTAAAAGAAGCTACCCATTGGCAAATGTTTGGCCACTTTGAATGTTTTTTTTATTATTTTCCTTTTTAAGTTGTCATATAGTAAAATAAACATTTTTCTTTGATAATTTAAATTCATATATAGACTTGTGTAACTACCACAACAATCAGGATATTGAATAGTTCCATCAACCCAAAAACTCCCTCATGCTGCCCCATTATAGTCACCCTCTCACTCCAAACACCACTGATTTGTTTTCTGTCTCTATAATTTTGTATTTTTGAGAACATCATATAAATGGAATCATATTTTGGGACTGACTTCTTTCACTCACCATAATGTCTCTGAGATTCATCTAAATTGTTCCATGTAACAATAGTTTATTCTTTTTATTGCTAAGTAGAATTTCATTATTATGATTATATCACATAGAATTTGTTAATCTATTCACCAATGGAAGGGTGTTTGGATTGCTTCCAGTTTGGGGCAAAAGGAATAGGGGAGATTATAAAAGTTAATGTCCAAGTTTTTGTGTTAGCCTAAGTTTTCATTTCTCTAGGACAGAGGTTGGCAAACATTTTCTGTCAAGTGCCAGATAGTAAATATCTTAGGTTTTGTGGGTCACATATAGTCTCTGTAACATATTCTTTAAAACAAACAAAAAACTGACAAACAACTCTTCAAAAGTATAAAAAGCATTCGTAGCCTGCAGCCCTACAAAATCAGATCCCTGGCCTGATTTGACCTGCTTGATTTGGTTTGGTGACCCCTGCTGTAGGGCAAATACTTAGAACTCAGATAGTTGGGATATACGGCAAATATATGTTTAACTTTATAAAGAAAACCTGCTGCACTGTTTTCCAGAGTGGCTGTAGTATTTTGCATTCTCACTCTGTGTATAAAAGTTCCAGTTGTTCTACATCTTGGCAGCACCTGGTCCTGTCAGTATTTGTTTTGTTTTGTCTTTTTCTATTCTAGTAGATGTGTGGTAGTATCTCACTGGGACTTGGTTTTGCATTTCTCTAATAGCTAATGATGCTGAGCACTTTTCATGTGATTACTTGACATCTATATATCTTCTCTGGTGTAAGTCTGTTTATGCCTTTTGCCTGTTTTCTAACTGACTGTTTTGTTTCTGTTAAGTTTTGAGAGTTCTTTATATATTCTAAATACAAAACCTTTGTCAGATTTGTGGTTTGCAAATACTTCCTCCCAGGCTATAGCTTGTCTTTTTATCCTCTTACCAGGGTCTTTCTCGGAGAAAAAGTTTTAATTTTGTTTTAGTTTTGATGAGGTCCAATTTATAATTTTTTTCTTTTATGGATTGTGCTTTTGGTGTCAAGACAAAGAATTCTCTGACTAGCCCTACGTCCCAAAGATTTTCTCCTACTTTTTCCTTAATGTTTTATAGTTATGTTTTGCATTTAAGTCCCTGTTCCATTTTGAGTTAGTTTTTGTGTAAGATGTGAGGTTTAGATTGAGACTCTTTTTTTCTCCTTGAGGATGTACAATTGTTTCAGCACTGTGTTGAAAAGGTAACTTTCTAGGGCTCAGTAGGTTAAGCATCTGCCTTTGGCTCAGGTCATGATTCCAGGGTCCTGGGCTAGAGGCCCCCGTCCAGCTCCCTGCTCAGCAGAGAGCCTGCTTCTCCCTCTCCCTCTGCCTACTTGTGCTCTCTCTCTGTCAAATAAAGAAATAAAATCTTTAAAAAAAAAAAAAAGGTAACTTTCCCTCTATTGGATTGCTTTTGCATCTTTGTTGGAAATCAGCTGTACATATTTCTGTGAATTTTATTTCTGGATTCTCTATTTCGTTCCACTGATCAATGTATTTATTAATCTATGTGTCTATCCCCCTGCAAAATACTACACAGCTTTGATTACTGAAGTTATATAGTGAGTCTTAAAATCAGGTAATGTGGTTCCTACAATTTATTCTTCTTTTTAAGACTTTATTTATTCATTTATTTGTTATTTTAGAGAGAGAGCATGAGAGCAGGTGGAGGAGCAGAGGGAGAGAGACAAGCAGACTCTGTGCTGAGCGTAGAGCCTGATATAGGACTCAATCTCACAACCTTGAGACTAAAATCAAGAGTTGGATGCTTAACTGACTGAGCCACCCAGGCTCCCCTATTCTTTTTCAAAATTGTCTTAGCTATTCTAGTTTACTTTTCCATATAATTTTTATTTTTTTTTAAAGATTTTATTTATTTATTTGAGAGAGAGAGAGCAAGAGAACACAAGCTAGAGGAGGGGCAGAGGGAGAGGGAGAAGCAGACTCTCTGCTGAGCAGGGAGCCAGATGCGGGGCTCCATCCCAGGACTCTGGGATCATGACTTGAGCCAAAGTCAGAGGCTTAACCAACTGAGCCACCCAGATGCCCCTCCATATAAGTTTTAGAATCAGGTTTTTTTTAATATCTAAAAACATTCATGCTGGGATTTTGATTTTGTGTTTATAGGTTAATTGGGGGAACTGACATCTTTTCTATATTGAGTCTTCCAATTAATGAAGACAGCCTGTCTCCCATTGTTTACATCTTTGATTTCTTCTAACAGCTTTTTGTAGTTTTTAGTATGCAGATCCTATATGTGATTTGTTAGATTTATACCTAGATATTTCATTTTTTGGAGCTATGTAAATGGTATTTAAAAAACATCTTGATTTCCAAATCACTAGTATATAGAAATATTATTGCCAAATTATTGTGTTGTTGACCTTGTATTCTACAATCTTGCCAAATTCCCTTAGTAGTTTTAGAAAAAAAAAATTGTGGATTCTTTTTTTTTTCAAAGATTTTATTTATTTGACAGACAGAGATCACAAGTAGGCAGAGAGGCAGGCAGAGAGAGAAGAGGGAAGCAGGCTCCCTGCTGAGCAGAGAGCCCAATGCGGGGCTCAATCCCAGGACCCTGGGATCACGACCTGAGCCGAAGGCAGAGGCTTTAACCCACTGAGCCACCCAGGCACCCCTTATGGATTCTTCCTAAAAAAATTTTACAAAAAAATTTTGTGAATGAATTCTTTGTGGATTAATTTTGTCTGTATACAACCATGTTGCTTCTGAAAAAGCAATTTTATTTCTTCCTTTTCAATATGAATACTTTCATTTCTATTTCCTACCTTATCATGCTGGCTGGGATTTCCAGTATGAGACTGAATCGGACTGATGAGAGTGTATTTCCTTGTCTTCTTCCCAATCTTAGAAAGAAAATGTTCAACCTTTCATCATTATCAACAATATTTGCTCTAGGTTTTTTTGTTGTTGCCTTTTATTAAGTTGAGAAAGTTTCTTTCTAAGTTTTCTGAAAGTTCTGTCTTTTTTTTTTTTAAGATTTTATTTATTTATTTGACAGAGAGAGACACAGTGAGAGAGGGAACACAAGCAGGGGGAGTGGGAGAAGGAGAAGTGGGCTTCCCGCCAAGCAGGGAGCCCAATGCGGGGCTAGATCCCAGGACTCTGGGATCATGACCTGCGCTGGAGGTAGATGCTTAACAACTGAACCACCCAAGCGCCCCAAGTTCTGTCTTTTTTCATGAATGTATGTTGACTTGTCAAATACTTTTTTGTATCATTTGGTATGATCATTTTTCTTCAATAGCCTGTTGATACGGATTACACGGATTTCTGCATACTGAATGAGCCTTGCATTCCTGGGATAAACTTAGCTTGGCTACAGGTTATTAATCTTATATATTCCTTACATATTGATTTTCTAATGTTTTCTTGATGGTCATAAGGGATACTAATATGTTTTCTTTTCTTGTAACATTCTTACCCGGTGATGGTATCACAGTTATGCTGCCCTCATAAAATATATTTATAAGTGTTCTATTTTCTAAAAGAGATTGTATAGAAGTGGTGTTATTTTTTTTTTTTTTTTTTGGTGTTTTTTTTTTTTTTTTTTTTTTTTTGGTGTTATTTTTTTTTAAATGCGTCGTAGAATTTGCCAGTAAAACTATCTGGACCTAGAGCTTTCCTTTTGGAAAGGTATTTAACCATAAATTTGACTTTTTTTTTTTTTTAAGATTTTGTTTATTTATTTGACAGAGAGAGAGAGAGACAGACAGCAAGAGAGGGAACATAAGCAAGGGGAGTAGAAGAGGGAGAAGCGGGCTTCCCGCTGAGCAGGGAGCCCGATTTGGGGCTCGATCCCAGGAGTCTGAGATCATGACCTGAGCAGAAGGCAGATGCTTAACCAACTGAGCCACCCAGGTGCCCCTGAATTTGATTTCTTTAAGTTATTGGACTATTCAGATTATCTTTTTTATCTTGAGTGATTTTTGGCAGTTTTTGTTTTTTGAGGAATTTGTCCATTTAAGGTTGTGAAATTTTTGTTCATGAAACTATTCATAAAATTCCTTTTTATCCTTTTAATGTCTACAAGATTTGTAGTGATCATCTCTCTTTCATTCTTAATATTGATAAAATTTGTTTCTTCTATTTCCTAGTCAGTGTTAGCAGATGAATTTTATTGATCTTTTTAAAGTACCAGCTTTTTCTTTCTTTGATTTCATTCTATTGTTTTTTTGCTCTCAATTTCATTGATTTCTGCTCTTGTCTATATTATTTCCTTCCTTCTGCTTGCTTTGTGTTTGTTTTGCTCTTTTTTTCTAGGTGCTTTTTGTTTTGTTTTGTTTTTAGGGTGGAAGATTAGATTATTGATTTCAGTTCTTTCTTTTCTAATATCAACATCTGATACTACAAATATCCATGTAGGTACTTCTTCAGTTGTATCTCACTAATTTTGAAATGTTATAGTTCCATTTTTGTTCAGCTCAAAATAATGTCTAATTTCATTTGAGATCCATGAATTATTTAGGAATGTGTTGTTTAAATTCCAATTGGAGACACAGAACATACTTTATGATATTAATTCTTTCCAGTGTATTAAGGTTTGTTTTATGACCTTGGATGTGATCTCTCTGGATGAATGTTCCATGTGCACTTGAACATATTCTGCTCTTGTTTGGGAGGGGATTGTTATATAAATATCAGTTAGATGCAGCTGATTGACAGTGTTGTTCAGTTTCATATCTTTGCTGATTTTCTACTAGTTCTATTGGTTTCTGGGAGCAGTGTTGAAATCTCCAAATATAATTGTGAAATTTCCCCTTTTTTGTTCTCTCAGTTTTTGCTTATTTTCAAACTTTGTCTTTTTATTGGTGTGTTTAGACCATTTACATTTAATGCAGTTGTTAATATGCTTGCATTTAGATTTATTATTTTATTATTTATTATCCATTTGATCATTCTGTTTTTTGTTATTCTGTTTCTATTTCCTACAACTTTTGCATTATTTGAACATTTTTTCATTTCATTTTAATTTAAATTTATCTATTTTTTTTTAAGATTTTATTTATTTTTTTGACAGACAGAGATCACAATTAGGCAGAGAGGCAGGTGGGGTGTGGGGGGAAGCAAGCTCCCTGCTGAGCAGAGAGCCTGATGTGGGGCTCAATCCCAGGATGCTGGGATCATGACTTGAGCTGAGGGCAGAGGCTTTAAGGCACTGAGCCACCCAGGCACCCCTATCTATTATGTTTCTTTTGTATTCCTAAAAATATTACTTTTTAATTGCTGTGTTAAGTTGTTAAGTGTTAAGTTGTTTATCACCAAAAACAAAACTTATACTTTATATATATCACCCATACACTTACAAAGTCAATAACTGAGTTAAATTAGCAACTAAATGGCAGCCTTTCTAATGGTGTTGTTGTAATGTTGACATAATTCTGATTACCAAGGTTTTCTCTGATCAACCACTTCTTTTTTTTTTTTTTTAAACATATAATGTATTATTTGCCCCAGGGGTACAGGTCTGTGAATGGTCAGGCATACACATTTCACAGCACTCACCATAGCACATACCCTCCCCAATGTCCATAACCCAACCACCCTCTCCATACCTCCCACCCCCTGGCAACCCTCAGTTTGTTTTGTGAGATTAAGAGTCTCTTATGGTTTGTCTCCCTCCTGATCCCATCTTGTTTAGTTTTTTCCTTCCCTACCTCCTAAGCCCCCATTTTGCCTCTCAAATTCCTCGTATCAGGGAGATCATAAGGTAATTGTCTTTCTCTGATTGATTTATTTCACTCAGCATAATACCCTCTAGTTCCATCCATGTGGAAATCTTGCACATGGCAAGATTTCATTTCTTTTGATGGCTGCATAGTATTCCGCTGTGTATGTATATGTGTGTGTGTGTGTGTGTGTGTGTGTATATATATATATATACACACCATATCTTCTTTATCCATTCATCTGTTCATGGACATCTAGATTCTTTCCATAGTTTGGCTAATGTGGACATTGCTGCTATAAACATTCGGGTGCACGTGACCCTTTGGATCACTACATTTGTATCTTTAGGGTAAATACCCAGTAGTGCGATTGCTGAGTCATAGGGTAGCTCTATTTTCAACTTTTTGAGGAACCTCCATGCTGTTTTCCAGAGTGACTGTACCAGCTTGCATTCCCACCAACAGTGTAGGAGGGTTCCCCTTTCTCCGCATCCTCACCAGCATCTGTTGTTTTCTGACTTGTTAATTTTAGCCATTCTGACTGGTGTGAGGTGGTATCTCATTGTAGTTTTGATTTGTATTTTCCTGATGCTGAGTGATGTGGAGCACTTTTTCATGTGTCTGTTAGCCATCTGGATGTCTTCTTTGCAGAAATGTCTGTTCATGTCCTCTGCCCATTTCTTGATTGGATTATTTGTTTTTTGGGTGTTGAGTTTGATAAGTTCTTTCTAGATTTTGGATACTAGCCCTTTATCTGATATGTCCTTTGCAAATATTTTCTCCCATTCTGACAGTTGTCAGTTGTTGACTGTTTCCTTTGCTGTGCAAAAGCTTTTGATCTTGATGAAGTCCCAATAGTTCATGCTTGCCCTTACCTCCCTTGCCTTTGGCAATGTTTCTAGGAAAAAGTTGCTGCAGCTGAAGTCAAAGAGGTTGCTACCTGTGTTCTCAAGGATTTTGATGGATTCCTTTCTCACATTGAGGTCTTTCATACATTTGGAGTCTATTTTTGTGTGTGGTGTAAGGAAATGGTCCAGTTTCATTTTTCTGCATGTGGCTGTCCAATTTTCCCAATACCATTTGTTGAAGAGACTGTCTTTTTTCCATTGGACATTCTTTCCTGCTTTGTCAAAGATTAGTTGACCATAGACTTGAAGGTCTATTTCTGAGCTCTCTATTCTGTTCCATTGATCTATGTGTCTGTTTTTGTGCCAGTACCATACTGTCTTGATGAGGACAGCTTTGTAATAGAGCTTGAAGTCTGGAATTGTGATGCCACCAACTTTGGCTTTCTTTTTCAATAATCCTCTGGCTATTCGAGGTCTTTTCTGGTTCCATATAAATTTTAGGATTATTTGTTCCATTTCTTTGAAAAAAATGGATGGGATTTTGATAGGGATTGCATTAAACATGTAGATTGCTTTAGGTAGCATAGACATTTTCACAATATTTGTTCTTCCAATCCATGAACATGGAACATTTTTCCATTCTTTGTGTCTTCCTCAATTTCTTTCATGAGTACTTTATAGTTTTCTGAGTACAGATTCTTTGCCTCTTTGGTTAGGTTTATTCCTAGGTATCTTATGGTTTTGGGTGCAATTGTAAATGGGATCAACTCCTTAATTTCTCTTTCTTCTGTTTTGTTGTTGGTGTATAGAAATGCAACTGATTTCTGCGCATTGATTTTATATCCTGACACTTTACTGAAGTAAAGTGTCACTCCACTGGAGTGGAGTCTTGGGGGTTTTCCCCATGAAGTATCACATCATCTGCAAAGAGTGAGAGTCTTTGCCAATTTGGAAGCCTTTAATTTCTTTTTGTTGTCTGACTGCTGAGGCTAGGACTTTTAGTACTATGTTGAATAGTAGTGGTGATAATGGACATCCCTGCCATGTTCCTGACCTTAGTGGAAAAGCTCTCAGTTTTTCTCCATTGAGGATGATATTCGCTGTGGGTTTTTCATAGATGGCTTTGATGATATTGAGGTATGTACCCTCTATTCCTACACTTTGAAGAGTTTTGATCAAGAAAGGATGCTGTACTTTGTCAAATGCTTTTTCAGCATCTACTGAGAATATCATATGGTTCTTGTTCTTTCTTTTATTAATATATTGTATCACATTGATTCTATTATGTTCTTGAACTCTGTATAGTTTTGCCTGTTTTTGTTTGTTAAGTGGTTGCTCTTGGAATTACAATATACATACTCAACTCTTTGAGTACTTTGAATTAATACTTTACCACTTCAGGACACCTGGGTGGCTCAGCTGGTTAAGCATCTGCCTTTAGCTCAGGACATGATCCCAGGATCCTGGGATCATGCCCCAGCATTGGGCTCCCTGCTCAGTGGGGAGTGTGCTGCTCCCTTTCCCTTTGCCCCTCCCCCTCGCTCGTGCTCTCTCTCTCAAATAAATAAATAAAATCTTTTTAAAAAAGTATTTTACCACTTCACGTAGAATGTATAAATCTTACCGTCAGATAGGTCCCTTTACCCTCCTCCTTTTATGTTATACTTGTCTTATATACTGCGTCTACATACAGTGAAAACCCCACCAAACAATTATATAATTCTTGCTTTGTTTTTTTTTTTTTAAAGATTTTATTTATTTATTTGACAGAGAGAGAGATCACAAGTAGGCAGAGGCAGGCAGAGAGAGTGAGAGGCAAGCAGGCTCCCTGCCCAGCAGAGAGCCCGATGCGGGACTCGATCCCAGGACCCCGAGATCATGACCCGAGCCGAAGGCAGCGGCTTAAACCACTGAGCCACCCAGGTGCCCCATAATTCTTGCTTTGAATCATTAAACTTAAAGACTTCGAGAGAAGAAGACTGGTCTATTTTATTTTATATTTACCCAGATATTTACCATTTCTATTGCTTTTCCTTCAGTCCTGATGGTCCAAATTTCCTTCTGTTATTATTCCTCCTCTATCTGAAGAATTTCCTTTAGCAATTCTTTTAGAACAGTTACGCTGGCAATGACTTCTTTTAGTTTGCCTGAGCATATCATTGTTCCAGCTTGATTCCTGAGGGGTATTTTCACTGGGTGTAAAATCCTTTTTTTAAAACGTTTTATTTATTTAAGTAATCACTACACCCTACATGGGGCTTGAACTCACAACCCCAAGATCAAGAGTCACATGCTCCTCTGACTGAGTCTGCCAGGTGCCCTTGGATATAAAATTCTGTGTTGACTTTTTAAAAAGATTTTATTTATTTATTTGAGAGAGAGAGAGAGTGCATAAGCAGGGGAGGAGGGAAGGGTCAAGGGAAAGGGAGAAGCAGACTCTCCACTAAGCAGGGAGCCTAACATGGGACTCAATCCCAGGACCCTGAGATCACGACCTGAGCCAAAGGCAGACACTTAACCGACTGAGCCACCCAGGTACCCCTGTGTTGACTTAAAAACAAAAACAAAAACAGAAGCTTTGTGTCACCTTCTTCTTATCTCCATGGTTTCTGATAAGAAATCTGCAGTCATGCAAATAGTTGTTCCCCTGTAGGTAATATACTGTTTTACTTTGCTTTCAAGATTTTTTCTTTGTCTTTAGTTTTCAGCAGTTTGATTATGATGTATCTGGGTATAGGGGTTTTTTTGGTTTGTTTATTTATCTTGATTGAGATTCATCAAGCTTCTTGAATCTGGAGGTTTAGGTATTTTACCAAATTGGAGAAGTCTTCAGTCACTATGTCTTCTATTGTTGTTTTTTAAGATGTTATGTATTTATTTGACACAGAGAGACAGCAAGAGAGGTAGTACAAGCAGAGGGAGTGGGAGAAGGAGAAGCAGGCTTCCCACCAAGCAGGGACCCTGATTCGGGGCTTGATTTCAGGACCCTGGGATCATGACCTGAGTTGAAGGCAGATGCCCAATGACTAAGTCACCCAGGTGCCCTGTCTTCTATTATTTTTTTCAGTACTACACTTTTCTCCTTTCCTTTTAGAGCTCAGATGACATGAATGCTAGCCCTTTTATCATTGTTCCACATTTCTTGAAACTGTTCATTTTTTTCAATTTTTATTTTCTTGGTTGTTCAGATTGAGCACATATGATAAACATTTAAATGTAATATTGATATACATTTAAGTTAAATAACACTTTCCTCTGTCATCATTGTTCTACTATTGAACTCATCCTGTGAGGTGTTTGTTTTTTTTAACCTAGGTTATCTTATATCTTGAGGGCCTCTACACTCTGAACCAAGATGAGGTTTTGTTGTTCAACCTTGTCCTTTCTGCCTTCCACAACATGGTGGTCTAGGAAAATCAATCAATCATCACTGAAATATTAATAATAATAAAAAGGAACCAGTATAGGAACTGTACAAAAATGTCCTCAAGAATAAAGGATCACAAGCAAAAGAAGGCCAAAGAACAAACATCAGAAATAATTTACCAAGGAAAAAAATGAAAATCATGACAAAGTATTTATACAGAAATGCAAAAAACTTAATAAAAGCACAAAATGTGAATAAGGAACTTAAACACAGATAAAATAGCTCAAGAAAGAATAAGATAAAAAAATAAGAAATGAGCTACCAGAATTCAGAAAAGAAATGGAGAAGACATATAAAGGAGAAATGAAGGTCATGTTATAAACACTAAAAAAAAAGAGATATTTCTTTAAGAAAAAAAAAATCCATGGGCATGAAAGGAAGATTTGAGAAAAGTGAACAAAATGAATGAGAATATAATAAATAGTTTTCAGAAGTTTAAAAGGATTAGGGGCACCTAGGTGGCTCAGTTGATTAAGAGACCAGCTCTTGATTTCTGCTCAGGTCATGATCTTAGGGTCGTGATATGGAGCTGTGCATCCAGCTCCACACTGAGGGTTGAGCCTGCTTTAGATTCTTTCTCTCCCTCTCCCTCTGCTCCTCCCCCCTACTCATGAGGGCTCTTGCTCTCTCTCTAAAAAAAAAAAAATATTTAAAAGGATTAAAGAGAAAATGACATATATAAAGAACAAAAACCTACCACATGTATGATTGCTGTTTCTGAATAAAAGAATAAATTAAATGGAATAGCAACATCAACAAAAATGTTCAAATATATGATTCAAGAGTGCTTCTGGAAATAAGACTGGAATTTTAGCTTGAAAAACAAACCTATTCCAGGTAAAATTGATATAGAACAACTATTGTCAGTTCATCAGTATCCTGATGAAGCTAATGGATTTCAGAAATAAAAAGGGAATCCCATGAGAATCCCTGCAAATAAACCAAGTTACTTGTGAATGGGAAAAAATTCATTTGGCTTCCAGCCTTTCTATAATAGTATCCAACATTAGAAGATGGAGGAGTAATGCCTACTAAGTCTTCAGAGAAAGAGAATGTGTGGTGAGCAGACTGTCATCCAAGTATAATGGCACAAACAGATGGCTTTATAGTTCTCATGAGCCTTTCTTGAAGATAGAACTGTCTGATAAATTTCTACCAACAGATATAATAATACAAATAACTAGGAGTGATCACTGGGTCCTTTAAAGGCTAAAGCAACTATAGAAAGAGAATAGCATATAAATGTTATACATACTATGTTGATATAAATAGAAGTCATAATATAGCCAACCAAATTCTGGATATCCTAGAGGTGAAAAAACATGGAGGTAGTATAAGTATGCTATTCTCTTCATCTTTGGAGGACTATTTAAAGCCAATAATACACACAAAAGTATTTTTCTTAGATGTTATTAGTTCACTTAAAGAAAATTTGTGTGTAGAGATTAATAACACTTACTGACTTTTAACATTTAGTGTTTTTTAAGTTTTTTTAAAAAAGATTTTATTTATTTGACAGAGAGAGAGAGAGATCACAAGTAGGCAGAGAGTCAGGCAGAGGGGGAAGCAGGCTCCCTGCTGAGCAGGGAGCCCCATGCAGGGCTCGATCTCAGGACCCTGAGATCATGAGTTGAGCCGAAGACAGAGGCTTAACCCACTGAGCCATCCACACATCCCTCACATTAAGTTTTTAAATAAATTTAGATTTCCAGAAGAGTTGCAGAGATAGTACAGAATATTCCTGTATGCTCTTCACCCACTTTCTCTAATATTAACATCTTACATAAACATTGCTATGGTACAAATGTTTGTGTCCCCTCAAAATTCGTATGTTGAAATCCTAATCCCTAAAGTTAGTGTTACTGAAGGTGTTTTAGCCATGACGGTGGAGCTCTCACGAATGGGATTAATGCTATATTATATATATATATCTTCAGAAAGATCCCTAGCCCCCTCTGCCATGAGGACACAATGAGAAGACAACAGCTGTGAACTTGGAGGATGGCCCTGACCATGATGGTGCCTTGATCTTGGATTTCCAGCCTCCAGAATAGCAAGAGATAAATTTCTGTTGCTTATAAGCTACTCAGTCTGTGGTATTTTGTTATAGGAGCCAGAACGGGCTAAGATGACATTGGTACATTTATCAAAAATAAAAAATGAACATTGGTATAACACCTTTTTAAAGATCTATTTATTTGTTGGGGGGGCATGTGGAGAGAATCTTCAAGCAGACTCCCCACTGTGCATGGAGTCCTACATGGGGCTTGATTCCACGACCCTGAGATCATGACCTGAGCCAAAACCAAGAGTTGGACACTCAACTGATGGAGCCACCCAGGCACGCCTGGTACAATACTTTTAACTAAACACCAAACATTAATTTGGATTTCCCTTTTTCTTTTACAAAATCTGATTCAGGATACCACACTGCATTTGGTCATGTCTCGTTAGTTTACCATCTCTGACATTTTCTTGGTTTTTCCTTGTCTTTAAGGAACGTTTAGTTTTTTTTTTTTTTAAAGATTTTATTTATTTATTTGACAGAGAGAAAGAGACATCACAAGTAGGCAGAGCAGCAGGCAGAGAGAGAGACAGGGAAGCAGGCTCCCCGCTGAGCAGAGAGCCCGATTTGGGGCTCGATCATAGGACCCTGAGATCATGACCTGAGGCAAAAGCAGAGGCTCTAACCCACTGAGCCACCCAGGCACCCCTAAGGAATGTTTACTTTTAAAAGCATTTTATTTTATTTTTTTAAAGTAATCTCTATGCCCAGTGTGGGGCTCAAACTCATGACTCTGAGATCAAGAGTCTCATGCACTGTCTAGTGAGCCAGTCAGGTGCCCCTAAAAACTTTGTATTATGGAAAGTTTTAAACATACACAAAAGCAGGTATGATCATATATTGACCCTCCAGGTACTCATCACTCAGCTTCAACAGTTAACAATATTTTGCCAATCTTTTTCTATTTAACCACCACCCCAGTATCTTGTGTTGGAGTATTTTATTTTATTTAAAGATTTTATTTATTTATTTGACAGACAGAGATCATAAGTGGGCAGAGAGGCAGGCAGAGAGAGAGGAAGAGAAGCAGGCTCCCTGCCGAGCAGAGAGCCCGATGGGGGGCTCGATCCCAGGACCCTGAGATCACGACCTGAGCTGAAGGCAGAGGCTTTAACCCACTGAGCCACCCAGGTGCCCCTGTTGGAGTATTTTAAAGTGAAACCCAGACCATATAATTTTATCCATAAATTTTCAGTAAGCATCTCTACCTAATGAGGACATTGAAAATATATTAACATGACACCACTATTACATTTAGAAAATGAACAATAATTCCTTAATACCATCTCATCCCAGGCTATATTCAAAGTCTCTCAGTTCTCACAAAGATAACATTTTCAGGTAGTTTGTTCACATCAGGATCCAAACAAGGTTCATATATTGTATTGGTTATTATAGATCTTACATTTCTTTTATTCTCTAACAGCTCCACTTCCTTTTCCCCCCACACCATTGATTTTTTGGACCAACTGGGTCATTTATCCTGCAGGATATATAATATTCTGGATTTGGTTGATGGCTTCTGCCAGGTGTCATTTAACTCATTCTCTGTTTCTTGTGTTTCCTGATAATTGGTATTTATATAGAAAGGTTTGATTAGATTAATGGTTTTTCATAGGCAAAATATTTAATAGGTGATGGTATGTACTTCCCATTCCATCACATCACATCAAGAGGTAGATAATGTGTGTTGTCTCTCTTGTAGTGATGCTAAAATTGATGAGTAAGATTAGGTGGTGTCAGCCTGATTCATCCATTATAAAGTTTCCTATCAGTCTTTCCCCTAATGGTTTTAGCAGCCATTGATGATCATCACTAAGATTCATCATTTTATTAAGACCTGAAAAATGGTATTATTCTTATTTTATCATTATTATGCATATTAGTTGGAATTCTTCTAAAAAGAAGATTCTTCATCAACTACTTGGTTACCTAAAAATTCAGTTAATATACAGAAAAGGCAGGATAAATGTTTGATTCTTTCTCTTATTTTATTTTTATTTATTTTTTAAAAAGATTTTATTTATTTATTTGACAGAGAAAGAGATTACAAGTAGGCAGAGAGGCAGGCAGAGAGAGAGAAGGAAGCAGGTTCCCCGCTGAGCAGAGAGCCCAATGCCAGGCTCGATCCCAGGACCCTGAGACCATGACCTGAGCCAAAGGCAGAGGCTTAACCCGCTCAGCCACCCAGGAAGCCCTCTTTATCTTATTTTAAAAACCACTTTTTCAGAACAATGAATTGGTGCTCTAGCAACCTCCAATGGTGACAAATGAGCTTTCTGGGGTTTTGTATAATTTTTTAGTAGCATTGTGAACTCATAAATTTAAAAATTTGATGTTTATCAATCACTTGCAATACTTATTTTTTTCAATACTCAAATTATCTCATTTAAACCAGTGGGAGTTCCCTCAAGTTGGTTTCTGCGTCCTTCTGATACAACCTCAGTTGTCACTGATAGTTCCTTTGCTTATTTTGTACACCTCCTACCTCTAAGTGGAATCAGCCATTTCTCTAAGAAGTCCTGTTTCCTTTAATTTTTTTAGAAGATTTTATTTATTTATTTATTTATTTTTAAAGATTTTATTTATTTATTTGACAGATAGAGATCACAAGTAGGCGGGGGGGAAGCAGGTGCCCCAGAAGCCCTGTTTTCTTTGGGTGAAAATGGTATTTAAAGGCCACCATGCTGGTACTACTGGTACTAGTTTGTGAATGCTACTGCGTCACCATTGTAGCTAAGCCTTTGTCAGTGTACAAAGCTAAGATATGCAATTAAAAAAAAACCCTAAATCATGAATTTATATTGATATTTCCAATTTGAATTTATAATTAAAGTGTTTATACTTAATTGATTTGATTTCATACAAGCATCTCTCTTTTGTCTTTAGTGAAAAATCTTCATTTCTAACAACATTAGCATAATTATTAATTAGGCTTGTACTGTGTGTGGTGTGTGTATGAAAATAGCAATATTAATATCACTAAGACTACTGAAAGCAGTTTAAGAATTTTTAAAAAGATTTTTTTATTTATTCGTCAGAGAGAGAGAGCGAGCACACGACTGCACAAGCAGGGGGAGAGGCAGAGGGAGAAGGAGAAGCAGACTCCCCGCTGAGCAGGGAGCCTGATGCAGGACTCGATCTTGGAACCCCAGGATCATGGCCTGAGTGGAAGGCAGACACTTAACCAACTGAGCCACCCAGGTGTTTCAGTTTAAGATTTTTTTTTTTTTAAAGTTTTTATTTGTTTATTTGACAGAGATCACAAGTAGGCAGAGAGGCAGGCAGAGAGAGAGGAGGAAGCAGGCTCCCCGCTGAGCAGAGAGCCCGATGCGGGACTCGATCCCAGGACCCTGAGATCATGACCTGAGCCGAAGGCAGCGGCTTAACCACTGAGCCACCCAGGTGCCCCTCAGTTTAAGATTTTTTTAAAGAGTGCTTTGTCCTAAGGGTATATTCCACTAGGTCTGTGTCATCAAAACAGTATTTTAAAGTAATCTGAAGAAATTATTTTTCACTGTGAGAGAATGCCACTATCTATCTAATGCATCAACGCTTATAACTGGTATAACCGAAATCCTATCCAAAACCAGGGCTGCAAAGGAGCCTTTTATCTTTCTAGACTGTACACACTGAAACGTGTGTTTAACAAGTCAGTCTGACACATCTACTCTATAAGGTTATGGGTAAGGGCTTCAAAGTTGTCTGCTAAAAGGTTAGTGGGGTAGAGGATCAGAAAGTGTAGTGATAATTCAGAATTCCTGCTTGGGGGGAGGGGAGAAGCAATGGTCTCAAAGACACATAGATTTTTTTTTTTTTTTTAAAGATTTTATTTATTTATTTGACAGATCACAAGTAGGCAGAGAGGCAGGCAGAGAGAGAGAGAGCAGGAAGCAGGCTGCCTGCTGAGCAGAGAGCCAGATGCGGGGCTCGATCCCAGGACCCTGGGATCATGACCTGAGCCGAAGGCAGAGGCTTTAACCCACTGAGCCACCCAGGCGCCCCAGACACATAGATTTCTGATCAGTGCTCCGGACCCGCTGAGGAAAGAGTCTGAATTCCTAATGGCATTGTCTACACGATTGCATCTGGCAGCCCAGGTAAGAGGAGAGGAGAGTGGGCTTTGCAATGGTGGGAGTATAAAAGAACAGGGGACTCAGGATGCTAAGGTGCTGGCAACAGAGGAATTGACGTGATATACCACAAAGCTCTAGGCAAGAAAAGGGAGAAAGTTAACACAGACAGAAAAATAATAAGCATATGCAGTAAGCCAGACACTGTCCTAAGCACTTCACATATGTTAACTCACTTAATCCTTACAACATGTTAAGGCAGGTATTATTATCATCATCCCCATTTTACAGGTAAGGAAACTGAGACCCAGAGGAGTTAATTTTTTTAAAAGATTTTATTTATTTATTTGACAGACAGAGATCACAAGCAGGCAGAGAGGAAGGCAGAGAGGGGTGTGGAAGCAGGCTCCCTGCTGAGCAGAGAGGCCGATGCAGGGCTCGATCCCAGGACCCTGGGATCATGACCTGAGCCGAAGGCAGAGGCTTTAACCCACTGAGCCACCCAGGCGCCCCTAGAGAAGTTAATTTGACCAAGGTAATACATATAGTAAGTGGCTGAATCAGAATATAAACCCAGAAGTATGGCTCCAGAGAAGGAAGCAATGAGACATTGTTTATACCCATAAACCGGCAAAAATTACAAAAGCGGTTAGTACCTATAGCTGGTGGGGATACAGATTAAAAAGTACTCTTGCACATTGCTGGTGGACATTGAAGTATTACAGCCATTCCAGAAAGTAATCTGGTAACAACTGTTAATATTAACAAATTTCATTTCCCCAAGAACTCTGCTCCAAGAAATCTATTCAGTAGGAATGAAAGTACTAGTAAGTAAGAGTATGTGTAAAAGAATGTTTCATTGCAGCATTGCTCATAGTTGCAAAAAACAAAACAAAACAAAACAAAAAAAAACGGATGCCAAGTAAAAGCCTGCCAAAAGGAGAATGGTTGAATAAATGATAGTATGTCCACGCCACAAAAGTTATGCAGCCATTAAAAAGGATGCATTAGGGCTATACAGGTGGCTTGGTGAGTTCCATGAAGTATTATGAATCAGAAAAAAAAAAAAACCCAAGATGTAAAATTATTAACACAAGAACAGGAATAAATTTGCATATCATCATTTTGTAATCTCTAATAAATTAATGGATGTAAGCATCAATCATTATGGCTATTACCATCATAAGAACTGTCAGTGAGAATTTTTGTGTTTCCTGAAGGAAGAATACATCATCATCTGTCTATGAAGTAGTAGTAAAAATTGGACCTGAATCTGATTAAGCCTCTGGAGCCAACCAGAAGCTTACAGGAAACACAGAGGAGAGGGCATGTTAAATTAGAATATGGGAAAACAAACACCAAAATCCCGACTGTGGGATATGCTACAGGACAAATGTCTTGTGTTCTTCAGTAAATAAGGTGCAAGAAAAAGAAAAATGGAGGGGGAAGCTATAGATCTAAAAGAGACTCAAGAGACGTCAACCAGTTGCAAAGATTATCCCTTACTGGGATCTTGATTCAAGCAAATTGTTTTTTAAAAAGCCATGTATGATATTTACTGGACAACTGGAAGTCTGACACTGACTGGATATTAAGGAATTATTTTATTTATTATTTTTGCTAATGGTTTTGTGGTTTAAGAGAATCCTTATCTTTTAGAGATGCATATGAATTATTGACAGAGGAAATGATATGATGTCTGGCATTTGCTGAAAAATAATAAGAGGGCAGAGTGAGTGGGGATACAGATAAAATGAGATTGGATTTACGTTGATAGTTGTTGAAATTGGATGATGGGTACATGGTGTTCATTATATTATTATTCTCTCTACTTTTTAAAATATGTTTAAAATTTTTCCGTGATGATTTTTCCAAAATATTATGGGAGAGGTGCTAGACATACTCCATTTGTCCCTCCAGATCCACTCTCCACCTTTCCCCGCATGCTCTGCCCGGGATGCTGACCTCTGTGGATAGAATCAATGGGCTCTTGTGCCCTCCGTTGGGTTTGTAAAATGGGATACCTGTAGGAGATGGAAGGAAGGAGACTGAAGCTGGGGTTTTTAATTTCCCAGACTCCCTCCCTGATTAGTCATAGTGAGCTGGCTGCCTCCTTTAATCAACCACAAGTCTCAGCTCCTGCCGGGCCCTCTCCACCCATCCCTCTTTGCTGCTGATCCCTCTTCTTGCCCCTGGGTATTGCCCTATCCCTTGTGGTTTCTCTAGACCCTGCTCACGCTTTTTATAAATAATCTCTTATTAAACTCTTCTCAAATTACCCAATTTGAGCATGCCATCTGTTTCTTGATGGGCTCCTGTCTGATACTGGAAGATAATCAGCAGCAACAGGTAGAATCAGGGGAGGAAGCCCAGAGTAGTGGGGTGGTGGGGACTGAAGTGAGAGACGTAGCTTGGGACAGAGATGATAGCCAAACCACATAACAACTGGTAGCCCACAGGCACTAAACAGTCAGAAGGGACTCCAGGTGTAAACAACTAGCACTGATACATCCCAGTTCATTCTCAGCCCTGCTTAAGTCGGATCCAGATCTGTAGGACTGGACTGGTTGGGTTATTTGAACTCAAGTTTTCCCAGATGGTTACCGCCTGGTGGTTAGCAGGACCTTCAGATTCTCTTGTCCCAGGGGAATCTCAGCTGCCAGCAGGGGCCCTGGTGCAGCTGGAAAGCCTTAGTGGCCTCTGGGAAAACAGCCCTTAAATTTTCCTCAGGGAGCTGGGGCAGGAAAGGTAAGTGGTGGCTCCAATAAAGGACAGTGCTCGGGCTACAAAATCTAAACCTGGGTGGGGGGAGGGTGTCCTTCCCATACTGACAGCCTGGTCCCACACAGCAAAGAAAACTGAGCCAGTGGGAAGTGGGTTGGGTAATGTTACAAAGATCATGTGGTTCCCTAACTCTATTGAGCCTAAGCCTCTCTTAAAATGTTTTAACTTTAAAATACATGCATTTAACATTATATATAGCTGGTGGTTTAAATGGCTCAGAAATAAAAGCTATAACCAGATACATAAAGAAAGGTCTCCCTCTAATGCCAGCCCCAACTGCCCAGTCCCCTTCCTCCCCAATTAAACAGCCACTATAACCTGCCAGAGATTTTTTTAATGTATGTGAAAACACACCCTCACTCTTCTCCTTTTAACATGATGTATGCTCTATTCTGCTTTTTCTTGTAAAAACATCTTAGAGGGGGGCGCCTGGGTGGCTCAGTGGGTTAAGCCTCTGCCTTCAGCTCAGGTCATGATTTCAGGGTCCTGGGATCAAGCCCCGCATCAGGCTCTCTGCTCAGCGGGAAGCCTGCTTCCCTCTCTCTCTGCCTGTTGCTCTGCCTACTTGTGATGTCTCTCTTTCTCTCTGTCAAATAAATAAATACAATCTTTAAAAAATAAATTTTATTTATTTATTTGACAGAGAGAGGGGGAGAGAGCACAAGCAGAGGGAGGGGCAGGGAGAGGGAGAAGCAGGCTCCCCACTGAGCAGGGATTCCTTACGTGGGGCTCCATCTCAGGACCCTGGGATCATGACCCAAGCCAAAGGCAGACGCTTAATGACTGAACCACCCAGGTGCCCCTATACATCTCTCACTTTAAATCAAAGGCTAGGGGCGCCCAGCTAGCTCAGTCAGTAGAATATGCAACTCGATCTCAGAGTCAAGAGTTCATGCCCCACGTTGTACGTAGAACTTATTTAAAAAAGAGATGTTTTAGAAAGAATAAATCAATCAGGGGCACTTGGGTGGCTCAGTTGGTTAAGCATCTGCCTTCGGCTCAGGTCATGATCCCAGGGTCCTGGGATCGAGCCCCACATTGGGATCCCTGCTTGGTGGGGAGCCCGTTTCTTCCTCTCCTCCCAGTTCCTGTTCTCTCTTGATATCTCTGTCTCTCTCTCTCAAATAAAGAAATAAAATCTTTAAAAAAACAATAAATCAATCAAAGGCTAGGAATGATTAAGCTTTGGGAGGAAGGTATGTCAAAAGGTGAGATAGGCCAAAAGCTAGGGCTCTTGTGGCAAACAGGTTAGCCATGTTGTGAGTGCAAAGCAAAAGTTCTTGAACGAAATTGTAAGTGCTTGTCCAGTGAACACAAGAATGATAAGAAAGCAAAACAACTTCACTGCTGATAAGGAGTAAGCTTTAGTGGTCTGGAAAGACCACTAAAAAAACCAGCCACAACATTCCTTTAAACCAAAGCCTAATCCAGAGCAAGACCCCAAGTCTCTGCAATTCTCTCAAGGCTGAGGGAGTGAGGAAGCTGCAGGAGCAAAGTTTGAGGGTAGCAGAGGTTGGTTCATGAGGTTTAGGGAAAGAAGCCATCTTCTTAACATCAAAGTGCAAGGTGAAGCAGCAAGTGCTGATGTAGAAGCTGCAGCTACTTATCCAGAAGATCCAGCTGAGGTAATTAATGGAGGTGGCTACACTAAGCAACAGATTTTCAATGTAGATGAAAGAGCCTTCTACTGGAAGAAGATGCCATCTAGGACTTTCATAGGCAGAGAGAAGTCAGTGCCTGGCTTCAAAGCTTCAAATGCAGCTGGTGACTTTAAACTGAAGCCAATGCTCACATACCATTCTGAAAATCCTAGGGCCATTAGAATGATGCTAAATCTACTCTGCCTGTGCTCCACAAATGGAACAACAAAGCCAGGATGACAGCACATCTGTTTACAACACAGTTTACAAATATTCCAAATCCACTGTTGAGACTTACTGCTCAGAAAAAAGTTTCAAAATATTACTGCTCACTGACAATGCCTCTGGTCACCCAAAAGCTCAGATGGAGACGGACAAGATTAATGTTGTTTTCATGTCTGCTTGAACAGCATCCATATGGCAACCCGTGGATCAAGGAGTCATTTCAACTTTCAAGTCTTATCATTTACGAAAGTGATAGTGATTCCTCTGATGAGTCTGGGAAAAGTAAATTTGCAAAACTTCTGGAAAGGATTCACCATTCTGGATTCCACTAACAACATTTGTGATTCATGGGAAGAGGCCAAATATCAACACTAACTGGGTGGGGGTTCTCGAAGAAGTTGATTCCAACCCCCATGATTTTGAGGGGTTTAAGACTTCAGTGGAGAAAGTAACTGCAGACGTGGTGGAAACAGCAAGAGGACCAGAATGAGAAGCAGGGTCTGAAGATGGGGCTGCATTGTTGCAATCTCACAATAAAACTTTAATGAATGAGGTGTTGCTTCTTATGGATGAGCAAAAAAATGGTTTGTTGAAATGGAATCTACTCCTGGTGAAGATGCTATGAAGACCGCTGAAATGACAACAAAGGACTTAGAATATTACATAAACTTAGTTGATAAAGCAGTGGTAGGGTTTGAGAGGACTGACTCCAATTTTGAAAGTTCTCCTATGGGTAAAATACTATCAAACAGCATCACATGCTACAGAGAAATCATTCATAAGAGGAAGAGTCAATAGATGAGGCACACTTCCCTGTTCTCTCATTTTAAGAAATTGTCACAGCCACCCCAGCCTTCGGCAATCACCACCCTGATAAGTCAGCAGCCATCACCATCGAAGCAAGACCCTCCACCAGCAAAAAGATCGTGATTGGTTGAAAGGTCAGATGATGGTTAGCATTTTTTAGCCATAAAGTGTTTAACTGACGTACGTACATTGTTTTTTTAGATGATGCTATCATTGCATACTTAATAGAATACAGTATAGTGTAACTAAAACTTCCATATGCACTGGCAAACCAAAAACTTCATTTGATTCCCTTTATTGTGATACTGTGACTTACCGCAGTGGTCTGAAACCAAACCCGCAGTATCTCCGAGGTATGTCTGTATTAATATCTCTCTATATTCGGTGCCAGGATTGACTTTAACAAAGGTGGCAAAAAGTGCATCTATCCCCCTCTTCTACTGATTTGCCACCATGCCTGAAATCATACTATTAGACGTCTTTTCTCAGTCCTATAGGTTTGCTACTCTTGAGGGGTCCCTTTGCCTCATTTAAAAACAAACATAAAACATTTTATTTTGAGATCATTATAAATTTAAATGCAGTTGTAAAAAAGTAATACAGACATTCCATGTATCCTTTACTCACTTTCCTCCAATGGTAACGTCTTACAAAACTAGAGTTTAATATCACAACCAAGATACTGACATTGATACAGTCAAGGTATGAAACAGTTCTGTTGTCACAAGGATCCCTCATGTTGCCCTTTTATGGCCCTAACCCATTTCCCTCCCATCCCACTCCTCCTTAATCCCTGGCAACTGCTAATCTGTTTTCCATTTCTGTGATTTGGTCAAGAAAGTTATATAAATGTAATCATACAGTATGTAGCCCTTTGAGTGAGCTTTATTCACTCAACACCATCCTCTGGCGATCCACCCAGGTTGTCGTGTGTATCGATAGCATATTCCTTTTTATTGCTGAGTGATATTTCATGGTATGGATATACTACAGTTTAACCATTCACCTTCTGAAGGACATCTGAATTGTTCCAGTTTGGGGCTGTTACAAATAAAGCTACTATAAACATTAACATACAGGTTTTTGTATGAACATAACTTTCCATTTCTCTCATATAAATGCCCAGAAGTACAAGTGTTAGGTCATAAGGTAGGTGTATATTTAGTTTTTTAGGAAACTGCCAAATTGTTTTCTACGGTGGCTGTATCATTTTACACACCCTCCCCCAAGCAAGAGATGAGTGATCTAGTTTCTCTGCAACTTCGCCAGCATCTGATGTCACTATTTTTAAATTTCAGCTATTCTGATGAGTTTGCACTTCCCTAAAGGTTAACATCTTTTTGTGTGCTTATTTGCCATCTGTATATCCTCTTCAGTAAAATGTCTCTTCATGTTTGTAATCCATTTCCTAAGTGGATTATTGTTTTGTTTTATTTCTTAAGTATTAACTTTTGAGAGTTCTTTACATATCCCCGAGGCTCTGCTTATTTATTCAGTGTACTTTCTGTT
Organism: Martes martes; assembly: GCF_963455335.1. Classification (NCBI taxonomy): domain Eukaryota; kingdom Metazoa; phylum Chordata; class Mammalia; order Carnivora; family Mustelidae; genus Martes; species Martes martes. Next base: position 34,390,869 of record NC_137897.1, on the reverse strand, counting down.
GTTCAGATTGGGATAATTTCTATTGTTCTACCTTCCAGTCTACAGATTCTTTCTTCTCTCTTCTACTCTGCGGGTGAGCCCATCCACTGAGTTATTAAATTTTGTTTATTTTATTTTTCATTCTGAAATTTCCACTTCATTTTTCTTTATGTCTTCCATTTCTTTATTGAGAGTTTTAATTTTTTCATTTGTGTAAAGTGTATTTGTAATTGCTCATTATTTTTATGGTGGCTGCTTTAAAATCTTTGTCAGATAATTTTAACATGTGTTTCATCTCAGTGTTGGTATCTTTTCTCATTTAACTTGAGATCTTCCTTATTCCTAGTATTGCAAGTGATTTTTTATTGAAACCTGGGCATTTTGGGTATTATGTTATGAATCTGTATCTCATTTAAACCTACTGTTTTAGCTGTTTTTTAAATACAACTCCAACAGGAGAAGGGGAGTTTCCTCCCCTTCCTTAATCACTACCAGGTCAGCATTGAAGTCTACTCAGTCTATTTTGGACTGGGAGGGGAGGTAGAAAGGAGGGGATTCCTTATAACTGCTGGGTGGGATGGAAGCTTAGGCTCCCCACTAGGTCTACACTGGCACTTCAGGGAGATGGTGTCCTCAATATCATTGAGCAATGGTGAAAGTCCTGATTTTCCAGTAGGCTTATTCTGATACTATTTCAGTGGAATGGACACAGGGTGGAAGTAGAGGTTCCTCATATGGTTTCCTCATTACCACTCAGCAAGGAAGAAAGAACTAGCTCCATATGTAGCCTCCTCTGATGCCACCCTAATGGGCAGGTTGAGGTACCTCATTATAGCTTGGCAAGGGTGGAATTCTGAGATCCCCACTGGCCTTTGCTAGTATGAGTGGGAGTGGGGCCACAGCTTTTCCTGCGTGTTTAGCTGGAGTAGAGCAGTTACTGTTGAGAGGTTTTCTCTTCCTATGCTGTTCTTTCCTGATCTTTTGGCTCAGAAAGAACAGGTTTTATTGGCTTTCTTTTTCTGCACTTGTTTGCATTTCTGGGTGTCAGCTTCTAGAGCTACAAATCTGGGATATATGAGTTGAAAAGAAAATCCAGAGAATTCACAACCATGTTGCTCCTTGAGTACTGAGGTCCTTAGCAGGTCTTCCTTCTTCTCTTCACTCTGAATCTTTTTATGTTTGATCCATATATAATGTCCAATGTTTTTAGTTGTACTTATGGGGAGAGTAAAGAAAAGTATGTCTATTCCATCTTGTAAATAGAAGTCCTCAAGTTTTTATAACTTGTTATTAAAGTATAACATATACACAGAAAAGAGCACATATCTTAAGCATACATGCCAATGAATTTTCACTAACAATACTCCTCTGCAAACAGAACTCAGATCAAGAAACACAACACAACCAACACCCCTTAGAAGACCCCTTCATGTCCCCTGTGATCACTAGCGTCACTGGCAAGGTTAACCACTATCCTAACTTCTTTTTTTTTTTTTTAAAGATTTTATTGATTTATTTGTCAGAGAGATAGAGAGAGTACAGGCAGGCAGCGTGGCAGGCAGAGGCAGAGGGAGAAGCAGGCTCCCCGCACAGCAAGGAGCCCGACATGGGACTCGATCCCAGGACGCTGGGATCATGACCTGAGCCGAAGGCAGTCGCTTAACTGACTGAGCCACCCAGGCATCCCTATCCTAACTTCTGACAGTATAGATTGTTGTAGCTTGTTTTTGTACTTTATATAATGAGTTCCTTTTTAAAATTTATTTATTTATTTATTTGACAGAGAGAACAAGAGTACAAGCAGGGGGAGTGGCAGGGAGAGGGAGAAGCAGGCTCCCACTGAGCAGAGAGCCCAATGCGGGGCTCAATCCCAGGACCCTGGGATCACAACCTGAGCCATAGGCAGATGCTTAACCAACTGAGCCACCCAGGTGCCCTTATATAATGGGTTCCTTTAAAAAAAAATGGAAACACCCTTGAAAGACTTAATGCCTTCTGATTGACCAACATCTTATAATGGCCTAGTTTGTCCTATAATTTTCTTTATGTTTAATAGTAACAAATTTATTTTCAATAAAATTGAAATTTTCAATAAATTTTATTTCAAAAAATTTGTTTCAAAAGTGAAAATAATTAATATTACAATATACTTTAAAGTTTATAACAACCTTTCTCATACTTTATATCATCTGTTCTTCACATGTTCTTATGAGGGAGATTATATTACCATCCTCATTTAATGTGAGAAAATTGAGGTGCAGAGAAGTTAGATGATTTGTCTAAAGTCACCCAAATAATGGGCAGGAAGATTTAACAGCCTCAGGAGGAAAAGACCTTCTTTGCTGCCCAATCCATGTATAAATGTTAGAGAAAGTTCTGATTGGCTCTGCTTTGGCCATGTGACCACCAAATGCCTGTCAAGGAGGAAGCAGGGCACCATGCTAGGTTCATGTGGAATCAAGGATAGGATCTTCAAAGCAATACAAAGGAAGAAATGGGAAACCATGCTGGACAGACAGAATTTCAGTTACCATAGTCTCAATGGGGACAAGACCATTCTACCTATTTTTTGATTTTTATGGAAATGATGAAATAATCAAAATCTCTCTCTGTATCCATATTTTAATGACTCATTTTAACATTTCAGAGCCACAGTCTGTAAAATTTGGGATGGACTATAGAAAACAGTTTATCTCATTATATAGATGAGGAAATGGAGGCTAAAAAGAAAATACCTTGTCCAATCCAATATAAATACTTGCTTTATGTTTTTTCCTCCATTTTATTTAAGAATAATTTTATGAGCTTAACAGTTTTCAAAGGAAGAAAATATGCAAAACGTAAGATGAGTAAGTTCTACAAATCTACTATATAATTACTGTACATAGTACCTACAATTAAATCTGTTAAGAGGATAGATCTCATATTAAGTGTTCTTAAACAAAACAAAACAAAACAACCCAAGAACCAAAAAACACCACAAAAGAACACAAGGAACAACTACTAAAGAAACTACTACTACTACTACTACTACTACTACTTTTTCTCCTTCTTCTTCTTCTTCTTCTTCTCCTTCTTCTTCTTCTTCTTCTTCTTCTTCTTCTTCTTCTTCTTCTTCTTCTTCTTTCTAAAGAGTGAGAGTGCTTGAGTGGCAGAGGGGTCTGCAGATGGAGAGGGAGAGAGAGAATCTCAAGCAGCTCCATGCGGGGCTGATGTGGGGCTCAATCTCACAACCCTGAGATCATGACCTGAGCCAAAATCAAGAGTCAGATGTTTAATCAATTGAGCCACCCAAGAACCCCAGAACATAGGAACATTTTTGAAGGTGATGGATATGTTTAGTATTTCGACTGTCGTGATGGTATCATAGGTGTATGCATATGTACAAACCCAAAAAGATGTATACAGTAAATGTATGAAATTTTTGCGTATCAATTATAACTCAATAAAGCTAAAAAAGGGAAATTTATTCTATAACCCTAATACAGTAAATATTTTCATGTATCTTCTAGTCTTTATCAAGACAGACATATGAGAGGGATGGCTGGGTGGGTCAGTCAGTTAAGCGTCTACCTTCGGCTCAGGTCATGATCCCAGAGGCCTGGGATGGAGTCCTGCATCAAGCTCCTTGCTCAGCAGGGACCCTGCTTCTCCCTCTGCCTGCTGCTCCCCCTGCTTGTGCCCTCTCTCTGACAAATAAATAAATAAATAAATAAATAAAATCTTTTTAAAAAATAAAAAAAAGAGAGAGAGCTTTGATCATGGTGTACACTGGCTTTCAAAAAACGATAAAAGGCTGCATGTACATAATCTTCTAACAACTAACAACTTCTAACAACTGTTAGACTATTTCTGTGCTGCAAAGTGTGCAGATGGAAAGCCCCTTGCATAGTGGTGGGAGCTCTTGTTTTTCTTCTGCTTCTCTTAAGCTAGATCAGCACCTCTTCCTCGCCCAGAATTTTGGCCTTGAGCAAAGTTGTGGAATGGGAGAAGAGGTCTCCAGAGCCCTCCATTCCTCCCTATGAGGGCATATTCTTCCTTTATTGCTGTTGCAGACCCTCAGCCACTCAGCCCCACCATGGAGCCTGTTCTTCTCTGAGTGTTGGCATCCAATTTCTGCTCAAGAATTCACTGATTGTTTTGATCTTAACAGAAAATCATTCAAAGCGCAATCTCTTAGACATCATCATTAGAGAAGGGGACCCTTCTAAAAAAAAAGAGAGAGAGAGAGAGAAGGGGACCCTTCTAAGATAGAAATGTATTCTGAACTGAAGAAAGGGAAAAAACCTGTTTTGAGAGATCCCCCTACTAAAAGACAGTCCCTGCCCAATACTGGGGCTGAAAAGACAAGAAGACAGAGTCCCTGTCTCCAAAGTATTCAAGTTCCTGGCTTCATTCCAGGTGTCTGTAGTAACCTCTTTCTATCTGCAGCCTACCCCACCTACGTTTGGAACAATAAGGAGTCCTTGGACTCTCCCTCAATAGGCCCTGTCAGACAAGCCATCTGTATCATTCCAGGTCCTGGCAGGAAACAGATGGCACCCTCAGATTGGGTAAATTGAGATGAGTTTAATAGACTATTTACAAAGGCATATCAGGGTGCAGGGAAACCACAGGACAGAAGGAGCAGAAGGAGGGAGCAGTTACTGGAACCTCATGGGAGAATTCTGTGAAGAGGGCCTCTTGACAGGAGTGATGGCTTTTGGCTCAGCAATGAAACCAGCCAGCCCTTAGGGACCCAGAAAGAAGGCATTTGAGGGAAACAAATACCCTGATCTCTCTCCTCCTAGCCCCCCATCTCTTAGTGGTGGCCAAAGGCAACTGGAAGACAGAGGACATAGGAGCCCATTGATGGAATCCATTGAGATAGGCTTGCTGGGGCACAGAGTGGGTGGAAAAGGGTTGAGTGGATCTGGAAGGGCAGAAGGAAGCCATCTGACACACTGAATTTGGAACTACTCTGCAGCAGTTTTGCCCACGGTGGTTTCCACCAGCACTCCTGATGGCAGGGTGAAAGTTAGGGCATTCTGGTGGTCTCCCTCCCTGAGTACTTCTAGCAGGACGGGGGAGCCTAAATGATTGTCTTCTGCCTGGGGCTCTTGAGTTTTCTGTTTATCTTCCAGCATCCACACAAGGCAGTATTGCCCAGTAAGGAGGTAACCTACTCCAAGCCCCAGCCTCTAGGCAGGGGGCTGGCTTCCTGCACCCATCCTGCCAGCCCTATTTCTTGTCCCCTGTCATGCCCTGAACAACTAGCTGCCTCTGCAAGTGGGCTGCCAGATACCCCTTCCATGGCCAGTGCGCAGGGCCATGCCCCCACCTGATTCCTTCAGGTTTCCCATGGCTGAAATTTAACCAATCTGCAATTTAATAAACCAGGGCATTAATTTATAATGAGAAATCTAAGCAGACAGGATTCTTGGTTCATTACAGGAAGTTTCTCTCCATGCAAGTAACAAATGAGAAGAGTTAAGGGGACACTGGGGGGCTGGGGTGTGTCAGAATGAGAGACTTTCTACATCCATTTTCTTTTTCTATATCCATTTTTATGCTCCGTGCCCATTTTTACTATTTGAAGGGGTTTTTAATATTTTTATTTATTCATTTATCTGAGAGAGAGAGGGGAAAGGAGGTGCAGAGGGAGGGGGACAAGTAGACTCGGTGCTGAGCGTGGAACCAGAGCGGGCTTTGATTCCATGACCCTGAGATCACGACCCGAGCCAAAAACTAAGTCACACATTCAACCGACTGAGCCATCCAGGTGCCCGTTGAAGGGGTTTTTTTTTACAACCAAGTTCATGGATTACTTTCACAATTTTATAATGCTATTTCAAAAAGAATTGAGGCTAATTATCACCAGTGACTTTGAGTGACATGGCTAGTACACACTGCAGACACAGAACACAGAAATGACAACCAGAGCTAGGGCAAGGCCATCAGAGAGGAACTTTAAGATTTCTGTTCAAGGTAGGCCTCACTTCAGGGGAAGTGGGACCATGTACATTTCTTTAGTTACATCAGGAATTTGTGTGGAGACTGGAGTTAGCCGGCATGGTGTGTTCGATTTGTCCCCATGGTGGTCTGGCATCCTGCAGACGTAGGCACTCAGGGACAACTGTCGATCGGGCATACAGCTAACTGGCTTGCAGTGTGCCCTTACCACCTGCTGAGATCCCACTGCCACACTGGAGATTCCGCAGGTTTTATTTGATAAGCGATGCTGTTAACTGACAGGAAGAGGACTTGTTATTTCAATTTTGGGGTCATTTAAATATTTGTTAAGAACCAGCCCATTCCCAACTAAAACTCTGAAGTAGGGAGTTTGTTTTTGTTGCCCTTCCAGTGTCCTTTACTACCCCTCTACCTGGGAGATCCATCTTGAGGACAGTGGGGGACGATTATGAGCAACCTGTAGGTCTATGCTGAGGGCCTCTGGAGAGACTTGCTTCTTCCTCCCCCCACTCCGCTCCATCCTCCTAGCTAATCGTTTGCTGAAGCTTTGGGTACTGGTCTCCGAAGGGGAACTGGAACCCAACTACCTTTGTGAGCTGAGGGAGATGTTAAGATGTGTCAGTGATTGAACTGTTAATGAGGGGTATCTGTAGATTTGTGTGAAGAACGATAGCTCAACAACTCTGTGATCGCTGCTAATAAAACTTTGAAAAATAAGACCAGTAAAACCTCACTGGTGTCTTGTCCTAATGGATATTAAAACTCAGCATAAAGAAAATCTTTAAAATATATATATATAACTCAGTATAAAGCTAGTGTAATCAAAAGAGTAGGGAATTGGTATAAGAATAGACAAATCAGTGGAATGGAACAGAGAAGAAAGATATAGATTTTAGGGAAATTTAATACAGGGTACAATAAAAGTGGTATTTCAATTCAGTGATGACTTACTTAATAAATGGTAGAATAATTGGTTATTACATGGAAAATATGACATTAGACCCCTATTTCTTTAATTGCAGATAAATTAAAAATGCAAAGGTATAATAAATGAACATTCTAGAAATAAATTTAGGAGAATATTTATATGATATTCGGGTAGAGAGACCTTCTTATGATACAAGAAACTCAGAAAGCATAAAGGAAATGAAACAAATTTGATAATAGAGACAATTAAAATTCTCCAGGGGTAGAAGACACCATAAAAATTCAAAGGGTAAAGGCTGTGAGAAAATCATTGTAACAAAATTGCAGATAAAGGATTAATATCCATAATATTCAGTTAAAAATTGAAATTGCTGATAATCAACTCTTTATGACCAAAAGAAAATGACAATTTAAGATTTCAACCCAACACACAGGGCTTTTAAAATACATACTTTTTAGGGCTTCTATATGTTGACTGGAAAAAGACACATAACAGAAAAAAAGGTGAAGATAATAAATTAGAAAGAGGAAATTCATAGAAAAGAAAATGTAAATAGCAAATATATAAATACAGCATTATAAATATCTAAGTAAATATATGTGTTTATATATTGAAATGAAAGTTAAAATAGGCAAGGAAAGTGACCAAAGAAATAGAAAAGAGCAGGTGTTGGGGTGCCTGGATGGCTCAGTTGGTTGAGGATCTGACTCTTGATTTCTGCTTAGGTCATGATCTCAGGGTCCTGGGATTGAGCCCTACCTCAGGCTCCACACTCAGTACGGATTCTACTTGTCCCTCTCCACCTGCTTCTCTCCCAGTGCGCACACACTCTTTCTCTCATAAATAAATAAATAAAATTTTAAAAAAAATAAAAGGCAGAGAAAAGAATGGGTGTTGGCAAGGATGTGGAGAAACTGGAACCCTCATGCACTGTTGGTGGGAATGTAAATTGGTACAGCCACTCTGGAGGATAGAATGGTGGTTCCTCAAAAAATTAAAAATAGAATTACATATAATCCAGCAATTCCACTTGTGGGGATAGATATACCCAAAAGAATTGAAAGGAGGGTCTCAAAGAGATATTTGCACACCTGTGTTCATAGCATCATTATTCAAAATAGCTGAAAGATGGAAACAACCTAAGTGCCCGTTGACAGATGAACAGATAAATGTAGTAGATACATGCAATGGAATATTATTCGGGAGGGAAATTCTGACTCATTCTACAATATGGGTGAATCTTGAAGACATTATGCTAAGGGAAATAAGCTGGTCACACACACACAAAAAAGACAAATACTACACATGAATCTATCTACCTAAGGTATCTAGCTAGAGTAGTTAAATTCACAGAGCCAGGTAATAGAATGGTTGCCAGGGGCTGGTGGGAAGGAGTAATGGTGAGTAAATGTTTAATGGGTACAGAGTTTCAGTTTTGCAGGTGAAAATAGTTCTGGAGTTTGATTGCACAACAATGTACTGAACACCACTGAACTACACACTTAAAAGTGCTTCAGATGGAGGTTCCTGGGTAGCTCAGATGGTTAAGTATCTACCTTCAGCTCAGGTCATGATCTCTGGATCCTGGGATCGAGCCCCATGTTGGGCTCCCTGCTCAGCAGGGAGTCTGCTTCTCCCTCTCCCCCAACTCATGCTTGCTTGCTCTCTTTCTCTCTCTGTCTCTCAAGTGAACAAATAAAATCTTTAAAAAAATGCTTCAGATGGTAAATTTTATGATATATATATTATTGTTACATATGCCATGTGTATATTGTTACAATATGTGTATTTTACCGCAGTTACAAATTTCAAACACACACAATAGCAGGATGCCATTTTCCACCCATCAGGTGGAATGCAGAACTAATTTTGACAATGATGTATGGAAATGTGTACTTGGTTTAATTCCTGGCTAGAGGGAGAACTACTACAGCATATTTAAAAAGAAATTTGGTAGGATCTATTAAAACCAAAGACGTGCATACTCTTTGACACAGCTACCCGATTTGTAGGACTATAGCCTCCAGAAATAAATGTACCAATATGTAAGCATAGATGTATAAAGATGTTTTTTGCATTGGTCACAACTAGAAACAATCCCCTCCAAGGACAAATGGTTGAGTATTGTGCAACTTTTTAAAACAATAAGATCAGGGCACCTGGGTAGCTCAGTCAGTTAAGCATCCAATTCTTGATTTTGGCTCAGGTCATGACGATCTCAGGGTCGTGGGATTGAGCCCTACTTCCTGGTCTATGCTCAGCATGGAGTCTGCTTGTCCCTCTCCCTCTGCTCCTTCCCCCACTCACTCTCTCTATCTCTAAAATCAATAGATAAAATCTTAAAAACAAAATAAGATCTATAAGGATTAACTCAATGAGATAAATATATTATCTTCTTAATAATAACATGGTATACTATTGTAAGATAGCAAGTTGCACAGAAGAGCATATGGTTTGATTCCACTTGGCTGAAAAGCAAACTAAAAAGTCCCTATAATCTGTTTATATGCTACGATGGTTAATTTTATGGGTCGGTTTGGCTGGGCTATGGTGCCCTGTTCAGTCAAACTCATCTAGATCTTACTGTGAAGATATTTTTTTAGATGTGATTAATATTTAAATCAGTAGACACTGAGTAAAGTAGATTACCCTCCATAATGTGGGTGGGCCTCAAATCAGTTGAAGGCCTTAAGGGAAAAGACTGACCTCCTCTGAAGGAGGAGGAATTCTCCTCAAAACTGCAACATAGAAACCCTGCCTGAGTTTCTAGACTGCCTGGCCTCCCTCTGGAATTTGGGCTCAAGACTGCAACATCAACTTTTACTTGAATTTCTAGCCTGGCAGGAGATTGCAAACTTGCCAGCTCCTGCAATTGGGTGAGCCAATTTCTTAAAATAAACCACCTCTGTGTGTGTATATGTATCTGATATAAATGTATTTATATATATGCAGATACAGATATATCTTATGGGTTCTATTTCTCTCAAGAACCCTAACACCTATGCATTTGTGTACTTTTGTGTGAGCATAAAGAATGGTGTGGAAGAATATAAACCAAATTTAACAATGGTGACCTGGGGGTGTGGTATTAGAGTGGGGAAGGAAAGACTTTTTGTGAATGTCCTATGCTTTGTTTAACTGGTTACCAGGTGCTTGGGGGCACCTTTGCAAATAAATCAAAACAAAGGAGAGAGAAAAAATCCTCACAAGCTATGTTGATGATGTTGCTACATCATGGAAGGCAACACTATATTGGGTTAGGGGTCTTAAATTCTCATTTACTGGCAAAAAATGTAGTAAGCACCCACTGTGTGTCAAGGACTGAACAAGACTGGAAATACAAATGTCAACAAACTATGACCTCCTTGGACAGCTCTAGAATTTGCAAGAACTGGTACGATCAAAATGTCTGCAATCTCCTGCCAGGCTAGAAATTCAAGTAAGAGTTGATGTTGCAGTCTTGAGGAGAATTCCTCACAGGTGTTTTCTTTAATAAATTTCTTGTATGTTTTAGCCCATCTTTGTGCCTGCTTCTCTGGAGACTGAAACTATGATGGTCCTTCTCTTTCTTCCTCCCACTCTCTCTTGCGTCCTTCTTTCTCTATTCTAGGCCAGCCACCCTGGAGGTGCATAGGTTAATCGTCTCTGGTCCCTAGTCTCAAGGTTCACACGATCTATTAAAAGAGACAGACCCAAATAAATAATTATGACGTGGTTGAGATAAGGGCAATGATAAGGCATTAAAAGGGTCCAGAAAAGTGGTATCTAACCCAAAATGGAGCTAAAATGGAGAAAACCATTGCATAAGAGTTGGCAGGAGAAAGAAGCAGAACAGAGGGAGGGGTTGTTGTGTCGCAGGGGTGCATGTTTTCAGGCAAAGAGTGTCAAGACAAGAGGCCAAAGAAGTGAGCAGGGGCTGGATGTTGGAGGGCTTTGGATGCTACCTTGAGCATCTGACCCTTATCCTGGGGCCAGTGTTTCCTGAGTTAGTCTGGGTGAGGCTACATGAGAATCATCTGGCCCCTGATAAAGATACCATCCAGAGTGCCCAGCCAGAGGAGAATATATCTTTTTTCCTTTTCTTTTGCATCAAAAGTTGTCCCTTCAAGCTCTAGAGAGGGCCAGAAAATCCCCTAGAGGAGTTTTGTTTTGTTTTGTTTTGTTTTGTTTTCCTATTTTCGGAAGAATTCCTCAACTAATCTTCCTTCAGTACTGTATAGTGCTACTAGGCCCCACTGCTCTGGGAAAAGTTTTTGTTGTTGTTTGTTTTGTTTTTGATGGCTAAAGAGGTTTTTATTTTTTAGCCAGGCAGAACAAGAAAGGCCTTGTTCACAGTCTTTCCTGTGACAACTGAGCTGTGGGCCTTCCATTGTCCCTCTAAGGGGGCTGGATTACTTGGGACCATCTTCTTTTCACATGACTGCAACGAAAGGGCTCATTCGAGCATCCAGGGTGGCAGGAGAGTTAGAGAGCTCAGTACCCCCTACTTCCCTACCTTGCATGTAGAAATTTCAAGGAAAGAGCGTCCCTCTAATGTGCCTGGCCTTCCAGATCCTCCTCACTCCAGAACCCAATCTCTGCCATCCTGATCTTGTGAGACCTGACCCTAGGACAAGTCCCTCCTGCCACACTGGGGGAGGGAGTGGGACTAAGCACCTCATGGGCTTGGCTGGACGAGGACCATGATAGAGCTTAGACTCAAGGGCCCTGGCCTAAGATGAAGAATGTGTAGCCTCTGGAGGTAAAGCCCCAACAGAGGTGGTAGGGATCTGTATCAGCAGGGAATGGAGTTCGGATGAAGCAGAAGGAGCCTGAGGACCTTTGTGATTGTGGAAGAGCTCTCAGGTAGGCAGTTGGGTAGAGGAGTTTAGGACCTAGAGGAGTGGCCTGATTTGGATATGTGTATTAGGGAGAAAAGTGACCATGAAGTGACACACTAAAAGATGGCCCAGGAAAAGGATGTGGAGTAAAAAGAGAGGGGAACACCAGCATTTCAAGTACAGGCAGAGATACAAGAGACACGTTTTACACCTAAAAACACATACGGACTGAAAGTGAAGGGACAGAAAAAGATATTCCAGGCAAATGGAAGCAAGAAAAAGCTCAGGTAGCAATACTTGCATCAGACAAAATAGATTTTAAAACAAAGACAGCAATTAAGAGACAAAGAAGGGTATTACATAATGACAAAGGGATCATCCAACAGGAGGATATAACAATGTTAAGTATCTATGTACCCAACAAAGGAGCATCTAAGCATATAAAGCAAATATTAAAAGAACCAAAGGGAAAAATTGACAGTAATACAACAGTAGTAGAGGACTTTAACACCCCATCTACACCAGTGGATAGGTCATCCAGACAGAAAATCAATAAGGAAACAGTGGCTTTCAATGACACTTTAGACTAGATGGACATGTAACAAGCCCTTATTTTGTGGACTGACCTGCTGCCCTCCTAATACCTTGTGCTACACAGAGCTGGTCTCTGGGAAGAAATGGAAACCAGTTGTCCCAGGGGGTAACGAATGGCACCAGGAACAAAGAGAGGAGTGATGCCCTTCTGTTTCAGGTCCGGTTAACAGAAGCAGACCCTGAGATGTTGATTCTTATATAAGAATTTATTAAGGGGGCGCCTGGGTGGCTCAGTGGTTAAGGCCGCTGCCTTCGGCTCGGGTCATGATCCCAGCGTCCTGGGATCGAGCCCCGCATCGGGCTCTCTGCTCGGCGGGGAGCCTGCTTCCTCCCTTCTCTCTCTGCCTGCCTCTCTGCCTACTTGTGATCTGTCTGTCAAATAAATAAATAAAATCTTAAAAAAAAAAAAAAAAAAAAAAAAAAAGAATTTATTAAGGAAGTGCTCTCAAGAGAAACTGGTAAAGGAGTGGGGGATACCAAAGAGATAATGAGGAGAAGCCAGCCTCAGCCTAAACACACCGGAGAGTCTGGAATGCACAGTGGGTTCTCATTCTCTGTATAAAGTCACCACAAACACTGAGCGAATATTGCCGAATCCTTGCTCCTAGGGGAAATACAAGGTTTAGGTTCCTTTGAGTCTCTGGTCACATTCTGGCAACTGATCAATGCACAACCTTGTTTTTATGTGTTTAAAAACCTTATTTAATGTATGCCATCGACTCAGTAACATTGAACTCAAAGCACCATAGTTCATGCCTGAACAAACCTTCTCTAACACATGTATTATCTCCATAAAGCACATCACAGCCTTCTTGTGCTTGGGAACAGTAGACAGCGCTGCAGCACTATGCTTAGGGGTCATTTTAAACGGTGAAATCAATAAGAAAAGCACAAAAGTGAGGAAAACATGGTACTAAATAGACTGCCAAGAGGATACTTGTTTATACCATGAGAGCTGAAACAAGAGGCAGGGTGTTGCCTCATTCTGTGCATGTCCACCAACGACTGTGAAAGCACCACACATATGCATTTTGGGATTACAAATAAATTTCAGTGCATAGGAAAATTTGCAAATATGGGATCTGTGAATAACGAAGATCGACTGTAAATACTGCTCCGAGTTGATCCCTCCTTGGGACTACTATAACTCTGACCATCATCCATCTAACTGGCTAGGTCTGTGGGGGAGTTGGTGGAGGAGGCAGGAGGAAAGCCCCAGGCACTTCTGGCTCTCTGCACCTGCACCTGGCTCCAGCAGCAAAGACTGCAGATGGCCTCACAGGCTAAGAGGTCCAAAGGCATCTGGGAAGAGCAGACAGTCTCAGCAGCATGCTCTGTTGTTCACGTCATAGGAACATCACCGATGGGCAGAGGAAGAGGACATCTGTACTGCTGACTGGGCTCTACACCAGGTCTGGGATAGCAAGTGACCTCGGACCAGGCTGCATCACTGTTGCCATGACTGGCACATTGCTTGTTTCCTTGGCTAAAATCTCTGTTATGACAGAAGGGACCCTGTTTTGCTCCCATTGACCTTGCCAGGGCATTGCCAGTACCTGATATTCAAGAAAATATGTGAGGAAGAAATAAAAATAGCAAATGTAACCCATCATTGGACCACCCAAATGGAGCTGTATTCATCCTTGGGGCTTTCCTTTGGATGTGGGTAGGGCTAGAAGCCCTGCCTGAAAACTTCATCTGGCCTAAGGTAAAGGGATCATTTCAAGGGTTGTAAAGAGGCCAGTGACTCTGTAAGGAACCCCATTTCTTATGCACTGGTCACCCCTCTTGTGATCAGGGGACTCTAAGCAGATAACTAGGTAATAAAAAAAATTCTTCTTCCTTTAAACATGGATTTACAACTGCTTTTTAAGAGTGATTGTTCGTATATGAATGACTGGATCCAGTAGTGTTATACACTGAATTGTGTCCTCCCTCAAATTCATATGTTGATGTCCTAACTAACCCTTATTATCTCAGAATGTAACTTTATTTGGAAATAGAATCTTTAAAGAAGTAATTACATTAAAATGAGTTCATTAGGGTGGGCTCAAATCCAATACAACTGGTGTCTTTATAAAAAATAAAGGAAGTTTAGATATAGATATGTACAGAAGGAAGATGACATGAAGAGACACAGGACAAGATGGCCATGTACAAGTCAAAGAGAGAGGCCAGGAAGACATGCTTCTAACTCGGTCCTCAGAAGGACTCTGCCAACACATTGATCTCAAACTTCCAGCCTCTGAAAACCATGAGAAAATAAATTTCTGTAGTTTAAGCCAAAAATAAAAAATAAAGTGCAGGCAGAGAAACAGAAGCCCTTGGGCAACAAGAAAGAATGGTTCATGACATATTAAAAGAAAAAGAAAAGAAGTAAATGTTATCAAAACAACTGAACTAACACTGAATCCTTACTCTGCGGCGGCAGGCATTATTCTAAATTCTTTATATGCAACAATTCATTTACCTCAGAAATCCTCTGTGGTAACCTGTACCAGATACTCTTGGTACTCAATCCTTATGCCTTCAGGCACTACCATTTCATTGTGCTCCAACTGCCTATATCTGCCAAGGATTTGGCCCACAGTATGATGGCCTGGTAGTGCCAAGGATTTTGACAGTCCCATGAGCAACCCTCAACAAAAGACTATGGCTTGTTCGTGTATAAATACCCCAGCTCCCTCACTCCCAATGTGAGAAGACTCTGAGGGTCATGCTCTATACCTTTTCCCAGAGTTCCACAGTGGGACTAGGCCCCAGTGGTCCACAGTTTTCTCTTGCTGGATAATCCAGCCTTTTATGACTTCCCTTCATGGACTAACTTCTCTACTCCCCTACCCATGTTTTCCTTTACCTCCCAAATAAACTACTCGCTCTTAAACCCTTGACTCACAGGCAGCTTCTGGAGGAATACAAACTAAGATATAAAGGAAGGACACAGACTATCTGAGAACTGATGTTTAGAAGAATATAAACATGTAAATGTAACTGAAAACAATCACTAATATGTAATGGTTGTTAATCACCAATTCTCCAGGCTTGACAAGAATGTGTATTTAAACTCACATTAAATTTTTGAAGAGGCAGAACTCTTCTAGGAACATAAACACCACTCAGACATTTCTTACCCTTACCAGGCATCAAAGCCTTTTTTCCTCTTTTATTCAAAAACGGGGGGGGACCCTCCAAATGCCTACCCAAAATTATTAGCTTGAGAAGAGCCCAATTTTGCTTTTCTAAATCCTCTATACTTAAAATAGATACATCTTTTACCTGATTTTAGAGGGATCCTAACTCCTTCTATTCACAAATCTGAGCTCACTAGAAAATAAGATTTTATAAATCATGTTTTAAGAGACCCTAATATAGACAAAAATATATTAAAATGGTCTCTTTACACATGGTCTCTCAACTTACTAAGTTGCTTTTCTAAACACTGGAGAGTAAAAATCTTAGGAATATGTTCTATGTTTTGTGTTGATTATGCTAATCAAAGTTTAATGACGCCTTTGTTATGTTGCAATTTTTTAAATGTGTCAGAAAATGCCACAAATAAAAAATAATGTTAAATAAAAGATCTTGTACTGAATTTTAAAAACTGTGACCCTTTAATAGGATAAGAATGGGGGGGAAATAAATGAAATGACTAATTGAAAATTTGCTTGTAGTCCCTGATTATTTCCATCACTGGCCATTAATCTGTTTAAAAGGGCTTCTGTGACTCAGTTATGATAAAATTTCATAAGTCTTCCATTTTGTACAAAGGAGCCTGGTTCAGTCAACATTTTCAATTACCAGCCACACTGTGGGCTCTATTAAACAAATAAATACTTTTGAGAATATATAAACAGAAACACAAGTTAAATATTTGCTTATGGACTCCAGTTGATTAGGGTAAAATGTGCAATCCTGGGATGCCAGTGTGGCTCAGTCAGTAAAGTGTTTGACTCTTGATCTAACCTCAGGTCCTGATCTCGGGTTTGTGATTTCAAGCCCCGCACTGGGTTCCATGCTGGGTGTGGAGCCTACTTTAAAAAAATGTACAGTTCAAGATATTTGGGATAACTTACTATTTAACTGATAAATGTTGCTAATAAAGTTGCTCCTACTATCCTGCATGAAAATACATATGCTTAAAAAATTATGAAAGAAGCTAAATCTAGCCCAGAAGATAGATTCTACATACTGAGGTCTACAAAAGCCTTTCTTGTGGAGAAAAGTTCTTGCCATTGTGTTTGAATCATTCTTATGACATACAAACAAAAACATCACTTAATTTATTTGAGGCCTGTTTGATACTATAACTTTGGGCTTTTATTTTCCTTTCATTCAGTTCAACACACTTTTTAAATTTCTACTTTAGTAGATAGTCCCTGGTAAACTCATTTCATATGGTTTTAAAGGCACTATTTATTTTTATTTATTTATTATTTTTTATGACTTAGAGATTTATCTATTTTTGAGAGAGAGACCAAGTGAGTACAGTGGGGAGGGGCAGAGGAAGAGGGAGAGAGAGAATTTCAAGCAGACTCCCTGCTGAGTGTGGAGCCAGATGCAGGGGTTGATCTCGTGACCGAGATCATGATCTGAGCCAAAATCAAGAGTCGGATGCTCAGGGGCACCTGGGTGGCTCAGTGGGTTGAAGCCTCTGCCTTCGGCTCAGGTCATGATCCCAGGGTCCTGGGATCGGGCCCCGCATCAGGCTCTCTGCTGGGCAGGGAGCCTGCTTCCCTTCCTCTCTCTGCCTCTCTCTGCCTAGTTGTGATCTTTCTCTCTGTCAAATAAATAAATAAAATCTTAAAAAAAAAAAAAAAAAGAGTCGGATGCTCAACCTACTGAGCCACCCAGGTGCCCCGTAAAGGCCTCTTTTATATGATTTGTCTTATAGATACCATATTTTCATAAAAAGATTTAGGTACAATAGCATGGAAACTATAATAGCCACAATTACAAAAGCAACAACAAAGGCTAACATTTGATTGAGGCTTACTGTGTGCCAGATATTCTTCATACACGCTATCTCATTTTAGCCTTATAACAACTTCATGAGGGAAGTATTATTAATATCCCGATTTTAGAGACCTGAAAATAGGCACAGAGAGCTGAAGAACTTGCCCAACTTCAAACCACTGGGAGTGGGAGAGTGGGATTCCACTCCAGCAGCCTAGACAGGCCCTTGCTGCTAGCTTGTCATCAGTCATAGCTGAGCCAGCACAAATCAGCTGCTCAAAGTCACTACTGAACAAATATGTGAGGTCAAACCTAGGTTTGTGTCTATACTTGTCAAGGGATGTTCTTAACAACCTTTGTTTTGTCTTACTTATGCTGCCCTTGAAGCCAACTTCATGTCAAAGGGATTAATCACACTAAGAACGAAGTCTAGAGGCAGGGGTCATTTAGTTTTGCCAAATTCTGAGGATGACAGAGGTTGGCTGAGGGGATTTGGGGAAGGATTTGACTACATAACAATTTTTCAGCTTCTTTTAAAAAAATTTTAACTGAAGTATAGTTGGCATACAATATTATATTAGTTTCAGATGTACAACATGGCAGTTTGACAATTATATACATTACAGTAAGTCTACTTATCACCTGTTACCATACAAAGTTGATACAATATTATTGATTATATTCCCTATGCTGTACTTTTCATGTCCATGACTTATTTTATAGAGAAGTTTGTCCTTTTAGTCCCCTGCACCTATTCTACCAAACCCCCATCTCCTTCCCCTCTGACAACCACCAGTTTGTTCTCTGTATTTGAGTCTGTTTCTGTTTTTTTTTTATTATTTTTTTAAAGATTTTTATTTATGTATTTGACAGACAGAAATCAAAAGTAGGCAGAGAGGCAGGCAGAGAGAGAAGAGGAAGCAGGCTCCCCGCTGGGCAGAGAGACTGACGCGGGGCTCAATCCCAGGACCCGGGGATCATAACCCGAGCCGAAGGCAGAGGCTTTAACCCACTGAGCCACCCAGGTGCCCCTGTTTCTGTTTTTTGTGTGTGTGCTTGTTTGTGTGCTTGTTTGTTTTTTAGATTCCTGTATAAGTGAAATCATGTGGTATTTGTCTTTCTCTGTCTGACTTACTTCGTTAGCATATTATGGACACTCTAGGTCCACCCATGTTGTTGCAAATGGTAAGATCTCATCCTTTTTCATGGCTGAGTAATACGTGTGTGTGTATGTGTGTGTATGTGTGTGTGTGTGTGTGTGTGTGTGCGTGTGTGTACGTGCCTCATCTTCTAATCCATTCATCTACTGATGGACACTTAGGTTGCTTCCATAACTTGGCATGCTGCAAAAAACATATAAGCATGTATCTTTTCAAATTATTGTTTTCATGTTCTTTGGAAAATGCCCAGAAGTGGAATTTTTGGATCATAAGGTAGCTCTATTTTTAATTTTTTGAAGACCCTCTATACTGTTTTCCACAGTGGCTGCACTAATTTACATCCCTACCAATAGTGCACACAATAATTCATTGACCCCAGTCTTGCCTGATTCTTCTAGTCCCATCTTCTCCTACAGCCCTGAACCACTTCTGGAATAAGCTGAATAATGTTCCCCAAAGATACCAGGTCCTAATCTCTGGAACTTGTGAATGTTACCTCATTTTGAAAAAGGGTCTTTACAGATGTGATTAAGTTAAGGATCTTGAGATGAAGAAATTATCCTAAATTATCCAGGTGGGCCCTAAACGCAATCATATTTATCCTTATAAAAGGGAGGGCAGAGGAAGATTATACACACACAAAAGATAATGTGAAGACAGAGGCAGAAATTGTAGTGATGTTGCCACAAGCCAAGGAAGGAATGCTAGTAGCCACAGATGCTGGAAGAGACAAGGAATGGGTTTTTCCCTGGGACTTCTGGAGGGGGCATGGCCCTGCCCACATCTTGATTTTGGCCCAGTGATACCGATTTCAGAATTCTGGTCTCTAAAACTGTGAGAGAATAAATGTATATTATTTTAAGCCATCAAGTTTGTGGCCATTTTTCTTAAGATTTTATTTAAGAGAGAGAGAGTGAGTGAGTGGGGGAGAGGGGAGAGGAATAGAAGGAGAGGGACAAGCAGACTCTGCGCTGAGCATGGAGCCTAACATAGGACTCAGTCTCACAACCCCGAGATCGTGACCTGAGCTGAAATCAAGAGTTGGACACTCAACCGAATGAGCCACGCAGGTGCCCCGGTTTGTGGTGCCACAAGAAACTAATACAACCAATAGTTCTCACTGAGACCTTCTGTTCCAGCTTTGAAGAAGACACTGAAGTCCTGTTTTAGTGTGTGGTTTTACCAGGCAAATGAGCATCTGAACTGCGATCCAGCATTTTCCTCAGTGACTGACATCAGCACAGAACATCACTGGTATTGGGTATGTCAAGAGGCACTTCGTAAGCCATGTGTTCCTTTTTGGCTCTTGCCTGCTGCTGTTGCTGCTGCCTTGGGCTACCCAACCTGCACAACCATCCCAACCTTCCATCTTGGAAGATCAAGAAAAGAGTCACTGTGCCCTACTGGATGAGAAATGCCTTATTTCAAATGTCACGGAGGCCGTGTGTAGAGAGGTCAACAACGTGGAACTGGAACCCTGTGTATATTCTGCCTTAGGCTCATGGAACAAATGAACATTTTTTCCATGCCTTTTGGCTGCCTGGCACCTCTGCACAGCCTCCCTATGTTAGGATGATTTTGCAAATTTTGTCTCCCAAGGCAGAAGGCAAAAACTTGCTTTCTCAGACATACTTGCAGCTCCAGTGTGAGTCCGTAATGGGGCTCCCGGGAGAGAGTCTGCTTTGGGAGAGAGTGAAAGCAGAGGGATGGCACAGAATCCATTCTAGTAAGGGTGGCAGAGCCTGGAGAAGAGACTTCCGGCCTTCAGGGTAGCAGAGGCAGAGATCCTAGTTGGGAGCACCTCGTGCCTGGCATCGATCATGGGCTCATGCCCAGGGCTCACGCCCAGCAGTGGGAACAGTCTGACAGCCCGGTTCAGGTGTACAAACCTGATTCTCTCACCACCCCAGAGATTCCGTGAGCCCACGTTGCTATCCCTGAATACATTCCTTTTTGTTTAACCAATCAGGACTGATGTTGTTGGCGACCAAGAGCCTGCCTGAGGCGTCTACCTCGTGGTTGTATCTTACCGTCTCGCTGTGTGGTCGCTTCGGGAAGAGGATAGGCCTCTGAGACTGTGGGACCTGGTTTTCCTGATACCTACTTCTTACAACCCAGCCTTCTGCAGCGTTATTGGGGGATAAATGGTGGCTCCAGGAGGACAGGCATTTGGGTTTTGAGATCCTGAGCAGATTAGCTCTTATGGTTAGTGGGTTGCAGGAACAAACACAAAAGAGCGTGTCAGCCCTTCCTTTCACTTGGTGTGGCCCATCCACATTGTGCAAAATGAGAGCCTCGACCTACTGCACAGTCCACTCTAAGGTGGCAGGACTTCTCCCACCATGCTATAGGAGGGCCTCAGGGAAACGGACCTCTTCAGCCGAACTGATTTCTCACTACACACCATTCCTGATTTCACACTACACCAGCCTTCTTAGATGCGGCCTGACGTCATGCTCGAGTTGTCTCATGGGTACCTAATGAGACTGAAAGCTCCTCAAGAGTGGAACCCCATTTCTTCCTCCTTTTGGCTCTTCATGGTGCCTGGCTCAGAGGCGAACACACAGGCCTGCCGCAGGCCGGAAGCGAGGTGGAGAAGCAGCCTTGTCTCCACTGCTCCCCATTCACCAGCTCCCACTGAAGAAGGAGGAAGTGATGGCGCTGGTGAGCGCAAGTTTCCAGCTGCTTTTGTATTTTCCAGGAGAGGTGATGTTTTCCTGAGACCAGAGCTGGGGGCAACCCCTTAGACTCCCTTTCGCTCTCACATTGCCAGAGAGCTGACTCTACCGTTGGCTTAAAAAACTGTTATGTAAGGGGGCCAACTTTTAACGGACGATCCATTCACAATGAGTTGTTACAATCAAAAATATACTTAGAGCATTTACCAGGGATTATTCTCATGATCAACAGTTTTGCGCTTGTCATTTGTGCTTAAGATTCTGAAGAGCTCAAACAGATGGATTCACATGAATCACTGGGTTTTCGGGGTCACCTGTGGGTCGCCAGTCCCTCACCTTCCTCTCACGATGGAGAATCATGTCACTCCATCATTTACAGAATAGATATAGTTGGAATTCCATAATTATATAGCGCTTCAACTATGTACACTGCAATGGTATCTTCGTGCAGATCTGAAAATTGTACACTGTTGCAATTTATTTCACATGGCTGGATCTCATTTTCTACCTCTCTAACAAAAGGAAAGTTAAATGCTTATTCCTATGAGAAGGTGGTTTTGGTTTTACATTCTAGGAATTGGGTTAGCTTAAGCCCTGAATCAGCTGGTTTGTAGTGTAAGTGTTGGTTGCAAAGAGGTCTGGGTGTAAATGCCATTTTCTCCTGTATTGGAAGTAATTTTTATTCACCTTGCTGGTCCTATTGTGGTGTTCTACCTCCCAACCCCGCTCCATCCTGAGCAATTCTATTTCTTTGTAGGGAGTGGCTTCCATGATAAAGCAATATATCATCCCACCAGAGAGGCTGTGGATTTATTTCTTTATTAGCTGGTGAGCCAAGAACATTATAGGGCACAGGGTGAATATAATACGAGCTGTGTGGGGGACTGTTAACCTGGTAGGGCCTCACACAAATGCAGTGAATTCCTGTCAGCCACGTGCAATGTAACTGCATCTACAGAGAATAACATGACCCTTTAACTCCATTTGGTCAAGATATTTACTTCTTTGCCCTGTCTTCAGCCACCATTTGATCTTTCAGAATAGTGACTCTTAAGCTTTTTTGAGCTCAATCCACAACATTACATTTTATATCACACACAGAAATATAAAACTGAACCATATAACAAAATCATATTTACTCTCACTACTTGTGATAAATGCTAATAATTTCTACTCTGTTCTAATTAATAAAAGAATGGACTGATACGCCCTAAATTGATCGAGATTCGAATGAGTCTCAAACCATGGTCTAAAAAGCACAGTTTTAGAATCTGCTCCTCAGAACAAGTTGGGAAGATCTTCATTTCCTTGACTCCCTTTTGCTATTTCTTCTGGGATTTACTTCCATATTTCTAAATAACATGAATACATTCCTATTTCATATTTTCTTATGCCTTTACGTATCATCAGTTTCTTCTTATGGAAAACAAGGACTTAGCTCCCTTTCAATGCACCCTTCTCAAATATTCACATATTTCCTCTCCTTACTTCCCAATATATCATGAGTTTTTGATTAAGTCAACATTCATTGTTCATATTATCATGGTTGTATGTATGAGCCAGGGTCCCAGCAAGAAATAGAGGCACACTCAAATGGGGTAATTTGAGAAGAATTTAATAAGGGACCATATGTAAAAAGCATGGGCAGGGTCTAGGAAAACCACTGGAGATAGTGCTGCTAGAATTGGTGGGGGGGGGGGGGCTCCATTACCACTTGTCGGCTCCAAAGAATCCGGAGACCTAAAAATGTATAGTGAGACCTGCCTGACAGCAGCCACACTGTTGTCAGGGCATGAGGCCAGCCTGAGATGACCATGATAGGAAGACAGAGAGAACCACATACCTTCAACTCAATCTCCTTCCTCCCTTTGATCTCCTGCTGAAGCTTCCCAAGGGAAGAACTCACCTGGAAGCCAGAGGGCACAGAAGCCTGTTGGTGGAGTCCAAAGAAGTATGCCTCGTAGGCACAGGGCAGGTGAAGGGTGGATGAATCTGGAAGGCAAATTATGTAACTCGTATTCACAGCCGAGCACATTTACTTATTTTAAAGATTTATTTATTTGAGAGAGAGAGCATGCACGGGGGGAGGGTCAGAGGGAGAGGGAGAGAATCTTAAGGAGGCTCTATGCCCAGCATGGAGCCAATGCGGGACTTGATCTCACAACCCTGAGATCGTGACCTGAGCTGAAGAGTTACTAACTTTTTTTTGTTTTTGTTTTTTTTGTTTTTGTTTTTGTTTTATTAAATTTTTCATTTATTTTCAGCGTAACAGTATTCATTGTTTTTTCACCACACCCAGTGCTCTATGCAATCTGTGCCCTCCCTAATACCCACCACCTGGTTCCCCCAACCTCCCACCCCCCGCCCCTTCAAAACCCTCAGGTTGTTTTTCAGAGTCCATAGTCTCTCATGGTTCACCTCCCCTTCCAATTTCCCTCAACTCCCTTCTCCTCTCCATCTACCCTTGTCCTCTATGTTATTATGACCCTGCAATTGCACTACTGGGTATTTACCCCAAAGATACAGATGTAGTGAAAAGAAGGGCCATCTGTACCCCAATGTTTATAGCAGCAATGGCCACGGTCGCCAAACTGTGGAAAGAACCAAGATGCCCTTCAACGGATGAATGGATAAGGAAGATGTGGTCCGTATACACTATGGAGTATTATGCCTCCATCAGAAAGGACGAATACCCAACTTTTGTAGCAACATGGACGGGACTGGAAGAGATTATGCTGAGTGAAATAAGTCAAGCAGAGAGAGTCAAGTATCATATGGTTTCACTTATTTGTGGAGCATAACAAATAACATAGAGGAGAAGAGTTACTAACTTTTAATAGCTGTGTACACTTATTTAAGTCACATACCTCCTAGAGCTCCAATTTGCCAATCTATAAAATGGGGATAGGGTTATGTGATTTGCTGGATGTTTATAAAATTAAGAGAGATTACATGTGTAAAGTCTTTGGTGTTTAATAAATGATAGCTCTTTACTAAAGTTGGGTATTATTCCTGCCAGAGTCCTTGGGAAGCACAATGAGGTCTCCAAGGAAGATTGCCTAGTGTAACAATTTTTTTTTTTTCCTGCAGCTTATAGGATCTTTTCTTTGTCCCCTGTTCCCAAAATTTCATGGCTATGTGCCTTGGTATAGATGTGGTTTTTTGCTCAGCCTTTGTGCTGGACACACAGTGAGCCCTTTTGGTCTGGAAACTGATCCCTTCAAGTCAGAGAAACTTTCTTGAATTATTTCTTTGTTGATTTCTGCCCTTCCATTTTCCATGTGTTCTTACTCTGAAACTCATTCATATGTTGACCTTATTGAGATGCAGTGCTTTTATTATCTTTTAGCTCCTATTTTCCATCTCTTCATCATTTTGCTCCACATACTAGATTTCCTCAACTTTAGCTTCTAGTTCTCCTGTTGAGTTTTTCATTTCTGCTACCTTATTTTTAATTTCCCAAGGATTCTTTCCTACTCTCTAAATGTTTCCTTTTGGTGACTTTCTTTTTATTTGGTTGCAATATCTTATTTTTCAGAAAATACTAAATATCAAAGATGATATCTCTAAGCATAGTCTTTATTTCTCCAGGTTCTTTTTTTCCCCTCAATCTTTGGCCTCTGTCTTGTACCTTAGAGAGTTTCCTCAGAGGTCTGGAAGTCCCAGGCTACCTTGCTCACATTTAAGAATATAACCTAAAAGCCTGGTTGGAAGAGAGGGGGTTACTGATTATAAATTTCCTGTGATCTAGCTAGACCCTTACACTGATACCAGGATATTTAGCTCTTTTGTCTTCGGCTGTCAAATACTCAGAGAAGCTTCCAATCCCCTGTCTGGAAAACATATATCTAACTTTCAGTGAAGGTCATTTGGGAGAAGAGGGCTGAGGTCCAGGTGTTCAGGAAGCCTTTGCTTAATCCCTATTTTCAATACAGGATCCCATTCTCAGCAATGCTTAATGTCCCCCAGACAGGAGGCCCTCTACCCTCCAGAGAATACACCTCAGTATGCAGCTAGAGTAGAGGGAAGCAATTGCCTTGCTGAGGATGGAGATCTGGGTTTAAACTTGCTTCTACTACCAGCACTGCCTGTTACTATGTTGTCTCTCAGCTCTAAATCCAACCTTTCCGTGCTCAGCTTGGCAACACTGGTGTTGAGACTCTTCAAACCACAGGGATTCTGCTGCTATTCCTTCTTAGACTCTGCCCACTTTAGTCAATAGAGGGAACCCAGAAGGCTGGGAAAAGAAGGATCAAGCTATGTCCAATCACCTTCCTAGTGCTGTGAGCAGCTCCCCAGCAATGCTTCTTTGCTCCAGCAAAGATTCCTTCCTGCAGTAACAGTTTATGTAAGTTTGCTGTTTTTCTGACACTCACAGAACCAGTCTCTTCGTGGCCCCCCAGTCCCCAGGCCCAGCACCAGGGACACCAGTACTGGCTGAGCAGCAATCGCTCCTCAGGGATCTGGGCCCCTGCCTCATGGGCTCCTCCTTCAAGCTTATAGGTTCTGATGATTCCACCCCACCCCCACGCCTGGACTCCCAGCTGCCTGGGAGTGGTAGCTGCTTCCTATAGTTACTGCCTCCGTGTTATCTTAGGGTTCAACTTTATACCTCGTTAACAACTCTTTATATTAAATTCTATCTGTTCAAATAATTGGTGGGGTTTTTCTGTCTCCTGATCAGATCCTGACGGTTACACCAACTTTCAAATGAAACCTCTTGTTTTCCAGCCCCACCTACACCCCACTTTTGAGGTATGGGTCACCTCTAAATCCTGAGCCATTCTGGAGTTTCACACCAGAAATTATTTTGCTTCTTGGTCTCCCTAACCCTCTTGAGAAACTTAGGGGTCAGGTTCTTCTGGTCTGCTGGATCAGTAATGACTTGTCCATCTGCTTTCTTGCTTCTGAGATTTTGTTGTTTTCTCTCCCAATTTCTTTGTCCCTGTAGGGTTTTGCTTTTTTGGACATCTTGTTTATGGTCATAATGGAATTTGGGAAAGGAAATTCATTGTTTTTTTTTAAAATAAGAACAAGAGACTAATTTTTAAAGGGATGACAACAAACTGAGAAAAAAATATTCCCCAAGTTAGGATGGTAGTCTGCACTGAGGGCGAGGAGAGTGGAGCGGGATCCAGGAGGAGGTAGATTTGCTCATATTCAAATCCTATATATGAATTTCAACTACTCTGTACATGATAAATATCACAAATTTTGAGAAGGCAAACTTCAGTGTACAACTCTATCAGTTAGCATGTATTCAACTACATAGAATAGAAACTTAACCGCAAAGGTTTAACTAAATAGGAGTATATTTTTCTTCCATAATGAAGAAGTTTAGAGGAAGGCAGTCCAGGATTAATATGATGTCTCCATAGTGCCATGGCCAACAAGGCTCCTCCTAGCTTTGGGCACAATCATGCTTGGCTTTTGCCTTTATGTTTCTTACATGGCTGCTTTACCTCTGATTATCACATCTATATTCCAGGAAGAATGGCAACAAACAAAGGGCAAAAAGCCAAAGAGATGAGTGAGCTGAGTTGGCCTCCTCTTTAAAGAGTGTTCCTTGTATACCTAAAATGAATATAATGTTATATGTCAATTTTTAAAAATAAATAAAAATTTTTAAAAAGTGAAACCAGGGGTGCCTGGGTGGCTCAGTGGGTTAAGCCTCTGCCTTCAGCTCAGGTCATGATCTCAGGGTCTTGGGATCGAGCCCCGCGTTGGGCTCTCTGCTCAGCGGGGAGCCTGCTTCCCCCTCTCTCTGCCTGCCTCTCTGCCTAATTGTGATCTCTCTCTGTGTGTCAAATGGATGAATAAAATCTTAAAAAAAAAAATGAAACCAGGGGGTGCCTGGGTGGCTCAGTGGGTTAGAGCCTCTGCCTTCGGATCAGGTCATGATCCCAGGGTCCTGGGATTGAGCGCTGAATCAGGCTCTCTGCTCAGCAAATGAGCCTGCTTCTCTTCCTCTCTCTCTCTGCCTGCCTCCCTGCCTACTTGTGATCTCTGCCTGTCAAATAAATAAAATCTTAAAAAAAAAAAAGTGAAACCAGGCCCTCATACATTTAAATCATGATTAAAATCCATTTATGATAAAACAAAAAGTAAGAACTAGGGGCGCCTGGCTGGCTCCATCGGTAGAGCATGTGACTCTTGATCTTGGGGCTGTGAGTTCAAGCCCCATGTTGGGTGTAGCGATTACTTAAAAATCAAATCTTTAGGGGCACCTGATTGGCTCAGATGATAGAGCGTATGACTCTTGATCTTGGGGTCATGAGTTTGAGCCCCACCTTGGGTGTAGAGAATACTTAAAATCTTAAAAAAAAAAAAAACCTTAAAAAAAATCCCCAAATCTAGGGGAAAGTATATGAAAAAAAGAGACCATGTTGTGCTTAATTAAATAAGTTCACATTTACAGATACCTAAAATGGCATACCAGCCCCCTGGCACTATTTCCAAAATGTTCTTGCTCTCAGGTTATTTACTGTGAGGTGCCCACATTATAATATGAAATGTATGCAACTGTTTCACAAAGTATGCTAGGCCCCATGTGCCTTAGCTCTGTGCTGCAAATACAGAGCAAAGGCACTGTGTTCACCAATATTAAGTCACCTGTGGGGACAATTTGATCTTATCTATTTATTGTCAGATTTTAAAGTTATGTCATAATCTCTTGCAAAATTTACATATGTGTCTGCATATATGTATGCCCATGAAAACCGGGTAATGGAGTTCCAAGCAGACCAATTTTTTCTTAGAAACCCAGATCTCTATAGTGCATACCCTCTCTATGAATGTTACAGGGAAGCAAATACAAAATACATATGTATTTTCATGTTCCTTTGAAGTGTTAAAAAAAAAAAAAAAGTTTCCTGAACAACCCAAGTGGCAATTATGCCTACTTCTCACTGTCTAAGACTTTGTCACAGGCTTCCCCAAAGAAGTCTGGAGAGGTGATGTTTTCTCCTGGGAACACTGTCCCCCTGAACAAAACCAGAGCCAAGTGAGGAAGCAGGATATGTGAAAAGAATTCTTTGTAGAAGGCTACTGCCAAGCTGAGTTGCCCCTCCTCTGCCCAGGGGGAGGGAGGGGAGCTGCTTTCTGGCACAAGCATCCTAAGAGGGGCAAGGAAGAATGACAAAATGGATACTACACAGGCAACTGAAAGTATCTGCCACAGTTGCCATAAAGTTGCTATAAAGATTAAAACAGACTATACTTACAGAGCCCCTAGCACAATGTCTGATACATTGTGATCATCCAGTAAGTATCAACCTCTTAAGAAACTATCTCCAGTTATCTAGCTCATTAGAGACAAAAATGGAAAGAACCAAATAGATAATGCCAGTAATGCTAAACATAAGAAACATTGTTGCTTCTTCTTTAATACTCAGAGTTGCTTTTTTTTTTTTTTTCTAGTTTGAGGCTGCACATCAAGAGAGTGTAACGTCTCCTGTAGGGGAAGTCTAATCCATAAACAGTACAGTCAACTTGGTATGAGGGGAAATGTACTGCATGTAGCTTAGCTTGGTTGTAGTCTACTTACGGCTTTCTTTTAGCTCGATCTCCAATCTGGCAAAACAAATTCCCTCCATTCGTTCATCCTTTTTTAGCCACCTATTTACTCTATTTCTAGTACCTCATTTGTCTCTTCTTGTGCTAGAACCCTGTGTTCTTTCCCCTATGATTGGTGTCTGTTTCGCTACATCATCTAATAAATGAGTATTAATAATATCATAAAGAACAATATGGTACTAAAATGTTACTGGTTTTGGTTAGAATGCTTTTGATCTCAAGGAGAGAACACTTGGTTAAAACTGGCTTTAATATTTGCAAATGACGCATCAGATAAAGGGCTAGTATCCAAAATCTATAAAGAACTTATCAATCTCAACACCCAAAAAACAAATAATCCAATCAAGAAATGGTCGGAAGACACAACAGACATTTCTGCAAAGAAGACATTTAAATGGCCAACAGACACATGAAAAAGTGCTCCACATCACTTGGCATCAGGGAAATACAAATCAAAACCACAATGAGATACCACCTCATGCCAGTCAGAATGGCTAAAATTAACCAGTCAGGAAACAACAGGTATTGGCAAGGATGCGGAGAAAGGGGAACCCTCCTACACTGTTGGTGGGAATGCAAGCTGGTGCAGTCACTCTGGAAAACAGCATGGAGGTTCCTCAAAAAGTTGAAAATAGAGCTACCTTACGACTCAGCAATCACACTACTGGGTATTTACCCTAAAGATACAAATGTAGTGATCCAAAGGGGCATGTGCACCCGAATGTTTATAGCAGCAATGTCCACAATAGCCAAACTATGGAAAGAGCCTAGATGTCCATCAATAGATGAATGGATAAAGAAGATGTGGTATATATATACAATGGGATATTATGCAGCCATCAAAAAATGAAATTTTGTCATTTGCAATGACGTGGATGGAACTAGAGGGCATTACGCTAAGCAAAATAAGTCAATCAGAGAAAGACAATTATCATATGATCTCACTGATAGGAGGAATTTGAGAATCAGGGTGGGGGCTTGTGGGGGGGCAGGGAGGGAAAAAAATGAAATAAGACAAAAGCTTAGAGGGAGACAAACCATAAAAGACTCTTAATCTCAGGAAACAAACTGAAGTATGCTGGGGGGTGGGGGGATAGGGTGGCTGGGTGATGGACATTGGGGAGGGTATATGCTATGTTGAGTGCTGTGAATTGTATAAGACTGATGAATCACAGACCTGTACCCCTGAAACAAATAATACATTATATGTTAATTTTAAAAAGCCCTGGCTTTAAAATAATGGCATTTATTTGGGTACCTGGGTGGCTCGGTTGAGCATCTGCCTCCAGCTTGAGTCATGATCCCGGGGTCCTGGGACTGAGCCCCACGAGGGGCTCCCTGCTCAGCGGGGAGCCTGTTTTTCCCTCTCCTTCTCCCCCTGCTTGTCTCTCTCTGTGTCAAATAAATAAAATCTTTTAAAAATAAATTAAATAATGGCATTTATTAATTCATATAGCATGTCTGGGGAGAGGTGGTTCCAGAGTTGTCTAATTTAGTGGCAGAACATTATCAAGGATTTGGTATTTTGTTTTGTTTTTCCTTACTGTTTCACTGTGTTTAGGATGCTGGGGTTTTTAAAAAAAAGTTTTCATTTTAATTCCAGTTAACATACAGCGTTATATTAGTTTCAGGTGTACAATATAAATATTTAACACTTCCATACATCACCCGGTACTCATCACAGCAAGTGCCCTCCTTAATCCCCATGGCCTATTTCACCCATTCCCGCCCACCTCACCTAACCATCAGTTTGTTCTCTGTAGTTAAGAGTCTGTTTCCTGGCTTTTCTCTCTTTTTCCTTTGCTCATTTGTTTTGTTTCTTAAATTCCACATATGAGTGAAATCATAGGGTATTTGTCTTTCTCTGACTGACTTACTCTGCTTAGCCAGTTCTTGCAAACAGCAAGATTTCATTCTTTTTGATGGCCGAATAGTATTCTAGCGTGTGTGTGTGTGTGTGTGTGTGTGTGTGTGAGATATCTCTATCTCTGTCTATATATCTATATCTATATCTGTATCTATATCCATAGATACCATATCTTCTTTATGGGATGCTAGATTTTATCTTCATGTTTGTTGCTAATGATCATAAGATGGCTACAGCAGCTTCAGGTATCACATCCTCACAAAATAACACTGGGAGGGGGAACAAAAAAAGATGATTGGGGGAGGGGAATGTTTCCTGTCTTGTGTTCCTTTACAAGAGTGAGCAAAACCTTTCTGAATTCCCCCCAGCAGACATACCCTCAGATTTCACTGGCTAAATTTGGATAAAATGTCCACGCCTAAGCCCATGACAAGACAAAAGGAATGAAATCACCCTTACTGTCCGGGAGTGGGAGGGAATACTTTCCCGGAGCACATGGTCATAGGAAGAAATGGGTTTGGGTAGGTAACCAGCAGTGTCAGCTGTATTTGGTAATTCTGAACTACTGCAGAATAAATCTGGAATCAGAGCACCTGGCCTGGGGTTCCAGTGTCCTCATATAATACCAGTGTGACTTCAGGCAGGGCATGTCACCTCACCAAATTAAGGAAATAGATCTGAATTCTCTTTGTAAACTCCAAGCACTATGTGAATGTGGTAAGTCATTATTGTGGATGGATTTCTTATTTACTTACATAACAAGATATTAAAATGGGATCATCCTGATGCTGTTTTGTACCAACAGAAGAGATACTGTGCTCCAAAATTAGTGTGGACAGGTACACAGAGGCAGACTTTACAAGAAACTAAGACTCTCAAATGCCCTCAACAATTTCGATTATAAAGGAGGATTTGTGAAGAGGATTCTTTGGAGAAGTCTATTGTCATTCTATGAATATCCTTCCCCTTGCCCCTGGGATGGGGTAAGGGGAGAGATGCCCTCTAACCTCCAGCCTCACGAGAGAGGGCATTAAGGGGACCCCTTAAAGAGGTTGCTGCATGTTCCCTATAGCTGGGGAAGCAGGACTGGAGCATGAGTTACGACAGCCTGTGGCAGTGGGAGAGAGGGGCTATGCTGGAATCAGCCGGCACTCCCATGTGTGGGAGCCGGGGGCGGTGGGGGGGGAGTGAATGCCGGAGTGTCTGCCTGGAGCCCTTTTTTATTAACCTTTTTTGAAATATATGATACATATTAAAATATGCCAAAATAGCAGGTTTGCAGATTGATGAATTTTCATTAACTGAACATCCCCATGAAACCAGAACATTAATTACTAGCATCTTATAAGGTCCCTGTGTGCCCTTTCAGTCACCACTACCTCCCAGGGATAACTGTTACCTTAACCTCTGATAGCATAGATTAGTTTTGTCTCTTTCTGTTTGGTTTTTTTTTTCCAGAGAGGGGGAGAAAAGGTAGGGGTAAGGAGTGGGGGAGAGGGGGATGGGAGAGGGGGAGAGAGAGAATCTTAAGCAGGCTCCATGCCTAGCTCAGAGCCCGACGTGGGGCTTGATCCCACCACCCTGAGATCTTGACATGAGCCGAAACCAAGGATCAGATGCTTAACCAACTGAGCCACCCAGGCGCCGCCTCTTTTTGTTCTTTATATAAATGAATCATACAGTATGGACCCTTTAGTGCCTGGTTTCATTTGTTCAAGATCACATTTATGAGATTCATCATATTGTTGTATTATTGCATATAGTTGTAGATAGTTTATTCTCATTGTTGTAGAGCATCCCATTGTGTAAATATTCCACAATTTATTTATCCATTCTACAGCTGATGGGCATTTTAGTAGTTTCCAATTTGGGGCTATTATGAATAGCACATTCTAGCACACGTCCTTTAGTAAACACATGTAAACATTTCTCTTGTGGATATACCTAGGAGTGGAGTTTCAGGGTCAAAGGGGTGATATTTGTCAAATCTGGAGCATCTGAAGTCTTGCCTAAGAAGACTTCTTGGATAGAGTGTGGATCCAACAACGAGGGTCTGGGTAGAGCAACCCTGCCCCCAGCCTCTCACCTTAGTCCCAGAACCAGGGGCTAAAAGGAGATGCCAGTGGGAAAAACAGTGTATGGTGCCCATCATATGGGCTGCAGTCAGAGAAACCCAGCAAAGGAGCCTCCCATGAGCCCCATGGATGAAGCCGTGTGTCCCAAAACACAGCCCTGCCTCCAGAAACTTTCAAATCTAGGACTGCATTGGTCTCCACATGGATGTTGTAAGGGGCTGGTATAGAAGAGGCTAGCATTGGGCTCCAGTTTCTGGACACCAGGTTTTCATCTGAACAATTCCATTACATAGCTCTGTAACTTCAGGAAGGTCATTTTCCCTCTCCAGGTCTTACTTTTCTCGTCTTTCTGATGTGTGGCTCCCTTGTGCTCTGAATTTCCAAGAATCGTCTGTGCTCTAAATGCCTTGAGAACAGGGACCACATCTTCTCTTTCTTCCACATTCCTAGACAGCACCCAAGGCTAGAGCTCTACACATTTAAGTCACTGGACAACAAATGTCTTGCAATTTCATTGTCTAAAGAAAAATCTGCTTTTATGAGTCCAGTGATGCATATAACAAGGATTAAATTGGTGCATTAAAATTAACAACATGGTGCGTGTACCTGTCCAAATACAGATGTTACACTGCGTACCGACCTTATGGAAAAATCCATTTCTATTCTTTTCACACAACCCATCTTTTCTAAAAGAACAGAGCAAAGACTGTCTGTGCATTATAAATTTATTGACTTACTATTTTATCCAAGGACATTGGGTAATGAGTAGATTCCAACACAGACCCAACGAATTCTTCTCTTCATCTGGGAACATGTTTTATCACTTGCAACTGCCTTATTTCTAATGCTTAGCATTTAAAGGTTATATTTAAAAAAAAAAAAAGCCTCCAGACATTATGTAGTCACTGTCTGGAATGGCATTATATTTCAACAGGATATTATCACTCAGGCGAGGAGGAATCATTTTTACTGGGTAGGAAATTATTCCATTGTGCAGTATTATTCAAGCAATTAGAATTCACATTGTGTGGCAAATTGTCAGATCTTCTCACTGGAGTCTGTTAATATACTGTTCATATTTAACAGAAAGAAAAAGGCTTTTTCAGTAGAAGCATGGGCAGTAGGCAGCTGGGGAGGTGAGCCATGATGTAATATTTTTTCCCCGGAAATTCTTTTGAAGTTACCCTGAAGTTCCCTGTCTTATTATACCCATCAGCAAACTTGCTTCCTTGCATTTATCCCCTTTAGCCACGGAAAACTTAGCTTTGCCCCTTAAGGCTTGAGAGGGAAAACTTAGCTTTGCCCCTTAGGGCTTGAGAGGAAACTGACAACTTAGAAATTGGTGTCATTCCAAAAGTTTGTTGGAAAATCTGTCGTAGAATTCAGAACAGATTTTCCTCAGTTTGTTAGGAATGACTTTGGTTCCCAAGCAGGCCCCTGGGGGCTGCGTCACTCCTAACAAAGTGGGACTCTGGTATTAATGATGATCAGGAAGCCAGTTGTTGGGTAGAATGTTATTTCCCAGTGAAAATCCACTCTAAGTCCCAACTTGGGATAACAGGAACACAGCTTGCCTTCTCTACTCCCTACTCCACTCTGCAGTCAGAAGTGGGGGGTTCCTACAGCTTGGGGGATTGGAGTGCACCAGGCAGGAAAAGGAGTTGGAGAATGTCCAGAAGGCTGTGAGCAGAGGCAGAAGCTTCCCAGCAATGACAGAAAGAAGAAGGGAAAAGGAGCGGGGGTGGGCCCGGCAGTGATGCAGCAGCAGAGGTGGGAGTATTTATAGTTTCAGCAGCAATTGACAGGGAAGTCCTTGGACGCAGGGGTGAATTTGCTCATGGGATACTGGTAACTTGGGTGGTCATAACTGAGAGGCGGTCCCAATCAATGCCCAAGTCTGAGGTTTTACTTTCTACTCCAGCCTCCTAAAACCTAACCTTTCTTTCTGCCTTTTTTTTTCTTTCTGCCTTTAAAAAATCATCATGGAATATCTCAGAAACACAAAAGGTATACAGGAGAATCTAACAAACACCCAGCTTAAGCTATAAAACATTCCAGATATAGTTGGAGCCCTCTTGTGTACCTCTTCTCACTCTCATTCTCTCTGCCCTTGAGACAACCACAAATTGAATGTTATCATTTCTACGTGTATTTTTGTATTTTTATTATGTATATATCACACATATACATACATATCATAAATCCTATGTAAGTTATATCCTATTTTAAATCATTAGGGATATATATTTAAACTAAATGATTTATAGGTTTTTTTTTAAAGATTTTATTTATTTGAAAGAGAGAGAGTGGGAGAAGGGGCAGAGGAAGAGAGAGAATCTCAAGCAGACTCCAGGTTGAGTGTGGAGCCTGGCACAGGGCTCAACCTCACAACCCTGAGATTATGACCTGAGCAGAAATCAAGAGTCTGACACTTACCCAACTGAGCCACCCAGGCACCCCTGATTTATAATATTTTTGCACATTTTAACATTTTGTAAATAGAAGAAGACCTCTATGTATCCTTCTGCAACTTGCTGTTTCCTTCCAACATTATGTTCTTTTTAAATATTTTATGTATTTATTTGAGAGAGAGAGAGAGAACGAGCAGAGGGGGAGGAACAGAGGGAGAGGGAGAAGCAGGCTCTCCACTGAGCAGGGAGGCTGATGAAGGGTTTGATCCCAGGACCCTGGGATCATGACCTGACCAAAGGCAGAAGCTTAACTGACTGAGCCACCCAGGTGCCCTACCCTTCTAACATCATGTTCTAAAAATTAGTCCATGTTGATAGGGTGGCTCTGGGTCATCCATTTTAACTGTTGCATAGTATTCCATTTTATGAACAGATGCACCTTTTCCACCAGCCAAACACAAAACCCCGGAATGCACTCACTCCTCTTTCCTGCCCCACACAGGATGTCGGATTCTTAATTCACAACTGGAGGAACACCCCTTTTTAAGGGCCAAATTGTCCAGGTCCCATCATCCAAGTTTTCGTTGGCCTCAGGGGAAGTTTTTTGGAAATGGCAGGCTGCCTGGAGAGTTCCGATTCAGAACATCATCTGACCTTGAGAGGAGGAGTTTGCCTTTGCTACGGGATAAGGACTTGAAGAAGTGCCTCTACTTCTGGTGGCAGAATGACTCATGTACTTGGAATTCCCTACCTCTTTCCCCTGGATGAAATTCAAACCATGCTGTCAAAATATAATTAGTTCACTCTTTAAAAGGGAAAAGGAATCCTCAGAATTAAAAATAACAGAATCATACAATGCAGGACCTAGAAGAGTAACTTATTCCTCCCTCCTTCTCCAACACCTCAGTATGGGTCAAGAGATATTTAGGCATCAGCCAAGCCAACCATTTAAGGACGTTTCAAGAGCGCAGTTACTTGAGGTCTTTCTAAATGGGGCAGGGTGGGTGAACACTTGACAAGAAGCAGCAGAGCGCCAGAATGGATGAGGATCACTCTTGGTCATTAATCAGTGCCATTTAGAGTCATCTCTCTCTCAGCTCAGCTCAGCAAGTCAGGGAACCTCCTGGCAAAATGCTCTAACCCAGGATTTCTGGCACTTGGTTTTCTGGCACTTGTGTTAAGCATTCCTTGAGAATGGCCTGGCCAATCAAGCACTGACATATGCCACATTGTTCTTAGCAGTATCTCTGAAGGAGGACAAGGGCTTCTTCAAATTCTAACCAATGTATTCGACAGCATGGAGGCTGCTAATTCACCCCAGTTGACTGCTTTCCCCATCACTCCTCTATCCTACTGGCAGAACCTGGAAAGAAAGTCCAGAAGATGAAAGCTGACATGAATGCTAGAGACGTTCCAGCTCGACACCTGATTTACCAACTTATTAATTTAATAAATAGGTGCCAAGTGTCTAGGATGTGCCAGACTCGTGGTGATACATTGATGACCAAAACCAGACGTAGATTCTGCCCTCTTGATGGTCACATTATAGTGGGTAGGGGCTGCAGGCATGACCAATATCAATCAAGCAAAAAATACACATATATTAATCAAGCAATCATAGGAATGTAAAACATGCTATGCTGTGAGTCAGACTTAGAGAGCTGAGAGGGCTTCCTTAAAGAGGTGATGCTTGGGCTGAGATGTGAAACATGAGTAAGTGTTAATAAGGCAAAGACAGGAGAAACAGCTTTGCAGGGAGAGGGTAGCAGCAAGGGGTAAGATGGCACATAGCAAACAAAGAAGGTCACGTGGCCTTTTATAACAGATAAATAGAGCAGAGAGGGGGAGATAAAGCAGGGGAGCAGGGGCCACACCACATGGCGCCTTGAGGCCCATGTTAAATATTCTGCCACTTACTGTAAAAGCAATGGGAAGCCATTGGGGGGCTTCAAATGGGGCATGGACATAATTGAATTAGAATTTTCATTTATTTGACAGGCAGAGATCACAAGTAGGCAGAGAAGCAGGCAGAGAAAGAGGGGGAAGCAGACTCCCTGCTGAGCAGAGAGCCCGATGCGGGGCTTGATCCCAGGACCCTGAGATCATGACCTGAGCTGAAGGCAGAGGCTTAACCCACTGAGCCACCCAGGTGCCCCTTGAATTAGAATTTTCAAAAAGTTCATTTTGACCACGATATGGAAAACCAACTGGAGAAGGGCCAACTGGGAGATTATTTTAGGTAAGAAATATTGATGGGTTGGGCTGGGGTGGTGCTGGTGGTGGTGGTAAAGGGAAGGGGACAGATTGGAGAAATATTTAGGAGGTTAAATTGATGTGATATGGTGATGGTTTAAATACAGGGATGACGGGGGAGGCAGGTGTCAAAGAGAGAGAGGCTACTGAAAGAGGAGCAGGTTTGTGGTAGGTGAGTAAGTGCTGACCTTCAGGTGCCTTTGTGATATCCAAGAAGAGCTATCCAGCAGACCACTGGCTATATGTGGGTCTGGGACTAAGGGGAGAGGTATGAACTGGAGATTTATATATCTTTGAGTCATCTGCAAAAAGGCAGTGACTCAGCCAGGGCTCTTAAAGAAACAGATGGCACAACCAAATCAGGAGAATTCAGTGAGAATTAATAACAGGACTATGTTAGGTTTCTGCTGTATAACAAATAGTACCATAACCTCAGTGGCTTAATAGAGCAAATGTTTTATTTCTGGCTCACAAGTCTTTGGAATGGTTATAGTTCAGCTAATTTAGGCTAGGCTCAGCTGGGCTAGGCTGACTCCAGACTTCAAGTCCTATTCATGTCTGCTCTACAAGCCTGGACTCCTCAGGGAATGGTGCCATATCAAAGACCCAGAGCTTGCCTCTGCTGTTTGCTGGCCAGGCATCCAGGAGTGGACTTAGTGAGAGAAGTTTGTGTCGTGGATGCCATGACTGTGAGTTCACAAGATCACTGAGGGAGCACCAGGGTAGCTGGAGGAAGAGGCTGGCTGACAACCAGGGAGAGGTTGTCTGGTCCACCTAATTACTGAGACCCTCCTTTGCAATAGATACCCACTGGTGGGCATTTACTTGGGCATGATAAAGTTCATATTTTGGGCTTAGCCCCAGAGGTCCATCCACATGGACACCCTCAAGACATCCTGTCACCAATTTTTCAATCTTGTACTTTCCAAATCCCTGATCAGTCGGATAACCCAACGGTCACTGCCCATGAGGCAATGTGAATCCAGTCCTCTGGCTGTCTCAGTCCCAAAAAAGTAAACAGCCAAATGTTCTGCCTCTTGGAAGGATTTTTCCTTCAGCACCATGTTCAGGGCCACTTCCGAATGGGGCTATAGTGCAATAGTCACCCACTTTTATCTGGTGCCAGCATAGCATGTAAACTCATTAGGGAAGCAGGTCCAAGCTTTTTCCTTCTCTGATAACGGGTCATTGGGAATAGAGGCCATGAGGCCACAGGTATAACTGAATGTGAGGCAGAGTAGCAGGAAGAGCAGGTACCGTAAGAGCCGGAGCCACCTATTTGGGTAGTTTTCTCTTGCTTTCCTGACATGCTTGGGCCTGGTTTCATATATTTGACTTCTGTTTTATAAGACAGAATTGCCATTCATGTCCAAGTTTATGGTTTGGTAGTTCAGGTAACACTCGGATCATAATGGGCATTTAAAAAAATAACATTAAGAGTACATGCAGAGTTTTATTGAATGCTATTACATGACCTACAAAAACAGACAGAAAGGGTTTTTTTGTTCTCTTGATATCATGTATCAAAATAATAAATCCCTGCACATTGAACCACCCTTCCACACTCAGTACAAACCCCATTTGGTGGCAGTAATTTATTCTTTTAATAGGATGCTGAGTTTTGCTTGCCAGTATTTTATTTCAGATTTTTACATTGATATTCATGGACGAGATTGGTCCTCAGTTTTGTTTTGTGTGTTATTTTTGCTAGGTTTGATTTCAGTCTTCTCTTGGCTTAATAGAATTGTATTTCCTTCTTTGTGTATGGTTTGGAACTCTAAAAGCGTTAGCATTAGAATGATCTGTTCCTTAGAGATTTGCTAGAATTCACTTCTGAAACCATCTGGACCTGCTGCTTTGTGAAACTTTACCATCACCTACCAGTTCTGCTGAGTCTCTTTAAATCAGCCCATCCCACTGGTCAGGAAAGCTTTCTTTAACAAGCCAAACTACTGGTAGACAGACCCTTTAGTTCATGGTTCTCAGTGTGTGGCCTAGAATCACCTTGGACACCAGTTAAAAGGTCTTTGACCTATTGAATTAGAATTTCTCCAGAGAGGAGAATTTCTCCTCTGCATGTTGAATGAGCTCTCTGTGTAATTCTGTACATTCCAGCTTGAATTCCCCATGTTAGCAGGAAGCTTCCAGTTTCTCCATGTTAAGCTAAAGACCCTTCTCTCTCCAGGGCTCCCTGCCCCACTTTCTGGAGAGATGCCTATGCACCAGGCACACCAGAGCACTTGTTTTCCTGCCCCTACCCCATATCTATTGCTGGCCTCAGCAATTCCCTTTCCTTTTCCAGGAGCATCTTCTGAGGTCTTGTTCACCCCTGCTTTATTAATGGTGTCTATTTGGTCAGAGAAGCTTCCTAACAGTGGCCAGAACTTCACTGACCTGAGGGTCAGGGTCGGGTAGAGTGACTAATCATTTCGATTTGCCCATGACTTTCTTGTTTCAGCACTAAACAGCTCATGGCCCTGGAAGCCCCTGAGATCCAGGCAAATGTCAGTGGGTCACCCTATATCCTGTGTCAGAGCTGGCATTATCATGGAGCGGGCAAACTTTCATCACACATAGCTATCCACAGATTATTTCTGGGAAATCTGACTGGATGAGTTGAAAAGAACATCTTTCCCACCACCATCACCACCACCCTAAACCAAACTCCCGAAATTGTGGACCCCACTTTAGACTTAAACAAGATTCAGGGGCGCCTGAGTGGCTCAGTCAGTTAAGCGTCTGCCTTGGGCTCAAGTCATGATCCTGGAGTCTTGGGATCGAGTCCTGCGTTGGGTCCCCTGCTCAGCAGAAAGCCTGCTTCTCTCTCTGCCCCTCACCCGCTTGTGCTCTCTCTCTCACTCTCTCAAATACATAAATAAAACAAAAACAAAAACAAAACAAGATTCAAAGACATATTAAAGTTTGAGAAGCACCACTCTAGAGTACTTGTTCTCAAATCTGGCTGCACTGTGGAATCATCTGGGGGGTTTTTAAAAACTGTGATACCTGGGCCCCCCTCCAGTGATTCTGATTTACTTGGTCTGGGTGTGGTCTGGATATCTGGATTTTTTTTCAGCTTCATTGAAATTTGATAATAACATTGTATAAGTTTAAGGTGTACAATGTTATGATTTGATGTGTATATATTGTGAAATGATCGCCACATTAAGGTTAGTTAACATATCCATCACTGCATAAGATTTAAGATCTATTCTCTTAGCAAATTTCAAGTACACAATTCAGTATTGTTAACTAGGGTTACCATGCTATACTCCAGAACTTATTCATTTTATAACTAAAAATGTATACCCTTTGACCAACATCTCCCCATTTCCCCCACATCCAAGCCCTGGTTATCACAAATCCACTCTGTTTCTATGAGGATGACTTTTTTAGATTCCACATGTAACTGAGATGATGTAGAATTTGTCTTTTTCCTATCTGACTTATTTCACTTAGAGTAATACCCTCAAGTTTCATCCATGTTATTGCAAATAACAGGATTGCTTTCTTTTTTAGGGCTGAATAATATTCCCTAGTATGTATGGTATCTGGGTTTTTTAAAGCTCCCCAAGTGATTCTAATATGCGTCCAAGGTTGAGAACCACTGCTCTAGACAAGGTAATAGATTATGTTCAGCCCAGACGCTAGGGTAGGCTTGGATGACTATTCGAAATTAACGGTCTTACACCATATTGATTTTCTCTCCCTCCACTGGCCCTCGTAACAACATTCTAAGAGGATAAAGGCTAGTACTGCACTTGGTCCACCCTTCTTCCTTTCTTATCTAATATTCCTGATTTTATACTATATTATACTCTATTATTACTATACTACACTACTATAGTTTACCAGCCACAGACAGTCCTTTCTTGGTGTTTCTTTATCATTAAAACAGTGATCATGACCTGTCCAACTCCCATTATCTCCGTTAATCTCTCCCCAGCCTGCTCTTCTGTCCTTCTACTGCATCTGTAATCAGCACCATGCAGTTCAACACTTTAAATATGTGACTTTCATTATTCTCTAATTATTTGGTCTTGATTTTATTAGTCAATGCTCTCTGGGGACAAGTGACAGAACCCTAACTCAGCCTGGCTTAAATAAAAAGCCAGTACACTGGCTCACATAAGAGACGAGTGTGGGCATGCTGACTTCATTCCGGTGTGGCTGGATGCAGGTAACTCGGATGATGTCATCAGAAAGATACCTTCTCGGGGCGCCTGGGTGGCTCAGTGGGTTAAAGCCTCTGCTTTCGGCTCAGGTCATGATACCAGGGTCCTGGGATCAAGCCCCGCATCAGGCTCTCTGCTCAGCAGGGAGCCTGCTTCCTCCTCTCTCTCTCTCTGCCTGCTTCTCTGCCTACTTGTGATCTCCCTCTGTCAAATAAATAAATAAAATCTTAAAAAAAAAAAAGATACCTTCTCTTAACTCTTATTTCTTAACTCTGATTTCTTTTCTCTAGGCTCATTCTCAGGCAGGGTCTCTTCACATGAGAGTTAAAAATGGACATTCTAAGGTGCAGTACATTGAGGACTTTTAATTCTCATAACACTTGGAAATCTTCAACAGAACATTTTGTTTCACATTATGCCTGGGACTCTCGTCAGCCTACTCAGACATATTCCACAGAAATTCAGGCCCATGAAGAGCAAATACATA
Source organism: Martes martes (assembly GCF_963455335.1). Classification (NCBI taxonomy): domain Eukaryota; kingdom Metazoa; phylum Chordata; class Mammalia; order Carnivora; family Mustelidae; genus Martes; species Martes martes. The sequence goes on along the minus strand of NC_137897.1, from coordinate 34,348,962 downwards.
CCAGAGAACACAGGCCCTGGGAACAAAAAAGATAAGAACTAAAGACCTCACTCTGATTTTTTTTTTCACTCTGATCTTTTATTAATTCCAGATACCAGGCCAAGATGGACTGCTGTAAGTCCAAAAGCATTTCACTCATTTGTTACACATTTACTCACCACCTGTATATCAAGTACAGTGCTGGGAGCTTGGATGAATAAGACTTTATCCCTGTATTGATGTTCTCAGAGGGCAGCAGACAAGACAGACACACTACCGACTATAATGCAACACGGCAAAGGCTACTCTGCAGGTGTGAGCTGGGCATTTGCAGAACACTCTGGAAGCACGTGCTGCCAATTTCTCTGGGGCCCAGGTTCCTCAGGTACAATGTTAAGGAATGTTTTCTAAATGTTGAATGTTTTCTAAATTCGCTCTCAGCTTGAATTTCCTGCTCTTTATTTCTGTTGCTCTGAAATCCTCCTTCCATTATAACATGAGCATTTAGCTTAGTGAGGATGTGGGTGGACTCCAGCTACACACATTTGCAAGTCACCTTAGGGGTTCTTTTTCTAATGGTAAATGTAGTTTCTAGGGCCACTGTTTAAAATTATTTATGTATGTTCCAGAGGAAAATCACTTTGAAAGACAGAAGCAAAGGGTCAAGGCTTGAAGGGAGAATGGGGAGTGGGTGTGTTCAATGAGGATGCTAAAAGATCTACAGACATTGGTCAACCTAAGGGAAAAGGTCAAAGAACTACTGGACAAGAATATCTTTTGAATAACCCAAATCAAAAATTTAGGGTGCAAATAGATGTTAAGACAAAGAAAGGGCTTTAATTTTCTTTTTGGGCCTTCAAATGGAAACCCAAATATGGACTAGAAGTTTTGTGCCAAGCCTCAGGTATTGTTAGACATCAAAATTCAAAGTATTTCTTCTTCTTAATTCTTTGTATGTTACCTTTTCTGTTTTCCTATTAGCTGCTGGAAAACTGTCAGCCCTTTAGAGAGGATATCTATGCATAATAATGGCTACCAATTATGGAGTGCTTAACATACGCTATTGTGACTTTCACCCTTCTTACACTTCTTCATAATTCACTCATTTAATCCTCATTCTATGAGTGGTAGGCGGGTACTGTCATTATCCCCATTCTACAGGCATGACATGAAGATCTCAGAGAAGTTGAGATAACTTGCTCAAGGTCGAAGAGCTAATAAGAGAGAGGCACAGAGGCAAGACTCAAATACAGAGATTTCTGACTCCAGAGCTCGTCTGATGATAGAGAGATGATACTGACCCAGAAGAAAGTCCCTACTTTTAGCTCAGGGTGTTAATTAGAAACAGACTTTTTTAGGAGGGATTTAGGGAGACGGTCAAGTTGGTTGGGAATTGAAATCTGGAATTCTCACATAGCTGCCCTGGCTCCCAGGACACAGAGCCACCATGGAGAAGCTCAGGAGTTAGCCTGACCATAGACCATCTTTCAGTCCCCACTTCTCAGAGGAATTTCTAAGCCTCCTAAGGCAACCAACAGTATATGAATCATTCATTCAAAAGGGGCAATTTTAAAAATTGAGTTATATATTGAAATGATAATGTTTTAGATATACTGGATCAAATCAAATATGTTATTAAAATTTCTTTCGGGGTGCCTGGGTGGCTCAGTGGGTTAAGCCTCTGCCTTTGGCTCAGGTCATGATCTCAGGGTCCTGGGATCGAGTCCCACATCGGGCTCTCTGCTTGGCAGGGAGCCTGCTTCCCCCTCTCTCTCTGCCTGCCTCTCTGCCTACTTGTGACCTCTCTCTGCCAAATAAATAAAATCCTTTAAAAAAAATAAAAAAAAAATAAAAAAAATTTCTTTCAACTGTTTCTTAAAAAAATGTGGCTGCTAGAAAATTAAAAATTAGATACATGGCTTGCATTACATTTTATGGATAGAGCTGCTCTAAAGAGTATGCCAACCCAGATGGTCAGTTCTGAAGGGACTAAAAGTTGAAAGGAGAGCTTGGGCAGGAGCTCTGTGCAGCTGCTTTCTCCTCTCCTTCCCTGTCCCCTTCAATTTCCTCAAAGCAAAAAAGGCAGTTTGGTTTGGGGTGTTTCATAGTACCCAATGATAAGATATAGTGGTTGATGCTAGAGTGTTCTCTGTTCCTTGCGTCTGCCTCTTGCTTTCTCTTTGCATCTGCTCCATTTTCTTTCTCGTAGCAAACCCACCATCCTTGTTTCCTAGTCCACATGGCAGAAAATGGCCAACATCATGGGTCCCCAATCTTAGATTTCTTTGGTTAAATAGAGCAGCCAAAGTGATTTTAAGTCTTGAGGTCAAAATTCCCAGAAAAAGATTGTGATTCGCCCAGCTTGCACCTAGTCCCTTTCCTGGACTAATTCACTATGCCCAAGGTGCCATGTGCACATTGTACTAAGTCAGCAGTTCTGCAGGTAAGAACCTTAGTACCAGAGTGGGAGAGACAGAGATGGTTCCCAGACAATCAGGGAAGTGGGGGGAATAGGAATACACTAAGCAGATAAGCACACAAACTAGATGGCATTCACTCAATGGGACTTCTGAAACCAGACAGTGTTGGTACCTGTGCCCACATATAAATGCTGGCATGGTCCAAAAAACCCAGAACAGGTGGTCCAACACACGAGGCAGGCACTGTGTTTGTTAAAGAATGAATCATGTCATTTCCCCCAATAGTTCATATGTTGATGCCCTAACTCATAATCTGGCTGTATTTGGAGATAGTGCCTTTAGGGAGATAATTAAGTTTAAATGAGGTCATAAGGGTAGGAACCTGATCCAACAGGACTGGTGTCCTTACAAGAAGAGGAAGTACCATCAGAGTGCTCTTTCTCCCCGCTCTCACAAATGAAAAGTCCATCTGAAAATACAGCAAAGAAGGAGGCTGTCTATCAGGCAGAAAGAAAGATCTCACCAGAAGCCAACTCTGGCAGCACATTGATCCTGAACTTCCAGACTCCAGAACTGTGAGAGAATTAATTTCTGTTGTTTAAGCCACCCAGTTTGTGGTATTTTATTATGATAGCCCGAACACACTAATATAGTGCTCTTATTAAATTCTACCTTACCGCTTGTCTTCCATTAAGCTCCAGTGTGATTTCTCTGAAATTAGTAAAAGGCTTTTGTGGAGTGCACTTTTAGAAAAGAACACAGAAGATGTTCTTCGGGATCTAGGGCTAGGCAAAGGATTCTTAGACTTGACATTAAGAGCATGAACTGTAAAAGGGAATACTGATTAACTGAAGCTCATCAAAATTAAAAACTTTTGCTTTGTGAGAATCTACGTGACAAAGATGAAAAGACAAGTCAGAGCCTGGGAGAAAATACTTGCAAACCATTTATCTGATAAAAGACTACCATCTAGAATGTATCTGAAAAAACAAACAAACAAAAAAACAAACAAAAAACCCACAAACCTTCTCAAAGCCTAACAGGAGGAAAACAAACAATTCAAATAGAAAATGGGCAAAAGACATGAAGAGACACTTCACTGAAGAGGATAATACAGATGGCAGATAGATACATGAAAAGATGTTGAACATTAAAAAAAAACCCACCTTAAAAAAGAGACAAAAATTAAAAAAGAAAAGATGTTGAACATCATTAGCCATTAGGGAAATACAAATTGAGACCACAATGAGATACTACTCCACACATACCTGAATGGCTACCAATTAAAAACTGTGACACCACCAAATGCTGAAGATGATGCAGAGAAACTAGATCACTCACATATTGCTGGTGGGGGTGTAAAATTGTATAAGCACTCTGGAAAAGAGTTTACCAGTTTCTTTTCTCTTCTTCTTCTTCTTTTTTTTTAGAGGTGGGGAGGGACAGAGGTAAAGGGGAGAGAGAGTCTTAAGCAGGCTCCCCACCCCCAGCTCAGAGCCCAACACAGGCTTGATCTCATGAACCTGAGATCATGACCCAAGCCAAAGCTTAATCGAGTCGCACACTTAACCGACTGAGCCACTCAAGTGCCCCACATTATTAGTTTCTTTAAAAATTAAACATGCAACTACCATAAAACTCAGCAATTACACTCCAAGGCATTTATCACAGGGAAATGAAAATGTATGTCCACATGAAACCTGTACATGAATGTTCAACAGCTTTATTTGTAATAGCCTAAAACTAGAATCACCCTGGTTGTTCTTTGACAGATGAATGGTTAAACAGATTGTGGTATTCCATGGTATGGAATTCCATACCATGTAATATTCCCCAAAAGGAAGGAACTATTAATACATGCAACAACCTGGATGAATTTCTGGGGAATTACTGCCGAGTGAAAAAAGCCAATCCCAAAAGGTTTTATACTGTGTGATTCCATTGATATAACATTTTTTAAATGACAGAGTTTTAGAAATGTAGAACATATTAATGGTGGCAAGGGGTCAGGGACAGATGTGGGAGGGAGGTTGAGTGTGGTTATGAAAGAACTGGAGGGATTCTTATGGTGATGGGACTATTCAGTATTTTGACTATGGTGGTGGATAGGTGAACTGACACCAGTGATAATATGGTAGAGAACTTAACACACACACACAAACACACACAAGTGCAAGTAAAAGTAGGAAATCGGAACAGTATCAGTGGATTGTATTAAAATCAATATCCTAATGGTGATATTATAATCCAGTTTTCCAAAATATTAACTATTGGTAGAAACTGGGTAAAGTGCGCATGGTATCTCTCTGTGTTATTTCTTACAACTGCATCCACAATTATCTCAATCAAAACTTCAAGTGAAAGTATGTACTATTGGGATGCCTGGGTGGCTCAGTTGGTTAAGCACCGGCCTTTGGGTCAGGTCATGATCCTGGGGTTTTTGGGTCAGGTCATGATCCTGGAGTCCTGTGTTGGGCTCCCTGCTCATCAGGAAGTCCGCTTCTCCCTCTGCCTGCCGCTCCCCCTGCTTGTGCTCTGTCTCTCTGACAAATACATAAATAAAATCTTTTTTAAAAAATGTATTATTGGGGCACCTGGGTGGCTCAGTTGATTGAGCGTCCGACTTTTGATTTTGGCTCAGATCATGATTTTAGGGTCATGAGATTGAGCCCCTCATTGGGCTCCCTGCCCAGTGCAGAGTCTGCTTGAGACTCTCTTGCCCTCTCTCTGCCTCTCCCCATTTGTGTACACACACACACATACACACACACACACATGCACACACGCACACACGCACACACACACTTTCTCTCTAAATAAGTAAAATCTTTAAAAAATATATATGTATTAGTTACCATGGGATAAGGCAAAGGGTTTGAAAACCACTACAGTGCTCTGTAAAGAACTTAGTTTCATTCTCCACACAAAATTTTCATTATTTCTTCCTCCAAGCTCCCAATATAGTGCTTATCACATTGTTTTATAATTATCTATAGATAGTCTCCCTGACCACACTGAGCTAAAGTAGGGGCCATGATTTATTCTTTGTAACCTTAGTGCCAGCTTCATTTAAGCTTCAATGTACTATGATTGAATTAAATTATTCAGCCTATATATACCATGGAGATTTGCATTTAATAAATTTTGTTGACTTGAACTAAGTTACAGTGTAGTGCATGAGATTTTTTCCCCCTTTGTTTCTTAGCAGGGATGGGGAGGGCTCCTGCTCCAAGGAGCATTCTTCTCACTAGGACAAGTGTAATGACAAGGACAGCATTTCCACAGCATGTTTTTTCTCCATTCTAATACACCATGAGTCACTAGTTGACCAACAAGTTAATAAGAGCCTTTCAGGGTGGGGGAAAGAATTAGGTAGTATGTTTAATTTCAGAAATTTTAAAACCTGAGGTCACTGCACTCTTTTGACTTGAAGAATGATTGTAAAAAAAGAAAAGTGACCTTATAGTCTGAAAAAAATGCATTTTTGTCCTGGGAGATGCTTGTTGGTGTCCTGAATTGGATACTGTATTGAAAGAAAGAAAGAAAGAGAGAGGGAAAGGGAGAGAAAAGAAAAAAAGAAAATTTCCCAAGTGTAGGAGGTAACTATTGGATAAAGGGCCATGTCTGAAGTGAGTGAGTTATACCATATGAACATGAAAAATCTGGAGTGTTTTCTTAGTTAATATTACCCACTAAAACCAAAGGGTGGAAGATTATGCGTTCCTGCTGGCTGATGCTGCTGACAGCATGCTGTTTGGACAGAATCCCAGGAACTGCTGGCAGAAGCATATTTTCTCTTTAACTCCTTAACTGCTAGTGTTTTCACTCAACTTGTCTTTCCAAATTCAAGCCTCTTTAGGGACTTTTGTTCAAGACTTCAGGTTCATTCTTGTTGCTAGTTATGACCAAAATAAAATCACTCCCTTCTATGGGATGATTTAGCAGTTTCTCCCCCAAACAGTTTCTAACCCCTTCAAAAAAGTTCACCCCATTGGCCAGCAACAGATGCTTGGAATTCCTCTTTGGTGAAAGGAATTTTCCTCTTCAGCCTTCACTGTTAAATGCAAATAATCTCAGAGTGGGAATACAAATTGCTGTAATACAAACCAGTTTGTCAAAGATTACCAATGAATTCCTGCTCACACAAATACAATACAAAATGAAAAACGTATGAATAAAGGACTGGATTAGGGACCGTGGGCTCTAGAGCCTAGTGACAAAGAATAATTTCCTTTGGATGCTCATTTTCTGACATTTGTTGAGCAAAGGTAAAGTGCAAAAAATTTTAAGTTCAATAATTTAAAGTTCAATTCGGTACCTACTGTGTTTCTGATTTTGAACTCTGATAAAAAGAAATAGTTCCTACCCTTGCAGACATCAGGATAAAGTGCAGGGAACAAAATATGTGAAGGGCAATTATAATATAAATGCTAAGTGCTAAAGGGTAGCAGAATATGGCACTCTAAAATATTCCACTGTGCCATAAGGATCATTTTGAGTTGAAGGCAACTGAGAAGAAACAGATACAAGAAAAGCCCAACTGCTATTTGCCTACAAGCAGGATATAAATTTGTAAAGGTGTTCCCCCTTCCCTCTTTACCAAGAAGGATAAAAGTTAATCACTAGAGACAACTTCTAGACCCCCTATCAGCCTAGAGAAAGGACCAAAGGAATCCATATACACAACTTTACTAACTAGCCATTATCTTCCATTAGTTCCCCTCATTTAATTGCCTTCCTACAATTTGCCCCCCCAGAAACCCAAAATGTTTTTCCTTTGTCTTATTCTTTCTCTAAAAATTTATTGTTCTTGTGTTAAGACGCTATATAAGCCCAAGTTCTAACCACCCCTTTGAGTTATTCATCTCTGTGTGAGTGCTCCCCTCACATACTAATAAACTTCTGCTTGTTTTTCCTTTGTTAATCTGTTTTGTTGTTGTTGTTGTTGTTACTCTCATTTACAGGACTCAGCCAATGAACCTAAGATAGGTAGAGGGGAAAGTAGACAGATGGAAAAGGGTGAACCTTGACGTCTAGCTGATATCATACACAAAAATTAACTTGAAATGGCTCCAAGACTTTAACATTAGAGCTAAAGCTATAAAACCTCTAGAACAAGAACTGGAGAAAAATCTCAAGACTTCTTAAATAGGAAATTTAAAAAAAAAACACCAACCATAACAGAAAAACATTTGGTAAAATGGACTTTATCAACATGTCTGCTCTTCAAAGGATGATGTTAAGAAAATAAAAAGACAAGCCACAGACTGAGAGAAAATATTCACAATACAACAATCTAACAAAGGACTTGTATGTTGAATATATGTAAAAAATCTGTACAACCCAATAGTAAAACAAACAAAACAATCCAAGTAATAAATCAGCAAAAGATTGGAAAAAAGACTTCACCTAAAAAGATATATAAAATAGATCTAAATCCAGTAAGAAGATTGAATCAGTAATCAAAAATCTCCCAACAAAGAAAAGTCTTGGACCTGATGGCTTTGCTGGTGAATTCTACCAAACACTTGGAGAAGAACTCTGAATTTGAAGAGGAGAGAACACTTCCTAACTCATTCTATGAGGCCAGCATTACTCTGATACCAAAGTCAGACAAAGCATTACTAGACAACTAATAATCAATATTCCTTATGAACACCGATAACAAAAATCCTCAACAAAATACTAGCAAACCTAACTCAGCAGTATATTAAGAAGATTATACACCATGACCAAATGGGATTTATTCCTGGAATACAAAGATGGTTCAACATATAAAAATTTATCAATATAATATACCCCATTAACACAATGAAGAGAAGTCCACATGATCATCTCAACTGATGCAGAAAAAGCATTTGACTAAATCAACAACCCTTGATGATAAAAACACTCAGCAAACTAGAAATAGAAGGCAACAGCCTCAACAGTATAAGAGTCATAGATGAAAAAACCCACAGCAAACGTCAAACTTAATGGTGAAAGACTGAAAGCTTTTCCTCAAAGACCAGGAACAAGGCAAGGATACCTGCTTTCAACACTTCTAACAACAATACTGGATGTTGTAGCTAAAGCAATTAGGCATCCATATAAAAAGGAAGAAGAAATAAAAGGCATCCATATAAAAAGGAAGAAGTAAATGATCTGCTTCCAGATGATATGATCGTATGTGGAAAACCCTAAATATTCCACAAAAAGATTGTCAGAACTAATAAATGAATTCAATAAAGTAGCAGGATACAGAGTTAACATATAAAATTCAGTTGCATTTCTATACACTAACAAGTACCAAAGAGGAAATTACAAAACAATTCCATTTATGATAGCACCAAAAAGGTTAAAATACTTGGGAATGAACTTGATCAAGGAGGTGAAAGACTCATATAATGAAAACTACAAAACATTGCTGAAAGAAATTAAATAATATAAATAAATGGAAACACATTCCATGTTCATGGATTGGGAGACTTAACATCATTAAGATGTTAAAACTACTCAAACCAGTCTATAGATTCAATGCAATCCCTATCCAAATACCAATGATTTTTTTTTTCAGAAATAGAATAACTCATCCTAGAATTTAAATGGAATCTCAAGGGACCCCAAGTAGCCAAAACAATCTTAGAAAAGAAGAACAAAGCTGGAGGCATCACACTTCCTGATTTCAAAAAATATTAGAAAGCTATAGTAATAAAAATAGTACCTTTCATGATTAAAACTCTCAACAAAGTAGGTACAGAAGGAATATACTTCAACATAATGAAGGCTATACAGGACAAGCTGACAGTTAACATCATACTCAATAGTGAAAAGTTGACGGCTTTTTTTCTGAGACCAGGAACTAAAAATCTAAACTAAAAATCTTCTGCACAGTAAAAGAAATAATCAACTAAATAGAAAGGCAACCTACGGGATGGGAGAAAATATTTGCAAAACCACACATGTGATAAGTTAATATCCAAAATGCATAAGGAACTCCTCAAACTCAATAGCAAAAACCAAATAACTCAATTTGAAAATGGACAAAGGATCTTAATATATATTTTTCTAAAGAAAACTTACAAATGGCCAACAGGTACATGAAAAGGTGCTCAACATCATTAATCATTATGGGAATGCAAATCAAAAACCACACTGAGCTATCACCTCACACCTGTCAGGATGGTGTTGAGATAAAAAGCGCTGATAATGGTGTGGAGAAAAGGGAACACTGTATATTGCTAGTAGGAATATAAACTGGTACAGCCACTATGAAAAACAGTATGGATTTTCCTCAAAAAATTAAAAATAGAATTACCATATGAACTAGCAATCCCACTTTGGGTATATATCCAAAGGAAATGAAATCAGTATCTAGAAAAGATATCTGCATTCCCAGGTTCATTGCAGAATTATTTACAATAGCCGAGGTGTGGAAAAAAATTAAGTGTTCACTGACAGATGAATGGATATAGAAAATATGATACACACATATTCACACTCAAATACAATTCAGCCAAAATATAGGAAGAATTCTTGTCATTTGATGAACCTGGAGGACATTATGTTAAGTGAATTAAGCTGGACACAGAAAGTCAAATGCTGTATGATCTTACTTATATGTGGAATCTAAGAAAGTCAGATTTATAGAAACAGAGGAGGATAGTGCCTGCCAGGGGCCCAGGGTCTAAGAAATGGGGAGATGTGGATCAAAGGGTGCAAACTTTCAGTTACAGGATGAATAAATTCTGAGGCTCTAATATAGAGTATGGTGATTATAGTTCATAATACTGTATTGTATACTGGAAATTTGCTAAGTGGATCTTAAAAGCATTCTCATACAGGCCTCCAGTTATGGAATGAATAAGTCATGAGAATAAAAAGCAGAGCATAAGGAATACAGTTAATGATACTGTAATAGTGATGTAATGGGACAGATGGTAGCTATACTTTTGAACATAGCATAATGTACAAACTCATCAAATCAGTAAATTGTACATTTGAAACTAATGTAACATTGTGTCAACTATACTAAGAAGAAGTCTTCTCACCATACACAAAAAAGGTAACAATCTGAGGTGATACATGTTTATTAGTTTGATTACAGTAATCCGTTCACTATACACACACACACACATATAATCACATTATAAACCTTAAATATATACAATTTTTATTTGTCAATTATACCTCTATAAAGCTAGGGAAAAAACATACAAATGGCCAAAAAACATATGGAAAGATGTTCATTATTAGTCACTAGGGAAATGCGAATCAAAACCGCAATGCAGAATCTGAATACAACAGCCCTCTAAGGCAGTAAAAATAAGACCAAAAGGATAGCAGATTATTGCCAGCTGATTTCAGTTGCTGTTCCCATAGCCCTGGCTATTCCAGACATTGTGACTCAACTAAATCCATCACACAGGCTGATGACACTAGGTATGCTATCATAGACATTACCAATACCCTCTGTGCCATCTTACTGACACTTGAGGAACAAGATCAGCTTGCATTCATGTAGCAAGGCCTCCCATATATTTTTATAGTATTCCCCTAGGAGTACCTAAGCTCCCCTGCCATTTGCCACCAGTTGGTGAGTCAGGATTTGGCATGAGTTTCTCTACTTTTGCTGTCCCAAGCTTTCACTATATAGATGATACCTTGATGGCAAGTCAGAAGCCTCAGTCTCTGTGACCTTGTTGGTGATGCTATTATACCATGCAGGTAGACAGGAAGAGGATCTGATAAACTCAGACAAAATTCAGGGGCCTGTTCAACAAGTACAATCTCTTGGAACTATGTGGGTGCATAATAACATTCAATTCCTCTGGCGGTCATGGAAAAACTGCTGTCTCTTTGGCCATACAAACCAAACAGGAGGCCCTGCACCTTACTGGACTCTTCAGATATGGGAGTATGTGATCCACCCAGGCATGCTACTTGGTCTTTTATATTAGCTAACCTGCTAATCAGCATCCTTTGAGTGGGGCTTATACCAACTGATCACGTTTGAAGCTGCCCTGCAAGCTACAGCACGCTCTCTGTCTTTAGGGTCCCATAAACTTAATGATCATGATTTTGCTGATTGAAGTCTGGCAAAGGGAGGCAGCCTCCACCCAGAAATGCCCTTTGGGGTTTTGGACTAGTCGCCTCCCTGACATGGCTACTAGAAACAGCCCTTTTGAAAAGCAGCTATGGGGGGCACCTGGGTGGCTCAGTGGGTTAAGCCTCTGCCTTCAGCTCAGGTCATGATCTCAGGGTCCTGGGATCGAGCCCCACATCAGGCTTTCTGCTCAGCAGGGAGCCTGCTTCCCCCTATCTCTCTGCCTGCCTCTCTGCCTACTTGTGATCTTTCTGTCAAATAAATAACTAAAATCTTAAAAAAAAAAAAAAAAAGAAAGAAAAGAAAAGCAGCTATGAGCTTGCTACTGGGCTCTTGTCAAAACTAAACATCTGGCCCATAGAAGCCTTGAAACTCTCCAGCCTGGTATCCCCATTTTGGGGCGGGCTGACTCAAACTTGATGACTACCAAGGTGAAATGAGCCCATTAAGTTTCAGTTGCCAAAAGGAAATGGTATATTCAAGAAAGCAGCTGGCCTGGCACAAGGAGCATCTCAACTTTACACGAAAAAGTGACAGTTAACATTTAGGGGATAATTTATGCCCTATTCTGTTGTCTGAAGCTGAGTCACTGGTTCAATGAGACCCCTGATTCACAGAAATTCCTCTAATGCCTAGGCCTGTTTCGCTGATGGCTAAAACGAAACCCAGCGGTGTCAATGGGTTGCTGTTGCTAATCAACTCCATCATCAGCTATGCCAAACCAAAAGTGGCTCCACTTAGTGGGCAAAACTCCAGGTCATTTTCATAGCTCTGACCAATGCTTCCTTTGATTAACCTTGTCAGATTTTTACTGACTTATTGGCTCTTGCCAATAGCCTAGTTGTTTGGTCTGCCACTTGGAAAACTATAGATTAAGGACACCCCTCTTAGGGCCCATGTACAATAGAAACAAATCATGACTTCTGATCAAACCAGCTGGGTTACTCATGTAGATGCCAATGGAAAGGCCAATTATCTGATGAGACCAGTGAAAACCAAGCCGCTAATCAAGTCTGCACTGCCCAGATTATCACCATTGCTGCTTAGATCAGACATGGCAACACATCCACTCTCACATACCAGGCACAAAATAAAGGAGTTTATGTTTCTGATCTGCAGAGGCTAGCATTGCATGCCAGACTTGTGACACCTGCCAAAAGTTGACCCCTTTGTCTCACAATAAGTGAGCTCATATTACATGGGGTGGGGACTCCACCTGCTCCTCAAAGATTAACCACACTGGACCTTTGACCTTCTCTCAGGCCTATCAGTAGGGCTTCACTGCTGTTGATATTTTTTTTTTTTTTTAGGCTACTCCTCTGCTGTTCCAGTCTGAGCAGCTGAATCCAAACAAATTACTGTGGCCCTTGAAGCTAATCTAGGTCATGTGACCAGCTTCCCAGACCATTTGCAGGCTAATAATGCCCCTTTTGTGGCAAAAGCTACACACAATGGGCTGATTGTCAAGGTATTCAATGGTTCTTCCACGTGCCCTACCATCCACATGCATCTGGTACTGTGGGGTTTGACCAGCTTCCTCAAAAATCAACTTAAAAAGATTTCTATTTTCCCCACCTCCTCCCGGTCTATATACCTTAGTAAGGCAGTTTGGTCATTGAATACAGTTGTTTCCAAAAAGGGATCTTCCCTTCTCAGCTACCTCCCGAGTAATGCTCAAGACAAAAGTGGTGGGGTTTATAGAGATCTATTTTGAAAATTCAGGATTCCATCCTGCCCAATTCTCAGCATGATGCTTCTCTCTTTTCCTAATGGCAACCCCAAGCCAGCCTGGTTGGTACACTCTCTAGGTGGCAGCTCAGTCCAAAACAAGGCCTGAGGGATTGAAACTTAATTCTGGTTCAGCGATCTGGATTCTCTTGTTAGACTTCCATGGTTTAGATCGTCAAGGTAATGAGCACTTGGTTGAGTACATTGCTCACAGAATCTCCCCATCATGACCCATATGGGCTAAAGTGGGGGATATAACACTGTCTCTCTAAGTTTTTTTTTAAAGATTTTATTTATTTATTTGACAGACAGAGATCACAAGTAGGCAGAGAGGCAGGCAGAGAGAGAGGGAGAAGCAGGCTCCCCACTGAGCAGAGAGCCCGATGTGGGGCTCGATCCCAGGGCCCTGAGATCATGATCTGAGCTGAAAACAGACGCTTAGCCCACTGAACCACCCAGGTGCCCCATCTGTAAGTTTTATAAAAACATCCTTGCCCCTCTTGCACTTGACTCTTACGAACAAAAGATATGGGTATGAATAATAAATGACTGGAAAAAAGTGAAGTTACAGCTGCCAGAATAGGCCAAAACAATTTTGTGTGTGTGGGGGGAACAACAACACCAGCAGAGGAGGGAGGGATATTAATGACCTTTTCTCTTTTAGAACCGCCCCTGAAGCCTGACCTTATGAGGGAAAATGCCCCAGTGTAGCTTTCCACAACTGTTTTACTTGTGTACATAATTTAACTGACTATTGGGTCTGCTGTCCTCGCCAGATAGCTCTTATGACAATTTCATCACCATTGTCCTTAATCTTACTGAGAAGTATATCAGCAATAGTAGGGGAGGACCCAAGCTGCTAAATTTTCGTACCAAGCACCTGTCGACACCTCCAGATGTCTTCCCCAAGCTCATTCCCATAGCCTTGACTTATTCTAGAGGGTGGACAAATGTCACTTGGCTGGTGGTGTGGACAAACAGAATAGATTGGATAACTGCCCTCACACTGGCTTTCCAAAACTGAGGACTAAACTCAAGTATTCGAATAGAATTGGGAACTTAAGGTGTACCAGCTGTCTGGGAGGCCACATTGGAGACACTGTTAATCTGCATTCCCCAAGTGATACAGGTCCCACTTGGGGGCTCCAACAATTGTCAAGCTTAGATTGACAATTATCCTCCTGATGTCCCCTTGTTGGTAGATAGAATAATGGCCCATCCTTTCACTGAGGAGCTCTTTATCTCTCATCCCCACCATGCTTCTTGTTTGCTGACAACAATAAAAGATTCCATCCACACAAAACAACAGCACAAGCTTACCACTTTGGGTTTGCCTTTCTCTTTGCTTCCCTCTCAGATTTACTTACTTTACCTCAGCTATGCATTTTAGGGGATATTTGTTATATTTTATCCAGAATTTCCATGTGTTTGTAGTTCTTAAGATAACTAGGACAACTGGCATGCCATACATGAGACAGAAATGCCCTCCCCAGCTTACTTTCCCCCTCTATTCCATATAGCTCTTTTCTACCTCTTAGCTGTGCCAATTCATAGCTTCTGCTTCTTTGCAACCTGAGTTTGTTCTGTCCTCAATGGTCCCACACTAATGCATGGCCTTTCTTTACACACGTGCTCAATTTCAGCTTCCTCTGCCATCTACTTCATATTTTCTAAAAAAGAGGTAATATGATAGAGCCAATTTGGCTTTTTGCGTCAGGCTATAGCAGAGGTTCCTGACTTGTCTATGGACGGGCTGCTCACTGGACAGGTGCCCATCCTGGCCCAATCAGCTGTGACCATGAGCAATGATAGAGAAGAGGGGCTTACTGGGTCACATGGAACAAAATATGGGGCAGCTTTCTCATAGGAACTAAAGATAGGGAAAGTTCCCTTAGAAGGAACTATGGGTGGGGAAGACATTTGGTATATCAAGAGGTTGTAGAGTGATTCATGCATCAACCTCTTTGGAATCTGTATACTCTCTTTTTAGAGAGGAAGGGAACAAGAATACAAGAGGTTGCTGAGTGCCTAGAAGGTGAAGAAGCAGAAATCATCCAGTATGAACTATACCAGGAGTCTTTAAACTTTGTTGCTTATGAATCCCTTAAAATAAAAGAAAGCAAAACAAAGCAAGAACTACTTACCTTTACACACATTTGGAAGTTATGTAATATTTTTCATAATAAATTTAAACAGTTGTTATGAGTATTAGCTATGGTTAAAGGCTATGTCCTGTAACAAACAGGTGGTCAATATTTAGTAGCTTGAAGAACAGAGGAGTTTCTTTCTTTATTTTATTCTGGTTCCAAGATTCAGACTGAGTAAGATGTTCTGCCATCTTTGATACACGGCTTCTAAAGTAATTCTAGTTACTATTCTAGCCAACCAAGAGAAAGAACAGGATCCTAGGGCCAAGGACTACGTTTAAGCAAGAGAAGCTGAAGTTATAGCAGTTCTGCTCATATTCCATTGGTAAAGTCTTTTGTTACATGGCCATGACTTTGCTACAAAGAAGACCAGGAAATGTGGTCCCAGGCCAGGCAGCCATATCATAGCGATGGCTCTCTTGTTATGAAAGAAGAAAGAAAGGATGGGTGATAACCATAATCTGATTCTCCCCTCCATAATGAACCCATTGTTTGTCTTAATGTTTGGCATAAAGGTTTTAATGAGTCTTTAAGTAAACTTTGAGAAAGAGACTTATTTCTTAGGTCCAGAAGCAGTTGGATTTTCCAACCTTGTGAGGGTTTTGAGGCTTTTAATATAAAGATTCTCTCCATTCTCTTCCACCTCTGCTTGCCAACTGGCTATTTCTTACCTGAACTCATCCTTTCCTTGTAATACCTTCCTAAGGTGGTAAGAAGAAATCATTACACATAGCATCTGGCTCTTGCCCTACATCTACTGGCTTCGTAGGTATGTGGTCTGCCTTCCAAGTTAACATAGGTAACAAAGTACCAGTTGTCTAGGAGACCCCAGCCTTCTAACTAGCACTATTTATTTCTTCATCATTTGCTGTCTAGGCATCAGACAAATGCTGAAAATTTTAGGTTTTTGTCATAGTAGTGCTCCACTTTCATGGTATTGATTCCTGTATCAGTTAAGGAAGGCCTAGCTGTTGTAACAAAGAGGTCCCTTAAAATTCAGAGGCTTAAAAAACAAAGAAGTTTCTTTCTTTCAAGTCACATTCTGAGCTGAGGGTTCTAGGTCTCTATAATCAGACAGGGACCCAGGCTAATGACAGATCTGCCATCTTCAATATGAGACTTCCAAGGTCACTGTAAGTCATTTCCATTCCTGCCAGTGGGACAGAAGAAGGAAGGGTCATTCAGGGCCAGGAATTA
Organism: Martes martes; assembly: GCF_963455335.1. Lineage (NCBI taxonomy): Eukaryota > Metazoa > Chordata > Mammalia > Carnivora > Mustelidae > Martes > Martes martes. The sequence goes on along the minus strand of NC_137897.1, from coordinate 34,332,406 downwards.
TCTCTTAAGTACTTAAGTAAGGAAGTATCTCTTAAATAATAGACTTGTATTCATTACTTTTGCTCAGATTCCACTGATGAGAGTTCGGTCCTATCTAGTCACATCTAGTTTCAAGGTAGATTAGGAAATTTAGTCCCTAGTTGGGTATCCATATCTCAGTTACAAAAATAAGGAGAATGGATTTTGGTGGAAAGCAAGCAATTTTCCACCACAGGATATAATTTCTAATATATTATTAAAATTGACATTTAAAAATAATATGTATATCACTTTCAATGTATCCAATGGACTCTAAATTCTCTAGTTCTTTAATATCCACCATTGCCCATCTTTAAAAAAACTTGAACAACTTCTTTAACAGCTGGATATATTGCAGTTTCTTTCTCTCCTAAAAGTCATAATTCCATTTCACTACCCCCCCAAATTACACTAATGTAATGTATTTTGAAGTTTGAAAAATCTTTTATTAATCATCCTATCACACTTCCCTGAAACAAAAATATATGTGTATATATATACTTCAATAAAACTGAAATTATATATGTGTATATATGTATATGTATATAGATATATTTAAAATTGAAATAAATGTTCAGTTTTCTGTGATCAAAAGGCTCTAAGTGTTAAATAAGTATTCTTCTAGATTGCTATCATTATAATAAATAGTACCCAATTGATGAAAATAACACAGTTATCATTGATTTTTAAAATTAATTATTAAACTTTTACTTAAAACATATCACCTCTCAAGCTGGATGGACTTCTTTTCCACCTTTTTAAAAATAATCTCTATACCCAAAATGGGGTTCAAACTTATGACCCCAAGATCAAGAGTCACATGCTTTACCGACTGAGCCAGCCAGGTGCCCCTGGATGGACTTTTTAAAATAGTCCACGTATTCTTGGATGACTAGTACTTATTGTTAAAATGGGACAAGTTCAAAATCAGTTACATTCCTATTTTTCACTTTTGTAGATGAAAATATTGAGAAAATTTACTTATATAAAAAAGGTGGTAGTAATGGAAGGAGTTTTGTTATAGTAACATTATTCAATTCTTTGAACTCCTTGTCTCAAGGAGTGCAGGGAACAAGAGACTAGACTCAGAGCACACCCAAAGTGGAAAGGTTAATAGGAAACCCTTCATCTGTAATGCTGGGACCCAACAGGTGGGACCATCATGTTGCCCAACCACATGGAACACCTTCATTTGCACTGTAGTCTACAGCTTGTTCACTGAAAACATGAACGGTGGATTCAGGAGTTAAATAACATGAAGGTCCCACCTTTGATGTAAAGGTGAACTACAAGTACCACTCAATCTCAAGGAGCATTAAAGAAAATAGAATGTTTTGATTTTCTATGGAAAAAATTATAAAATTTTATTAGGAGATATAAAGATCTAAATGAATTGAGAAATATATTGTGTTCATGGATTAGAAGACTAATATTATAAAGATGTCATTTCTCACCTGAATGATCCATAGATTTGATGCAAACCCAATCAAAACCCTAAGATATATTTTTGTGGAACCTGAGAATCTGATCCCAAAATTTAAGAAAATGCAAAGGGACAAGAATATCTAAACTACTCCTGAATAACAAGGCAGTGAGTATTGCCTTTCGAAATAAAAGTCAATATAAAGATACAGTAACTAGGGCAGGATGGTATTATACCACAAAGAGACCAGTGGAACAAAGTAGAAGGCCTATAAATAGATCTACATAATCATGTACATGATATACAGCAGAGATGATATTCCAGATTTGTAAGAAAGGGTGCACTTTTCAACAAATGATCTGAAACAATTGGATACCTGCATGTAAGAAGAAAAATAAATGGAATTCCTATCTTACACCACACACAAAAATTAATTTCAGATAAAGACACTGCCAAACAAATTTATGCATCCTTCTTCTCTCATGACAAACCAGAATGGGACATTTCTTGTTGTGAGGTGGGGCAACAGAAAGTTCAGAAAGGGAAATCCACCTCTGCTTGCAATGCCAGGGCAACCATATCTGGTTGTTTTCCCTGCCCCAGCACAAAGCTACGTCCATACAAACAGTGTCAAGGGAAGAACTAACCATTATCTAAAGACAGCTAGATGGGGTAATTCTGGCCAATAAATCCATGAGGGATTAGATCTGGCTTTTTCCACAGCTCAGATTCACTCAGTAAGTGCCAACTTCCTCAGTCTCAGAGATGGTAGAAAGGGAGCAAAGTATACAACCATTATCGTCCAAATTCCTAAGTGGTCTGAACTCTCAATAGGTTGGGGTTGCTGTACCTGCTTGGTTCCCATCTGTCATTTTTCTTTCTGCCTCTTAACTGAAGTGATGAACTTTCGAGGAAAGAGATAATGACTCACCACAGAGTTGTAGGCTCTCATGTAAGGGAGGCACCACTGACTATGGTCTGGATGAGGGAATTCTGCCCCTGAACATGGCTCTGCTATTCCAAGGGAGCCCTGTGACTACAGGGCTGACAACTGCCAGACACTTCCCTTCCTCAGACCCAAAGGTCGGACTGCTGCAAAGTTCTAGTACGGCACTTCTTTCTACTTCTTTCTTGCAGACTTCTCCCACTGTAGAGGGTGCAGTGAAACCAGCACTGGCCCAGTCATCTAACCCAGATGTTGTCTGTTGAACTTCAGCTCCATACTCACCTTCCCTGTTACCACTGGGGCTGGCAGTGTACAAACCACATTTCCCAGACTCCTTTGCCGGTGGGCTCTGGTTAGGTTGTAAAAATAGGAGGCAGTCAAGTTGTATTAGAAGGCAGTAAGAAGGTAGGAGAAATTCTGTTTGTGGAGTAGCCATGGCAGCAGTGGTTGGGGTAATGTCAATAGTAAGTATGGGCTTATGAGTTCCAGTCCCCAGGTGGTAGCAGCTTCCTGATTCTGGCCAATGGCCTCTCTCCCTGGAATGGTAGGAGTTTCCTTGCCTCTGAGTCATGCCAACCCTTTGAACTCCTTTAACCCTTCTTACCCCTTTGTAACCAATCCCCTGCATTAAAGTCCTTTCTGTGGGGAATATCTAAAGTACTTTATATGTTCTTGACCAGAAACTAAGTAATATACTAGCCTTGGGACACTCTCTCAAATTCTCTAAAATCTCATTTGAAAAATATGAATTTGGGGTGCCTGGGTGGCTCAGTTGGTTAAGCATCCAACTCTTGATTTCAGCTCAGGTCATGATCTCAGGGTTGTGAGGTGGAGCCCCACATTGGACTCTGTGCTGGGCATGAAGCCTGCTTGAGATTTTCTTTCCCTCTCCCTCTACCTCTCCCTCACCTCTCTCTCTCAGAAAGAAAGAAAGAAAGATGGATTTGAATTCAACTAAATGAATGTTAACTGAGCACTTATTAAGTTTAGAGTAGAGTAATTGCCTGGGATATAAAGATTCATAAGACTTGACCTCTGATAGTCTATAAGACATGATTAGAAATGTCCACAGATAACTAATGCAACTCAGAGAAAGATAAATGTCAAAAGAGGAGGACATATTTTTTTAAAGATTTTTAAATCTATTTTAGAGATAGTGAGAGAGTGAAAAAGTGAGAGAGAGAGAGAGAGAGTTAGGAGAGGAGCAGAGGGAGGGATAAGCAAACTCCATGCTGAGTGCAGAGCCCAACAAAGGGCTTGATTCCATGACCCTGAGATCATGACCTGAGCCCAAATCCAGAGTTGACCACTTAACCGACTAAGTCAACCACGTGCCCCACATGAGGACATATTTTTGAAACTATCAGACTTTTTCTGAACAATCACAGGGCACATTAACAATAGTAATAATAGCAATGTGGTAAGTGCCCTAAATAATTATCTCATGGATACGAAAAGGCATTGGAAAATGGAATATATATATATATGTATGTACACACACACACACACACACACACACACACACACACACACTCATTCATTCATTCATTTTGCCCAGAGGGAGCCTGGAGAAAAGAAGAGTGGAGTGGATGACATTCTGATAGATCTCAGCAAGGGTGGAAAGACACTGAGGTCAGGAGTGTGTATCACAGTGTCCATTTTAGACCTGGGGAATAAAGCCCCAGGCAGATCCTTTCACTTCTTAGGCACCTGAGGTTCCTCCCACCCCATGTCACTCCCTGGCCTGGAGGGTTAGCACTGTGATCAGTATTAACTGATCACAACTTTATAACCTGCATTGAACTGCCTATCCTCTGAGGCAGCTGGCTAGGAATTGTGGGAAATGGGGGCAGGCCTCTTTTTTTTTTTTTAAGATTTTATTTATTTCTTTGACAGACAGAGATCACAAGTAGGCAGAGAGGCAGGCAGAGAGAGAGAGAGAGAGAGAGAGAGAGGAGGAAGCAGGCTCTCCACAGAGCAGAGAGCCCAATGTGGGGCTCGATCCCAGGACCCTGGGATCAAGACCTGAGCAGAAGGCAGAGGCTTTAACCCACTGAGCCACCCAGGTGCCCAGTGGGAGGGCAGGCCTCTTATTAGAATGTTCTTGGCTGAAGGAAGAACAGAGTCCCTGTTCTTTGTTCATGCTGTGACCCATCTATCTGAAACAAATGAATTTTGTTTTCAGTCCAGTGATCTATCATTTAGGGAGAGGAAGAAGAGGAAAATGGATAAAATGTAAATGTAGAATGATTTTTGGTCCCTTGTGGATGTTACCAAAAAATCAAAGTGATTTAGTACAGAGCTGCATCAGAGGAAATGGTAAGAGGCTCCTGGGATGTTAATATCTTTTCCCAAGACCTAGGGGGCTACACTCAGAGCAGGATGCTGACCTTCCCAGGCAACCTAAGGATCATCCAGGAAATCTCAGCCTTAAAGCTTTTTTTTTTTTTTAAGATTTTATTTATTTATTTGTCAGAGAGAGAGAAAGTACAAGCAGGGGAAGCTACAGGCAGAGGGAGAAGCAGACTCCCCACTGAGCAGGGAGCCCAATGTGGGACTCAATCCCAGGACCCTGAGATTGTGACCTGAGCTGAAGGCAGATGCTTAACCAACCTAGCCACCCAAGTGTCCCAGGAAATCTCAGCCTTAATTAAGTGGGCATTTTCCTTCCATCCCATAGCTTCCTCCATATGCCATCTGATACCCAAAGTCTCTGCAGATAGGCTGTTTGTATCTTTAGTTTTAGGCCATCCATCCCAGTTCCAGTGCTAACATGACTGCTGTTGGCCATTTTGTCCCTAATACAAATGGAGAATTTATAAAAGCGGACTGCATTGGGAATAAAGGAAGTGATAGAGACACATGAAAATGTGGACCCATCTTCTGGGGAAGATGGAGATAGAATCGCCTTGGGGAAAGACTGGAGAAGAGGAGGTTGCCAGCCAAAGCCAACTCTACATTCCGGTCAGGACTGGCTCTGGCGACTGGGTGTGGCAGAACAATCAATGAGTCAGAAGTGCCACCAAGTTAATGCCCCCAGAAGCAGCCCCAGTCAGTAAGAGAGGCTGCATGTACAATATCTACCTAGGCCATTCTCCACCATCCTGTAAGACATAGGGGTTGCCTACTGGGCCACGAGTGACACATCCCTTTACCTCTGACCCCAAAATCTCCAACTTCAATGAATCTGTGGCAGGCTAATTTGTTAGTTTACAAGGAGGGTAAAACCTCCGAACCCTCACAGTTCTTGACATTTGTATCATATAATATGAGGCGCCTGGCTGGCTCAGTCAGTAGAGCATGTGACTCTTGATCTCAGGGTTGAGTTTGAGCTTCACATTGGATGTAGCTATTACTTAAATAAATAAAAACATATCATATAATATTATATATGTATATATCTCTATATATAGATATCTTTTCTGAATTAGGTAAGCATTATTTTTAATATTTTAAATGAACAAATGGCTCTTTATAGTTCCCAACAATGACACACCCTTTACTGGCTTCCTTTCCCTTCCTGCCTCATCTCCCCATTCCCCCACTAGCATTTACTAGGTTCACTTCCCAAATAAACAACCGGCACTCAAATTCTTGATTTGGGAGTCTTCTTAGACAACACAACCTAAGACAATCAATACGTCCCATAGGTATTGGTTCAGGCACTCTCCACACTCCCCATGCTAGTCTGGAAGACAGACTGGTGCAAGTTTCCACTACATTTACTAGAGGGAAGAGGTGCAGAAAGGGGAGGTAGAGGAAGGGAAAGTCTGAGGCTTTATGTGTTTCCTTGCAGGGAAAGGAGTGCTCTGCATAAGCTGCACCACTGCCCACCTTACCTCTTACCACCTTTGACTGCCTTTTCCCTTTCTTCCCACTGATTTAATTCCCAAATAACATATTCATTTAATGACTGTGAAATGGTTTAGACCCCATGGATAATGGAGTGTAATGACTGATGTGGGATATGGTACATTTTTCTGAACAATGAATTATAGTAATAAACATTCATCAAATGCTGAATAGCAAACACCACAAAATATTTAGTTTAGAAAAGCATTCTGGTAATAGGTGCAAATAAATAAAAGGCAGGGTCAAATTAAAATGCAAAACAGCAACTAGACCAAAAAAAAACCTATAAAGGATGGAGAAACCAGTGGAGGCCTCAAAGATAGAAAGCATGGGATTTGATTCAAAATGTTTTTCTCTCATATGCATAATAAAACATGTTATTCATATTCAAGTATTCTGCAAAATGTAATGAGGAAAGCAGATCAAATTTTAAATAACGATGCTTTTAAAAGGCAGTTGGCCAAAAAAGGCAGTTGGACCTCTTTAAAAATACAAATTAGAATCAACTTCTATTTTGGCATGACCTTTTAAATTTTAAAGATCTTTTCCCTCCTACCTGGCAAGTCTCTTTCTTCCTCTACCCTCTGTCTATTCAAACCCTACGCAGCTTTCAAAAAACCAGCTTAAGTACACCCTCCTCCAGAGACCCCTCACAGCATCTATTATCTTTACTACTTATTTTGGCACCTAATGATAATAGCTACCATTTAGTGAACATTTATTATGTGCCAAGTCCTGAACTAAATCTTCTGAGGCAATTACCTCACCAAACACAACAATCTTTAATGTAGCTACCGCCATTATACCCACTTACATAAAAAGGAATGGAGGCACTGAAAGGCTGAGTAAGTTGTCTAAGATTACAAAGTGAGTTGCAGAGTTAAGGGTCAAACCTGGGTCTTTCACTCAGAGACCTGCTATACTGCATTGCCCCTGCCCCACATCTTAGAGCCTTTGAATGAGTTGTGATTGGCTCATTCAGTGCCCCTCTCCTTGGATTATAAACTTCTCAGGAGAGATATTCTTGAACCCTTGCCTGTGATGCCACTATGATTATGTGTCACATTCTACATTCACAGATTCTGTATTTTTTTAAAGATTTTATTTATTTATTTGACAGAGAGAGAGCGCGAGAGAGAGGGAACACAAGCAGGGGGAGTGGGAGAGGCAGAGGGAGAAGCAGACTCCTCACTGAGCAGGGAGCCTGATGTGGGGCTCGATCCCAGGACCCTGGGATCATGACCTGAGCTGAAGGCAGGTGCTTAACAACTGAGCCACCCAGAAGCCCCACAGATTCTGTGTTTTAGATAAATAATGTGACTCACTTTTTTTTTCTACTTATCAATTTATGAGTTGACAGGTATGTTAAGAATGATCAATAAAACAGGACTTGATGGATATTTCTTTATGATGATAAAATATATACACATAATCCCAAAGGCCTGCATGTTACTGAATAAGGAAATAACAGAGGCTTTCATGTTAAAGTAAAGACTAAGACAAGGAGGTCCAGTCTCTCCACAACTTTCAAACATTGTGTTGGAGGTATTAGCCAATTCACAGTTGGACAGGAAAAAATCAAGTAAAGACATAAAAATGGGAAAGGCAGAGGAAAACTTATCTTTTTTTGCAGCTGATATTTTTTATCTATCTGAAAAATCCATTAAGTGTCAGCAAAAAAAAAAAACCAAAAACCTGCCACAAACAAGAAGAAAATGCATTTAAATAGCAGGATATTAAATTAACATTCAAAAACCAAAAGCCTTCATATATACATATGATCAAAAACCAGCTAGAAGAAAAAATGGAAGAGAAGATACCATTTACAAGAGCAAAATTAAAAAAAAAATACAGTGTCTAGGCATATGCATGATAAGAAAAGTGAAAAATATTTATGAAGAAACTATGAAACATTCCTAATAGATCTGAATAAGTAGAAAGACATTCCTTGTTCTTTGATAAGAAAACTTAACAGGATAAAGATATTCTTTGTAAGCTAATGTATAAACTTAACACAATCTCAATAGAATTTCATCAGTCTTTTTTTTCTGGAGCCAGAAATGTTGATTATAAATTTTTCTTCAAAGAATAAATAAGCCAGAATAGATATCCCTTAAAAGATAAAAGCAACAGGGAGAGCTAGCTCTAACAAATATGAAAACCTATTATAAAGCTTTTGTAATTAAAACAGTATGATATCAAGGCACCTGGGTGGCTCAGCCAGTTAAGCTTCCAACTCTTGATTGTGGCTCAGGTAATAATCTCAGGGTAGAGATCTCTCTCTCCTACTCTCCCCCCGCTTGTGCATAACTCACTCTCTCTCTCTTTCTCTCTCTCTCTCACACACACACACACACACACACTTTAAAACAGTATGGTATCAACACATGAATTGGCCAATGGAACAGAACACAAGAAAGTCAGAAATATACCCACATGCACATGGAGATAGAGTATATGATAAAGACTATCTCAATCACGGGAAAAGAAACACTTTTTAATAAATGGCATTGGAACAACTGGATAGCCATATGGTAAAAGATAAAATTCAATTTATTCCTTACACTGAATAAATTCCAGCTAGATCAGAATTCTCAATGTAAAAAATGAAACTATAAGCAATAAGAGAAAATATGGGTGAATTCCCTTACTGCCTGGGAGTGGTAAAACTTTCCTATCACTCAAATTACAGAAGCAAAAAAAAAAAAAAAAAAGATAAATTTGGTCGAATAAAATTTCAAAAAGTTTTGCAATAGTAGAAAACATCATAAGAAAAGTGAAAAGACAAGTGACAAATTGGAAAAAATATTTGCAACTTATAATCATGGGTAAGCATTTTTAATATACAATGAGCCTCTTAAAATTGAGAAGAAAAGAGCAACAATCCAATGGAAAAAATGGTAAGAGAGATCCACAGATAACTTGGAGAAAAAGAAATGAAAAGGCCCTCAAAGATACGAAGAGATGTTCAACTTCACTCATAGTAAGGCAAATGTAAATTAAAACTATACAGAGATAGCATTTCTCACCTACAAGGTTGGCAAAAATCCTGAAGACTGACAACGTGTTGTTGGCTGCCTGATCTCCCGGAGCAATGGCCCATTTCAAGGGCTTAGCATTGCTCTTTGCTCATGGAAGGTTGGGCATTCAGCAGTGGCAGTAGCTAGATCAGTCATGGTGAAGGGGAATCCCTGTTGTTGGGCCCAAGTAGAGCCTCCATTGCTGCCACCATGACCGTTCCGTTCATAGGTGCTAGAGCAGATGAGGAAGTTGGTGGCAGCCATAGGACAGATCATTTTAGGCACTTGTAGTGGATGCTATGTAGCGGGCGTTAATGTGAGACACAAAAATCTACCACTCTATGTTCTCTCTTATAGGTTTACCCAAATACCTCTCACCCAAACCAATGTGTTTATCTATAGCAACCTTTTACTAACCTTTTACTTATAATTCTCTCATTCCAGGTTCTCAGTTATAGACAACAATTTAATTCTAGCTAGTTTACCCAGAAAGCAGTGGACTACAACTCAGCCAGAAATAATGCAGTCAGGACAATGTAGCCAATAAAAATATACAATCATCCCATGGATAAACACTGGAAATATACATCATATATACACAAAAAATATACACCATATATACACAAAAAATATACAATCATCCCATGGAAAAACACCACCAACACTGGAAACGGTGTTGCATGAGCCAACTTACAGTATCTGCCTGACCAATACAGCCACTACTTCTTTTTCAGTCTCTTTAAAGAACATAATTAACTATATAAAATCTCAATAAAGCTTCTAAATTCAAATACTGTAATTATCAAGTGCCCATAAAACATCTTAATACCTTCAAATCCATATCCAGTGTCTTTAATGTGATATCCTGGCACTTGACAAGTACTTAATGAATACTTGTTGAATGACTGAATACAAGCCTTTCAAGGAAAAAAAAATTTTTTTCCTGAAAACCTGCCTAGAAATTTCTTCACTGAAATATAGATGATGGGTGACCCAGGGAGGAGTAATTCATAGTGAGCTGCCTATAACTCCACACCTAGTCCCCGGGGGAGAAAACAGCACTCTTCATAGGGTGAACTTAAATTTACACTAACTTATAAAGAACATATAAACAAAATCATTCACAAATTTCAGTATTTTTGACATACTTCCAGGTCTTGGCGTCTCGGGGTAAGGGTGAAACCCTGGTCTAGGCAGAATCTGTGATTTCTGGCCTTCAGAGATCTAAGTCTCTGCTACACGGCAGACAATCAAGTTTCCATGTGGTTGCCTTCATTTGGGTTCCTCCCAGAGTGGGGCCTGAGACCAAGATCTAAAGACAAGTAGTTGAGAGGTGAGCCCAGGAAGCAGTGTGAGAGACTGAGGATGTGACACAAGGAGAGGAGGAAAGCTGATAAGGGGTGTGTCAGCGAGCAGGCTATCACTTTGGGCATCTAGGGCTCAATCCTCCTGGAGCCCCTGAGACACGGAGTACAACATACCTCAGAACTGCCCTGCTGAGGGGCCAGAAAGCCAGAGTATGCATTTACTCTCATCCCTCATTAGATAAAGAGCCAAGGATTGCTCCTAGAGTTGATAATTTGTAGACATTTTCAGCATGCTCCCTCCTCCAAAAAACACAGAGATGCAGGAAGCCATTAGCAAGCACAGGGAATGTCCACAGGGACCTCCGGGGTGGAAAAAAGGGGTAACTGTAGAGCCTGCTAACATCTGCTACAATAGTCAAGCTAAAAGGTTAACCAGATGGTGGGAGGCGGGGAAGCTAAGAAGAGTACATTGGAAAAGCACCTCTTCGGGCTTGGGCTGTACTCTGGGACACGAGGCCCTGGGATTTTCTTTCTTGTCTGACTTCAACCCTTGTGGCAAAAGGAAGCAGCTGTCAAGAGGCAGGGAGTTTCAAGGCTCCTGATCTCCCGGGGATTAGCTACTTATCCAAGAAGAAACCACCACTTGGGACAGAGGAAGGGGAAGTAAGACAGCTCTTACTTTGAACAAAATGTTGAAGACAGACTTGTAGAAAGGACTTTTAACTCCACTTTGGAGATTTGGAGTTAGTTAATAAAATAGAGCTTAACACTGGTGACAAAATTGCCATATGCAGGTAGATGCTTAATCTTTCAACATCTTACTTTATTTAGAAAAAACCTTGAAGCATGTGAATCAACTGCTAATAGCCATCATGGCTAGGGCATGGGGTGTATAGTGCATGTATTTAACACATTTAGTAGATGTATACATAATATGCCTATTCGATCTATTTTATAATTCATATATAGTTATTTATACATAATGCATATTTTAGAGGATGTATATGTATTTAATACACATCCACTTAAATAGTTCAGTGTAAATGTTATCTATAGTGAATATATTTTATAAAGTGTATTAGGATAGCTTGGTTATAAGGAGTGAGTAACAACCCCAATCTCAATGTCCTAACACAAAAAAAGTCTGTTTCTCATAGTCTCCCAGGAAGCTAGGCAGTCAGAGCTTCAACATCGTGTAGCCACACTGTCTGCAACACACAGCCTCCCCAACACCCCTAGGAGGGGAAGAGACTGGAGAAGCATACTGGACTTCTCACCACCTCAGCCCAGGGGTGACTCCTCCCCTCACAGCTTACTGGCCAGAACTGGTCACCTGACTGCCTATCTGCAAAGGGGCTGCAAATATAGGGAGAAAGTGGAATATTTGGTGAACATTAATAGTTGATAAAGCCTGCTTTTTTTATTACCTAGCTAGATGGCTGGATAGATGGACAGACATATGAAAATTCACTGCAGCATTCAGTCCCATTATACCTAATCTGCCAAACTGACTTCCTCAGAGATGAGTTATAATTTGGAGACTGAATCTACAAAACAAGAGGGGCAACAGTAGTATCACTTATAGCAGGGTTCCATGCAGAGTGAATATGAAGCTAGTAAATAACTAGAATCTTACCTAAGTAGGCAAAGCATTGTTTCACCAGTTGAGTTCCTTAGGAAGCAAGTTCTGAGATGAAATTTATTATGTAGGCTATTTATTAAGAGGTGCTCTTGGGACTAACACCTGTAGAGCAAGCAGGCACGGGCAGAGAGAAGATGAGCTGTAACAGGCTGACAGCCTCAGTGAACCCAAGGAAAGTTCCAGAGCTAAAAGAGTCCTTCTGAAATGTCTCCCTATGAACTGAGATGGTCAGGCCTTCGTATCTCTGCATCTACTAGTCACCAGATGTGGGCTGCCCTGGGAAGGGTATGACCTTAGCAGATATATTTAAAATGCAGATACATATACACACTCTCCTGACAGCTGGGGCAACACGTCCTTCACTGAAGAGGGATCTCGACAGCACATCAAAGTGACCTCCACACATTATACAATCCATCTGGTTATTGCTTCTCTCTCAGTAAGCCTAAGCATTATGTGACTTCAGACTATTTACTATTACTTAAGCTCTTGCTTTTCTTAAGCTGATAATTAAGAGTCTCCTACAGCCTAGTGTTTAAGGGCTACCATCATTTTTTTAATGTGTTAAAAAGATGAAGTTTAAAATATTTTGTCAAATAAAAACCCACGCATAATAGTTCTTATAGTTGCATCTTCTAAAAGAGCCTAACCAGAGACTGGGCATTGAGAGGCCCCCATCCCGGCACTGATTTCCATCAGCTGACTTACTGAATCAATGCAGAGTCATGGGAAAAGACCGTGAACGATATCAGTGATTAGGTTCAGACACAGACCCAGACATCTGAGGATGAAGTGCCAAAAATAGACATGCAGAAGTGACTGTGGGTTCCCTTTGAAGGTTTCTATCCCAAAGGAAGAAAAAGGTTGGCATACCTAGAGAGGGTAGTTGGTAGAGGTACAGTGTGATGGCTATTAACTGTGAGGCCTCTACACCCAGGTACACTGGCTGCTCTATCATGGGGAAAAAGGCTGTTCAGATATAAAGCCAAAAGTGCTGGCCACCTCAGGGGCTGAGGGATCCCTGGTATTGGCTTCCTCTAAAAGTCCCTAACACAGAGATTACTGTACAGTCCTTTCAGTAATGCCTTATCTTTGCAAAGCTATAGTTTTTTCAGTTCTGTGAACTGAGAAAATTTGAAAAGTTCAAGCAGTCCTTGGCCCCCAGCTGTTGTTGCTAATTCATGCAAGGAAGTGGACAAATGGTGGGGAGGAGGTCAGATGAGAGTATGTGAGGTCCACAACTGACCTTTTTCAGGGAATTTCTGGGGCACTCTTTCTAGGATCCAGTGAGACAGAGAGGGTAACTGTGTGAGGTGGTAGATATGCTAATTAGCTCGATTATGGCAGTTATTTCACAATGTGTATATATATCAAAACATCAAGACACATCAGCATAAAAATCCACAAACGACCTGAAGACTGGCAGAACAGACTCTCCACAGTTAAATGTAGACAAGAAGCCATATTGAGGAGGGTGGGAAGAGTCAAGATGTGTTAAGGAGCTAAACAGACCTGTGGGACTATCCACTGCAGGGACGGATGCCGATGCCGCAGTTGCAGGAGGGACAAGAAACAGACTCTCACACCAGGGAGCCTTCATGGGGAAGCTGAATCCCCACACACTTGGCTTTGAAAACTACAGGAGCCAAATTTCACAAGTTCTTACAATCAGCAGGGTTTAAAACCTGGAACTTTAAAAATCAGCTGCCTTGTCCAAGAGACAGGAGGGTGAGAGAAAACTGAGTCTCTAGCTTTAAAGAGATAGTACTACAAATAGCCCCATGGAGATACAGCATAGAAGCAGCAGTTTGAAAAAAGCCTGGGGTATACATGAGGGAGATTTGTTTACTAATCTCATAGCGAGTGCCAGAGGAGCAGGGATTGTTGGGAGACTTCTCTAGGAGCAAAGGGGCTGGGAGGTGGCATTTCTGTTCCCTGCTCCCCAGCCTAGATATGAAGACACCTACTGGAACTAATGCTACAAAACTTGCTACCTAACTCGATGACATTGCTGTCCTGCATGCTGTGTTCTCCTGAGGATACGTCCCCACCAGCCAGGCCTCAGCTCCAGGTCCCCTCCCATAGCAGACCTATGCAAACTTTGCTAACACCGTGCATCCTGCCCCTGCTTGCTTCTGTGAATCTGTCCCCTCCTGCCCAGCCTGCCTTGGTCCCGGGCAGCTGCAGGTTCCCTCCCACCCACGTGCGCCTTACTGGCACTGTGCACCCCACCCCTGGATTCTCCTGCAGTTCAGTGCTACTGTAGCTCTGGCAAATCCCTGGTCTGACTCAACTTAAGCCCAAGGGGGCCCCCATACTGGCCCACTAACAACACAGGGGCCAAACCCTCTCAGAACAGGCAGAGAGAGACATTGCAGATGACTAGACTGAAGGTAAAAGCAGCTGAGCCACAAAAGTAGGGCATACACAACACACATAAGGGACACCCCCAAAGTGACAGGTTCTGGTGAACAGGGGGCATTGCACTGCAGCGTACTACAGGACCTCTTCTTCATAAGGCCACTACCTTAAGAGCAGAAAGTGTAGCTGACTTTCCTAACACACAGAAACAGACAAAGAGAGTTAGACAAAGCAAGGAAACAGAAGAATATGTCTCAAATGAAAGAATAGGAAAAAATCACAGCCAGAGAGCCAACCAAAATGGAGATAAGTAATATGCCTGATAGAGATTTTAAAGTATTGGTCATCAAGATACTCACTGGACTTGAGAAAAGACTGTAGGACCCTCAGGAAGACCCTCAACAAAGAGACAGAAAACATAAAAAAAAAAACCTATCAGAAAGGGAAAAAATAGTAGACTAGAGGAAGCAGAAGAATGGATCAGGGAAGGAAAGAATACTGGATAGCAATCAAGTTGAACAGGAATGAGAAAAAAATACAAAATGAAAATAGACTTAGGGAACTTAATGACACCACTGAGTGTAATAATATTCATATTATAGGGATCCCGGAAGGAGAAGAGAGTGAAAAGGGGGCAGAAAATTTATTGGAAGAAATAATAGCAGAAAACTTTCTAAGTCTGGGGAAGGAAACAGAAATCAGGCCAAGGAGGCACAGAGAGCCCCCAACAAAATCAACCCAAGGAGGTCCAAACCAAGACACATAGTAATTAAGATGGCACAAAGTAGTGATAAAGAAAGAATTTTAAAAGCAGCAAGAGGAAACAGCTACATACAAGGAAAACGCCATAAGGCTATCAGTTGATTTTTCAGCAGAAACTTTGCAAGCCAAAAGAGAGTGGCATGATATATTCAAAGCGCTGAAAGAAAAAAACCTGCAGCCGAGCATACTCTATTCAGCAAGATTACCATTCATAATAGAAGGAGAAATACAGAGTTTCCTGGACAAACAAAAGTTAAAGGAATTCGTGACCAAGAAACCAGCCCTACAAGAAATGTTAAAGAGGACTCTGAGTGGAAAGGAAAGACTAAGTGGGAGTAAGAGAAGTAGGAAACACAAAAGCAGGAAAATTAAGTACATCTATAAAAACCAGTTCAGGGATTCACAAAAAATAAGGACGTGAAGTATGACATCATGTATCTAAAATGTGGGGGGGAAGGGGAGTAAAGAAAGAATGGGTTCAAACTTAAGCGACCATCAACTTAATATAGGCTGCTATATGTATAAGATGCTATACACAAGGGGCGCCTGGGTGGCTCAGCTGGTTAAGCATCTGCCTTCGGCTCAGGTCATGATCCCAGGGTCCTGGGATCAAGCCCTGCATTGGGCTCCCTGCTCAGTGGAGAGCCTGCTTCTCCCTCTCCCTCTGCCTGCTGCTCTGCCTACTTGTGCTATCACTCAAATAAATAAATAAAATCTTTTAAAAACCAGATGCTACACACAAACCTAACAGTAACCACAAATCAAAGCCCAGTAATAGATATGCAAAAAACAAAGGGAAAGGAATTAAGTATATCACTAAAGAAAACCAGCAAACCATGAGAAAAGCAAACAACAGAAGAAAGGAACAGAGAAAAACTACAAAAACAACCATAAAACAAGTAACAAAATGGCAATGTGTACATACTTATGAATAATTACTTTGAATATAAATGGACTAAAGCTTGAATCAAAAGATATAGGGTGACAGATTAGATAAAAAAGCAAGACCCATGTCTATGCTGCCTATAAGAGACTCATTTCACACCTAAAGACACATGCAGATTGAAAGTGTAGGGATGGAAAAGCATTTATCATGGAAATGGAAGCAAAAAGAAAGCCAGGGTAACAATACTTATATCAGAGAAAATAAACTTTAAAAGAAAGGCTGTTTTACAGAAGGAAACAAAGAAGGACACTATATTATCATAAAGGGAAAAATCCAACAAGAAGATACAACTGTAAATATTTATGCACCCAACATGGAAGCACCCAAATACATAAAGCAGCTAATAAGAAGCATAAAGGAAGTAATCCATAGTAATACAGTAATAGTAAGGGACCTTAGCACCCTACTTACATTAATGGATAGATCATCCAAACAGAAAATCAACAAGGAAAGAGTGGTTTTGAATAACACAACGGACCAGTTGCGTCTAACAGATATATTCAGAATATTCCATCCCAAAACAGCAGAATACACATTCCTTTCAAGTGCACATGAAACATTCTCCAGAACAGATCACATATTAGGCCACAAAACAAGTCTCAACAAATTCAAAAAGATCAAAATCATATCATGCATTTCCTTTGACCACAATGTTATGAAACTGAAAATCAATCACAAGAAAAAAATCTTGAAAGAACAAAAATATATGGAGGTTAAATAACATGCTACTAAATAATGAATGGGTCAACCAAGAAATCAAGGAGGAAATTAAAAAATACATGGAGACTAATGAAAATGAAAACACAGTGGTCCAAAATCTTTGGGAAGTAGCAAAAGGTATTCTAAGATGGAAGTCTATAGCAATACAGGCCTACCTCAAGAAGCAAGAAAAATCTCAAACAAACAACCTAAAGGAGTTAGAAAAAGAACAAACAAAACCCCAAACCAGTAGAAGGAGGGAAATAATGAATATTAGAGCAGAAATAAATGAACTAGAAACTAAAAAAACAATGGAACAGATTAATGAAACCAGGAGGTGGTTTTTGAGATCAATAAAATTGATAAGCCTTTAGCCAGACTCATCAAAAGAGAGAGAGAGAGAGAGAGAGAGAGCACTCAAATAAACAAAATTGGAAATGAAAGAGGAGAAATAACAAATGACAGCACAGAAATACAAAGGATTATAAGAGAGTATTATGAAAAATTATATGCCAACAAACCGGACAACCTAGAAGTGGATAAATTCCTAGAAACATGTAACTTCCCAAAACTAAATCAGTAAGAAATAGAAAATTTGAACAACCAATTACCAGTAATGAAACTGAATCAATAATAAAAAAAACTCCCAATAAACAAAAGTCCAGGACCAGATGGCTTCATAGGGGAACTCTACCAAACATTTAAAGAATTAGTACCCATCCTTCTCAAACTTTTCTAAAAATTGAAGAGGAAGGAAAGCTTCCAAAGTCATACTATGAGGTCAGCAATACCCTGATACCAAGATCAGATAAGGACGCCACAAAAAAAGAGAACTATAGGCCAATATCTCTGATGAACATAAATCCAAACATCCTCAAGAAAATATAAGCAAACAGAATCCAACAGTACATTAGAAAAGCCATTCACCACAATCAAGTGGAATTTATTCCTGGGATGCAAGAACAGTTCAATATTCACAAATCAATCAACATGATAAACCATATCAACAAAGAAAGGAGAAAGATCATATTATCAGGCACCTGGGTGTCTGCCTTCAGCTCAGGTCATGGTCCCAGGGTCCTAGGATAGAGTCCCACATCGGGCTCTCTGCTTAGTGGGGAGCCTGCTTCGCCCTCTCCTTGTGCCTCTCCCCTCTAATCATGCTCTGTCTCTCTCACATACTTTCTCTCTCTCCTAAAATAAATAAAATCTTTAAAAAGACCATATTACCATTTCAGTAGATGCAGAAAAAGCATTTGACAAAGTACAACATCCATTCATGACAAAAACCCTCAACAAAGTAGGTTTAGAGGGAACATACCTCAACATGATAAAGGGCATCTATGAAAAACCCACAGCTAACATCATACTCAATGGTGAAACGCCAAAAGCTTTCCCCCAAGATCAGGAAAAAGACAAGAATGTTCACTCTCACCCCTTTTATTCAACATAGTACTGGAAGCTCTGGCCACAGCAATCAAACAAGAAAAAGAAATACAAGGCATCTAGATTGGTAAGAAAGAAGTAAGACTTTCACTATTTGCAGATGCCATGATATTATATATATAGAAAACCCTAGGGATTCTACCAAAAAACTACTAGAACTAATAAATGAATTCAGTAAGGTTGCAGGATACAAAATCAATGTATAGAAATTTGTTGTATTTCTATACACTAATAATGTAGCAGCAGAAAGAGAAATTAAGAAAACAATCTCATGTACAAATTCACCAAAACCAATAACATAGCTAGGATTAAACTTAACCAAGGAGATGAAAGACCTACACTCTGAAAACTGATGAAAAGAAACTGAAAAAACTGATGAAAGAAACTGAAGATGACACAAACAAAGGGAAAGACACTGCATTCTCATGGATTAGAAGAAAAATATCATAAAAATGTCCAAAATAATCTACAAATTCAATGCAATCCCTATCAAAATATCAACAGCATTTTTCACAAAACTAGAATGAATAATCCTAAAATTTGTATGGAAGCATAAAAGACCCAGAATAAGGGTGAGGAAGAAATGATGGAAAAGACGTTTACAGAAGAATGCTAACTCATAAATGTGGGATTGTTACAATTAGAAAACCAACATTTTACAATCATCATTTTAATACTTGATTCAGGAAACAATCATCAATGGATGTAAAATCAGTGAATGAAAAGTTGATAGGGAAGGATAAATTCATCCAGTCTCAAAGTACTCCTAGTTATAATTACAAAGAGAAAAGGAAGAAAGAGAATAAATGAGAAAAAAAGGTACCTTGATAAATGTGGAAGTCTGGTGGAAATCACTTGAACTGAATGATCAAACTTAATGTCACCAAAATGGAAAAACTGACATCATGTTTTCTATGATGTGATGCACTGAGGACACAAATCACACATGAAGTATTCCTCTTTAAAAAAAAAAAAGATTCTGATCATAAGGTAATAATTGCACAAGCTAAATTCAGGGCCATTATGCAAAATAGTTAACCTGGACTCTTCAAAAAGTGTCAATGTAATAAAAGATAGAAAAGTGCAGAAATTATCTTTAAAGAAAGTAAAAGATCATGACAACTAAATGCAATGTGCAAACTTTAATTGGATCTTGGATTTTTTTTTAAAGTGTAAAAGACAATGTTGTTATTGGTCTAACTGAAGAAATATTAGTACCGAATGCATATTAGATAACAGTGTCATATCAACATTAAATTTCCAGTGTTAAATTTAAATATCATATCCAACATTAAATAAAATGTGGTAATTTTTTGAGTGTGACAAATGTATTACAGTTACTTTTCTTAAGAAAAATATGCTTTAAGTATGTATGGGGGAAACGTCAAGATGTCTGAAACTACACTTACATCTCTTGGATCTTTCACAAAAAAGTGTGTACCCACACATACGGGCATAAGCCCTTACACAGAAACACATTTATTTATTATTTTTTTAAAAGATTTTATTTATTTGACAGACAGAGATCACAAGTTGGCAGAGAGGCAGGCAGAGAGAGAGAGAGAAGAGGAAGCAGGCTCCCTGCTAAGCAGAGAGCTCGATGAGCGGCTCGATCCCAGGACCCTGGGATCATGACCTGAGCCGAAGGCAGAGGCTTTAACCCACTGAGCCACCCAGGTGCCCCCACAGAAACACATTTAAATAGAAAACAAATTTGGCAAAATGTTAACAACTAGTAAATCTAGGTAAAGAGTATGTGGGTGTTCATTACACTAAATTTTTTTTAAAGACTTTATTTATTTATTTGACAGACAGAGAACACAAGTCGGCAGAGAGAGAGGGGAAAGCAGGCTCCCCGCCGAGCAGAGAGCCTGACACGGGGCTCGATCTCAGGACCCTGGGACCATTACCTGAGCCGAAGGCAGAGGCTCTAACCCACTGAGCCACCCAGGCGCCCCCATTATACTAGTTTTATAACTTTTCTGTAGCATTAACAGTTTTTAAAATTAAAGAAGTTAGGAAATGAAAATAACACACACAAAAAATAAAATTAAGAAAATATGTTGAACCAAAGATAAAATGCAAGAGACAAAGTTGCGATCGGCAAAGTTAGAAGTAGAGTAAGGATAAAAAGTAGAAATCTATAACCTCTCATGGCTCTATTCCCATGAGTCTGTACTGCTGCCTCAGAATATTCTATTGTATGCTACATATTCTTCACATTGGGAACCAAACACCTGTGAAATAACCCTGGGATCATAAGCTTTTGACCTGGTGCCAAAATAAAAAGGTGTATGAGAAATTCAAATGTTCTATAGCTTCAATGTTTCATGTCCTCTTTCCTACAGACAGGGTTGCAAGGCCCTTCTTGTTTGGAGGACTGACTGAATTTTATTTTCCTTGGTTGTAAGTTTATCATAGCGATAAGACCATTAGTTCCCAGAGTCTGGAAGAAGAGCTATCTAGCCAGCAATTCCAGTCACTTTTATTTTGTAAAATTTTATTTATTTATTTGAGAGTGAGCATTAGTGGGGAGAGAGCAGAGGCAGGAGGAGAAGGAGACTCCCCACTGAGCAGGGAGCCCAACGTGGGGCTCCATCCCAAGACCCTGGGATCATGACCTGAGCAGAAGGCAGACCCTTAACTGACTGAGTCACCCAGGCCCCAGCCAGTAATTCTAGTCACTTTGAAATGCATTTCTGAAGGAGAAAAATGTTTATCTGGTTTGTAAGGCTTTTGCCCTCTAATATTTATGTGAGCCTTTTCTGGGCATATTCTGTATCTGACTCCTCTTTCCCTTCATGGTTTTCCCATCCTAGTGACCTCACTGAATGCTACTGTTGATTCTTTATGTGTGTCGCCTATGAACATGTGTGCGTATTCACTCCTTTCTCATTCTTTTACTCATTATTTATTTATCCATCACAATTACTTATTTATGTAGGTCACTTTATTTTATATTTTTTTAATTTATTTTTTAGGTCACTTTATTTTAAATGATAGTTTTACAAATGTTGACGCAGGAGCATTTATACTCTAAAGGGCAGGAGAGTTGAACAAGAGAAACAAAATGTACAAGAGAGAGCTGGATTGGAAAAGAAAGAATAACACAGGCCTGGACTCTCTTCTTGTATCTCCATCATCATCTACCTTTGTTTCATTTTAAAACTGTCCTGATTTCCTGTTTTCAATGGCCCTTTACTATTTTAAATACCCTTGTGATTGATTTGGACTCTACTACTTAGAAATGAAGCAAGATTTGTTTGCTGTTTTCAAGCAGGAACCATAAGGGATATAGAACATGGCTAGCCTGACCAAATTGGAGACAGGGATCTGAGAATAACAGGTCGAGACTAAGCCAGGCCTCTCACTGGTCAACCAGTTTTTATTGAGCATCCACTGTTTGTCAGGCACTGTTTTTGCAAGTGGAGGCAAAGACTGAGTGAGACATAAGCCCAGCTTAGTGGTTCAAAGTATTCCATGTCAGGTTCACACTAGCCTCATCTGAAGAAGGATACTGGGCAGAAGACTGTGCCCACCACATGGATGTGAGTGCATCATTTCTGAATTTTATTCAGATGCTAATAAGAAACATTCAATAAACGGTTTAAACAGATTGAGAGGTTATTTGTCTTTTTTGCAGGCAGAAGTAAGTAATTGAGTGGTGGCCTGACAAGTCCACGAACTCATCCAAGTCCCAAGATTCTTCTATCTTGCTGCTTTGCCCTTCTTAGCACACATCTTCTACCCTAAAGTTTGCCTCATGGTTGCAAGGTAGCCACTGCAACTCTGGCCATTGTGTCTGCATTCCAGTCTGTGGTAAAGAGGAAGACAGAAAAGGGGCTGAAGGCTACTTTCCAAGTGAGTCAAGCCCCTTTTTAAAAGAGATTTCTTAAAATCCCACCCAAAACTTTTGCCCTACCTCATTAGCCAAAACGTAGTCATTTGGCCACCCATATCTGTAAAGAAAGATCTCAACAACAAAAAATCAAGAGTACTGTGAGTACTTACTCATTTGTAAGTACAAGTGTAGATACTTACTATATTGGCTTCTCTTTTCAACTGGGTCCTGGTACTTTCTAAGTTAATTTTTCTGGTTTCTTTTCATCTCCCAATTATCTAAAACAACCATCCTCCACTTAACGTACATAGTTGTTAAAATTCTGACTAAGGAAGAGGGACAGTCTAAATGATGTACTGAATAAAAGGGATGAATTAATGGTAAGGCAAAGGAAGGGGACTCTCACATAAGAGGTTCCTAATTCTGTGGCTGGTCACTTCTGCTGCCACCACTCAAGGGTATAAGGATATCTCCTCTTTATGCTGTTAGGAACACAGCATTTTGTAGGCTTAACCTTTAACACTTGCTTGAAGTACTGAATAATGATAATAGGAGTTGGAAAGCCTTAAAAGCACGGCTGAGGTTTCCCTGAGACAAATAAGAAATTCCATCTGTGGACAACAGGTTGGCCTGTGCCCACGGAGTTCCACTCTGTTTGTGATCATACCTTCCTAACTGAATGCCCTAGGGCACAAAGATATTATAGTATATTTATCATCAGAAACAATGCAAGGAAGACAACAATGGAATGTCTTTAAATTACTGAAAGAAAAAGTCAACAGAAGATTCTATACCCAGAAAAAAATGTATTTCAAAAACAAAGATAAAACAAGATTTTTTCGGGACGCCTGGGTGGCTCAGTTGGTTAAGCGGCTGCCTTCGGCTCAGGTCATGATCCCAGCGTCCTGGGATCGAGTCCCACATCGGGCTCCTTGCTCCGCAGGGAGCCTGCTTCTCCCTCTGCCACTCTGTCTGCCTGTGCTCACTCTCTCTCTCTCTCTCTGACAAATAAATAAATAAAATCTTTAAAAAAAAAAAAACAACAAGACTTTTTCAAACTTACAAAAGGTGAAAGAATTCATCACCAGCAGACCATCATTATAAGAAATGTTGAAGGAAATTCTTTAGGCCAAAGGAAAATTCTACTAGAAGGAAATATGGATCTACACAAAGGAAGGAAGAGCACTGTTGAAATAGTAACTACATGGGTAAATGTCTAATATTTTTCTTATTCTTTAAATATATCAAAAAGACATTTGGGGGCACCTGGGTGGCTCAGTGGGTTAAAGCCTCTGCCTTCGGCTCAGGTCATGATCCCAGGGTCCTGGGATTGAGCCCCGCATTGGGCTCTCTGCTCTGCGGAGAGCCTGCTTCCTCCTCCCTCTCTGCCTGCCTCCCTGCCTACTTGTGATCTCTTTCTCTCTGTCAAATAAACAAATAAAATCTTAAAAAAAAAAGACATTTGACTATACAAACAGAAATAATTAATAATGTAGTGTGGGGTTTATAGTATATATAAAAGCAAAATGCAGGACAACAATAATACAAAGTCCAGAAGGGGAGAAATGTAAATATACTATTGTAGGGGTCTTAAACTGCATGAAGTGGTATAACAGTACAAGAAAGCTGACTGTGTCAAATTAAAAATGTATACTTAAACCCAAAAGCAACCATTCAAATAACACAACAAAGAGTTATAACTAATACAGGGGAAAAGGAGATAAAATGAAATAATAAACAACACTCAATTTGTTCCCACTTTGGTCAGTGGAAGCTCTTTCAGGTGGGTTCTTCGTCACTTTGATTGCCCTCATCTTTTGGGGGTTTTTTGAGCACTTTCTTATCTTCTTCTTCTTCTTCTTTTTTTTAATTTGAGAGACAGAGAGTGATCTAGAGAGAGCACAAGCCAGGGGAGGGGCAGAGGGAGAGGGAGGAGCGGGTTCCCCACTTAGCAGAGAGCCCGATGCGGGGCTTGATCCCAGGACACTGGGATCATGACCTGAGCCAAAGGCAGACACTTAACTGACTGAACCACCCAGGTGCCCCTTATTTTCTGATACTACAAGGTGCTCTCTGCCTTGGTCTTAAAATAATCTGTTCCTCTAATGATCCCTAGTTCCTTTTATTGGAAACTGTATTTAGAAACCAAACTCTAGGTCCTGACTGTGCTTGTTGCTATTGGGTGCCATTGCTTCTAGGCCCTTTTGATGGATAGTGCTAAGAAATATATGTATGGACACTAATCCACATGTACACACATATCTATAATTCTCTCTCTCTCTCTCTATTTCTATTAATATTATGCTAAATGTAAGTTTGTACTTTATGTCTCCGACTCTAATCCAGAATCCAGGGTTTAATGCTTTCTTTTCTTGTTTACCTGTAAATTTCCTCTCACAGTGAGAACCTTGGACATACCATCCACCAACCATTTACCTGTTTAACAACACTATAATGTAAGGCGATGTGAAAAATTATATTCATACGAAATCTTGTACACAAATGTTTATAGCAGCTTTATTCATATTGGCTAACAACTGGAAGCAAGGAAGATGTCTTTCCTCAGGGGAAAGAAGAAACAACTCATCCATACAATGAAATCCTATGCGAAAGTAAAAAGAAATGAACAACTCATTCACTGATCAACATGGATGAATCTTAAGTGCATTCTACTTAGTGAAAGAAGGCAGAAAACAAAAGCTACATATTGTAAACATTGTATGAGTCCATTCATCTAACACCTGGAAAGAGCAAAACTATAGGGACAGGGACACCTGGGTGGCTCAGTTGGTTAAGAGGCTGCCTTCGGCTCAGGTCATGATCCTGGTGTCCTGGGATGGAGTCCCACATCAGGCTCGTTGCTCAGCGGGGAGCCTGCTTCTACCTCTGCCTGCCACTCTGCTTGCTTATGCTCTCTCTATCTCAGACAAAAAAACAACAACAAAACTATAGGGACAAAACAATTAGTGGTTGCCAGGGGTTGAGAAGACTCAACTGGTTGACTATAAAGGGGATGCAGAGGAGAACTTTCAGGGTGAATGAATTGTTCTGCATGGCATTGGGGTAATGGATATATGACTGCCTATGAACTGTATAGAATTCATAGAACTATATATTTTAAAGAGTAGATTCTAATGTATGCAAATTTTTAAAAAACTGACCTAGCTAACTTGGGAAAATTTTGTTCTGACTGAAAACTATAAGGCTACAGACTAAAGGAACTGTACATAGTCATTGTATTTCTAGGTGGTAAATTTGTTTCTCATAAGGGTATGAGTTTAAAAATGTACTTTAGGGGCACCTGGGTGGCTCAGTCAGTTAAGCAACTGCCTCTGGATCAAGTCATGATCCCAGGGTCCTGGGATCAAGCCCCACATTTGGCTTTCTGCTCAGCAGCAAGTCTGCTTCTCCCTCTCTGGAGCTCTGTGATCTCTCTTGCTTTCACTCTCTCTCAAATAAATAAATAAAATCTTTAAAAAATAAAAAAATAAATAAAAACAAAAATGTCCTTTAAATAGTGGCACCTGGGTGGCTCAGTCAGTTAAGCATCTGACTCTCGATTTTGACTCAGGTCATGATCTCAGGGTCATGAGACTGAGCCCCACATAGGGCTCCGTGCTAGGCATGGAGACTGCATAAATTTTCTCTCCCTCTTCCCCTCCCCACCGCTCCAACCCACTCTCTCTCTCAAAATAATAATAAATAAAATAAAAATGTACTTTAAATATAAAGACACAATTAATTAAAAGGATGGGAAAAGATTACCATTCTAACACTAGTCAAAAAAAAAAAAAAAGCTTGAGCAGCTATGTTAATATCAAAGTAGATTTCAGAGCACAAAATACTACCAGGAATATGAGAGATCATTTTAAACTGATAAAGAAGTCAATCTATCAGGAGGACATAACCCAAAATACTTATACATCTAATCACAGAGCTTCAAAATATACAAGGCAAAATCTGAAAGAACTGCAGGAAGAAAGAGACAAATCCACAATTATAGTTGATTTCAATGCCCCTGTCTAAATAATTGAAAGAGCAAGCAGAAAGAAAATCGGTACAGCTATAGAAGACTTGAACAACACAGCCAACCAATTCGATCTAAGTGACATTTATAGAACACACCATGCAACAACAGCAGAATACACATTCTTCTCAATTGAGTATAGAACATTTACTGAGAGACCTTATGAGCCATAAAATGAGTCTCAATAAATTTAAAAGGATATATGTCATATAAAAACTGTTTTTCTAGACTGCATTAAGAAAAAACATTTTTTTAAATTTATAAAATGTACTTACAAGTTTTCGATCTAAAGAATTCCAGTTCACAATTGGTTACTACTTAGTTTTCACTGGAGACTAAGGCTTTAAAGAGTTGAAATTCTAAACATAATTAAGACTGATAAAAAAAAAGGCTTAGGTCAAAATCTGAATATTAAAAGTTATATAGAAGGTTTATGAAGGGAAATCTTCGGAAAGCAATTTTATGTGTGGTCAGGACTAAGGTTAAAATGCATGGATAGTAAAAGTACACTGGTATAAGGTTAAAATTTCTCTCTGTTAAAAAGACAAAGTTTTCTCGGATTGGATTGTTGTTCTGCTCTTGATAAGGAAATGTAAACAAAAAGTGTTTTTTTCCCCTCTTTTTGTCTGCCCAGATAACCAAAACTTATGTTTTGTCTTTATCAGGTCTTTGGTTATTTAAAGTTAAAACTTTTCAATATTAACGGAGCTAAATTTTGCTAACAATTATACAATCCTACATATCTGCCTTCAGACTCTCTTATTGGCACCTTGGTTAAATAAATAAGTTTTAAGTTTTATAAGGATCCATAATCCTGTTTAGGCATGTGCTTTACAACTTTCTGAGGGTTTTTAACAAACTTCCCCAAGATTTGATTTATAAGTAAAGTATTTTGACCAATTAAAAAAAAAGAAACTATTTTCTAAGGACAATGGAATTAAATTAAAAATCGACAACAGAAATACATTTGAAAAATCCATAAACATTTGAAAATTAAGTAACACATACAAATAACAAATAACAAAATCAAAAGAATAAAATGAAAGACAAAAAGGAAATCAAAGAAAAAATCAAAAGGAAAATTAGAAAGTATTTTGAATGGAATGAACATGACAACAGAACATATCAAAATTGTGGGATGTCACTAAGGCAGTATGTAGGGGAAATTCTATAGCACTAAACACTTACATTGGAAAAGAAGACCTCGAATCAATTACCTTAGCTTCCACTTTAAGAAACTAGAAAAAGAAGAGCAAATTAAGTCCACACTAAGCAGGAGAAAGGAAATAATAAAGATCGGAGCAGAAATCAGTGAAATAGATAACAGAAAAATGACAGAGAAAATAAATGAAACCCAAAGCTGCTACTTTGAGAACAAGAAAATTGATTAACCTTTAACCAAACTGATCCGGAAAAAAAGCCCCTACAAATGACCAATATCAAAACAGAAAACTTGAAATGTCCTACATTAAATAACCAGAATCTTTAGTTAAAACCTTTCCTACAAAGAAAATATATGACCTACATGTCTTCACTGATGAATTCTATGAAATACTTAAGGAAGAAATAACACCAATTCCCTGTAACTCTGTTTGTTGTAACAAACAACTGAAAAGGAGGAATTAATTCCCAACTTGTTCTTTAAAAAATAAAAAAAAAATATTTTATTCATTTATTTGACAGCACACGCACAAGTGGGACAGTGAGCACAAGCAGGGGCAGCAGGAGAGGGAGAAGCAGACTCCCCATTGAGCAGGTAGCTGGATGGAAGGCTGGATCCCAGGACCCTGGGATCAAGACTTGAGCCGAAGGCAGATGCTTAACCAACTGAGACACCCAGGAGACCCCCAACTTATTCTTTAAGGCTGCCATTGCCTTGATACTAAAACCTGGCAAGGACATTACCAGAAGAAAAAAATTAAAGGTCAGTATTCCTCATGAACATCAATGCAAAATCTAAACAAACTTTTACCAAACTGAATCCTACAATATATTAAAAAATATTAAAAACTTATCAATAATACATCTAACAACAAAAGATGTAAAAACTCTGTATACTACAAACTACTGCTAAAAGAAATGAAATAAGACTGAAATCAATAGAGAAACATACTATACTCATGGGTTATAAGACTTAATATGTCAATTTTCACCAAATCAATCTAGATTATATGCAATCACCAATTCCAGCAGGCTTTTTGGTAGAAACTGACAAGATGGTTCTAAATTTCAGGGACGCCTGGGTGGCTCAGTTGGTTAAGCCGCTGCCTTCGGCTCAGGTCATGATCCCAGGGTCCTGGGATCAAGTTCCGCATCGGGCTCCTTGCTCGGCAGGGAGCCTGCTTCTCTCACTGCCTCTGCCTGCCTCTCTGCCTGCTTGTGTGTACTCTCTCTCTCTCTCTCTCTCTGGCAAATAAATAAAAATCTTAAAAAAAAAAAAAAGATGGTTCTAAATTTCATACAGAAGTGCAAAGGACCTAGAATAGTCAAAATCACTTTGAAAAAGAGGAACAAATTAGAAGATAAAATTAACTTCAAAAACTTAGTATAAAGCTACAGTAATCAAGATAGTGTGGGATGGATGTCATGATAGACAATTAGAGCAATGGAATGAATTAAATCTATACATATAGGAACAACTGATTTTTGACAAAGGTGCAGACAATTCAGTGGAGAAAGCCTAGTCTTTTCAACAAATTGTGCTGGAATAACTGGCTATCTATATGCAAAAGAGAATGTATTTGGAATCACACCTTACACCATAAACAAAAATGGATTCAAAATAGATCAATGACCTAAATGTAAAAATTATATAACTTCTAGAACAAAGCACAAGAGAAAAACTGTGGCCTTGAGTTACAAAAAGATTTCCTTGAAACAGCACCAAAAGCCTTATCCATTAAAAAAAATGATAAATAGAATTTCACAAAAATTTAAACCTCTCCTTTTCAAAAGATACTGGTAAGAAGAGGGGGATAAATAAACTACAGACAGAGAAAAATACATCTGATATACATGTATATCAGGGCATGTATAAAGGGCTGGTATTGAGTTATATAAAGAATTCTCAAAGCTCAATAATATGATAAGATAATAAGATAACAAAGAACCCAATAAATAAAGTGAACAAAAGATTTTTATAGATACTTCACCAAAGAAGATATATGGATGGAAAACAGGCACATGAAAAAATGATCAAAATCACTAGTTATCTGGGAAATGCAAATTAAAACCACAATGATATACCATGTCCCACCTTTTTAAATGGCTAAAAGAGGACTCAGCATACCAGAAGTTGGTAAGAATGTGAAGAAACTTAAAAAAAAAAAAAAAAAGAATGTGAAGAAACTGTAACTTGCATCACTGCTGACTGGAATGTAAAATGCACAATCACTTCGGAAAACAACTTAGAAGTTGCTTAGAAAGTCGAACACACACACACACGCAAGCACACACACACATCTACCATATAAGCCACCTATTCCTCTTCTAGGTATTTATCCAGGAGAAATACGAGCATATGTCCATACATTGACTTGTACATGAATTTCCATAGCAGCTTTATGTAACAGCCCAAAACTAGAAACTCACTCAAATATCTTTCAATGGGTAAGTGAATAAGTTAATTTCAATTTATCTATACAATGGAATACTACTCACCATTAAAACAGAATAAACTGTTGATATATGCACGATAGATGAATCTAAAAATAATTATTCTGAGCGAAATAACCCAGACAAAGAAACCCCCACAGTATTGTAATTTCATTTTTATTGAATTTTTTAAAATGCAAACTAATCTATAGTGACAGAAAACAGATCAATGGTTGCCTGGTGGGTGATGGTGGTTGGTGAGGAACAAGAGGAAGGGGGATGAGAAGACTTCTGGGTATGATAAATATGTTCATTATGTTGATTGTGGTGATAGTTTAATAGGTATATATACATCAAAAGCTATTAACTTGTAGACTGAAGCCATATGCAGTTTCTCATATATCAATTATACCTCAATAAAGGTGTTAGATATAAGAATTTTCAATGACTGCTCAATATTCATTGCATACTTATACTCAGCTATGTTCTTTTTATCTCCAAACTTTTGGTATTATCTTTGTTCACAAATCTTTGAATGCATTTTAAGCTACTTTCTCAGGATAATAAATTCCTCAAAGTGGAATTATTGGGTAAAAGATTCTTAGGGGTTTTTTTTAAAACTTATTTTTAAAAGATTCCGTTCATTTATTTGACAAAGAGAGACACAGCGAGAGAGGGAACACAAGCAGTAGGAGCAGGAGAGGGAGAAGCAGGTTTCCCGGTGAGCAGGGAGCCGATGTGGGGCTTGATCCTAGGACCCCGGGATCATGACCTGAGCCGAAGGCAACCGCTCAACAACAGAGCCACCCAGGTGCCCCTAAAAAACTTTTTTTTAAAAAAGATCTACTTATTTATTTTAGAGAGAGAGAGAGAGCGCAAGCAAGGTAAGGGGCAGAGGGAAAGGTACAGAGTGAGAGAATCTCAAGTAGACTCTCCACTGAGCATGGAGCCTGACTCGAGACTTGACCCCACAACCCTGAAATCATGACCTGAGCTGAAATCAAGAGTTGGATGCTCAACCATCTGAGCCATCCAGGCATCCCCCAAATTAAAAAAAAAAAATTTTTTTTGTTTTGGTTTTTTTCTTTGACAGAGAGAGACACAGCGAGGGAGGGAACATAAGCAGGGGGAGGGGGAGAGGGAGAAGCAGACTTCTCACTGAGCAGGGAGCCCGACATGGGGCTGAGCCAAAGGCAGATGCTTAACAACTTAGCCACCCAGGTGCCCCATTCCCTAAATTTTTTATAAACATTGACAAACTGCTTTTCATAAATGGTATATCAATTTATGTTCTTACCATCACTGCATGAATTATAGGCTTGGTTCATTTTAAAGAAATTTATGCTCAAAACTCATTGAACACTACATAAATGTATTCCTGATTTCTGACCAACCTTTACTAATACTATTGCCCTGCTCTAAAATTATCTTAAACTACTTACCACTTACTCAATTATCCTTAATTTTTGCTCGCTGCTATACTGCCATCACTACATCTCACAAATGTTACTTCTTTAACAAATGTTTATGACAGGTTTATTGAAATATAATTCACATGCCATCCAATTCATTCATTGGAAGGATACAATTCAATGGTTTTTTACTAAAATTAACAAAGTTCTGCAACTGTCACCAGAATCAATTTTAGAACATCCTTATTACCTCAAAAAGAAACCCTGTACTCATTAGCAGTCACTCATTTCCTTCTCAACTCACTAGCCCTAGGTAACCACTAATGTATTTTCCCTATGAATTTGCCTATTCTGGACATTCCATATAAATGGAATGAATACCGTATGTGGTCTTCTGTGACTGGCTTCTTTCACTTAGTATAATGTTTTCAGGGTTCATTCATATTGTAGCTTGTATCAGTATTTCATTTCTTTTTTGTTGCCAAATAACATTCATTGTACAATATACTACATTTGGCAATTCAATGGACAAAGAAGAGACTATTCAATAAATGGTATTAAAACAATTGGACATCTATTTGCAAAAAAAAAAAAAAATGATCCTTGGGGCGCCTGGGTGGCTCAGTCATTAAGCAGCTGCCTTCGGCTCAGGTCATGATCCTAGAGTCCTGGGATCAAGCCCTGCATCAGGCTCCCTGTTCAGCAGGGAGTCTGCTTCTCCCTCTCCCTCTGTTCCTACTCCAGCTTGTACTCTCTCTGTCACTTGCTCACTCTGTCTCTCAAATGAATAAATAAAATATTTTTTAAAAATGACCCTGGGGGCGCCTAGGTGGCTCAGTGAGTTAAGCCGCTGCTTTTGGCTCTGGTCATGATCCCAGGGTCCTGGGATTGAGTCCTGCATTGGGCTCTCTGCGCAGCGGGGAGCCTGCTTCTCACACCACCACCCCTCCTCCGCCTGCCTCTCTGCCTACTTGTGATCTCTGTCTGTTAAATAAATAAACAAAATCTTTTTAAAAAAATGATCCTGGATCTATGTCTCATATCTTATCCACAAATTAATTCAAAATTGATTCCATATCTAAATGTAAAACACAGGAGCGCCTGGGTGGCTCAGTTGGTTACACATCTGCCTTCAGCTCAGGCTAAGACCCCAGGGTCCTGGGATCGAGCCCTGCCTCAGGCTCCCTGCTCAGCAGGGGAATCTGCTTCTCTCTCTCCCACTCCCCCTGCTTGTGTTCCCTCTTTTGCTGTGTCTCTCTCTGTGTCAAATAAATAAATAAATAAAAATAAATGTTAAACATAAAACTGTAAACCATATATAAAGAAGAACAGGAGAAAATCATCATTGTCAGTGGTTAGGCAAAGACTTTTTAATGAAGATTTTATTTATTTATTTATTTGAGAGGGAAGAAGTACAAGTTGGGAGAGGAGCACAGCGAGAGGAAGAGGACTGCCACTGAGCAGGGAGTCCAACATAGAGCTGGATCCTAGGACCCTGAGATCACAACCTGAACCGAAGGCAGATGCTTAGCCAGATGCCCCTACGCAAATACTTCTTAGACATGACAGCAAAATACGATCCATTAAAAAAAAGAAGGGACTTTTACCCAGTATATATCTAGAACTATTAGAACTACCTAATAAGAAAATAAACAGCCCAGCAAAAAACCTTAAAATACAACTCAGCAATCATACTCCTGGGCATTTATCCCGGAGGTATGAATATTTATATCCACACAAATGATCATAGCAATGTCATTTGCAATAGCCAAAAACTTGAAACAACCAAATGTCCCTCAAGAGTTGAATGGTTACACATACTGTGGTACATCTATACCACAGAATACTCAGCAATAAAATTCAACACATTCATTATTGATATATGCAACAACGTGGATAAATCTGAAAGGTAGGCTGAGACAAAAAAGCCAGTCTCAAACTGATATACCATGTGATTCCACCTATACAGCATTCTCAGTGTGCCAAAAGTATAGAGATGGAAAACAAATTGTTGGTTGCCGGGAGTTAGAGTTGGTTGGGGGCAGGTATATGACCATGAGGATAAAGGGAGCACAAGGGAGATGTTTGTGGTGATGGAACAGTTCTGCATCTTGCCAACTGTGGTGGTTACACAAATCTATACACACGACAATATGGCATAGAACTACACACACACATCATACCGATGTCAATTTCTGGTTTTGATATCATACTATAATTATGCTAGATGTAACCACTGAGGAAAGCTGGTGAAAGGGACATGTGACATCTCTACAGTATCTCTGCCACTTCTGTGAATGTAAAGTTATTTCACTATAAAAGAGGCTTTTTAATGACAAAAGACCTAGACAAACATTTCACCAAAGAAAACAAATAGATGGCAAATAAACACACAAAAAGATGTGCAACATCATTAGCCATTAGGGAAATGCAAATTAATATCACAAGGAGGGGCTCCTGGGTGGCTCAGTCAGTTAAGCGCCAACTCTTGATTTTGGCTCAGGCCATGACCTCAGGGTCATGGGATCAAGCCCTGTGTTGGGCTCCATACTGGGCATAGAGTCTGCTTAAGATTCTCTCTCTTGGGGCACCTGGGTGGCTCAGTGGGTTAAGCCTTCGCCTTCGGCTCAGGTCATGATCCCAGGGTCCTGGGATCGAGCCCCGCATCCGGTTCTCTGCTCAGCAGGGAGCCTGCTTCCCTTCCTTGCTCTGCCTGCCTCTGCCTACTTGTGATCTCTGTCTGTCAAATAAATAAATAAAATCTTAAAAAAAAAAAAAAAGATTCTCTCTCTCTCCCTCTGCCCCTTCCCCCACTCATGCTCTAAGGAAAAAAAAAATATTTTTCAAAGATTTTATTTATTTACTTGAAAGCAAGCAAGAAAGAGAGCGCTTAGTGGGGGATGGCGGGGTTGGGGAGGGGAACGGAGAGACAGAAGCAGATTCCTTGCTGAGCAGGAAGCCAGATGTAGGGCTCAATCCCAGGACCTTGAGATCATGAGCTGAGCTGAAGGCAGATGCTTAACTGACTGAGTCACCCAGGTGCCCCAAGGAAAAAAAAATTTTGAAATATAACCATAGGGAAACACCACTACATAGCTATTAGAATGGCAACAATAGAAAATACCGACAAAATCAAGTGCTGGCAAGGATGCAGGGCAACTAGAACTCTCGAGAATACACTATTAGTTGGAATGCAAACTGAAACAGCCACCCTGAAAAACTCTTTGGCAGGTTACTTTTTATGAAGTTAAACATATGTTTACCATAGGACCCAGCAATCTCACTACTAGGTATTTATCCTAGAGAAATGAAGATTTACATTAACCCAAAAATCTGTACATGAATGTTCATAGCAGCTATATTTAGAAATGCCAAAAAACTAGAAACAACAGAAATGTCCCTCAACAGGTGAATGAATAAACAAGTGGTGGTATGTCCATACAATAGAATTCCACTCAGCAATAAAATGGAAAGAACTATTGCTAAATGCAACAACATGGATTAATTTCAAAGGCATTATTCTCCAAAGTCTCAAAAAGCTGCATATTGTATGATGCCATTTGTATGACATTTTCCAAAAGACTAACTACAGTGACAAGAAAGATAAGTGGTTTCCAAGGGGTAGGGGTGGGGCATGGATGTGACCACAGAGCAGGAGGTTAGCAAATATTTTCTTAATTTTTTAAAAACATCTTTTAAAAGATTTTATTTATTTATTTGAGAGAGAAAAAGACACAGTGAGAGGGGGAACACAAGCAGGGGCAGAGAGAGGGGGAGAAGCGGGCTCCCCACTGAGCATTGAGCCCGATGCAGGGCTTGATCCCAGGACCCTGAGATCATGACCCGAGTCAAAGGCAGACCCTTAACGACTGAGCCACCCAGGTGCCCCACCCCAGCAAATATCTTCTGCAGAGGGTCAGATAGTAAATATTTTAGGCTTTGTGGGCTGCATATGGTCTGTCGCTTTGTTCTTCTTTGTTGCTTCTGTTCTTCTTATAACACCTGAAAATATAAAAACCATTCTTAGCTTCTGGGTCCTAACAAAATAGTGCATGGGACAGATTTGACTCGGGTGTAGTTTGCCAACCCCTGCTACAATGAGATAGCACAAGAGAGCCCAAGATGTGGTGTGTGATGTAATTGATCTGTAGCCTAACTGTAGTGGTGGTTAAACAAATCTATAGATGTGTAGGAACTTATAGAAGTGTATGCACATAAAAATGTCAGTAATATTGTTTGTTAATTAAGAAAAAAAGACCACAGTAACCTATCAGATCTGTTCATCTCTGTCACAAGAGAGATCACAGATTGCCTTTTCTCTAAGGTATAGAGATCAAGAAATATTTTTAAAGATGGTTTCTACCTATTCTATTTATAAAATTGTTTACTGTAGTAATTTCCTCAGTTAAAATGGCACCCTTGTTTGAATGTGATACTGAATTCAATTGTAACTTATTTGGTTATGATGATGACAACTGTTTCTTTGAGGACAGGAAAGGCACGTGTTGATTATTCTCTATTACAGAGAAATAAATGTATTTAGCACTTACAATAATGTCTAGTTTATTAGCTGATCAATGAACACTGAAGCTCAAAGCAGTATATGAGTTTCAGCCTGCAAACAGCAATTCAAGCTGAATTGTTTTCTAATAAGGTGCCTTGTAAGTGCCAGAAATGATAACTTGTGTTATAGAGAATATGCCCTTTCTTAACTTTTCTAAACTGGAGAAGAGAATATGAGATTTACTTGAATGCTCTGGAGAAGAGGGTCACTGTACCACTGCAGCACTTTTCCACAGGCCTTGGTTACTGTCAGAGAGAAGACTCAGCATAGTGTATTTAAAAAGATCCAGAGAACTGACTTCTGTGGTCTGGCCAAATGAATAAACTTTTAATGCTTCCCTAAAAACAGTCTTTAAGAAAATAAAAATATTTAATGTTTACTGGTGATTCTCATGGTGGTAGGTTGTGTACCTCGGGGTCAGTGACACTTTCAGAAATTATATGACCTAATACAAGAATTGCTGGCCTGGTGAGCCCTTTGAAAAATAGTGTAAAATCTTTCATCTTGGCAGTTCTTCAAAATGTATTTATCAAGTATATTCTCTGGAAAACAGTATGAAGTATCCTCAAGAAGTTAAATATAGAGCTACCTTATGACCCAGCAATTGCACTACTAGGTATTTATTCAAAGGATACAAACATAGTGATTCGAAGGGGCACATGTACCCCAATGTTTAAAGCAGCAATGTCCACAAAAGCCAAACTATGGTAAGAGCCCAGATGTCCACTGACACATGAATGGATAAAGAAGATGTGAGATATATACATTCCATTATATATATATATATATATATATAATGGAATATTACTCAGCCATCAAAAAGAAAGAAATCTTGCCGTTTGCAATGACATGGATGGAACTAGAGGATTATGTTAAGTGAAATAAGTCAGTCAGAAAAAGACAAATACCATATGGTCTCATTCATACGTGGAATTTAAGAAACAAAATAGATGAACATAGGGGAAGGGGAAGAAAAAATAAAATAAGATAAGAATAGAGAGGGAGGAAATCCATAAGAGACTCTTAACTCTAGGAAACAAATAGGGTTGCTGGAGGGGTGATGGGTGGGGGGATGGAATAACTGGGTGGTGGGTGTTAAGGAGGGCACTTGTTTTGATGAGCACTGGGTGTTATATTCAACTGATGAATCACTAAATTCTACCCCTGAAACTAATGATACACCATATGTTAGTTAAATTGAATTTAAATTAAAAAATTTTAAAAATTAAAAATTAAAAAGAGCCACATCTACCTCTTCCCCATCACGCCAAAAA
The DNA here is from genome assembly GCF_963455335.1 of Martes martes. NCBI lineage: Eukaryota > Metazoa > Chordata > Mammalia > Carnivora > Mustelidae > Martes > Martes martes. The sequence continues at coordinate 34,295,272 of NC_137897.1, read as the reverse complement.
CTCTGAACCCTGGCAACCACTAATTTGTTTTTCATCTCTATAATTTTATCACTAGAGAATGTTATGTGAAGGGTGTCTGGGTGGCTCAGTTGCTTAGGTCATGGTCCCAGGGTCCTGGGATTAAGCCCCTCATTGGGCTTCCTGCTCAGTGGGGAGCCTGCTTCTCCCTCTGCACTCTCCCTGCTTGTGTGCTCTCTCTATCTAATAAATAAAATCTTTTAAAAAAAGAAAAAAGAGAATGTTATGTGAACAGAATCACATACGTGACCTCTTAAAAACGGCTTTTGTAAAAAAAAAAAAAGGGGGGGGGTTGTTCACTCAGTATAGTGCCCTTGGAATTCATCCAAGCTGTTGGAAGCACCAATAGTTACTTCTTTTTATTGCTGAGTTGTATTCCGTGGCACAGATGTACCAGTTGTTTAACCATTCACCCGTGAAAGACATCTGGGCTGTTTCCAATTTTAGGTTACTAAAAATAAAACTGCTAGAACAATCATGTGTTAAGTTTTGATGTGGACATAATTTTTATTCCTCTGGGATGAACGTCTTAGAGTGTGATTGCTGGGCCATATGGTAAGTGTATGTTTAGTTTTTAAAGGAAATGCCAAATTGTTTTCCAGAGTTTGGAATGTCCAAATTTGATATTCCACCAGCAATGTATATGAGATTCAGTTTCTCCACATCCTCGCCAGCACTTGGTGTTGTCATTACTTTCTCCCAGTTTGAGATAGAATAGACATGCAAGAGTATATAAGTTTAAGTGTGCAACAGAACTATTTGATAAATGTATATACAGGTTTCCTCTGCTATCCAAAAGTAGGGGTTCCTATGAAACTTCATAAGCTGAAATGGACATAAAGCAAAGCAATTGCTATTAATTCATCTGGAAAAAGTTTTGAGTGTTCTCAGCTCCACCCAAATCATCCCTCTTAAGAAGGCTTGTCTGATACTTTAGGGCATATCTTGCTAAAGAGATGCACAAAATACATCAAGATAAAGCAAAAATGCTCCTAGATGCTTTTGAAAGCTCTGGTGGCTAGAGGCTGAGATGCCCAATGTACTTCTGGGGGAAGAAGCTTGGCAGGGCTGCTCTCACTGCTCTTTGGGTACATGCTGCTTCTTTTTTTTTTTTTTTTAATTTATTTATTTTACTGAGAGAGAGAGAGAGAGAGAGAGAATATGAGAATGAGAATAAGCAGGAGGGGCAGAGGGAGACAGAAACTCTAGCAGACTCTGCTCTGAGTGTGGAGCCTGACACAGGGCTCAATCCCATGATCCTGACAGATCAGATCCTGAGAGGAATCCAAGAGTTGGAAACTCAACTGACTCTGCCACCTAGGTGCCCCAAGGTGCCCACTGCCTCTTTAATGGCTCTCTGCAAAACAAACACCAAATGCTATTTTTGCTTTTAAGCTTTTTTCGTAGAAGCAAAAATCTTCTTCAGGTTTCTTTTGATTAGCAAAAATAGGTACTGATGTAGGTTTTTTGTAAAAGCGAAGTGGTATAATGTGAACTTTTGAAATGCGGGGGATACCAGTGTTGCTTATTCATTTGGTCATACCACAGAGGTCAGTTCAGTGTATACTGTGTGATCTGCCTTACATGTAGACCCTAAAAACCTGAAACTCACAGAAACAGAGATCAGATTTGTGGTTGCCAGAAGCAGAGGTTAGGTGATGAGAGAATTGGGTGATGGTGGTCAAAAGGTACAAACTTCCCATATATGAGATAAATAAGCTCTGGGGATATAATATACAACATGGTAACTAACTATCATTAATAATACAGAATTGTATATTTGAAAACTGCTAAGAGAGTATGGGGCGCCTGGGTGGCACAGCTGGTTAAGTATCCAGCTCTTGGTTTAGGCTCAGGCGGTGATATCAGGATCGTGAGATCGACCCTGCTTAGGACTCTCTCTTCCTCTGTCCTTCCCCCCTCACCTCCCTACTCCTGTGCTTGTGCACACATGCTCTTTCTCCCTGTCATAAATGAATGAAGGAATGAATGAATGAATGAATGAATAAGAAAGCTGCTAAGAGAGTAGATCCTAAAAGTTCTCATAAGGTAAAGAAAATTTTTGTAACTACATGAGGCAACCTCAACTCTTATTTTTCTTCCCTTTATTCTGCTCCAGCCACACTAGCCTTCTTACAATTCACTCAACACATCAGACAAGCTCCTATCTCTAAGTTTTGGCATTTCTTCTTCCCTATACCTAGAATGCTCCTTCCCCAGACAGTCTCACTTCCTTTGGATATTATTTAACATCACCTTCTTACTCATCTCCACACCACCACCACCATCACTCTTGCCCAAGACATTCTATCCAATTTCCTGGCTTTATTTTCTTCTCCATAGTACTTAGCACTATTGGTATAGCTCTTTTTATACCTGTATTCTCTAAGTTTACTTATTTATCCTGTCTTTATTCTGTTTTTCCCACCACAATATAATCTTATGAAGGTATGAATTTTTATCTGTTTTGTTTTCTCTTCAATCTCAGTGTCTAGAACCAACTCTGGCACATCATGGGTGCTCAACAAGTATTTTAAATGAATTATGTCATCTCCTCTAATTGTGTTGCAACAAAGAACTGTTGGTTGACTATTATGCTTTAAGGACTATAGTGCTGATTACCGGGCAAATATTTTCTATAACCTACTTCTTCCACATCCTTCAATCACATTTTCACTGTATCAATAGGTATAACTCTAAACAATAATAGATAATTTTGTCTATCAGATCCCTACTCAATGCACATATAGGAACTGTGAATATAGGCTCCTCCTTCTTCTTCAGACTATGGATCTTAATGAGCCAGAATTTTTTAATTTTTTTCTGAGATATGTATTCTTCTTTCTTCTAGCAATTTATTTGTGATCTCTTTCCCTTCTTGTGCCGTTCATCTTCTTCCCCCACTCCCTGCCCTAAAAAATTTAGGAGACTGGTTGATATTCAGGAAAACCTTTCATCTTTACCTTGATCTCTTTTTCAGTATTATTTCAATTTTGAATAGCATTAATTGAAAAAAAAAACATTTCTTAGATACATGTATTATTATACATACAGTTTTATTTGTCAATCTGTGCTTACTATAAAACTCTCTCCAATGACAACGTGTATGAATTGCATTGGTAGGATGAAGAAGGAAGCAGGAGAGGCTTCTGGAACTAGCATCTTTGTTCCTCAAATATCAAAATTACTTAATGTTTAATGAGGCACTTGCGCATTAATTTTAACTTGTTTTTTAAAATTCTTTGGACATCATCACTCTGCAATGTATTTTTAATTTTCTAAAGTAAAAACCTTTAATTATTCTTCTTGTAATTTTAAAGTATAACTAGTCATTATGGCATTTAATGGGAATATACTAGGTAGACAGAAAAATATTTGAAACTAGATTGATTTAAAAATTAAAATTTGCTTTCAAATGTATACAGATTAGAAATACTTTGAAAGTATATGTGTTTCCTTCTATGGCTCTTAAAATATAATGACTAGAGAAGTATATCCTCTACTTTTTACTATGAAGGTTCAATATTCAAGATAAATGCCTTTTGTTAATCTTTCCTTTTTTGATTATTTGTAATTCTTATGCAGTTACTCTCAGCTAATGAACTGGAATTACATTTCCACACTTGGGCATACTAGGAATTTTTTAAGGTTTAAAATACATGATTTTAAGCATCTGGGTAATTTAAGACAAAAGTATACAGTTATTTGTGGAGAAATTTAAAATGTTACACAATGGCTGAAATAAAATTCTTGGGATAAGAATAGTGTGTGTGGAGGTGGGTTTGAAATATTCAAAGTCCAACATTTTACTTTTTAAAAATGGAAATTCCCTGTTTCAGTCACTGAAAATTCTAATCACAGAGCATGCCAGATTTAAAAATATTTATTTTAAAATTTGAATCTATATATTTGTCTCTTTATAAAACATCTTATGGTGCAATTCAAGGCACAGCTATTTGGTTTAAGTGTTTACCTGGAGCCTCTAGATTACTTTTCCTGCTTTCAAATTTGTTGGACTTTAACCTACTGAGTAATCACTTGTACTGAGGTCTGAGTATTTTGTTTATTTTACTTGTCTACTGATGACACATTGGAGTAAAATCCATTTTCAAGGTCTCCCTCCTTGAAGAGAGAAAATACTATAATAACAAGCCTCATTATTCCACCATGATAAAAGAAAAAAAACCCTCTAAAATCTTTGTTTGAGGGATTCAAATAACATCTGTTGCAATACCAAAGCACCAGCTCATTAAACGCCTTTCTTCTATACTCATAACTACCTGCATAAAATATAACTCCAGGCTCCCTAAGGTAACTTAATTTTCATTAAATTTTTAAAAAAGAAATTAGTAAGTTGAAGCAGTAGAGGTGAAGGCTGTCACTTTTTTTTTTTTTGGTTGTTTACTCCCTGTCCATTCCCAATTATTTCTGCCACCTGGTGCTCAGAAGATATGGTCCAATAAAAGGGATTATCACACATATACACACACATCTGTCATAGTCCTGGTCCCAGGAGTTGACATATTTCACTTTTGTTCTTTGGTTTGCCATTTTCATGTTCAAGTTATTTAGCTGCTAGCTTTCTTTTTAAATAGAAATTATTTGTGTAACAAAACAAGATGATAAATTATCCGCCCCCCCCCGCGAGAAAACAAAACATGAGCAAGTGGGGACAAACTAGTGACAACTACAATACCTACAGTATTATCTTATATGCAGAAGGAAGCACAGGGAAGCAACAGGGCCTCTCACTGACTTGAGAACAAAAAAAAATAATGAACAGGTACTCACTGAAAGCTCATAGAGCCAACCTGAGGATAGGAGCTAAAACTGTAAAGGGTTTAGTATTCCAATGGCAGGTGAATACCATGGGTCTGCAGTAAGGTCTAAGAGGACTAAAATAGTCTGGCTAACATATGAACTCTTAGAACTAATCAGCTAAAGCATCCTTTAAGGATAAATATCCACACTGAGGAGATCTGCTGGTCAATCTAAATTTAATAGGATAGTGACAATAGAGACAAAGGAAAGAATGGGTCCAAAAAAATTTCCTGGGGAACAGAGTCTAGAAATCCCAGAAATTAAGCCTCCATAGTTTTTGACACTTCACAAAAACAACAGGAGAGAGCCCTAGTCACAAATTTACAAAATCCGAATCTCCCTTCTGAAAGTTCTAGAAAATTAATCCACTTGAAAATGAACAGAAAAAATAAAGAAAATGAACAGCAAAGTAAAATAAAGAACAGAAGCCACCTAATCATCTTGATAGATACAGAAGAAAGCATTTGACATTCAGAATACAAACTCTCATGAAACCTAGCATAGAGGGGGGAATCCTCAACCTGATGAAGACATGTACAAAAACCCTCAAATTAACGTGATACTTACTATAAAAGACTGGATGTTACCTCTTAAGATTGGGAACAAAGCAAGGATGTCCACTGTTGCCACTTCAATGTTGCTACTTCAACATTATACTGAAGATTCTGGCCAGTGCAATCAGGCAAGAAAAATAAAAGCCATCCAGATTGTAAAGGAAGAAGAAAAATTGTTTTTATTTGCAAATGACATGACCCTGTAAGTAGAAAACTATAAGGAATTCACAAACAAAAAGCTATTAGAATAAATAAGTTCCACAAAATTCCAGGATGCAAAACCAGTATATGAAAATCAATTATATTACTATTTACAGGCAATAAACAGTTCAAAATGAGATTAAGAAAATAATTCCATTCATTATAGCATTAAAAAGAACAAAAATACTTAGGAATAAATTTAACAAAGTAAGTACAAAACCAGTACTAAAAATTTAAAAATACTGATGAAGGAAATTAAAGAAGATTTAAATAAGTGGAAAGACATCCCATGACATCCCCAAATTGGTCTGTAGATGAAAATAATCCCTACCAAAATTCCAAAAAAAAATTTTTTTTGTTTGTGGAAATTGATAAGCTGGCTGTTGGGAGACAATTCTCCATGAATATTCCACAGTTCTGCAAGGTGCAAGGTCTTCCGAGCAAAGAACATGTTTGAACAGCAAAGATCTTGGAAGCTAGAGATTGACAGATATGTCTCCCTAAGAGACATTTGCTTACATTCCAAGATAATAAATCTAGAGACCTTTCCCTACCCTCCCCAGGAAAGATTTCCTTACATTCCAGAATAAGATGAAGTCATTCTCTCTCCCAAAAGACAAGAATGGGTAGATGTGCCAGCAAACTTTATGTGAGCTTAGAGTCTCATAATTTTGGGGGTCCATTCCTGCAGTGAAACCCACTGCATATGCAGGTAAACATCTGAACCTCATCTGTGTTGCCCTGTGGAGAGCTGCTGCACAGAGAACTGATGCAAGATGCTACTCTGGATGCTGCTTTTACCACGAGTAATATACCACCTGTGTCCCCGATGCAGGGATCTGATGTCTTCTGTCAGACCAAGCATGCGAAACTGTGACAAACTTAGTTTGAAAGTAGGGTAAAATCTCAGACCCTTCATGGATTTTGACTTGATACTGATCCTAAAATTAAATGGAATAGACCTAGAATACAAACGCCCTCCAAATTTTGAAAATGAAAAACAAAGTTGGAGGACTTTCACTTCCCAATTTCAAAACTTATTATAAACTGTAGTTATCAATATAGTATGATGCTGGCACAAAGACAGACATATAGATCAAAGAAAAAGATCTGAGAATCTATAAATAAACTTTTATATTTATGGTCAACTGATTTTTGACGAAGATGCCAAGGCATTTCAATGGGGGAAAGGACAGCCTTTTCAACAAATGGTGCTGGGTATCTACATGCACATTACACTCATACATTAATTCAAAATGAATCAGAGATCTAAGTATAAAAGCTAACATTATAAAACCTGTAACAGAAAACAGGTGAAAATCTTAAGCCTAAGTTAGGAAAAGATTTCTTAGATATGACCCCAAAAATATGATTCATAAAAGAATAAATCAATAAATACAATGTCATCAAGATTCAAAACTTCTGAACTTCTGAGCTCAAAACATCACTAAGAAACACCAATAAATACCCTAAAAAATGCAAAGAAAAGCCATAGGTTGGGAGAAAATATTTGCAAAGCACAAATCCACATCACATTGCAAGTCACATCAAGGACTTGCATATCCAGAATATACAAAGAACTTACAACTCATTGATAAGAAAACAAACCAATTCTATAAATGGATATAAAGTTGGACTTTTCCCTACACCCAACCAGTACAGCCTGCTTATAATGATTAAGTGCAATCCAGAGTTTCACAACAAAGTACCCAAAATATCCACGATACAATCAAGGATGACTCATTATACCAAAACCCAGGACAATTGCATCAGATGCCAACACAGATGACTCAGATATTGCAATTATCTGACAAGGATTTTAAAGCATCAATCCTAAATATGCTTCAATGAGCAATTATGAACATTCTTGACACAAATGAAATAGAAATTCTCAGCAAAAAAAAAAAAATGTTTAAAAAGAACCAAAAAAATATATAGGACAGTAAAGTCTAATTACTAAAATAAAAAAAAACTCAAAAGATAGGTTCAACAGTATATTGGAGAAGACAGAGGAAAGAATCAGAGAACTCAAAGATAAATCAATAGAAATTACACAATCTGAACAACAGGGAGCTCTTACATTTAGGTCTTACTTTTTTTTTGGTATTGTTTAAGGAATTTTTATTAAAGCAACAATTTTATGATCCAAATTATGTTTCCTCGCTCAGTTATCAGTTCTGTTATTTAAAACAGAAGTGACATTCTGAGCTACTCCACAGTAAAGAATTACAAATTTAAAGAAAGGAATGCTTTAAATTTTTATACTTTGCTGAACTGCTGGGGAGAAGGCAGTCTTTGATACACTTTGAGTTAAGTTTTGTATATGTGTGAGGTGTCAATCCAAACTCATTCTTTTGCACATGGATATCCAGTTTTCCCAGCATCATTTGCTGACATGGCCAGGTGATTTTTGACAAAGATCTGAAAGCGGGGCGCCTGGGTGGCTCAGTGGGTTAAAGCCTTTGCTTTCAGCTCAGGTCATGATCCCAGGATCCTGGGACCGAGCCCTGCATCGGGCTCACTGCTCAGCGGGGAGCCTGCTTCCTCCTCTCTCTCTGCCTGCCTCTCTGCCTACTTGTGATCTCTGTCTGTCAAATAAATCAATAAATATCTTAAAAAAAAAAAAAGAAAGAAAGCAGGAGTCAGCAGGGAAGGGCCCCTTCATTTAAAAAAAAAAAAAAAAGATCTGGGGCGCCTGGGTGGCTCAGTGGGTTAAAGCCTCTGCCTTCGGCTCAGGTCATGATCCCAGGGTCCTGGGATCGAGCCCCGCATCGGGCTCTCTGCTCGGCGGGGAGCCTGCTTCCCTTCCTCTTTCTCTGCCTGCCTCTCTGCCTGCTTGTGATCTCTGTCTGTCAAATAAATAAATAAATAAATCTTAAAAAAAAAATCTGAAAGCAATTCAATGAAGGTAGGACAGCTTTTTCAACAAATTGTGCTGGAACAACTGGGCCTCCATACAGGGTAAAGAAGAAGAAAAAGTAAGCCTTGACCTAAACATCACACCATACAAAAGTTATACTCTTTTAATACAAAAGTTAAATCTAAATGAATTATGAATTTAAATGTAAAATGTAGAATTGCCAAAACTTTAGTAGAAAACAAGAGAACACCTTCGGAACTCAGAATTAGCTGAAGAGTTCTTTAAAATTACACTAAAAGCACCATTCGTAAAAGAAAACTTATGATTAGACTTCATCAGAATTAAAAGCTTTTATGCTATGAAGTACTCCACTAAGCGGATGAAAAGACAAGCTACAATGTGGTCAAAATATTTGCAAAGCACATTTTCAGCAAAAGCTTTCTTTGCAGAATAAGTAAAGAACTCTCAAAACTTAACAGAAAAGAATCCAATTGTAAAATAAACGAAAGACATGAAAAAACATTTCACCCAGAAAGAGATGTGGATGGCGAATAAGTACCTGGAAAGGTGTTTAACTTCATTTGTCATTAGAGAAATACAAATCTAAACCACAAGAAGAGATCACTACGAACTTACTGGAACAGCAAAAAGAAAATATATTGATGATACCAAATGCTGGTAAGGATGTACATAAGCTGGGGCTCTCATACACCAGTGGTGAAAATGTAAACTGGTGTGGCCACTCTAGAAAATAATTTGGCAGTGTATCAGTTTCCCAGTGTTGCCATAACAGATCACCACACACTTGTCAGCTTAAACAATAAAAAATTTATTCTCTCATAGGCTTGAAGGCCAGAACTTCAAAGCTAAGGTGTTGGCAGAGCCATGCTCTCTCTGAAGACCACAGGGAAGGATGAATCCTTTCTTGCCTCTTCCTAGCTTCTAGAGGCTCCCCATGATTCTTAATGTTCCTTGGCTTATTGATGCATGACTTCAATCTCTGCCTCCATCGTCATATGACCTTCTTCCCTCTGCGTATCTCTCTCTATAAATCTCCTCTCCTTTCTCTCATTTTTTTGAAAGATTTTATTTATTTGTTTTAGAGAGAGAGGAAGAGAGATTGTGTGTGTGAGCAAGTGGGAGGGGGAGGGGCAGAGAGAGAGGGAGAGAGAATCTTAAGCAGATTCCACACTGAGCAGAGCCTGACGTGAGCTCATTCCACAACCCTGAGACCATGACCTGAGCCAAATGCTTAGCCAACTGAGCCTCCCACGTTCCACTCCCCTTCCTTTTTCTTATTCCTCAAATCCAGTCATTGGATTTAGGGTCCCCTCTAATCCAGTATGAGCTCATCTTAACTTGATTACATCTTGACAAATGCATGCACCTTAAAATACTCTACTTCTAATTTCCCCTTCCAGTTCTAGATGTCATTGCCAATATTTTAATTCCATCTTGTTTTAAATACACCCAAATTAATCATTGTTGTCATCTTTGTTGTTTTTTAGTCAGTGGCTATTTAGATTTTTCTGTGTACTTACTAATTTCTTTCCCATATGTTTGCTGATTTATTTGCTCACCATTGCTTCCTACATCCTGCACTGTTGTTCAGGATTCAAAATACTTTTTTAGTGAATCTTTCAAGGGTTCCCAGAGTGACACTCTCTGAGTGATAAGGTCCTTCAGTCTCCGTCTGAAAATGTCTTTATTTTGCCCTTCTTTGAATACAAAATTGAATCACATGATGTGGTGGGTATGAAAACAGGCCACTCGGATCTCTTGCTACAGGGAGTGTATCTTACAGATGCTCTCAGACGCTGCACTCTGAATCCGCCACCATGTTAACATGGAGGCCACGAGATGCCACACTTCACACAGGCTGCTCACAGTCAAAGACTAGCATGGCAAGGAAAGTAAGGCAGACCCATTCCTGTAAGACATGTGATTCCTTTGAGAGGCTACTTTGACTTGAGGATTCCTCATCTGCCTCATCTGCCTGAACTTTTCCCACAACTGCACTGCAGTCTTAAAATCTGCCTGTGCAAACCTCCTTCTTTGCCAGGGGTCAGATCTGCGCTGTGATCTGAAGACTCTTCCCATCTTCTGGGGCTCCTGCCCCTTTTACACTCAAAGGCATTCCTCCCAATCGATCTCTTACATATCTAATCCTATCCTGGCTTCTACTTCTCAGAGGACCTTAACACATAAGGATTGTAAACTAAACCAATATAAGATGTATCCAAGTAATGAAAGTCTCAGTCCCACCCTTGACCACATCTTTTCTTTTCCCTTACCACAACCGTATTCCTACAGATGTACTTTTTATCAATTTTTTTGTGTGCCCTTTGAGTTTTTTACAGAAATATAATATCAATACATAGTCTTATTTTCTTCCTTCTTATACATAAGTTACCTTACTGTAACACTGCTCTGGGTCTTATACATTTTATCTTCTAGGCCTCTTAAACTTTTAACAGTATTTTCAATCTTTGTGTTACTCTATACCACAGAATTTTGGGACATTTCCTTAAATCTATTTTACAGGTCATTTATTCTCTTCTTATCTGTGTCTAATTTGCTTTTTAACTCATCCTTTAAATTGCTTTTCAGTGGCTGTGTTTTTTATCTTTATATTTCTATGGTTGTTTTTCCTAATCTATCTGGTTTTTTTTCCCTTTCTTTTCTTTTTTTAGGATTTTATTTATTTATTTGCCAGAGAGAGAGAGAGAAAGACCATAAGCAGGGGGAGCAGCAGGCAGAGGGAGAAGGAGGCTCTCTGCTGAGCAGGGAGCCTGATGTGGGGCTCTATCCCAGGACCTGGGATCATGACCGGAGCTGAAGGCGGACGCCCAACTGCCAGAGCGACCCAGGCATCCCTTGTTCTTTTTTCACAGTGTCTTGCTCTTTCTTACTGTTCTCATTTTTTTTTTTTTAGGCTTCCAATGATGTAAAACATATGGCTTTTATATTCTCTTTCAAATTTTTATTCTATTATCTTAGTCTGAGAGGCTCTAATCCTTCCATTTATTATGTCTTTGACTTCTGCTTGTGGTGGGTTGTTTCCTTGTGAGGCTTTATAATTTTTTATTGTAAGTTCAATGTGTATGTCTAGCATTTATTTTTGTATGTGTATCCAATGCAACCTGGGCTCTTAGCATTTACTTTTGCCAGCTGTATCGATTAGAGTCAAGTTAGGAGACAGAAACCGTATCAGTTGTTTCAGCAGAATTAATACAAAGAATTATTAATGAGGGGTGTCTGGGCGGTACAGTTGGTTAAGCTTCCAACTATTGGTTTTCACTCAGGTCACGATCTCTGGGTCATGAGATGAACTCCAAATCAGGCTCTGTGCTCAGTGTGAGGTCTGCTTGAACTTCTCCCTCTCCCTCTGCCACCCCCAACTCTCTCTTTCAATGAAATTAATAAATTTTTAAAAAGAACCCCAAAGAACTTTTAATGAGTTAGAGGTGATTACTGAAAGGATAAAAGAGAACTCTGAAGAACACAGGAACAGCATTGCAGAGAGCAGCCGTTACGTCTAGAGTTGAGGGAGAAGATTTGAGGAATTGAAAGAACACTGCCCCTTCCACCACCCTCAGGCTGGGACTCAGACCTTGGCAGAGAGGGTGGGTTGAGCCCACTGGATAGTGGAGAAGTCCTCTGAGGTAGCAAGTCAGAGCTGGCCCACAACTGGCAAGCCCAAACTGGCAAACAGGGAGCTGCTCACCAGGATGCTGGAGAGCTGGGGGGCTAGTCAGCTAGGGCTGGCAAGCAGGAAGTTGCCTGTTTGGGTGCCAGGGAACTCCACTGGGCAGGGGGGTGCCACTGGGTTTCCTGTACACTGCTAGCAAGGGGGGCTGCCTGCTTGGAATCTGGTGTAAATTGCCAAATGGTAGACACCACTTGGTCTCTTGCACACCACCGGCAATTGCATGATAGATTCAGGAAAAGAAAATGCCCCAGACCAAAAGATAAGCTCCTGCTTCTGCTATGCTCTATACTGTTCTTCCAGCACCCTCACCTGACAAAGCCTAACATTATACTATCTGGCCAAAGAGAAATGTTTCCAAGGTCCGGTACCACAAAACAGGGCCAGGAAGGGTAGATTTAAAGTTTAAGTTTAATAAACTGTTTAAAAGTTTAATAAACTGATAAATGGTACAATCGGGTTCTTCAGGAGATATCACTGGACCAGGACTAATTTTTTACATTAATTGTATAGTTCGGGATTACCAAACCATGTGGGTAGTATAAATTTGGACTTCAAACCCAGAAGAGGCATATTCTAGGAATTTTGATGTTTCAGGGAGACTCCCTCCCTTCAAAACTTCCCATATAGTATTGCCTACTCATAAAGGAGGCCTTAATCCTATGTGGCAGGTAATTATGTGGCCATAATAATATTTATGCAAAAATATTTATGTTTTAGTATTGAAATAATTATGCTACAGATTAATTCAGATATCTGAAACCTATCTGGAACCCCTCACTGCTAACATGTCAAATTCATTACATGAAACAAAAATCCATTGACAGAATGATAGAGCATCTGAATAAAATACAAGCACAAAACCAAGAACAACCATGAAAGAGTTAGTTAACTTTCCAAATGGAAGAAATAGATAATACAGTAAACAGAGATAGTGAGGGGCACCTGGGTGGCTCAGTCATTTAAGCATCTGACTCTTGATCTTAGCTCAGGTCTTGATCTCAGGGTCGTCGAGTTCAAGCCTCATGCTGGGCTCCATGCTTGGTGTGGAGCCTACTTTAAAAAAAGAAAACAACTGAAACCCCCCCCCCAAATGCACAGAGATAGTGAAAGGAAAGAAATACAGAAATAATGAATGAGATATTATCAGAGTTCAAGATGTCAGTCCTTAGGCCACTAAACACTCAAGAACACATACGGATTTTTTACAAAATCCTCCACCTATACACATTATAGTGAAAACTGAGGTTTTCACTGAAAAGTGAATGCTTTCTCTGAAGCATTCAGAGAAAAATTAACTGGTTACCTATACAGAAATGAGAATAAAATTGGCAACCATGGATGCTATAAGACAGTATCTTGAAAGTTCTGACGGAAAACATTTTGATCCTAGAATTTTATACCAAACCTTACTAGCATTCAATCTTGAGAGCTAAATGAAACATTTTTGTTTAGCACCTCTAAATTATTTTTCCCAGACCCTGACAATAGCAAAATTCCTCAGTGTCTAGACATGTAAACTATTTTTTAAGAGTTATTTGAAGATGTACTTTGTCAACATAAAAATGAGTCCAAAAGTAAGAAAAAAGAAAACAAATGTAAGCCAATATTGCTGCATACTACAAAAAAAAATCAACAGTCCAACTAAATTCCCAGACAGTTTCTATATATGAGGAGCACAGTTAGCAGAGGAGCACAGTTAGCTGAATGCCTATTAAGGTTCTTGTTTTGGGGGCGCCTGGGTGGCTCAGTGGGTTAAAGCCTCTGCCTTTGGCTCGGGTCATGATCTCAGGGTCCTGGGATCGAGCCCCGCATCAAGCCCGGCATGGGGCTCTCTGCTCGGCGGGGAGCCTGCTTCCCTTCCCCTCTCTCTGCCTGCCTCTCTGCCTACTTGTGATCTCTGTCAAATAAATAAATAAAATCTTTAAAAAAAAAAAAAAGGTTCTTGTTTTGTTGGGGTCTGGGGTAGGGTTAGAGAACAAGGTATAGGTATTTACTGATGGTTCATGTTTATGAAAAATACATTTAAATAAGGTAACAGGGGGGCGCCTGGGTGGCTCAGTGGGTTAAAGCCTCTGCCTTTGGCTCGGGTCGTGATCCTGGGGTCCTGGGATAGGGCCCCGCATCGGGCTGTCTGCTCAGCGGGGAGCCTGCTTCCTCCTCTCTCTCTGCCTACTTGTGAACTCTGCCTGTCAAATAAATAAATAAAATCTTTAAATAAATAAATAAATAAATAAATAAGGTAACAGGAATGAAACAAACAGAACTACTCAGTAAATTATTTGCAGTTCTACATTTACATTATGGTCTGTTAGGTCCATCCGAAAATGGCCCCTCTATTCTTAGCATCTTTAATCTCAATTTGATAATGGGCTTTTGGAAAAACACACAATAGCTAACATTTATTGGGCAATTACTTTGTGCCAATACTTTTTTTTTTTTTTTGCCAATACTGTTTTAAGTACTTTAGATGTATTGTATTATCTCATTTCAGCCTAATAAAATAACTCTCTAAGATGGAGAAAGGGTCATCATTACTATTTTACTGGTAAGAAAATTGTGGTACAAGGTAGATATATATCTTGCTCAAGTAAGTCAAGATTTGAACCCAGGCCATCTGGTTTCGAATCTCCTTCTTATGTACTACTTTGCAGCCATTTTGGCAGAGTCTTCAGCTTTACTTATTTATTTAATAACTTTGTGAGTGCCTCTCAATTCCAAGGCCGTGGAGTAGGCAGTGAATGAGTAAAGGAGGGAAGCCTAGTTAGAGGTGAATAAGACTCTGTTCCTACCTTAATTTACTCTCTCGTAGCTAGTGGGTAGACAGAGAAAGCATGGTATTTTTTTTAGATGATTTTATTTATTTATTTGACAGACAGAGATCACAAGTAGGCAGAGAGGCAGGCAGAGAGAGTGAGAGGAGGAAGCAGGCTCCCCGCTAAGCCGAGAGCCCGATGTGGGGCTCGATCCCAGGACCCTGGGATCATGACCTGAGCCGAAGGCAGAGGCCTTAACCCACTGAGCCACCCAGGTGCCCCCAGAAAGCATGGTATTAAAAGAATGGATTTGGGCATCAGATAGAACTGGGGTTGAATCTTCACACTAGCACTTATAAGCTATGTGCCCTTGACCAAATTACTTCATCTTCCTAAGCTCCAGTTTCAACAACCATGGAATGAGAATAACGATAGTATCTACCTCCCTGAGAGGTGGTGAAGATTGAGATGGTCTATGTAAAGAACCCAAGCTATTGTTATTTTAGGCAATAAGAATGTGTCCTTGGAGCACACAAATAATTTCAAGCTGGGGAGATTAGGGAACACTTCATGGAAGAAATAATGTTTTGGTTAGGTTTTGAAGAACAAATAAGATGTTCAATATGTAGAACCGGGAAGAGGTCTGTTCAGGCTAAGCTAACAGTGCGAGCAAATGCATGGAGGCAGGAGAGTAAACTGGGTCAGATCATACAGTACACTAAAGAAAATATTCGTAAATAAAGCTTGAACAGTGGCTTTGATTTGTATTTTGGGAAAATAAATGAAACAAGATTATGAACTCCAGGCAGACAGAACTTCTTTGATTTCCTCCTTAATTTTGCTGCCCCGTGTCCCATGGAATTGAACTGAATAGCAGAGAAATTACATTTTTATCACATGTGTTGATAGGGGAATTCCATGTCTGTAACCCATCTGCTTTTGCCTTCTCCTTGGGTCCATTCTAGAGGCTACAAAAAATCTTGGTTTCCCAGTCTCCCTCACAGCCAAGAGTGGCCATGCTTCACAGCCTGACTAATGAACTATAAGCAGAAATCAATTGGAGGGCCTCTGGGAGAGTCTTGCTTTATTTTTTTTAAAAAGATTTATTTATTTATTTGACACAGGGGGGCAGGGAGAGAAAGAGAGAGAGAACAGGGGGAGAAGCAGAGAGTCCTCAAGCAGACTCCCCAGTGAGTGCAGAGCCCAAGGTTGGGCTTGACCCCAGGACCCTGAGATCATGACCTGAGCTGAAATCAAGAGTGGGCCTCTTAACTGAATGAGTCACCCAGGCATCCCCAGAGTTTGGCCTTATAATGAAAAGGAGGACAAATATCCTGCGTCCATTTCTTTTTCTCTACTTCATGCCATGTCTGGAGTTGCAGCAACCATCTTGTGACCATGAACTTACCGAGCAAAGGATCCTGATATAGTTAAGAAGTTAAACCAATTCCCGGGGCACCTGGGTGGCCCAGTTGGTTAAGTATCCAACTCTTGGTTTCAGCTCAGGTTATGATCTCAGGGTCATGGGATTGAGCCCCATGTTCAGCTCTACGTTCAGCATGGAGTCAGCTTGTCCCTTTCCCTCTGCTCTTTCCTCATCCTACACTCTCTCTAAAACAATAAAATAAGGGGCGCCTGGGTGGCTCAGTGGGTTAAAGCCTCTGTCTTCGGCTCGGGTCGTGATCCCAGGGTCCAGGGATCAAGCCCCACATCAGGCTCTCTGCTCAGCGGGGAGCGTGCTTCCTCCTCTCTCTCTCTCTGCCTGCCTCTCTGCCTAATTGTAATCTCTGCCTGTCAAATAAATAAATAAAATCTTTAAAAAAAACACTCATATAAAATAAAATAATAAAGTAAAATCTTTAAAAAAATTCCCCAGCAGCCACAAATCTCCAGACACCTTGTTATGTGAGAAAAATGAACTCCTGTCCATTGCTGGCCACATTGTTCTTGCAGCCAGAATCATTCCTAGCTGATACAATGGAAGATATTCTGGCTTTGAGAATTTTAAAAATAAAGTAGAACTAGTTTTTACTCAGGCAGAGTTTCATTTATTCTGTTTTTCTCACGTCAGTGCCCACAGGCCTAATGATTTTGAAACCTAATCTAGTATTTGGCTGAAGTCAGACCAGATCTGGGAAAGTCTGTAATGGGCTGTGACAACTACATACCAGAGACAGATGGGTTTACTATTCAGCAGCACTATTCATCAATGCAGGTTTCTGCATGGTCTCTTAAATCTATTTATTATTTTTTCTATCTGCAAAAGTGTTCTGTTGTCAAAGAGAAAATACTTTGGCACTAAATAATGACCTACAATATCAGAATAATTGAACTCAACATCCATAAAGAGGAAATAATTGACTGGTACGGAAATTCAGCATGACAGAACTGTTACTTTGCTGCACTGGGGTCTCACTTTTCTGCAGTGAACAAATTGTCATGTGATGATTCCAGGGGATGATAAAAGCTCAACCCAGTATCAAATTTCAAGGTATAGATTTATCCACATGTATTTTTATATCTTGGTGGCCCTCAAAATCAAATAGTTTGTGTTCAATATAGTCTAGGTTATAATTCAACACATACATTTCTGGTTGTTTGAGTCAGCAAAAAGATAAAACTGAAAAATTAAGAAAACACATATAAATGAAATTACTGAAGAATCAACAACCTCATAATATTTGGCAATCTTATTTTGTGCCTTTGGTTTAGTGAATATGCTGCCATACCACGACCTACCTCTCGATAGTAACTAATTCAATAATCTTTTGATAACACTCAGAGGGACTAATTTTCGTGTCCTTCGTAAATATCAAATAAAAACCAAAGTTATAATTCACATTTTCTTGAGAAGCATTGTTTTCTCTCTAAATTTTGCTTTTGGCTTAGAATTCAGAGAGTCCTTCTCTTTTGGCTCATTCTCTCTTGTTCAAAAATCTCTAGAAATAATAGGCTACAGTTTATTGAAGTAAAAATGAATCTTTTTGTAAAAAAGATTTAATTAGGGGTGCCTGGGTGGCTCAGTCATTAAGCGTCTGCCTTCGGCTCAGGTCATGATCCTGGGGTCCTGGGATGGAGCCTCGCATCTGGCTCCCTGCGTGGTGGAAAACCTGCTACTCTCTCTCCCCCTCCCCCTGCTTGTGTTCCCTGTCTCTCTGTCAAATAAATACATAAAATCTTTTAAAAACAGATTTATTCATTTAAGAGAAAAAGAGAGAGCACACGAGCTGGGGGAAGTGGAGGGGGAATGAGAGAATCTTCAAGCAGACTCCCCGGTGAGTGCAGAGCCTGAGGTGGGGCTCAATTCCAGTTCCCTGAGAACAAGGCCTGAGCCAAAATCAGGAGTCGGACACTTAATCAACTGAGCCACCCAGGCGCCTAGTAAAAATGAATTCTATACAAATATTTCCATCAGTTTATGGGAGAGGTAGTCACCACAGGTCTCAAGCATCCTTACATTGCCTTGCTAAGTGCTCCACACTAAGGCCTTACTATCCCCGATACTGACTAGTTTCTGTAGAGTCATACACACACGTTAGTCAGGGTAACCAAAAGATGACTACCATGTGATGGTTTGCTCCCTGGGAATGCAGACCTGGCTGGTTTGATGTTTGCTACAAAACATGCTGGGTCTCTCAGCTGTGGCACAAACCACTATGTGTGTAGCTTCTTGTGTCACCTCAGAAGACTTGGGGACACAGGAACTGGCACTGCTATGCTGATGCTCCTACTGTTTGCTGTGCTGGACTAAAATGTCTCGTCGTGTTTTATCGAATCTTGTTGCCTACTTTTTTGACATCTGTGGAAGCAGGAGTTTTACTCTGTTAGCCCCATCAGACTACTAAAAAGAAACCTACAGTGCAACAAAATTAGGTTAATCAACCCACTGCAATGAGGGAGATCATTATCAGAGGAACCATGAGACATTGTATCAAATGAAGGATAAGATAGAGACATTACAGAATTGAGGGGGGTGGAGTTTAGGTGAAATTTAAATGAAGCAGTAGGCTCAAAGCAAGGCAAGTAAAGGGACCAACGTCAGCTCTAAGAGGCAATGTAAACCCCTGGATTCCTTGGAATCTACCAAGTTAGGATATATGTGCAATGTTGAATCCAGAACCCCTCCTTGAAGCTCTGCACCTACAGTGAAAATTGCAGCTGTTTCTCTAGATCAAAGTGACTTAAACTCTCCAGGCAAGAATGGGATGCTTTATTTTTAAAGATGTATTTTGAAAAAGCAAAGTTTTTAGAGAATAAAGTTTCTCAGGAAGTATGGTAGCAGTAGTCACCCAAAGAAGGTAGTTGTTATGACATTTTATACCTATAGCATGTCCTTGAGAGAAATTTTATTTCCTGTTAACTGTGCAATCATAATTTTTAAACCAAAAATTCAGTTCTATATATTTTTAAACCACAGTAATAATTAACAGTGGTTTTTTTTTAGGAATTTAAACTTAAAAATAATTTTAAAGACTTGTCAAAATTATTTAAGAGTTTGCTAGAAGTACAAAAAGTAAAAAGGATATTTTTGGTCTTAACAAAATACGTTCTACAATTGTTAAATAAGCCATAACAGAAACCCTCTGTTATCTCAGCAGAGAATTAGTTGGTTGTTTTACCAAAAAAGAAAAAAAAAGATTTTTTTCTATTCTTGGTCGATGGACATTTGGGTTGTTTTCATCTTTAAGCTATTGGGAATAGTACTGTTGTGGACATTTGTGTACAAGTAATTATATACTCACTTTCAATTCTTTTTGGGTATTTATGTGAGAATGGAATCACTGGGTCATATGGCAATTGTTAGCTTAGCTTTTTTGAAGACCAAACTGTTTCCCACAGGATTTGCACCATTTTACATTGCCACCATCAACATATGAGGGCCCCAATGCTCTACATCCTCACCAACAGTTGCTATTTTCTGTGTTTTTATAACAGCCATTCTACTAAGTGTGAAGAGGTATCTCCTGGTGGTTTTGATTTGCATTTCCCTAAGATTAGTGATGCTGCACATCTTCTCATGTATTTATTGGCCATTTGTATATCTTCTTCAGAGAAATGTCTATTCAAGTCCTTTGCACATTTTAATATTGTATTGTCTGTCTTTTGTTGAGTTGTAAGAGTCCTATATACATTCTGGATACTAGACTCTTATAGATTTATGATTCACAAATTTTCTTCCATTCTGTATGTTGTATTTTCATTTTCATTTATTTTTATTTTTATTTTTATTTTTAAAGGGGTGCCTGGGTGGCTCAAATGGTTAAGTGTTTGCTTTCAGATCAGTTCATGGTCTCGAGGTCCTGGGATCAAGCCCCATATCTGGCTCTCTGCTCAGTGGGGAGTCTGCTTCTCCCTCTTTCTCTGCCCCTCGCCCTGCTCGTGCACTCGCTCTCTCTCTCTCTCTGAAATGAATAAATAAAATTTATAAAAAATTAATAAAAATTATAAAATTTATTTTTGTTTAGAGATAGAGTACAAGCTTGAGTGGAGGAGGGGCAGAGGGCGAGAGAGAGAGAGAGAGAGAGAGAGAGAGAGTCTTTAGCAAGCTTTCTGCTCAGCATGGAGCCTGACATGGGGCTCCATCTCACAGTCCTGAGTTCATGACCTGAGCTGAATCAAGAGTTGGATGCTTAACCAACTAAGCCACCCAGGTGCCCCCGTATCTTCACTTTCTTGATAGTGTCCTTTGATGTGGCAAAGTTTCTAATTCTGATGCAGTCCACAGTATCTCCTTTTTCTTTCATTGCTTGTGTTTTGATATCATATTTAAGAGTCTGTTGCCAAATCTAAGGTCATGAAATTTTTACCCCTATGTTTTCTTCTAAGGGTTGTATAGTTTTAGCTTTTACATTTGGGTCTTTGATCCATTTTTGAGCTAACTTTTGTACATAGTATAAGGGTCCAATTGCATCCTTTTGCATGTGGATATCTAGTTGTCTGGCACCATTTGTTGAAGAGATAATTCCTTCCTCATTGAATGGTCTTGGCACTTTTGTCAAAAACCAGTCGGCCATAAATACACAGGTTTATTTCTGAATTCTCAACTTTAATCCATTATTCTACTGTTGCTTGTTGTTCAGTGACTTTTTTAAAGATTTTATTTATCCATTTAACAGAGAGAAAGATCACAAGTAGGCAGAGGCAAGCAGAGAGAGGAGGAAGCAGGCTCCCCGCTAAGCAGAGAGCCCGATGCGGGGCTGGATCCCAGGACCCTGAGATCATGACCCAAGCCGAAGGCAGAGGCCCCACCCACTGAGGCATCCAGGCGCCCCTGTTCAGTGACTTTTCTAAACTATTTTTGTAAAGTCTATATTCTTTGCCACATGTGGCTACCTAACCCTCTGTTCTGTTAGCTTTGTGATCAATTTGTGTTTTAACAGTTTCCTTAAACACCAGAAGAGAAGAAAGAGGAAGAGCAAGGGAAGGAGGAAGAAGAGGAGAACAAGGACAAGGGGAAGAAGGAAGGCAAAAGAAAAAATAAACTACTCTCTCAGTCTTTGTGGATTGGCTCAATATGGGAGCACTTCTCCAATGATTAGCCAGGCTCATTTTCAACTCTGCCTTAGCCTTCACATCCCGCTTGCTTGGAGCCTGAAGTCCAGCTGGAGGCAAAAGCTTAGGATCTTTTGAGGTTCTTTTGAGCATTCATCTAGTCCTGGGCATATATGTGGCCTTCTTGATTCCCAAGTATATGTGGGAGCTGCCAGGAGTCCTTATTTCCCCATGCATCTTCTTTCTTGATCTCTTCCCAATTAGGCCTTATGATCTGTTTTTTTGTCATCCTGACTGTTGTCCCTTGCCCCCAGGCTGTTATAGCCAATACGAAGGCCTTTAAATACTTTGGGCAAAAGGGGCTTGGGAAGCTGCCTGTGGTCCAGGAATGCTCCGAGTTGACAGAAACAAAGGTAAATGTTGTGTAGGTCCTTTAGAGAGCCACCAGACAAATCTAAACCCACAATTACAATTACTTAAGAGTAAGGTCCATATTGCTCTCTTGGGCACTAGCAACCTGTGCCTAGAGTGTCAGCTGCTGTCCTCCTGGGTGCTGCCAATCTAAGGTATGGAAACTATATGTGGGCAATTTAAAATTTCACCATGCTCTCTTTCCATAACTTTTCCATAACTTTTGTCTTCACCAAGCTTTCCTCTGGTTGTTATAAGTGTTTGACTAGATTCTAGAGTTTTGCAAAAGTTGATTCTGATAGTTTTTGCCAGCTCTTTAGTTGCTTCTGTGGAAGGATGCAGCCTTGGAGTTCTCTAACTCTGCAATGTTCAGTGACACCACTCCTTAATATACCTTCATATGAATGTGTTTGAATGTAAATATACAGCAATGTAAATTGACAATAAAATTAAAGGCTTTAATTTTAAGAAATAATTAGTGTTAATATATTAAAATGTATTTTTTAAAGATCTTATATATTTATTTATTTATTTATTTAGAGCTAGTGGGAGGAGAGGCAGAGGGAGAGGGAGAGATAATTCCAAGCGGACTCCCCGCTGAGCACAGAGGCTGATGTGGGGCTCAATCTCACAACCCTGAGATCATGACCTGAGCTGAAATAAAGAGTTGGACACTTAACCGACTGAGCCACTCAGGCGCTCCTTAAAATATGTATTACACTGAAATCACTATTTTAATAGACTAGTAATTTCCGTAAGTAACAAACAAATCATATCTATTTTCCTGCATGCATATTCATATTTTATGTAATTATTATATTGTATATAATTATTTTTATTATCTCCTTTAATCTACACAATTTTTTTCTTCAGACCCAGAGAAAACTAATAGACAGCAAATCAAGAACCTTCTAGCTAATTTTCCCTGCATACACTTTTTATATTATGTTAATAAATTTTATGGGGCAAAATAAGCACGTGTCAATGATCTAAAGCACTGGAATGTTCCATCAACTTACAACAGTTTTGTAAGTTATATGAATGAAAGTAAGTTGAAACTACATTTAGTGACCAAAGTTTTATATATTTTTGTACATGTATCCAAAGAGTATTTGTCAATGAATTCAATCTAACATTTAGAATCTAAACAGATGTTAACTGAAGATCTGGATACAAGATGTCTTAAACTGTCATCTGGTGAAACATCATTTTTTATTTTGTAATCTTTAACATTTTGTGCAAACAATGAAAATGTGTTTGTTCCATAAGACCAATGTAGGAAATTTAGGAAGTTTAAATAATGAGAAATTTAGCCTTAGTTATATAAACTAGAACACTGACTTGCATTAATTCTACAAATTCTACAATTAATTCTACAAATTCTACAAATTCTACAAATTAAAACCAAGAGAAGACATTCTTCTTACCTGTAACTATAGTAAAAAAAAAAAAGCACTACTTACTTTTCATATGTTTTTTAAAGTGAAAGAAACATAGTTTATATTTTTTCTTTCTTCCTCATAGACATTTATGACTACCTGTACCAGATATACCTAGATTATGCACCTAATGACAAAATAATTTTTCTGATTATCTTTCAAATTTCCCCAGTGAGGCAAAGAGAAAAAAGGAGGAGCCAGTTTCAGAATGAAGTTAGCATTGTAAAAGCTAAACACCCATTTTGACATACGGTTATATACACCTTCCCACAAGAGTCATTAGAGGTGTTTTAATGAATAACTTAGGGTCTTGATAATTTTTCAAGTCATACCACTGAAAAATCAGTACTTGCTAATACTCAATATATGGAAAAATAATGTGATTTCTCTTTTTCAGATAGGACAGTCTCCTTGTGAGTTTGTTTCCTTTTGTTTTAAAGCACCTCTCAGATGAACAATCTTCCTTACATCAAAGTTACCTAAGGTGGGCACTACAATTCCAAATTATCCTCAGGGAAGTTATACCAGAAGTTAGGAAGTTTATTAGCAAACAACTCCCTGAGAAATTACCTGACGCTCAGTTAAATATAAAAATATCACTCACAAATGACTTGGGCCCTTAGCTCTTAAGTTAGTCACCTCAGCTGCTCACTGGAAAAATCAACAGCCTCCTGGAGGGCAGAATATTTACAAAGATCTCTCCCAAGGCCAATTTCTCACAAGTTCTCAGACAACATACAAGATGATGGACATGCAGAACACAGAGGATGGTATCAAAGGACATATTTCAGGGGCGCCTGGGTGGTTCAGTCGGTTAGGCATCTGCCTTCAGCTTGGTCATGATCCCAGAATCCTGGGATGGAGTCCCACACGGGGCTCCCTGCTCATCCGGGAGTCTGCTTCTCCCTCTCCCTCCACCCTTCTCCCAATCCCCCCACTTGTGTTCTCTCTCAAGTAAATAAATAATTAAAAAAAAAAAAAGACATATTTCATCAGAGGACACCAAAGTCTGATCGGAACTCTAGATTCCTAAGATGGGATAACAAATCTGACACCAAAGGGCCAAAGAGATCATCAAAGCCCAGATTCAGTGCAAAACCCATATTATCAGGGAAAGAAATGCCTCAAGTGGAGGAGATGCAAGAGGTTGCAGATGTGTACATTATTATCGCATGAAGGGTCCTGGTCCAGAGCAGTGATGGTCCTGACCATACCTCTGTAGAAACTCCAAGTTATCCTAGCCTAATCAGCCTAAGATCACCAGGGACAAACCTGTAGTCCAACAAAAATCAGTTTTTGTTGAGCCATTGTGGTGAGGGACAAACCTGTATTCCAACAAAAATCAGTTTTGTTGAGCCATTGTGGTGAGGGACACCTGGGACCGCTTTGGCTAATGAGTGGAGAGCTGTTAAGAGCTGGCTGGTATGTCAGTGTGCTGAGGGATCAAAGGTGAATGGCAGCAGCTAGGCTGTTTTATGTGCTTCAAGCTACTAGGTAGTTGGGACAGAATTATGCAGTCAACAACGCTCGCTACTTTGAACTTCGGTTTCAATGACTACATTATGGTCAAACCAGATTTCCCTAAAGCTGATAAAAATTCCATGGAATACCATAGAAGCAGCTTTTTAAAGCCTGAGTGCTGTATGTGTTCCAGAATAATTAAAAAATGGACAGAATGAAATGATGAGCCCCTCACTTCGGAGAATGGCTGAAAGAATGTTGTGGTCTGCCCACTCCTGCCCCAGGTGGAAGACTCCACTATCTTTGCTTTTAGTACTTGGAGGACCTCTGTGGTAGGCGGTGGTGACACCGAGCCAACAAATGCCTGGGATAAAGATGGGCAACCCAAACAAGGCAAAGACTCTGCAATGTAAGACAAACCTAAGGAAAGGAATATCAAACTCCCTCCAAAGGGACCCATAGGGCAATGTGGATATGGCTGTTCAAGCAGGGGCTACCCACAGAGGAGATCAATAGGGGGAGGACCAAAGAAATGTGGTTCCGATATTGAGCCATGTGGGAAGGAGCAGCAGACAGCTGTCCACTCTGCTGGAACTGAAAGTGCGTCTATGAAACCAGATCCCTCCACAGAAATCGTTCTTTCTCCTGGAGGAACTAAGAAGCCAAGTGGCTGCCTTACAACAGATTCCTCCTTTGGCACCTTTACTGCTTGACTGTGAACTATGTATTCTGATCTAACTGCCTTTAAGGAGAAAAGGGACTGAGGATGGGGGTTGGGGTTTCTCTACCCCCAGGGCAGACCAGAGGCCTTAATCTCTAATGAGGGCACAATGAGGTGAAGGGAGGGCAAGGAAGCAGGATAAAAATTTTTATGACTCACTCGAATACCAGTGCTCGTTCATAGCCATGCACTTGCCTGGCCAGAATCAGAAATGAAGTAATATGAGAAGGGAATGAACCGTAACCATCTGGGTCTGGCTTTTTGGACCCCTGTTGTACACCTCTGGCGAAGGGAGACTGCTTCTGCTTGGAGGCACCCCAGGGGGTTCTGGACTTGCTGCCACCCTGACACCTACCCACGACATTCCATTTGCAGCACAGCAACTGGTCTGCTATTGAGCGGGCACTTGGAGAGACTGAGCATCTCACATAGTACCTCCGGGTTACACTGCACCTAGATAGCCTCCTCTCAGGTTGCCTCTACTCCATGCTGACAGTCAGAAAGCCACAACAGTCTTTTCTTATTTGATGAAAATGGCAGGCCTAGCCCCACAGGTGTATCCTCCTCACAGGAAGATACTCCGGCCACAGTTTTAGGGGCCACGGTAGCTCCCCCTCCTAGATCACTCATACAGGCAGCCTCCAGCTATGTAGGGACCCCACTTCTGAGTGTCCCTGAGGATGCTCGGGCTTGGCTTACTAACTGATCAGCCAGACTAAAAGCTGACGATGTGTCCTAGGTGGCAGCAGCTGTCCAGCCCCAACAGCTCTGTTAGAAACACTGCAGTATGGTTTGGTTCGGTACAATGGGCCAAACTGAAAGCCATCACCCTTGCCCTAGGCAGTACTGCTGAGGACCACCCATGTTATATTTTTCCTGACTCTTGGGCTGTGGTTAATGCCTTAGCTCTCAGGTCAGGCACCCAGATGATGACTGACTGGTGTAGTAGACACCCTTCTTTGAGGCTGTGAACTCGGAAAAGCCATTGCTATAGCCCAACAGGGCATCTATGTAGCCCATGTGAACACTTGTAGAAAGGGTACACACCCAGGAGAGACTGAATGCAGCCATATGGCCTATCAGGTTTCCAAGAGAACATCTCCTTTGGAACAGCTGAGTAGGGAAGGTCAGGACTGAAAGGATGGGAGCAACGGGAGACTCGGTACTCCATATTTATGATGCCACCCTGAAAATCTCTAATCCCTCCTCTCTTTTTCTCATCTGGTCCTAGTTCCTGGGAAGCCTGACTGGTTTCATCTTAAGGTGGCAGTTAGACCACAGCGGGGAGGTGACTACAATCTTTGCTTCTGCTACCACTTGGTTTCAGTTGTTGGGGGGTGGAAAAGCACTAACCATGAGGAGAACAATCAGTTGGTGAAATTCATGAGCCCTGGAATATTCCTACAGTGGCCTGCTTGATGACAGAGGACATCAAAGTTCCACCAAGTTCTACCATGGCTCCCATCTGAAATGGAAGAAGGTCTGGGTGGAGGTGGGAGTTAGCTGAGTGAAGAGAGACATAGTGGCTACTGACTTAGACCAAATGAACTAGATGGCCATGGAAGGGGAACAACAACCCTGATACCTGATGGTGGGACACCTTCATCCCTACAAGGCATGTGTGAGGGGTGGGGAGAAGTGGTGGGAACGTGTAAAGCTTTCTTTTCCCCTTCACCCAGTACTGCAGTATCACAAAACAGTCACGTTGTTCATATGAATCAAGCAGCAGCTGCAAGTGACACCATAAGCCTGCAGCTTTGCGTTTGTCATCCCATCCCTGTGCTATGAACTCATGTGGGCTTGGCCACATTGGAACTATTCTGCTGTGCTGGACACCCTCAGGATGGCAGGGCTATTCAGCTCTGCCTGGTACCCTAACAAAAAAGCTGGACTGCTCAGCTGGGCCTGACATCTCAGCTCTCTCCTCATGCCTGCACGAATGTAATCTTGTTTCAATCTGACTGCTAAGAGTTAAGGCGTTGAACCGTGGGCCCCGGGTTTCTCAGTTATGATGCAGCTCACTGAGCACAGGGTCTCCATCTGGCCCCATCACATCATGCCAAGGGACTTGGGGGCATGAGAACCGGAGCTGTCATGATGGTACCCCTGCTGTCTGCTGCACTGAGGCTCACTCTGATCGTAAGTTCTACTTTTAGCACCTATGGATGGCAGGTTTACTCCTGGAAGTCCAGAGGGCAGGGTTCTTCCCTAACAAAGATAGAACAAGGCAAGATAAGATTTTTATCTCTTAATGAAAAGGATAACTATATTCTAAATGGGTTCCTTCTTCTTTCTATTTATTTTTCTTTTGTTCACCCATTAGAAATTACTCATTTAAAAAATAATGAATTTTACAAAGGGGTATCTGTACCTCCATGTTCACTGTGACATCGTTCACAACAGCCAAGACACGGAAACAACCTGTCTGTTGATGAATGAACGGATTTTAAAAAACGTGGTATCTATTTATCTATATACACACACAGAGGAATATTATTTAACCATTAAAAAAGGAAGGAAACCCTGTCATTTGGATAAAACTTTGATGGCAATATGCTAAGTAAAGTGAGTCAGACACACAAAGACAAAGATCATACTGTATGATCGCACTTATGTGTGGGAATCCAAAGAAGCCAAATTCATAGAAACAAAGAGTAGATTGGTGGTTGCCAGGGGCGGGGGTAAGGGAAATGCAGAGATATTAGTCAAATGTTATAAACCTCCAGTTATAAAATGAGTAAGTTCTGGGGATCTAGTATACAGCATGGTGACGATAGTTAACATGTGTTGTATATTTGAAGTTGCTAAGAGAGTAGATCTTAAATGTTCTCTCCATAAAATTTTTTAAACAAGTAATCGTGAGGTGGGAAAAAGACATTAAATTTTAGCACAGCTAGAAATTTTTAGGATTATATATTTGGATAAGTTTCTTTTTCTTTTTCTTTTTCTTTTTCTTTTTCTTTCTTTCTTTCTTTTTTTTTTTTTTAGAGCTCTTTGCAAACATTCTTCTTTCAAGGCCTGAAACCAAAGTTGTTAAAATATTTGACACTTTCATCTCTTTTACAAGCAGGTATAATTTTAAGTTTCCTGATAGTTTTTAAAATACTAAACACTCTATAAATTACACAAATGTTTTAATAATCTGAAAGATGGGGTGCCTGGGTGGCTTAGTCAGTTAAGTATCTAACTTAGGATCAGGTCATGCTCCCAGGGTCCTGGGATCAAGCCCCACATCTGGCTCCCCACTCAGCAGGGAGTCTGCTTGTCCCTCTCCCCCTCCCCCTGCTTGTGTTCTCTTTGTCTCTCTCTCAAATAAAGTTTTTTAAAAAATCTGAAAAATTAAATATATATTTATTACATATATTATATAGTATTATACATAACTTATTATATGTGATATATTAAATATATATATAGTTAAAGATTTTAGTTGTTTATTTGAGAGAGAGAGGGAGGACAAGCAGGTGGCAGGGGCAGAGGGAGAGGGAGAAGCAGATTATCTGCTGAGCAGGGAGCAAGATGTGGGACTTGATCCCAAGACCCTGGGATCATGACCTGAGCCAAAGGAAGATGCTTAACCAACTGATCCACCCATGTGCCCCTAAAATATATATTTAATTTATTATATATTATATATATACATATATATATATATATATTTATTTTAGAAGCTATTGACTAGGAAAGAAAACTATCTGGACCTTTAGTTGACAACCCGTTTTCAACTTTTCAAAACATTTTATTATGCATATTCTCACACCTATAGAAGAGAAGGAACAGAGGATGAGGAAATTCCATGTATCCATCATCAACTTTAATAATTCTCAACATGGGCACCTGGGTGGCTCAGCTGGTTAAGCGACTACCTTCGGCTCAGGTCATGAGCCCAGAGTCCTGGGATTGAGTCCCCGCATCGGGATCCCAGCTCTGCGGGGAGTCTGCTTCTCCGTCGGATCTTCTCCCCTCTCATGCTCTCTCTCACTCTCTCTCTCTCTCAAATAAATAAATAAAATCTTAAAAAAAAATAACTCTCAACATGTTGCTAATTGTATTTCATCTATATCTGCCCACTTTTTTTCCCCAAAGTGTTTTCACAGAAATCCTAGATGCTTCGTTTCACATGTAAATATATGTAAGTCAATCTTAATCCCAAATAAAGGAATGCAATATAAATAGAACTACAGTGTATAGATGAAGGACTATACCTGTCCCATTCATTCATTAGGCCAGATAGCTAGGCACACTATGCTTGGTGCTGGGGATATCAGAGAGAGAGAGCTAGATGAGTATAGAAAAAGACAGTAAGTTCAGAGGTTATTAGGTGAAAAAACAAATGCAAGAATTATTACTCCTACGTGATGATGATGGTAGTAGTTAATACTTATAGATCACTTACTGTTTGCAAATGTTAATTCTTCACAATCATCCTCTGAGGTAAATACTATTATTACAGATGAGGAATTTGAGACCCAAGAATTGAAATAACTTGCTGGAGAGCATTCAGATGGTAAGTGGTCAAGCTAGGATTTTAACCTAAGTGGTCTGATTCCAGAGGCTGTGCCCTAAGGAAAAAAAAGAGAAAGAGAAAAGTCTACTTTAATCTTCTGGTAAAAACAATGTTATTTGTTCACCAAACCATTTCCATTTTCTACCTAGGCACACAAGAAGACTGTATTTCCCAGCTCCCTAGCCTTTATTTAAAAAATAATTTATTATTGGGGCACCTGGGTGGCTTAGTTGGTTGAGTGTTTGACTCTTGGTTTCAGCTCAGATCATGGTCTCAGGGTCATGAGACTGAGCCCCACTCAGGCTCTGCACTCAGCGCAGAGCCTGCTTGTCCCTCTCCCTCTGCTCCTCTCCCCATTCTCTCTAAAATAAATAATAAAATCTTAAAAAAAGAATTTATTATTGAAGTATAGTTGATATACCATGTTATATTAATTTTAGGGGCACAACACAGCGATGTAACAATTTTATACATTAAGCTATGCTCACCACAGTACTGTAGTCACCATCTGTCTCCATATACATTGTTATATTATTATCGACTACATTCTCTATGCTGTACTTTTCATCTCTGCAATTTACAACTGGAAATTTGTACCTCTTAATCCCCTTCACCTATTTCACCCATCCCTCATTGCCTGGCCCTCACGGCAGCATTATATATAATAACCAAGTTATGGAAGTAACCTAAGTGTTTATTGATAGATGAATGGATAAATTAGATGTAATATATATACAAGGGAATATCACCTAGGCATAAGAAAGAAAAAGGTCTTGCCATTTAAGACAACATGGATGGATCCAGCTCCTAGACTTTAAAAGGGGCATGTGACTAATTCTGACTAATGGAATTTGGGTGGACATAAAAAAATCTCGCTGTTAGAATGATGGCTTCCCAAGGTAGAAGGAGCCTGAACTCTGGGTTACTGCTTAGAATAGTATGGGCCTCTCCATCAGGTACATCTTTCCTGAACTTTGTGAGCACAAGAAATAAACTCTTACTTTACTTTGTTAAGTCACTGAGATTTGGGGGGTTGTTATGTTGGCTTGTGTAAATTATACTAACAGAAACATTTTAATTTAAACTTTAACAACTTACGAAATCTTTAAAAATACTGAAAAGTACAGAATATATTAACAATCATATCTCCCTACCCAGATTTAATAGATATTAATATTGTCACATTTCCTTCAGGTATTTCTTCAGTAAACCCATTAAATATAACAAATAGCTAAGAGCCATAAAGCACCACCTCACCTCTTACCCCTCTCTGTAAGTAACTACCATCCTGAAAGTGCTGTCACCATTTACATTGTTTACTTTGACTATAATATATGAAATTATACAGTGTTATTTTGTGTGCTTCAAAAATGGACAGAAATAAGAAACAAAACAAATGAGCAAAGGAAAAAAGAGAGAGAGACAAAGCAAGAAATAGACTCTTAAGTATAGAGAACAAACTGATGGTTAACAGAGGGGAGGTGGTTGGGGGGGATGGATAAAATAAGTGATGGGGAGTAAGGAGTGCACTTCTCACGACGAGCTCGGGGTGATGTATAAAATCGTTGAATCACTATACTGTATGCGTGAAAATAATATAACAGTGTATGTTAACTATACTGGAATTTAAATTAAATTTTAAAAAATAAAAATGGACAGAAAAGGTATCAAAAAGATTGCTGTTTTCATTCAGTATTGTTTTTGAAATGTATCCACATTGGTACATGTAGGTCTAATTCCTTCATTTTGACAGTTGCATATAAATACAGTATTTGGGGCACCTGGGTGGCTCAGTAGGTTAAGTGACCAACTCCTGATTTCAGATCTCAGGGTCCTGGCATTGAGTCCTGCGTCAGCTCCACATTCAGCTGGGAGTCTGCTTGAGGATACTCTCTCTTCCTCTTCCTCTGCCCCTTTCCCTGCTTAGGGCGTGCTCACACGTGCACGTGCTCTCCCTTTCTAAAATCAACATATCTTTTTTTAAAAAAAAGAAATACAGTAATTTATTTAGCCATTCTTCTACTGAGACAGGTAAGATCATTCATACAGTTTGGCTTCTACAATAGGGTAATGAAATTCCTTGTATATTCCTAATATCATATAGTCAAGGGAGGCCTCCCTGAGGATTTTCTCATTTATGCTGATACTGGAAGGATGAGAAGCCAGCCATGTGAAGAGCTATGAAACAAGTGCTTCCCATATCTTAAACAGTGGACAAGCCCTAACACTACAGAAAATAGCACACACTACAACCAGTGAGGTTACAGGTATAGTAAGTGAAGGAAAGAGTGGCAGGAGATAGTGGTGGAGAAGCAGGCAAGGGTCACTCCGTTAATGGCTTTGGAGACCACAGTAAGATGTTTGGGTTTTCTTTTACAGGCAAAACAATTAAAGTGTTCTCATTTTTCCTAGGTTGGTCAGACCATAGTCACAGTATTGTGAGTTCTTTTCCTCAACTTTACCATGAACGAGCAACTCTTGAATGAATGCAGTTACTGCTTTTGCTCTCTGTTTTGGAGGAACTGGCTGCAGTATCTCATAAAAAGAAAGAAAAAATTACTTTTCAATTTCTTTCCCATTCGTTTGTGTCTGAGGGGCATCTGTATGCTTCAAAATGAAACTATATTTGTCACAATTTCATTTTTCCATCAAGAGAGCTTACAAGGAAATGTTCTTTTATTTCTCCATATTTTGCAATCAATTTCTTTTATTAAAATCAGGCTGACTTTGTGAAAGATGTCAAGTGTTTGGGCCAATTGAATAGCCAAAGAAATATCATGCTACTAGTTCTGAAACTATCTGAAGTGTGACAGAATCTGGTGATGACCAAATAGAGAAACAATTGAAAAATAGGAAAGAATTATGTATATATACTACAGTGCCAAACACTGTAGTATAGGTTTTAAAATTATAAATTATACAATTTCCAAAAGTAATTTGGATGAGTCATTCCTTTAGTAACTCAGCCAAACATGCTAATATTTTTCCCCTTCCCCATTCATTTCTTCACCAGCACTTCCCATATACGTCCAGTGGCTACACTATCAGGTTGGGAGGTGGGTTATCACCTCTTTAAGGAGCTTTCATTTATATTACCTCCCTTTTGCCAACAATTCAAGCATTGCACCTCTCAAGATTCTATTCCTTGATCTTCACCCTGTTTTCCTTCAGAATATCCTTTTTAACAAGTACTTTTCAATTTTTAAAGAGAGCTATTGAAACTCACAGAAATTTCAATCGAATCTAATCTGATGGATGTGGGCGAAATTTTCTCTATTCTAAAACCACTCCATCCAATTAATTTTTTTCTTTTATTTGCACGTTGGTTGTACTGCTCTAGGTAGAACCTTATTGCCAAATAGAATGTATACCAAAAGACATGGTGTATAACTATGTTTAATATATGCAATAAGGCAGAGCTAAAATTCTATCAATATCACACAGAATCAGAATCTGAGAATTAGAAAAGATCTTAAAGACCATCTTGTAGGACAACCTATCTTTCCTGTATATGTGACCACCGGCTTTTTTTTTTTTTTTAACTCAAGTCAATAGTTTTCAGAAATAGGGGGAATCTTCAATAAAATAAATCAAAACAACTGCAAAAGAAATGATACCATCCTAGCTAACATAAAAATGTTTGTTCCCTGGAGTGACTTGCATGGGGAGGAATAATAGTCTCTGCCCTCCAGTAACTGCACCTGTAAGGGGTTGTAAGTACTCCTAAGGCATTTTGATGAGTACCATGATGATACTGCGTGTAAATGTGCTTTAAGGCCCCAAAAGAGGGAGCAAGTGACTATACTCCAAAGGTTACACCTTCGGAAGACAGGTGAATGGCCTTCAAGAATGACTGAGAATTACACAAGTGGACAATAAGAGTATTTTAACCTTAAAGAACAACAAGGGCATCTCCTACACCTAAGAGTTACAAAGAGGAAATCTGTGAAAGGATGTTTCAAAAAAGGGTCGCAGCAACTGACGCTTATTAACAGTGGATTTCTACCTTAGCTGCAGGAAGAAAGCTTCTAAAAACCTCGAACCCAGAGCTCACGTCAGACCACTTAAAGCTGAATCCACGAGCGTGGCACAAGTATTTTTTAAGGCCCCGCCCACCCCCCACGCCCCGCGATTCCAACGTGCAGAGTTGAGAATCACCATTTTTCAGCAGGAAGCAAAATACTAAACGTGGATTTTGAAGGGGAAAAGTGAAGGTAGGGCATAGAAAAAGAACCCTGGGAGGGCAGGGCGTCTACTGCAAGAGCAGGAATAAGAACCGAGTGAGAACCAGCGGTAGAGGATTTAAGGGCTGTTTCTGTGGTAGAACTCCCAGAATTTCGGGGTCGGTAACGAGAGCGGCATATGTCCAACTCCATTAAAGTGAAGTTATTCTGCCAGCAGCCCTGCTCTTACCCCCCATTATATTTTCTCACATCTTTTCCCACAGTTAAGAAAAAAAAAATGACGGAAACGTTTTCTATCCCACGAAAGGCGCATGAGCAGACTGTGGGAGGAGCAAAGATCTGAGAAGCCACAAGAGCGGCCACAGCCGCTACAATTTCTTCGCGATTCCAAAACCACAACTCACGAACATCTTGGGAAGGAGCCTCCCCAACAGTATTTGCATCCCACTGGGGAACGCTGATAAATACCTCAGAGTAAATAGGAGCCTTTTAAGCACCGAAGGGCGGCGAGGGCAAGGGCGGGGCAACTACTGACGTCCGCCGTGACGTCGCCGGCTCCGCCCTCACACCCGCTTCCGGCGACGCGCGGCCCCCGCTTCCGCTTTCCCGGCCAGCGCGTCGGCCCCGCCTCACTCCCACGCGCCCCCAAGCGTCACAGCGCCGGATAGCCGGAGAAAAAGCACAGGTTGCTGTCGGAAGTCCCCCTGCAGGTTCCCCTTCCGTTTTGCCTAACGACTTCCGCTTTGAGCCGTCAACATGGACGCTGCGGCTGCTTGCCGAAGCGGCCTCTGATCCGTTGTGGAGGCGCAGCTTCTCTGCAGAGGCTGCCCCGCTTCCCCGCCCTCCCCGCCTCCCCCTCCTCTCCCCACCTCCCCCCGCCCCTCGCTCCAGTCGCTGGGGCCGGCGGGCTCGTCGCTACATGGGGGCGGGCCTCCGCGGCCGGCGCACGGCTTCCTGTTCGGAGGCGGCCTGGCGGTAGGCGGCGGCGACTCTGCCCGCGCCCACTTAGGCGCGGTGACCGAGCGCCTGGGAGGCTCGAGGGCTTCATCTTGTGCCGCTGCGCCAAGCCCGGCCCTGCGCCGCCATGGCCCCAGTGCAGCTGGAGAACCACCAGCTGGTCCCGCCTGGAGGCGGTGGCGGGGCCAGCGGTGGTCCCGCGTCAGCCCCGGCGCCTCCTCCTCCCGGAGCCGCCGTAGCGGCGGCCGCGGCAGCCGCGGCCAGTCCGGGCTACCGGCTGAGCACCCTCATCGAATTTCTTCTGCACCGGGCCTACTCCGAGCTCATGGTGTTGACGGACCTGTAAGTGCCGCGAAACCCATGCCTGCTCCCCAGAACCACCCCCCCCCCGCTTCCCGCCCAACCGGCTTAGAGAGGCTCGCACCTCCTCACGGGGCTGCTGTTTTCTCCTTTCCTTTGGGCTACTTAGTCTAGAATTTTTGAACTCTTGGGGCTCAGAGGAGGTGGAGGAAACGCTTTGCATTTGGGGTCTTTCTGGAGATGAAGCAACGGAGAGTTGTTAATTATGTATGTTGTTAGACTCACTGAAAATCCTATCCTTGGGGTTTTTGCTCGAGTTACCAGCAGAACCCTATTGATTTCTTGGTTGGAAGCTTTTTAGCCGAAAGCCCAAGATTAGGGTTCAGGAATACGTAATGTTCGAATTCCTAAAGACAGGAAATCTGTTTTACAGCGTTTTGACGTACATTTTAAATTTAGGTTGTAATTGTTTCTGCCAGAGTTTGAACTCAGGAGATCTATTGTGTATAAATTAATCCAAAATTTTGGTTTGCTTTTTTTTCCTGAAATGTTTGAGAGTGTTTGAAGTCTTAACGCGTTTAGCGTAAGTAAAAGATTTATTGTAACTGGTCTTCTGTTACTGTTTCTTTTGAGTATGAAGGGAGTTTAAAAATAACCAAGTTACCAGTGAAATGCCTTGGGACATGATTAGGTTGTTAATCCCTTCAAAATAGGATCAGAATACACTAATTTTCAGTGTGTGAAGAAAAGACACTATAAAATTTGGGGGGATATATACCTTAAGTACTATTTTTCATTTTAAAATCCAGGTTCAGAAAAAATAAGAATTTTAAGTTTTTACTTAACTTAGTTTTTATCTTTTATCTTGTTACACTGCAGATCAGTGTTTTCAGTTGTATACATTAATACGTAGATATTGGGCTGTAAAGTGGCATAGTAATTTGTTACCAGAGACCTAAAATATTTGTTTGCAGATGACTGAAGGAGTTAGAATAGGTTCCACTTATTCCTGTAAAACATTCTCACATAGTTTTGACATGTGGTACTTTATCGAATGGAACAGAAGGCTTCCCCGTCTAATGTGAAACTTAAATAGCTGTTGTGATTAGGTGTCATTGTAGTAATATACTTCTCTGAACCAATTACTATGGATTTCATAAAAATTTAAGAGTGTTCATGAAAAATTTTCATATATGTGAAGATCACCTACCCAATGTATAGCTATGGAAAAATGTTGAGAACTGCTATCAGTGATTTTGTAATTTGTATAATTTGTTCTTTCATAGAGGATTTGTAGAAATTTTTGAATTATATCGTGCTCTTTCTATTTTACAACTTAGTTATGAAGAATGTCTATTGCAGTAGAATAAGTGTATAGTTTTAATCCTGCACCCTTTATGTGATGATGATTCCCATACTTCTGTCTGCAGCAGAGACCTCTCCACTGAACTCCAGACTCTATATCCAGATGCTTACTTTTATGTCCTAGTAATGTGCCCTAATGGGTATTTCAATCAATTCCACTTGATATATCCCCCCACCCCCAAACTTCTTCTATCTCACTAAAGAGTATCCCCATTCTTCCTGTTGTGGCTTAGGCCACAAATTTGGAGTAATTCCTCTTCCAATTCCATACCCAGTACATCAGCAAGTCTTGTCATCTCTGACTTCGGAATTTGACCACTTTTCAACATTTCCATCAAGTGTGAATCCTTCACCCATGTTAACTGCAGTAGTCTGCCAGTTGATATCTCTACTGCTACCCTTGCCCCTTTATAGGGGCAAAAGATGATCCTTTTGAAACTTTTCTGCTCTCAACTCTCCAGCGGGTCTCTATCTCACTTATGGTAAAAAGGTTTCATAGTCACCTGTATATGGAGTGACTGTAAAAGGTCCAAATCAGGACACTTTTGAGCGCAAAAGGTGGTGCTCTTAGTAATAATGTCGGGGGCACCTGGGTGGCACAGTCAGTTAAGCATCCGACTCTTGGTTTTAGCTCAGATCGTGAGATTGAGCCCCATCCTTAGTGGGGAGTCTACCTGAGATTCTTTCTCTCCCTCCGTCCCTCCAGCCCATGCTCTCTCTCTTTCTAAAATAAATAAATATTTAAAAAAAAATAATGTTGGAGCAACAGGCATGAACCAGAACTATCTTGGGCAAACCAGGACATGTGGTCTGTGCCTTCTCCTCCTTTGCTCTTTAGCCTCATTTCCTAATACTCTTCTCTTTGCTTGTTCTGTTTCAGCCACACTACCCTTCTTGATGTTTTTTGATAGTGCCAGACACACTCCCACCTTAGAGTCTTTGCTTTCCCCCCAGAAATCTGTGTGGTTTGCTTTCCTATTTCCTTTAGGTCTTTGTTCAGATAGAACTTATCAGAAAGACTTTCTCTGACCACCCATGAAAAGCATTCTGCCCCTGCCTTCTATTCTTTACTCACTGCTTTGTTTTTTCTTGTTGCTACTGGGTATCATTAATTTATTATCTGCTCCCTCCCCACTGGAAGCTCCATGAGGATGGGAATTTTTATTTGTTTGGTATGTTCCCTGGGCCTAGAACATAGTTTGGCATATAGCTGAGGTTTAACTAAGTATTTATTGGTTTAATACATTAACAAATGAATTGTTAGAATTATCATTATACACCATGGAGGATTTAATGGGAAAATACCTTCCTGCTCTTGATACTTGGGTATATAAAATAACTCTTTTCTCTTTTGATTTGTGCTAACCAGAATTAGTTTAGGAACTTACCTTGGTGTTCTTGAATCATGTATTTTTCCTTGTTCCAGGTGGGAAATGTCAGAATCAATGTATTGATGTAAAACTAGTGTGCTAGGTCTACTTTTTAAGAGTCTTATTTTTGCCGTATTTGATGCTTGTCTGTCAACTATTGAAAGTATAAAGGACTGCCTTGACAATTTCAGTGGTTTGTTTTTGGCCACAGATTTCTGGGTGTTTTTTTTTTTCCTTCTGCTTATCTACACCCACCTCCTCCCCAACATACATGCTCTTACCTAAGAGTTTACACTCTGCCTTGACTTCTCACGGAATTAGGTTCTACTCCTTTTTTTTTTCTTTAACCTGTTTTAATTAAAATTAGAAAAAGTTAGGATCTCAGTTATGTAAACTTGTCTTATTATACTTCAGTGTAAATAAATGTCTGCCACTTCCAAAAATTTGCATTTTGGGGCTATTGCCCCAAATCATGGATTTGTTATCTATAAAGGAATTTTAAATAGATTAGGAGGAATTGGGAGGAAAGGGATGCAAGACAACAAAGCCTAATCTTTGTCCGGGAAATGATACCGCCTCTATATGAGATGATCCTTTTAGGGTCTCTGGGGCAGGTGGGAAGAGCTGGAACAATGTTTCCTGTTCTTTATACCCCCCCCCAAAAGGCTCTCCTCTTTTGTTTCTCTCTGTCTCTTATGCACACATCAGCATCCATAGTTATCATTCTCTCCCTCCCTTGAGGATGAGGGTTGTGGCTTCTCTAAAGGAGTGTTCTCAGGAGCTTTCACGCGTAGAGGAACTTGCCAATAGCTGTTTTCCTTGCAGTCTTATAAAGCTTTAATTTCTGCTTCATCTGATCCTGCTGGCCCTTCCACCTTCTACCTAGTTTCCTTTACCATCCAGATCATAACTTCAACTTCTGTCTCACTGTCTACTCTCAGAATTATTGTTAACTACAAGCCAGAGCTCATTTTGATAGTTTCCCCTCCTTGTACCTTGAACTCTGGTTTTATTTTTTCTGCACCTGTGGCCTGTGGGTGGGAGAAGAGAATCGAAGTGGCTCAGTGTGTTTTCTTCAAGAAGGGATTAGATGTAAAGGAGGCTTTACTTTACAATTGCTCAGGCCATTGAATCCTGAGCCATGGGATAGAGGTTTCCAAAATGCGGTGATTCAGGAGGCACATCAGGACCTTTGTAAGCATCAGCGGATGTGAGAGTGTTAAATGGTATAATTTAACAGGGAAAATGGTGGCATTGGTTGCTGGCTATTGTACTGGATAACTAGCAAAAAATAAATCAAAACCTTACTGGAGCTTAAAAGTAATCATTTACATCTGACCACCATGCAACATCATAATTACTGTAAAACCCTTGGCTGACACTGGTTCTTTTGTGTGCTTAGCTTCCAGTTTTGCCCATCCTGACAAAACATGGAGAGATGATTGCCTGGAAGCAAGGTTCCATTGGATATAAGGAAGCTAGCAGCTAGTATTCTGCATCTGTGTCTGTTTTGGTTTTAAAAGAATATTTTCGGGGTGCCTGGGTGGCTCAGTGGGTTAAGCCTCTGCCTTCAGCTCAGATCATGATCTCAGGGTCCTGGGATAGAGCCCCCCATCAGGCTCTCTGCTCAGCAGGGAGCCTGCTTCCCCTACCCTCTCTGCCTGCCTCTCTGCCTACTTGTGTTCTCTCTCTGTGTCAAATAAATAAATAAAATCTTTAAAAAAAAATAAAAGATATTTTCGGGGCACCTGGGTAGCTCAGTGGGTTGAGCCTCTGCCTTCAACTAAGGTCATGATCTCAGGGTCCTGGGATTGAGCCCCACATCAGGCGCTCTGCTCAGCAGGGAGCCTGCTTCCCCCCGCCTCTCTCTCTCTCTGCCTGCCTTTCTGCCTACTTGTGATCTGTCAAGTAAATAAATAAAATCTTTTTTAAAAAAGAGTATTTTCTCTGACTCTATGATGTAGTAGTGTTTAATGTAAGACGTGAGCTTTTTAAATGTTTGAGGTTCACGCAGTACCTTTTGGACCATCTTGAAAGGAGAGGAATGTTCCTTTGTTGGTTTTTTCCCTTACAGCCATATTGCTAGAAACCCATAAAAAAGATCAGGTAGCCACATAAGCCTGTAGTGGCTATTTATCTAGTTTTTCTGAAACACTAAGGTATGTAATAGAGTCAAAATAAAGACCGTTACCATATTTTGATGAAGCTACGTGTATATTTAGTCAATTTCTTTTTTTTTTTTTTTACCTTATAGACTACCAAGGAAATCTGATGTGGAAAGGTGAGTATGAAAGAAACCTTAAATCTATGTCTGTGTTGGCATATCTATGAGAGTGTATGTGAGAAAGAGAGAAAAAGACAGTGAGTGAGTGTTGGGGGTGGTGGTGTTAGGGCTGTGGATCCGAAACCTAGGTCCAGAGAACCTAGGGCGATGTTTCACACCATTTGTTCAGGGAACCTTGGGAAATGTGATTTCCTCATCCTTGACATTCTTGGTGTAAACCAGCTCTGGACCTTGTGTTCTAGAAACTTTTGTTGTCAAGTCCCTGAAGGGGATAGGAAAATGTAGAAGGTATAGAACTTAATAGAAAAAGCTGAGGAACAGACTGAATTAAGAAAGTTGGCTGCAACGATGCTATTAGATGTCTTTAGAGAATTGACATTTGCATACTGCTATTGCTGTTTCATAGTTGAGAGAATTTTGATTGAGTTGGAGTTTGGGGCTTAAGACATAACTAAACACCAATGTTTCCATAGGTGAAAGGAACAAGATACATTAAGGTTTCAAAGTAATCCTGTGATGGAGAGTTAAGTTGTAGCCATAGAATAGGCTACTTGACTGTATCTCTGGCACTACTTACGCTCCTTGGTTATTTTTTTTTTTTCTCCTAAATACCAAGTCACTAGGGAAGATTTATTAGTGACTCTGCTCCCCACCCCCACCACCAGCTGTCTTTCTGATGGAATTGGATCAAAAAGGTAGAGATGGGAGAGACCATCAAAGCATACCTTTGTTTTAGTTAGGCTGGTCAGTTTTAAAGGAAGGAAATGTAAATCCGGGTTTCTTCTGTCCACTCTGGGGTCGGAAGGGAAGCTGGGCCTTGAAAAACTGACTCATGCTGCTGATCACTGAGATTGCATGGTGTCAAAAAAGTCATGTTACAATAGTTTACAAAGGTGGGTGTTTGCTTTCCAGTACAGGAGATCATTTGGGGAACCAAGTTAATAATATACAGATATGTTTGCTCTAGGAGAAGAGCAGAGAGCTCACGTGCTCTGTAAGTCATTGTTGAGTTGGAGTTTCAGTACTGGGGCTCCCAGCCCCGAGATGGTGCCAGATCTTAATGTACATTTCCTTTTTCCGCTGTGCTCCAATCCTGCCTGTGATGCTCTGCTTGTTTTGTCTGTTAAGATGCTTCATAGACACTGGCAAAGAGTCTTAATTGTATCTGTGCCCTTGCTTCGTCTCTTCGTACTACTAATAATCATATTGATGGTTGGATTTTAAGGAAGCCTTTTCAGGGTTTTTTGTGGGCTACGCACACATGCTCTTGCTAGGACTTAGACTCTGTAGTCCTCAGTCAGGATTATACTTCAACAAAAGCTTTTATTTTGGTGCATTGCCTCATGGCGTTGCTATTGGTGAGATACAGAGATTTGGGTTGGATCTATAGGCCATTGCAACTGTACTGAGATTAATATAGGTCAGAGTCCACTTGGAGGAAGGTTGATGTACTGCTGGGTCTTGTCATCAGGCCTGTGGAATGTTTTTTTCAGTATCTTAAGGTAAATTACAAAAGTGATTTTCAGTTTTATAGCTGACTGGAAATTGAGAGGTCTAGCTAACACACTGACTGACAAAGCTTTTAAGGCTTTACGAGATGATAAAAATACTGATGAGTATTGCCAGAAAAAGCATCGTAGTGCATATAGCACAAAAATAGATATGGACAGACCATCTAAGCTTTTATTTTTAGTGCTCAGCTTACTTTAACTTTGTTTAGATGATTTAATATCTAAATTTGTTGTTGCAATTAGTTTGGTAAAGAGTTGCATAGTTCTTTGATTATTCAGGTATTTAAATCACGCTCTTGTAAGATGGGAAATGGGCCCTTGCTTTTGTAGAAGTGAGACAGTTTCAAGCTTTGGTAAAGATCTGTTTCAGTTCCTTTCTCATACCAAAAAGGTTGCTAATACATAACTCATAGTCTCAATTATGAAATTCCTGACTCTTAATTTGTTCTCCTCTGGGACCTAGTTAACTTATATTGTACATTTGTATCTGTGAATTGGGCATAATTCAGTAAACAACTTTTGTCATGCAAAATTAATTTAAAAAATGTGATTGTGATTTATTGCTAAAACATTTTTTTGGACTTATTACTTGGAAGTTGAAAATAAAAAATGCAGGCAGTATACAAAATGTGACAATAATTCATATTTAGGTAAATACCTTTCTTAGGTGTTTCATTTCATTGTAATGGTTATAAACAAAGATTGATTCATGTTTTAGCCCAGATGAAATAAATTGTGAAATACTCTTTTCAAATATGTTGGTTCATTAAGAAATGTTTTATTTTATAGGAAAATAGAAATAGTGCAGTTTGCTAGCCGGACACGTCAACTCTTTGTTCGACTATTAGCTTTAGTAAAGTGGGCTAATAATGCTGGCAAGGTGGAAAAATGTGCGGTGAGTTAAACTTTTCATTTTATATAAAGTAACTTTTTGGAATGTTAACTTTTTATAGACTATAGCTTCTAATTTTAGCTTTAATTTATATCTGTTGTATATCTGTTGTATATCTGTTATATCTAATTGTAGCT
Source organism: Martes martes (assembly GCF_963455335.1). Lineage (NCBI taxonomy): Eukaryota > Metazoa > Chordata > Mammalia > Carnivora > Mustelidae > Martes > Martes martes. The sequence goes on along the minus strand of NC_137897.1, from coordinate 34,252,322 downwards.
ATAGTTTATATCTGTTGATTTCTTTCAAGAAAGAGTCCTTAAGTGGGTAATCCTATTTCTGTACAAAAATGTGTAGGGAAGCCTGGGTGGCTCAGTTAGGTAAGCATATGCCTTCAGCTCAGGTCATGATCCTCAGGTCCTGGAATCAAGCCCCACATAGAGCTCCCTGCTCAGTGGGGAGCCTGCTTCTCCCTCTCCCCATCCCACCCCCTGCTGGTGCTTTCTTGCTCTCTTTCTCTCTCAAATAAATAAATGAAATCTTTTAAAAAATGTGTAATATATTTCTGTGGAAACTTAGTATTTGATCACCTAAGCAGGAAAAAAGAGTTGGTTGTATCTGGAGATATCATTATTCTAGAAGACATTAAATATGAGACTCAAACTATAGGGGGGAAAGAGCTTTACATTCGTATGCTTCCTTAGAGTAAGCAAAGTATTTCCTTGAATTTTACCTGTTGATTCTTCAAAATCCTCTGAGTATGGCAGAGTTGGTATTTTCTTCTTGTTTTACAGATGTGGGAGTAAGGTACTTAGGAGCTAAATGTCTTCTTCAAGGTCACGGATCTGGTAACAGCATTTATGTGTTTGTTATTCATCTATTGATTCTCCAAACCTTTTAGTGAGCACAGGGCATAGGGTATGGCAGATGAGATTTATTTTTTTTTAAAGATTTATTTATTTATTTATTTGACAGAGATCACAAGTAGGCAGAGAGGCAGGCAGAGATAGAGGGGGGAAGCAGGCTCCCCACTGAGCAGACAGCCCGATGCAGGGCTCGATCCCAGGACCCCGGGATCATGACCTGAGCCAAAGGCAGAGGCTTTAACCCACTGAGCCACCCAGGGGCCCCAGCAGATCAGATTTAACTAAGGTCCAGCCCCTGCCCTCAAGGAGGTCGTAGTCTTTGTCTGTTAAGTCACCCTTGAATTCAAAGGAGTGACATGTAATGAAGTGTACCAAAGATGCTAAAATCTGCCACCCCCCCCCCACAAAAAGAAAAGAAACCCAAGTTAGGAGCTCATAACTTGGGGAGGATGGCACAGTGTTAACAAACAAGACACATGATTACTCCCTTCTTTTTTACTTCAGTCACTTCCCATGAGGAGAAGGAAAGAGAGTAGAGTGCCCTTTCATAGTGGAAAGGGTAGAGTAATTATCATAAAATGAATAAAGTCCTAAAATAATGAGAGCATTTATTCACTTTAATTGAGGTCAGCTTTACAAGGCCAAGTAACCTTCTAACCATTGTCAGTTATATTTGGAAAGTGGGTAGATTCTCTGAGCTTGATATTGATGCTCATATTTTTTTCCCATTCAGTTATGTAATAACATTAAAATGTTTTATCAGTTTTTGTCAGTGAAGGCAGAAAAACAGCTTTACATTGGTTAGATTTTATTTGAGTCCTTTTCAAATTTCTCTTAAAGTTTACTGGACTTCCTGGATAAATTAAAATGAGCAGCCACCTGGTCAGTATGGAGGTACTATAATAAATTTCTTTTTAGCACCCTGACAAGCTAAGTTGAAAATATTTTTATAGTACTTTCTTTCAGGATTTGCTTTCAGGGTTTGCCTCTTCCATAAAATCCCACTTCAGAAAGGAATCTAGGACACAGTTGTGTTTCTGCACATGATTTCCTAACCTCTACCCTCCATTGTAGCCACTGCTTTCACTGTCCTCGGTTCTACTGGGTTCCTCATTGTTAGACACAGAGCCTATGTGAAATTTGCTAAAGTGAAAGGAGAAAAGGGGCTGTGAAAAAGTTGAGAATTGTAAATTCTAGAATAAAATTTTTTTTAAGTTAAAAATAAATCCCAGTTTTCATTGAAGTTGATACTCAATTGGAGCTCTACCAACCAAGCTAGTGACAAGACTGGAAGAATTCTACCAAGGTACATTCTAGCCACATACCTTTTGTCCATAGGAGTAGGCTGTCATCCTTCTGAAATATAATCTCAATCACAGGTTAGAGGGAAAATATTTTATACCCCATATATTGTTTTTCTCATGGGGGAAAATGTTCTTTGATTCATCTGTTGTCGGTATGATAAGGAAATTAAAGTTTGTATTTAGAAGGTCTTTTGTCTACTGTAAAGCATCATTCGAAGAATAGTTTGATTATAAATGTTAATAAACAGACTTATGCCAAACTTATCAGAAAGTTTTATAATTCATTGTTCTGGAAATTTGGACACCAAATGTAGTAAATCTATTTTGGCTGAAATGAAGAAGCATGGTATAATATTTGTGAAAAGCCTAGGGTTTCTTTTCAATAATTACTTAACTTGGGGTAATCTTTTGTTAAAGATGTTCAAACTTGTAATGAAAAGTTAGGAATCACTGAAGTATATAAAATCCAAGTATTCAATTTTTCAAACCTGGTGTTAAATCCCTACTTATATCATGAGCATTTCCGTTACTTGTTTAATACTGCTGGGTTGTGCTTCAGTAACATAATGTCAAGGAAAATCCAAGACTTGCTTTTGATACTGAGCTGTATTGTTTTTTGAATTGGCTGTTCAAACAAGTCACATTCTGAATAAAGTCTCATACTGAACTTATATAAACTTTTGGTATTTTTGTTTTGTGAATGTAGATGCTGCAGATGTGTTTGTTAGGGATAAGGTCCATCAACTGGAGAATTAGAGGATTATTCATGTTTTGACTCTTCTGTTCTCAACCTAGTACCATTTGAGGTTCTTAATAGGTAATGATTTTTAGCCATGCCGGACATATTAAGTGTGTAACAATGTATAAATACACAGTTTATAACTCTAACAGTAGAACAGTCCATGTTTTATTTAAGAAAAAGAAAATATCTCATCTTCCTGGAGCTCTTTTAAAAACAGCTTTATTGAGCTATAATTCATAGACCATACAATCCACCCATTTAAAGTATACAGTGGTTTTTAGTATATTCAGATATGTGCAACCATCAGTCAATTTTAGAACATTGTTATTATCATCTCAGAAAGAAAATATGTAGCCTTTTGCTGTCACCTCCAAGTGTCCCCCCCAGCCCTAAGCAAGCACTAATCTGCTGTCAATAGATTTGCCTATTCTGCACATGTCATATAAGTGGAATTGTAGTATGGGGATGGGGGCTTTTGTAACTGGCTTATTTCACTTAGCATCTAACATTTTCAAGGTTCATTCATGTTGTAGCATGTAGTAGTACTTTGTTTCTTTTTATAGTTGAATTGTATGGATCTACTGTATTTTGTTTATCATCAGTTTCTGAACGTTTAGGTTGCTTCTAGTTTTTGGCTGTTACGAATAATGTTACTGTAAACATTCATGTAAAAGTTTCTGCATAGACATATGTTTTTATTTCTCTTGGGTATATGTCTAGGAATGGAATGGTTGGGTTATATGGTGACTGTATTTAAGTCACTTGAGGAACTGCCAGACTGTCTTCCAAAATGGCTGTCCCATTTTACATTCCCACCATCAATGTATGAGCATTCCAGTTTTTCCATGCTGATACTTGTTATTGTCTGACATTTTGATGCTAGCCATCCTGTTAGGTGTGAAGGTGGTATCTCATTGTGGATTTGATTTGCATTTCTCTACGGACAAGTGATGTTGAATATGTTTTCTGTGCTTTTGGGCATTTATGTAGTTTTCTTAAGAGAAATATCTATAAAGTGCTCAGTTAAATTTGAAAAGAGAATATTAACCATATAAACAGCTGGCATGTGAGTGGTAAAAAAAAAAAAAAAATGATGATCACTAGGGACCTGTATAGTTTTGTTAAAAAGTTACTCAAAACTAAAATTTTATGTTTATTCATTAGATTTCTGAGTCAGAGATAGTATATTTTTCATTAATTACCTATATTTAAGGTGAAACAATGTGGTCTAGATGAACTATAGAACCCCACTAGGGTTGATGCTTATCTTCCCAGAGGGAAGTCTTTGGTATTCTTTGGCCTTGGCTATGATCTGATAAGCATTTTTAACAGCGTCCTGGATTGGAGATTTGGGATGATCTAAATCAGTAAAAACCAGCTCAGAAGTTGAGAGAAGTAAGGGTTCAGTCTGTTCAACATCTGACTCTTGATTTCGGCTCAGGGTGGGTAATGATTTCAGGGTTGGGGAATGGAGCCCACATCAGGCTCCATACTCCATGTGAGGTCTGGTAGAGATTCTCTCTCTTTTCCTTTGCCCCTCCTACTTGTCCTCTCTCTCTCTCCAAAATAAATAAATCTTAAAAAAAAAAAAAAGTTGCGAGAAGTAGGATCCAAATGGTTTTAATATGTTAGAATCAGACAGATTACAGTCCTCCTTCAGTTTCGGGATGGAAAAAGGACCCCCCTTGGTAGATTCATGTACAGAATATCAAGGCCTTTTAGTGGAGTCCCAGCTTGCTGTGTGTTAGCACTGTCATTGCTGCTAATAAGTTAATGGTGGCATTGATAGAAATCCATTTTAGTAGTCATGCAAGGTAGCACCTCTGGGCAATCTAAAAGAAGAAACATTTTTTTGGTTCTGGTTTCTCTGATTGTTGGCTTTCTTGGGCAGGTGGCTAAGTCTCAATTTTCTCATCTCTAAGGTGATAGTAATTATCTAGCTTTATCTATTTCCTAGAGTTGTGAAGATCACATAATAAAAATGAGTATGGAAATACTGAGAAAATGTAGGGCATTTTGTGCTGGTATTGTGGGTGTGATATGGTATTAATTCTGGATACCATGTTTTAAGTTGACCACTGATAAATTGGAGCATTTCCAAGGCAGCAGAACAAGGGTGGTGAACCGGAAATTTGGAGATAACAGACTAAATGAAGTGACTTGGGATGTTTTAGCTTGGAGATGGGGTGGGCTTCCGATGTTTGAAGGACATGAGAGACATTACTGCTCTAGAATAGAAGATAAACATTTCAAGGAAGTAGTTTTCAGCTCCGCGAGAGCTCGGCTAGTTCAGGTACCCTTATGAAATGCAGTAGAGAACTGATGGAAAGGATTTCTATTTGGGGCATGAAGTTGGCCTAGATATCATACAACAGGCAACATTTATGGAGTATTTTATGTGTTCTGGTTAGTGTTCTGAAGGTTTTATAATGTATTAGCTCTTTTGAAAAAAAAAAAAGATTGATTTATGTATTTGAGAGAGCAAGCATTCAAGTAGGGGGAGGAGCAGAGGGAGAGAATCTCAAGATTCCCTGCTGAGGGCAGAGCCCAGTGTGGGGCTCTATCCTCTGACCCAGGAGATCATGATCTGAGCCAAAACCAAGAGCTGGACGCTTTAAGTGACTGAGCCACCCACGCAACCCTATATGCATTAGTTCTTAATCCTCAGAACAACCTTATGAGGGTGGAAATCATTATCTTCATTTGACAGTTGAAAAAACTGAGGCCCAGAAAGGTTAAGTGACTTGCCTAAGGTTATAGGGATAGTAAGTTGCAAAGTTAAAGAGACTAAGTCAGTGTGGATCCAGGAGTCCATCTTTTAACTACTTTGTTACCGGCCAACTCTAGAAGTCTATGAAAGTAAAGAGCCTTTTATTCTATTTATTTTTCCTAACTTCTGGTATGTATGTGTAATGTTAAGGATGGGGAAACAAATTGGAAAACCTTTTACTTAAAGTGATAGGAAGTTATTGTTTTTAGTGCCAAATACAAATGTATAAAATATTTCTTCACATCACTGGAAAATTTCTTGAAGAAATATTTCAAAATGTGGAAAACTGTATTAATTTCCTCAAAGTTTACTTTGGAATGAATAAATGATATTTGAAGTGCAAAGCAGCTTGTTCTCAATGAAGCTTAATACATTTACCCTTCGCTTTAAAGATGATTTCAAGCTTTTTGGATCAGCAAGCCATTCTGTTTGTGGATACTGCTGATCGCCTGGCCTCGTTAGCTAGAGATGCCCTAGTCCATGCACGCCTGCCTAGCTTTGCCATTCCGTATGCAATTGATGTACTGACTACTGGGTCTTACCCACGACTGCCCACCTGCATTAGGGTAAGTGCATTGCTCACCATTCCTGTTCTTAAAAGTTGAAGGTTTTTGAATCAGGAAAAAGAAGTTAAAGGTTTTGGTGATGAAGTCTCCTCTGTTATTAAGGAGCCCAACAAAACAGCTATTACCTATTTTTAAAACAATTATTTCATGTAATTCACTTTTTTCTGTATAACTAAAATTGTGGTTTTTTGAAATAAATTGAGGCCAGAATATGAATAACTATCAAAATAGATGACTAGTCTGTGTGTGTGTGAGGTTAAGCATGTGCACATTAACTTAGATCTATTTCAGATGTGAAAACACTACATGCTAGTTGCTTTTTGGAAGGTTTTTTTTTTTTAGATCTATTTCAGATGTGAAAACACTACATGCTAGTTGCTTTTTGGAAGGTTTTTTTTTTTTAGATCTATTTCAGATGTGAAAACACTACATGCTAGTTGCTTTTTGGAAGGTTTTTTTTTTTTTAAGTACTATTGTGGTAGTTGTTTACTGACTTGGTGCTATTGTATTTTATACTTTTAAGAAGTGGTGGAAGTCATCTAGTGACATGAACTTGGTCTTGTAAATAGAGCATGAAGAAGATCGTGTTGTATTACCATCTTAGCTGGGTGACTGGTGGAATCATTGGCATTCTAAAGCGTGATAGTAATGGTCATGTCAGTATTACTGGATGTAAATTGCAGAAATGAGTTTTGAGATTCTCTTGGACAAAGTACAAAAATACTATGTTAAGACAGGCACAGGTAAAAATTGTGTCTCTTTGTACATTATTTTCAAATCACTTAATGTTTTTCGTAGGATAAAATTATTCCTCCAGACCCAATTACCAAAATTGAGAAACAAGCTACACTTCACCAGCTCAATCAGATTCTTAGACATCGGCTTGTGACCACAGATCTTCCTCCTCAGTTAGCAAATCTTACAGTTGGTATGTACCTGAATTTTTGTTTTTTGTTTTTTTGTTTTTTTTTTAAGAATTAACTTATTAGAATTTTTTTAAACAGCTTTTGGGATTTCATTCAAAGAAATACTATTTTGAATTTTTGGCCTGCAATTCAGGTAGTGTTCAGATATGTGACTTGTCAACCCGATCATTTCTCTTTAGTACCTGGGGATAAAATACTGGTATGTGAAGCAGGGAGATCATGTGGGACTGTGGGACCAGAGAAGAGAAGCCCCAGAGTTACTCCTCAAGAGAAAATTGTTAGTTGGTGTTAGAAGTGTTAACTGTCTTTGGCTATTGCTTATGCAGGAACTACCTAATTTTTTGGACACTTATGAAAGAACTTGCAAGCTAATTAAAATTTCTTTAAAGTTAGACTGAACGTTCTAGGTTAGCAGGAAGCTGCTTATTTTCTAGCAAGTAGTCATCTTTTTCTTCTTCTAAAAGCAAATGGCCGGGTGAAGTTTCGAGTTGAGGGAGAATTTGAAGCCACTTTGACCGTGATGGGAGATGATCCAGATGTTCCATGGCGTCTTCTCAAGCTAGAAATTCTAGTTGAGGATAAGGAAACAGGAGGTAAATCATAAACACTGACTTTAATCATAAATATTAATTCAGATGTTTGGTGTTTTTATATTACTGAAACATTCTTACAGAATGATAAGTTTAGCAGTTTATCCTGTCATTTGAAGCAGGTATTAGGATAATCATACCTACCTACTGATCCGTAGAGGCTTTAGTGTTTCTCAAGTATAATGTTCTCTGGTTTCGATAGATAACTTCAGTTCTTTTTTTCTTTCTTTCTTTTTTTAATTTAGTGTTAGTTTACTCTTCCTTAGTTGGTACTATAATATGATCTGTACACTTTTCTGATTAACCACCTTCTTTTCTCCTGCCAATGGAAGATGGGCGAGCCTTGGTTCATAGTATGCAAATCAACTTTATCCATCAGCTGGTGCAGTCTAGACTCTTTGCTGATGAAAAACCTCTTCAGGACATGTATAACTGCCTACGTATCCTTTTGAAATTTGAGACATATATTTGTAAGGAATTCGTGTGTCTCTCTCTTCCACATATTTCCATTTGCCCCCCCATCCTGAACTGTAGCAGATTAAACTCCCCCCCCCTCCTTTTTGGGGGTAGAAACAGGGCTGGGGAACAGGTCAGTGTGAAGAATAATTATACATCTGTAATAAACTAGATTTTAAATTTTACTGTTCACTTTGCAGGTAAAAACAAAAATGAATTAGAAATAGTACTGCCTGGAGGAGAAAAATAGTGCTATTTGGTCTACTCATATTTTCTAAACTGTGATGAATTAGTGGGCAATCTGGACCTTACAGTTCGTTTATATTGGTTCAAAATTAAATATAGAAGTTCTTGCTAAAATTGTGCCACAAATTATAACACTTTTTAGTATATGTCATTGGAGAAATGTAATTCCAGAAATTTCTTTCATAGCCAGCTTTTGGGGAAATAGAGCTTTCATTAAGTAAAGTTTGCTTGTGCTTCATTGGCTGTTATAGTGATTTATTAAGTTTGCTTAACGAGACCCATCAGATTCTTTCTGCTTATCGCTTCAGTTAGAAGTGCTACATTCCCAAACTCTAATGTTAATCCGAGAGCGGTGGGGAGACCTTGTGCAGGTGGAAAGGTACCATGCTGGAAAGTGCCTCTCCCTCTCAGTTTGGAAGTAAGTGAAGTTGATTTTGGTGAGTTCATCCTATGACTGTTAAAACTCTCTTTCTTTTTTTCTGTCGTGCATCTGATTTACTTTATACCAACAGCTGTGTACCTTCCAGCAAAATGATTTTATATAGTAAGGTCCCTGGTATCATATAAACCACATAGGACATCTATAAATGATACCTTTCTTAGAATGTGGCATGTTTTATACACGTAGACCTCTATTTGTACTAAGACTTGTTGGTCTTAAAAAGTTAGATTACTCTGGGCTCATACCAGATTGCTTGAAAGACCATTATAATTGGTGGGTATGTTTTTAAAACATGCTTGCTTATCAACAGTTTTGCATTTTGAATTGTGCCTTTTAAAATCTTTTTTGGGGAGGGTTTTGGGGAAAATCAGTATCAGGCTGTTTGCAGTCCTCAATTCCCTGGAACTTTGCTTGATTCCCATTTTCTATAAAGGAATCAGATTAATAGACACCTCTTAGAACATACGTTGTTTTGTTTTGGGATTTGTGTGTGTGTGTGTGCATGTGTTTTGTTTTTAAATTGTGTTTTTTAAAATTTTTTTATTTTTATTTTTATTATTTATTTATTTTTAATTAAAAAAATTTTTTTATAAACATATAATGTATTTTTATCCCCAGGGGTACAGATCTGTGAATCGCCAGGTTCTAAATTGTGTGTGTGGTTTTTTTTTTAAAGAACATAAGTATTGTGTTGGATTAAAGAATAGCTGTCTTCTCAATATTAATTTATTCCCTCCACAAACATTGAGAGCCTCTCATGTTCTAGGCTCTGGCTGAGGTGCACAATAGATAGTTTCTGTTTTATTCCAAAAGTTAACAGGCTGTGTTGGAAAAAAATTTTATTCATGTTTTTTTTCCTTGGGATGCCTGGGTGGCACTGTCAATTGAGTATCCAACTCTTGGTTTTGGCCCAGGTCGTAATTTCAGTGTCATGAGGTCAAGCCCCATGTTGAGCTCAGCATTCAGTGCGGAGTCTGCTTGGGATTCATTCTCCCTCTCCTTCTGTTCTCCTGCCTGTGTGTGCTCTCTGTCTCTCTGTCTCTGTCTCTCTCTCTCAAATAAATAAATCTTTAAAAACAAGAAACTGTTTCTTTTTTTTTCTCTTTAGTCAACAGGTTCTTGGGAAAAAAACAGGGACGGCATCTGTTCACAAAGTTACAATTAAAATCGATGAAAATGATGTGTCTAAGCCTTTACAGATTTTTCATGATCCTCCTTTGCCAGCTTCTGATTCCAAATTAGTAGAAAGGGCCATGAAGGTAAAAGATCGCAATATATTTTAATATTATTTTGATTAAATGAGTATATGTAACTTAATATTTATACTTAAACTTCTAACACAAATTCTTTAAAATACCCAGTTTGTTTCTAAAACCCTTTATGAAATTTGTTTTAAACAAATGTTATGCTTTTGCATTTTTTAATAACTAATGTCATATGTGTAATTTTTAAAATGTTCTTTCAAATTTTTTAACTTAGGTCAGATCACCATTTTATTCTGAAGTGCTGCCATTGATAACATTGAATGTTAACATTGAATTGCTGCCATTGATAACATTGAATGTTAACATTGAATGTTAACATTGGGAATGTTAACACTGAATGATAACATTGAAGTGCTGTCCACTGATAACCAACACATAATACTATCTTGATACATACTTTCTAAAATGTTAACTGTGGTCTTTAAGCTACCAGTACATATACTATGTATTTCTTTTTAACTTTGAGCTTGCTTTCTTTTACTGGTTAAAAAATCAGTATGATTCAGGGCTCCTGGGTGGCTCAGTTGTTAGGCGTCTGCCTTCAGCTGGGGTCGTGATCCCAGGGCCCTGGGATCAAGCCCCGCACTGGGCTCCCTGCTCACTGGGAAGCCTGCTTCTCCCTCTCCCACTCCCCTGCTTATATTCCCTCTCCTGTCTCTCTCTCTCTCTGTGTCAAATAAATAAATAAAATCTTTAAAAACAAAATCAGTGTGATTCTAAAAGGAACTATCTTAAAACACAATTATCTGCTCTCAGGCTTATAAAGTCAATATTTTTACATTGCACATATGATTCTGTTGTTCTTGTTTATGCAGATTGATCACTTATCAATAGAAAAGCTCCTGATTGACAGTGTCCATGCACGAGCTCATCAGAAGCTCCAGGAACTGAAGGCCATTCTGCGAGGCTTCAATGCCAATGAAAACTGTAGGTTCTTTTAAACTGGTGTTTCTGCCTTTCTTTTGTTTATGTTAGTATCCACTTTCATGAAGCATCTTTCTTAATCTGACTTTTTTCCCTGATTTTGTGAATGTTGGGCATTTCTGCATTTTAACTTGTGATCTACCAAGCTTGTCCTAATTTTTCTCTTAATTTCTTCTTATTTAGCTTGGCCTTATTTCTGAAATGTATGCATAATTGAACCTCCTTAAAGCTTTTTTCCTATTGAAATGGAAGTTATTTTAACATCTTACTATGAATCTTATTTCTTGTAGGTCTTCTAAGAATAAGGCAGCTTTGCAGATACTTACAATGTTATTTTTAAAATATGGCTCTTTGAGAGAAGCAGAATTTATCCCTGGTCTTTTTAAAGACTTTTTTTTTTAAGTTATTAATACATTAGCAGGATTCAGATAAGAAATATATATATATATACACACACGTAATGCAAAATCTTCTGGTGTACTTACTTAGTAAGTATGTTTAGAGCTTTGGGGGGCAGTCATTTAGAAAGCCAGTGCTTTCATTCTAGAAATAGGTTCATAGTATCATAATGAGCATATTCACTATCCCTACCCCAGTTGTTTTTGGTTGTGATTACCTTGTGCCCACAGTGAACAGCCTTTAATTTAGTGAGCTGGTGTAGAGGAAATGCCATAAATATATGTCTTTAATGGTTCTGGTGGCAAAGGTACTGCCTTTCATCATCACAGAGCCAGCTCAGTCCATTATACTTAAAAAAGTAGCTTCTTTGGTACCACTTGGCTGAGTTAGGTAAAAATACTGCCTGAAGGAAAGACAGTCAGGAAAATAAACTTGTATTTAGAATACAATAGTCATTTCCAAAAAAGCTAAAGAAAAGAGGTGTAAAAGAGGGTCTGAAACAAACTAAAGAATAAGGGGAAGGGCAGCTTAACTTAACAAAACTCCAAGTGTTGGCCTTAGATCTTGTGTGAGGGGGCATGCTCACTAACCCCATTGGGGCTTAACAGTAGAGTTATTGGGTTTTGGTAATTTTAATTGTAAGATGCTGTGGAAGTCCTCATGCCCCACCCACCCCCATTTTAATCCCTCGAGCAAGGATGTTCAATATAAACCTAAAGGTTTTGATTGGAAACTATAATCAAAACTTTCTTTGGGGTTAGAAAGCACACATCCCCCCCCCCATTTTCTTCCTTTTTTATGAGTTTTGAGATCAAATTCATATACAGTTCACTCATTCAGTGGTTTTTAATATACTCAAGAGTTGTACAGCTAACTCCACAATCCAATTTTAGAACATCTTAATAATCCTCCAAAGAAACTCTGTAGGGGCACCTGGGTGGCTCAGTTGGTTGAGCGGCTGCCTTCGGCTTGGGTCGTGATCCCAGCATCCTGGGATCGAGTCCCATATCGGGCTCCTTGCTCGGCAGGGAGCCTGCTTCTCCCTCTGCCTCTGCCTGCCACTCTGTCTGCCTGTGCTCACTCTCTCGCTCTCTCTCTCTCTCTCTCTCTCTCACAAAGAAATTCTGTATCCATTAGCAGTCACTCTCCTGTTCACCCCTCCCTTCAGCCGCTGGCAGCCACTAATTTACTTTCTGTCTCTTTAGGATTGCCTGTTCTGGACATTTCAGATAAATGAAGTCATATAATGTGTGGTCTTCTGTATATTGTTAGCATAATGTTTTTAAGGTTTGTGCATGGTTAAAGCATGCTTCAGTGCTTCATCTTTTTGTCCAATAATCCATTGTACAGATACACCACACTGTGCTTCTCCATTCGTCATTTATGGGGTTGCATCTCACGTAGGTTTTGGATGTTGTTGTGCTTGGTGTGGTCCAGAGCCAACAGTCAAGAAAGAATTCTTGAGACATCTCTGGTGCAGAATAACCTGGTAGGGGCCCTTCCCTTTGGAGTTAAATCCCCTGCTGTATTAGCCTTCCAATTCTTTAAATAAACCCTGCCTCCAGGATTTGTATGGGGTGGGTTGCTAGTGACTGTCAGATCAGGTTTAGATAAAAATATTCATTTAGAGATTTATGAATTAACCCAGCCTCAAGTGAATAATTTAACAAAGCAGATATATTCTCCATCTATTGATAGGTTTGCAGTGAGAAAAGGTTTTTCATATAGTAACTCAAAAGGACTTAACCCTATTGGTTGTTTTGGGGCAATCCTCATTTGGAGAAGCCCTGCTATTAAAAGAGTAATCCAGTTTTCTTGAGTCTCAATGCTTAAAATCCAGTATCTACAAAGATATGTTATTGAAATATTTTCATTTTTAATCAGAGATAGCCAAATCGGGAATAATTTGTTTATAAAACAAGTCCGGTTTTAACAAACTTATTTGTGACTTATTTATGACTTACATAAGCTCAGCAAGAATAGTGAGTGATCATAGAGATCTTTTACAATTGCTTTGCTGGAATTTTTTATAAGGAATCTCTAGGTTTAACTTTTAGTAGCCTCTCTAGGCCAGAAGCCAAGCCAAGTGGTTGCCAGACATGCCTGCCACACCTGTAGTTGGGCAAATTCATCTTCTTGAGATCCCCAAAATATCTGCACCTGCAGGAAGTGATATTCTTTATGCATCTGGTATGGCTGCTGGGAACTCTGTAAGGAAGGTATCAGGCTCACAGTTCCAGGGGGCTCTATGGGCTCCATGCTTCATAAAGTCAACCTTAGTTCCTTAAAGCTGTCTGGTCATATCTGAGTCTATGCGTGTCTCTCCCAAATAACGACAATCCAGTCAAAGCCTTGGTAAAATAACCAATGTTTCCACTGGTGTCCTGTTATAAGGAGAAGAGATTCTTATTGAACTTACGCAGATAACTGTAATTGCCAAGGAAGAGAGAATACTTTCGGAGACCTTTTGAGTTCCAGAGGGTTCAGGTAGAGAGAAAAGTTAAAGGCTTCTGTTTATTCAGAGGAATATTTTATCTTATTTTTCATATCATAAACATCACAAGAGAAAGTTTACTTAGTCTAGAAGTACAACTACTAGAGAACAAGCAAAGTTTTAAAGAAGAATCGTAAACTATAATCATCCTCAGTTTAGTTAGTTCTGGAAATTCTTAACCATGTCAGTTTTTATGATCTTAAAGATTTAAAAAAACCTGTATTTGTCAAAAGCCCTTTTTATGAATCTCCTTGAAGATGAAACACATTTTGCAAGAGAATAAGAACAATAACTATAAATTTAAAAAGACTCAAAATGGACATAGTTAAGGTTTGATGAGAGGTTACAACATAGCTGGCAAGGAAATCTGGTTATTTCTGTGACACATACTAGTTCAGTAATCAGAATATTAAGTAATGACCTTATACCAGAACATACTAAAACTTTAGAACTGCATATCATCTCTAGAATGGTTATAGCATTTACCCAAGTGTAACCTAAGGCCTATTATTTAACAGTGCTTCCAGAATAACTTAACATGCCAAATAAAAAGGTCTAATGAGTCAAAGAGACTTTATTTCCTATTTAAATGTTGGGAAGTTTGTTTAAAAAAAACCTCAAAAGTGGGGTGCCTGGGTGGCTCATTCGGTTAAGCGTCTGTCTTTGCCTCAGGTCATGATCACAGGGTCCTGGGATGAGCCCAGCATCAGGGCTCCCTGCTCAGCAGGGAGTCTGCGTCTCTCTCTGCTCCTCTCCCCTGCTCGTGCTCCCTCTGTCTCTCAAATAAATAAAATATTTAAAGAAAAAGTCCCAGGCACCTGGTAGCTCAGTTGGTTAAGCATCTGCCTTTGGCTCAGGTCATGATTTTAGGGTCCTGGGATCAAATCCCACATCAGGCTCCCTGCTCCATGGGAAACCTGCTTCTCCCACTCCCCCTGCTTGTATTCCCTCTCTCACTGTCTTTCTCTCTGTCGAATAAATAAAATCTTTAAAAAAAAATACAAAAGGAAAAAAAAATCCCTTCATTTTAATCTTAGTCTACCCTGACCATCTGTAAAATTCTTTTCCAAAGATATCCCTACAACAAACCTTCTGCAACTTTTTCATTCAGAGTTACTTCCCTTAGTTGCATCAGTCTTAATTGCATTTAGCAGAATTTTAACTCTTAGAAACCTTAGTCTCCAGTGAAAGCTAAGTAGTAACAAATTGTGAACTGTTAAAACAAAACTCTTTAGATGGCAAATTCAGGAATCAGTTAAGCACAAAGCATGTTTACTGACAGACCCAAATATCCCTAGTTTCTCTGTACTAAGAAGTCAAAACACAAACTGACATCCAGTAATCAGTGCTTTAGCACTTTATCCTATTTGGAAAAGATCTAGATGTCCAGTGAATTCAGTCCCACTTACCCAAGCAAAACTTTAAAGTTTCAGGTTACCAAAGACTTTGAAAGGTATCTTAACAATTACCCATGAAAGCTGGAGACAATTAACCATTTAAGTCCTCTTTTTTGCTAACAGATTGCAACAGAGATAACAGGGGCTTATTTGACCTTCTGTAAATCTTGGTAGAATATAAGTTTTACCTTTAATGCTGCTAACTTTAACAGGTCTTAAACGAACTTAAGTTTAAATACTGAATAATTGGCTCCTCTTTTAAAAGTCAGTTTGTTCCCCATTGTCCTTTTTTACCTGGGAACTGGTAGGGAAGTTTCAAGTGGGTGGTATTAAGTCCAGGGGATGCTCTTCTTTGCTCCTTGATAGTGAGGGGGAGGAGGAGGAGGAGCCAGTGGTGCAGGAGGACCCGAGGGTGGTACAGAAGCCAGTTATGCAGGCCGCACTCAAGGTGGTACAGAAACAGGAGGAGGGGGAGGCTGAAGAGGCGAGGTGCTGCCAGAAGGCAGAAAAAAGGGTTCCCAATTCTAGAGCTCATCAGCTCCAAGAGAGGCATGAATGCCATGTTTTCCTACCAACAAAAGGAAATAGGCAGTCCATGTTAGGCTACAGAAGACAGGGAATTTCCCTGAAACAAGGGGATTCTCAGCAGCTCCTTGGGAATATTCCTTAAAGTCCCCATCCCAAGGTAGACTAACCAGAGAGAGTTGGTTCCGATTATATCTATATACCTAGGAAATGAGGGAGAAGTCCCTACATAGTGCTAGAGTAACCTGGGTCTGTTAGGAACAGTGAGAGTCAGAGTCCCCTTTGCTAGGAATGGCCCGTGTTTCCTCTAGCAAACCTGGGTTTATTCAGAGGAGGCCTATGTAGATAATTATCATCCAGTATATCAGGAGGGAGTTTACTGGTGTGGTTATGACCAAACACGTTCTGCAAGAGGTCCTTAGGTCCAGGTCCTTATTTAGAGCCCTGAAGGCCTGCATGGACTTAGGGTACTTCCATCTATTTGCTGTTTCTTACAGAAGAGATCTAACTGATAGATCCTACTGAGGTTATGCAGTACCTTTCTTAAATTTTTTAATCCGAATGGTTTCCAGTGAGTTAAAAGGCATCCCAAGGGAGAGTCCTTAGGGACTGAAGAGAGATGGTTCATTATTAAACCCTTCCCCTACCCCCGACTCCCAGGTGGGGTCCCGCACGCAGGTTATATCAGAGGTTCCTGATGTCAAAGCGACACAAGGTATCCCTTGAACGAAATCACTATGATCGCTGCCACCATAAAGGCCCTGTAGGAGGGAGGCCCGCCTTCCCCTCGTTTCCCCATTGCATTCTAGACTACAATGGGTGTCAGCGTATGGACCCAGTTTACCTTGCCATGAAAGCCCCATCATGCTTTGGCTTGCCTTGCAGAAGGAACTACTGTGAGGGCCACACCACACCTTGGCTTGCCTTGCCCTGAAGGCCATGCTGTGCCTTGGCTTGGCTTGGTGCAAAGGTCACCGCTGCACCTTGGCTTGCCTTGCCCCAAAGGCCCCTCAGCGAAGGTCACACTGCACCTAGGCTTGCCTCACCATGAAGGCCGCAAAGAACCTGCCATTTTTAACCCATGGAAAATAGAAGAAAAGTTTTACAAGAGCAAAGTACCCAATTTTATAACTTAAGTAGTTAGAGGATATTGACAAAAAACAATAAAAGTAGAAATCCATTATGATCTAAGCGACATTCCAGCACATGTAGTCTTTACAGCCAACTTCCCTAGGAAACGGTCCCCAGTTGGGTTTTAATTCAATCGGATACTAGTTCCGGCTGGGTCCCAGTGGAGGTCTCATGACCAGAAGTGGCTAGACCAGAGATGCCGGAAGGGATCACATTCGACCAATGAGGAGGAAACCTCACATGTGAGTCTTAAGATTGGTAACCGTGCTTGTCACTTAGGCGGCCCTTCTGTGCCCAAGACAGACAACTTTGTATGAAGGCAAGAATAAAGAGAGGGCGTCAAGTTTCTGGGTCTCATTACCATTCCGGCTGTTGTGCTAACTTGAAACCAAAAGGCAGGCTTTCTCCTCTTTGTAGATTAGCCACGGGCTAGAGGATTGGAGCCTAAGCATTCGACCTGAAAATGTTCCAATAAGACCGTACTTCTTGAAGATTCCCTGAAATGAGGGTAAAGGGAAAGCCAACTTCTCACCAAGTATGCACCAAAGCTCAGAGTCCAGATGAAAAGAGCCAACCCATGTTGGCTCTCCAGATGACATAGTGTTTGGCTGTTGGTCTGTTTGGTGTGATGCAGTCAACGGCTAAGAATTCTTGAGACATCTGTGGTGCAAAATGGTGGTGTTATTAAAGCAGGGAACAGGACTCATGGGCAGAAGGAGCTGCTGCCCCAGGCCTGTGAGGAGCAACTGATGATATACTTTGGGGTGGGGGGAAGTAGAGATAAGGGAAGTTTCAAAAGGATGTTCATATGCTAAAAGAAGACTGGGAAAACCTGAGGCCTTGCTATTGTCAAACCCAGGTTTTTCCCTGTAGCAAGGCTTTAACATTAAGATGATAGTGGCGGGCTTCCTGGAGGAAAGTTCTACTCTGCCTGCCTCAAGTATTTGTCAGTGGGCTGCAGGTTATAAGGACATTTAATTTTATCTACATTTCCTTCTGCCTTTATTTCCCACATCACTTCTACTTTTTTTTTTTCCTATGATGAATAACACTGCTTTGAACATTCTTGTACAGGTTTTTGTGTGGACCTGTTTTCATTTCTCTTGGCCATATATCTAGTAGTGGAAGGACTGGGTCGTATGGTAACTCTATGTTTTACCTTTTTACACATTTAATACCATCTTATAATCCCATCACCAGTAGTGTATTTTGAGGCTTCCAGTTTCTTTGCATACTTACCAGCACAGGTTACTGTCTTTTGGTTTCTAGCCATCCTGGTGGGTGTGAACTGGTGTATCACTGTGGTTTTGATTTGCTTTTGCCCAATGATTCTTGCACATCTTTTCATCTGTCTTCTATTTCATAGTTTTAGCTCTTACATTCAGATTACTTTTTGAGTTTACGTTTGCATGTGGTGTGAGGTAGGGGTCTACCTCTTCTCTTTTGTTCGGGGATATGTAGTTGTTCCAGTGACATTTGTTGGAAAAAACAGTTTTTGCATTTAATTGTCTTGGCACCCTCATAAACAAGACTTCTCAGGATTTTTGCAATCTTTTTTTTTTTTTTAAGATTTTATTTATTTATTTGACAGAGATCACAAGTAGGCAGAGAGGCAGGCAGAGAGAGCGGGGTGGGGGGGGGGGAAACAGGCTCCCTGATGAGCAGAGAGCCCGATGCGGGGCTCAATCCCAGGACCCTGAGATCACAACCTGAGCCAAAGGCAGAGGCTTAACCCACTGAGCCACCCAGGCGCCCCTGCAATCTTATTTTTTTTCTTATTTCTAACTTTTCAAAATAGTAAAATTCTAAAATTCATTTGTTGGGATTGCAGAAAATCAAGGAATCAAGGTTTGTGACCTTTTTTTTTTAATTTGTTAATATTTGCTACAACCTTTTTGTGATCTTTTGATAGGCTCTGGTTTACTTTAGTATCCGCCATAAACAAGGCTTAGTGGTAGTAGTAGTAAGTAAAAAACTCAGTGTTGTTGCCCAGGGGATATTGAAATTACTTTGAAAAATAGACTAACCAAGTATTTATGTAAGAATAGTTTTGTGTCTTGTTAATATAAGGTGCAAAGATTTTTCTTCAGTGCCTTTTTATAGAGATTTCATTGGTTGGGTGGCCAGAAGGTCTGAGTTGAGCTGCATGCTCTTGAACAAGTAGCACTCTTTGGGCCCCATTCTCTTCTGTAACTCAAGGATGTTAGTCCAGGCTCTTCCTAGATCTCTGACTGGTGGGAGTGTGCTCCAGCAGTGGTTTTCATGTTCTGCACATCCATATAGAGTCCCAGGTGTGAGAGAACAATGCTTTGGAGGCTGTACTGTGTTTCGGAGGAGAGGTGCTTGCGTGTGGGCTTGGGGTCCTCAGACCTGCTTAAATCAGAAATGAGGACTGCTACAGGAAAAGGCCTGCTGACCCACCATTTTACGACATATGCTTTAACTTGTTTTTAAATTTGTGTTCATGCATTTGTATTCTTCATGCAGTCTTACTTGATCCCTTTTGTGATGGAAAAACATGCTTTAGTCACATCCTTTACTGGGACCAAGGACTGTTCTTGGAATCTTTTAGTGCAGTCACCCTTAATCACCTGGCTTTTCTTCCCACTCTTCACTAGATAAGCCAGGGAATTGAGTAGCTTGGACAAGGGAGCATTTCAAGGGAGGGCTGGGGGATGTATAGACAGCAGGTTTGGGACAGTCTAGATGGCAGTGTGTGGTCTCGTGTTGTGGGGAGGAATGTCTCAAGGGAGAGCAGGCAGAACTTTGGAGAGGTCAAAAAAAGGCAGTGCAAGGGTGCCTGGGTGGCTCAGTTGGTTGAACGACTGCCTTCGGATCAGGTCATGATCCTGGACTTCCAGAATCGAGTCCCGCATTGGGCTCCCAGCTCCTTGGGGAGTTTGCTTCTCTCTCTGACCTTCTCCTCTCTCATGCTCTCTCTCACTCATTCTCTCTCAAATAAATAAATAAAATCTAAAAAAAAAAAAAAAAAAGGCAGTGCAAGGCATGTAAGGTCACTTGCCAGGTGGCCCCATTTGCAGCATTCCTGTCTCTTGAAAGCCAGGGGAGTCTCCCTTGTGTTGTGGTGTGTCAGCGCCAGAATCGGGATATCAAGGGCAGTTCAGAAGCTACGAACCATGCACAAAAATAAAACAAAACTGGTTTTGCTTTAAAGAATATGTTTCTAATCCATTAGGGATTATAACAGTACAGATATGTGTTAAAAATCAGCAACCCTGCTTCAGATCTATAAGCACTCTTTATTATATTAACAGTAAATTCAGCAAAACATAATTTGAACTAAGTTCTCACACCGCTCTAAATTACAAAATATTGTAAAAGAAATTTGTACCTTTTTGTTCTTTTGTGTTTGTTTTAGGTGACAGCTCTGCTGGCTCTGTGTGTTAAACATTTCTTTACAAATATATAGTAGACCTACTTGAAAGCAATTTATTTTCTGATTTAAATATGTCTCCTGCTAATTTTTGGCTTTATTAACTTGTTTGATAATTTCTTTGTATAGATAGCACCAATGATAACTTCACCCATTTTAATTATTGTGCAAACTCCTAATAAGAGCTTTTGGTTTGTTGCTTTGCTTCTTAAAGGACTATAGATAATGTACATTGTTGAGCACTTTGTTTTTTAAAGCACCTTCACAAACTTGTCATTTCTTCCTCCTAAGGACCCATGCCATGGACAGGAAGATGTTATTGTTCTTGTTTAACAAAGTAGCACAGAGAAGTCACCTGTTGAAAGGCTGGGCCTACATTACCACTCACCTCACTGCCTGCCTTTTCTTCTGTGCTGTAGCGTTAGAGGAACGTGGTAACTAGAAGAGCATATTCCTTTTATAACTCCTCAGTCTCAGTAGCTCTGTGCTTTCAAGGCTTTGTTCCTTTACTAGGTTTTGTTTTGCCAGCTTGTGGGACTGAGGGAAGAGTTAATTGGGCCTGGTGGAAATAACGACAAAGCTCTAGAATAAGTATATTGGCAGCTTTGGGAATTGGTGTTTAACAATTGCTTATGTTCTTATTTCATCTGTGACTTGAAAATGAGGTTACATAGATAACTGGAAAATTTTTTTTCCTATATAAGCAGTAATGCTTAATAGTTTTCACGTTCAGGTGTTT
Source organism: Martes martes (assembly GCF_963455335.1). Classification (NCBI taxonomy): domain Eukaryota; kingdom Metazoa; phylum Chordata; class Mammalia; order Carnivora; family Mustelidae; genus Martes; species Martes martes. Next base: position 34,231,427 of record NC_137897.1, on the reverse strand, counting down.
TTTTGTTTTTAAACACATGGGCCCTAATTGCCAGAAAACCTCTGTTAATGAAGAATGGCATTGAAAATATTGAGGCCATAGATGAAATTTATTCTGTTTACCAATTTTCTTCTCACTGTATCAAAAAAATCCTTTAAAACTAACTACTTAGTAATTACTGAATGAAAGTAAAACTAGAACTCAGCTCACTGATGAAGTTGTTTTCACTAGCTCTTTTAACCTTTTTTAAGAGATCTTGGTTTTTTTTTTTTTTTGCTGTAGTATCTGAGAGGGGTATGTTTATTTCAAGGCACCTTGAGGAATACATTCTTCCTTTTGAGCTACTAATTGACGTAATAGTACTATTCCAGTTTTGCAAAATCATGTTTTTCCTCTAACATTCAGGATTGTTTGATAGTTCATTTGTTTCTACTCACTGAGAAATAATTTTTTCTGGAAAATATTCAGATAGAAATATGATTTTTTCATTCTAACTGTTCAGCTTCCATAGAGACTGCACTTCCAGCTCTTGTTGTTCCCATCCTGGAGCCCTGCGGTAATTCAGAGTGTCTACACATTTTTGTAGACTTGCATTCTGGAATGTTTCAATTGATGCTATATGGACTCGGTAAGTTACTCAATGATACAGTCACTCAGTGTGAAGAAGAATGTTTTCATAAAAGCAAACTAAAATTTTTTTGCCATTAGGTATTGGAAGGGGTGGTATTAGCAGTGCAGAAAGTAGATATGGAAGGAGTAACTCTGGCTGACATCTGTTCCTTGAAGCCAATTATAAGTCTACTTTGGATTTTCTTGTATCAAAAATTAAACCTCCCAATATGAAGTACATTCATGTTGTTTCTCTTTTGTAAAAATAGTAATGTTGATGGCTGATGTTTTTTAGGTTAACAATATTACCACTAATAGTTGGGTGACATGGAACCAACTACAGGGGATTCTGTTGTCCACTCATGGCTGATGAACAAATTTATGACAGTGTAAAACATCTAAAAGTTGACCTAGGGTCCAGAATCCTGGAGAAGAGCGTTTTTTTGTTTGTTTGTTTATTTGTTTTTGTTTTTTTCTGGCCTAAACACAGTAGACATTAATGTTGGATTTCTAACATCATCTTTTACCAAGTTGGTGCTCTGAAATGATGAACCACTTGGCACTTAGTGTTTTTGTATTGCTAATGGAACAATGTTCTTGCACATATTAGCACATTTACTGCTTGAAATTAATACTAAGCTAGATTGATAAAAGTAAAAGGTTTTCTCGTTATATGTATAAAGATAAATTTGTCTATGAATTGTTCATGGAAGGCTGGTCTCATTACTTTGAATCACGTTGCATTTATGTTGGCTAAATGATAAGTGGCATACTTAGGAATTAACCTTTTTAACTGTGGCCCAAAGCACAACACGATTGTTCATTCTTTAAAAAATTTTTTATTTAACTGTTTTCTTGACTATTTACATAATACATATTAATAAATAAGGAAGATGAACATGTAAAAATGAAAGAAACAAAAAGTAGTTACCTGTTAGCAGTCATTCTTGCTTTAGGGGATATATGCTTGGCTCAGTTCAGGCTACCATAACAAAGAACCACAGAGAGGGTTGCTGAAACAATAGAAATTTGTTTTGTCAGTTTTCGGAGAGTGGGAGTCTAAGATCAGCTTGCCAGCGTGGTTGGGTTCTGGTGAGGGCTCTGTTCCTGGCTTGGAGATGTAGGCCTTCTCTCTGTCATCACATAGCAGAAGGGAGAGCAAGCAAGCTCTCCCGTGTCTCTTCTTATTAAGGCACCAATCACATCATTACCTTGGTCCTACCCTTGTGACCTCATCTAAACCTAATTATCTCCCAAAGGCCCCACCTCTGAAAACCATCATGTTAGGAGTTTAGGGCTTCAACATAAAAAATTTCCATTGTAATGCTCTTCTTACTTTCTCTATATATTTTTCTTTGGTTAAAATCATTTTATGTTTTGCTTTTTGTGCAACATGTTATTATAACATTTTTTGGTGTCCTTAAAAATTCTAAGTGACATTTAGCAAGCTGACCTTAAGCCAACAGCTCTTGCTTATGCCAGAAATCATTTGTGTTTAATAAGTAAACATTCTAATGTAGTTTTATAGGTTTTGCATTTTTTAGTTTTTGCATAGTATTACTAAACTATATAATACTAGGAATTTGAAATACATTTAAATGAAAAATAGTAATTAACTACACAAAGAGTTTTGGGTATTAAAATGTAGGCAAAGAATTAATTCATATGTTTGTTACTTGTTCTTCCTGCTAGTGTACATTTGCTATTAATTAGTTGTCTTTATCTATATCTCTGTTTAAATGTTAAAGAGGGTTAACAAATTAGATTAAAATTTATGCCTAGTGTGCTCAGTTTAGTTTTTCTCTGACTCAAAAATAACATTACTTTTGCCTAAAACAATAATTTTCATGTAAGTTTTGGGCAACCTAAATATTTTATGCCTCATGTAAACAGCGAATTAATGAAGTGCTTTTTTCTATAGACCAGGCCACACTGGATGACATGGAAAAGTCTGTGAACGATGATATGAAACAAATTATCCCTTGGATTCAACAACTGAAGTAAGCTTATTTATTTAGCTCAAGACTAAAAATGGAAAGTTATTTTGACATGGTGTATTTTCTTCTCCATCATTACTCTTGATCAGTCACTGTCCTTAATGTTTATGACATGAAACTTGAGCACCTTTTGGTACTTGGAATTGAAATTCTCTTGGAATAGGGCCAAGATGGCAGTGTTTTGCATCTAGTTCCCCTCCAGAGCAAATACAGGTATGAAGGGCATGACACTCTACTTTTCATTCTTTGCCACATTTCCTCCTGTAAAAGCACTGTACAAATCACTTACACAGTGAATTTTATTGAATCTAGTGTTCTCTGCAATAGAGTCTTACTTGTTCTTACCCCAGATAATCTTCATGGTATGAATCTACCAGCTGACACTTCCAGAATAGTTGTTTCTGCTTCTCTGATACTGTCATTCAATACTGTCTCAAAATCCTTTGAATGCTTCACACTGTTAAACTAAAGAACATTGGAAATGCAGCTGGAGATAAGTCTGTGAGGTTTCATTACCATCCTGGTACACAGAGGTACGATTATGGCAACTCTAACAAACTCTCTTTTAAAATTAATAGAACAGAATTCCATAGGATAAAAATAAGTTCCAGAGATCAAAACTGAAACTGGCAAATGGAGAAGGGGGACAGGGGGCTAGACTATTCAGAGAAATCTTTTGGTTTTGTGATCTAGCCTTACCCCTTCTCCTTTTGCCAGTTGGAGTTGTATAAATATTTGGAGACTTCACTGTAATCAAGTAATGATTTTATTAATAAGATATGATTTTTAATGCCAGCAGATAATGTTTTATGAGCCTCCTTTTGAATAGCTGCTTAGTTTAACTGTATATGAAAAATGAATCATTACTCTGGGTAACGCATTCCAAAATTTTTAGTGATTTAGCATATTTTTGTGTATTTGGCTAAACAAATAAGGTTTAAATACTTAAGTGCTTAATAACTCACATCTTACGTAACTCAAGGTTATGTGGCAGTCTTAACTACCAGAAATATAAAACCAGAAAGCTAAGTCCCCAAAGCCTTAAACTTATCAAACGTGTCTCTGTACTTAAACACATAATTTCTAAGAAAGTTCTCCTAGTTATCACTTACAGTAGTGCTTCTCAAATGACCTTTGGTTAATGCCCAGTTGCTTGCTGATCTATCATGGGACATTAATGTTTTTGAGATGACTTTATTGAAGTAAAATTTCTGTACCATAGAATTCACCCATCTTAAGTGTATGACAATGACTTGTAAATTTACTGAGTTTTGCAGCCATAATCACAATCCAGTTTTAGAACATTTGGAACATTTTCATCACCTCAAAAAGGTGTTCGTTTATAGTTAATCCCATTCCCGGCCTGAGCCCCAGGCAACTATGAATCTACTTTCTGTTCTTACAGATCTTTTTTCTTCTGGACATTCGGTATAAGTGGAATCATAAACTATGTGGTCTTTTGTGACTTGCTCCTTTCACTTAATGTTTTGAGGTTTATCTATTTTGTAGTGGGTATCAAAGCTTAATTCCTTTATATGGCTGGATAATACTCCATTATATGGCTTTGTACCACATTTTGTTTATCCATTCATAAATTGATGGACACTTGGGTTGTTTCACTTTTTTTTTTTAAGATTTATTTATTTATTTTAGAGTTTGCACACAAGCAGGGGGAGGGGCAGAGGGAGAGAGAGAATCTCAAGCATACTCCTCACTGAGCAGGAGCCTGACTTGGGGCTCGATCTCATGATCCTGAGATCATGACCTGAGCAGAAATCAAGAGTCGCCCACTTAACCAGTTGAGTCACCCAGGCGCCCCTGGGTTATTTCAGTTTTTGGCTATTATGAATAATGCTGTTCTGAATATTCATGTTTAAGTCTATGTGTGGACATAACATTTTCATTCCACTAGGAATGGAATTGCTGAGTCACACAGTAAATTTATGTTTAACTTTTTAAAGAAACTGCCAAACTAGTTTCCAGAGTAGCTGTGCCTTGTTAAAATCTCATCAGCAGTGTTTGAGGGGTTCCGTTACCCTGCATTCTTGCCAACAGTTGTCACTGTTTTTGACCATAACCATCCCAGTGAGTATAACGAGGTATTGCATTGTTTTCATTTCTATTTTTCTAATGACTGATGATGTTGAGCATCTGTTCATGTGATTACTTTTCTTATAATGTGCAATGAAAACAAATTCTACAAAAAGGAAACAAAAAAATGTGTAAAATATAAGCCCCAATTTTTTATTGTAAGAACCAACAGGCAGAATTATATCTCAGAAAACATAATCAGAATGAACAGTATAAAAATAAAATAATGTATGCACATTTTTCGTTAGAAGTATACATAAATTCACTCTTATGCTCAGATTTTTTGTTCCCTGAAATCAAAACAAAAACTTAATGGCTATTCCATATGCACTTTGAAAAGATTATCTTGTATTTATAATTTATATAAATGCATACTTACTTGTATTTAGAATTTATATTGTATTAATATTATCTTGTATTTATCTTGTCTTATCTTGAATTTTTTAATGTGACAGATGAGCTTGTTTCTTGCTTATTGTAACTAATCGAGATTGGGTTGATGATGATGCTACTCACAGGAGATAATGTATATCTTAACTGTTTCTGTTTTTCTTTAAAAACATTCATAATGGAGATCCCAGTCTCAAAAAGTCTCACATGTTAATGGGACTGGAGGTAGAGTTTTGAAAGCAGTTTTGGCAAGTTCAGAACATTCATTTTGAACTTTTATCTGAAACATAGCAAGTATTGTTGCATTTTCAGAATTTATCTTCATTTCTTCATTTGTAGCCAGTTGTAGCAGTTGATCCTGTGAAGTCGCAGATAAATTTGTTTTTCCATGAAAAAAAAAATGCTTTCAGGACTTCATACATTTCTGGGTAATAGTTGACAAACTACCCTTAAAATTTTGTATGTTATGACATGGTTTTACTGCACGTGACTAGTACAGAGTTTTACCACATGCAGATCACTGCACAGGTGCAGCAGCACCTGAACTGGGCTGTGCCTTGTTCAACAAGGCCAGCCTGCTGATCGTGAGCGTGGATGTTGTAATTGTTATGTTGCTCTGGAAAATTTCTATAAATTCTTATTCTTACTTTCTGTAGTTATTTCATTGTGAACCAGTGAGGGTTTGTGAACCCTTTTATGACATGGTTTTGAGGCATGGGACTAGCACAGTACTTTTTCCATATATTTTTTATACACACACAGTGTCTAGCCTCGAGGATAGCTAATCAAATAAAAGTGAGAGGAGTACTATAAAAAGCATCAAACTGAAATCTGGTGGCTTAACCAAGAGAGAGAGGAGGGAGAAAAGATCATTAATACTGGCACCTGCTAGATACATAACCGTCACTTTACACATACGCAGAAGAAGAATGGGGACTGTAGATCTCTAGTGATACTAGAAAAATTAAGTACATTGATTTATTTATTTTTTAAAAAGATTTTATTTATTTATTTAACAGAGAGAGAGATCACAAGTAGGCAGAGAGGCAGGCAGAGAGAGAGGGGGAAACAGGTTCCCTGCTGTGCAGAGAGCCAGATGCGGGGCTCGATCTCAGGACCCTGAGATCACGACCTGAGCCGAAGGCAGAGGCTTAACCCACTGAGCCACCCAGGCACCCCAATTAGGTACATGTATACCTATTTATTGTTTGTTCTCTTTTGTTCTATAAATACTTCTGGCATTTTATAAAAGATGTTGAGGTTGGTTATTGCTGTCTTAATAAACCATAGGAGATCCGCCATTTTCTTCAATACACTGCTGCAGTGTCCCAGGCTTAATACTAGTTTAATTCTACCTTATGACTAATCAGTTATTCACATCAGAGTTTCAACTCCTTAAACTAGAACTAACAGACCAATGCAAAACTTAGAGAAATGATTCATCATTATGGTTATGTGTCTTTTTACTAGTTCAGTTAAATTTCAGATTGTTATTTTTTAGTGGTCTTCGGTAATCAATTTACAAATCAGTTGCACACAGTTAATCAGAAGAATCTATGATTTTGTGATGTGAATTATCTCCTTTCAATTAAGGTTTTGGCTTGGACAACAGCGTTGCAAACAATCTATAAAACATCTGCCTACGATAAGCAGTGAAACATTGCAGCTGTCCAATTACTCAACCCATCCGATTGGAAACCTTTCTAAGAATAAGCTGTTCATTAAACTTACCCGGCTTCCGCAGTACTACATTGTAAGTATACAAAGGGGAGATTTGGGTGATCAGGGTCAGTATCTCACATGATTTATCACTTAATCTAATCTGCAAACATTTTTTATTGGATATTTAACTTTAGTGATTCTCAACCTAGGTGGTAGGGATGAAGGACAGAGGAAAATCATGTCTAAGAAATGCTAAAATGATCAGGCAGGGTTGGAGAATATAAAGTATATCTCTGTCCCTCACCCTCAGGTCTTCTGTGTAGTGAGGCCTAGTTTCTGCATGGGATGAAGCATCTCCCGTGTGTGGGAGGAAAGCAACTACTCTGAAGGTGTGGAGATGTTTTGGTGTCAGATAAACTTGCTTGGTTTTAATTGAATGTTAACTTGCATAATGCATCCTTTTACTTTTTTTTTTTTAAAGATTTTTATTTATTTATTTGAGAGAGAGATATACAGCAAGAGAGGGGACACAAGTAGAGGGAATGGGAGAGGGAGATGCAGGCTTCCCACTGAGCAGGGAGCCCGATGTGAGGCTTGATCCCAGGACCCTGGGATCCTGACCTGAGCCAAAGGCAGATGCTTAATGACTGAGCCACCCAGGCGCCCCCATAATGCATCCTTTTACATACAGCTGGCTGAAGTAGCTTTATATTCTCATCCTTAATTGATTGAAGGCATACAGATATTGATTTTTACTCATTGCATTTTTATTGATTGCCTATACCTTTCAGGGCACAGTAAGATCCTTTCTTACTCTTTTTCCACTCTTTCTAGGTGTTTTCTAGTTCGTTTCCTTGAGATCTTTGAATTGGTTAAAAGTTGCAAGAATTTGAAATATGAACTCACCCTAAATATATTTCCCTGAGTATAGAAATAGTTGTGTATACCACATAGATATTTTTGGCTAAGAATCTGAGATGTTTGAAGAACTTCATTCAGGATTGTTGACTGAAGGTAGTGGGAGTGAATTTTTTTAAGGTTTTGAGCTGTATTTTTAAAAGATACTATCTTTAAAAAAAAGGTACCCTGTGTAGCCTGACATGTTTTAGGTTAGCATTATTTATAGAGAGCAATAGGTTTGTCATTGATACGAACTTCACTTCTTTTCTGAATTTTAAAACCCCAGACGTTGAACCAGATTTATCTGGTTCTTGGTGAGCCAGAACTTGGTGAGTTCTTTGTCTTCATCCTTGGTGAGCTCCCTGGTCTACATATAAAATGATATTGGGAATACATGCATGATAATCAAACCTGTGAACACTCCAAGATCCTTATACTCAGCCACAGACAAAATGACTTTTCTTATTTCTGATGTTATTTAGTATCAACAGAAACCAGACATTAGTTTCAATGACTAATGATTAATTAATTATAAAGCGGTAATTTGTTTCACGTAGCTTAGACCAAAACTGAATCTGTGTTAGTCTTCATCCTTTTGATTTCTCACTTATGGTTGCTACATTCATAGAAATGGGAAAAACTGCTACTGTGGACATTAACATTAAGAAGAACGGAAGAGGGGTGCTTGGGTGGCTCAGTGGGTTAAAGCCTCTGCCTTCGGTTCAGGTCATGATCTCAGGGTCCTGGGATCGAGCTCCGCATCGGGCTCTCTGCTCAGCAGGGAGCCTGCTTCCCTTCCTCTCTCTCTCTGCCTGCCTCTCTGCCTACTTGTGATCTCTGTCAAATAAATAAAATCTTTAAAAAAAAAAAATAAAGAACAGAGGAAAGGCTTGCTGCCTTTGAATGTCTGCCATTTTACTTTTGTCAGCTTTATTAAGATACAGTTTACATAGGGGAGAAGTTTAGACTGTGTCTGAGTTGTAATAAATGCATATACTATTGTAATCCCCATCTCAGCAGAACACAGAACAGATCCATCACCCCCCAAATGCCCTCATGCCTGCTTCTCTATAATCAGACCCTCCCCCCACTCTCAGTTGGTGACCACTGACCTGTTTTCTGTCTAGATAGGTTTGCCCATCAGTCTAGTTTCTTACACTCAGCATAATGCCTTTGATTTTCGTCCGTATTCTGATGTGTATTACAGTTCATTCCAGTAATTGGAGTAGTAGTCATGGTAAGGATATACCACAGTTTGTTTAACCAGTCTGGTGATAGGGCATCTGGGTTATTTCCATTTTGGGGCAATTATGAATAAAGCTGCTGTAAGCGTTTGCATATAGGTGTTGTTTGTTTGTTTGTTTGTTTGTTTTCCTAAGTGAACCTAGGTTTTCACTTCTTTGGGGTAAGTAACCAGGAGAAGGATTGTTGGGTTAGGTTATAATATCAGTGTATGTTTAGCTTTATAAAAAATAGCCAAACTCTTTGCCAAAATGGCTGGGCCATTTTGCATTATTGATGGCAATGCAAGAGAGTTCGAGATGTTCTGCATTCTTGCCAGCACTTGGTATTATAACTTTAAAATTTCAGCCATTCTGGGGGTACCTGGCTGCCTCAGTAGGTGGAGCATGCAACTTTTAATCTCGGGGGTGTAGAGATTACTTAAAAAAGAAAATCTGTAAAAAATAAGTAAATTTTAGCCATTCTGATAGAGGTATAGTGGTATTTTATTGTAGTCTTAATTTATGCTGCCCTAATGACTGATACTGAATATCTTTTCATGTATTTTTTTTTGCTATCTCTCTATCTTCTCTGGTGAAGCATCCATTTTTCTTTTAATTATTCCATTTCCCCAGGTGCGTCAGTGTTATATTAGGTGTTAGTTTAAGAATTTCCTGAAGAGATGGGGTGGGGTGAGGGAGAGAGAAGGGAGGCAGGAAGAGAGACAGGAAAGCGTATGTTTGTCAGAGCAATAGTCCAATGGCATTTATGTCTCCCCCTAAAGTATTTAGGGGACTTTTCTTAAATTTTAGGTAGAACTTGAAAAGAGTAAGCTGGTATGGGGTGCCTGGATGGCTCAGTGGGTTAGAGCCGCTGCCTTCGGCTCAGGTCATGATCCCGGCGTCCTGGGATCGAGCGCCGCATCGGGCTCTCTGCTCAGCCTTTCTGCCTTCTCTCTCTGTCTGCCTTTCTGCCTACTTGTGATCTGTCTGTCAAATAAATAAATAAAATCTTAAAAAAAAAAAAAAAAAAGAGTAAGCTGGTATAGTGGGTAAGAGCAAGGTCTCTGGGGCCAGCTGGAATCAAAGCATGACTCCATCACTTCTGAGCTCTTGAGACCTTGGGCAAGTAACCCAAGTATTTCATGCCTCAGTTTCTTCAACGGAAAACTGAAGGCAATAATCCCTTCTTTACAGAGTTATTGGGAGGACTGAATGTGTTAACGTCTGTTGGGTGCTTGGCACAGTATGCGCTGTGTAGTACTCTCTGTATCACCATTGGCTGCTGGTGGTAGTGGTGTCATTATCCTCACAATGACCTGTCAGGGTTTATTTTTATATGCTTCCAGTTGTGAGAGTTAGTTGTCATTCTTCTCTGCTCTAACAGTGGCATTCTTAGGAGGTTTTATTTTTAAGATTTTATTTTTGAGTAATCTCTATACCCAATGTGGAGCTTGAACTCATAACCACTAGATGGAGTCACGTGCTCCACCGACTGAGCCAGCCAGGTGCCCCCTAGGATGTTTTAACGGTTAAGGGAAATAGCGCAATTTGAAATAGATACCATTCTAGAAAATCTAGCAGATCTACTGGACTTAGGCATGCAGTGTTTTAAGTTAAGGTATGAATATCTAGAACACTTAATGCTGTCATAGTCTAAATGTCCCATTTGCTATATAGTTTATGGTGGTTTTTGCTTTTATTCATTAGGCTGATCTGTTTTTTAGAGAGCAAAGTATATATTTAACAGGAATGCTTTTTTTGTTGAGACTCATGATTGATTGGTCCTTGTTTAAAGAAGAAAGACCATCTACGTTAGATGTACAAACCTGAACCCTATGTGCTATAAGGAGGAAAATATGCAGCACTCATTAATTATTTCTCTGAGTCTCATTTCTGACTGGGGCCTTCTTAGGTTGTGGAGATGTTGGAAGTTCCCAATAAACCCACACAGCTGTCGTACAAGTACTACTTCATGTCTGTGAATGCTGCAGAACGTGAGGACACCCCTGTCATGGCGCTCCTGCTGCAGCAGTTCAAGGAAAACATCCAGGAGTTGGTTTTTCTCACCAAACCTGGCAAACAGCCTAGGACCGGTCCCAAGCGCAAGGTAGGATCACATGCAGAAGTGAGCACAGGATTTGTGTGTATTAACTCTGTCATGTTCTTTAACCATTTTTAACCTGAGAAAGAACTGGTTTATAAGAGGCTGGAGGGCAATAAGGCTTAAGTAACAATTTTCTACATTTTCTTGAAAATGCCTCTCTTTTAATTAATAATTAATTATACACCATTTCTACAAGGTTGCCGAATACACAATATTTACAAAAGTTTCCAGTATTTAGGTTGAAATATTTGCTCAGTAAATATTTGTTGAATGTATAACATTTGTTTTTGTTAACCTTGAGCTATAGTAGTTTAACTGCCTTAACTAATTGCATCACCTGTACTTTTGTACCCACTTGTGTTCTTTACTTAAATTCTAGTTGTCTGATGATCCATGTCCAGTAGAACCCAAGAAAACCAAACGATCAGGAGAAATGTGTGCCTTCAATAAAGTTCTAGCTCACTTTGTTGCTATGTGTGATACAAATATGCCATTCGTAGGACTTCGGTTGGAGGTAATTTTTGAAACAGTTTTGACTGCTCTGTATAAAAGAGTAATTTATAAAATTCCTTGCTAAAGCTACATGGATTCCATTAGGAGACCCAGAATGGCTGTGATCTCGGTTATTTTGGAAGGGTTGGGATTGAAATTAAAGCATCTCATGGTATACCTGTAGAACATGACTTACATTATTTCATCTTTCTGATTCCAAATTGTGAGCATTCTGCTCTTTATGGAAATGGAAAGTAAATTCTTCCCAATTTACAACAAAGATAATTTTTGAGTATTAACATCTTACTAGCATACCTCTTAGTAGGAACATTATCTCTTAGAGGTGGTTAGTTGATAAAGGTGTGTCTTATTTTTGAGTTGGTAAAGCCATGCATATTGCTTACACACTAATAAAACCAGCTTCCTTTCTGAGAAACAGGTCAGAAAGAATATTAAACCTGATTTTCACTCTTGTCACATGGACTAAGGAATAGACTTAGAATTAATGTCTTTCAAGAATACACAGCTGTGGTATCCAGCATGATCCCCAAACGAGAGTGAAGGGCAGTAACAGAACCTGCATTTTTATATTTCCAAAAAGGACTTTGGCCAAGGATTGACATCCCTTTAAAGGGATACACCAAAACCTTAATTATTTCCCTCTGTTTTAAAGTTTTACTTTTTGTAAGACTCCTCCCCTTTGTAAGTTATTGAGAATGAAGTGGAGACTTTGCCACAATAAAACTAAAAAAAAAATTTGTAATGTTTATAAATAAAACTGAGGTTAAAAAAAAATTAAAAGAAGAGACCTGGGAATGTGTGAATTATTTTAGTGAAACTGATGATGATGGTCTTGGGAAGACTTGTTGAATACTTCCATGCATTAGAGCAGAAATCACCAAACTTTTTTTGCAACGGGCCAGACAGTAAATATTTTAGGCATTGTGGGTCATATGGTCTCTTATAGCTACTCAGATCTGATTTTGTAGTGTGAATCAGCCACAGTTGATGTTTAAACAGATGAGTGCAGCTATGTTTCAGTAACACTTTATTTACAAAAACATCATTGGGCCGAATTTGGCCCATGAGGTATTATTGTATGCTGACCCCCCCTGTTTTGTAGGGCTTCAGGGTCTGAAGCCAGAGTAAAACTATGAAGAACAGGAACAGCCCAGAGAAATTGAGGCCCAGAAACAGGCATCTCAAATAGATACTCAGGTCCTTGATCTTGATGAATGTCAGATGCTTAACCCCTAGCCACCCAGACACCCCTGCATTCATCTTTTTAACTTACTTTCTGAATCCTCCAGTTGGGAAAGCTATCTCATTGGTAAATGCATAAATTGGAAATCTTTTCTTCTTGGGTTTCACACAGGAAGTATTTTAATTGTTAAAAATAAAAATGTATTCCAGAGGAGCATCTAAGTGGCTCAGTCAGTTAAGTGTCTGCCTTCAGCTCAGGTCGTGGTCCCAGGGTCCTGGGATCAAGCCCCATGTCGGGCTCCCCACTCAGCCAGGAACCTCTTCTCCCTCTCCCATGCTTGTGTGTTCTCTCTCTCACTCTCTCTCTCCCTTTCTCAAATAAATATATAAAATCTTTTTTAAAAATGTATTCCAGAAAAGTTATACACTAAAAACTATTGTTTGTGATTAAAAGTGGGATGTGATTATGACTCAGACTTTGTCTTAAACAGATATAATGAAGAAAGACATAAGAAAACCAGTCTTATTTTACAGTTGCATCATTCAGAATCACTAGGATTGATTCTCTTAGTCTCCAAAATTCTGAAGATTGGCCCCCCAGAGGTGTTTGTTTGGTTTTTGGTTTTTTTTTTAAACTAGAGGCTCTGGGTCATCTTTGGGTTTCACAGCACTTTAATATAGTTGCCCAGGAAATCAGGTGATGGAAGACAGTGTACCTGTCTGATAGGTTCTAACTTTGGAACAGAGTGGCCCTAGAACAGGTGCCACGAAACAGACACTAATACTTAGAAAAGGTAGTTTCCTTTGTAAAGTTGCTGGTCTGATCTACCTACTTTTTCTCTTACCAGTTGTCCAATCTGGAGATTCCCCATCAAGGAGTGCAAATGGAAGGTGATGGCTTCAGTCACGCAATTCGCTTACTGAAGTAAGTCCCCGTCCTGTGTCTCCCTCGAGGTCGCACGTTACAGCCACAGTGCTAGAGCTGTTTCTCTCCCATGAAACAGCATAAAGCAGAGTTTGGCACCTGTGGATGTCACGGATTTCTGCGCAGAATTACTATGGTCTGGGGGAGGCTTCCTTTTCACCTGCCAAGTGGGGATCCAGCACCACTTGGTATCTTAGGATGTCTTTCCTCTGCATTCCTCTTCATTCATTTAATGGCTGTTTACTCAGTATGACTGTGTATCAGGCTTGAATTCTGCTAGGGCCCTTCAGGATGGTCTGGATTCATGTGGTAGGAGGATCTGAGCTAGTTCAGAAGCCAGAAGGGGTATCCCTGAGGAAGTACCAGTTGTATTTGGACTGAGGGAGAGGTGAGAATTAGCCAGAGGAAAGGGAGATTTGGGGGAGGGGCGGGGGTAGAGTGGGCAGTACTGACCAGAAGGGATAACTGCTAAGGTGGTGGCAGTTTTTCTCTTCTTTCTCAGAGAGAGCTCTGTACCCTGGAACTGAAAGGAGGTCAGAGTGGTGCAAGTTGAGAGAGATGACTCTGGAGCTGAGCTGTAAATGGGAAGGGGTCAGATCCTAGAAGGCTTTGTAAGTGTCCTTAAGGATTGTGGACTTGATCCTAATGGCGGTACGAAGCCATCAGACGATTCGAAGCAGAAACTGACATCATTGGCTAGGTGTTTTTGAGAGCTTGTCCTGAAAGCCATATCAAGAATCAGTTGGAAGGGACCAAGACTGAGTGGTGTAACCGGTTGCTGAAGTGGTTCACACCAGAGTTTTTGGTAGCTTAGACTTGGGAAAGGTCCACAAGGACTTAGGGGATGAAATATTCAAGGGTTGGTGAGGAGATTGGTGATGAAGGAAAGAGGAGAAGATGGCACAGGTGCCTGTTGGTTTTATCTTGGGCACGTGATAGGTGATTGTAGTGTTTTCTGAGATAAGGGACACCGAAGATGTGAGTTTGAAGGGGCTTTGTTAGGTTTGAGGTGCTTATACATCCTTTTGGCCAGGCAGGGCTGGATCTCAAGCTCTGGCGACAGGGCTGGCCAGGAGGAGTAAATGAGTCATCACCAAGGTGGTAGAAATTGAGCTGGGATGTTAAATAGATTGCCAGGAAAGAGTATACAGAGGGAGATGGGCAGAGGGCTTGGCTCTAAATGGATCGAGGACCAGGGGCCAAAGGATGCTGAGAAGGAAAGTCAACATGGTGCGTGTGCTATGGAAGGTGACCAGGATGGACTTGGAAAATTAACCTCCCATTTATGAGATCAACCTTTCTGGTGCAGGAAACAGTTCTATGGGGGCGGGGTAGGGTGGACATTTGTATTGTTTCTTAGATGTTGCTTAATAATATAAATCACAGAAGCAGTTTTTTATGGGATTCCTCTGACTACCAAGACATGGCAGCTCGGCCAGTGGAGCTTTCATTTTCGTTACTTGGGAATCAGTTGGTTTCCGGGGCAGGTGGGAAGAGCTAGCAGACAGCAAGTACTCCACCCGTGTGTCAAGGTGCTCACTTGAGACAGTTGAACTAGGATAGCTTCCCTTCCTGGCTGTCTGAACACCATCTCTACAAAAAGTTCTTGGGAGAGAGAGCTGGCCTTGTAATGGAAATCACTAGGCCAACGTGATACTTTTAATGGCTTCTGGTTTTTAATTACTTCTGTGTGAAGAAGTACAGTGGTTTGGGGTTTTTTGTTTTTTTATCTTTTCACTCTTCTTGGCAACTGCAGATAAATAGTGTTAACATTTATGTTCTGTTCTCTTAGTTATATTTTTCATGTTTTGCAGGAGTCTTAAAATATCTTGTTCTCAGCATTTTTATGAAGAAATTTCAGTCCCCTTCCTGAATTCAAGAGAACCCATAATATAGTCCTACCTAGGAAGGAAGCATTTCCTATTTTTTAAGCTTCATTTAATAATACTTTTTGAAAAGTCTTTATTATATCCTGGCTATTATTTTCTTTATTTAAAACTTAAATGGAAAAAAATGTAGAGAAATGGATAAATTAATTTGTCTAGTAACCTCCATTATGAGGATTATAGGGATAGGATGTAGAAATGAAGAAGGAAACAGTAAATAATAAATGTCTAAACACAATTTTACTAAATAAAAATCTGACATAGGTCTAATATATAATTGCTCTCATACATTTAATGTTTAGAAAGTCTTAAGCCTTGGGGCACCTGGGTGGCTCAGTCATTAAGCATCTGCCTTTGACTCAGGTCATGATCCCAGGGTCTTGGGATCAAGCCCCCCATCAGGTTCCCTGCTCAGTGGGAAGCCTGCTTCTCCCTCTCCTACTCTTCCCTGCTTGTGTTCCCTCTCTCACTGTCTCTCTGTCAAATAAATAAATAAAATCTTTTTTTTAAAAAATCTTAAGGCTTTATTCCTAGACATATTAATACTACATGGGAGTATGAGTTGATACATCAAAGCTTTAAAATTGAGTACATTTTTCTAATCTTTGATAAAAATATGTTCTGTTCTTGTTCAACTTATTTTTTTGAGTCTCTGTTGAGCAGGCCTCCTTGAAGTATCTGTGAAAGTATCATGGTAAACGCCTTAGACTGGTATTGTCCATGGGCCTGTTACCTTGTGTAGATTCCCAAGAGCCTTGATCCAGCAGCACAAAGGACTCAGGTGTCAAGAGCAGCATGGTCACAGTGCCTCCATTTGAGTCTTGAGCAGACTTCCCACCTTCTCCTGAACTAACACTACTGGGCCAGTGGCGCTGGTCTGCTAGCCACACCCACAAGGTTTTTTCATCTTGTCCATTGTGTTTCTTTGCCTCTTGTAGTTTATGCAAATAATGCATAGGCACAGTTCATTTTTGCACGGTTTGTGACTCAGCTTCTATCAGTTATGTGACTCAGTCCTTCTGCATTTGCATGTGCAACCTTTATAAAACCCTTTTCATTTTCCTTGTGGGCACAATTGCATTTCTTGAACTAGCGCATTTAGTGATCTCCCCGCTCATGCACTGAGGGGCCCTAATGTGGTTACTGGGGTTTGTAAAACCCCCAAAATGAAACCGACATACGGCACAAGGTGGTGGTGCTGACACCCATCTGCCCTGAAAGACCAGAGCCCAGTTCCTACATTCTTCCCATACTCAGAATTACAGGAGAAACCTCAGTCAGAAGTAGCTGTTTAGATCAAAAACCTTTTTTGGACTGGTAGAAATTTTCAGATAAAGTTAAGCCATTGTCCAGGAAATATCTTCCTCAATTCTTCATTTTTGGTGACTCTAGTAGTATTTTGCAGTATCTTGAGTTTATAATAATTTTGTTTCAAAGGGTTTCCTTTTAGGGAACTAGCCATTTTCATCCTTGGGTGGGGGAGGATCAAAGTTATAATTATAGTTTATTCTGTTACATTTGTAACCTTAAAAGCAAGTAAATAGTTTCCAGGTTCCTTGAAGCTGAGCCAATTACTTGTGTATGACAGATGAAGAAGGCAGCATAGAATGCACTCTTAGGATCTTGCTGTCCCTAGAGCATAAACTGAAAGTCTTACTCTTTTATTTAAAGACATGCTGGCTTCTATGGGTTCATTTTCTAACCAGATGGATTTCACAAAACACCTATTTATATGAAAGGAAGATAATGTACTGCATTATTATATTTTTAAAATCAAGATTTAATAATCGATCTGAATTGGCTGCTTTATAACTCCAGTGGGTTGGGGTTATGTTTTCAGAGATATGGATAAGGAGAAGTCCTCAGTATACCTACGAAATTGACAAACATATATGCAGTGTATGCAATTTCTGTAATTACCCCAGATAACGTTGGACAAAATCTTTCTGGTAGTGAGTGATAAAAAATTATGTAGTGTGAAAGATTAACATTTTTTTAAGGATTTTATTTATTTGAGAGAGAGAGCGTGCACGGGGGGGGGGGGGGGGGGGGGGGGGGGCTGGCGCACGGGGCAGAAGGGAGACCAGCTGAGCAGGGAGCCTTGACACAAGGCGTTGCAGGGCTCGACACAAGGCTCATCCCAGGACCCCAGGATCGTGACTTGAGCCAAAGGCAAATGTTTAACTGACTGAGCCATCCAGGTACCCTGGAAAGATTAACTTTTGAAATGTTTAAATATATATATATACACACATTTAAGAGGAGCTGTGGTGGAATTTGTAATTGAGAAAATTTTAGTACTATGTTAATTATCTTTTTATGCAAACTGTAGCTGTTTTCTCCCCTACAAAATTTTTTTTTTATCATCTGCAATCTCTGTCTTTCTTTTGCCCTCTTGAATTGTTTATTCTAGGCAAGTGGTTCTCAACCCCAGGGCGATTTTGCCCTCTAGGGGACCTTTAGCAATGTTGGGAGATATTTTTGGTGATCATTAACTGAGAAGGAGGGTGGGAGGTACTACTGGCATCTGGGAGGGAGAGACTAAGGCTACATAACAAAGAATTATCCAGCCTAAAATGTCAATATTGTGGAGGTTGAGAAACCCTATTCTAGGTGTTTCTGAGTAAGAGGCCTGAATCAAGATTCCATGTTTCCAGTTTTTGTTAGACTTAGATGCAGATAATCATTATACCAAGTCTGAGAATTAACTCACCTTCCCTAGGAGTTAAAGGATAATGTGTAATTTAAAAATATATTATCTCATTATCTTATCTATTACTGGGAAAAAAAGTGAAAATATGTTACCTCATAATGTTTTATGACAAGGTAGTTCATAAAGCTGCAAGAGGAAAATGGGTAGGTAGGTATTTTACACCAAAGCTAATACATTCCTCTTCTATATGTGATACATTTAAGTGAAAACATATTAAAATGAGTTAGTACATGCAAAGCTTCATCACATTGTGTTACCTCTGCAAAAGAGGCGGGGAGAGATAAGGAACCTGGCATTTTATCTTGGCATCAGTGAGACTTGGGTTTACCACAAAGGGAGCTAACCTACATGATTACCTATTGTGTCAGCTGCCATGAGCACTTTTAATGTACGCTGTGTCGTGTTTTCAAATCAGTGACACGTATGGTAATTATCTCTGTCGTGTCATTGGGAAACTGAAATTCAGAGAGGTTAAATGTGGCTGGGTCAGAATTAGAATGCAGGTCTCTGACTCCAAAGTCTGTGTTTTTCCACTGTATCATTGTGTTCTCAAAGAGTGATTTTACAAGTATTCTTTTCCCCTTAGCTTTTCCATTAGGATGTTCTAGATAGGTTTCATAGAAAGCCAGTATTCTTGATTTTCATGCTGAAGAATCGTAGTGTTTCTAATAATAGGAATAAGGATGAAGACAGACATACTTTGTTCAAACACTCAAACACTACATTAAAGTAAGAGGTCCTAGTCTATGTTGATTTGAGTAGAAGTGGGTCCACTGCTGTGAATTGCTGCAAATAGCTTCCTTCTTGCGGCAGAAAGCACCTAGTAGTAGAGCTTGAACTGAAGTTCTAATGTGATAGCCCTATTGTTGTTGTGTAGATTGTGCTCTTGCTTTTCTGTGATACAAAGTATACTTCATATGCTGTCTTTCGTCGCCAGAATTCCTCCCTGTAAGGGTGTGAATGAGGAAACCCAGAAGGCTCTGGACCGCTCTCTTCTCGACTGCACTTTCCGATTGCAAGGTAGAAATAACCGCACGTGGGTGGCGGAGTTAGTGTTTGCGAATTGTCCACTTAATGGCACTTCTACTAGGGAGCAAGGTGAGATGCTTCACTCACTTTGTCTTTGCATATTTCTGGGGTTTTCTTTTTAGTATTGATACTTGTTAATCCTCTTTTTTAATCCTATAGGGCCATCGCGGCATGTTTATCTGACATATGAAAACCTGTTGTCTGAACCTGTTGGTGGTAGGAAAGTGGTTGAAATGTTCCTTAATGACTGGAATAGCATTGCACGATTATATGAGTGTGTGTTGGAATTTGCACGTTCTCTACCAGGTACATGTGATAATCTTCCTCCCCCCCTCTCCTCCCCCCTTTTTTTAACTGAAGAAGAAAACATCATGAAAAAAACATTTCAAAAGAATATCTAATGAAAAATAAGTTTCCCTTCTACCTCAGGCTTTCCCCCAGAGACAACCACTGTTAGTTTCTTATGTATCCAGAAATCTTTACTCCGAGCTCTAACCATATTGTAATAACAGGTAGCATTTATTGAGAGTCTACATACAACGTAACAGTTTGCTTGTGTTAACTGGCTTAAACCTCACAGTCACCCTGTGAGGTGGATGAGTTATTCCTCAGTTCAAAATGAAGAAAAGAAGTCACTGAGACTACAGAACTTACCAAAGGTTGCACGGCTAGGAAAGGGCAGAGCTGGAATCGGAGCCTCCTAACTGCTGTGCTGTACTGCTTCAGTATCTGCCCCCTGCCCTAGACCCCTTCTGTAGAAATGGACATGGAAGCCTACTGTCTATGCCATCGCATTCCTTTTTTTTATTTTTAATTTTTTTTTGAACGAAATTATGTATCTAGAGATCTTTCCAGCTAGGCATAGGATACTGCCCAGATGCCCTCTTCTTCAAATATGTGTTTTAAAGTTTTGCATGCGTCATCTTAATTTCCTTTTTGCTTCCTTTCTCTTTAGACATACCTGCTCATCTAAATATTTTCTCAGAAGTCCGTGTTTATAATTACCGAAAACTTATCTTGTGTTATGGAACCACCAAGGGAAGCTCAGTAAGTCTGTGAACTAATTAGAACTAAGGTTCCTCTCATAGATCCTTTAAAAATCAGCAATTCAAAAGTTATGAAAACTGCCTTGAACTAATTGAGGACTCAAGTAAAAATTAGGGTTAAAATGGTAAATTTTAAATACTTTGATGATATATAGTAGACTAGTATACTGTAATGCTTAACTCTTTTTAAAATTGAAAGCGAAGGGGCACCTGAGTGGCTCAGTGGGTTAAAGCCTCTGCCTTCGGCTCAGGTCATGATCCCAGGGTCCTGGGATCGAGCCCCGCATCGGGCTCTCTGCTCCGTGGAGAGCCTGCTTTCTCTTCTCTCTCCGCCTGCCTCTCTGCCTACTTGTGATCTCTGTCAAATAAATAAAAAAATCTTTAAAAAAAAATTGAAAGCGAAAATTAATGCTGTCTTTGATGGGTTATATAATCTTGATGAGTTTTAGACCAGGTAATGTACTTTTGGTGTTTGTATTTTTTTCTTTACCGATTTCAAATCTGGTTAGCAACATGATTACTGTCCTGAAGATTGTGAATGGTTTTGAACAATACTGTATGTTTATGCTTTTGATCACATGATTATTAACATTTTTTGATCCCGTCTCAATCTTAAAGGCATTCCCTGTAATCTCTGTTTATTCATTTTCTTCCCACTCCATAGGTGAAGTCCTAGAAATTTAGTACAAAAAATTCAGCCAGCTGGCTTCTTTCTGGACTCTTCCACATCAAGTAATATCAGAAATTAATCAAGTGTTTTAAAATCTATAAACTAAAAGCATCTGTGTTGGAAGTGGCTTCCTTTCCCTTTATGACAGTGCTCACATAGACGGTGACTTTTCTCCAGTCCTAGATAAAAACGAAAAATAAGAAACACCAATAATAATTTCCAAATAAAGTTTAATCCAGATTTTTTCTTTAGCACCTTCTCTGTTTTATTTGGTGGAGGTGGGCTAATAAATACCTACTCCACAAATGCACCGGTCCATAGTAACAACACTTTTGGAGTTTACAGAGTCCAGTCTTCTGACTGGCTTTCCAGAAAGACCTCATGTAGATCTTTGGCATTTTGCCTTACTGTTTAAACATTGTTTTTTCTTCTGCTTGAATCTGTTACTCTCTCAGTTTCTGAAACATGTAATCTCTTTGATTTAGATTAGCATCCAGTGGAATTCCATACATCAGAAATTTCACATTTCTTTGGGCACTGTTGGTCCAAACTCAGGTTGCAGTAACTGTCACAATACCATTCTCCATCAGCTTCAGGAAATGTTCAACAAAACACCAAATGTGGTTCAGTTATTACAGGTAATTAAGTTTATTTTCTTTGTAAAACTGTGACTCCGACGGTGTTAGAGTCTCATGTAAAACCAAAAATCATGTGGGCTTAACTTGTCTTCAGTGACAAGGGTGCGTGTTTTTGTCTTTTATATCTTGCACTCTTCTTGGAGAATTTTCTTTGATTCAAAGTGGATGCGGTGATATAATTTGCATTCTCTTCAAGGAAAAGGTGTATGGAATGTTCCAGGAAGACCCTTGGCTCATTTATGACTGTTAGACATGGAAGATTCTGAGGCTTTAGCATTTGTATGGAAACCGTCTGCCCTCACTCTGTGTGTTCCTTTTAGGTACTCTTTGATACTCAGGCTCCATTAAATGCCATCAACAAACTCCCCACTGTGCCAATGTTGGGCTTGACCCAGAGAACCAACACTGCTTACCAGTGCTTCTCCATCCTGCCACAGTCGTCCACCCACATCAGACTGGCCTTTAGGAACATGTACTGCATCGACATTTACTGCCGCAGCCGAGGCGTAGTGGCGATACGGGATGGTGCCTATAGTCTGTTTGATAATAGCAAGTTAGTGGAAGGTTTTTATCCTGCACCCGGACTAAAGGTAACTGACTTTAGTATTACAGCATAAGTAAATGTAAATATCTCTAGAACAACTCTTTTAAAAGGGGGAAATAACAGGGGAGAGCAACAGATTCCTGTTTAATAAGCAGCTGTGTTAGTTCATCACCTCTTCAGCGTCCTTCCAAAGGAATAGGAAGTTCTTACAAAGCGCTGTGCCTATGTTGTATGAGATGATAAAATTTCCTTTTCTTGTAATGCATAAGGTGGATGATACCAAAGAGAGTCCTTTTTGCTAGTTGGAATTTTAAGGAGCTTCAACAATGTCTTTCTTATCGATTATTGAGAAAGTTTGATTCATCAGTTCAACCATGAAGTTTTTTTTAAAATATAGGGTCCTGGGCCACAATCCCTGCAGATTCTTGTATAATAGCTCAATTGTATATGCTTATAGTTTAGAGTCAAATAGTTCCAAAGGCTTGTTTTGAAAATTAGTGGCTTGCAATGCAGTCTTGCCATTTTCCTGCTCTGTTTTCAACTCTTAGATGGTGATTCTCTTGGTATTTACATCCTTATCTCTAAGTAACATGCTTACAGTGCTGTTTGTGGACTTCTTAGTTGAGGGCGTTATCTGATCCTCACAATGCAAGATGAGGGTTTAATTCTTTTTTAATTCTTATATGCCTCTTCCTCCTCCCAGGCTACTTGCAGTATACCTTCTTTTTTTCCTCCTACCCTTGCAGTATGGTTAGGCAGCAATTTTGATCAGATGATTTTTCAGTATTTTCATTATTATAAATATGTAAACAGTATCCACCAAGCTGACTATAATTACTTTTTCTTTCTTCAACATTTTATTTTCCTGGGAGTTAATAATTTACTTTTTTTGCTTAAGTTTCTGTATACTTATCACTAACTCAACCTTAAAGCCTCTCCCATGTATGTGACTCTCCTCTCAGTGCATTCACGTATCAGAAACCTCGCTGGTTTCATCTCGAAGAAGTCTCTTCTACAACAACCCTCTGACCTCCAATCTGAAATGGTGTGCCCCAGACCCTTTGCACAGTGTTGATTTAGGAATCTACAGAAGGGTGGGGAAGAGGGAGAGTCCTTGGCTTCTCTCTTGCGTGGCATGCCCTATGGTGTGGACTGCCAGTCTTTTTCTCAGTTTATTCCATTGTTTTGGTAGAATACGGTCTACATAGTTTCCTGGGAAAAGGCACATGGGAGGTTTTTTTGAGACTTCTGTGTGCCTAAAAACATCTTTAGTTTACCCTCATCTAATTGAGAGAATGGCCGTGTATAGAATTTGAGGTTACAGGCATTTTCTGTTAAGAATTTTGAAGACATTGCTCCATTGTCTTCTAACTTCCGTTGTGACTATTGGGGTGTTTAATCTTGTTCCAGTTCTCGAACCTTATGTAACTAAGTAGGCTCTTTCACTCTGGAAACTTACATCCTTTTGCTGTGGGAATTTCCTTGTATTATTTCTCAATTCTTTTTTGTTTTCTCTGTTAGCTCTTTTTGGTACCACTACTATTCTGCTGTTTGGTATCCTGGACTTATCCTCTGATTTTCTTATTTATTTCTTCACTTATTTATTTTGTTTTTCTCTCTCTCTGTTTCTGGGAGATTTCTTCATTTTTTCCTTTGAGTCTTTCTGGTTTTGGTAATTTGTTTTGCCATCTTTTAAAAAATTTGCAGGAGCTCTCTTTTGTTTCTAAGTGTTCCTTTTATGCCATCTTTTTTGTATATGGCTATCTTTTATTTTCTTACCCCTTTTTTTCCTATGTAATCTCCATTTCATGCACCTTGCTTTTTTGTTTTGTTTTGTTTTGATCTCTTTCATATTAGTGATTCTTAACTCACAGCTTTTACTAGAAGGTGAGTCTTACTGACTGTAGTCTTCATTGTAGGCTCATCTGCCTGGGCCATTTCTTTGAGTAACTCCCAGTGTCAGTAGATTTAGGTCTTTTTGAGTACCAAAAGAGGAGTATTCAAGTCTCTGCATAGATGGTGTGCATCTGGCCCCCAACTTTTGGCAAATCAAGTAAGAGAAGGAAACTACTATTTTCAACATTCAGTATGTAAACTTTAATCATCTTTTTTTTTTTTTTTTAAGTAATCTCTACACCCAACGTGGGGCTCGAGCTCACAACCCCGAGATCAAGAGTCGCATGCTCTTCTGACTGAACCAGCCAGGTGCCCCATAATCTTCATTTTTAATACAGCATTCCTCTCGATCGATGCTAGAGTCCCCATAGCCAGAGAACCCTCCACCAGAGTGGTAGAAGTCAAATTCACTCAGTGAGAGTGACAGAAGCTCTGGGAGGCTTTCAGTGTCTCTTAAAGAGACTTTTGACCAGTCCTATTTTTAGTCCCACTTTCATCCCCACTTCCAGGGGTGTCTAGTGCTGCCAGTTCCTACGTGTCTTGAGGATCTGGACAGAAATAGCTTTGCTTCTTGGCTTTCCCCAGTGTTAGCTTTAGGATACAACTTCCTTACATTGGATAGTTCACTTACCACTCAGCCATCTGCTCCGCAGCCTCCAGGATTCATTGCTATTTTTTTCTTCTCCCATTCTCTCTGTATTTGTAACTTACTGCTTTAAAAAAATTTTTTTAGGACTTTCAGTGGGGTATTGGGAAAAGATAAAATGTGTGTTGTAAATCCATCATCTTTTATTAGAAATCAAGTGATGTACTTTTAAAAGCTTCCTAGTGATCCTGGTAAGCTTTTGATCTATATTTTTGAAGATGGAGAAGGTGAAGAGTATTAAAAGGAAGAGAATGCTTGAGACACAAATTCTGGTAGCCTTGCTTAATTTTTGAAGACCTATCCCATAAGACGAGATTGTCCCACTCTTGGTGGTTCAAAATTTCAGTCATGTTAAGATAAAAAGAGGAAAGATGGCTTAGTTTCTGCATTCAGTTTTCCTCTGTCATGTTTTCTGGCTTACAAAGTGAGGACTCTCACCAAAAAGGAAATTTCCCAAGTCATTGAAATTACTTAGATGGCCATCATACAACTTTTCTTTTGTTTCCTGCATTTCTGGTTCAGAAGTTAATAAGGAAATACTTATTATTTATGAGGAGGTACCAGGGTATACTTCTCTCTTCGACTTTGTGCTTGCACAATACTTCTTAATTGACAGGATTTTTAACTTAGATGTTGTTTCTGTTGTTGCAGTTAACCAGTTTCCTCAGTTTCCCCCATTCAAAATTATCAGTATATCTTCCAGGTTGTCCTCATAGTAGTGGCTGTGTACCAAACTTCTGTTTTAGAGATGGGCATAGTATATTTGTTTCTCTTAAAATAGTCTAAATGATTAAAAATATGTTACTAAAGCTAAGTAAGATAATCTGAATTCTACCTGTTTATATCCGTAGACATTCCTGAATATGTTTGTTGACAGCAATCAGGATGCTCGAAGAAGGTCTGTAAATGAGGACGATAATCCCCCTTCTCCCATAGGAGGAGATATGATGGATTCTTTAATCTCACAGCTCCAGCCACCACCTCAGCAACAGGTGATGTTTAGCTGAAATTCTAAATGGTATCATATTCGTCTAACTTAATGGGTTCCTCAGGTGTCTGAGCGTCTTTGTTAAAAGGCAAGAAGATCCTTGGTGGGCCCAAGGTGTCCAGGAAGTCCATATGAAAAAATAGTGACAGAGGGAGAGAAGGAGGCTTCTAGTGATGGCAAGTGAACAGTACCAGAAATAGCATTAACCTCAGTCTTGTGCACTTAAAATGATGTGAGGTGATCAGCCATGTGATCACAAAAGAGGATGATATCCAAATGGCCAGTAAGCACAGAAAGGGTGTTCAACATCATTTGGCATCACAGAAATACAACTTAGAACCACAATGAGATAATACTCCATACCCACAAAAATTGCTCTAAGAAGAGAATTGATTATTCTTGGCAACATTTTGTATTAGCAGCAACTGAGACTCATTTACTACTGGAGGGTACAGGAAATGGTCTAACAACCTTGTGGGGGTGTTTAGGAATATTCCAGAGCACTAAATCTGAACATTAGGCATAACTGCGATTTTATAATTCTACTCTTGGGTATATGTACGACAGAAATGCATCAAAAAACACGAGTGTTCATAGGAACGTTATTTATGTAAAAAGTGGAAACTAACCCGAATACCAGGCAACAGAATGAGTGGATAAACTGGGTCTCTTCCTACAGTAGAATGCTTTACAGAAATCAAGAAAACTATTGCCACGTGTAACTGCATGGTGAATCTTACTGACATAATGTTGAACAAAAGAATCCAGACACTAAGGAGTACATTCGGTATTTATAGGAAATGTGAAAATAGGCAAAATCAAGCTTGAGTGACAGACATCAGAACAGTGCTTACCTTTGGGGCAGTGATAACTTTGAAGGTGTATGAGGGAGGCCTCCAGGGCACTGGTAGTATTCAGTGTCTTGATCTCTGTGGCGGTGACATTCGTAAAAATTCATCAGACCGGACATTTTCTAAGATTTGTGTCCTTTACTATATGTGATTTGTACCTCAAATAAAAAACTAGGAAGGATTACATGTCCTAGGTTTTTCACTGCTGGAGATGAAGGTAAAGGTGAGGAGAGGTCAGGTTAAACTACTATATTTCATTGGCTTCCAAAACTCCACCAGATGTAAGATGCACTACTTTTTATGAACTGCCAGAAACAACACTGCCGGGTAAACTGTACCATGCCATGAATCAGAAGATACACCCTGATTTCAGAAATACTAAAGGGGTGGGGGAAGAATCTTGGAATCTGTGAAATGGTAGATAAACAATACAGATAAATCAGTGATATGGTAGATAAAGTAAGCAAAAAACATCTTGAGGGATATAAACAATGGTATTATAAGGTCAGGAGTGAGTTCTTGCTGTTTTTCTAAACATTTTGAAAGTCAGGGAGTTTTTAAAAATTTGTGGTATTGAAGTGTATTTTACACATTTTCGTATCCCGTGCTTCCTGTTTGGTAACTGTGTGAAGGTTAACTCATCAGCCGTATGTACGATATACTATACGCACGTGACTGACCAACATGTGCTTTTTTTCTTTTCAGCCATTTCCCAAACAGCCAGGATCATCAGGTGCTTATCCCCTTACTTCGCCCCCTGCGTCTTACCACAGCACAGTTAGTCAGTCTCCCTCTATGATGCACACACAGTCTCCAGGTAAGATATTACTTATTCTCTTGTCATGTTCAGCTTTGACATCCAGAACATACACGCGCACACACACACACACACACACAAGCACCACACACGCAGCCTAGACCTTCAGAGACCGCTCCTTATCTGTGGCTAGATACCTGCCATTCGTTCCTTATGGCAGGGTTATGAATGCTGAGTTCGTGACTCAGGAACACTTTAAAAGATCTGAATTAAGAGGAGGTATTGTCACCCAGAGCCAGGCTCACGGTACAGCTCCAAGAAGAGCTGATCACAACACGATTTGTGTTGGGCCAACAAATCGAGTCCTGCCCACCACCTACCTGTTTTTGTATTTTGGGGGGAACCCAGCCACACCCATTCCTGCAGTGTCAGGGCTGTTCTCTTGCTAGGATGACCCCTTACATGACGAGTTTGCTGAGTCCTAGTATGTATGAAAGGTGCCCTGCTCCACAGAGTGGGCCAGTGCACAGCCTGCTTGTCCCAACAAAATGGCTCTGTTGGCAGCCCCGTGAAGCACACTATAGAACTACTTGAGGATGCCTAATTGTTGGTGTCGCTTAAGCTCTTGCCCTGGGCCAGATGCTCCACGGCGCTGGGGATTCAGCAGCGAGCCAAATACAGTTCCACTCTCGAGCGTGTCGTCTGGCAAAGAAGACGGGTATCAGATTTCTTGGGTAGATAACCCCCTTACCTGCTCAGCAGAGATGGCGGAACCACAGATGAAGATTTGGAAGTTACTGTCATGTCGCTGAAGGTCACTGAAGGCTGAGCTGGGTGGGTGAGCTCAGCCCCTGCGGAGTACTGGCAGCTGCTTCCCAGGTGTAGGAGCCTGAGAAGGAGCTGCTAGGGAGCAGGGAGCAGAACAGGAGATGTGGGCAGAGAACCCAAGGGGTGTGCATTTCTAGGGTATGAGTGAGGTTTTATGTAGAAGGAAGTAGAAATAATTATTTGGAAATAATTACAATGCCAGACAGGTATATAGTGCTTGCTGTGTGCCAAGCCGTGTTCTGAGCACTTTATCCATTTAATCCCCTCAGCAAACCCACAGCTGAATCTCTAAACGACACTGAAAG
Organism: Martes martes; assembly: GCF_963455335.1. Lineage (NCBI taxonomy): Eukaryota > Metazoa > Chordata > Mammalia > Carnivora > Mustelidae > Martes > Martes martes. The sequence continues at coordinate 34,203,055 of NC_137897.1, read as the reverse complement.
GTTATCACGTTGGTGAAAATACTGCACATAAGGCACTGTGTTAGGTATTAGGTGGAGGATACGAAATTCTCTTAGGAGTAGAGAGTCGGAAACGTGAATACCGAGGATAGTGATGGTAATGTAGTGAGTGTCTCCATGTCACATTTATTCGTAGTTTGGGGAGCATGGTTCCCCCTTTCCTGATCCTCAGTAGAAACTAGTCCTGTGGCTAAATCCCATCTTTAAGCTCACTGCTCTCAGTTTTTTAATGTCTGCCATCTAGACCTCTCCCCTGAACTCGAGTCTTGTGTTTTCCAGCTGTCTAGTCAGCATGTCCTTGTAGATGTGTAGACAATGGCTGAGACTCAACTCCTAACACCTGCCTGCCCACCCCCGCACCCTGCCCCACCTCCCGGAAACGGCAGCCCCTTCCTGCCTGCCGCTTGGCCAGAGCTGTTTGAGTCATGCTGGACTCCTTTCTCTCACACCCACTTCAGTCAGTTCCAGATACTGTCCACTCTGTACTGAGATTTTATCCAGATGCTAACCCTCCTCAGCCTCCACCTTCGCCCAAGCCATTAACCATCTCTCACTTGGGTTATTACTCTTGCCTCTAACTGGTTTCCCTGCCCCTGCCCTGTGGTCTGTTTTTTACACTGTGGTTGGAGTGATCCTTCCGGAACAGAAGCTAGTTTATAACTCCTTTGTTCCAAACTTTGCAATGGTTTCCCATCTCGTTCAGGGTAAACCCTAAGTCCTTAGAATGGCCTACAAGTCCCCGTGTGATCTGGGACCCCCACCACCTCTCTTGTCCTCAACTCCTCCCACTTCCCCGTGGCTCGCACTGATCCAGCCACACTGCCCTCCTCCCTGTTATTTTTGCTACTGCCTTTGGGGCCTTTGGACTAGCTCTACTTCTTGCCTGGAATATCTTACTCCCTGGGTATCTTCACACCTTACCCTTCAATTACTCATGTGCCCCCTTCTTAGAGCAGTCTTCTGGGGTTGCTTTATAGAAGGAACAGCACGCATCTCCACCATTACATGATACTGCCCCGTTTCCTTGCCCAGGTTTTCTCCATAGCACTTACCACTGCCTGACATACATTTGATGTCTTCCTCATTCTACTAGAATAGAAACTCCATGAGGGCAGGAATTTTTGTCTTGTCAACTGCTGCATCCCCAGTGCCTACAGAAATGCTTGGCATGAAATTACCATTCATGCCCACTTGCTGAAAGAGTGAATGAGCAAACACAAAAGTACACAGGATATTTTTTTTTAATTCAGTCAATATAAGAGCTAAAATTTGGGCCCCATTGAATTGATCTCTCTCTCTTTTTCAGTAACAGAATCATTCCAGATTTCTTTGTGCTATTTAAGGACGCTTAACCACTTATTTCTTTAATCTGTAGAGAGAGTCTTAACTTGAGGTCCTTGGCCAGGACATAGTATGTGTCCTGTAAGATCATCTATAATTATTTTCCTTTATTAGGAAATCTGCATGCTGCCAGCTCCCCCAGTGGGGCTTTGAGAGCCCCTTCACCAGCGTCATTTGTTCCAACTCCTCCCCCATCCTCGCATGGAATCTCAATAGGACCAGGGGCCAGTTTTGCTAGTCCACATGGTGAGTCCATACATGGAAATCGCAATAGCTTAAGAATTTGACGTGAAAGTAGTTTTTTGTTAAATAAATTATTTTCTTATTGCAAAATTAGCACTTTGTTCGTTGGGGAAATCGTCAAAGAAAATGAATTTGTCCTGATCCCACCACGCAGAGATCTACCAGTTAGTCTGTCTGCTTTAGACTCTCTCTCCCCCTCGCTTCTGCCTTGCTCTTCCCGTCTAACCCTAACCCCCCGGCTTGCCTGCCTGCTCGCCTCTCTGTTGCTCTCCACCTGTCTGCTTGTCTCTCCTCTCAGACACCTCCCCCCACAACTGGGACTATACCATATGTATTGTTTTGAGACTTGAATTCTTTAACTTTCCAACTAAAAAATTATATTTTTAATTGGTTCAAATAAAGAATACAAGAGGTAGCCAGGGAAGTGTTTTTATGCCACCAACCACCTAGTTGCTCTTCCCAGAGACATTCAGTGTTACTCATCTCTTATGTGTCCTTGCAGAGATGTGTGCATACACAGGCAGATGCCTGTAATTGTTCTTACCACTTTTACACATGGGACAGCATACTTCAGTGCCTTACTTTTTTCATCTATTTTTTTCCTGAATGCCATGCCAAATCAGAGCATAAAGGACTTCCTCAGTTTTTACAGCTGTGTAGCATCTGTGGTTTTATTATCTAGTATTAATATTTGTGAGATCTACATCGTCCTACTAAATGGCTTCATAGTATTCCCTTTTGTTGACATACCTTGATTTAACTGCCCTCCTGTTGTATGTTTAGAATGTTTCCATTTTTTTTTTTTTTTTTTACAACGGCAAATGGTATCATCTTTGTTCACATGATTATTCCCTTAGGTAATTTCCTAGACATGGAATTGCTGTCTCAAAGGGTTTGAGAAATTCTAAAGCTTTTGAAACATACTGCAAATTGCTCACCCAAAATGCTGTACCAGTTTCCTCTAGCATCAGACAAGAATGTCTATTTTCATGCATCATTGCCAACACAGGGTATTACGACTTTCAGAAATCGTAGTCATTTTGATAGGTAAAGAATGGTATCTTCTTGTTTAATGTGCATTTCTTTGATTATTAATGAAGTTAAACCTTTTTTTTTTTTCACTAGTCTTAGGTAGTTCTTATTTTATGCCTACCTATGTGTTCTTGTGTTTTTTCTTACCAATTTATAAGACTTTTAAGTTAGGATCATTTACTCTCTGATATATGGTAAAAGTATTTTCTCCATTTATATTTTGATTACAGAGGGGCATAAGTAATACGTTAAAGGTAACTGCGGGATGAAATTTAAATAATCAAGTTATTCAGGAAGTTACTGCTTTCAAGACTTGATTCTTGGTCCATTTCTCAGTCAGTGTAGCCTTTACTAAAGAAAGAAAAGGGAAAATTTCCCTCTCCTCAGCCTTGGGTAGAATGAAAAACATAATTTGTCAGGGTTACTTGAAAAGTAAAAGATTTCTGCCCTTAAGTGAGCTTTGAGATTTTTTTGCTCAACATTTTCAAACACGTTTGCAAATAGGTTTTGAAAATAGTAGGTTGTTGCGTAGTGTGTAGATTGTTACACATTGAACATGCTGAAGCTTGTGTGAAGGTACCTTTTATCATTTCTCATTCTACATTTTTCTAATTTTGTATCATGTTAAAAAGTACATAAACTACACAAAATAGAGATTCAGGTGTGCCACGTGCAAAAGCCGCATACTTTAGTGAAATAGCGGAAGGAAAAAAAAATGATTGCCTTGTAAAGTGTCGAGCATTTCAGTGGTGTCAAGTACTTTTCAGTTATTAAAATACAGGTTTTGAAAACCATCTGTTCACTTGTTTACAGGAACCCTGGACCCTAGTTCTCCATATACTATGGTGTCACCAAGTGGACGAGCTGGGAACTGGCCAGGGTCTCCTCAAGTGTCCGGCCCCTCACCAGCAACACGCATGCCTGGAATGTCACCAGCCAACCCATCACTACATTCTCCAGTACCAGATGCTTCTCACTCCCCTCGAGCTGGAACAAGTGAGCAGCATCACCATTTTTGTGTCTGTTTTAGTCTAACCTCCACATGATGTCCTGTTTTTTTTTCCCTCCTCACATTTGAAAGTTGTGACCTGCTTGTTAACTGGAGATACTTAATAACTTAAACTTTAATCCACTTAGTAAATTGGTTAACGGTAGTTAATTTGCACAGTTAAAGCAAAATGTAAAAGAGGGAAGTGTCTCCTCCAGAAGTCTTATGAGGTGAGCCCCAGTGCTTCTGTTATATCTACTAGCTTAGCTGCAAAACTAGACCTTGGGGGACACCTCAAGTTAACTGACAAGGTTGTACAAATTAACACAGAACAGAACTGTGCACATATGTTAGTTAGCTTTGCCAGGTAACGTTTAATGACTTAGAACAGCAATCTTATATTAGCTCACCATTCCATAGGTTGGTGATTTAGGCTAAGCCAAGCTGGGTGATTTTTTCCAGGCTCTGCTTTGCTCACTTGTATATTTATCGTCAGCTCCTGTGTGGGCTGAGGCCTGCCTGGTGTAAAATGGCCCCAGGTGGCGTGGCTTCCTCAGCTCCCTGTGGTCTCATACTTGATCACAGGCTTGTTCACCTGATGGCTTTACGGGGTTCCAAGAACGTGAGTGGAATCCTAGGTTTGCAGCTGGTGCCACGTCACTTCCCCTGCATTCTTTTAAGTCACAGCAAGTCACAGGGCCAGCCCAGATTCCAGGAAGAGAAATGGGCTCCGTCTCAAAGGGCTTACTACAAAGTCACTTTGCAAGGAACCCAGCTATATGGAGAGGAATCCTGGCCATTTTGCTAACAGGAAGCTAACATAGGATTGTTATGCCACAAGGAGTAAGGAAAACAGTATGGATTGCTTGAGTAGCGAAGATTTATGATAAAAGCAAAACAGAACAGTGGGACCGTGTGTATTTGTGAATGAAGTGACATGTTTTCCTTCCCAAAAGGTTCCCAGACTTTGCCAACAAACATGCCTCCACCTCGTAAACTACCTCAGCGCTCCTGGGCAGCCTCCATACCAACCATCCTCACTCACAGTGCCTTGAACATTTTACTGCTGCCCTCTCCAACACCAGGCCTTGTGCCTGGCCTGGCAGGTAGTTATCTTTGTTCTCCACTTGAGAGATTCCTTGGATCGGTCATCATGAGACGGCACCTTCAAAGAATTATTCAACAAGAAACGGTATGGGTACCTAGTGAACTCCTCAGTGATGGTTGTCGAAGGATGGTGCTAATAAATCGCCCCATGGAACAGCATTTGAACTAAAATGATGTTCCCTCACTTCCTTTAGCTAGCTTGTTGGAACTGTGCTTTCCACATTGCTCTAGCATTAAAAATGGACCCCACTGTTTCCTTTTCCATTCTTACGTTAACATGTTCCTGCATTTTATAGTTTCCTGTGCTATGGCTGACAGGCCCAGAGACAGATCCTACAGCGGGTGTCATGGGACAAATGCTCCCAGAATCTGCCTTTGCAGAGAGTAGCGTACAAGCAGCTGTTGGCCTTCTGGAATCCTCTTGCAGGCAGGCCGACTTTGAATCGGATTCTCCATTAAAATAAAATTATTTATGATCACAAGGTTCATGAACAGCTGAATTGATATAGAAAAAGTCAGAAAAAGACTTATGTCCTGTGGTGATATCCTCAGGAAATAGTTCCGAGTTGATAGCCCTGGTTCTAGAGTCTGACTATCTGGGCTTGTACCCAGTCCATGCCACCAGCTAGTACAAGCTTTGGCAAATCCCTTTACCTTTTTGATAATGGTAGATAATAGTATTTACCTAACTCATAACAATTGTGGGAGTTCGAGGTATTTCTTATAAAGCCCTTAGCATAATGTCTTGGTATTACTCAGTACAGATTATTTATAACTCTTGATACATGTATGTGTTAATGAGGTAGAATGGCGAATGTTTAAAATATCTGCTCCGTGGATGGCACCACGCTATTCTGCAACCTTTATATTCAGATTTGAAAATAATAGAGGTCTTAACATAAATTGAATGAATTAGCATTTTAAAAAATTATTATGAGACCTGTGATCTACCCTTCCTCTGCCACTTAGAAGCCACATAAGCTTTCAGGCATTAGAACCTCATTTTGCTCATCTGCATAATTAATATGTTATGATAGAGCAGGGGTCAAAAATATTCTGGCCCCGGTTGGGAGAGGGGAGCAAGTCCTACCCACCACATGCTTGTAAATGAAGTTTTACTGGAACGTAGTCACATACATTAATTTACGTATTGTTGATGGCAGCTTTCAACTATGATGGCATCATTGAGTAGTTGTGACAGAGACCATGTAGCCTAAAATATTTATTCTCCATTACTTTACAGAAAAATTTGCCAGCCCCTGGGCCAGTATAAGGTCCCAACCCAGATCCAGCATTTTGTAATGGTGCTCTTTATTCTTGTCTTCTACTGTGCCATTTTTTAAAAACTTCTTGTGGAAAATTTTAATCATATATGCAAGTTGAGAGTAGAATAGTATAAGAGAATATAATGAACTTCTATGTTCTCATCACCTGCCTTCAACAGTGAACTCCTGTCAGTCTTGTTTCTTCTATAGCTCCTTCTCCCATATGGTTTAACAACAAGTCCCAGACCTCATTTCATCCATAAAGACAATTTCTTTATCATCAGATAGCTAGTTGGTATCCACATTTCCCAAGTTAACATGGTGTTTACGGTCTAAAGCAGTAACCAAACAAGTTTATGTCTCTCTGAAACTGGAGACTCCCCCTCCATCTCTTCTCACACAGTTTATTTGTTGAAGCAGCCGTATCTGTTGCTGTGTCAAGGTCCTCACAGTCTGTATTTTGCTGATTGCATCCCTTAGGAATTCTTTAACATGTCCTTTTGACCCTCACATTTCTATAATATTGGTCTACCCTACAAATCTAACTCCTGAATTCTAGCTCAAGTTTGTTACTTTACGATACTATTCCGTAGGTTGTGTTATGTTCTTCCTTCGAGAGACACCTAGAGTTCCTTCTTTGGGATGTTAGCAATTGATGGTTCTCGGGGCCTAGATATTTTTGATTGGGAGCAGGTATCAACTTTTAGTTTTCCCTCTGAAACAGTTCTGTTTTCATTTCCTCTTTTTCTTACATACTGACTTGATGCACCCTTCATGTTTTGCAGCTGCAGCTGATAAATTCCAACGAACCTGGAGTGATCATGTTTAAAACTGATGCCCTGAAATGCAGAGTAGCCCTTAGTCCGAAAACCAACCAAACACTTCAGCTAAAAGTGACACCTGAAAATGCAGGACAGTGGAAACCTGATGAACTTCAAGTTTTGGAGAAGTTCTTTGAAACAAGAGTATGTGTTCCTTAATGCATAGTTTTAATACAGGCATACCTTGTTTTATTGCACTTTACCTTATTTTGCTTCACAGATACTGGTTTGTTTTTGTTTTTGTTTGTTTTGTTTTTAACAAATTGAAGGTTTGTGGCAACCCTGCATGAAGCAAGTCCATCAGGGCCATTTTCCCACCAGCATTTGCTCACTTCATGTCTCCTTGTCACATTTTGGTACTTTTCGTAAAATTTCCAACTTTTTCTTTATTATGGTGACCGATGATTGTGACTCACTGACAGCTCAGGTGGTAGTTAATGTTTTTTAGCAATAAAGTATTTTTTAAGATGGGTACATTGTTTTAGACATAATACCATTGCACACCTAATAGACTACAGTATGATGTGAATAAACATGACTTATATGTACTGGGGAAGCTGAAAACTCATTTGACTCACTTTATTGCAATACTTGCTTTATTGGGGTGGGCTGGAACTGAACTCACATCTCTGAGGTATGCCTGTACCATCAACAAAAAGAAGAGTCAAAGTAGAATGTGGAGTAACTTGCTTTATTCATCCCTGTAGGTTGCAGGACCGCCATTTAAAGCCAATACATTAATAGCCTTCACCAAGCTGTTAGGAGCTCCTACACACATCCTCAGGGACTGTGTGCATATTATGAAGCTAGAGCTGGTAAGTTAGAGTGATGCGCATACTTCTATATATAACAAGGACTGTCTGAAGAGGTTGAAGTTGGTGGGAGCAGTGTTTATTGGTTTTCACCTATTTATGTACTTCTGTTTTTCTCTTACACTCTTCTTATTTTTTAAGATTTTATTTATCTTTGAATAGGTAACACAGCCCTTCTGTATCTTTTGAATTGAGATCAAGATGTGATACCGGGGAAATTTCCCATCTATCCCTGTCCAGCCGTCTAGTCTCCCTCCCCACAGGCAACGCGAGTTACCAGTGGCTTACCTCTTACAAAAGCAAATACATTTAATTCACTCTTCCTGCTCCTAGATACTGAAATGATGCTCCTGTGGCTTCTTTTAGTACTGTTATGGATTTGTTTTTTAAAATTACTTCTTTAAATTTTTGATCCATTTAAAATATACCTTGGTGTCAAATGTGAGGGGTGGATCTGGCTTTTTCAGATGCCCCCAATTCCGCTAATGTCATTTATCAAAAAATCTGTCCTCCCTGGGGAGGTGAATTTCTCTTCTTTCCTGTGAAAGTATACAATTATATAGATGGAATCCAGGTGGCAGCTGATTATATTTTTCCAGGCTTACAGGACTTGCATTCAAATGTTTACAGTATTGCTTTGGGTAATTCCAAATACCTCACTCCTTTTTCCAGTTGGTGTTTTACTGTTAATATTGGGGACAGCAGTGTTCCTTTGCTGATAGTCTCAACATTTGGCTTCTGCTCTAGCAGCATATAGGAAACATTATTTATATCAAAAAGATACCCATTTGAATTTTTGAAGGAATAAGTATTCATGTGGCAAAAACAACAACAACCAAAAAGACACCAGTGGGGGCGCCTGGGTAGCTCAGTTGGTTAAATGCTGGCTCTTGATTTTGGCTCAGGTCTTGATCTCAGGACCCTGGCATTGAGCCGGGCCTCAGGCTCTGCACTCAGCAGGGAGTCTGCTTCCAGATTCTCTCTCTCTCCCCCTCTGCCCTTCCCCCTGCTCATGAGCATTCTTTCTCCAAACTACATAAATACATCTTAAAAAAAAAAAAAGGCAAAAAACACCAGTGAACACAGTTTGAAATTATTAACACAGTTTGACAAGTACGTTTTAGAGAAGGAGCTGGGACTGAGGCTGGGACGTCTAGGTAGCATCAGTTAAGAAGGGCCTTGAAGACCAGGTCTTGGTCCTGGTGGGGTAAGGAAATGGAACAACCTGTGTCACTGCATGTTGTTAAACATTTGTGAGCTCGATTAGAACCATGCTCAAGGACATTCTTCTAGCAGTGGTAGATGGTGGAACTGGGAGAGGCAGCCACCGGAAGAGACCATTAGGGGCCACGAGAGAAATCACCAATCCTGGAGCTTGGTTGCATCTGTCAAAGTAGAGAGGTGGGAACAGATGACAGAGACACCAAGGAAGCAGAACCTACAGGCCTTGGGAATTAAAGGAGCGGGAGGGAAGGAAAGGGGAACACGTCACACAGGTTCGGAGTTGACTTTGCATGTAGGAACGTCACGTATGCATTTTCTTTGAAATAATGCAGGCTGTCATCTTTATGTTCTGTTAATAATAGATTGTATAAAATAAGATCCTGACCTTTCAGACTCCTATACTAGAGTGTAATTTTAAATGTTCATATGACTTTATCATGATTTCAAAAACAGTTTCCTGACCAGGCAACACAGCTAAAATGGAACGTCCAGTTTTGCCTGACGATCCCTCCCAGCGCACCGCCCATTGCACCCCCTGGGACGCCTGCTGTGGTGCTGAAATCCAAAATGCTGTTTTTTGTAAGTACTACCCGATTGTGTGTGAGTGTGTGTGCACGCGCACACACGTGCAGAGCCCCTGAGGAAAAAGCCATGCGAGGATAATAGAACAACTCTGCGATTACTTCAGAGTTAACTGTCGCTGTGAAGACAGGCTCAGACTGCTTAATTGTCAGCTTAGACATGATGTACTCCTGATTCTTCCAATAACAGAAACGTATTGAACTAGATAATTGTGTGGCACGGTTGCATCTTAACCCTAATATTCAACCGTTTGTCACTTTTCTTGTCATCTCTAGTTTTCTTATGTCCGAGGTATCTTAATCTGATAGAGTAAATAATACCTTTGATAAATGGAGGCAAATGTTTTATTTTCTTACTACGTTTTTATTCTTTTTGTATGTGTTGTGTGTCTTCAGCTTCAACTAACTCAGAAAACGTCGGTCCCTCCCCAAGAACCTGTTAGTATTATAGTTCCAATTATTTATGACATGGCTTCAGGTACAACCCAACAGGCAGACATTCCCAGACAGCAGAACTCTTCTGTTGCTGCTCCCATGATGGTCAGCAACATTCTGAAGAGGTTTGCAGAGATGAACCCACCACGACAAGGTACATGACCAGTAGATGATACTTTATTGCATATATGTTATAAAAGTGCTTTTGAGAGATTCCTCCTCCTTTCCTCTGCTCCCACCTTACCCACCCCCCCCCCAAATCCTAGTAATAGAGCGCTGATTGCTGTGGCCCTCTTAATGTCTGCCTGTCGCTTTCTTCCTTTCTCACTGGTTCTTCATTTTTGTCCATGTCTCTGCTGCCTGGACCTCATTTTTGTTAGTGATTTACTATTGGGACTGACCCAGTTGCTAATGCCAGAAGCTTGTATTTCTAGCACACATTGCCACAGAGCCGTAGGTTAGGACGATATACTTTTTCATGGCTGTGAATTCCTGCCCTACCATCGATACCTGCCACTCTGTACATCACCAGTTGAAATGCATGTTGGTTTCTCATATTTCATGGTTCGATCATGAATAGAATATTATCATTCAAAGTTCTGTATCTTCGAAATGTTTTGTGAAGAATAAAAGCTGATACAAATGGCATCACTGCTTTTTGGGCTTCTTAATAAGTGTCAGGCGGGTGCAAGTGAACCTTTTCACCAAGTGCACAATGAAGCTCTCAGACAACATTTTCGAGGAACCCTGGATGTTTCTGGCAGGTAAACCAGGTCCCTTCACCTGTGGTAGCCTACACGGAACACACAACTCCTAGCAGTGGTGAATGTTTGGTCACAAAAAGAGCACTTTTCTTCCATTTTGCCTGTTGCTAATTTTAAGGAAATTAAATTTCAATTAAAATTTGCTTATTTCTACTATTAAGGAAGTCCTCTAGCTTTCTGCTTAGGATGTATGATAACAGAATTACATTTTTAAATGAGGGAAAGTTGTTCTCTGAAACATTTTTTAGGTACCACAGTGTTAAAATTTTACTAGAAACAGGAATCATGGGAGAAATTGTTTTTCGCTATTTATTTCTCCATATTGTATATACGTAGGCAAGTTTTCACTCACATAGAGTTTACAAGGAATGCACTGGGCAGTAGAGAAGGGTATGCTTCCTTTGCTGTAAGACTTCTTCCACTTCTTACAATTTTCTGCTTTCATCCTTTGACTTAGCTCTTCTTTCAGCTACAAATAGGTCCTTCAGAAACAAAGTTTAAAGTTAAAAGAATTTTCAAAGTAGCAGTCCAGTAGAACTTTGATGATAAGACCATTTCTTCACAAGCAGATGATTATCATTACTATGTCTTGTGGAATTTACAATTAAAAGGAAAGAATGTTTTGATCCTCTTGGGATCAGACACATTTTTCTACCTGTCAATAATGAAAATGTGTTTTAAAAAAAAGGAAAAAGAAGGATATAACTTTTCCTTTTATTTGAGAAATTGTTGGGATGTTTTGGGAGTGTTTTTCTTTACTTTTTTTAGTCTTTTTTTTTTTTTAATGTCTACCTTAGATTGGGCAAACCTGGGGTTTCATTTTCTTTCTGTACCAGTTGGAGGGAAGCTTGCAGTAACTTGCACAGGGTCACTGCACGTCCCGCCCTTTGCCAGAAGGCCATTCTTCCATTGAGGCCTCCCGTTCTCTCACTATAGAGTTAGGCCATGCACCAGGAAAGGGACCCAGCTTTTGGTTAATATTATTTACAGCTGGTTTGGGTTTATTATATTTAAGTCTATGTAATGTTCACAAGAAGTACAAGGCAGGGTCTCTGGTTTCTTTGAGCAAAGGGGAAATTGAAAGGATGAGTCATTAGCCTCCCCCCACCTGCCCACCCTCAAAGAGTCTTGTTTTTGAATTGTCAGTGTGCCATATACTTCAGCGCCCCCTCCCCCCCATACCTGTTACTTCCTCCCCTTCCAGTGAAGTGCCTGATACAAATGTTGAACTCCAGAAGTTGATCATCTCCTTAACGTCTGAGAAAAATCCAATATGTGTCATAGAACTGCACTGCCCAATATAACTGTCACTAGCCACAGATGGCTGTTTAAATTCAAGCTAGTTAAAATTAACTAAAATTTAAAATTCAGTTCCTCAGGCACACTAGCTACATGACAGGTACTCAGGAGCCACAGTGCACATACAGAGTATTTCCATCAGCACAGAAAGTTCTGTTGGACAGTGCGATCATTTTTACCTGGCCTTTAAAGCAACATTAGAAGGACATCGTTGATGTTGTAACTGATGCATAAATCTAAACTCGATCTTTTCATTAGATTCAGAATGCATAAACAAACTCTCAGTAGCATTGAAACCCAGTTTTAAAGGCTTATCCAATGCTCCAGTGTTTCGGTGGAGAAACTCAAGGCATTTCTCCTTAAATTCAAACCTAACTTGGACTTGACCAGAATTACCTAAGAAAAAAAACAAAACCAGAACCAAGTATCATAACACCAAAGCTCAATCCCCTGTAACCTGTGCAGTTAAAGTTTAATCTTTTATTTTGACCCTTGAAGTTCTTGCTGATTTTAGATTTAATTATCCCTACCCCCACCAGTGTGTTGACAGCATCTTTCCTGTATTGCGAATAGCTAATGACCATTTTTCTCTGTTGCAGGTGAATGCACAATATTTGCAGCTGTTCGTGATTTAATGGCTAATCTTACACTGCCCCCTGGTGGGCGTCCATAGACACTATTGTTTTTAAACCAGGAAGGCTGACAAATGAGACAAAACAGCAAAAAAAAAAAAAAAAAAAAAAAAAAAAGAATTTAGCCTTCAGTTTAAAAAAGGACTTTTTTGACTTTAAGAGCTAAATATTCTAAACTGGCAAAAATTTTCAGGGTGCACTTCTTTCATCAAAAAGACCATCAATCTTTTTTGTATAGTGAACTTATATAGTGTGTTTAAATGGGGCACATTTCAAGCTAGGTAAAACATCGGTGTCCGCTTGCCAGTAATAGATTTAATATTCTGTTTTATACTATAAAGTTATGGAAATGCCAAACTTGTTTATTTAATTGTTTTCTTATGTTTTGGGTGTAATAGTCCTTTTTTTGGTTTTTGTTTTGTTTTTTAAGGCAGGTCTGTCATTTTTGAATACTGTAAAACTGTGATAAACTTTATATTGAAGCTGTATTTTAATATGCCCGCTTTGAGTCCTTACATGAAAATGTTCTGGGAGTTGTTATAAACACATCCCGAGGAAGCAATATTTAATAAAACTAGGTTTAAAAAAACAAAACAAAACAAACAGTGACACTCACTTGTGTGTATATCAGCTCTATAGACTTCTCCTGGCCTCCCTTCATCTTTCACCTGGTGGAGCCAGTAATTAATTTCTAATTATACATGTCTGAAATTTGACCAAAAACATCTTCTTTGTTTCAAGATTAATTTATTTTCCTCAGACATTCCTAACTTGATTGGTGGTGAACGTTTAGCACTGTAGTTGTCTTTTAGTGTAGGATTCGAGTAAAAAACAAGGTGAACCCGTCTTTGAGAAGAGACAGCGGGTAGTTTGTATTGATCAAGGATCTCAGATACTGCAATCATTCTCATCCATTGAAGATACGGAAACTTTTCTGTTAGGCAAATTTAGTTTACAGGATACTTCTGCATACAGCATGAATTAGGAAACCTAGAACTTGAGTGTTCCACCCTTGCATGAAATTTCTGTGACATTTCTTTATCTTGCTTAACTTCTCCACCCTTGCCTTCCCCACCACGCTTGGGGTTGTTCTAAACAATCCTAACTTAATTCATTGTCAACAAAATGGTAAAGTGTTTCGCTTGGAAGAAACCTGGTTACAGTGCCCTCACTTTGAAGAATCCAAGATTCGGTGCCCGTCCAGGGTCAAGTGGAGTTTCTGGTACTGACACATCTCAGCAAAGTTTCTTTTTGGAGCACCGTGCTGTCTCTCCCGGGAGTCAGGGACTTTTTTAAGCTTCAAAGAATGTGATTAGAAGAGAAGCAAAGGTCTTCTGGTGACCTAATGTTATTTGGGAAAGTTTTTTATGTGATAATATTGTACTGAGTTATTTGGTCACAGGAATATTGGCTCTCCAGTAAATTGTAGACGCTCTAATTCCACTTTAAGATGATTTGAGCTTCTGTTAACTATCAACTACCAAATTCTAATTTCAGGCATCTCACTGCAGCTATGTTGTATCTATTCTCAACTTCGCTTGATTCTCCATTCACTTCTGGTCAGAGTGCAGGCCTTCTTTGCCTTTCTTCATTGTCTTATTTCTACCTTTATCCCCTGCTTCTCGCCCAGCTCTACCACTGTTTAGGAACAGGTGACTGGACTTTATCCTTCCTTTAACTTACCTTTTATCCTTCGGTTTTCGGTTCTCCTTAAAATGGGAATCACATCAGTTTGGCAATCTAACATGTCTTTATCAAGGGTCAGCCCTTTTCTGTTGGGAGCTGAGTCCTTTCTTTCATGTAGAAATCTACATGTATATACAAGAAATGTATTTTTATCAGCAGGATAATATTGTCTCAAATTTTATGAAAAGAGTAAACTTTTCAGGTATTCTTTTTAAGTGTGGTTTTGAAACGTTAATTGTATTTTTTAAACACGATGCATTCAGTGGACACTTTTTTCCTGATTATAACTTGTCTCTGAATGCCTCGTGCAAATCAAAATAGGATTCAGTGAGCAGAATTTGCTTTCGATGCGTAAGAATAAACCCATGAATATGAATTTTGATATGTTTGGTACTTGGAATTGAAATATACTTTATTAAAGCTTGAAAACACTAGCATTCAAATCTTAAGTTTCAGCATAAACCATGTCTTTTGCCTCTTTTGTTACCCAGGTTCAATCAAAGGGACTGGATGCCCATAGTAATTTTTTTCTGATAGGTAGTTGGGGTCTTAACTTTGAAGGTGTTTTCAATGTAATTTAGTAATTTCGGTAATAAAATTTATACAAGTTTCAGAGAACTACCAACTCTCTCTAGTTAATTTGCATGAAGACATTTTGGACTGTTGTCTGGTTTAGCATTAGTTTGATCTCGAAAGAAGAAATTGGTCCTGATTTGCCAGCTTCTTTTTTTCATTTGCTGAAATGCCATTTCAGAATGTATAGAAGTACTTTCAGAATTAGAGAGGAAGAAAGCAAAAAATTCAACAGAACATATCAAGTTACTAATAACAGGGGCCGAACCTTATGTATGAAAGTTAAATCTGAGCTAGTGCAAGCTGAAACTAAAATACATGTGATTTGAATTTAAATACCATTAATAACTGTTGCAGTTAATACAGGAACTCATTCAGCCACAGGATACTAACCGTTTGTTAGTCATTCTGTGGACCATGATTAATTTGATAACTTCAAGAAGTATAATTTTGCTACTTTAAATTCAGAACCCAGTTTCTACATAAAAGTTTCTACATAAAAAAGTTTCTTCATAATTTTTCCCTCAAAGAACTACCTATTATGTTTTACTTAAATATTAATCCAAGTTCTTGATATAAAAATCAATATACAGAAAATTTTAAGAGAACTTACCAGGAAACTTACACAGAAAGGAAAAATGTTAATGCATATTTCATTATTTCGTGGGGAATTTCCTCTTTCATTTGGTTTGATGGGAGTGGACAGTATGTCTAAAGAAATGAATTGAAATTTACCTACAGTGGATTTAGTATTGAGGTTATTAAGAAAAAAGCAGAGGCCAACCAGCATTGTGCTGCACAACCCCAGGAGACCAGATCTCACAATTTTCTATATATTGTCTCCACTTCCAAGTGGCCAATGATGTGTTCAAATACCTTGCCCAGAAATATGACTGATTGATGGAAGGGCACGTTTAGATCCATGTAAAATAATAGCTAATAGTTACTGAGAGCTTTCTATTGCCAGGTGCTGTCCTAAGTATTTCAATGTGTATTTAATCCTCACAACAACTCTGGGGTAGGTATTAATATCCTCCTTTTACAGATGAGTAAACTGAGCCCCAGAGAAATGAAGTAATTTGCTGAAGTCAAAATTAAGTTTACTTAAGATCAAACAGTTGAAAAGGGGCAGTTGAAATTCAGAGTTAGGGCTCCTACACACTGGTGCCACTTTGCTCTTAACCACGAAGTCAGGGGAAAGTTTTAACACTCTTCCAAGCTCAAGAAGCTCACTAAAAAGCAAGAAAACTGAGAGGACTTCTTGTCACAAGGAGTTGACAGTCCATTGCCTTCTGATCCCCATGGCACTTATTTGGAAGTAAGTTAAGACTGCCTCATGTAAAAAGCACTAATTATAACCAAGAGTATTAAATAATCATCCAAGCTGGATGCTTCAGGACCATAGTGGAAGAAGCCCTTATCCGGCTCCAGGTGGTGCAGCCCTCCACAGAATCCAGGGGATGTGCATCTTGTTTGCTTCTGCTAGATGGTCCAGTGGCGAATGTTTTTGAGCTTTGTGTCACCTTGACACTGCAGACGCAGGGTAGATGCGTGATGCAGGTAGCCAGCAGTCACACTGAACTAATGCCCTTACTTGCTACAGCCAATCTATTGGGATTAGGACCTAAATAAACTATAGACTTGTATAATGTAAGGAACATATGTAATTCAAAAAGTGTGCCTTGAGCATCTTCTATATTTCTACAATAAAAGAGCACAGACATTAGGAGAAGCAGTCGAATCGGGGACTGGCAGGGTCTTGGTTTGGGGGAACAGACAAGAGGGCGTAAGAGTTTCAGGTACAAGCTCTTTAGGCAAGAATCACACATCTGCTGTCACCTAACACGGGGATGGAGCAGGCCTACTCTTTAAAACAGAAGGCTCCGCCCCGGGATCCTGGGCGCCGCGCGAGGAGCTCTGGCCCCTCCCCTCGCCCTGCACGTGGGGGCGGGCTATGGGCGTAGCCCCACCGGCGGCACCGCACAGGCTTCCGCGCATGCGCACTGCCGCGAGCCCCTGGCCCCGACGGGACATGGTGCTGGCTGAACTGGCCGCGCGTCTCAACTGCGCGGAGTACAAGAATTGGGTGAAGGCGGGCCACTGCCTGCTGCTGCTGCGCGGCTGCCTACAGGGCTTCGTCGCCCGCGAGGTGCTCGCCTTCCACCGCGGCCTGCTCGCCGCCGCCCCCAGCCTGGGCCCCCGCGCCGCCTGCCGCAGCGGCTCTCGGTGTAGCCCGCGCGCCCGCCAGGTGAGCCCCTGGCCCCCCTGCCCCCTGTCCCGGTCCCCGAGCGTAGGGTCCCGAGCCCTTCCTGGGGCGGGGCGGACCGCAACGCCCCGGTCACTTGCCCAAGACGCCGCCCCTCCCTCCTGGGCCCCTTCTCACCGCCGCCCCCTGTAGTTTCAGCCTCAGTGTCAGGTTTGCGCAGAATGGAAACGGGAGATTTTGAAACACCACACCAACAGGAATGGAGACGTCCACTGGGGAAACTGCCGGCCGGGCCGCTGGCCCGTCGACGCCTGGGAGGTGGCCAAGGTAAGCACCTGCTTGAGAGGGTAGGAGGTGACCCACCAGGTAGCCGGTCACCTGGAGCCCAGAGCCCCATAAACAGATGCAAAGATAGAGGAATGGGTGTTTGATCTAGGATCTAGTGTCCAGGCAGTTCAGAACTGCTGTACAGGGTCCGATCTAGCTTAGCGAAGTAGAAGCTTCCTTCTACCTTTCTGCTAACAAGACATTTAAGTTTGCCACCCCTGCTTGGACAGCTATAGGAAAGATTTCAGCATGAGACGCTGAGGCAAGATGTAGAGCGAGCATCCTGAACACAGGCCCAGAGGGAGAGACAGTAAGGCGTTTTTGAGTGTAGGCCCCCTGAGTAGCTCATTTTGGCTGTAGGGTGCCATCAGGATGGCAGAGGAAGCCAAGGGAAGTTAGGGCTGAAACAGAATGGACTTTAAGTGGCCAGGTAAGGAATAAAAGTTTGGGGAGGTCGGGTGGAGTGGGCAGCCAGAGAGAAGACTTAGATCTTGGCTCTGTGACTTGCCAGTTGGGCCAGTTGGGGATTTTTTTAATTTTTTAATGTTTTCCAGAAGCCCAGTAAGGGGTGGGGTGGGGCAGGGCAAAGTCAGCCCCTAACACAAATTAACTTTTGTAGTCCCTCTACGTGCTGATTAGCCACAGGCACAGACTTAGTGCCTGGGAAGCAGGGATCAGAGTCCCCGCTCTGCTGCTGTTGCTTGTCCTTAGGCCAGGCTCTGTTCCCTAACCTCAAAAATGAGGAAGTTGGACTTGATCAGTGGCCACAGACTCATGGCTATCGTGAACCCGTAAACCCACCACATCTGCACCCTCTTCCCAATTTTTTTTGTTGTTGTTGACACCACAGAATTGCCAACTTTTACTTTTACTTAGAAAAGAGAAACTTAAAATTCTGCTCTTCACTGTTACTGTCCTTAACCTGTTTGGTCTTTGTTGCTGCTTTCATACCCTTGGAGTCCTCTTGAAGCCCGTGTGACCTGCTCATGCCCCTTTTTGTTGCTGTCACTAACAGACCTTCTAGTCCAACCCCAGTGTTTATATTCTTCGATCACATCCTCCTTTTATTCTCCTTCCTCTGAACTTGCATGGCCCAACAGCAGTCCTGATGACACCGTCATCTACGTGTGCTCAGGGGAAGAATCTCACAAGGGAGCGGAATGGTTTCACTTTTAGTTCTTGATCATGAGCCCCCATAGTCTGGCTGTGGCTCTGTATAGGGCTCCTGTTCCTGCCGACAGTTGTTGCTGCCTTTCCCTCACCAAGCTCCCATTCCTCCACCCTCACTGCCAGCTACTGACTTTGTGCAATTTTTCTTAAGAGTTGATGGATGCCCCCAGATTTGTGCTTCCTCATCTTTTTACCAGACCTGCGAACCTACCTCCATGTGCACCATCATCTTCCTTCTGGCACAAAGGAGGAAGGGCATCTCTCTTCTTACCACTTTGGTCCTTCACTTGTATGTCGGGCCATATCCCCTCCCACCTGCCCGTGGACTTTCAGACCTCAGGTATCCATTCTGTCTACCAGCTTATTCTCATCACCCTACAGATAGCTTTAATGTTACCTCTGTTTATTTAATTTTT
This sequence comes from Martes martes, assembly GCF_963455335.1. Lineage (NCBI taxonomy): Eukaryota > Metazoa > Chordata > Mammalia > Carnivora > Mustelidae > Martes > Martes martes. The sequence continues at coordinate 34,184,115 of NC_137897.1, read as the reverse complement.
TCAAAAAAACACAGGATTAAACACAGGTTACTATATGACCTAGCAGTTCCACTTCTAGGTTTGTACACAATGAGGTGAAAATACACATCCACACAAGAACCTGGGCATGAGTGTTCACAGCAGCACTATTCATAACATAACAGCCACAGGTGGAAACCACATAAATGTCCATCAGTTGATGAGTGGATGAGCAAATTGTGGCCTGTCCATACAATGAAATGTCATTTAGCCATAAAAGGTGATGAACTGGGGTGCCTGGGTGGCTCAGTCGGTTGGGCATCTTGACTCTTGATTTTGGCTCAGGTGGTGATCTCAGGGTGCTGGGATCGAGCCCTGCATCGGGCTCCAAGCTCACTGGAGAGTCTGCCTGGGATTCTTTCTCCCTTACATTTCTCCCTTCTTTCTTTACATTTTGAAGTAAATGAAAATGAATATACAAGGTATCAAAATCTGTGGCATGCAGGGGCACCTGGGTGGCTCAGTTGGTTAAGCATCTGCCTTCGGCTCAGGTCATGATCTCAGGTACCTGGGATCAAGCCCCATCCGGCTCCTTGCTCAGCAGGAGTCTGCTTCTCCCTCTCCCTCTGCCCCTCCCCTGCTTGCTCGCTGTCTCTCTCTCTCACTCACTCACTCTCACTCTCTCTCAAATAAATAAAATCTTAAAAAAAAAAAAAGGGAATGAAGTCCTAACACATGCTAGGACATTGGATGAACCTTGAAAACATTATACTAGGGGCACCTGGGTGGCTCAGTGGGTTAAAGCCTCTGCTTTCAGCTCAGGTCATGATCCCAGGGTGCTGGGGTGGAGCCCCGTGTCGGGCTCTCTGCTCAGCAGGGAGCCTGCTTCCCTTCCTCTCTCTCTGCCTGCCTCTCTGCCTACTTGAGATCTCTGTCTTTCAAATAAATAAATAAAATCTTAAAAAAAAAAAAGAAAACATTATGCTAAGTGAAAGAAGCCAGTCCTATATTATATGATTCCATTTATATGAAATGTCCAGAATGAGCAGATCTATAGAGACAAAGAGATGAGTGGTTGCCAGGGCCTGGGGGTAAGAGGGAGATGATAGCTAATGGAGGTAGAGGGCTTCTTTTTGGGGTGATGAACATGTTCTAAAATTGGCTGGTGATGGTGGCACAACCCTGTGGATATACTCAAAACCACTGAATCGGACATTTTTTAAATTGAGGTATAACTGACATATAACTGTGTCAGTTTCAGATGTACATCATAAAGGTTTGATATGAGTGAATATCGAGAAATGATGCCACATCACCATACATAGTTACAAAAAGTTTTTTTTCTTGTGATGACAGTTTTTAAGATTTGTTTCAGCAGCTTTCAAATATGGAAAACAGTATTATTAACTATAGTCACCATGTTCTACATTACATCCCCATTGACTTATATATTTTGTAATTGGAAGTTTGTACCTTTCAATCTCCTTCACCCATTTTGCCCACCCCCCAACCTCTGACAGCCACTGACTTATTCTCTGTATCTATGAGCTTAGGGTTTTGTTTTGTTTTAGATTCCACAGAGAAGTGAGATCATACGGTATTTGTCTTTCTGTTTGACTTGTTTCACTGAGCACAATGCCCTCAAGATGCATTCCCTTCGTCCCAAAGAACTGTATGCTTCAGGGGCGCCTGGGTGGCTCAGTCAGTTAGGTCATGATCCCAGGGTCCTGGGATTGAGCCCCGCATCAGGCTCCCTGCTCAGCTGGGAGCCTGCTTCTCCCTCTGCCCCTCCTCCTGCTCATGCTCTCTCTGTCTCAAATAAATCTTCAAAAAAAAACCAACAAAAAACCTGTGTGCTTCAAAGGGGTGAATTATATGGTATGTGGATTATATCTCAATAAAGCTGTTTAGGGGCGCCTGGGTGGCTCAGTGGGTTAAAGCCTCTGCCTTCGGCTCAGGTCATGATCCCAGGGTCCTGGGATCAAGCCCCGAATCGGGGTCTCTGCTCAGCAGGGAACCTGCTCCCCCCCCACCCCCTCTACCTGCCTCTCTGTCTACTTATTATCTCTGTCTGTCAAATAAATAAATAAAATCTTTAAAAAAAAAGAAAAGTGTCTCTCTCTCAAGGAGGGAGTACTTTGATATAAAAAAATAAATAAAGCTGTTTAAAAAAACACTTGAATAAATATTTGGAAAACAAAATTTAAAAAGAGGGCGCCTGGGTGGCTCAGTGGGTTAAGCCGCTGCCTTTGACTCAGGTCATGATCTCAGGGTCCTGGGATTGAGTCCCGCATCGGGCTCTCTGCTCAGCAGGGAGCCTGCTTCCTTCTCTCTCTCTGCCTGCCTCTCTGTCTACTTGTGATCTCTCTCTGTCAAATAAATAAATAAAATCTTAAAAAAAAAAAATTTAAAAAGAAAAGCTTCCTTTGAGCCATTCCCTCCAGCTCTCTCCCCCCATTTCTGTATTTGCCTCCCAAACGCATACCCAGTGGAGCTTCTTAGAAAGGGCTTTGTGCCTGCGCTCTGTTCCTTAGCTGCCCGTGACTCTTCAAGCCATTCCAGCCTGGCCCCTGGCCCTGCCAGCCCACTGCATCTGCCTTGTCAGGCACATTTGACCTTCAGTTCTCCAGCCTCATCTTTCTCTCCTCTCAGGCATTTGGCATGACTGGCTCTGCTTCTTGAAGCACTCATCACTTGGTGACGTCACTGTCCCCCATGGGTTTCCTCCTAGCTCCCTGGCTGCTCCTCAGCCTCCTTCCCGTCCCCGGCCCGCCTTTCTCAGGCCTCTTCTGTCCCCTTCTTCTGGCAATACTGCCCCCGCCCTTGGAGTTCACCATTCAATACTGTACTCATGCTGATGGCCCCCTGATTTGTCTCCCCAGCCCTGCCCTCTCTTCTGAGCTCCAGGTGTCCCTGTCCTGCTGCGTGCTCCACCCCTCGCCATACTCCCTCCTGGGCACTTTGAATTTACTCCTCAAGCAGGATTCATCTCTAACCCCCAAACCCGTGGCCAGGCCCCAGCAGCCATGACCTGCTACCACCCTCCCTCTGTCTGTCCTGCTCACTGCCCCCTTGTTTATACCTGCAAGCTAGTTCCTTTTCTCTGCCTCCTGCCTGGCTGCTGGCTGCAGACCCCCACCTGGCCGCCTCTGCTGCTGCTCCAGGTGCTTCTCCCTACAGCAGAATGTGTGGTCTTCAAGAGAGGGAATCTGATCATTTTCTTCCCTTGCCTAAAACCCCTGCAGAATAAACTCAAAATAAACTGAATAGAATAAACTGCAGAATAAACTGCAAACTCCTTTCCAGGGCCACTCAGGCCCAACGTGATCCAGCCCCTGCTGGATTCTGCAACCTCGTCTCCTACTCACTGAAAAGGCAGGGGAGGGTAGGGGGAGGGAGTACCCCGCATTTCCCACCACTGTGCATTTGACATACGGAACACAGTGGCACGTGATACCATTTTAAGAAACTCCTTTCAGTAGCACAGAGACAGCAGAGCCCCCCTGTCAGCTTCTAATTTGGAAGAAAGGGAATAATGATGAGAATAAAAAACGTGAATGTGGAAAAGACAGGTCTATGTTGGTGAGAAAATGTCAGGCAGGACATACCGTGTCATGGAGAAGAAAAATTATGCCTGGCTTTGAGGCATCTAAGACCCCCTCTAACTTAGGGACCATCCTCCCAGCAGGAGCTGAGGTAAAAAAAATTTTTTTTCCTTCAATTTCGTTGCCCTAGTTTGGTTGTGATACATGAGTTACCTTCTGTGTTACATCATAGCATCCACGGGCGCCTGGATGGCTCAGTAGGTTGGGCCTCTGACTCTTGATTTCAGCTCAGGTCATTATCTCCAGTCATGGGCTCAAACCCCGCGTCAGGCTCTGTGCTCAGCGCAGAGCCTGCTTGGGATTCTCTCTCCTTCTGCCCCTCTCCCTGCTAGTATGCTCTCTCTAAATAAATAAAGAGATAAATAAAATCTTAAAAAAAATAAATCATAGCCCGCATCATAGACTTTCAGAGGTTCAGCATGTCAGCGGCTGTTAAGATGTGGAAAGAATGATGTTACTGACTACTGTACCTTTGGATACGGGTCATAGAGGGCATACAAAGTTTGGTTTTTTTTTAAGATTTTACTTACTTATTTGAGAGAGCGTTCAAGAGAGCAAGAGGGGGCAGAGGGAGAGGGAGAAGTAGGATTCATGCTGAGCAGAGAGCCCAACGCGGGGCTTGATCCCAGGACCCTGAGATCATGACCTGAGCCGAAGGCAGAGGCTTAACTGACTGAGCCACCCAGGCGTCCCTACAGAGTTCTTAATTATGGGAAGTTCCAGTGGAGGATTCCAGCACCGTGAGGAACGTAGCCCTGACTCTCCTTGGCATGTATGGGCCCCCAGCCGCAAGCCCGTTTTGGAATCCCATTACAAGCAGTACTGTAGGGAGCAATGCTGTTGCTTGCCTGCTGAGATGGATTTCTTTTCAAGGGAGCAGGTCTCTTTATTTAGAGTTCTTACTGCAAGCAGTCTTGCATCTGTCATCTTTTCTAGTCCCTTGGCAGGAATGTACTGGTGAGCTTCTGAGCTTGGCGAAGTGGTTGCACTCAGGTGTAAAGTTGGGACTTTTCAGGAAAGAAACATACCCAAGCCTTGCAGTGACACCACTCTGGGGTCCATGCCCTAAAATCCCACAAAAGGCAAGATCATGTCAGAACAAGGCCCTTCTGGTATATCGAGCATCTCAAACCCTAGGATTCCGTCTGTAACTTCTGGGGAGGTCGTGCTCGCCTTGCATCATCAACACGGTAATTGCCAACATTTACAGCCTGTTGGTTTAGCACGTGCCAGGCACCGCGCAAGTGCTTCCCCTGCATTAACTAATTTAATTCTCACAATGCCCTTCGAGGCGGCTTCAGACACTTATCCTCTACTTACTGATGAGGAATCCGAGGGTAAGTAACTTGCCCAGGGTCAGGCAGTTGGCAAGTGGCAGACCTGGGATTTGAATCCAGCTGTGTCACACTGCCAAGCCCAGGCTCTTAACTTTATGCTACCGTATGAACTTGCTCAAGTCATCTTTTTTTTTTTTTTTTAAGATTTTATTTATTTATTTGAGAGAGAGCCCGAGCAGGGGGAGGGGCAGAGGGAGAGAGAGAAGCAGACTCCCCACTGAGCAGGGAGCCTGATCTGGGGGACTCGATCCCAGGATTTTGGGATCGTGAACTGAGTCGAAGGCAGACGCTTAACCAACTGAGCCACCCAGGCGCCTAAAGTGCCCACTTGGGAGTAACTATTATTTTTAAATTTCAAATGTTCTCCACAACTCAGCCACTGAAACTTCAGTGCCTCCTACCCATGCAGCCTGCTTATATACCATTAGGAAAGGACAGGAAACCAGTTCTGTCCAGTGTTTAAAGTATTTCCGTATAGCAGAGGGACAGGCAGAGCAGCCCTTCGGCTACCACCCTTGGCCAAGGCTTAGCTCTGACACTGGATCCCGAACTTGCGTTTTGGACTCACGAGGCTCAACCTGGAAACCTCAGTAAGAGAATTTCGGTCATCATTTGGGAAGCGGTCAAATAACACCTCTCCCTGCTAGCTCTTAGGGTTGGAGGAGACTCAGGTGTCCCTTGTGCCTCCCCTACTGTAGGCTTTCATGCCCCGAGGACTGGCAGACAAAACCGGCCCCGAGGAATGTGATGCCGTTGCTCTTTTAAGTCTCATCAACTCCTGCGATCACTTCACCATTGATCGAAAGAAAGTCACCGAGGTAAGAGGCGGCGGATTTAAAACCACACAGTGAGAGTCGGTCGGGTGGGTACTGTGAAGACCAGCTGAGAGACGCACCCTGTGGTGCCAAAGCAGCCATGCACACATAGCACACAGGCTCTCCCCAAAACAGCGGTGTGCAAGGAATGTTAGGCTTTGGTTCAAGGTTGGCGTCGCTAAGTGGGCTAGCGGGGCTCACGGCGCATGTGCCTTCTCTATGTCCGAGAAGCCCCGTGCAAATGCAGGTAGGAGACCGACCCCGTAGTTCTCCCTCACTGAGGTTTCCCAGGACCTTGATCTTATGCTGTTTGCTGCTAAAATAGATAAACCACAGATTTCTCTTCCGTGGTCTGCCATAAACAGAAGCAAAGTAATCCATATTTAAAAAAAAAAATAGAAGAGCAGTGCACCACTCTGTCCATCATATGCCAACATTTGAATCCTGCCCTTCTGAATTTCTTTGGCTATAGTTGCAAGACCAAGGCACACAGGACTGAAGGAAGCGTAAACACTAATGGACAATGTCAGAAGAGATCACAATGGATTTAGACTTTCTCTGGGGGATTTAGCCTTTCTCTGTTACACCGGAGAACAGCTCTTGCACATTTATTTCTCTGAGGGTCATCGAAAAGCATATATAGCATACCTGGATTATATATAATATACAGAGAAAATGCATGTATATTTTGCTGGCATGCCAGCAGTGGAAAGGACTGAGAATCTTGCATGCTCTCAGCAGAGGCAAAAACTCACAGTACCAAGTTGACCCCTTTGTATCTTTTAACTAAGAATGTGGAAGACTTTGTGTGAATTATATATTAATAAATGAGACATGAGGCGCCTGGGTGGCTCAGTTGGTTAAGCTTCTGACTCTTGCTTTCAGCTCAGCTCTTGATCTCAGGGTTGTGAGTTCAAGCCCCATGATATATATATTTAACCCCTTGACCCAGCTTCCTGGAGCTCCAACAATATTTACAAGATTTTCACATTGTCTGCTTCAGCCTTTGGGTGTACCCAGAGCCAGAAACCAATATTCTTGCTCTTTGGCAGGTGGCTTTAAGTTAAGAGATTTGGGGATTGTGTAAGAGATAACCAGCCAGTCACAAGATTTCAAGAGCTAATAGTAGTTGTAGGCTTCTTTGTATTTCTGATTCCAATGACTCCTAGGTAGCAGGTGGTCGAACATCCCCTCAAGCCCTAGTAGCACCTACAGGCCTCACTTGTGGGTTTTGTAATTAACAAAGCCTTCCTGTAATTTTTCTTTTCTTTTTTTTTTTATTCCACTTGACATATGTTATGTGACATAGCTTTTTTTTTTTTAAGATTTTATTTATTTATTTGACAGACAGAGATCACAAGTAGGCAGAGAGAGAGGGGGAAGCAGGCTACCTGCTGAGCAGAGAGCCCTATGCGGGGCTTGATCCCAGGACCCTGAGATCATGACCTGAGCCATAGGCAGAGGCTTTAACTCACTGAGCCACCCAGGCGCCCCCCCCTTTTTTAAAGAATTTATTTATTGGGCACGCGGGTGGCTCAGTGGGTTGGGCCTCTGCCTTCGGCTCAGGTCATGATCTCAGAGTCCTGGGATTGAGCCCTGCATCGGGCTCTCTGCTCAGCGGGGAGCCTGCTTTCCCCTCTCCCTCTGCCTGCCTCTCTGCCTACTTGTGATTTCTCTCTCTGTCAAATAAATAAATAAAATCTTTTTAAAAATGATTTAAAAAAAATAAAGATTTTATTTATTTATTTGAGAGAGAGAACAAGAGTTGAGCACAAGCAGGGGAAGGGGCAGAGGGAGAAGGAGAAGCAGACTCCCTGCTAAGCAGGGAGCCCAATGTGGCACTTGATCCCTGGACCTTGGGATCATGACCTGAGCTGAAGCCAAACATTTAACTGAGCTTACCCAGGCGTCCCTGTAATTTTTCTTCGGAACTAAAAAATCTCCATTTACTCTGTCATTTGACTTTGAAACCTTCTATCCCCCCCTTTTTTTGGCCTTTTGGTAGGTGATTAAGTGTCGTAACGAAATCATGCATTCTTCAGAGATGAAAGTGTCTTCTCTTTGGCTTCGAGATTTTCAGATGAAGATCCAAAATTTCCTGAATGAATTCAAGAATATTCCAGAGATTGTGGCAACATACACCAGAATAGAACAGGTAAAAATCAGATTTGATAGTTTTGTCCTAAAGAATTAAGGGGGAAAAGGCAACTGCAGTCTCTCATTTAGAATTTGAAGTTTCTTAGATTTAAATGACATTATAGAATGTGAGCAGGGGGAGAGATGTTGATACTAAATCCAGAATTGTGCTGGGCTTGAGAAGCTTATCTCTGGTCACAGGATATTGCTGAAGTGGATCCAGTCAAAGATGTTTAGTTACAAGTTCTTTGAGCAACCCAGTGGAGCATCTTTTCCATTCCATCATTCACACATCTGTTCGGTAATCCAACAGCTGCTGACATCTGACTGGGCTGTTCACATCCCTGACGAAGATCAGCGAGATGGGTGTGAATACGAAACAGGAGTTTATCTGAGTGAGAGTCAAGTCAACGAAATAGAAATGGAATTACTAAAGGAAAAACTTCAAGAGATCTATCTTCAAGCACAAGAACAAGACGTGTTGCCTGAAGAGGTAAAAAAAAAAAAAAAATAGGTATCATCCGCTCGTGTGAGTAAACAAAACAAAGAAAGGCACCAGGGAGGAAAAGTCTCTCCTTTTAGCAGACTGCCAGCTGTGTTTCTGGTTTGGAAGTCAGATTGCTTCCAGAAATGAGTATGCTTTTGGCACAGACCAATATTACCTCGCCACAAATATTTTCACTCGGTCAGCCAACAGTCGAGTGCCCAGTGTGTGCACAGAGTGGACCAATGCAGTAAGGGATACAGCAGGGTTCTGAACAAAAGGCTCCGGGCGTTCTCAGCAGGTCAGGGGGTGGTTACAAGAAAAAGACTTTGCCGAGAAGGTGCCGTTGAGCTGGAACTAGCAGAATTACATGAGAGTGTGGCAGACTGGCAAGAGCAGAAGGGTGCTGCTGGCCGAAGGAGCTGGCAGCACTGGCAGACGTCTGCAAGAACAGTGGGGCGTGAGCAGTGACAAGGCAGGCGTAGGAGGGATGCTCCAAAGCGAGGGCACTCAGGTGAGCTTGGAGCCGTATTTTGAAAGGCTTGCTCTGCTGTTCAAGGGGCTTGGGCCTTGTTCCCAAAAAGCAGCAGGGAGCCAATAGGTGTCTTTAAGGAAGAACGAGTAGAGTAAATCGGATAGATCTGCTGTGGCTTGTAGAAAGTTAACTCGTGGTAGTTGGAGGCAGGAGGCTAGCAGGAGGCTGTCACAGCCATGTGAGAATGGAAAAAAACTTAGAGGGGCAGCAGAGGGGCCAGATTCTAGAGGCATTACTTGGGCAGAGCTGATGGCTCTTAGTGGCTGCTTAGATTACTTGGAGTGTGGCATGGGGCTGGAAGAAGATGGGGAAGGAGGGGTTAAAGGATCGGCAAGGTTTCCAGCCTAGGACGTGGCAGGCTGATGATGGTCTTAAGTCCTGCTAGGGAATACAGGACAAATGAATCCCCTTTGTTACACGCAAGGTATAAAGAAAGTGAACAATAGTAGAATTGTACTAGGAAAGTTGAGACATATTCCAGTACTTGCTAGATTAGAGTTCTAAATCACCAGGAGATCTTAGACAAATCATTTTACCTCTCCATTCTACCTTGTCCAAGGAAAGGAGTTTTGCTGCTTACCTCTTTAAAGAAAGAGTGTGTAGTTAATACAAAGTGTGTGTTTCATTTATTAAGCCTTGCTCCTCACTGCTCCATAGGCCTCTATTAACCATTTTGACCTTGACCTAGATGCTTCATTCATTCAACTTGGTGAGTTTCTTTAGTAGAGGGATTGAAAACCACTGGTTTTTGGATGCTCCCACCCGAGCACACCATAGGCATGTACAGCAATGAAAAAGATGGTTACGTCTTCTGTTCTCTAAATCCGTGTGTTTTATCTGACTTTATTTTAAAACATGGTTAGAACCAGCCCCGGTTTTGTTTCTGCGGCTTCTGTTAGAAGCCTCGGGGAACAGGAGACAACCTGGTGGGGGAGGGGGGACAATCAGGCTTAAGGCCCCAGAGGCGTCAGTAACTCCATCTTCTCTCTTGAGGGAGCCATAGTTCTTTTTTTCTGTTTGTGTAACAAACAACAAAATGCATCCTTAGTGGCTCACTCAAGCCAGGAGTCTGTGTAAGTTCAGAGCTGGCAGGGAACCTGGCAGGGCCCAGATCCCCCTGCTTTCCACGGGAGGCAGCAACCGCAAGGACAGGCGCTGACAGACGCCAGGCCACATGGCTGGCAAGTGAGGGCAGGCCCGGGTCTCGCTGCCTGGTTCTATGCCTTTCTGCATTGCAGCCCTGCAGCTCCCCTATCAACAAGGAGCTAGCTACTGTAAATTCTGACCCTCATTATCTTTGTTTCATGAACAGGAAATTGGGGTGAGTGGGTTTGTCCTCTGGGTCCCCAGAGTCTCTAGATAGCACTGATAAATTCTCATTTCTCATGCTTTCTGTTCAGTAGATAGACTATGGCATCTCTCTTGTTATTTCAATTGATCAAAATGTGGCTGTTATCTCGAAGAAGTTGAAAGTTGGCTTTCCACAGCGTGTGGAACTGCTCTCTTCTAGAAGGTTCGGTACCATATATAGGCATCTGTGTTCTTTAGGGTTAGTCTCCAAAGTCAGAGGATTTGATAAACCAAATTCCATTGAATTGCAAGTGCCACCAACGTTAAGACAGCATGAATCCAGTTACTTCTAAGAAAGAAACAAATGAAAAAAACCACTGCCAGTTTATTGTAAGACACTATCAGCGGTAAGGTGCCTTCTCATTTGAGATGCTAAAAGATGAAAAACCAGGCATCCAGGAATTTAGAAACGCCATGGTTATAGTAGGACCACGGGCTTTTTTGGTGACTGTTTCACAAGACCTGTTTCTGGTGTTCGTGAAACCAGCATGGCTAACTTTGGAAAGCCAAGTTGAGAAAAAATGGTTCGTGCTGGTAATTTACTGTGACAGTTTCCAGGCAGGGCATCACGGAGCCTGTGGGTGCCAGGGACTGCCGTGCAGACAGAGCTCATCACCTCCGTCCCGTTCTGTTGAGTTGAGTTGACGAGCCTCCGTGATGTCTAGCATTCTAAAAAGGGGTTCCCATTAAAATCCACTCTGTCTGTGCCTGCGAGATTCATTCCACTCCAGAGCCAAGTGGGAGCAGCCGCTGCTTAGGCCCCATGGGACACGTGTGCTGTGTGCCCACCATGGGCCCATCCGCAGCAGCCTCTGGCCACCACCCAAGACCCCTCCATCGCACCCTGCCAGCCCTCAGGGCTCTGTTAGGGTCCAGCAAGTTTCACCATTCAGCAAAAGCATGGCAAGTGCAGTAGATGGCTGAGAAACATGTAAGGAATTTGCGAATTCTTTAAAATCATTAGCGATTTCTTAAAGCCAGGGGAGGGAACCATCTCCTCGGAGATCCCTGGGGAGCCTTGAGCAGCAGGGGCAGGGACAGAATGCCCTTGAAGCAGTGGGGGGCGGGGGGGGGAGGATGGAAATGACCCTTCATTTATGACATTTCAGAAATAGTTACAGACCATGTGCCTCCCATGTGCCAGGCCCTGTTCTGGAAGCTTGGTGTGCGTCAGTGAACAAAACGAAGACCCTGGTAGGGGGAGGCAGTAAACAGTCAACGTCGTATGTATGCACCACTTCTAAGCTTTAGAAGAAGTACTATGTGGAGCACAGTCTGGGCGATCAGGACTTAGCCCAATCGGCTGGGGCCCCTGGGGCCAAGGGGCAGGTTGTGTTCTGGTTGGGTGGGGGGGGCTTGTGGAGGATTAGCCAGGTGCACACCTGGAGGGAGGGCCTTCAGGCAGGGGTAAAGAAGGGAAGGTGGAGGAAGCAAGTGTTGGTGGCCTGTTAGCCATTGGAAGGGCGGAGTCTTTCCCTCTTGAGCCCACCTGAGCCCGCCACAGGAGGCCAGGAGTGGGGAGAGCTGGGAGGAGGCTGTTGCCATACTGGCTTCAGAGCCCAGGTTGGCAGCAAAGACATGGGGCAGTGAGAAGGGGCACAGAGACACGTGCAAGACAAGCCCAAGAGTTTGGAGGAATGGAGGTGCTACGCATCTTTTGCGTGGAGCAGTGCATAGCACATAGTAGACTGGATCTGGATAAATATTTGTGGAGTGACCATAGAAAGGAAGGGATATACCTGATGTGACGCTAAGCGCTTAAAGTAGATTATTTCTAGTCCTTTTAAGAATCCTAGATAGTGTTGGTATCATTGTCCTCCATTTGCATACGTGCAGGGAAGCTCAGAGAGATCAGGTGTCTGGCCCAGCGTCACACAGCTGGTTAAGTGGTAAAGCTGGGCTTCACAATCCAAGTCTGTCTGACTATATTCTGTAATTTTTCCAGTAATTTCGGTTTCTCCACCTCTATTTCCTCTTCTCCCTTTACCTATAAACATGCATAAGCCTTCCCCATTCTTAATTTAAAAAATTTGTTTTGACTGTGTCAAACTGACTTTTTACCATGTGTTCCCATGTGTTCATTTTGAATTTTGTACCTGTATATTTATTACTATTAAAACATGTATATTTCATAAATATTTAATAGTAATAGGTATACATATATGTAATAGTAATAAATGTGCAGGTACAAATTCCAAATGAAAGGGCTTCATTTTATTTTATTTTTTAAAAGATTTTATTTATTTGAGAGTAAAAGAGCATGCGTGGGTGGGAGGAGGGGCAGAGGGAGAGGAAGGGAGAGAACCTCAAGCGGACCCCACTCTGAGCACAGAGCCTGTCGCAGGGCTCTATCCCACAACCCTGAGATCATGACCGGAGCCAAAATCAAGAGTTGACTGCCCAACCAAATAAGCCACCCACGCACCCCTTATTTTATTTTTATGTGTGTGTGTGTATGTGTGTATATATATATATATATATGCGCAAACGTGCGTATATATACATACAGAGAAGGGGTAGATATATAGGCCTTTCCTACAAATGTAGGAGGTTTTAAAGCAAAAAAGAATTTAAAAATTTTTTTCCACTTTTACTGAGATGTAATTGACATGCAGCATTGCCTAAGTTTAGGGTATACGGCGTGATGACCCGACCTACATGTTAACACAAATGGCGGAATTTCCTTCTTTTTATGGCTGAATAATATCCCATTGCATATATATACCACATCTTCGTTACCCATTCATCTCTCAGTGGGTACTTAGGTTGTTTCCATGTCTTAGCTGTTATAAATAATGCTGCTTATGAATTCAGGGGTGCACATCATCTCTTCGACACGGTGTTTCCGTTTCCTTCAGATATGTTCCCAGAGGGGCGCCTGGGTGGCTCAGTGGGTTAAAGCCGCTGCCTTCGGCTCAGGTCATGATCCCGGCGTCCTGGGATCGAGCCCCGCATCGGGCTCTCTGCTCAGCGGGGAGCCTGCTTCCTCCCTTCTCTCTCTGCCTGCCTCTCTGCCTACTTGTGATCTGTCTGTCAAATAAATAAATAAAATCTTTAAAAAAAAAAAAAAAAGATATGTTCCCAGAAGTGGAACTGCTGGCTCATGGGGTAGCTCTATTTTTAATTTTTTGAGGCGCCTCCATACTGTTTGCCACACTGACTGCACTAATTTACATTCCACCAATAGTTCACAAGGGTTCCCTTTTCTCTACCTCCTCTCCAATATTGGTTATCTCTTGTCTTTTCGGTGACGGCCATTCTAACAGGCATGTGGTGAGATCACATTGTGGTTGTTTTTCTTTTCTTTTTTTTTTTAAGATTCCATTTATTTATTTGACACAGAGAGAGAGGGAACACAAGCAGGAGGAATGAGAGAGGGAGGAGTAGGCTCCCCACTGAGAAAGAAGCCCGATGTGGGGTTCAATCCCAGGACCCTGGGATCATGACCTGAGCCAAAGGCAGACACTTAACAACTGAGCCTCGCAGGTGTTCCCTCATCATGGTTTTGATTTATGTTTCCCTGATGAAGAGCGATGTCAAGCACCTTTTCATGTACCTGTTGGCCAGTAATACATCTTCTTTGGAAAAAAGTCTATTTAGGTCCTTTGTCTATTTTTAATTGGATTATTTGGAGGTTTTTGGCTATTGGGTTGTATGAGTTCCTCATCTGTTTTGGATATTAGCCTTTAAAAAGCAAAAAAATTTGAGGAGACAAACAAACACCCCCTTGTGTGGCCCCAGAACCAGCTATTGGCGGACACGTGAAAAGGAGCCAGTCTCAGACCTAGTAAGTTTTCCATCTGAATTACAAGCCTGCTATTAAATGATCTAAGCCGTACATGATCTGATTTCCTCTTGCAGATCTTAAACCGACTGCAAGTGGTAAAAGAATTTCTGAGAAACAACAAGGATCTTAGAAGTGGTCTTACAGGAGATCTGCAGAAGCTAGACAGCCTCCATCTCCAGCACCAAAATCCAGATTCCAAGGAATCTGGGGCCCAGACACCTGAAGGGAAGGCCTGAGGTGATTTCCTGCATGTGACGGTAAGTAAGGACAAAATAACCTCATCACCCTGATGCCTGCTCTCTTATGTAAGGCTGTGATGAACACACAATTTGGTCTAACCTGAAGTTTCCCCGTGTCCTTATTATTTGAAAGAAAGGACATTGAGCTCTGTGCTCTAATTGGTGGTTCTCACATCTGTGAAGTAATTCAACATAATGTCCCTGTCAGCTTTGTTTAGTCCAATATACCTGGAGTCACTGGTCTAGTCTTAAGTAAATCAACTTTTTGACTTAATCAAAAAGCCCGTCAGCTCTAAAGCAATGTCAGTGATACCTAGCTCTTAGCAACTTGTTCATTTCCATAAGAAAAATTTGTTGAAATGACTGTCTCCAATGTTTCATGGTGTTCCTTTCAAATAAAGGAAATTAAATATTTTCTGTTGTTTTAGATTGCCCTCTGACAGAAATCAGACCTGTTATGTGAATGTCAGCATGGCTTCAATCTCGGCTTTTCTTTTCTGTGCAAAAGGAAACACTTATCAGAGTACCCTGCCCAGACAGAAAAGGAATTTTTGTTGGTTTGTCCTAGACTTCTTTGACTCTTTGGGAATATTTTTTTTAATATTCATAAGCTTGGTGTTGTGTTATCTGTAACCGCCCAAAAAATGTTAGATGCTGCTGTGCCAAAACTTGCTGTCATCCAGGGTTTTTTTTTGTTTTATTTGTTTGTTTTGATTTTGAGGTTTTGGGGTTTGGGGCATTGGGGTTTTGGGGGGAGGATGGTTTTTTGTTTTTGTTTTCTATTCAGAAGGTAAGATTCTTTTCTGGTCCTAAACTTAAAACTGCTTCACACAGTAAAGTCTGTGGTTGGCCAGGCCTGTGCGAAGGGTCACACTGAGTGCTCTGCCCACTGGCACCCAAGCCCTGTCCCCACACCCATTCCTGAAAGTCTCTTTTAGGAGGATGCCCAAGCGGCAGCAGGGGATGGGGGGGGGGGGCTGTGATATAAATGTTGAGGTATAAATCCTTTCTTTTTGGAAGAAGGCAAGAAAACAAATCTCCGGAAAGGCCATTTCCTAGCCTTTTCTGGTTAGTACAGAATTATTGGTCCCCGTTTCTGATAGGCCAGGCCGGTAGAGTGAGGAGGTGGGCCCAGGCTAGTTGCAGGGGACTGGAGAACACGGTGACTTGACTGACCAAAGCAGGCAGAGGGCCCAAGCCAGCATCACAGAT
This sequence comes from Martes martes, assembly GCF_963455335.1. Lineage (NCBI taxonomy): Eukaryota > Metazoa > Chordata > Mammalia > Carnivora > Mustelidae > Martes > Martes martes. The sequence goes on along the minus strand of NC_137897.1, from coordinate 34,168,657 downwards.
GGGGATGTCGGGGAAAGCTCTGCAGTTGCTGGCTTGTGTATGGCACTCCTGGGAAAAGTCACCTCCCGTGGCCATCATGGCCCTTTCTGGTCAGTTCTATATATTCTGAGTGCCGAGCACAGGGTCTAGCCCTCGTATGCTTCACAAATATTTGTTGACTGAAGGATCCACCAACAATTTATTCTTACACATGAATGTGTGTCATACTGTTAACTAAGCCTTGTCCTTTGTTATGAGATTTAAGGATGAAATATCACCATTCTTAAGGAAATTCAGAGGCATCGTTTTCTTTCCACAGATTGACAAATTCATCTGTAACTTCGTCTATTGCTTTACCCCAAGAGTTCTCCACTTCTGACTTTGTGCTATTTGTTTCCTCAACTGCAAAACCACTGTCCAGCCATATGCAGTGGTCCATGGGATCAGCCTCCCTCCCCTCCATCTGCTCCTTTTCAAAGCCAGCAGCACTTAACCGGGCCAGGTCACTTCTGGACCTTCAGGGACAGAATTGCCACCTGCCGCACTCCTTGGAGGAAGTGTTTCCACTCCAAACCCAAAGGAAGCCATCGTTCGCTTGCTCGGCTGCCCATCAAGGATGTGCTCTGTAGACAATGGGCAGAGGGTGGGGGTATATTTGGCATATTTTTACATTAAAATGCATGTATATAATGCTGTAAACCCTGCATGAAGGCAGATGTTCCTAACTGATGGGTCTTGAATTGTACATTTTCTTTGTCCGTTCATTTCACACAATTTCTTTAGAAAGCTTCCATAGTAAAGTAAGAATCATCATTGTTCTCGCAACCATGCCCAGACTAAGAAATTTGCTGAAACGTTTCCCAGCTTCTAGATGTAAGGTACATCTGGAAGGTAGGATCCAATTAAATCTTGATTCACTAACCAAGTTAAGACCTGCTTTCTAACTTTAGGAACTTGGGGTTTTGAACACTTTCGTCTCATATCCCTTGTGTCCAGTTAGCTTTTCCTTCTGTCTCAAACATTTATCAAGTGTCCGCCACAGCGGCATTGAAGAGGATGGCAGATGTGAGGATTTATAAGGTATGGACGATGTTATGTGTGCCATCGTCTTGAATTTATTGTCTGCTCTGATAAATGAAAGATACTGTGCAGAAAACGTTATACTGGCAACATTTAACTACACTGAAATCGAAGAAAGGGAAGACATGTCCAGAGAGGGCTTTAAAGCAAATGGAGCGTGCACAGGGATGTCAGCCTGTGGGCCTCTTCTCTACGAATCTGGGCACGTGGCCCATGATGCACACACGGGGGTGCTCACAGTGGCACCGGGAGCCTGGCGTCAAGAGATGACTGCTGAAATCCCAGTGCATCCAAGCCACAGAGCACTCTGGTTGTAAAGAAGAATGTCGTCATGCTGCAGTGCAGGGATACAGAACGATCTCTAACACACATGGAACAGAAGCAGAACGTTCAACATTGCATGGTATGCTGTAAAACTCTGTCTTTTTCAATAAAAGGTCCGGAAAGCTGTATGCCTGTCCCAGGCTCCTTTGCTGTGTTACCGCTGGGAGAGGAATTGAGGTCGAAGGGGGTGGTTAGAAATGTGGCTTTTCTGTTTGTGGCATTGTCCCATATAAAATTTGTCCAACAAACATGCACTCCTGGTATTTTGAAAGTTCTTAATTACGGTCTGTTCATTTCAAGGTAATCAAGAGACGTGAACAATATAACTTCAAACTATAAGACTTATGTGTCAGATTCCCTGGAATAGGTTGTAGCCTCCCATTTTTGAGGGGGTCAGCTCCACCTCTAGGGGCACTGGGGAGGCGATAGCATCCGGAGAAGCCCAGGAGGTGGTCTCCCTTTCACACAGGGCTGTTTCATCTCCAAGGGCCTTGTTTCCATCCAGCAATATGATTTACTCTCTCCTCCTCTCCCTGTGACACAATAGGTGGAAAGAATTAGAGGAGAAAAAGAGTTTTGGCATTATGGTTGCAAAGGTAAGGCAATTCTTCGGATTTTAGCCTGTGCTTTTCCAGGGAACTCAGAGGACCTAAGGAGAAGGACGTTACTTATTAAGCTCAGTATAAAACACGAATTCTAGGTAATAACAAAAGTGTGTCAGTAACAAAAACTTCTGGAAAAATAGCTCTGCCAATTCAAAATGTTATTGGCTTCATAAAGTAGCAGAAGAGATCTGTAGACAGGTTAAATTGTGAAGGCCAGAAAGGATTGTGTTTGATAGTTTGGGGAGATTGTAAGTGATTGTTACCCTAATGATTTGAAAACCTCATTTTTATTAAAGTATTAATCACTTATATGGCTTTAAACATGAATATCCTAGGCAACAAAGGGTTAGACCTCTTGGGTGGGCATACTACAAATTAGATCCTATAAGTGGAACACTGCCTTAGAGTTGGAGGCATTGGAATCTTTTGGATTTTTTTTCTCTAATCATTTTGCCCTCTAAATTATAAATGTAGAATAATAGGAAATTATCAGTAGGGATTATTACCTACTTTTCCCTTACCAGGTTAATTAGAAACCTACCTTTGATTGAAATATACTCAAATTACAAAATACATGTTGTAAGACAGATCTAAAAATATATGAATTTCTACTCACGTAGTAGTGAAGGGAAAAATTCCTTTCAAGTTTTAATAAAAATCTTGATAAAAGGTTATGACTCATTTCAAAACTTTAAGAACTGGTTTTTATTACTACATTATATAGTCTGAACTATCTAAAATATGAAAATACTATCTTCCAGAGACTTCTTTCCCTCTTCTCAAACCCATGCTCCATGATATATGCATGTTAGTAATGACCACAAAACTGTAAACTGAGCATTTTGTGACATCTTTTGGGGGAAGGTGAGTGATGACCTGACATGCTTTATTACTTTCTACTGAGTTTCAGAAAGGCATGAGAAATTTTATTTCAGAACTATATGTGGTAGCCAGCCTCCAAGATGCCCTCCCCAAACATCCCTGCCTCCCGGTATTCCCACCCTTGTATTTTCCTCCCACAACGTACTGGGGTTGGTTCACGTGGCCAATAGGAAACAGCTGAGTTGGAAGTATGTCACTTCCCAGATAACGCTATAGAAGACTATGTGTGAGATGTGGGATTTGATCTCAAGACCCTGAGATCACAGCCTGAGCCCAAACTAAGAGATGCTTAACCTACTGTGCCACCCAGGGGCCCTTCTTTGCATTTGAAATTTTTTTTTTTAAGACTATTTATTTATTTGACAGAGAGAGCACGCACAAGTAGGCAGGGCGGCAAGCAGAGGGAGAGGGAGAAGCAGGCTCTCCACTGAGCAGGGAGCCCGATGTAGGGCTCAATCCCAGGACCCTGGGATCATGACCTGAGTGGGCCGAAGGCAGCCACTTAACCGACTGAGCCACCCAGGCGCCCCTGCATTCGAAATATTTAACAAAAATAGGATTTAAGCACTCTTTACCCAGTAGACCCCTCTGGAACTTCCTGCATCCTCCAGAGGCAGATTTGGCATCAAATCCTAAAAGGCAGCCTCTGCTGCAGAGACAGTGGCCTTACACTCACAGCCCCACCCTTTTCTTTCCCCACCTCGTGTAACCTGGTTTAAGACAAGTCCTTAGCACCCGTAAGATTCCTAAGGGGACACTGTGAGCTAATGCTGTTGACCCTCATCCCCAACCCTAGCTAGCCACAGGGCAATAGTCTTATCAGTTTTACCGACTGCCATTTCCCCCATTTTTAGGCAAGAAGAGGAAACGGTTGTGATTTTGTCATTTTTATTTTCTATTTATCTAGAATGAAGGAGTGACAGCAACTAAACTCAGGTTTGTTTACCCTGTTTCCATGGTAGATTCTTTAATTGCTATCCAATCACCAAGAGATTCTAGGTTCCCTTAATAAATACTTTTTAAAAGCCTAAATTGGATTTCACTGAATTCATTTAAATCCACTTCGAACTATTTCCCTCAGTAGCAATAGCCCCCGACTTATTTTTGCTGTAAAGAGATTAATGCCTGTACCAAGTTTGTTTTTTTTTTTTTAAAGATTTTATTTATTTATTTAACAGAGAGAGACAAAGCGAGAGAGGGAACACAAGCGGGGGGAGTGGGAGAGGGAGAAGCAGGCTTCTCGACAAGCAGGGAGCCCAATGTGGGGCTCAATCCCTGGACCCTGGGATCATGACCTGAGCTGATGGCAGATGCTAAACGACTTAAGCCACGCAGGCGCCTGTACCAAGTTTTAAAAATCATGTATGCTACCAAGCATTATTTGACCTGGACACCCGAAACAAGAAACAAAACACCATCTCAGGAACGCTGTCATTCACTCTTCCTCCCCTGTAAAAACTAACCCTCAAGGTGCAGGTCCGGTGAAGAGGAAGACCAGCCAATCTACCCCCACCTAAGAACATTGTATTTCCAGATCACAAAATAAACAACACTCAACACCTTCAGTTCTGTGCTATTTTCTCTTCTTTATTAACCAAACTGCAGGTTTCAGACTCCCAGTTTTATTAGAGTAAAACCCAAACTTCACTGGTCTCTTCAGGGAGAACAGTTCAGTGTTTGCAAGCTGCAAAGTTTCAATCGGGCCCTCTCCGTCACGCTTCTGGGACCACGGGTTGGGGCTGGCGGCTGCCTAGCAGGAGTCGTCATCCTCAAGGTCGCTAACAGGTACAGGACCGCTGGTGGGATCGGGGGTGGTGGCAGCGGTGGTACCAACAGCCGCCGACGCGCCTCCGCCGTAGTGGTAATTCAGGTAGCGGCTCAGCTGCACACTCTGCGCCACGACATTGGTGCTGTGGCACACGAACAGCAGCAGGTTTCGAGGCTGTACACGGTAGGCGAAACGCATGAAGGCCATCGAGTAGAAGATGAGCGCCACTGTCATACGGCCACTGATGATTTCAGGTGATGCGTTCATGTCCTTAAAGGCAGCCAGCGGAAGGCCATAGTTGACCACGGGACCCCAGAAGTGAGTGCTGGCCAGGTAGTTCCGGAACTCCTTGGTCTTCATATAGTCCCTCGCACTCCGCCACAGTGCCGCCACCATCGCCATGATCTCCAAGGCACGAGAGCACCAACGAAATAACAGCCAACCCACGATGACGTAGGACACAGAGCCTACTCCGCACAGCGTGGGCCCGTGACCTCGCGCCTTTGCGTGGTTGCCATAAAGTGCTCCACACAGCATGTGCGGCTGTCGTGCGTGCCTGTGGCGCGGGAGGTATAGCCACGCCCCCGCGCCTTCCCGTGTCCGCCGTAAAGTGCGTTGGACAGGCACCTGCTGCTGTCAGGTACGCCTTTAGGGGCGAGAGGCGTGGCCTCACCTCCGTGCCTGAACAGGACGGCGATAAAGAGTGCAGCGCGTGAACCCTATCGCGTGATCATGTATTTCTGTTTCTCTGGCAACCTCATCCTCCGCTCGCCCTTGTGCTGAGACCGCCGTAAAACTCCCAGGGCTCCGTGCGCCACCCAGGGAGGTGAGTGTCCAGCTGTGTGCTTCTCCTCGGTATCCAAAGGGAAGCTTTGATTGTTCTGCCTGGTCTGTGGGCAATGTGGACTAGAGGTGATACAGTATCCTTCAACCAAGTACACAAATTTAATCCTTACACAATTTGCCTGAGTGTTGCAGTTACAGTAATGTTTCACCCCTAAACATTTCCGCGTCTGGCTCTTAACAAGGACATTCCCCTACTTAATCACAGTACAATAATCCACTCAGATACTTTTATGTACAGTACTATTTAATATGAAGTGCATACTTAAATTTTAGAGTTTTGTGGCTGTTTCTTTTCTTTTTTGTTGGGAGAGGGGAGATCCAGTCAAGATTCACATTTAGTTACCTCTTTTAGATTAATCTTCCTTAGCGTAGAGGAGTTCCCAGCATTTTTTCTTTTTATGACATTGACATTTTTGCGAAAAGTACAAGTCAGTGGTTTTTCAGAATATCCTTAATTTGAATTTATATGTTTTCTCATAAACATTTGGGGGCAAGAATACTACACATGTGATGGTGTGTCCTTAGTGCATCACAGTGGAAGGCACGTGATGTTACTTTGTTCTATCATTGGTGGTATTAAGTTTGATTTTTTGTTGTTGTTGTTTGTTTGATTTTGTTAAGGCTTTGTCTGCCAGGTTTTTCCCCTCTGTAATCAACAAATAATCCAGGGGCGCCTGGGTGGCTCAGTGGGTTAAAGCCTCTGCCTTCGGCTCAGGTCATGATCCCAGGGTCCTGGGATCGAGCCCCACATCGGGCTCTCTGCTCAGCAGGGAGCCTGCTTCCCCTTCTCTCTCTGCCTGCCTCTCTGACTACTTGTGATCTCTGTCTGTCGAATAAATAAATAAAATCTTTAAAAAAAAATTTAAAAAAAAATAAAAATCAACAAATAATCCAGACTCTCTTTGAGAGTTTATGGAACTTCTACTCCAACAGTCTTTCACCTAATAGTTAATATCCATTGATTAAAATTCTTAATGACAAAACTGATTATTTTCTATGTGTTTTCTATTTTTTCTAATTGAAAATAACTTGAAAAGTAATTAAGTATACATTGAGGTAACTAATACTTTAGTGATTTATGAACAACCATGGTATCTTTAAAAATTAATACATTCATTATCTTTATTTACATCCCAAATATTTCTCAGCTGTAGCTTAGAATATATGGTATAACCATTGCTCAAAAGGAAAACAGCATAATTTTTAGATAACCTTTTTTAAATGCTGGGCTTCCAAATAGAGATGCCTGGTATACTAGTGTAAATTAGTTCAGTGTAAGTTTGAATCAATAAATCAGCAACCATGAATTGAAAGACATCTTAGACCTATACTGTCAGATGCTCGATCCCCCAGTGTCCTAAAAGAAAGGTAGGTTACCACTCATATCTGCAAAAAAACTTACAGTACTTGTAGATCTTCTCACTTGGGTTGTTACTTCACTTTGATTACCTATTGCTGTGTAATAGATCACCCTAGAACTTAGTGGCTGACAACAGTCCTTTATTTTACTCACAAATTTGCACATTGGGTGGGACTCAGTAACTGTCTTTATCACCACTTGGAGCAGCTCAGTTTAGGGCTGGAAGATCCACTTTCAAAATGGCTTACTAATATGGCTAACAAGTTAACACTGCTTGTTGGCCAGGTGCTCAGCTGTGACTGTTGGCGGGGAGGCCTCTGCTCCTTTCCACAAGCTCCTTATACTTCCTCACAGTATGAAGGCTGAGCTCCAAAAATAAGTGTAACAGGAGAATAAAATAGAAGCTATGTGGAAGGCAGAATTTTACCCCCAGTGACCCTTGCCCTGGCATACCTCCCCTTGATTTGGGTGGAACCTATGAATATGATTAGATTTCACTCCCACGATTATATGACACAAGGGATTTTGCAGGTGTAAGTAAGTTCCAAATCAGTTGACCTTAAGATAGGGAGAGTCTGCACGTGGGCCTGATCTAATCGCTTGAGCCGTTTCAATCTGGGTCCATTCTAGAAGCCAGGGACAGAGGATGTCAGATATTTGAAGTGTGAGAGGGATTAGATGTGAGGGAGATTATCTGCAGCTGGCTTTGAGAGTGGAGGTGGCCATGTTAGCAAGGAATTTGGGTAGCCTTTAGGAGCTGAGTGCAGCCCCCACTGACAGCCAGCAAGGACAGGCAGACCTCAAGTCCTACAACCACAAAGAACTGAATTCTGCCAACAACATTGGGAGCTTGTAAGCAGATTTTCCCCTAGACCTTCTGAGAACTCAGTTCAGACAACACCTTTAATTCATCCTTGTGAGACTACGAACAGAGAACCCAGCCATGCTGTGCCCATAATTCTGACTTATGAACCGAGCTAATAAGTGGGTATAAGCCATTAAGTTTGTGGGTAAGCTGTTGTGCTGCAATGAGAAACCAGTATCAGAGAGATTGGCTTTTGTGATCTAGCCTCAGAAGTCATGTAACATTGCTTTCTCCTGTCACAAGCCCACCCCAGTTCAGTGAGAGAAGATATAGTCCCACCTCTCCAAGGCAGGAGTATCAGAGTCACACTTTAAGAAGATCAGGTGGGATGGGAAATATTGTGGCCACCTTTGGAGAATGTAGTTTACCATATTACTTAACTTGAAATCACATAATTCTGTTGGAGTTGAAAGGATCTCATGTATTATCTGTAAAATAGGAATAGTGGTCTCTACCTCATAGCAGGAGATTTCAGTGTATTAATCCTTGTTCAGTTCTTACTGTAGGGCTTGGTATATAAGTGCTTGGTACATTTCTATCCTCTTCATTGTCATCCACTCCAATCCCCTCATGTTACAAATAAGGCATGAAACCTTAAGACATCATGTCATTTGCCAGGGTGACACAGTGAATTTGCAGTAGACCAGGATTAAGGTTTCTTATTTCTCCCATTAGTCCTCTGTACACATCACTTTATTTATTTTATTTTATTTTTTATTTTTGGTTTTATTTTATTTTTTAAATTTAATTTTTTGTTTTATTTTCTTCTCTTTTTTTAATTTATTTTTTTATTGTGTCTTTTTTTTCTTTTTTTTCCTTTTCTTTGAAGAGACAGCACAAGCAGGAGGAGTGGCAGCAGAGAGGGAAGGAGAAGCAGGCTCCCTGCTGAGCAGGGAGTACTATGCAGGACTCAGTCCCAGGACCCTGAGATCACAACCTGAGCCAAAGGCAGACGCCCAACCAACGGAGCCACCATGGGCCCCATGCACAAGTCACTTTAACATCTGATGTGTTTCTGTCTTTCCAACTAAGTTGTTAAGTTCCCCCAGACCAGGGAAAATATCACCAAAGAAACTGTTCCTTCTCCCCATGAGCCTTTTGCAGGTGCTGACTGGACATGGTCCAAATTGAACGTGACAAGGTCTGCCTTTCGGTGGGGCGTTTTACAGCTAGAGGAATGGAGATACAGACAATTTGTAACTTTCCTGGTTGGTTCCAGGCCAGTACAAGCAGGCTGAATACAGTCTTCGTATAAGGTTTGTGCCTTCTAGATATTTGTTGGTGGTTAGAGTTGCAATGAACGGCCCCATCAAAGTGTACGGCATTGTCATGGAGCTTGGCCAGCACTTGAAGAGAAACTGGAGGAAGCATACAGGGCTAGGAATGAGCAAAGCTATCAAGAATATTACCTGATAGAGGCAAAGATGGCGACCAAAGAGTTTTAGGATTAGAGAACATAAGTAACGTTACCGAACCCAAGCTCGACTGCCCGCTGCCTGAAAGGCCGGTACTCAAGACATGAGTATTGACTGGAAAGGAATATGAACTTTATTCAGGTGGCCGGCCCCCTGGGGAGAAGGCAGCGCCTTGTCCAGAAGCCAACTCTGAGGTTTCTGCCTGGCCCAGAGATTTTTAAAGAGATTTAATCAGTTCAGGGAGTGCAGTGGTCTCTGGCATTTTTTGATTACGTGCAGACTCCATGAGGCCAGCTACAAAGTTCTCTCAGTGCTCGGGGGTTGTGCAGGAAGTTCTAGAAGTTCCTTGGTGCCCCGCGGGGTAGGGAAGTGGGGGCGGGATGGGATGGTACAAGAAGGTCTGGTTCCTTGGTACTTTGGGGGTTGTGCAAGAATACTCTGTTCTTTCTGCAAAGGAAGGCAGGGGCTGCAGATGCACAGAGGATGGTCAGTAAAGTCATTTATGTGACCTTAAAAAGAGAAAAACTTTTTTTTTAAAGATTTTATTTATTTATTTGACAGACAGAGATCACAAGTAGGCAGAGAGGCAGGCAGAGAGGAGCGGGGGAGAAGCAGGCTCCATGCTGAGCAGAGAGCCTGATGTGGGGCTCGATCCCAGAACCCTGAGATCATGACCTGAGCCAAAGGCAGAGGCTTAACCCACTGAGCCACCCAGGCGCCCCGAGAAAAACATTTTGCTAAAAGATGTTTTAGCTCATCAGAAAACTGAGGCAGCCTCAGACAGACTTGTTGGCCTCTGTGGCCTGGGAAAGTTCTGGTCCTACGCTCCCCAAGGCCAGTGGTCTGCAAATCTCAAAGAAAGTAAATTAGTTCTGTGACATATCAAAGGCCTTAGGTCAGTAAGCCGGGAGTGTGCTAACCTGAAGCAAGTTAACCTATAAGCCCAGCTGGTGCTACGACGCTAATGCTGGCCCATGACTACCCTTCCCTACAGGTAAATTAGCCTCGCTGTGTATTTCACTGCCTTTTAATGGAGGAGACTAAACAACTGACGGTTTATCATTAAATAATATCTCTTTACCATTAATATTATTGGAGGTGGTGTTTCTTCTACATAAAGCGGTCCGAGTCTGCTGTGCGACTCAGCCTAGAGACATTAACATGAACATAGTCAGTAAGCTCACCATCCTCTTTCAGAGGAAAACGAGGGGAGAAGACAGCTAAATACAAAGATGGATTCAGATCTCTGCCCAGCCCCTACTCCTACCCAAGATCGCAGCTCACAGGGTCCTGTGAGATCCTGCCTGACGTTAACAGCCCTAGCCCAACAGGACCCTTCAGTGAGTTCCCATGCAGTAGATTGTAGAGAGCATACCTTTTTATTTTAACTGCTCTTGTTAACTTCCCATTGTGAAACAATTTCGAACTCATAGAAAAGTTAAAACAGTTTCAAACAAGTATAACAAAACAAGAAGTGTCAAAAAAAAAAAAAAAAAGCACCCACATATCCTTCACCCAGATTTACCAACTCTCAACATTGTGCAATATTTTCTGTAAAGTTTTCTCTTCCTTGAAGGGTATTTCTTTTTTTTTTTTTAAGATTTTATTTATTTATTTGACAGAGATTACAAGTAGGCAGAGAGGCAGGCAGAGAGAGGGGGAGGAAGCAGGCTCCCTGCTGAGCAGAGAGCCTGATGCGGGGCTCGATCCCAGGACCCTGGGATCATCACCTGAGCCAAAGGCAGAGGCTTTAACCCACTGAGCCACCCAGGCGCCCCAAGGGTATTTCTTAAGAACTCAGGGTGCCTTTCCTAAGCACATGGAGGCTCATGACTTTTTTTTTTTTTAAGATTTTATTTATTTATTAGAGTGCGGGATGAGAGAGAGAGTGAGCATGTATCAGGTGGTAGGGCAGAGGGAGAGGGAGAAGCAGACTCCCCACTGAACAGGAAGCCTGATGTGGGGGCTCGATCCCAGGACCCTGGGATCAGGACCTGAGCCGAAGGCAGATGCTTAACCAGCTGAGCCACCCAGGCGTCCCTCATGTCTGTCTGTTACATTACCACAGTACATCCATCAGAATCAAGACGTTTAACAGCATAATACCGTAATCTGCGGTCCTTCTTCACATTTTGTTCATTGTCCCCGTAATGTCGTATATCACACTTCTCTTTTTCTAGTCCAGGATCCAGACGGGGATAACACACTGCATTTAATCATGATGTCTCTTTTATCTCCTTCCATCTAGAACAGTTCTGCCTTCCTCTGCCTTTGTTTGTGGTTCATGACCTTGACATTTTAGGATAGTACAGGCCCGCTATTTGATAGAATGTCTCTCATGGGATTCATTTGATGTTTCTTCGTGACTGCCCTCAGGGTTCATTTTGGGCAGGAACCCCACAAGAGTGTTTTGTCCCCAATGCAGCAATCACATTAGCAGGCATGTGATGTCTGTGTGTCTGGTGATAGTAAGGCAGTATTTGCTGGGTTTCTCCACTGTAAACTCTGTTTTCTCCTTTGTAATAGGTAGTTTGTGGGGGAGATACTTTGAGACTATGTAAGTATCTATTTTCTCATCAAATATTTAACCTACTAATTTTAGCATCATTGTTGATTCTTGCCTAAATTAAGTATTACTTTAATGATAGCAACATTCTGTTTTCTATTTTTTTAATTTAATTTTTTTATTTTTTAAAGATTTATTAATTTGAGAGAGAGTGCACGTGCACGTATGCAGGCGAATGAGCAGGGTGGTGTCGGGGGTGGAAGAAGAGGGGGGAGAACCCTGAACCAGACTCCCCGCTGAGCACGGAACCCAACTTGGGGCTTCATCCCAGGATCCCCAGATCATGACCTGACCTGAAACCAAGAGTCTGATGCTTGAGGGACTGAACCACCCAGGCACCCTGGCAACATTGTATTTTTTAAATGATTTTATGTCTTCCGTTTTTTTTTTTAATTTATTTATTTATTTGAGAGACAGACAGACAAAGATAGTGACAGAGCACAACCAGGGAGGTGAGGGAAAAGCAGGCTCCCCAGTGAGCAGGGAGCTCGACATGGGGCTTGATCCCAGGATCCTGAGATCATGACCCGAGGCAAAGGCAGATGCTTACCTGACTGAGCCACCCAGGCACCTCTTTTAAAAAAAAATTTTTTTTAAAGAATTTATTTGAGAGAGAGTGCGTTTGAGAGAGAGCACAAGCTGGGGGAGCAGCAGGCAGAAGGAGAAGCAGATTCTTCACTGAGCAGGGAGCCCGATGCGGGGCGCGATCCGAGGACCCCGGGGATTATGAACTGAGCCAAAGGCAGACACTTAACTGACTGAGCCACCCAGGCATCTTGTATCTTCTGGTTTAAAAGAAAAGTCAAAAATGTACTTCATTAAAGTTGCCCTGGAATGCTGGCCAACATTTACAAAACATATGCCTATTCATGAATTACAGCTGTGAAAACTGAACATTTAGGACTTGGGTATTTAATGAAAAAGGTTTTTTTTGTTGTTTTTTTTGTTTTGTTTTGGTTTTTGGTTTTTTTTGCCACATCTATGCTGATATCCTTGGAGTATTTGCTCTTAAATTCTACCAAAGGGAATAAATAGCAGAGTGCCTCAGGAGAATCTGGATGAATAAAACAATAGGTGGATATATTCAGTTACTGCTGAAAGTAATTTTAGAGCCGTCTGTGGCCCAGATTCTCATCTTTTGCCTTTATGTGTGCTTTTTCCCTCCTGTGAATACCGTGGCTGAAGGCTGGGCGGGTGCATCTTTCCGTGGCTGGGAGGGTGTCAGTTAAGTGCGTCGATCTCACTTTCTCTAGCTATAAAGCGTGCCGTAGCTGGTCCGGGTCCAATCAAGCGGCAGGAGGGGTATTTTGGGTCCGGCCCCCAACAAACTGCTGGTTTTGTGGGGTTTCTGCCTTAGTCACGTGTCCTCCGATCAGGCCGGTGGTGAGCAGAGCAGGAGGCTACAGAGCCATCTCCTGCCAGGGCCCCACTGGAGGGTCCTGCCATCGGAGCTAGCGCAGTGCTGCCTTCTCAGACTCAGTAGTCTTTGCCCCAGAAATGAAATGAACCTCCCCTTTTTTTAACCTTTGAGTGAGTGGATCATCCAGTATTTTAAATTCTACAGAAACAGAACTTTGAATGGTGAAAACTTGTTTGGAAAGTATTTCGCGTTTACCGAAAAGTTGTTAGAATCCATAGACCCTTTACTCAAATGCACCAATGGATTCCGTCAGGGAGGCAGGGGCACTGTGAGCGAGAAGGGATTTGTTATAGGGACTAGACGGAACAGAGCCATGGAAGGAGCTGGGGAGGTGACGGTGTCTGAAAGGGGGGACGTGGAGGGCGAGAGATCACCAACCAGTTATCGTGAGGAGCCAGGCCCGTTCAGCTGCCAAAGCAGGGCCTGGGGCGCTGAAAAGGAGGCTGGCAGACAGGCCCGGGGGGGCTGTTGCCTCTGGGGTGTTGCAGCCAGGAGTCTGGCGACGGGCCTGTGGAAAGGGGGGGGGCACTATTGCTCAGTGAGGAAGAAGAGCTGGTCACAGAGCAGAGCCTAGAACAAGCTGGAATCTGCCAGCAACTCAGCGTCCCTAACCCTGAACGCCTTCAGAGTCCCGTGTTACTTCTGAGTGCCAGATCTCTGCCGTGGATCTGTAAGGGGAGGAGGCTTCTGGAAAACCGGGTTCTGGCTCAGCCACGCTGACACAGTACAGGGCACCCCCACCAATTTAAAACTTTGCTGAGTTCAGGGCACCTGGGTGGCTCTGTGGGTTAAAGCCTCTGCCTTTGGCTCAGGTCATGATCGCAGGGTCCTGGGATCAAGCGGTCCTGGGATCGAGCCCCACATCAGGGTCTCTGCTCAGCGGGATGCCTGCTTACCCCCCGCCCCTCTGCCTGCCTCTCTGCCTACTTGTGATCTCTGTCAAAAAAAAAAAAAAAAAAAAACAGTCTTAAAAATAAATAAATAAAACCTTTCTGAGTTTTATCATTTTCTTTTTAGGGGTGTGTGTGCGCACGTGCATGTGTGTACCTGTGTGTGTTATATATATCTGTGTCCGAACACACATTACTGTGTATTTTATCTGAACCATTTGAGAGAAGAACAAAGAGGTTTTCTCATGTAACCACAATAATCTTTGATGTAACATTGTTTACAATACATTTTGTCATTTTAGGCCCGATTTCAGTTTTGTCACCTGTCCCAATAATGTCCTTTATAGCATTCTTTCCTTCAGTGCAGGGTCCCATCCAGTATCACACAGGGCATTTTCTCTGGAACAGTTCCCCAGCCTTTCTTTACTTTTTATGACTTGGCCATTTTTGAAGACCTCAGGCCAGGTATTTTCTAGAATTGGTCCTCAATTGGGGCCTGCCTGATGTTTCCTCACAGATTCAGGTTATACTTTCTCAGCTGCAGCACCGTCAGCGGTCTGCGTCCTCAGAACATCCCATCCACGAACGCGGGCCTGTCTGCCCCGAGCCGTCGTAGGCGTTTGGGTACCTGGTCAGAGCCTTGTCCGGTTTCTCCACTGCGGAGTTCCAGCTTTGCCCCTTGCAGCTAATAAACGGTCCGTGGATGGTTCTCGTCCAAATCAGTATTTACTGTGATGGATGCAAGGTGAGGCTTTTCCAGTGCTACCAGTCCTTGCATCCTTGCATTTCTACGTCAGCACTGCTGTCGGGAAGAACCTCCTGTCTCCCCCTATCTGTGTACTTACCTATTGTTCATAAGGTCTTGTGGATTCCCGTTTTATTCTGTGGGTCGGAATCCTTTACTGTCGTCCTAATTTTGATGCTCTAGTTGGTCTGTATTTGGACAGTGGGAGCCCTTTGAAGCTGTCTTCTCTGACCCTGGCATTAAATGACACAAAAAGATACACCCGGCAAAGGCTGTTCCCTCCCAGATGTATTCCATGCCGTTCACCCTGCCACGCATGCGCACTCCGTGCGTGCGCGCACATGCACACACACACATTTTAGGTAACTACATTGTTTTGTGGTTCATCCTTCCTATGTTTCCTTTTGCAAAAATAAGGAGATGCATGCATATTTACTTATTTCCCCTTTCTTACACAAATGGGAACAGACTATATTCTTTTTCGCTTTATGATGTATCTTGGAAACTACCCCCCTATCGCCCCATAGGGATCTTCCACCTTCTTTTTATGTGTTCCCTGCTACATAGTACTCCGTCATGTGGGTGTGGCATCGTTTATTTAGCCAGTATCCTTCATTTAGACAGTTTCTGTTTTGCAAATACGAGTAATAATGAGTATCCTTGCATATGTGTATTTTCTTGCTGTAGGTGTATTTTAAGAGTAAGGCCCTAGAGGGCGCCTGGCTGGCTCAGAAGAGTGTGGGACTCTTGATCACAGGGTTGTGAGTTCAAGCCCCACGTTGGGTATAGAGATTACATACATACATATATACATAAACTTTAAAAAATTTTTAAAGATTTTATTTATTTGACAGACTGCAAGCAGGGGGAGCATCAGGGAGAAGGAGAAGCAGGTTCCCTGCCAAGCAGGGAGCCTGATGCGGGCCTCAATCCCAGGGCCCCCAGGATCATGACTTGAGCCAAAGGCAGACGCTTAACTGACTGATCCACCCAGGCGCCCCACTTAAAAATTTTTTTTAAACAAAAATAAGACCCTAGAAATGTTACTGCTGGGTCAGAGGGTAAACACAAATACAGCCTTGTCAGATATTACCAAATTTGCCTTCCATTTTGCATTCGCACAATGCACAGGAGTGTCTCTTACTCTGCAGCCTTGTCAACAGAATGTATTGTCAAGCTTCAGAATGTTTGCTGATGTGATAGTTGAGAAGTGGTATCTCATGGCCGGTTTTTTAAAATATATGTATATGTACATACATATACTTACATGTATACATATAGAAAAATATGTATAGCAGCAGTATTGAGGTGTAATCCACATGGTGTGCAATTGTTCCATTTGGGGTGCACAGTTCAGTATATTCACAGAGCTGTGCCTCTATCACCACAGTCGATTCTAGAACATTTTTATCACCCCAACAAGAAACCCTATACCCATTAGTAGTCCCCTCATTCTTCCTTCCCTAAAGCCCTTGGCAACCTCTAAACTACTTTCTGACTCTAAGGAGTTGCCTGTTGTGGACATTTTAGATGAATGGAAGCAATAATGTGACTTTTATGTCTGGCTTCCTTCACTTAGCTTATTGGCTTCAAGGTTCATCGTGCTGCGGCCTGTAGTACTACTCCGTTCCCGTTCCTGCCAGAATACTGGTCCTCTGTGTGCAGGGACCACGTTTCATTTGTCCATTCATCCATGGATGGGCATTTGGGTTGTTTGCACGTTGGGCTGTTGTGAATAATGCCACTGTGGACATTTGTGTACCAGTTTTTGTGTGGATGTATGTTTTCTTATCTCTTGGCTGGATACCTAGGAGCAGACTTACTGGGTCGTATGGTAACTCTGTTTAATATTTTGAAGAGTTTCTAGACTGTCTTCCAAAGAGCCTGCTGTTCTTTACAGTCCCGCCAGCAGTGCACAAAGGTTCCTTCCTCCACACACAGCCTTGCCAACCTTTGTTACTACCTATCTTTTTTTTTATAGCCATCCTAGTAGGTGTTCTCAATACAGTTTTAATTGGCACTCTTATTATGAGTGAATTTCTTTTTGTATGCTTAAGGGACATCTTAATATCTGGGTTTTTTTTTTTAAGATTTTATGTATTGAGAGACAGAACACAAGCAGGGGGAGGGGCAGAAGAGGAGGGAAAAGCAGACTCCCCACTGTGTGGGGAGCCCAGGGCAGGCTCAGTCCCAGGATCCTGACATTGTGACCTGAGCTGAAGGCAGATGCTTCACTGACTGAGCCACCTAGGCGCCCCCATTTTAATATCTTTTTAGGGGAATTGTCTGTTCATGTCTTTGGCTCATTTCTAAATAGGAATTTGGGGCTTTCCCCCCCAATTTGGAAAGCTCTTTATTAGAGATATTAGTATCTTTATCTGTGATGTATGTTGCAAATATTTTCTCCTTATCATTTGTTTTTTTACTTTTTTATGGTGTTTTGGGCAGCATTATTCATTTTGTTTTAAAGACTTTTTTTATTTGAGAGAGAGAACACGTCAGGTGGGGCAGAGGGGGAGGGAGAAAGAATCTGAAGCAGACTCTGTACTGAGCACGGAGGCGGACGTGGGGCTCAGTCCCACCCCTGTTAGATCATGACCTGAGCCGAAACCAAGAGTCAGATGCTTCCCTGACTCTGCCACCCAGGCGCCCCAGCAGTGTTATTCATGCTAGCCCCAGATCGTGAATAGATAGACGAAGTGTGGTATATCTGCACAAGGAGTATCATTCAACAATAAAAAAGAACAAACTGTGGACACATGCTGTGACATAAACAACATATGCCCAGGTCGCCTGGGGGGCTCAGTTGGTTAAGTGACTGCCTTCAGCTCAGGTCATGATCCTGGAGTCCCAGGATCGAGTCCCGCACCAGGCTCCCTGCTCAGCGGGAATCCTGCTTCTCCCTCTGACCCTCTCCCCTCTCATTCTCTCTCTCTCTCTCTCATTCTCTCTAATAAATAAATAAAATCTTAAAAAAAAAAAAGCAAAATATGCCCAGTGAAGGAAGCCACACACAAGAGACCCTATACCACATGATGTCATTTATATAAAATGTCCAGAAAAGGCAAATCTGTTGAAACAGAAAGATTAGGGGTTGTAGGGGTGGGGGAGTATAAGATTAACAGGAAATGTACAATAAGGGATCTTATTGGGCTAATGAGAATGCTCTAAATTGACTGATGGTGATGTTGTACAACTTGGTAAATTTACAAAAACATCATTATACACTTGAAATAGATACGTAATATCTAAAATATGCCTCAATAAAATTTTTTTAAACATTTTGTTTGAGAGAAAGCACAAGCTGGGGGAGAGGCAGAAGGAGCGAGAGAAGCAGGCTCCCTGCTGAGCAAGGACCCTGATGTGGGGCTCGATCCCAGGACCCAGGGATCATGACCTGAGCTGAAGGCAGATGCTTAACTGGCTGAGCCACCCAGGTGTCCTTCAATGAAAATTTTAACATTCACATTCTTAGATAGCCAAATTTAACAACATTTTCCTTGATTGGATCTGGGATTTTGATGCAATAGAAACAGAAAAGCTGTTTCCTACACTTGGGCTATGAAACAATCCTGTTTTCTTCTACTATGTGCGTGGTCTCTCTCTTTAAAATTTAGATCTTTAATCCATTCGGAGTTTATTCTTGTCTATGCTGGGAGACCTGGGGGGTAGTTTTATCTTTTCACAAATGGGTATCCTGTTGCCCCAGCCTCATTTATTAAAAAGTCTGCATTTGCCCACTGATTTGACATGCTACCTTTATCTTCTACTAAATGTCTTTATTTCTAGATCTTCTGTTCTATTCCATTGGTTTGTCTGTGAATGGACCAGTACCGTACTGTTTCAATCATAGAGGCTTTAGGTTTCCATATTGGGTAACGCTAGTTCAGCCTTCTAACTCTTCCTTTTTAGTGTTTTCTTAGTTTTCCATACATAAACTTTAGGATCTCCTTGTCCAGCTCCATAAAAACATTTTGATTTTCGTTGGGATAGCATTAAATTAATTTAGGGAGAACAGACATTTTTAGGATGTTATTCTGGGTTGAATTTTGTCCACCAAAAAGACATGTTGAAGTTCTAACTCCTGGTACCATGGGAGTGACCTCATTTGGGAATAGGATCACTGCAGATGAAATGAGTTAAAATGAGATCCCACTGGAGTAGGATGGGCCCTTCACTATAACCATTCTTCTAAGAAGGAATTCTGCCTTAAGACTGTAGCAGGCCTTCAGCTCAGGCCCTGATCCCAGGGTCCTGGGATCGGGCTCTCTGCTCGGTGGGGAGCCTGCTTCCTCCTCTCTCTCTCTCCCTGCCTCTCTGCCTACTTGTGATCTGTCTGTCCAATAAATAAATAAAAATCTTAAAAAATTAAAAAAAAAAAAGACTATAGCTGGAGGGGCACCTGGGTGGCTCAGTGATGAAGCATCTGCCTTCAGCTCAGGTCATGATTCCAGGGTCCTGGGATTGAGCCCCACATTGGGCTCTCTGCTCAGCGGGGAGCCCACTTCTCTCTCTCATTCTGTCCCCTGCTTGTGTTCCCTCTCTCACTGTGTTTCTCTCTGTCAAATAAATAAACAAAAACCTAAAAAAAAAAAAAAAAGACTGTAACAGGAATTATACCTGAGTTTCTAGCCTGCTGGCCCCACCCCCACAATCACATGACTGGATTTCTTTTTTTTTTTTTTAATTTATTTA
Source organism: Martes martes (assembly GCF_963455335.1). Classification (NCBI taxonomy): domain Eukaryota; kingdom Metazoa; phylum Chordata; class Mammalia; order Carnivora; family Mustelidae; genus Martes; species Martes martes. The sequence goes on along the minus strand of NC_137897.1, from coordinate 34,149,217 downwards.
TTTGTTAGAGAGAGAGAGTGAGCACAGGCAGACAGAGTGGTAGGCAGAGGCAGAGGGAGAAGCAGGCTCCCTGCCGAGCAAGGAGCTGGATGTGGGACTCGATCCCAGGATGCTGGGATCATGACCTGAGCCGAAGGCAGCCACTTAACCAACTGAGCCACTCAGGCATCCCACAGGACTGGATTTCTTAAAAATACATCTGTGCACGTGTATGGATATATGCATGTGTAGAAACATTTTTTTCATTTATTCTCTGAAGCACACAAACTGGCATACATGTTTTCCTATTCAGATGTCTTTTCGTTTGTCAGGTTTATTTTTGTCTCTTTTTAGGAGTGTTTCAAAATTGAAACTTATTTCCTATATACATGATTCTTAAAGGGCAACCAGGGTAGATGAACTGTTCTTGGCTTGCATTTTCTTTCCTTGGCTTTCTTGAAAATGCTCTTCCATTGTTGCAATACTCTGTGTATTAAGTTTGAGAATTCTGATGCCAGGCAAATTTTCTTATTCATGTAAGTAATTTGACCTTTTGCCTGGAAGCCCTGAAGATCTTTTGTCCTAAAAGTCTAAAATTGTATTAAGGTTATGTCTCAGAGTTGATTGATTCAGGTCAATTTTCCCCGAGTATATGGTGGGCTCTTTCAATATGCAGATTTGTTTTCTCTTATTTCTGGAAAGTTTTCTTGAATTAGGGTTTTAAAAAATTCTCTTCCATTGTTTTCCTTCAAGGACTCGAATTAAGTGTGTGTATATTGGAGTTTTCTTGAATGTTTTCTATATCGACCACTTTTTTTTTTGACCCTTTTTACTTCTTTATATGCTTTTCATTTTCTTGGGTCCCCCCCCCATCTTTATTCAGTATTCTTTATTAGATTTTCATTTGACTCTGTTCTCCCTTGGGTGCCTTGTAATTTTATTCATTTATGAGATGGTTGTCTTTTACTTTGACTTCAATTTCTTTCCTGAGTTCAATCAGCTCTCTTGCATTTCTACCTGTTTTTTTGTTCATTTCCATTCTTAGTTTTTACATTTCTGATCCTAGGATTTTTTTTTTATACTGAAAAATTTACTTGAGAGCATTTAACTCAGTTTGGATTTTTGTGTTGGGGTTTTCTTTTGCTTTATGACTGGCTTTTATGGGCAGAATTTTCATCAGCTGATTTTTGTTTTGTTCTTATAGTATTTTGCACTGAGTTTAATTCTTTTTCTACTCCCAGGCATTTTGTGGACAGAGTTCTTAGTTCAGGAGTACCTTCATCTTCCTCTCAAAGAGAAAAAAGGGTTGTTGCCATACCAGGCAGGAGTGCGGTGGAGGGACAGACAGGGTTCTCCTGGGCCAGTGGTTCTGTGCTACCCGTTGGTAAGAGACCAGTTTTTAATTTTTTTTTTTTTTTTTAGTATATGTGCTGCCAGAGTGAGCACCCAGTTTTTAATTTTCATTTCACATCTGTTGTGGAGACCAGTATTTTTCGTAAAATACAATGAAAATGAATTACTCTGAAAACGAGTATTTTTAAATGACCCGCAAAATACAAGCCCAGTTGTTTTATTTAACAGATAAAATTGCATTTTAATCAGTATAATCAGAGGAAACAAAGGAAAAAATTATAAAAACTGTATACATTAATTGAAAGTGAACATGTAGGCAATTAGTAATCACTATTCATAACTTGATTACACAGTTATAACTAAGTAACAGTTAATGGTTATGAGACAAAGCAGTTCCCCCATATCTGATGTCTATATGTACTTTGAGCAAAAACCATGTAGATTATTTTTTAAAGTTTTAAATGTGACCGGTAAGCTTAGTTGCTTGTCAGCTTAACTAATTCATGTTGGATGGAGGACAGCGCCACACGTAGGGGTGACACGGAGCTGGATAACTTCTCTGTTTGTGTATGTATTTATAGTAGAGAAACTAGAGTTATGTTGACAGAAACGAAAGAAGCTATTTTAAATAATTCAGCAAGCTCAGGGTATTTATTTTTAATTTTCATCCAAACTTGAAGTGATGACTTAGTTCCAAAATAGGTCTTTACATCTTCAGTTCTAACAATTTGTGATGTAGAGGTTAAATTTTTGTACGTTGGGGTAACAGTTGGCAAACCTCAAAATAGCTCCCGCAAGGACATGGTTTTGTTTGCGTGACTGGGACGCAGCCCGTTCCGTGTGGGGCTCACCGTGCAGGCTTTCCGCTCAGACTGCTCTGTGGTCTGTAGCGTGTTCATCTGCAAGGAGTCTGCCGATCACGTGTTTGGCTATCACGTGACGTCAGATTGCAATAAAACTTCTTAGCGCGGGTCCCCATTTCCGTACCTACCGCCGCACAGACTGGAACAGCCCACAGTTTGGCGTCAGTCCGTGGGCCACTCTAAGCAGCCCACTGAGTCTGCTGGCAAGTTTCTGGACGATTCCTTCAAACTTCAGGGATAGAGCGTTTCTGCGATAAGTGAAGGACTAGCTGAGATGTTTGCCGAAGGTAAAGGGAACAAAAAATGTCCTCTCAAATCCAACTCTGACCTCATTCCCTTGTGAGGCAACGAGAGCAGCTCCCCCTAATTTCTCATGTTGTTGCGTGTGTATTTACGTATTCCAGCCGATACCACTTGCTCTTTCCTTACTTGTCCCCCTCCCCACCCATCTCTCTCTCCATCGTTTAAGTTTGCTGGTAATTAACTTGAAAATTCAGTCCATAAATATGTGGTGCCAGAAAGTAAAGAAGTGCTCAGAAAATGATAGGGAGATGTCAAGAGGACATAGGAATCAACCAAAGGGTCCCCCAGTGACCAAATCTGGGACAACTGTGCAACAAAAAGGACAGTGTTGGATTGTGACACGGAGCCTAAGATATCCGTCAGTTTATGCTGGTGTAAATAATGGAAGAAATAATGGGGAGAAGGGAAAGCTCTTCTTTACATAATTCCAATTAATAAATATAGAATGAGGGAAATAAAACATCATTATTTGGCAAACACCACAATAATTCTTTCAGGCAAGAATATCAGTATATGCTAGAATGGGTGGAAGATAACAAATGAACTATGTCTTTTTTTTTTTTTTTTTAAGATTGATTTGTTTGATAGAGACACAGCGAGAGGGAACACAGAGTAGGAGAGGGAGATGTACGGAGCCCGATGCGGGGCTCAATCCCAGGACCCTGAGATCATGACCTGACCTGAAGGCAGGCGCTTAACAACTGAGACACCCAGGCACCCCTGTAAGTCTTTTTTTTTTAAATTTTATTTATGTATTTTAGAGATAGCACAATTGGGGAGAGTGGGAGGGGGGAAAGGAGACAGAATCCTCAAGCAGACTCCCCGCTGAGTGCAGAGTCCGAGGTGGGGCTTGATTTCACGACCCTGAGATCAGATCAAGAGTCTGCCACTTAACCAACTGAGCCACCCCTTTGTGTATATATATTTTTTAAGGTAAACTCTGTGCCCGATGTGGGGCTTGAACTTATAACCCTGAGATCAAGCGCTGCATCTACCGACTGAGCCAGCCAGGTGTCCCTGATTAATAGTTCTAATTACAAATGGAACATAAGTAACTGTATAGGGGAGAAAACTGGCAGATACCAGCCTCACCATAGTTAATGTCACCAAAAATGAGACAGTGACGTCCATGTGCCTCCTGATAAGAACACACTAAAATGGACATACCCCGTCTGTGGTATTCTTTTTATTTGAGAGAGAGCACGTGTGAGCAGGGGGAGGGGCACACGGAGAGGAGAGAATCTCAAGCAGACTCCGTGCCGGGTGCAGAGCCCAACATGGGGCTCGATCTCCCAACCCTGAGACCCTGACCTGAGCCGAAATCAAGTCAGACGCTTAACCTACTGAGTCGTCAGGCGCCCCACTTCTCCAGTGTTCTTTCCAAAAGCATATAACCTGGATTTCATCATGAGCAAATATCAAACCCAAAGTGAAGGACATTCTGACCCTTATACTTCAAAAATAAACTGTCCCAGATTAAAGAAGCCTAAGAAAACACGAGAACTAAATGCATTGTATGTGCCTGAACTGGATTCTGGGCCAACAAAAGGTTCTTAGTAGGACAGTCGGTATAATTTCACCAAACTGTTACTGTTGTTTGCAACCAAGAAAATTAGCTAGGACACGTCCATGGGACAAGACAACCATGGGTCTGCGCAGAGCTCCTTGAATTTAGTACTGTTGTTATATTAAGCCTTCACAAACCTTAGAACATGGTAGTGCACTTAAGGCCCATTTCCACAAACCTGGAGTATTACCATCCCCATGATGTTGATTTAAAAACTTTGATTTGGGGGGTCCTGGGATTGGGCCCACGTCAGACTCCCTGCTTAGCAGGGAGTCTGCTTCTCCCTCTCCTTCTGCCCTCCTCCCCCATGCTCTCGCTCTCAAATAAGTAATATCTTAAAAAATAAAACTGATTCAGAGTGAGGGATTTGCTCGAGACTGTTCAGCTACTAAATGGTGACATGGTGAACTGAATTCATCTGTAGGACTCTTGAGGCATTTTAAACCTAGTGCGTCTTACTAATGGCCTTCTCCAGCAACTGTTGTTCCAAGAAACCATTGTATAGTCTTTCTGTCACAAAAAGGCTACAAAGAAACTCTGCCTAAACCCAAGATTAGGAGGCTTGATGCCACTGCAGGACCCAGTAGGCCTGGCCACTGACCCCGGTTCCTGTGTCCCTTAGAAATTGTTGAACAGGGGCACCTGGGTGGCTCAGTGGGTTAAAGCCTCTGCCTTTGGCTCAGGTCATGATCCCAGGGTCCTGGGATTGAGCCATGCTCTCTGAGCAGGCTCTCTGCTCGGCGGGGAGCATGCTTTCCCCCCTCTCTCTGCCTACTTGTGATCTCTGCTCTGTCAAATAAATGAATAAAATCTTTAAAAAAAAATTGTTGAACATCCATTAAGAAGTGAGTTCATGGCTTCCACATTATTTGGTACCAGTGAGAATGTATTCAGATGACCATTCCTTCAAAACAGGCATAGCCAAAGAGAGTAAGTCAATTCTGTATCATTCCTAATCGAATTAGGCCCTAAGCAGTACTTAACACATGCAGAATCTCAGATTTTTATAAACCAGGAATAGTCTACCAATTAGATATAAAGGGATTGGGTTTTTTCAGCTTGTCGGTAGAACAGTCACGAGTCTAGCTTTCCTGCCTCTCACACAAATCTCGACACTGTGATTTATGTTCCTGAACAAATTAGACTTAAGAGCAAATCATCAGCAACAGGTGTAATAATCTTGGCAGAACATTTGTTTTAATTAATTGCTTTCTGCCTAACAGATAGAAGGGTGCTGATGCCATTTACCCTCTAAGGATAGTGCTGTCATGTAATTCTTTCCTCCCCCAGAATAGTCTCATCAGTTTTACATTACAAAGACACTGGTTTACCTCATATGTAACCACAACCTTCTATGGCAGTGTTTATATAAGAAACTTGTGAGAGAAACACGGATTTGTAACTACTCTGCAGCCTTATGGATTCCTGGCTTCCCAAATATAGGCCCTGCTGAGGGGCCAGGCAGCTGAAAACACCCTCACCCCCATAAACCTGCCAGGCAGTAGCGGTAGAGAATAAGTGATTTTGAACAGTGTCTCTCTTCTGGGTGAAGGTGCTTACCAGCTTGACCATTTGTGTTAGATGAGAGACAAAAAGAAAAACCTTCCTCTATGGAGCCTTAATACTGGCACTGTTAAAGGCATCGTGCAGTAAGTGGTAAAGACGCAACTAGCCTGACTCCCATCTTTTCAAACCCCCAGCCTCAGTGTTATTTAGGAAGGATTTGATCATTTTTCCAAAGAGGCACGGAAATGGCTCATACTAAACCCAAGCAGGGCTCCCAGGGGCAGGGCAGCGCAACCCTCAGACTGATTTTGCTACATAATCATGAAATTTAAAATTCCAGTAAGTCTTTAAAATTATAACCTTTAAGCCTTTATCTTAGTCCCTTATTTTGACCAATTACTTACTCATCTTTTAAATACTATAGGGAAATTTAAGCTTTCCCTACCTAAAGTCTAGTGTGATTTCACATATTCTGTATAAATTCAATAACAAGATGGTAATTAAATGTCTTCCTTTCCTTGATACTGAATCTCAGGAGGCAGCGAGAATAAACATATGTAAAAAAAACCAAACAGGGACGCCTGGGTGGCTCAGTTGGTTGGGCAGCTGCCTTCGGCTCAGGTCATGATCCCATCATCCTGGGATCGAGTCCCGCATCGGGCTCCTTGCTTGGCAGGGAGCCTGCTTCTCCCTCTGCCTATGCTCGCTCACTCTCTCTCCCTCTCTCTCTCTCTCTGACAAATAAATAAATAAAATCTTTAAAAAAAAAAAAAAAAAAACCAAACAAACATGAAACCGTTTGTGTAACAGCCAATTCTGATTAAATAAAACCCTGTTAGGATTTTATAAATTAAAATAGATTTAGTATTGAAATAACACAAATTTTGAATCATTATTAACTTTATTTGTCACTCTTTATAGACATTGGTCCACTTCCACATGAAAAGTAGAGAGCATCTACTTCCACTTAATATTCTAGAGAATGATGTACCACAAGCCATTAATAGTAACTTACACAGAGGGAAGTTACTAAAATACATTTTTTATAGTCAAGCCCCAAGATGTCCCCCCAAAACTGGTTTTGGGGTGTATAATTACAGATATGTCTAACTCCACAAAGCTGGTTTCTTTTTAGACCAATGTATTTTTAATATCCACCCCACGATGTGGATCACCAAACTTGCAGAAGAGGTTAAAACACAGCCACCCTCGGTCAGTCAGGTGTAGTTCTCAATCTCATCACTGGGGAAGTATTCCCATGGTTTAGCGCTACTTGAAGTTAACAACCTTCTGTCTTGTTTCAGAAATATTTACATCGGATTAAGACATTTACAAATGGTTCATGGTATAGAACAGCCCAAATGTCATTTTCACCTAGCCTGTGTACGGAAGTTAAGCACTCCTAAGTTTGTCTAATAAATTCAGTGCATTTTCCCCAACATAAATGATACAAGCTATTCTAAATGTTTTACATTTATTTCAGTGCACATTTCCAATGTTAAATGGAATGAAATTGTATTAAATGGTTATATTTGAGCATATTATGGACTCTATAGCACACAAATCAATTCACATCAATACTATAATTCACTCTAAAAGAACATCACAGGCACATGGAGAGCAAATTTTTTTTTATATATAAATTTGAAGTATACCATCTACTTTTAAACTACACTAAAAGATTTAATAAAACAGCCAATTTCCAAACCCCTTTTCTAAGTCTGGCTTGAGGAAAGTTCAATCCATTCGAATCTTCTGGTTTGTCATCCTATAAATAATGCTGTCATATCCAGGATCCATGTTCCAGATATTATAAGAGGTGATAATCACAGCCAAGGCCAAGGCGATCATTATCCAAAGTACCATGTTGAAAACCACCGGATATTCAAGGTTATACTTATATGCGAGGTTATAGGGGCTCGATGGGCTCTTCTACAATGAAGAAAAGAGGAAAGAATTTTAAGATCGGAAATTATCCCCATTTGGTAGCTCTGCTTCGTTTATCAAGCATTTATTCCTAGGTGGCATTAAGACATGTTTGTACCAGGAGAAGCCAAGAAGGGGAGCCTTCCCGGAAAGGGGAAGTGCATGGTCAGTGGAAGTATAAGCCAGTCCAACTGCTTGAGAAAATGTGGCGACACCAGTATGGTCAAAGTGTGTGTATCCTGTGATCCAGCAAGTCCATGCCCTAGGGAAACCTTGTGTGTGTACCCAGAGCCACGCACAGCCACCTCCATTAATAGCAGGTGTGGCAGGTCCACACAACGGGAGCCTGTGTGCCTCTGAAATGAGACCGGGCAGCAAACAACACAGAAGACGAGCAAGCAGGATTCCATTCACATACAATTCAAGTGCCCGTAAAACCACACAACAGTGTTTAAGGATGAAATCCGTTCCGTGGTCAAGCTGTAAAGAAATCAAGGGCAGGACTCACAACTCGGGACAGCAATTACCGGCGGGGTGGGGGCACAGGGGTAGCACTGGGAGGCTCAGAGGAACAGGTATCGTATTCCCTTCCCCACATGTTATACACTTAAGTATGCTCCATTTTAATTTTAAAGAGGAAGACAAATGGCTCATTCAAGCCCGTCTTCCTCCTGCCGGGGCCGAGGTGGAGTCTATGCTAGTGCTGGGCAAAGGCACTAGCCTTTGCTAGCCTTTAACGAGTTGTTCGGGAGACTTCTTTCACTTCGGCTGGAGAACAAAGCAAGGAGGAAAACAGCAGATGTGGCTAGACACGGGTAAGGCATGACCAACCTGGCCTTGAGCCTAGGCACAGGGAGGAGCCATGCAGGAGTGAGTGACAGGGTCAGGTTTGTCCTAAAAGGACACAGAAGACAATGGAGCCCCAAAGCCCCAGCAACTGGCACGCTGTAGGCACCCGAATGTTTCCTTCAACCTGGACTCTCTGCCTCAGACTGGAGTGATTTCAGTGGGAGAGAGAGGGTGGGCAGTCACCTGTGTGGGGAGCTTAGGAGACAAATGCAAAAGGATTTCACTCCTGAAGACCACTTTCTTTTGGGGGGCAATCAGGTTCTTTCTCCCTGTGCACAACTCCCCGCACCTTAGTATGTTCCCAGAGCTGCCCAGCCGTCACCACCATCTAGCTGTAGGACGTCCCCGTCACCCTACGCGGACGCTCAAGCTGAGCGCCTCATTTCCTGGGGGGGCTGGGGAGACCGCCCACACAGCGCTGAGGGGCAGAACGGTCTTTCCAGGGATGCTGGGCACCAGCCTCTCATCTCCAAGTGCTTTAGTCTAGTAGAATGAACAAATACGACACTGCAATTTTCAGATTACACATAAAATGTTAATTCACTTCGAGTTCCTCTTCTTTATTTGCTCCCTAAGAATGTCTGTCTTGAGAGCTAAACTGTGCTCTCAAAAGCTCTTCACATTTTGTCAGTATTTCTAGATGCTCTGTACTGGGAAAATTTTCAGGATCGTCTAGCCTGCCATATGGTCTTAAATACAGATCCTCCCATGCCCATTAGAATGAAACCATCTCTAACCAGGCACATCTAGATTAAGTCCCACACTGAGATCAGTAAATGGGCTCATAAATAAATAAAAGGGGAGTGTCTATCAATGACTGTAGCTACTGGCTCCAAGCTCTGTTCTTGGCCACAAATGTTCTGGAGCGTCCCCAGAGCTGCTCTGGTTTACGTGCAAGGTACACACACACTTTGCTATGGCTGGTGCCCTGGCCTAGGACCCTCTAAATGCTTCCAATCAAAGCAAAAGCCAGGCCAAAAACTTGCAGACGTAAATCAAATCCTTAGGCGTATGCACAGCAGATCGTGGAAAATGAGGGACTGGTCCACACAAACAACACACCTGCAGGAAAAGCAGACTCCAGGTGCAGAATCCTACATCACACTCCCCCACATTCACTTCCAAGGTCTTCTTGTAAGAGCAATGAATGATCTTACTGGCTCTGACGACTTACCCCCAACTCAGATTCTTGTATCATCTGATTACAAACCACCTGAGCCTCACTGTCAAAATACACATGCCTATGTGGATAAGCAATCTAGGTTTTCACTGAAATTGTTTCCCAGATTTACTGTTCATCCATGTTGCCCACAGGTGATTGAGGATTTAGTGGGTTTTTAAATTTTACAGTTTTAAAACAGTATAAAAATGTACTCACCGCTTGTTTTGCCTCAAGAATAGTCCTTGTCTTCCTGACAAGAGAGGTGTCAAATGATCTGACAGTCACTAATTCCACCACTGCATTCCCGCCATAAAGGTTGTACATGTCATCTGCAAACTGAAGACTTACTGACATTACTATGAACCATGAAGAGGCACTTCATGAAATAGTGTGGAAGCTCTGCGCACCCATGAGAGTATATATACACTCCCCTACTGGCTAATGAAATACGCGGTCTTAAAGGTTTGATTGTCAAAATATTCAGATAAGCATTCATCTTCAACATATATTCAAATGCTCAAAATAAAATTGAGACAAGTTGTTGGCATATAAATTGGGGGAAGGGAAGTAGGAAAGGGAAATGAAATTTTTCCTAAGTGCTTGCTGGTTAATCACAAACACCTATAGAATTTCCCTCACTGAAGAGCTGCAGGAGAGCAACTCCAAGGCCAGAGAGAAACTAGCAGTTACCACGCGTCTACTCAATGTCTGGTTCTGTGCTCAGGGTTTTCCTCCCATGATTCCATAGGGTTGATGGGGACAGAGTTTTGGGAAGGAAAGAGAAAAAAATTCTGGCAATGGATGGTGATGACAGTTGCACAATGTAAATGTACTTAATGCAACAAAACTGTACACTTAAAAATGGTAAATTTTATGTATTTTTCACAATTAAAAAAGTATTATGCTGGAGTTATTGATCTTTTCCTCTGCCATCTCTGCCAGCATTAGAGACATCCCAGCGCACACCACTGACCCACTTCAAGCTTCGTCACTAAAATTAGAGGTCCTCCAAAGAAGGGGAGACTTCAGACTTCCATTAAGAAGCGGGAAGTAAAGCGCTCATACTCTAACCTCTCCCAACCCATCAATGATTTACCTTTTGCAGAGCATCAACAAGGATCTTGGAAGCATCTCTGAATTGTTCAGAATCTTCCCCATAATGCTTCCCAATTTCATCCAAACCTGCCAGCTCCAGCGAATATAAATCAGGAGAATGATCCTTGGCTAGATGCTTATGTCGAGACAACTGAGAATGAACAAAAGGAAGTAGATAAAGTGATGTCAGACACAGCCCCGAGTTTGTATCGAACTCAGCTAGGCTGAAGGGGGGGGGGCCTCAGTCTTCAGCTCAGGTCGCGATCCCAGAACCCTGGGATTGAGCCCCACATCGGGCTCCCTGCTCGGCAGGAAGCCTGCTTCTCCCTTTCCCACTCCCCCCGCTTGTGTTCCCTCTCTCGCAGTCTCTAATAAATGAAATCTTTAAAAATAAATAAATACACAAACTGGGCTGAAAGGAACCATAGCAGTGTGCCGTAAGATACAAATAGCCTAAAATGGTGGCAAGCAGAACCAGTTGAAATGGAGTTTCTGATAAGAGCAAGTATGACTCCCTGAATATTTAATAAAAGCTCTTAAAAAAAAAAAAAAACTTTAGCCAAAAAACCTCCGATACATGGGGCGCCTGGCTGGCTCAGTGGGTAGAGCATGCGACCCTTCATCTCAGGGTCAGGAGTTTGAGCCTCACACTGGGCCTACATCTGGCTTAAACAAACAAACAAAACGCCCTCAGATTCGGGCAGCGGTATGAAAGAACAGCTGGCTGGACCAGTTGGATCCCAGGAGAACATGAGCCACCCAGTGCTCAGGGAGGAGATACCTCCCGCGTGCCCTCCTAGAGCACCTGGCTGGCCCCCAGCAACAGACCTCCAGACGCCCCCCCACCAACCTGCTGAAAACTTTGGCCAACACCTTCAGAAGACGGCATACAGGTACGCTTTCTTATTTTAGTCACAGGAGGAGTTTTTAAAAAAATCACTCACACGTACAAAATACACTGCAGGTTTGTTTTTTTCCTTCCTGACTTGGTTGACAGCATTATTAGCCCAAACTGTTATTTCTATTTTAGACCCGAAGATACAGAAACAGGAGTAAGTCTTAATGTCTTTCAAGAAATCAATAGCCAAGTCAGGTCTCTGGTGAGGGAGGCCTCTCAGGCCTGTGCCCTTGAAGACATACATATACTTACTGTCTCTCCTGGAAGGAAAAATGCAAAATAATCCCACTGTAACAAGAGAGGAGTTCAGAATTCCCATCACCACTAATTTCTCAACTTCCGGGGTACCATAAATCTAGGGCACAAACTTCAATTGGTCTATCAGGATTCTCGGGAAATGTCTTTGAAACCAAAATAAATGAAATACTAGAGGAGCCAACTTACCAAACTTGAAATATCATGGAGCACTTGCAATTCAGAAAGAAAGAGCAGGTCAACCTTTAGAGGGCCAAAAGAAATAAGCACTATTTTAAATATGCATCCAAAATCTGTATTTGCCATTTATCAAGCAAGACACAGGGCAGGATATTACAAATGTCAAGCACAGTAAGTGATTTTATGCAACAACTGTCCCCTATTTGGTAAGTTCATCTCAATTGCAAACGCACATAAAAACATTTCCTAATAAAAATGTCATTCCCGGGGCGCCTGGGTGGCTCCGTGGGTTAAGCCTCTGCCTTCAGCTCAAGTCATGATCTCAGGGTCCTGGGATCGAGTCCCGCATCGGGCTCTGTGCCCGACAGGGAGCCTGCTTCCTCCTCTCTCTCTGCCTGCCTCTCTGCCTGCTTGTGATCTCTGTCAAATAAAATCTTTAAAAAAAAAAAAAAAAGTCATTCCCAGCACAGTGACTAGCACTCAATAGCTAGATCTTTGATAAAGGTATGATAAAGCACCCAAACTCTCAAGTGGTCTTCCCTCAGGGCATCCCAGTACTCCGACACTGCGGTGAGGCCCTGCCAGCGGCCCGCTCTGCTCACATTCCTTGAACACGTTCTGTATCGGAGAAGAAAAGATGGCAGTGCTGGTCGTCCACGGTAGGTCAAGAGAAGAGGCTGCCACAAAGGTGGCATGCCACGTGGTGAAGACAGCGTGAAACTGATAGGAGTCGAAAGTAAGAGTGCCTCCCTCCACTAGACTGCTGAGAATGAGCCAGAAAGAGGAGACAACACATTAGAGATGGCAGTGAGTAACGGCCTCTACGTGCCCAGACCGACACAGCTCCACCAGTCAGTAGTTTGTGTGACTCCTGGCCTGTCTGCCTTACCTGGTGGCAACCCCTGCACGAGAACGAAATACTATTTATTCAAGTCACTAAAAAAAAAAGTCTATTTGTTCATGAGATTCATTTAAAAATTACACTGAACAATCTACTCCAGCACAGTAAACTTGCCATTTCCTAAAATTCCACGTCTGCTCTAAAATGAGGGAGCATAAGAATCAGTAACGATATTCACGTATTCGATTCAATGACGGAGCGTCTTACTTCACTGTTCCTGCTCAGAGAATTGAGCGGAAGTGAATTGAGAACAGAGTTTTCTTGGAACAGGCGATTGCGGAGCTGTCGTAATGTGACAGAGAGATCTTCAAAGACCGAGTTCGCCTTCCCCACCATATACACTCTCTGCAAGGAGAATCCAAAATTTTGTTACAGTCTGCAGAAGAATTCCAATATACAGGATATATATTAAAAAACATGTACATACACTACAGAGAGAGTATATGCAATTTTTCATACAAGTAGTTTTAATGTTTTCATTAAGGAAAACATTTTTTTTAAGCATCTTAAGTAAAAACTGCATCACTTACCTCCTCACTGGGAGCCAACTGCAAAACTACAGGAGTTTCTTCAGAAAATAAGGAGTGAATGGAATTTGCAACGCTGTCAAGACTGAAAGGAACTGCCTGAAATTTAAGAGTAAGACCTCAATTATTGTTGGAACCCGAGGGTAAGAAAAACCACTCAAAAACAAAAGAACCTTAAAAGAAAACAAGAACCCCCACCACTTATGGAAATGCAGAAGACCCAAATCATTTCCAAACACAGCCCTTTTGAGGGCACTATAAAACAGCCCCTTAGTGGGCCACGAGTCTGTATCTCCTGTATGTCTAGATGGCAAAGAACTTGGCAACATGAAGGACACAACACTCTTGCACAAGCCATCATTTCCTAGTGGCAGTTCATGTACTTTAAGCAATTCATTCGGTTTTAATATTGTGTCACAATGAATGTATATCCTATTTATTTTTTTTAATAATTTTAAGATTTTATTTATTTATTTGACAGAGGGAGAGATCACAAGTAGGCAGAGAGGCCAGCAGAGGGGAAGGGGGAAGCAGGCTCCTCTCTGAGCAGAGAGCCCGATGCGGGGCTTGATACCAGGACTCTGAGATCATGACCTGAGCCAAAGGCAGAGGCTTAACCCACTGAGCCACCCAGGCACCCCTGAATGTACATTCTATAATAAAGTATTGACTTGTGGGATGCCTGGGTGGCTCAGTCAGTTGGTCCCACATCGGGCTCCTTGCTCAGTGGGGAGCCTGCTTCTCCCTCTGCCTGCTTGTGCTCTCTGACAAATAAAATCTTTAAAAAACAAAAATAAAATAATAAAAAATAAAGTATTGGGGCGCCTGGGTGGCTCAGTGGGTTAAGCCGCTGCCTTCAGCTCGGGTCATGATCTCAGGGTCCTGGGATCGAGTTCCACATCAGGCTCTCTGCTCGGCGGGGAGCCTGCTTCCTCCCTTCTCTCTCTGCCTGCATCTCTGCCTACTTGTGATCTCTGTCAAATAAATAAATAAAATCTTTAAAAAAAAATAAAGTATTAACTTGTAAGAGGAGGTCTGAAGAATTTAAAGAATTAAATTTCACTGAAAGAGAACTAGACCTAATTTTTATTTCAGAATTTAAAAAATGTTGGACTTAGGGTTTATCTCCAGATAGACTGAAGACTCAGATAAAGCACGTCACAAGAATTTTGAGGCCTCTATCTTGGGACCACATGATATCAAACTGAAATAACCAACTGTAGTAAAATCTACTTTTTTCTTGAAATTTTTATTAAAGTGTAACATACATACAGCATAGTGCATAAATCCTGGGGTAACAGCTAGAGTAGTATTTCCAAATGGATACCTTCATAAAGCCTAACCAGATCAAGACAGAACATTATCAGCACTCTAAAAGGCTCCCCCAGCCATGCTCTCCACCCCCAAGGGTAACCAAAAATTCTGACTTCCATCCGCATAGATTAGTTTTTACCCATTTTTTAAAAGAAGTTATGGTCACTCTTCCCTTCAAAAAATTGTTATTCTCAGTATTACTGTAGTAAAAAAGCAGTATGATAGTGTTTTAATGGAAATTTCTTAGTGTTTTTTTTTTTTTTTTAAAGATTTTGTCAGAGAGCACAAGCAGGGAGAGCAGCAGGCAGACTCCCCACTCAGTAGGGAGCCCTGCGTGAGACTCAAACCCAAGACCCCAAGATCATGACCTGAGCCAAAGGCAGACACTTAACTGACTGAGCCATCCAGGCATCCTTAATTCCCTTTACTACTGAAAGGTTAATAATTATAAGTAGCAAATTAATGCTAACATGGTACAAGCAGAAATAAGTATGATTAATCTTTAATAACTTTAATTTTGATGCTGGGATTTCATCTAGTTCATGATACTGTGAAATAAAACCAATTTCTTCTTAATCAAGATGTGTATTAACTCTTCACAGAATTCTCTTAAAATAAGTTGTGGAGTAACTGCGGAAGGGGGAAGAGTCCCATTTGTGAAAGCACCCAGTCACAGCGCCCTCTCCTCCGGCCGCCACACAGTTCACCTCCTCAAGCTTCGGAGGGAACACGAGCGCTGGGACACTCTCCGGCCTTTCACCTAGGGAAAATGGCACTTGTATCAGGAAAGTTGAAGATTAAAGGTAACATATCCTTAGCAATCAACCTGGAGAAGCTGCTGAGTCAGAGGAGAGCCAAACTGTGAAGGAAAAGAAAAAATAATACAGACCACGAAGCTCAAAACGGAAAAAGCTCAGCTGCTTAAAATCTCCTGTTTTCTTCCACTGTAGTATAAGGATGTGTGTGTTTGTCCTGGAGAGAATGAAATTTCTGTATCTATAGAACTTGAAATTCTAATGAAAGGCGCTAATCAAACAGAAGCTTCATTACAGAGAATTAAGACACTCTGGTTTGTTTTAGATTTTGTGGATTTTGCCCTCTGGGTCTTGTATTTCATTCACCACCCACTGTCAAGAAAAGTATTAGCAGTCAGTCAGGGTCAAGCAACAACATGAGCTCTTTTCACAGCTTCTACTCACGTAAAATAAGGCTAGTGTGTTAAAAATGCTGAGTTCTGGACTGCCTGCAAATTAAAATCTTATTAAATATATCTTATATATAAGATATATCTTATTAAAGTATCATTTTGGATTTGTATATATTTATTTTAAAGGGATCTTCAACAATGATTTTCACTGAAATTGCATTCTTAATATTACTAACTTTAAATTCTTTTTTAAAACTGTCTTTGGATTTTTATGGTCTCCTTTCTTCCATTTATTCTAAAATTCTTCTGGTTTCTTTAGCTCATTCATTTCCAATCTTTTAAACTGTCTAACATGTGCATTTAAGTTATCAATTTTCCTTCCCTTACCACTTTAGCAGCACCCCACCATTTTTAAACATATGGTACAGTCGCTGATACTCAGTTCCAAATAATTTCAAAACTTCCACTGTGATTTTTCTCTTCAACTCAAATTATCCAGGAGGCCATCTATTCCAACTAACTTTTCCTGTTGATTTTTTAAAAAAAATTTTTTTCAAGAGAGGGGCACCTGGGTAGCTCAGTCAGTTAAGCATCAAACTCTTGATTTCAGCTCAGGTCATGGTCTTGGGTTCTAGAGAACAAGCTCTGGGGGGGGTGGGGAGTGGCACAGGGTTCCACACTCCGTGGAGAGTCCACTTCTCCCCCTTTCCCTCTGCCTCTACCCTTCCCCCCAGCTCACATGCTCTTTAAATCAGAAATGTTTTCAAGAGTTATATAGGAAAAAAGATGATACAGTTTAAAGACACAAACAGGGGTGCCTGGGTGGCTCAGTGGGTTAAAGTCTCTGCCTTCAGCTCAGGTCATGATCCCAGGGTCCTGGGATTGAGCCCCACATTGGGCTCTCTGCTCAGCAGGGAGCCTGCTTCCCACCTCTCTCTGCCTGCCTCTCTGCCTACTTGTGATCTCTGTCAAATAAATAAATAAAAATCTTTAAAAAAAAAAAAAAAGACACAAATAGTTCTATGAGACTTTCCCTGAAAAATAAGTTTAAAGAAAAAAGTTTGCCTCCCCGTTTCCCATTCCCAAGGCCCCCATTTTCAAATCCTTTGTTTCGGGACACCTGGGTGGCTCAGTAGTTAAGCGTCTGCCCTGGGCTCAGCTCATGATCCCGGGGTCCTGGGATCAAACATCAGGCTCCCTGCTCAGCGGGAAGCCTGCTTCTCCCTCGTCTCCCCTAGCTTATGTTTCCGCTCACTGTCTCTGTTAAATACATACATACATGAGAAATCCTTTGTTTCCTCTTCCTTTTGCCACCATCTCTAAATATGTTTTTAACACTACATCTTGATTTTTCCATTTGAGAAATCTATTTACTGCTGAGTATAGAAAATGAGGATTTAGCTCTCCCACGTCACCAACCACAGCAACCCCCCTGCATAAGCGTACTCCGTTTCTAGGTCTTCACCTTCCTAAGAGTCATAATTTTCATTGGATCCGTATCATTTCACTATGATGACGATGTAAACTGTATTCTCCGCCTGCCCTCATACTGGACAATCACTGCTTTTCGGTTCTTGCTCCTCCAGTCCCTAATGGCAATGAGAAATCTGCTTTCTACTCATTCCTTTGAAAAGACAATGTCTTTTTTCTGATAGCTTTTAAGATTTCCAGTGCGCTTTAAACCTGAGGAACCATCTATTTTGCTTTTACCATTTCCAAATACATTTTTATTTATTTCTTATTTACTGAAGTATAGTTGACATGCAATATTATATTAGTTTGCAGGAGCACAACACCGTGATCTGACATTTATACACATTATGAGATGACTGCCACGGCAGGTCTGGTTACCATCTGTCACCAAAGTGACTGCAATATTACGGAGTGTATTCCCCAAGCTGTAACTTTATATCCCCGTGACTTGTTTATAACTGGAAGTTTGTACCTCTTCATACCCTGCAACTATTTCCTCCACCCTCCCCACCCTTCCAAATACATTTTTAAGGTTTCGTTTTCAGATTTAACAGCACTGTGGTCAGAGAGGGTGGTTTGTTTCTTTGATACTAATTACCCATTATTTGTTGCGATTTGCCTTATGGCCTAGTACGTGGCCCTTTGTAACTATGTCATGTGCGCTTAGAAACTATTTATATTAGACCACAGAAAGTCTGAAAAATCCCCCCAAATCATCATACAGACCAGTCTTACAACGCCATGAGATCAGAAGCTGAAACATTAAAAGTTATTTGAAAAGAACCCACACATTAAACACTTCCAAATAACTCACGGGTTAAAGAAATCACCAGATAAATTATGAAATATTTAGATGTGAATATTAATGAATGCACCACATATCAAGAAGGTCTTCGAACTGCGTCACGGTTTCTGTCCCTTTCTTGAAGTCCTCCACGATTGTTAACATGTGGGTTTTCTCATCTCCCGGGGACTGGTCTATTATCTGTAGTTCTAAGGGGATGAATTTGGTTTGTCGCACCTGAGGACTCACTCATGGCATTTTTTCCTCGCAAGTGCTCTGTAAATTACTCATCACCTTCTTCTTTTTTTTTTTTTTTTAAAACCAAAGCAGCCCTGGGCGGTGGAGGCGTCCCAAAGGGGTGGGTCGTGTGAACTGGGAGCACACAGCCCTGCACAGCTTGAGCCTGGAGTTCCGATTTCCCTTAAGGGACACTTGGGGTCATCCCACCAAGAGAAGCCAGCCAGCAACTCCGTGGCAGTCCTGGGGCAGCTGGGGTTTTACTAGCCCTCCTCCCGGGAACAAGACATTTTATAGCCTCTGGCTTTCTGCAAGAAACTCGGAGCTCTGGTTCACCACTGTGGTTCCTGAGCTTTCCGTTCCTATCTGGCAGCTCTGTGTATCCCTGCCTTGCTCGAAAGTTCAGCTATGTGAGGTCTCAGTTGATGACTTCTCTGCGCTGGCAGCGGATGGAGGGCCTCTCACGACAGCTCGGCCTGCCCTACCGCCTGAAAAGCCAGTGAAGGAGTAAGTGAACCAGCAAAAGAGCCTCCAGTCTCCTACTTACACAAAATCTCAGGTAAAATTCGGGTGGGAAGGTGACAAGATAATGGACAAGAAAATGTAGACAAGAGAAGGGTGTTTCTAACACAATTCAAAACGACAGCTGACAAGATTAAAAATGCATGCCTTTAATTTTTTCTAATAAATACTCACATTCTCCAAAGGGTATGAAATGACACGGCCCGGGGGCAGAGCAAGCTTGTCGACTCCCTTCACCATCACCATAACCGTAGCCCGAGGACGATGGAACAGGTTTCCCACTGCAAGTCCTGGCCAAGAAAGGTCCTAAACATTGGAAAGCAGGAGATGGCACTTAATTATCCACTCCAGGAACCATTTCCCCAACGGGCACTGAGCAGAGTCAAGGGGCTCCTGGACGACCCTGGCAATGAAAATTCACCGGGGGTGGGGGGACAGGGGCAGCAAACGTTTCATTTAAGGCAGCAGTTGCCATCTCCAAACCAGGGACAAGGAGTTCAACCTTCATGTTCTCAAACTTCCACAGATCTACAACAAAGTCTACTAGCAAGTCCTCTCAAACTTTTTGTGGAAGAAAGCAGACAAGTAAACAAAATGCAGGTCCTTTTCAAATCCCAGATTACAAGCTCTTCCTCACAGAACCATAGGTGTGTTCTCCCCCCACACCATCACTTGCCCTTAAGGACAGCCTGGCTTTTCTCTTTCATAAGGACGCAGCAGAACTGCCATTAAAAGTCTTCTCTTCAGACTAAGTTTGTCATACATCAAATTCCTGCTGAAAGTAGCTCACATTAATTTACTAATAATTATTTCTCAGGGTTACTTTGACAGCCATTCATAATCAAATTTAAGTCCATGAAGGAGGTACAAACTTCATCCTTAAATGTAAGCAACCAGCCACAGCCCTACAGGGAGCTCAGGGGCTCCAGCCCCAGGCCCGGTGGAGGCAGCTCCCTCGCACTGCTTCTGGCTTCAAGGGCACTCAGGACCCAGGGGGAAAGATCCTTTGGCTGACTGGTGGTATCTAGAAACCACGGCAAAAGCACCGAAGTTCTGAGGTGGGAAGAGGGAAGTGGGAAGGAAGACAGCAAGACAGAGCAGACTGCATCCGTCTCCGTGCCCTCAGCCACAGACCTCTCGCCCCCCCAGGCTCTACACCCCCTCCCCCAAGTCAAGCAAGCAGCCAGGTACTCAACGGCTCACGGCTTCACTCCCACAGCTACTGATCGCACTAAATTCTTAGACTCAAGCAGGATGCAGATACATTTTATCATGCATAATACACTGCAATAGACTGAACGTGTGTCCCCCCAAAAGTCACGTTGAAAGCTATTCCCCAATGTGACAGTATTAGGGGCGGGCCTTAGGGAGGTTATTAGGTCATGAGGACAGAGCCCTCACAGTGGGCTTAGTGCCTTAAAAAAAGGAGCCCAGAGAGTTCTCAACTTGTCCCCACCATGTGAGGACACGAAAAAAAGTCAGCAGTCTGCAAACTGGAGGAGGGCCCTCACTAAGAATCCGACGGGCTGGCGCCCTGATCTTAAGACTTCTCGCCCTCAAAACTGTGAGAAATGAGTTTCTATCGTTTCTAAGCCATCCAGGCTATGGAATTTTCTAACAGCAACCCAAACTGAGACATACATCTCTTGTGTACTGAAAAAAAAAGTAAAACTGTACATCCTATTAATGGGGCAGATAAGTTCTCATATATGAAGAACATCAACACTATGAATAATTACATGGTTAATGATTGATGATGATTTGGTTTCATAAGCCAAGCTTGTAGCACGTCTCCAAATCTCCTCGACTACAAATGAGTTTTGCTTTTGTAATCTGTACCAAATATACCTACGTCTGCTTCTTGCTTTCTTGGGCTATTAGCAGAAAAATCAACAAAAATACTTTCAGAAGTAGCTCCCAATATCTTTTTTAAAATACACATTACTTCTGGGTACCTGGGTGGCTCAGTGGGTTAAGCCTCTGCCTTCAGCTCAGGTCATGATCTCAGAGTCCTGGGATCAAGCCCCACATCGGGCTCTCTGCTCAGCAGGGAGCCTGCTTCCCCCTCTCTTTCTGCCTGCTTCTCTACTTGTGATCTCCCTCTATCAAATAAATAAATAAAATCTTAAAAAAAAAAACAACACATACTTCTTTAACAGAGAAGCCCATGGACAATGCAGCCACGTCTGGGATTCGTTCTCCTGGTATAGGCCAATTTCCATCTCGGAAAACAACAGACCCAGGTGATCTTAATATACTAAACTCGTTCCCCAAAACACCTGGAAGAAAACAGATTAATAAATGATCAACATCATACATCTTTTGCACCCATGTAGAAAATTATTAAATATAAAACATGTTTCCCCATTCTCCGCCGACTTAAGATACTATGTATTACTGGACAAAATGCTGAATCCCAAACATCAACAAATTCTTTTTCAAGTATTGCTCTATAGAACCAAAGTCCATACATTCTGCAGAGACAAACTGATGAAACAGGATTCTCCCAATAATCAAAATGCCTTCCTACAGTTGTCCCTTAAAACAGGGGCAATCGGCAAATCGGCAAGAATTAGACATCAATGGCATTTCTCCAGAATTTAAAAAGCAAACGAGGGGTGCCTGGGTGGCGCAGGGCGGAAGGGCATGCAACTGCTGATCTTAAGGTCGTAGCGTTGAGGCCCATCTTGGGTACAGAGATTAAGTAAATAAATAAAACTTTAAAAAATAAATAGGGGTGCCTGGGTGGGTTAAGCCTCTGCCTTTGGCTCAGGTAATGATCTCAGGGTCCTGGGATCAAGCCCCTCATTGGGCTCTCTGCTCAGTGGGGAGCCTGCTCCCTGCCCCACCGTCCCCACCCCGGTGCTGCTTCTCTGCCTACTTGTGATCTGTCAAATAAATAAATAAAATCTTTTTAAATAAATAAATAGGGGTGCCTTGGTGGCTCAGTCAGTTAGGCAGGCATCTGTCATTGGCTCAGGTCATGATCCCTGTGTCCTGGGATCCAGCCCTGTGTCAGGCTCTCTGCTCAATAGGGAGTCTGCTCTTTTCTCTCTCTCTCTCTCTCTCTCTCTCTCTCTCTCTCCCCGCCATGTTCTCTCCCTCTTGCAAATAAATAAATAAAATCTTTTAAATAAAAAGCAAACAAACCCCTGGCACAGCCTAAAAAGAAACTTGAAATCTCTAAATTATTTCTGCCATCCACCCTGTCTTCAAAATGCAAATTCATAAAACTCCTAGTATTTCACTCTAAAACTCGAGCAAGTCACCAAATCTTAGGATAGAGATTTTTCTTCACATCCCATAAGCAAACCTAATGAAATGAGGACAGTCAAAGGCAGGGGATCGGAGGGGGGCGGGGCACGTTACTAGTCAGAATATAAACACTGCAGACTTTTTAGAAGCCAAGTGTAAGAAACAGTATTTCCAACGGGTGTATCAAGAGGCTGAGAACAGGATTTCTGTAATAATAAAGCCAGCAAGTCTTAGGGTAGGGAGCCTAAGATAAACAGACCAAGGATGAGAATAAAGGGCCTGTTTGATAAACCCTCCAAAGATGAGATATCTGGCCTCTTTAGCCATTCTATGTTAACCCAATGATGTCCAACTTGCACAAAGACAAGTAACTTATGGAAACTTTCAGATTTCTATGAAAAGATCAGCTCCAAGTCCAAAACAAATCTTGGCCCATGCTTACCTAGCATGGGAAAATCAGACTTTAGTAAAGCATCATGGTTATTCTCTTGACCTAAGGAAAGCACCACTTACAGGGTATGGGAATAAAGTTAGAAGCAACAATAAATGTTTCGGTGTTGCAGTATTGACAGTAAACAAAAGGCCTCAGGATGGTGCTGATACAACATGAAGAGTTAGGAGTTTCAGTTCAGCGCAGCTGCCAGAGCAGGGATTTCCAAAATGTTCTAGCCGAAGGCAGGCCAAAAAGAAGAGCAGCACGGAATGGTTGTCGGTAACTGACAGACATCCTGGTTCACGACAGCAGTGCTTACTGCCAATGCTAAGGAAAATGGGGCAGCAAGAGACATACCCTTTCCAAGTACCATACACGAATTTAAAGAACCATATTCGGATCCAGAGATAGTCCTGTTTGCCTTATTCGCTCAAACCCAGCAAAGAAAGCTCTGCTAAATTACTTTGCCCCAACACCGTAGGTAGACTCCCCACTTCTGTGCCTGCACAACAATCCTTCGGGAACCCTGGGCTTTTAGAAAACCTTATAGGTGAGGCCTCCTAGACTGAGAAACTGCTGCTTAATCCAGGTTTCTCCTGGAGATCCAACAGGAAGTCACCCATTCTCTACCAGAATATACCAGTCAAGGGGAATGCTGCCTCAACTTACAAACCCAAAGTTGGCCAGCACTCATCTCCACTGTCCCAACTTTCCAATCCCCCCAAAAGTCCCTTGTGGTACTCAAATGAAATGAGCTTCCCAACTTCTTGCAACTTATTTTATCACCCCTGCCTCAGTCTTACCAAATAACCTCACCTCCAGCTTCTAAAGAGAGCAGAGGAATCCCGCCCACTGCCTGCTTCCTCTCCCCACCAACCACAAATTTATCTGCACCGGCGTCTGGCCTTATCTTCTCTCCCTCCAGACGATGGCAGGGACGTCCCTCCTCCAGTCTAACATGATCCCCGCATTCAGCCTTCTCAGGGACCTTCATTCACTCATCTCTTAGTCATTCAGTGTTTATCACAGGCCGCTATTCTGGGAAGACAAGGGTCAGGAGTTAGGGCGCTATGTGGCTGCAGGCATAAAAAGCTGGCCCAGTAGGACAGAAGCTCCACGAGGGCAGGGATTTCTGTTTGTCTTGTTCACACAATATCCCCCAGGAGCTGAGAACAGTGCCTGACACACAGTGCTCAAAAAATAGTTGCTGAGTTCATGAATGAAGCCGCACCTCACACTACCAACTTCCCCCTTTCAACTGGCTCTTTCACTTCAGCATAAAAATACACTTTGGGGAGGGAGGAGGCCCTGGGTGGTTCAGTCGTTAGGTGTCTGCCTTCAGCTCAGGTCATGATCCCAGGGTGCTGGGATCGAACCCCACATCGGGCTCCCCGCTCAGTGGGAAGCCCGCTTCTCCTTCTCCCACTCCCCCTGCTTGTGTTCCCTCTCACTGTGTCAAATAAACAAAATCCTAAAAAAAAAAAATTCACTTTGGGTGCTCCCGTTCTAAACGACAATCACAAAACCCCTCCTCTGGTCCTACCAGCCTCAGCCTCCCTTCAGAGGAAGGATCCTGGAAGAGCAGCCAATGACTCTGCTTTTCTACTTCTTCATCTCACATTACCACCTAACCCACAGCTCCGGACTCCCCTGTGCCACCGAAACGCCTCACCAAATCCAAAAGCCAATTTCAGCCCTTAATTTGACTTCTCACAGCACCTGATCCTGGGCAACTCCCTCCTTAAAAGTCTCCTGCCTTGACCTTCATGAAGCTGGGCCCCTTTCCCCCCCCACCACCACCCCAGTCCCTCTAGCAGTTTTCCCTGTTTCTTTCCCTTTCATATTTTAAAACAGAGATGGCCAAACTTTTTAGATTTCAACGCTTTCGGTACAAAATTTGAAAGCAGTCCCAACATAGATATATTTATTTATAAAGAACACTCTTGTAGAATAGACTGTACATTCATAATATATTTCAAAGCACACAAAAACAAAATTTTAAAAAGGATGAGATACTTGTGTAGTATTTTTCCCAATTTAATCAGAAGAAAACATGAGACAAACCCAAATTGACGGACATTCTACAAAATATCTGATCGGGGTGCCTGGGTGGCTCAGTGGGTTGTCTCTGCCTTTGGCTCGATCTCAGGGTCCTGGGTCTCAGGGTCCTAGGATTGAGCCCCGCATCAGCCTCTCTGCTCAGCAGGGAGCCTGCCTCTCTGCCTACTTATGATCTGTCTCTGTCAAATAAATAAATAAAATCTTTCAAAAATATCTGATCGTTACTATTAAAAAAAAAAGGAGATAAGAAAAGCTATAAAGTTCTAGTATCTTCTTCTGGAATCCCAAGAGATCACCTACCATACTCCACTTTTGAGATCTGAGGGCTCCATTCTTGAAACTTGCTGCTTTTCTATCCTATATCCCTCTCCCTGGCCAAGCCTATCTACGACTCAGTCAGCAAACGCCAAAAACACTGATGGCTCCCAGACTTTAACTGCCAGCCCAGATTGCTCTTCTGCCTTAGACCTACACACCCAACAGCCTGTTATGCATTCCACCCCCCCCCCTTTTTTTAAAAAAGCATTTCCTTCTAAGTTCCATGAGTCCTTCAAACTCCGCAAGTTCCAAACTGAACTGACCCTCCTTCCACACGTTCCCTTTGTATTCTCTATCCGGAAGGATGACAGCACCTTCCAGGCAGCTGCTCCCACTGGCCATCTTCAAATCATTCCTCAGCACCACAGCCAATCAAATCACTGAAAAATCAGTAGACTGATTTTTTTTTTTTTTTTAAGATTTCTTTATTTATTTGACAGAGAGAGATCACAAGTAGGCAGAGAGACAGGCAGAGAGAGTGAGAGGGAAGCAGGCTCCCCGCTGAGCAGAGAGCTCGATGCGGGACTCGATCCCAGGACCCTGAGATCATGACCTGAGCCGAAGGCAGCAGCCCAAACCACTGAGCCACCCAGGCGCCCTGATTTTTTTTTTTTTTCTTTTTTTTCTTCTCTCAAAAACTTTCCCCTCCAGGTCCAGTGCACACTCCCAGGCCCTTACCCAGCTTGCCAGAACTGGCCGCCTTATGACCTGTCACACCACTCTGAGCCAGCCTTTCCAGCACCTTTTCAAAATACAGGTGTGTTCATTCACCCATTGCTTAACCACCTTCACTCGCAGCCCAGAGCTTCTGAGACAAAACCCTAAACATAACACCCAAGGAACCTCACCAACCTTACTTCTGGGGGCTCCGCAACTTAACCCTTATACATTCCAGTGCCACCAAACTACTGGCTCTTTTGCTCTCACACAGGCCTTTCTGTCTAAACTGCCCCCCCTCCCTCCCCCCCCCCCCCCCCCGCCAACTACCTATTTCACATATTTGCCCATGAGGCATTCCCCCCCCCGGGGGGGTCGGGGGGAGTTCCCTCCATCTCCCCATCCCGGGCTAGGGGGTAAGTATCCTTCCCTTTGGAAACTCCCACCATGCTATGCTGTGATCAATGAACAGTGGATGGAATCAATAAGTGAAAAAATAAATAGGCCCTACTCTTGACCTCTGGGGCATGACTGATAACATCAAATCCCTTTTCCACAGGACACTCCTTCAAGTTCCACGTGTTTGCCCTTGGCCTTTCCTCTCCAGGACAAGCATCTGTTTTTCAAATACTCCTCATGACATGGTATTCATAACCCTAGTTCCCTTCCTCTAGTCACTCTTGGGTTTAGTTAACACCATTTTAAAGGACTTATTTACTTCCTCAAATAGAGAAGTCCAATCTCTTAGAGATGTTTTCCACTAAATCACATTTAGTCATTGTGGAAAATAGTAATTTAACCTCAGGTGACAAGATCAAGCAATGCAGAAACTGACAAGACCAGATTTTTAGTCTGTATGAACTAGATTGTTCTAGTTAGGAAAGCATGCTCAAACGGCGTACAGAAGCAAATACTCTGCCTCAGACCAAAACAAACCAAAAAACCCCGAAACCTCACCGAATCAAAATAGTATCAGTCAACATTAAAAGATGGAATTTCAACAGATATTCAGTTAAATCACACTATGGAAGGAAAGATTTTTAAATTTCGAAAACTGAATTTAAAACAAAAGAAAAACATCCCTCAAAGTAACTTACTAGATAGATCAGGATAACCATTCAGGAGCCAGAGGCAGAAACCAAAGGAACAAAACATCCCTAAAACCTTAGGGATATGAGAGTAAGTATAATTATCATCAACACACAACCCTGAGCACATCTCCAGGAATGGAGCAGACCTGCAGATTTCAAGACCATCAGTGGTCTAAACCCTCATGCAGAATTAAACCACCATTCCAAAAGTGGGTCGGGTCATCCCAACACCTCACACAGATTTTTAAGCTATAGGCTTTAAACAGAGCCGCATTTCTCCAAGTTCTCAACTTGGCCTCTTGTTCGCCACTGTCTGAGCCCCCAGTCCAGGCCCCCATCATTCCCAATCAGGAGCATTTCCATCACCTGTGCCACAATACACATAATGATGGAAAGACCCATGCTCTGGGGCCAGCTGATCCGGGTTCAATTCCATCTTTGCTGCTTACAACCTGCGTGTTGTCGGGTACTTTATTTAAGCTTGACTACCCTGTAAATCGAGGATGATGTCCTCTTCTAAGGACTACTGTAAAATTAAATGATTCAAATGATACACAGTAAGAGGCCAAATACTAGCGGACTTGCTGAACACCAGGGAACCTAGGTTCCACTCTGAAAGCTACCATTTACTTGACATAGGACTTTCAGAACGTGACTCACGTCTTAGTTTCCAAATGCTTAAAATGGAGAACCCTGAAAAACTACTCAGAGGTACTCTGAATTTGCCTTTAGAAAGAATCCTACAAAAACAATTACCACACCTCCAACTTCTGTATTCTGAAACACGTAAAGGAGAAGACTTCACCAATTACCGATGACAACCGCTAGAAAGGAAAACACCAGAAAAATGCAAGAAAACGCAGCATCTGATGGCAGCTCAGAAGTCGGCTTTCCCTTCCTCGCAGACAACTGCGGTTTCACAGTTAATTGGGAAATGCATCCCCGCGCCTCCGAAGCCGGAAGACACAGGCGGCGGGACCCGCGGCCGCGCCTTCCTGGAAGAAGCGGAGGGTGGAGGCCGGCTCAGGTGCCCCCACGCAGCCCGGCCCCGCCCTGGCAGCTCGCCAGGCCTCGCCGCCACGGGTCGGTCCTACGAGAAGGCCCAAAGGGAGGCGGCTGGGGCGAGGCCGCCACCAACGCCGGTTGCCCGCACTGCGGCACCCGCCCCGCTGCTGCCCACCTGCGGCCGCCCCCGACCCCCCGAGGCTCCCGGCCACTCCTAACGCCCCCCGGCCGCCCCGGTCCTCACCCGCCGCCAACAAGGACAGGAGCACCACGAGCGCAGCCATGGTCCCGCGGTGGCCACAACAGCAAAGGGCGGCACGGACCGGGCCGGCGGAACGCAAGCGACCACCGCAAAGATAGTGGGTGACGCGCTCCGCCTCGTCCCGATTCCTTGAGACCGCCCCGTCGTCGCCTCCGCTGGGACGCTACCGCCTTCTCCACCAATCGCCAGCTACGTCGCGGCCTGCGCGAGCGGCGCAGGCTGAGGAACGCCAGCCTTATGGGCGGGGCCTAACGTGATAGATGCAAGGCCCTACCAATGGCAGGCAGCGATCGGAGAGCCGGGCAGCTCCGCC
Organism: Martes martes; assembly: GCF_963455335.1. NCBI lineage: Eukaryota > Metazoa > Chordata > Mammalia > Carnivora > Mustelidae > Martes > Martes martes. The sequence continues at coordinate 34,120,981 of NC_137897.1, read as the reverse complement.
CCCCGGCCCGTGACCACCAGTCACGAGGTGGAGCGTAGGGCCGAGGGTCGGGGATGTGGGGGATGATGGAGCCCTTGGAAGGATCCCGAGTGCCCACGGGGTGGGGCTGCCGCCCAGTTGCGGATCCCTTGGCCAATCTCCAGTGATGGTTTCCAACCGGGGTGTTTGCCTTTCCCGGTGACTTGGCTCCGCCCCGCTTCGGGTGCAGCTGTGGAAGCTGCGGGGTTGGTTTGGATTTCGTTCTAACAATTGCACAGATGCTGAGCACCTGCTGGGTAGAAGCCTGGCGTCTCCGGGAGGACCTGCTCTCCAAGCAGGAGTGCCAGATAAAATACAAGACGCCTAGGTAAATTTGAATTTCAGATGAACCACGAATACTTTTTAGTATAAATATGTCGTGAATATTTCATGGGGCATGCTTATACTTAAAAAGTATTCGTGGTTCATCTGAAATTCACATGTGACTGGGCGTCCTATATCTTGACTTGCTAAATCTGGTAGCCCTATCTCCTAAGACTCTCCTATCCACCAGGAGTGACGGAACAAGAACATTAATTACTTCCTTCATCCATTTGCTCAGTGATAGGTGAGGACTAGACCTCCTATTTAGACCAGGATCTTCTCTTCCGACTTTCAAGGGTTTTTTGCTTATAATATATTTTCTTAAATTTAAATTTTAGTTAACATACAGTGCAACATTGGTTTCTGGAAATAGGATTCAGTGATTGATCACTTACATGATCACCAGTGCTCATCATGTGTTTTTGGACTAGCATTGTTGGGGTCTGGAACCGTGGGCCAAGAAAGAATTCGTGAGACCTCTTTGGTGCAAAAAGGTGGTTTTATTGAAGCACCAAACAGGACCCGTAGGGAGAAAAAGCAGCTGCCCTGGGATTGTGAGGAGCAACTGATTACATACTATGAAGTTGGGGGAGGTAAAGAGATGGGAAATTCCAAAAAGGATTTTCATATGCAAAAGAAGACTCACAGGATACTGGAAGCCTTTCTATTGTCAAGCTAAGGTAGTTTTCCCCTTTAGCAAGGCATTAACATTAAGACAGTAGGGAGCTTCCTGGAGGAACGTTACACTTGGCCTGCCTCAAGTATTTGTCCATGGGCTGCAGGTTATAAGGACCTTTAATTTTATCTACATTTCCTTCTGCCATTGTCTCCCACATCAGTCACAAGTTTTTTGCCTATGATATTAAGCAAGAAGTGACACTGTGTAGCACCTAAGATCAGAAAAGGATGCCCCCGCCCAAGACCTTGAAAGATGTTCATGGTTTCAATATGCAAGTATAAGAGAGGGGGTGGTTCTGGCAGGTAAGCAAAAACTGTAAGGTGCACCATGGAGAAAGCCTGTGAGGTTGAACAGTAACTGTTAAATTTAACCAAAGAAGAGGTCATATGGGGGAGGGGCACATAGGGCTGAAATTTTCAATTAGGGACATGTTTATTGAGAATGTTAAATGTTAAATAAAAGAACTACACATCAACGGACAGGAAATGGGGAGCCAATGAAGGTGTTTGAGCTTTGTAAAGTGCACAAATGCCAAGACAAACTTGTTGGGTCGGGGGTGGGGTGGGGGGGAATGCCCTACTGTTTACAGAGTTTCTGATCTCCATTTTCTTCTTAGGATTAATTGAAGGAGAAAATAAGAGATGGCTTGAAAGCAGTGATCCCAGGAGTTTCTCAGGTAGCAGTCCTACGCCAGGAAAAACTTGCCCAACTCAAAACAGGAATCAGAACACTCCCCAAATACTCAGTTTTGAACTTTCTAGAATGCACTATTCTTACCAAAGCCACTCTCAATTTATGGAATGGAATCTGGATCTCCTCATTCAACTTCAGGAAACTCTTGACTCTTCCATTTGCATTCTTTCGAAGGAGAATTTGCACAAATGTGACTTTTTCTTAAGTTTCAATTTATTTAAGTAATCTCTACACCCAATGTGGGGCTCGAAACTCACAACCACAAGATCAAGCGTTGCCTGCTCTTCCGACTGAACCAGCCAGGTGTCTCTGTACAAATGTGACTTTAAAGAAATCTGAAAGGGAAATAAATAAATAAATACTTTTAAAAAGGGGGGTGGGGCACCTGGGTGGCTCAGTGGTTAAGCTTCTGGCTCAGGTCATGATCCCAGGATCCTGGGACGGAACCTCGAATCTGGCTCCCCGCTCAGTGGGGAGCCTGCTTCTCCCTCTCCCACTCCCCCTCCTTGTGTTCCCTCCCTTGCTGTGTCTCTCTCTGTCAAATAAATAAAATTCTTTAAAAAAAAAATCTGAAAGGGGAAGAGATAATTTTCCATTAGGAATGTGAAATTATTAGATTATCAGAAACGTCTAAAGTAGCCTCAACTCTGAAATGACTGGCTTGGGGGGGGGGCAGATCAATAAAAATTTAATAATTTTTTTAGAAATTCATTTTTAAGAACGATGGAGTCATTTCTCTTTACATCAACTAAAATTTTATTTTTCGTCCATCTTGCTGCATATCCTAAAACAGATTCTAAACCAAAGGCCCTGAGTTTGTCTAAATAAACCTTATTTGGGTCATAATCAGCTAAAAGTGGAGCAGACCTCCCACCATTTCATCCAGCCTAAAGAAACAGGAAATGGAGTGGATTTTTCTATTCTTGAAAGAGTTCTAGAACATTCTTATTTCTTTTAAATTGAAGACCAAAAATACTATAGATGGAACATAAAATCCCTCTTCTTTCCCCTCCCCACAAGAAAACCTCAAAGTCTCTTTTATACTCTGTGTCTTGAGACAGGGCCCTTTTTTGAGCTAGGGGTGCTTATCTTAGCCTTTAAATCTAACCCCCCACCCCTATCCCCCCACCCCCACCCCCCATCCCCCCCACCCCCCCTCGCTTTCCTTGGAGGTCTCCAAGGGGCATCACTGCTCCTTATAGCCTTGGAATTCAGCAAGATAAACACTGTTTCTCTTTGTTTCATAGATTGAGAGATTGAAGCCTGGGGAAGGGCATGTGTACTCAAGGTCACGTTTTGAATTGTCCTCAATTCTGCTTCTTGTATGTAGCCCTCCTGATTCGGCTCAGCAAACAATCAGTGATGTGAGTGTGGTTAACTTTCTCGTGGAAGCATTTAGAGGTGGATATGTGTGTGGCGGGATAATATATGAACTAATGACCCACATTTAGCTTAAAAGAAGCCTCCTTCTCCACCTTCCTCACACCTCCCCTCCCTAGCCAAATAGCCAAGACTCCTGTCATTCACTGCCCTGTGGGGAGAATTCTCAAAGAACTAGGAAACAATGATGTCAAATTCTTGGCTCTTGAGTTTTAAGAGGAGAGGTCCAGATACAAGATTTGAAAGAATATACAGTTCTGTTTTTTCCCCTAATTTTGCCCTCCCCCACCCCCACCCCATGAATTCCAGCAATAAGTTCTGAGTGATCCCAGAGGCAGCACTGAGATGGCTTGGTCCCCATCAATCAGCCATCAGGGAGCTCTGTGGAGGTCAAGATCATGCCACGCCCCCAGCCCAGGCAGCCGGCTCTCAATTAAGATTAAGAATTTCTGGGGTGGGCACCTGTGGCTCAGTTGGTTAAGCGACTGCCTTCAGTGACTCAGGTCATGATCCCGGAGTCCTGGGATCGAGTTCCACATCAGGCTCTCAGCTCCATGGGGAGTCTGCTTCTCCCTCTGACCTCTCCTCTCATGCTCTCTCACTCTGTCTCTCTCTCGAATAAATAAATTTTAAAAAATTAAGAAAAAAAAAAGAATTTCTGGGGGCACCTGGGTGGCTCGGTGGGTTAAAGCCTCTGCCTTCAGCTCAGGTCATGATCCCAAGGTCCTGGGATGGAGCCCCTGGTCAGGCTCTCTGCTCAGCGGGGAGCCTGCTTCCCTTCTCTCTCTGCCTGCCTCTCTGCCTACTTGTGATCTCTGTCTGTCAAATAAGTAAATAAAATGCTTTTAAAAAAAAGATTAAGAATTTCTTTTTAAGGGCGCCTGGCTGTCTCAGTTGGAAGAGGGTGCGACTCTTGATCTTGGAGTCATGAGTTCGAGTCCCACAATGGGTGTAGGTATTGTTTATGTTAAAAAACAAAAACAAACAAAAAAAAATGTACTAAAAGGGGCACCTGGGTGGCTCAATTGGTTAAGTGTCTAACTTTGGCTCAAGGTCCTGATCCCGAGGTCCTGGGATTGAGTCCTGCATCGGGCTCCCTGCTGAGTAGGGAGCCTGCTTCTCCCTCTGCCTCTGCTGCTCCCTTGCTTGTGCTCTTTCTCAAGTAAATAAGTAAAATCTTAAAAAAAAAAAAAAAAACCCTTAAAAAAAAAAGAATTTCTTTTCAAAAGATGCCATATACAGAATGGAGTAGTGGGGGGGGTGGTGAGGGAAGAGTAACTCTACAGTGGAGAAAACTGACAAACACGACCTCAGCCAGGTGATCAAGGCCAATGTCACTAGTGACAAACGATGTCAATCGTGTGTAGTCTTGATACCTTGTGATAAGAACAGCACTTTACTTCTATGGCCTACCTCCCCAAACCCATAACCCCAGTCTAATCATGAGAAAAACATCAGACAAATCCCAATCGAGGGACATCCTACAAAATATCCGATGAGAAGTATATAGAGGCAGCTTTTAAGCAAACGGGCTTGAGCAATGGAATGTGGAAAGGGCCCACAGCAACCCCCTTGCCGAATCCAGACAGGCCCATCAGGCGACCCACCTCAAGATATCCATAGGCCCTAACTGACCAATGGGCTACTTACAACCAGGCACAGTTACCAGAAAAGGAAGAATTCCATGCGTTGCTGTACCTCCTCACCTCCCTGCTTTAAAAACAGCCCCACCCATTGCCCCATTGCAGACAGTCTCTCCCCTGCTGTCCTGCCCATGGCTCCCTGGCAGTGTGTTCAATAAACTTCTGTTTCCTTTATTCTGCCTCGGGTACATCTTTCCACCGCCCACGCCACCGGCTTCCAACCAATCGTCACCCCACATCTAGGGGCCCCCTCCTGATCGGACAGACACCACATTTAGATACCACAAAGCGCTCCTCAAAGCTGTCAAGTTCATCAAAAACAAGAACAGCCTGAGAAACTCTCACAGCCAAGAGAGCTCAAGGAGATGTGACAACTAAACGTAATTGTGCGTTCCGGGATGGGATCCTGCAACAGGAAAAGGAAATCTGAAGAGAGTATGGATTCTACTTAGTAATAGATCAACATTGGTTCATTCATTGTGACAAAGGTGCCATACTAATGTAAGATGTTAATAATAGAGAAAACGGCGTGTAAGGTATCTGGGAACTCTCAAATATTTCAATTTTCCTCTAAATCTCATACTCTTCTAAAAAGTAAAGTCAATAAAAAAACCATAAAGTAAATGAAAATACAAGCCAAAAACTGGGAAGAGAAAAGGTAAGTTGTATCCAGACTATATAAATTATTCCTACAAATCAATAAGAAAAAGTCTGCCTGATAGAAAAATGGGCAACAGATGTGAACAGATACTTTACAGAAGAGGAAATACAAAAGGCCAGTAAATAGATAAGACACTCAACCTCATTAGTGTTAGGGAAATGCAAACTTGAAGAAACCATCGGACGCCACAACACACCACCAGAGGGGCAAAAGTTAAAAGGTCTGACCATACCAAGTGTAGGCAAGGGTGTGAATCGACTAAAACTCTTGTAACATGCTGGTAGGAGCATAAATTGGTACAATGATTTTTTTTAAACCTTGCCTAATCTATTAAAGTTAAAGATATACAGGCCCTATGACCCAGCAGTTCCATTCCTTGGAATAAATATGATATGAATATGCACTTACATGTACCCGAATACAAGTATGAAATGTTCATAACATTCGTTTGCTCACTGGGGCGCTTGAGTGGCTCAGCTGGTTGAACAACTGACTTTGATTTCAGCTCAGGTGGTGATCTTAGGGTTGTGGGATCAAGTCCCGTGTTGGGCTCCAGGCTCGGGGCGGGGGTGGGGGGGGGAGTCTGCTTCTTTCCCAATCTCTCCCTCTCCCTCCCCCCCCATTGTGCTCTCTCTCTAAAATAAATAATCTTCAAAAAATAAAAAGAACATTCATTTGCTTACTATTCATAATAGCCCAAAACTGAAAGCCATTTAAATGTTCACTAACAACAGAATGGATAGAGACACCTGGGTGGCTCAGTTGGTAAAGGGTCCTGGGATCAAGTCCCGCATCCGGCTCCTTGCTCAGTGGGGAACTTGCTTCTCTCTCTGCCTGCCACTTCCCCTGCTTGTGCTCTTGCTTGCTCTCTCTCTCTAGCAAATAAATAAAAATCTTGAAAAAACAAAAACAATGGGGTGCCTGGGTGGCTCAGTCGGTTGAGCCTCTGCCTTCGGCTCAGGTCATGATCCCGGGGTCCTGGGATCGAGCCCTGAGTCGGGCTCTCTGCTCGGCAGGGAGCCTGCTTCCCCCTTTCTCTCTGCCTGCCTCTCTGCCTATTTGTGATCTCTCTCTGTCAAATAAATAAAATCTTAAAAAAAAAAACAAAAACAAAAACAAAAAAACAATAGAATGGATAATAAATCGCAGTATATCCCATACAATGGGATACTATACCACAATGAAAATTAAGAAATGTAAATAATATATATGTCACATATATTACAAATAAATATAAATAAGAAATGAGCAATGTGATTCCATTTATATAAAATTTCCAAGGCAGGCAAAAAGAAAGTATACTGTTTTTTTCTTAAAAGATTTTACTTAGGGACGCCTTGGTGGCTAAGCGTCTGCCTTTGGCTCAGATCATGATCCCAGGCTCCTGGGATCCAGTCCTGCATTGAGCTCCTTACTCAGCAGGGAGCCTGCTTCTCCCTCTCTCTCTGCCTGTTCTGCCTGCAGCTCTCCCTGCTTCTGCTCTCTCTGACAAATAAATAAAATCTTTAAAAAAAAAAAGATTTTATTTATTTATTTGAGAGAGAATGAAAGAGAGAGAGAAAGCATGAGCTGGAGGAGGGGCAGAGGGAGAGGAAGAAACAGACTCCCCGCTGAGCAGGAGCCGGATGTAAGGTTCCATCCCAGGGCCCTGAGATCATGACCTGAGCTAAAGGCAGACGCCCAACCCACTGAGCCACCTAGGTGCCCCGAAAGTATATTGTTTAGGTATGTAGCATGGTCGTTCAAAGTATACAGAAAAGCAAGGAAGTGATTACCATAAAAATCCAATAGTGCTTACTTGTGTGGTGGTAGAAAAAGGGATGTGTCTAAAAGGGACATAGAAGGGATGCCTGGGGGGGCGCCTGGGTGGCTCGGTGGATTAAGCCGCTGCCTTCGGCTCAGGTCATGATCTCAGGGTCCTGGGATCGAGCCCCACATCTGCCTCAGCATCCCTGCTGAGTGGAGAGCCTGCTTCCCCCTCTCTCTCTGCCTGACTCTATGCCTGACTTGTGATCTCTCTGTCAAGTAAATAAATAAAATCTTTAAAAAAAAAAAAAAAAAAGAAGGGATGCCTGGGTGGCTCAGTCAGATGTCAATTCTTGACTTTGGCTCAGGTCATGATCCCAAGGTCCTGAGATGGTGTCTTGAGTTGGGCTCTGTGCTTAGTACAGAGTCTGCTTGAGATTCTTTCTCTCCCTCTGCCCCTCCCCCTGCTTGCATTTTCTAAATAAATATAGATAGATAGATAGATAGATAGATAAAATCTTTTTTTTTTTTTTTTAAAGGGAGCACGTACAAGGATTTGGTGATGCTGGCCATTTCTTAATGACCTAGAAGGTGGTTGTTACACTAGTGCTCATTTCATAATTATCCATATTCTGAACAGTGACGTTGTAGGTTTGCATGTTATATTTTACAGTAAAAAAGCTTAAAAAATCTAGTTTGCTTTTTTGGATCTTAAGAAGGTGTATCTTCCTCTGACTTGGTAAGAATTATTTGTATGTGATGTCAATGTATGTTTGGAGAATCTTGTGTTTATAAAACATGTCTTTGGTGAGTGTGAAAGTTTCCAAAGAAAGGCCAGAGTTAGGTTGGCATGGTAATGACTGTCTTCCAAGACATCTTAGTATCTATCATGGTAATTTACCACAGGACAGAATCTAGGTCTCGGCCGGCCAGCCCGAGAACCCCAGTTCTGTCAGTGTCTCAGAGTGAATCTGAGTCCACGATGTCGACCTAAAATAATAAACTCAAAAGATCTTACTGTTGAAAATAGCATTTTGTTCATTCGCAATGAGATGTATGTGGCAGTCTGCATAGTCATGAAAACCTGGTCAGTGTATTCTCCCCAGAAACGGAAATGACTCGGGAATCCTAGTTACTCAAAATCAACTTGGTGAGCATACAATCAGAGCAAATATTTAATGCATGGCCCTCTGCTGTAGCCATCTCCACAGCTGGAATGGACTCCCCGGGGCAGGCTGGATATTTGTGTCACACTGTCAGAATGCTGTAATAAGCCACCTTTTTTGGCGTAACTGCACAGACCCTACCTCTCCACTCAGGAGAGCTTCCCACCCCCTTCTGTGGTCCCTACCATGTTTGTTTCCCCTGATTAAACCCTGACTGATGGGAATGCCTGGGTGGCTCAGTGGGTTAAGTGTCTGCCTTCGGTTCAGGTCATGATCCCAGGGTCCTGGGATCAAGCCCCGCATCAGGCTCCCTGCTCAGTGGGGAGACTGCTTCTGCCTCTGCCTGCTGTTCTCCCTGCTTGTGCTCACTCTCTTACTCATTCTCTCTCTCTCTCTCTCTCTCTCTGACAAATAAATAAATAAAATCTTTAAACCTTGACTGAGACATGGTGATCTCACTTCTGAGCTTTCGTGGGCACTTACCCTCACTGAGCCACTGAATACTGTGTACAGTGACTTTGGATAGTTCTCCTCAACTCCCCCCAAAAAACCTAATCAAAAGCACTGGGTTCTCTGAATCTATGATGATAGAAGTCAGACTATTGATTATCTCTGAGGGCGAGGGAGGTAGACTGAAAAAGGGTCTAGGGGAACTTTCTGGGGTGATGGAAACGTTCCATATCTTGAGCTGGATGGTGTTTACACGGAGGATACACACAGATGAAAATACAACAAGCTGTTCACTTGCGATTCATGCGTGTTACATGCAAATTACACTTACCATATTTTTAGCTTATTCTCAGTTTGCACCTTGTGGATGATGGTATTTAAACCAACATGAATAGGAGCCATTGTTCATTCAGTTTGTTCATTCACTCACTCATTCATTCCTGTATCCGACGTGGTGTCTTTACAATGTGCACTGTGAATTTGGCTCTGCTAACTTGGAGCTGAATCTTGGGGAAATAAGCTGAGAATTTGTATCCCGTTTGAGGGGAGGGAAAGGGGAAAAGGCTTCCTTTCATATGGTTCACCTCCCTGTGAGCAGGGACCCAAGTTCACAGAGCACATTGTAAACACAACACTGGATGGATGGATGAATGAATGAATAAGTAAAGAAATTAACAAATGATGGCTTCTATTTAGCTATGAAGAGTGAAATGGAGGGAATCTTCTGCTAATGAAGAGATCATAGCAAGTTCAACGTCCAGGTAATTTCAAAGGCAAAAACAGGGCAAGACTGGGGCACCTGGTTGACTCAGTCAGTGGAGCATGTGACTCTTGATCTCTAGGTCATGAGTTCAAGCCACATCCATGTTGGGGGTAGAGATTACTTAAACTAAACAAAACAAGGGCACTTGGGTGGCTCAGTTGGTTGGGCGACTGCCTTCGGCTGAGATCATGATCCCAGGGTCCCAGGATCGAGTCCCACATCGGACTTGCAGCTCCAAGGTGAGTCTGCTTCTCCCTCTGACCTTCTCCCCTCTCATGCTCTCTCTCACTCTTTCTCTCTCAAATAAATAAAGAAAATCTTAAAAAAAAAAGAAAAAAAAAAAAGAAAAAACCCAGCACAGCACAAGACCATGCCCCAGCGACAAGTGTTTTCAAGACACTCTCTGGAGGGGCACCTGGGTGGCTTAGTCATTAAGCATCTGCCTTCGGCTCAAGTCATGATCCCGGGGTCCTGGGATCAAGCCCTGGGTCAGGCTTCCTGCTCAGCGGGAAGCCTGCTTCTTCCTCTCCCTCTCCTCCCGCTTCTGTTCCTGCTCTCACTCTCGCTGTCAAATAAATAAATGAAAAAAAATTTTTTTAATTGCAGAGTTCTCTTCGGTGGGTGAGGGAAAAAAAGAAAGTCTCTGGAGCTCACAGGAGCTGGCTGGGATGTCTGATCACCTGAACAGACCCTTGGTCCTCTACTTCTCCTATCACCTCCCCTTTTGTCTTTTCTGCCTTTCTCATCCCACTTTGAACCCATGTGCCACCCCTCCTCATTTTTTCTCTTAACCACACCCTGATTCCCTTTCCTCTCTGTCTTCTCTTCCATGTGTTGGACCAAACCCTGGCCTGGGAACCATGTGGCTGCCTACCTTCTCTTCCCATCCCCGGCTGCTGACTGGTGCTGTGGAAACTCCCCCACCCCTAGAATCGGCTCTCAGCTGAGCCCTCCAGCCTGCCTGACCATTCTTTCCCCTGACCTGGTCACTGCCTCCTCCCTCCCTCCCCCACCTCCACAGCTATTTAAAGCTTCCAGCAATGTCTTTAAGCCCCTATCCGCCCTCCAATCCCTTGGGAGACCACACTCCTAGCACCAGCCAGCTGGTGGGCATCCATCGTTCTGACCATAAGGGGAAAGAGTCTAGACTGTGAAGCGTGAATTGGTCATTACCGATCCATTACCAGCATCAGGAAACCAACTGCGCTGTCTCCTCTCATCACTTCTGCCAGCTACTTCCCCTTCTTTATGAATGCGATGACTTATGAATGAAAAATCTCCAGTCTCCAGATACCCTCCCTCACCCTCAGGAGGGCCCCACCAAGAACACGGCACACAAGCAGCCCGCCAAATGCCTCGTACTGATCCACTTTCGGTCATTAGTGAGATTAGTGAGAGTGGAAAGGGAAGCGTCTGACCTTGGCTCTGTACTGCTGTGTGCTCACGCCTGGCCTACCTGGGTCTTAAGTTTGCCATGCTAGGTGAGGTGCCGGGGTTGGGGAGAGAAGGGTGGGTCAGACTCAGCCTTATGTTCCTAACCCACTCTGTGTTTGGATGTTTGGGTTGACCCTCTTTCATCCGTTGTCAGGCTGTCTCTCGGTACCTGCTTCAGCTACCCAGCTGCAGTTTGTTGGATCCTTTAAGTACGTTAAAAATTTTTTTTAAAGCTGGGGCACCTGGATGACTCAGGTCATGATCTCAGGGTCCTGGGATCGAGCCCCGCATCGGGCTCTCTGCTCAGCAGGGAGCCTGCTTCCCCCTCTCTCTCTGCCTGCCTCTCTGCCTACTTGTGATCTCTCTCTCTCTCTGTATCAAATAAATAAATAAAATCTGAAAAAAATGTTTTTAAAGGTTTTCTTTTTAAAGTACTCTCTACACCCAACACGGGACTCGAACTCACACCCCGAGATCAGGAGTTGCACACTCTACTGACTGAGCCGGCCAGGCGCCCTGGTACATTTCCTATTTTAGAATAGTTTTAGGTTTACAGACATATTGCAAAAACAGTACAGAGAGATCCCCCACGTCCCATATCCAGTTTCCCCTGTTGTTAACATCTTATCTTCCTGCGGTATATTTGTCAAAACTGATGAACCAATATGAGCACATTATTATTCACTAAAGCCCATACTCCAGATTCCCTCAGTTCTCACATAATCCAGCTGGAGCTTTGATTTCTTTCCTTCCATCCTCGTCTCCTGAATTTGCCTTGACCTAGGCCTGGAGGTCTGTACCCGAGGCCCCACCCCTCCCCCACCCCTGTACATCCATGCTTCTCTCCTCCTCAGCCCTACCCCCAGCAACGAGGGCACCAGCAGGTAGGTGAGCCTGAACGCTGAAAGGCCCAGGGACCAGGGCCGCTGACCAGCGCTCGTCCCTGCAGCTATCACGGTGTTTCCTGCAACCATTGTGCTCTTCCTTCTCGAAATCATGTTAAGTCTAGCCGTATCATGTTCTACCAAACTGGAAACTATGTACTTGGCTTCTTCAGAAATCATTTGGTTTCAAGTGACTCATTTACTCACCTTAAGATTGGAACAAAAACAGGGGTCCATTATGGGCAAGACCTCAGGGTTTATAACAGTGTTGGATAAAGAGCTCCTAAGAGCACAGACTCCGTTATTCAACTGCTGTTGGGGGTGGGGTGCACCAGGCTGGCTTACCAGGCTGGCTCAGTCGGAAGATTGTGCAACTCTTGATGGGGGGGGGCGTGAGTTCGAGCCCCACATTGGATGTAGAGATTACTCAAATAAATAAATAAACTTAAAAAAAAGGCATCGTTCAACTGCCTGTTGGACAAGTTACTTTACCTTTCAGGGCTCAGTTTCCTCATCTGTAAAATCTCGATAATGGTGGTATCAATGCCATACATCAGGTGAGGATCAAGGTTAACACACGCTGAGCACTTAGAACAGTGTTGGGTACAGTGAGCACTCAGCCATCCTTAGCTATAATGAATATGATGATGATAATAACAGTATCTCAAGGAAGAACCAAGTGGTGGGATGAGTATCAGGAAGAGGACAGAAAAACAGGAAAGAAGGTTCCTCTCATTTTCGTTTAAGGCTATGGGATCTCTCTCTCTCTCCTGCTCTTCTCTGAGTGATTCCTTCTGCTGTCCTCTGCAGGCTGGGACACAGGTAGAAAATAAAACTTAGTGTCCAGTGTCCCCAAGCTAGAAGACTCGGTGTCAGCATTCACATTCCAAACTTCTGGAAGAGAGAAACTTTCTGGAAGAGAGATCCCGAGCCCCCATCAGGATCAGGCGACCCCCAGGGGTCCCGCAAGTGTGACCATGTGTGGGTGCTTGTGTGGAGCCAACAGATTCTAAGGCTTTCTCTCCTAGGCTGAGGGGGGTGGCGGGTTCTCTTAAAAGGGGGTGTAATAGGGGCACCTGGGTGGCTCAGTTGGTTAAAAGCCTCTGCCTTTGGCTCAGGTCATGATCTCGGGGTCCTGGGATCGAGCCCCACATCAGGCTCCCTGCACAATGGGGAGCTTGCTTCTCCCTCTGCCCCTTCCCCTGCTCTCTCTGTCTCTCTCTAAATAAATAAAATCTTTCAAAATAAAAAAGTGGGGTATGGTAGTTATCTATATACCCCCGACAAGTAACCCCCAAACTCAGTGGCGTCAAACAACAATGCTCATTTATGATCTGTCGGGGTTTCCGTGGGTCCGGCGTTTGGGAGCAGCTCACCTGGGTGGTACTGGCTTAAGGTTTCTCATGCCATTGGGGTCAGATGGTGGCCGGGGGCTGTATCTCGTCAAAGGCTTCTATATTCGCCTGTCTGGCACCTGGGCTGGAAAGACTCAAACAGCTGGGGGCTGGGCCAGCTGGAGCATACGGGACATGTCTCTGTTTCTGCATGGTCTCCCCACATGGACATTCCAGCGTGGCAGCTTCAGGGTAACCAGCTGTCCTATATGGGGACTCAGGACTCCAAGGCTCAAGCATGTGTCCTAAGAAGGAGAGAAAGCCAGATGGAAGCCCAATCATCTTCTAGAATCTGGCCTCAGAAGGCCACTGAACATCACCTCTTTGCTTGCTGGTTTGGACAAGGCAATAGAAAGATCTGCCCGTGTGTGAGGGGAGGGAACATAGACCCCCCCCCCCCAACACACCACCTATCAGTGGATGCCTGTTGAAGTCACATTGGACGAAGAAGCCGTGGGCTAGGATATTTATTGGCCTGGCCATCTTTGGAAAATATGACCTGCCACATGGGATTTGTGTACAGATTAGGAGACAATGGTTGTCATATCTAATATAATACTTTCCCATGTCTTCTACCCAAGAATATATTATAAACATTTCTCTACATAATTATTCTTCTACAACATCCTTTTAGAAGAAGTGTGCATTTTTAAAATTCATGTAATCGGCTACATACTCATTGTAAAAAAATCAAAATAGAGAAATGCATAAAGAAAAAAGTAGATGGTTTCCTCTTCTCTTCCCTCTAATTATACTCCCTAGGGGTAACAATAGGTTTTATGCCTTTCTGCACTTTCTTCTCTCTCTCTCTTTTAGAAAGATTTATTTATTCATTTTAGATAAAGCAAAAGAGAGAGGGGAACAGGGGCAGAGAGAGAGAGAGAGAGTCTCAAGCAGAGACTCAATGCTGAGTGCAGAGCCCAAAGGGGGGCTCGATCTCACGACCCTGAGATCATGACCTGACCTGTACCAAGAGTCAGTCGCTTAACCAACTGCGCCAAATTGGGGGGGGGGCGTATCTCTCTCTCTCTCTCTAACAATTTTATTGTTTTAAGTAATCTGTACACCAAACACGGGGCTCGAGCTGACAACCCTGAGGTCAAGAGCTGCGTACTCTACCCACTGAGCCATCTGGGTGTTGCTGTATCATACTTTACATATAGGCAGAGTGTTATGAATGTGTCTGCTGTTTAGTTTAAGCTCTGCTTTTCAAAACGGGCTCTAATTGTTGGATTGAGAAGTGTTCAAGGTACATAGATCGGCTGAACTATATTTTTGAGATGTTTCTCATACTTGCACAAACAGGGTAGTTGAACCTAAGCAGGCGTGCGGCCTGGGCTCAGTGGCACCTAAGGCTTGATGTCTAACGGGGCCTTATTCAGCCATGAATTTGGACATTCTGGTTGCTTGAGCCTGCCTCCAAGGCTGATGGAATCCTGCTTCTAGAATATTCCAACCTTGGCCTCAAATGAACCTTGAACGCAAGGATGGAGTTGGGACTCCTTTACACACATGGAAAAGGTTGTGCTACTATTGCTGGGTGTGCTGGTTAATATATACCTGGCTGCTTTGGGCCTGAGACCCACTCTCCTTAAAAGCTGGTGGCAAGGGGTGCCTGGGGGGCTCAGTCAGCGAAGCCTCTGCCTTCGGCTCAGGTCATGACCCCAGGGTCCTAGGATCTAGCCCCGTGTAGGGCTCCCTGCTCAGCAGGGAGTCTCCTTCTCCCTCTGCCTCTGGCCCTTCTTCCCTGCCACCACCGTCAACACTTTCTCTCTCTCGCTCAATAAAAAAATAGAATGTAGGGGCTCCTGGGTGGCTCAGTGAGTTAAAGCCTCTGCCTTCGGCCCAGGTCATGATCCCAGGGTCCTGGGATCAAGCCCCACATCGGGCTCTCTGCCCAGCGGGGAGCCTGCTTCCTCCTCTATCTCTCTCTGCCTGCCTCTCTGCCTACTTGTGATCTCTGTCTGTCAAATAAATAAAATCTTTAAAAAAAAAAAAAAAGAATGTAACAAAACAAAACAAGCTGGTGGCAAGGTGAGGCATAAATAGGTCCCACATGCCTCGGACTGATGACTGCAGCAAGACAGCCTCATGGGAGTGCCTTGACCTGTCTGGCCTTAGTGAGTTCACAACATTATGGATGTACCACAGTTTAATTTTCCAAACCCGTCTCCACAGACGTTTAAAAGGTTTCCGATGTTTTGCCTTTACATGACATGCTGTGGGACCGTCCATTTAACAGAACTACCCACACACATCTTTTCAATAATTGTTTATTTCCTTGTGTGGATGCACCCTAATTTACCGATCGAATCCCCTATTTTTTTATATCTTAGGTTTGGGCAGACTCTAGATCCGAATTCAGATCTGGCTGATGGAGAAGCCCAAGTCTTGCCCAATGCTGCTCGACAGAATTGTTGAGAACATGGAACCTGAGCGTGAAGGCGCCAGGAACTGATTGTGGATGTTACTCTTCTCCCAGCTCGTATGTGGGCATTTCAACCCAGACCTCAATTGACTTTTCACCTCTTGGGGTCCACTTGAAATGACTCTACCCTCGCTACAGGTATGATTTTTTTCTGAAGAAACACAAGAAATCCTGTCGTTACAAATCTAATTTTCAAAGCCAGGAAGGTGCAAAGCCCAGACTGTCAGTAAATGGAGTTAAATATAACCTCGTGCACGGAGCAATATATTTAACATCCTAATTAATAATTCAGAGCATCAAATGCAGGGTAGAATGATATTATGTCTGCGCTGCCTGTTTGTGGGAAAATTTGCTACCTTAACTGCATTACAATCACCTTTCACCCACCAACCAAAAGGCAAACCAGAGACATGTGCCAAGTAGGGGTAAGCATATATTCATGACAAAGGGAGGGAATAGCATTATTCTAATATACCAGCCATAACGCTACTGAGTAGGGAAGGGACTTCTTTAAATTCTGCTTTCCGAGACAATGGAGATTTTGATGTGGATTTTTGCCTTCATTATAGTGTTTTATAGTCTGTGTTCCTAAGAACTGGGTCAGATTTTGCATTATGTCTGTAATTTATTTTGGAGTGCCTGATACGTACATTCTCAGGCGAGCGGTTTATATAATGTGATGTGAATACCAGAGTTTTTAAGTTAGAGGAGGGTTTGTTGTTTTAATTGAAATAACGACTTGGCCCCTCCTGATCGTACATCCTATACATAGTTCAGTGTAACTTAATTTTTTTTTTTTTCCCTCCGTGAATTCCTCTGTGATTTCCCCTCCTGGAGATCTGGTCTTCCCCGCCCCACACAACTCTTCTCCATGGCCCCCAGACAGCTAGAAAGTAAGTTCTATCTTTTCTGATCCTCCGGAGTATTTTATCATTCTTTATCTTATACAGCAGGGTGCCTACTTAGTTAGAATTTTAATTTGTTTCGAGGCAAGAGAAGTTGCTTGTTAAAAGCTGTCTGGGTCCTGTTTATAAGTTTATTCTGTGTGGTGTTATTCATAATTGAAAAAGATGGCAAACAACCCGAGAATCCACCCGTTGAAGACTTTGGGTTAAACAACTTCCAGCATGTTCACACCTTGGAATACTGTGCAGCTGTCATAGGCACAGAAAGCCCCCCGGATTGATTATCAAGATTATACTGTGAAGTGAAAAAAAAAAAAAACCACCCCAGGAGCTGAGCACTGAGGACTGTATGCTACCGTTTCTGTAAAAAGGAGGGGACTATATAGATGCATGTATATTGGCCTGTATAGACAAACTATTTCTGGTTGTTTTCCGGGAGGATGCGGGTGACTGAGAGCACGGTGGTGGTGGGGGACACTTTCTCTAGGTATCCTTCGATATCTTTTGAATGTTGAACCATGCAAATGCCTGACGTGTTCAAAGCATAAATGCGCCAAATGGAAATTAAATAAACAAAAGAAGGCAAAAAAGAGATCCTTAAACCACCTCTTGGTTATGTAAATGTGCGGTGACAGTTGGCGGGGGAGGGGTCTAAGAGGACCTTTCTGTGTGGCTGGATGTGGCCAGCCTCTTCCCAGCAGAGACTGTCCCCGGGCAGATCTGTGCGGCGCTTAAGGGCTTCCTGATGTTAAAGACGTCTCCCTTCTCTGATGGGTTGAAAGGGTCCTTGTGTGTGTGTGTCGGGTGGGGGGTGGGGGCGTCCGTTGGCCGGAGAGGGGACATGGAACGTTTGGGGAAATGCACCAAGAAGGAAGAAGCTTGACTAGGATCAATACCTTTGACGTTGGCTGTTGCTGGGGAAGATCGATTCGTGCAGAGCAAGCCCCAGGTGTGTTGTGGAAACAGGGGCTGCGTGGAGGCAAGTCAAGAGGGCCCCTGCTGGGGGATGGCTCACATTCTCAAGTTCTTTCTCCTCCAGGAGTTTGGAAGCAGGACTGCACTGGAATTGGACTGGCATCTTGGGTAATTCACCGTTAGAGGAGCTGCAAGAGAGAAACTGGGCTTTTTATTCATCTGGGTATGTGGACCCCCAAGCAGTCAATTTGAATATGTCAGTGACTTGAAGGGGAGTGGAATCTGTCATCCCAAACTATGTCTCTTTGGCAAAAGGATTACATTAGGCTGATTTTTTTTTCTTTTTTAAGAAACAGTGGACAGAAGAAAAATTTTGAAAACCCAGTGAAAGTTACCCTTTTGTAAGAGAAAATTACATGTATAAGGGAGCTCTCCATTTGCAAGGGTGTCTCCCTCTCTGTACCAGGATGACTCATCTCTAGAAACTCTGATCCGTGGAGAAGGCAATGACCTAAATCTGTAGAACACCTTTACCCTTGATTACTGCGCTTTGCCTGATAACTTCCCATAAGTGACCTTTTCCTCCCCTGACTTTTTATTTTTTAAATATTTTATTTTTAAGTAATCTGTTCACTGAAAGTGGAGCTCGAACTCATAACCAAGAGATCAAGAGCGGCATGCTTTACCGACTGAGCCAGCCGGGCGTCCCTGCCCCAACATCTTTTGTCTTTTAGCTGGAGATGGTATGTAAGGTGGGGATTTGGACCATTTTGGGGAGTTACTCAGTTTTCCTGGGTCTCTCCCACACACAAAGGAGGTATACACAGTATCAGACATGCTTGTTTTTCTCTTGTTACTCTGTCTTTTATTATGCATTTATTATCAGCCATGAACGTAGAAGAGTAGAGGGAAAATGAGTTTTCCTCCCCTACAGACTGAGTGATTATTAAGGTGTCATTGTTAATTGTTGGGGTGGGGGTGAGATACTGGTATTGTGGTTATGGTTACAAGGATTCCTTGTCTTTAAAAGATACATACTAAGTATCTGTGGATAAAAGGATAGGGTGGCTGAGACTTGCTTCAAAAAATCCAGTAAGGGGGTGCCTGGCTGGCTTGGTTGGTAGAGCATGTGACTCTTGATCTTGGGGTTGTGAGTTCAAGACCCATACTGAGTGCAGAGACTACTTAAAAATACAATCTTAAAAATGTTTTTTTAAAAAATCCAGTAGGGAGGGTGCAACCACTCTGGAAAACAGTGTGGAGGTTCCTCAAAAAACTGAAAATAGAGCTACCCTATGACCCAGCAATTGCACTACTGGGTATATATCCTAAAGATACAAACGTGGTGCTCCGAAGGGGCACGTGCACCCGAATGTTTATAGCAGCAATGTCCACAATAGCCAAACTGTGGAAAGAGCCTAGATGTCCATCAACAGATGAATGGATAAAGAAGATGTGGTATATATACACAATGGAATACTATGCAGCCATCAAAAGACATGAAATCTTGCCGTTTGCGACGACGTGGATGGAACTAGAGGGTATCATGCTTAGCGAAATAAGTCAATCGGAGAAAGACAACTATCATATGATCTCTTTGATATGAGGAAGTGGAGATGCAAGGCGGGGGGGTTGGGAGGAGGTAAGAAAAGAAAAAATGAAAAGATGGGATTGGGAGGGAGACAAACCATAAAAGACTCAATCTCAAAAAACAGACTGAGGGTTGCTGGGGGCAGGGGGGACGGGAGAGGGTGGTGGGGAAATGGACATTGGGGAGGGTATGTGCTATGATGAGTGCTGTGAAATGTGTAAACCTGGCGATTCACAGACCTGTACCCCTGGGGATAAAAATACATTATATGTTTATTAAAATAAAAAAAATAAAATTAAATAAAAAAAAAAATCCAGTAGGGAGGAGGTGGGGGAAGGAAAAAGTGGGTGGGGTATAGAGGAACCGAGATTGACGATAAATTGATAGAACTAGTTACATTGGGTGGTTGGATGATGGGTATATGGGGGCTTATTATGCTATTCTCTCTTCTTCTGTTTTAGTTTGAAGGTATTAAATTTTTTTAAAAATATATATTTTCTTAAAGACCAAGGCCATATGAATTTTTTAAAAAGATTTTTATTTATTTATTATTTGACAGACAGAGATCACAAGTAGGCAGAGAGGCAGGCAGAGAAAGAGGGGGAAGCAGGCTCCCCGCTAAGCAGAGAGCCCGATGCGGGGCTCGATCCCAGGACCCTGAGATCAGGACCTGAGCCGAAGGCAGAGGCTTAACCCCCTGAGCCACCCAGGTGCCCTGCATATGAATTTATTTAACCCCCAACTGGTAAAAACCTGCCCTGTCAATTATGGTCTATACTATTTGTTCCTTGGCTGGGTTGACCTATTTGATTTCTTCACTCTCAGAGTCACCCCCATGGAATGAAGAACTTGTCTTCAACATCTCTCTCCATCTCAGCACCCAAGTTTTTTGCCAGGCACATGGAGGCAGCAGAGGACAGTGGTTAAAAGAAAGAGTACTGGACATACCCGCAGCTCACATCTGGGTGCAGCCACTTAGTAACCGGGCAAGGTAGCTTTTCTCTGCCTCAGTGACCTCATCTGTCCTCATCTGGGCAACAGGAATAAAAAAAAAGTACACTTGAAAGGCCATGAAAAGGATCAGACAAGATGATATCTACAGTGTTACATAGTCTCTGATACATAAAAAGACTCACTGTTTGTTATGATTTATCTTGGGCACTCAGAGTAGTTCCTGAATATGAATGCCTGGGTGAATAAAGGTGAGTGAGAGCCAGTATTACTACAAAGTCTGTAATTTTGTAATTTGTCTTATTTTAAAAATGTATTCAGGGGTGCCTGGGTGGCTCAGTCGGTTAAGTGTCTGCCTTCAGCTCAGATCATGATCCCAGGGTCCTGGGATTGAGCCCCACATTGGGCTCCCCTGCTTCTTCCTCTCCCACTTCCCTTGCTTGTGTTCTCTCTCTCGCTGTGTCAAATAAATAAATAAAATCTCTTTAAAAATGTATTCAATATTTTCTAATGCCCTTAGCTTTAAAGAAAATTGTGAAATTAGTTAAAATGTACCATCTTTTTTTTTTAAAAAAATGATATAACAGGGCACCTGGGTGGCTCACTGGGTTACGCCTTTGCCTTCAGCTCAGGTCAAGATCCCAGGGTCCTGGGATTGAGCCCCGCATCGGGCTCTCTGCTCAGTGGGGAGCCTGCTTCCTCCTCTCTCTCTCTGCCTGCCTCTCTGCCTACTTGTGATCTCTGTCTGTCAAATAAATAAATAAATAAAATCTTTTAAAAATGATATAACATATTTAATTTGGGGGGGTCTCATTTGTAATAATTGTGGGTATCCAGAAGAATTAATTCTGAAAACTCATTATTTAGCATATATATCTTGGTATTCCACAGTCTCAAACTTCAAAGATTTCTTAAAGAGAAATGTAAAGCTTATACTTCCAGCAAATTTATTTTTGAGAAGGTTAGATACTTGTTAAACATAACATAGGGATGTATTTTTGGCCTCTTCTTTGTTAATTAAAAAAGAATTAATTCAAGTAAGTGACAGCTTCAGAGGGAGGGGGAAATGGGGAGTTAATCATCAATGGGTATAAAGTTTCAGTTGCACAAGGTTGTACAGCTATAGCTAATAACACTCTATTGTGCACTTAAAAATTGTTGAAAGGGTAAATCTCATGTTAATTGTTCTAAATACAAGAATAATAATAATAATAGTAATAATAAAGCCTCCAGGTAGAAGTCTGTCCATTCTTCTTTCTTTCTTTTTAAGTAGGCTCTATGCTCAATGTGGGGCTTTAACTCATGACCCAAAGATGAAGAGTCCCATGTTCCACCTGCTGAGCCAGCCAGGCATCCCAAAGTCTGTCCATTCTTAAGTTTTTCAGGAAGCAGTAAGCACTAAAAGGTATTGAGCTAATGAAAATACTTTCACAAACATAAGCTTTCTTAGTCTTGGCCAAAATGTTGCAGCTAAAGAATGCACAACCTCATAGGGGTCACCTCTCTGGTGAAGTCACTGGAGTGGGTTGGGCCTCAGCATTGGAGCCCCCAAATGTGATGTTCTCTTTACCCAGGGAGGATGTGGCTATTGTAGACTGAATCATATTAGGTAAACTTGAAGGAGCCTGATGGATATAACAACCCCAATATGGCTCTCAGTATGGAAGATAATTGGTGCTTGGTGCCCAGTAGACTGGTTTCAGAGACCAATATTATCTTTCCTAGGACCACCCCCCTGTACCCCCCCCCACACGCACCCCCCCCCACACACACATACACACAAGAAGAAGCTTGGGACCTTATCCTTTCTGAATGACCATGATAGCATCCCTACTCTGCCCATGGTGCTAGGAAATTGGCCTTTGAAATAAGGCAGTGGTTTTCAGCGAGCTATGGCTGCCTAAGAAATCATCTTAGTGATTTAAAATAACAACGATTGTTTTCTTATTATTCCTCATGGTTCTGGGGTTTCACAGGGTTCAGCAAAAGGGGGTGAATAAGAGGGTTAGAACACAAACATGACTAGCCTATAGCCGGGGAAAATTTCTCTGTTGATGTGAACTGTTCAGAATAGGCAAATCTATAGACACAGAAAGTAGGTTAGTGCTTGCTGGGGGCAGAAGGGACAGGGGAACAAGAAGTGACTGCCAATGGGTAGTGGTAGTGGGTTTTTTTGCAGGGAGGGGGTGGCGATGAAACTGTTATGGAGTCAAATAGTGGTGACGGTTGCACAACTTTGTAAATATATGAAAAACCACTTAATTGCATACTTTAAAAGGATGAATTGCATGGTATGTGAATTATATATATATATTTTAAAAGCATTTTGTCTTCTGGTTTCCACTGTTGTTGTTGGCAACTATGCTGACACTCTAATTTTTCATTTGTTTATAGGTAATTGTGTCCCATTCCATCCCCCCCCACTCCTGGCTGCTTTTAGAATCTTCTCTTGGTTTTCTGTGTTCAGAGTTTTTTGTTGTTCTTGGGGTTTTTTTACGTTTTCTTTCTTTCCTTTTTTTACTCCACAGTTTCATTGTGGTATGTTTCAATGTGGATTTCTTTTATCCTATATGAATTTGTTGGGCTCTCTAGACCTGAAGATTCATGCCTTTCATTAATTTTGGAAAACTGTCAGCCATTATCCCCTCAAATATTGCCTTCCTTCTATTTTCCCTTCTGTAACTTCAATTAAACCTTTATTAGACTGTCTCCTTCTCTCCTTCATATCCTGTAATCCTTCTTTGATGCTTTTCATCTTTCTTTGTCCCAGTTTGGGTAATAGCGTAGAACTTTATATTAATACACTCAGGTACTTTCTCCACCTTTCCACCTGCCTGCCCAGTAGCATCTCACCCATAGCACATCCCAAACTAAAACCCATCTCCCCCAACCCCTGCCTCCTCCTCCTCTCAGTAAGTGGTAATTCTGTTCTTCCTGTTACTCAAGCCCAAAGCCCGGGGTTATCGTCACCTTTGCTCTTCTCCTCACACCCGGCATTCAGTCTATCAGCAAATTCTGTCTCTTCTACTCTCACGTCTTACATATAGAGGAGAAAATGTACCCATTTGTTCCAGAAGGAAGAACATCAGCCAAAATGTGAAAATGGGACCTAATTCCTTAGCAGCAGAGCAGGAGTAAAGATTTTATTTATTTATTTGACAGAGAGAGAGAGAGAGAGCACAAGCAGGAGAATTAGCAGGCAGGCAGAGGGAGAAGAAGAAACAGGCGCCCCGCTGAGCAGGGAGCCCAATTCGGGGCTCGATTCAGGACCCTGGGATCATGACCTGAGCTGAAGGCAGACACTTCAATGACTAAGCCACCCAGGTGCCCCAGGAGTGTATATTTTGATTAGGTATCCCTCTCTGGGTTCTGAACATGAGTGTTTGATATATAGAGAACATTCTTCCAGGAGGGTTGATCTCCTCAGTAGACCGAAGTATAGACCAGAAAACTGTTTAGGAAGCGGAGAATTAGAATGAACAAATTTCTGTCAAGCTTCAGAGACGCAATAGACTGGTGTTCCTTGCTCAGGTCTCTGTCTAAAGGACTCAGGCCAGTCATCCAGAATTAGTCATCATCAGGCTCCCATCCCAACATCTATCCCTTATACCCCAGAAATTCTGCCTACATCTGGCCTCTTGCCTCAGTGCTCACCCCATGCCTTGGTTTGTGCCTCATTATCCCTTTTCAGGACTCGTGAGGTGGCCCTCTACCTGACCTGTCCCCAGTCTCTCTCCTGCCACTTCAACTTCTACCCTCTACCCTCCCACTGGAATTACTCTCCTAGGAAGACTTCATTTTATGCTACTTCTCTTTTGGAAAACTGCCTTTGGTTCCCCAGTTTGCAGCATCTAATCAAAATGCCATAGCCTGGTGTTTACGTTCCACACACCCTGTGTTCAAGAGATCTGGTGAATGCTTCTACTAGCCAAGGGACGCCAAATAAGGCAGTAAAACCACCAGAAGCTAGAGGAGAGGCCCGGAACAGATTCCCCGTCATGGCCCTTGGAAGGAACCAACCTTGCCGGCCCCTTGATCTTGGACTTCTAGCCTTCAGAACTGTGAGACAGAGCCTTTCTGTTGTTTAAGCGCCCCCAGTGTGTGGTTCTTTGCAACAGCAGCCCTAAGAAACCAATACTCCAGGCTGGACAGAGTAGGATTCTGACAAAGGCTATTATTGTCCCTCTCTATCTCTGACCCATTTCTGTCTCTTCTCCTGTGTCCTTTGCCCCTTGGCATCTACGTCAATGTTCTTCCTTAGCCCATTCGTTTCCATCCAATTTCCAGCCGCCAAGACCACTGTTCCCAAGCCACTGCTGTGTGTCTGTGTGTTTAGATCCCAGAATCCTGTTACCTCAAAATGAAAGAGCAGCTCTCCCCGAAGGAGGAGCAGGAGGGGGTGTGGGTATGTCTGGGCCTTACCTGAGTGGATTGTCCTCTGTGTCACTCACCCTGCAATGGGCTGCAGGGGCTACAGGGCTGAGGAGCTTGCTAACTCCTGCTTGGTGTGGCTGTGGGGCCTGGGCCAAAGTGGTGAGTAAGAACCTGAAAAGAGGAGAAAAGGGGGCGTCTCTGAATCAGAGTCTCAAATTCAGCTTACCGATGCCTGGAAAGCTACTGTAGGATGAGAAAACCATAGTCTCTAAGCGTCACTCATGTGCTCGAATGCTTTGTTTTCCTTGTAAATCTCCTTAGGTTTTGGCAAAATTCCTTTGGATCATTACAATCCATCTTTTTTTTTTTTTTTAAGATTTTATTTATTTATTTGAGAGAGAGAAAGCACAGGAGCCGGGGGAGGGGCAGAGGGAGAGGGAGAAGCAGACTCTTCGATGAGTGTGGAGTCTGATGCAGGGCTCGATCCCAGGACCCTGGGATCATGACCTGAGCTCAAGTCAGACGCTTAACCACTGGGCCACCCAGGCGCCCCTGGATCATTACAATCCATCTCAAAAAATGCTAAAGTGTGGTGCCTGGGTGGCTCGGTCGGTTGAGCATCTGCCTTCCGCTCAGATTGTGATCTCAGGGTCCTGCGGTGATTGGGTCCCATATCGGGATCCCTGCTCAGCGCGGAGCCTGCTTCTTCCCCTCCTTCCCGCTTGTGCTCTCTCTCACTATCTCTGTCTCTCTGAAATAAATAAATAAAATATTGTTAAAAGTGCTAAAGGATGTGGTGGGGCTAAAGGTGGTGGTAGAAGCAACTCGTGGTGGTGATGGGCAGGGTGGGGGGGCCGAATAGCCCACGTGTAGGCTAGAGCCACAATGTCTGGCATGGTTGAGGGAAAAGCGAAAGATCCCACAGCCCTCGTCATGGGAATAGCTGGGCAGGGAGCTCCTCTCGCTGGGCTCCGGGAGCACCTGGAAGAGCCTGGTAATCCAGACTCGGATAGGGGCTCGATTTTTCCTACATAGTCTAAGAGAGGATCCAGTTTAGGGGGCAGCTTGGGGCTGCTGCCAAACCTGGAGCCCAGAGGAGGCAGCTTAGCTTAGTAGCACGGCACACATGGCAGCTATTGGACTGCTCGCTTTCTGTGGTGGCTCTGTCATCCCCTGGATGACCTTGGTGTGGTGGGCACAGTGATGTGAAGAGGTCAAGGTCAAGATGTGTTGCTCTGACCGCCATTGACAGTGCTGTTGGCGGACGGCCCTCAGCTCTCGGCCCCTTCATGGTCTGTTTTGGCTCCAGAGCACACCTTGCCAAGGTCATGGCCTTCTGAGGGCAGGCCCCCTCCATGGACTGATGGCTGCCGGAGTATCAAAATCCATTCATTTCGGTGCAAAACTTAGGACAACTCGGAAGGGCCTTTCTTCTTCCAGAGCTTCCTGCAGGGGGCAGGGGTGACCAAGGCTGTCACCGGGCCTGCGTCACAGCTGACTTTGCCCTCTGCCCACCCTCCCCTGTTCCTTTCTTATTTCCACGGTCCCTAATAAACATCCTGTGTGCTCGCCTCTGCCTCAGAGTCTCCTTCCCTGGGAACTCAACCCGTGACCCTCAGACGACTTGATTCTCCTTCCCCGAGCCTGGCTTCCTTCATCTGTGGAGTAGTTGTGGTGACACCGTCCCCGAGGCTTGTGATGGGGATTCACTGAGAGACCGTTCGAGCCCTCCTGTTCCAGGCTCAGCCACCAGGACCAGGCAGGGATTCTCATTAGTATGTGCAGAGGCCAGAGCCCGCTGACTGGAAATGACAGCAAGTTGCTGCAAGGGACTGTCTCCTGCTTTCACTCGGCCCCTCACTGAGTGCTGCCAGGCTCTGCGTGTCCCTCGCCAGTGTGTCCCGTGTTGGCCAGAGTCCCTCCCGCTATGCCAAGGCCGGTGGTTCAGTGGCGCTCATGGGCTACGTGGTGTGACAACCTGCAGGGCGGCCTGAAGGGAAGGGGCAGGCAGGCTGGGGGCCTGGGGTAACCAGCCATCCCTGTAAGAGCCTTTTCTAATTTTTTTGAGCCCCAGGGGGGTAGTGGCCTGGAGTGGAGGCAGGAGAGCTGTCTAGGGGGAGCTGTTGTCCTCAGGGAGCCCCAGCAGGACCTTGGGCTTCTATAAACATCCCCAATCCCTTTGAATGTAAGGAGAATGTACCCCGTGCTAGAAGTAGAGCATGCCGTTTCCACCCCTCCTTTCAAAAAGATTTTATTTATTTATTTGAGAGACAGCGCCAGCACAAGCAGGGGGAGGGGCAGAGGGAGAGGGAGAAGCAGACCCCTTGCTGAGCAGGGAGCCCGATGTGGGACTCGATCCCAGGACCCCGGGATCATGACCTGAGCCGAAGGCGGATGCTTCACCAAATGAGCCCCCCAGGTCATACCCTTAACATTCTTTATACACACATGCCGGTAGGCAGCAGCATCACCTAACCCCGCTTTCAAGTACAGCAGCTGTGTTTAATGCCATGTACTCACGTCACAGAGCAAGAGCGATCAATGTCAATAATAGGGGGCAATTCTGTCCCCCCCCCCAGTTTACTCAAAAACTGAGCCTGAGGCGAAAGCCACAAATCTTCCAGTTCCTTCGCTGCTTTCCGTTCAAATGTATCTCTTGGATCTTGCCAAGTTATACCGGTGTGCAGAGCCCACATTTTTTTTCACAGAGTATGGCCCCTGCGTGCAAGCAAACCACTGACTGCTTCAGGAGCTCACCCCGAGAAGCAGTGACCTTGCTGGCTAGGATTTAGTGCTGAGCCTCCGTAGGTGGGTTGCTGTCCAAGTTCTTTTCAAGGGCAATTTTGGCTCTCGGTGA
The DNA here is from genome assembly GCF_963455335.1 of Martes martes. NCBI lineage: Eukaryota > Metazoa > Chordata > Mammalia > Carnivora > Mustelidae > Martes > Martes martes. The sequence goes on along the minus strand of NC_137897.1, from coordinate 34,093,725 downwards.
TTTCTTCTCACTGCCTGTCTTTTGAAGCCACGCCCTCCAGAGGGTGCAGTTTCACTGCACAACTGTTGGCAACATTTCGGATCGCTTCAGTTTCCCAGGAAGAGCTAAGATGCCGAGATAAACATCCTTGTCCATAAGGCACTGGCCCTCTTGTCTAGTCGTTTCTTTATGATGCCATTTCGAGAAGGAGATGTGATGGTTAATTTTATGCGTCAAGATGACGGGTTCCCCCTCCCCTCCCCCTCCCAGTGCCCAGATATTTGGTTCAACAATATTTCTGGGTGTATTTGTGAGGGTGTTTCTGAATGAGATTAACATTTGAATCAGAAGATTGCGTGAAACGGATTGCCCCCCCCACCTCCTTGTGGGTGGGCCTCATCCAATTCCTTGAGGTCCCCCTTCACCCCCCAGAGAACAAAAAAACCAGAGGAAGGGAGGATTTGCTCTCTGTTTGACTGCTGAGCTGAGACATCGGTTCTCTGCCCTTGGACTGGGACTTACACGACTGCCTCTCCCGGGTCCCCGGCTTGCAGACAGCAGATCGTGGGACTTCTCAGCCTCCAGAATCACGTCAGCTGATTTCTTATAATAAATCTCTTTTATTGGACCATCTGTGTTCATCCTGCCTATCTGTATCTGCTAGCTTTGAAGGCAGACAGAATCGGTTCCAACTCAAGTCCGACCTCTTACTAGCTGGCCAGCTTCTTAACCTCAGAGCCTTAGTTTCTGTGTCATAAAACAGGGTCCACAGCCCGTTCCACTTGGAGGTTTTCATGAAGATTAAAAGCAATTAGCCTGGTACTGATGTAGTCAAAACACATTGTGTAATTTAGATGAATATTTAAATGAATATCAATTACGTAATTTATATATCTCTCTCTCTTCCTATTCGTTCTGTTTCTCTGGAGAACCCTGACAAATCCAATAGATTTGTGTCAATCCATACGCTGGGTACATAAAGGCAATACAAAAGGGTTTATGGTTAAAAGTAAGTTTGCCACCGTCCCTATGCCCCAGTCCCTTAGTTCTCCTGAGAGGCAACCCCCGTTAACTGTTCCTCGAGCCCCCTTCTGGAACCACCCTAGGTCTGCGCTGCCTAATATGGTGGCCGCTCTCCACATGGGACTCTTCGAGGGCTTGAAATGTGGCGATTCTGAATTGCGGTGTAAGTACAACCCGCACCCTGAATTTTGAAGACTTAATGCACAAAATAACGTAAAATGTCTCGTAAGCCCCTGTTCCTATGGATTACATGCTGAAGCGACTAGATTTTGATATACTGGGTGAAAGAAAATGTCTTATTAAAATTAGTTTCACCTGTTTTCTTCCTACTCTTTACAAAGGTGGTTATTAGAACATTTCGAATTACAACCGCAACTCGCACTGTTTCTGTTGGCCAGAGCTGTTCTGTGAATATTGAAATTCTGGTTTATAGGTCTTCCTCCCCCTTTATTTACCCTCTCAGGCACGTGGCACGAGAAACAAGCAAGCCAGGCTGTGATCTGCACATTTCTGGGTGCTTCTGGAAGCTAAATTGCCATGGGCTGGATAGCAGGCAGAGGGGCCCTGCTGACCTTAGGCCAGGTCCCCAGGGTCACTTGTCCCCTCCCAGGCTGGAGCCGCAGGACCAGGGAATATCTTGGAATATCTGCAGCATTTAGCAGCCCTAACTCAAGCCTTTCCTTTAAAACTAAATAAATTTCAAATCCACGGTTTCCTCTGGGCCACTAAATTGTCAGCCTGATGCTCAAGATGGGGCAGGAATGGGCCTTCATATTTTCTGTCTCATTCTGAGAGGTTTCGTTAGGACAAGTCTCCTATATCCAGGGAGGCCAAAGTCGGTTTGGTCTGGGACTCTGAGGTGAACTGTATGTCAAGATCAGTGAAATGGAAAAACAAATGATTTTTTTATAATTGCTAGTGCTTTGCTTCGAGGTTACATTTTGTCCTAGAAAATACAGGCTATTGATTTTTCCCCCCTGTATATACAAATCCATTTATAATCCTACTATTTCAGAAAAGTAAAAACTGAAAAAAAAAAAAAAAGATAAAGAAAAAGAAAGAAAAACACAATTTGGCTTCCCTGGGAAAAGATATAGGAAGTGAGAGCATGTGAGAATTCCATTAAATTCCAGATAGAGACAGGGCAGGTTCGGAGTGTCAGTGCAGGAAAGACTAGCAAGGAAAGATCAATTGAAACCATCTGTTTCTAGAAGAGGGCCAGGTGCCATCCTGACAGATGGGCACAAATGCTAGCTTGGCATGGGGCCCGCTGATGCCCAGCCTAATGGCAGAGAGCAGAGGCTCTGTCAACATGTGTGGCGACCACCCAAACCTGGTCAAGGCCGGGCCACTGGGGCCTATATCCCCCATCCTGCTTTCTCAAGTGTAATTCTACACGGTGCCGAGGGCCCTACGTGGAGATTACCAGAAAGAGATAGGCGGGAGGACACTGTGGTCTACTCGCCTTTATGTGGTCTATGAAGGGGTACACTTGAAAAGATTCCTGCTTCATACTCTGCCAAAATTGCCCATTAGAGCTTAGTCAGACATCTCCCCTGGGGCCCCTGGGTGGCCCAGTTGGCTAATCGTCCCACTCTTGAGTTCGGCTCAGGTCATGATCTCAGGGTCGTGAGATTGAGTCCCACCTCGGGCTCCACACTGAACATGGAGCTTGCTTAGGATTCTCTCTCTCCCTCTCTGCCCTACCCTGCCCCCCACCAAAAAATAAATCTTTTTTTTAAAAAAGATTTTATTTATTTATTTGACAGAGAGAGAGAGAGAGAGAGAGAGATCACAAGGAGGCAGAAAGGCAGGCAGAGAGAGGAGGAAGCAAGCTCCAGGCTAAGCAGAGAGCCCGATGCAGGGCTCGATCCCAGGACCCCAGGATCATGACCTGAGCCGAAGGCAGAGACTTTAACCCAATGAGCCACCCAGGTGCCCCTAAATAAATCTTAAAAAAAAAATTCGCATGACTTTTGGCCTAGGAACTGTTCTGAGAGGTGGGCTTGGGAAGTGAGTTGGCATAAGCTTGGCATGGCCAGGTGAGAGTACTTTTCTGCAATCAAGAGGGATGCAAACATCGATGATGTTTATTGTTTTTGCCTTCTTTCCTTTTCAAGAAAACCATTCTAATCCATTCTCACCTGTGGTAGCTTACACAGATGGCCACGATTCTCATCCCTCATTTTGTCGGTGCCCTTGGCCATGTGACTTTGCAGGGCCTTTCCCCAGCGGGTGGGTTGATTTACCACAGCCGTGGACTCCAAGCTCAGCCAGATGGACTGTAAGCAAGCACGTCGCAGGCTCGAAATGGCTCATTCATTGGGGTTCACTCTCTCTCTTTTTTTTTTTAATTTTTTTTTAAAGATTTTATTTACTTATTTGACAGACAAAGATCACAAGTAGGCAGAGAGGCAGGCAGAGAGAGAGGAGGAAGCAGGTTCCCTGCTGAGCAGAGAGCCCGATGTGGGGCTTGATCCCAGGACCCATAACCTGGGCTGAAGGCAGAGGCTTTAACCCACTGAGCCACCCAGGCGCCCCGGGGTTCACTCTCTCTTGGGCATCTGCCATCTCTGTGGATGCGCCCAGGCTAGCCTGCTAGACCATGAGAAATGTGGAGTGGAGTAGAGCTGAGGCCAGTGTTGCTCAGCCACCAAGCAGCTGTCGGTGGGTCCAGCTGAGATCAGCGGAGACACCCAGCCAACCATCTGAATGCATCCGCCCTTACGGTTATATGCTGCTGAGCTTTGGGTTGGTTGTTAGGCAGCACTGTTGTAGCAAAAGTGAACGGATACATCCAACAGACGGCCTGAATTTGACTTTGGTGTACATGGAAAGAAAAATCCATTTTCCAGCCAACACTGCCCCACCGATAATATTTATAGAGGAGTTGGTGCAAATTGGTCTCTAATTGCAGCAGCCCCAACAGCACAATCCAGGGAGATTTCAGTGACCCAGAGCAGTCATAAATTATGCTGTATTAGAACTATGTATGATTTTATAATATGATCACCCATAAAACCTTAAGAACTCCTTTAGAAAAATGTTCAGAAATTATGTGTGGGCAAAAAGCTCCACGTGTGTAACTAGAGCCAGCTAATGTTTGTTTTAGAAACTTCCGTATTTCCTGACTTGCAAAAGTTCACCCTTGCCGACTCAGCAGGGCAATAACATCGGTATCTGCATTAATGTCCTGTGCCTATAACCAGAATCTCTTGCATCCACGTAGAGGTAATTTCAGATGTTCTCACAGCAGGCTCGTAATTCTTAAATACTTAAAATATTATGTATGTTGTCTTTCCTGATGAATAGAACTATTTTTTCATCTTGCTGTTAACAAACTTAGATTCTCTCAAGTGATTGAAAAGCATTCTGCAAGCCTAAAGTTCTATAAAAACTCTAAGTAATAGCAACAATAAAACCTTATTAGCCATTTCGGGCTCTGAATCAAGATTTTCAATCCTTGGCATCTAATTAAACGTTTTACATTCTAAGGGAACACGTAGCATTCTCTCTCTCTCCAAACGCTTCCTTCCCTGATTGGGATTAGAAAATTGGTCAAGACTTTGCACAAGATGCACAAATGCAGCTCGAAATAAGGATGTGTGCAGTATTGCATTCAAACCTTACGAACCTCAGTCCTGGCTGATGTTGCTAACTGCTGGTAGAATTTGGGGGGCTGGAAGTAAGAAAGCCATGGGTTTCAGATAACCTATGGATGTGCCAGGTGCTTTAGGGATGTTATCTTGTTAAAGTCCCCTACCTGTGTTTTGAGGCAGGTACAGCATTATCTCTTATCGATGGAGAAATGAGAGCTGAGGGTCAGCAAGAAACTTTGAGTTCACACTTCAAACTCAGCCGCCCTCGAAGCAAAAGTGGTTGGCTTTGAAGTCCCAGGTTCTTGTATGCCTCCTTCTGCAACTCTCCTCCTTTATAATTCATGCCTGCTCTGTCCAATATGGTCACCACAGTGACTCCCAAATGCTTGCGGTGTGATGGGTCCCAGCCAAGAGGCACTGTGCCAAACACATGCCAGATTCAGACTGAGTCTGAACAAGGAGAATTTGAAATAACCAAATACCTCGTGAATGATTTTCCTATTGATTATCGAGCTGATAGCACTTTGGATATATTGGGTCAGGTACATTACTGCAATCAATTTCACCTTGGTCTTTTTACCTTTGGGTGTGGCTACTAGAAAATTTAAGATGGCCTATGTGGCTTGAATTGATTTCCACTGGACTGGGCTGGCCCGTAGGAAGAGAGAGAATGAAGGGCAATCCTGGACAACCTCCAATGGAAGTGGACAACCTCCCAGGCCTGTCTCTGGAGTTGCAGGGACTGAGTGGGAGAAATGATTCCTCAGAAGGAAGCCACGGATGGGCTTGAAAACAAACCACAGCGGCACTCTTAGAATTCGGGTTGAGAGCCATGGAGTCTCAGTCCTGGCCTGTGCTCTGCGTGTCAGTCTGCCTCTGTGTCCGGATTCTCGGGCTTCTCCAAGTTTGGATTCTTTGCCAAGAGCTGGTGGGATCTTTAGTGGTCAGCTGTGAAAAATGAGCCCAGAGGGGTGGCATCAAACTAGCTCCCCAGCTTTGGCCACAGTTCAGAGGGGTCTTTATCTTTCCCAAGGTCACCGTCTTGGGCTGCGTGCCCCAGAGGGCAGACTCTGAGATGGGAGTTTTGCATGTAGAAGGTTTATTTGGGAGAACCGTTGGGACCCACCCCCAAGGACGGGAAAGGAAAAAGCAAGAGTGGATGGAGGAACACCTTGAGCTGCTGTCTTCCAGGCAGGCTTCGCTGACTCTATGGGGAATGTGGAAGATGGAATGACCCTTGGAGCCACTTGGAGTTGGGACAAGAGGGCTGAAACTTAATACCCCCTTGTGAGTCAGTCAGCAGAGGTGGGCTACACTGGGAAAAGGTGTGGCCTTGACCGGAGGGTCTCTCCTGTCGTTTGGGGGAGTCCTTCAGTCCTGATACTACAGCCACACAGCTGCCATCTGCCCGACCAGAGAACCGGAGGTGCGGTCCAGAACGGGATGCTCATACAAGACAGAACAAAACAAATCAATGGGAGCTGGACCCAGAAGGCGCTTTGCAGGGGAAGCAGGCCATGGTGTTTCTGATTCCTCTCCTTGCTTCGAAAAAGCACCCGTTGTCCCATGGGATATCGCAATGCTGGAGGAGTCAAGGAGCGAGGGAGATTTACTGAGGGGTCAGCCAAGAGCTGCTGTGAATGTGGGCCTGTGAGCTTTGGTATGTCCTCTTATACAGATGTAATCTCCAACCTCAGTCATGAGACAAGCTTATGACTCATCAAAGACAAACACTGTAGTTCCCATCACGGGAGAGGCAGCTCGTGCATCTGTGCACTCAGGATAGTCCCCCTTAGCCCCCACCCTGGGGCTGGCGCTCGGGTTGTGACCTTTGCCCTCTGGTTAGCATGCTTTTCCAGCAAAAGCCCCCAGCCATGAGCCAAGTACACATCTAAGTCAAGGACCCTCAGCGAAGGCGAAGGCAACGTTCTCAAAAGAAGTCTAGAAGGTGGTCAGTGCTGGTGACCAGCCCATGCTTTCTGCACGTGCATTGTGAGCCAATGGTGCCGGCCTACTGGATGGCCACAGTCCTGTGGGGGAGCCAGTGATGGTGTCCGGTGAAAAATGGAGGAATGGATCCAGGAAGCCCGACTCTATAATCGTCTTCTGTAGGCAAGGTGCTCCGTTTGTTTATACTCAACGTAGGAATAATTCAACCTTCACAGGGTCCCTGTAAAACTAGATGGAACCATATCTCTCTCAGACAGATGGGAATGCGGCCTGGTGTTCCAGATAGCGTTCTGCACAGAGCTCTGACTGGGGGGTATGGAGCAATGCGAGCAAAATAGAAGCCAGGTAATGAAAGTTCCAAGCACAGCAGCAAATAATCAGGCAATTATTGAGCTAAGACTATAGCTTTAAGTCCTAAAATGTCTGAGTCAGAAAATTCTTCTAATAATAGTTAATAAGAACATAATCCCTAACCATAAGGAGCACGAAAAGTTGTCTAGAAGATGAACTGCGGGTTACAGTTGAGTTAACAAACAAAAACGCAGATTTGTGACGACTTCAACCAAAAAAGAATGGAACAATAGTAAGTGCACTGAGGCTTGGCAAAGGGGAGAAGGCTTGGGCAGGAAACATGAAAAACCCCCCTCCACCTTGATTAGTTCTTAATGAGTTTTCTAACTGAGCCTAGGGACCACTCTTCTACCTCCATCTTGTGGTCAAACGCAGAACTGCAGACCACTCTGGGTCTTTCCACCCCCTTCCTCTTTTTCTACTTGCCAAACATTCCCGGGCCTCAATCCTCCAAATGGGAGCCGGCTGATTGAATTCGCCCCCACCGGGTCGCCTCTGTGGTTTGCAGGTCCCAGCTCTATTACAGGATAGAACCATCGCCTGTTGTATTCAGGCCCTCTCGTCCCTCTGCCAGGAGACACCTTCCAGCATGGCGGGCTGTGCAGCTGTGCGTGGAGGGCAGCGGGTACCAGACCAGGCACGACAGCAAACACACCCGAATGCCGAGTCACAGGGTGAAACCCGAGGAGGATCCAGGCTTTGTGGGCCCTGAAACGTATACAGTCTTGGGGTCCCTCTTTAAGGAAAAGAATGTAAGGGGACAGGTGCAAAATTAGGTATGACAAGAAATTCTGACTTTGAAAGACTTGACAAATACCTACACCTTACAAAATCCAGACGCCGCAATAGAATATTTTCATTAAGTGCCTGACACACCTCGATAGTACTTTTTATCTTACGATTTCGGGGCTGCATACTTGTGTGTTCGATCTTTGGGTTGATCCATAATTCCCAAAAAATATCGAAAGTGAATCTGAAATTAGGGCATACAAGAGCGATTCAAATGCCTGCTTAAACTGCCACTACACTGTACTGGGCTACACAATTACGTAATTGAATTACACTTATGGGATCAAGATGGACTTGTTGGTAAATATGTTTCTTTAGGGTATTTTACCATGTCAGTGTCAATCGTGCCGGCCGTTTCATCTGAAACTGCCAGCCTTCCTCGGAGCAAGAGGCATCAGATACTCGAAGATATGGTCCAATTCACTATGGTTCATAAAACATGCAACTTCCCAGACAGACCTACTCCCCGGTTGTTGTACTGCTCTAGGTCTGGGCCCTGCAAACCAAAAATTTTGATAAGTTCTAGTCCATGAGAAAGGAAAATATATATATGGTGCATTCATAATTGTATACATTGAATGGCTGAATATATTCCCAGCGGGAGAGAATTTCCTTTGTCTAGGCATCAATAAGAGCTAAGCCTCCCGGGTGCCTGGGTGGCTCAGTCCGCTAAGCGTCTGCCTTCTGCTCAGGTCATGATCTCAGGGTGTTGGGATCAAGCTCAGCAGCAGGCTCCCTGCTCAGCAGGGAGCATGCTTCTCCTTCTACCGCTCCCCCTGCTCATACTCTCTCACTCTGTCTCTCTCAAATAAATAAATAAAATCTTTTTTCTTTAAAGATTTTATTTATTTGACAGAGATCACAAGTAGGCAGAGAGGCAGGCAGAGAGAGAGAGGGGGAAGCAGGCTCCCCAATGAGCACAAAGCCCTATGCGGGGCTCGATCCCAGAACCCTGAGATCATGACCTGAGCCAAAGGCAGTGGCTTAACCCACTGAGCCACCCAGGCACCCCAAATAAATAAAATCTTAAAAAAAAAAAAGAACCTAATCCCCTCTTTACAATATTTCATGTTTGATGATTGGAAGAATTTTCCACAGAGTAGAATACCTTCTGACTCCATACTTTTTTTTTTAAGATTATTTATTTATTTATTTATTTGACAGACAGAGATCACAGGTAGGCAGAGAGGCAGGCAGAGAGAGAGAGAGAGGGAGAAGCAGGCTTCCCACCAAGCAGAGAGCCTGATGCGGGGCTCAATCCCAGGACCCCAGGATCATGACCTGAGCCGAAGGCAGAGGCTTTAACCCACTGAGCCACCCAGGCGCCCCTGACTCCATACTTCTGAAGCCTTGTTTGTCCTTTGCTACTCCTCTGGTTCTGAGCACCATAGGACATGTTTACATTGACATATAACCTCTGGGCCTGAATCTCCATATTACATCACCTATGGAGTCAACCCAATGGGTGGTAGGAGTGTTTTTGGAAGCTATTCCTGCACTGGGATGGCTAGCAATATTTTAAACACACACACACACACACACACACACACACACACACACACACAAATGTTCCACTAAACCCAAATTAAATATATCCCCAAATCAATTGCCCCTTAGCTGGATGTAAAGAAATCCCCCTAGCTACTCCCATGCTACCAGATCTGAGGGGAAATATGGCCGACAGGAAGTAGGAGTAGAGACAGAGGTCACAGACAGATAGGTAAATAAGATATAACATTGCCTTCAAGAATCCTGCAGACCAGTGGGGCATTTAAAGATGGCTATAGTACAAGGAAAGTGATGGGAAGGGTAAAGATAAAGAACAAGAACAAGAATTAAAAAAAAAATGCTGACCACATTGACTACTTACTATTTGCCATATACTTTGCTAACCATTTTACATGGGCAATACTTTTAAGCCTCCCAGGAACTCTGAGAGAGCAGGTACTATTATTAGCAGCCCACTTTATAGATGCAGAAACTGAGACTAAGATTCAGTGAGCAATTCTGACAGGTCACATGGCTAGGGGAGGACAGAGTCTGGGAGTGGGTGGTCTGACCAAGGGTGAGGGGTAGGTTCTCACCAAGTTGGGAAAGTGTTATTGGGCCATTGGGAGATGAGTAGGAGGTTGGGTGACTCCCAGAAAGCTGGCTTTGGGGACAAGAAACAGATGCTGTTGGCTGACAGGGGGAATGTGGAAGTTGGCTTAGAAAAAGTCGATGAGTTCAGTCAGTTCTGCCATATTGCTTTGAAGCCTCCATGTGACACCTATGTAGGGATGGCCGAGAGGCAGTTGGCAGCTGGATATCTGAGTCTGGATTGCAAGAGAAGCGATCTGGGCAGGACACAGACAAAGGTGGGTCATCCGCACATCGTGGTATTTGACTCCAGGGGAGTGAGTGAGATCCCCTGGGATATGCTGTGTTTAGAGAAGCCAAGCTGGAATCCAGGGAGTCGGCAGAGGAAGAAGGGTGGGCGGCCAAGGAGTGGGCAGCAAGGGAGCAGGGAACCGCATGAGTGAGGGAGAAAAGCATTTCAAGATGAGCTCGTGGTCACAGTGGTACTCTGTTACAGATAAAGGCTGGGATGCTGGAGTTAACAAAAACAGTCACAGTCATCCGGGTGTCTGAGTTTGGGGTGTCCCCAAGGCGAGGACTCGAGAGCAAGTAGATTTTAGGAGATTCAGAGAACATGGGGAGTGGGCAAGTGGGACAAGGGAGAGAAGGCAGCCAATACAGGGAGTGTTACCAAGGCAGTTCCCACTATGGGCAATTGGTGCTTAGCCCATGAGACCTCTGGGAGTTGGTGCGGCTCACCCAGTGCAGGGGTATCTGTCACGGGTCAGGTTCACTGGAGGCAGAAGCCACAACGTGGGGCATTTGGCATGTGGGGTAGTTATTAGGGACAGCACCTGTAGAGGGAGGGGGAAGAAGCAGGACTGAGTGGAGAGCTGGCTTGAACTGTAAAGCTAGCCTGGCAAAGCCCGGACCAACCCCCTGGGGACCCCCAAGACCTCAGCTGTCCCGTCAGAGTTGTCCCACGGTCAGTGAAATAACCCAGTATCAGACGTGGGCTACCTCGGGGCGAGGGGGTTTTCAGCACTTGGGGGCTGTCTGCCGACATTGGGGCAACAAGTCCCTCTGTGAAGGGGACCTGGGGGTGCATCTCTGTGGGCCACCGCATTTGCTCTCTCCAACAAGCTGTTCCCTTTATATGCCCCGGGGTCGTGGCTGAAGGGAGCCGGAGGTGAACTCATCCCTCAGCATCGCTGACCTGCCGTATACGCAGGCAGAGCGGAGCTCCCTGGTTTCGGGCAGGTGTGGGCAGCTGGAAGGAGCCAGAGCACGTGGAGGGAAGGCCCCAGCCTTGTGGGCAAGGCACCCATGCTTCTAAGCAAGGGTTGTAGGGCTGAAGAAAGCCCCCTGAGGTGCTGGCTCAAGGTCCACCCCCCACCTCTGAGCTTTGGTCTCTGCTCTGTGACTTTGCCCACCGAGGACACCAGCTGGTTGATCCCTGGGAAGATACCTGACCCAGGCTGGACCAATCCGAATCCTTCCTTGGGATTTTCAAACTGGCACGAAGGGGAGCCTCGGGGGTAGAAGGCTCTGGAACATGTGGGAATCACGTGGAGGGGGAAAGAATGACATCACTCCCAAGAGAGCAGCTGGGAGAAAGAGTGTGGGGGCCACGAGAGAGAAGTCCCAGGGGTTCTGGTGGCCCAGCTGCATCCCCTTCCTTCTTTTCTTCCCACACCCTGTGAGATCCTCTGCGTCCTGCCAATAAAACCCCTATTGTGCTGAGGAAGGCTGGGCTGCTTCCGGTCTGGGAGCTGGGAGTTGAGTGTTGGGTGGGATGTGAAGAAATACCATGAGTGCAGCAACTCCCGGAGAGCTCACGATGAAGATGAGAGAGAGAGAGAGAGAGAGAGAGAGAGAGAATGCCAAAATTCAAAGAGAATGTGGGGTCGAGGAAGGGTTTTTTATTTTATTTTTCTAGGCTGTGGAAAACTTAAACGTGTTTATGTGCTGAGGGTAAAGAGCCAGTAAAAGCAGCATAAATCATAACAAGAGAATATACTAAAACGAGGCACAGATACAAAGCTATAAAAGCTTTAAAGATAAGGAAAATATGCCCTCAATAAAAATAAGGGGGAAAGGCAGAAGGAGAATCAGCCTTGCAGCGGACAGCCGCTGTTGGCACAGGTACCCGCGGGACGTGCACAGTCCTGGGCAGCCGCTTCCTCTGCAGCCAGAACAGTTCCACACCCTTGACCTCTTCACCTCTGGGGGCTTGCCCAGGGCACTGGGCAGGGGCCCTGTAGAAGCAGTGCCCTGGGGATTAGGACAAGATATGGGCACTCAGTCTTACACGCAAGGCCTTGGGTGTTCAGTCAGGACCACAGCTGGAAAGGGACCGTTGGAGAGCAGGAGAGGGAAGATGCAAGACAGACAGACAGACAGAGAGAGAGAGAGAGAGAGAATAGCTAGGGAGCTCCCTGCAGAGGGGTGGGCCTGGTGTCCAGAGCCCAAGGGAGAGATTAGTTTGAGATCAGATCAAAGGCTCTTGGCTAGGACATGAGAGGAAAGAGAGAAATCTTGTGGTCAGGGGGTTGCCGGGCAGGAAGTGGAATCCATTTTTCTCTGCAAAGTTTAAAGTGAGTGTGTCTGCTGAGAGTTATCAGGAATGGGCTAAAAGTGGCAGGCTTCTGGCTTTGAGTGGCTCCAAACCCAACTAATAGTGGCTTAAATCTTAAGGACCTTTACTGCTTAGCTAGCAAGAAGTCTGGACGTAGACATTCCAGGGTTTGTCCACGGTTCATTGGCTGCATGGAAAACCCAGCTATGTCAACCACTCTGCCCTGCCATCCTTAGCTGGTGGTCTTTCCTTCCCATTCTTGACCCACCCCATGGTGTCAAGATGGCTGCTGTGGCTCCAGGCATCCAGTGCCTGTTTTAGGAGAGAAAGTCCAGGGCAGTCAGACAATGAGAAAACCCCCTCTCACTCTTTCCTCAGGAAGAAAAATTCTCTTCAGAAGCTTCCCAGGAGACTCTTCTTTTTAGCCAGGGCTGGTTCACAAACCCTTTAATGAACATATTACCTAAAATTAATTTTAAGTAATGTGCCTAATACTCACACAAAATTGGGTTCTGTTAGCAGAAGTTTGGAAGCTTGAGTAGAGGGGAAATGTTTTCAAACAACTGTGAGAGGGAAAGGAGAGAAAGAGAGCGCTGCCCGATAGCAGCGGGGGCCCAGGTGCTGCGTGAGGCCCAGCGTAAGAAGACGGGGTGAAAGCAGGGTAGATGGGAAGAATGGCCCCATTTACACAGAAGCTCCCCAGCACAATTCTGGAAAAAGCCGAAGATGCTGGCCTCTATCAGCCGCCACCAAAGCCTCACAAGACGGAATCATCAAATTCCAAAGCATCTGCTGGCTTGACCATCACGTAAAACTAACACTCGGGGTTTAGTTGTAGGAGAAGGAAATCGCTCCAGCTATTTTAAGAGGAAAGTAATTCAAGTCAGGGTATTCAAGGTCAGGAATGACTCTCAGGATGGCACCACAGAAAGACTGGCCTGCCCTGGGGAGCTACTTTATGTCTTTACCTTAACCAGGAAGGTGGGAAAATAGAAAGTTCTGGAATTAGAAAGGAATTAGAAAGTTCCAGGGTCCTGCTTCAAGAGCATGCTGCTTTAGCTGTATGTGAATCAGGGACAATTGCTCAGTTGCTAGTGGACACTCACGAGGCCAGTGCTAGGCACCGGCAAACTGTCCCAGAAAATCACTGGCCCTACACCCAGCCACACTTGTCAATGGAACGTGGCCTCGGCCTTACTCCCACCCTCTGAATCACCGACAGGCGCATCTGATGGGTAGAACTCAATCCGCACAGAACCCTAGTTTTCCAGGCCTGGCAGGGCGGACAGACACAGGAGGAGGGCGGGGTGGATGGTGAGAGCACCAACCCTCCCCATCCCCTGCAACATTCCAGCAACTTCCCCTCATCCCAAAGCTGCTCTGAAGAGCCAGCCCTTTCGTACTTCAGATCACAAAAAGCTTTCCTGAGTGATTTTTTTTCTCTTTTAATTTACTTCTGACTGCGGTTAAAAAAAAAAAAAAGCCACATAACCTAAAGTTTATTATCTTAACCATTTTTAAGTGTACACTCAAGTAGTGTTAAGTATATTCACGTTGTTATCCAACCAACCTCCAGAACTTTCACATCTCGCAACACCAAAACACGTCGAACAATCTCTCACTCCCTCTCCTCCGAGCCCCTGGCAACCGCTGTTCCGCTTTCTGCTTCTGTGAATTTGACTACTCTAGATACTTCAAGTAAGTGGAATTATACAGTATTTGTCTTTTTGTGACTGGTTTATTTCTGGTGAATGATTCTTTTAAGAAATTACAAATCTTCACTGTAATGAACTGAAGCAGACACTTTCACATTCTCAACAGCGTAGCTATAAGGCATCAGCCCAAAGGCATCCCTTTAAGCCAAATGATATGTCTTCTTCTTCTCCTTTTTTTTTTTTTTATAATAACCTGGGATAGAGGGGGGGGCGCCTGGGTGGCTCAGTGGGTTAAAGCCTCTGCCTTCAGCTCAGGTCATGATCTTAGGGTCCTGGGATCAAGTCCCGCATCGGGCTCTCTGCTCAGCGGGGAGCCTGCTTCCTCCTCTCTCTCTGCCTGCCTCTCTGCCTACTTGTGATCTCTGTCTGTCAAATAAATATATAAAATAAAAATCTTAAAAAAAAAAAAAACCTGGGATGGGCATGGAACTCTCAAAATGAGTGGTCAAGGAAGTCCTCTCCACAGTAGGGAAAATGGTATTCCAGCATACTTCCTATGTTAGGTAGAATTCTGAGGCGGCCCCCGAGGGTCCAAACTCTGTAGAATTCCTTCCCCCTCCGTACGGGAGGGACTTCCGAATGTGATAGCATAACACTCCCACAGTTGGATGATGCCATACTGCAGTGGGCTTTAAGAGTGGGAGATGGTGGGGCGCCTGGGTGGCTCAGCGGGTTAAGCCTCTGGGTCGGCTCAGGTCATGATCCCAGGGTCCTGGGATCGAGCCCCGCATCGGGCTCTCCGTTCAGTGGGGAGCCTGCTTCCTCCTCGCTCTCTCTGCCTGCCTCTCTGCCTGCTTGTGATCTCTCTCTGTCAAATAAATAAATAAAATATTAAAAAAAAAAAAAGAGTGGGAGATGGTCCTGGGTAGGTCTGACCTAATCAGGTGAGCCTTTAAAGAGGACTGGGCTCCTCTAAACGAGAAGGCTCCAGTACCTGCGAGACATTTGGCATTGGGGAGATTCTCCATTCCTGGCTTTGAAGGTGCTGGGGCCACATGGCAAGGACCTGAGAGTGACCTCTAGGAGCTGGCCAAGAGCTATCAAGAAAATGGGTCCCTCAATCCTACAAGTGCAAGCAACTGAATCCCGCCAACAACTGGAAGGAGCCTGAAAGGGGACCTGAAGCTCCAGGCAAGATCATGGCCTTGGCTGACCTTTCACTTTAGCCTTGTGAGAACCTGAGTGGAGGATCTGGCCATGCCAGGCCCCCACTTCTGAACTACAGAGCTAGAGGGTAATAAATGGCTGTTGTTTTGAGCTGCTGACTTTGCGGCGCTCTGCTACAGAGCTAGAGAAAACTAGTGCATCTCCGTTCTGACATTGGTCCCGCCTCCAGTTTACTGTGTGACCAAGGGCATGCCACTTACCTTCTCTGAGCTTCAGCTGCCCAGCAAATGAAGACAGTAACTCCTGTCCTTCCTGCAGGATGAAATGTGAATGTCCAATTAGTTCATGTATGTAAAAGCTCTTGGAGAGTTAGAAAGCAGCTCTTAAATGGGATGTTTATTATTGGCATATGAAAAATAAACCTCCGGGTGCCTGGGCAGCTCGGTCTGTGAAATGTCTGCCTTCGGCTCAGGTCATGGTCTCAGGGTCCTGGGATGGAGTCCCGCATCAGGCTCCCTGCTCAGTGGGGAGTCTGCTTCTCCCTCTGCCTTCCACTCCCCCATTTGTGCTCTCTCTCATTCTCTTAAATAAAAAAAAATCTTAAAAATAAAATAAAATAAAATAAACCTCCAACTTTGACTGCAGGAAATTATTTAGAATCATCCAACCCAGGGCCAGTAAGCCCCCATTTTGTTACAGGGCCTCAGCTGAATGTGAGCGTGTTTGGCTTCAGATTTGGCAAGCTTGGGGAGTGGATGAGGTCTGACATACTCCTTCTGAACACGGCTACCTGCATACCATTTTGTCTCTGCAACAGAAGTGACAGAGGCAGAGGCCTTCACTTTTTTTTAATTTTCCTAAAGTAAAATATATAGAAATTTTATTTTTCACTTGCTAGAAAGTTCTACGCCTTCTAGAACTTTGCAGCTGTCCCTCTGACAGGGAAACGTTGCCCAGTCTGGATGGCTCTGAGATCCCCTTAAATCCCATGGTTGCTGCCCTCTTAGAATATTATTATCATTGTATCTGTTTTCCACAAGTAAAAATCCTTTTTTTTTTTTAAGACTTTATTTATTCATTTGAGAGTGAGAGTGAGAAAGCACAAGCAGGGAGAGTGGCAGAGGGAGAGAGAGGGGCAGGTTTCCCGCTAAGCAGGGAGCCTAAATCTGGGCTCGATCCCGGGACGACCAGAGCCGAAAGCAGATGCTTAACTGACTGAGCCACCCAGGTACCCAAGTTAAAATCTTTAATGGACTAAAAATATCTTTCACTTGTAATTATCAAATTAGAGCATAATACTTAATCCATTAATCCATTCTTCTTTTTTAAAAAGTCAACTCGACACCCAATGTGGGGCTTGAACTTATGACCCCGAGGTCAAGAGTGGCACCGTCTATGGACTGAGCCACCCAGGTGCCCCATGAATCCATTTTTTAAAAAGTTTTTTTTGTGGGCGCCTGGGTGGCTCAGTGGGTTAAGCCTCTGCCTTTGGCTCAGGTCATGATCTCAGGGTCCTAGGATCGAGCCCCGGCATCAGGCTCTCTGCTCAGGGGGGAGCCTGCCTCTCTGCCTATTTGCGATCTCTCTCTGTCAAATAAATAAAATCTTAAAAAAAAAAAAAGTTTTTTTTCCATTTCTCCTCCTGCTCTTTCCACACATGTGTACCCTTCCCTCCTTCTGCTCCCAATATAGTTACAGTGGACTTTTGATTGGACCGCTAGTGAGTGTTTATCTTATTAAATGTTTAAATGTTTTATAAATGTTTTATAAAACTGAGCCATGCAGTGAATTATGGGTTTTTTTTTTCTTGCACAATCCTTTCCCTGGAGTTAACAGTCGTTTGGCTTTCCGTTTTCTTTGTTTTCTACATACTTATTAGTAACGACACTGTAAACTTGGCCAGATATTTAAATCTCTGAAGACATTCACACACGTCAGTCATTCAATCGATTTCATCTTGTGGAAACTCTCTCTCCTGCAGTCTCCTGATCTGTCCCCACCTGAACCAGCCGCCCTCCGGGGCCTGGTACACCCATGACTCTGTACTGTGTATCGAGCGTTTATTCTTTGCCATGGAATGTTATATTTGAGAATCACAACAACCTTACAAGGTACAGATTTCTACTCCTGGGACGCTAAGTCTTAAAGAGACGACATAATCAGGTTAAAAGATGGCTAACCAGTGGCAGAACCAGGATTTTAACCCATGATTGTTTAACTCCAAACCCTGGGTTGGTTGATTCTAAATCGTTTTCTGCACTCAAAACTGGGGGTTTATTTTTCATGTGACAATCATAAACTTCATATTTAAGGGATGTCTTTTATCCAAAAGCTTTTACATACATTAACTAATTGGACGTTCACATTCATCCTGCAGGCAGGACAGGAGATATTGTCTTCATTGGCTGGGCAGCTGAAGCTCAGAGAAGGTAAGTGGCATGCCCTTGGTCACACAGTGAGCTGCAGGCAGGACCAATGTCAGAACCAAGATATACTAGTTTTCTCTAGCTCTCTAACAGAGCGCCACAACTTTAGCAGCTCAAACGACAGCCTTTTATTTTTATTTTATTTTTTTAAAAGACTTTATTTATTTATTTGACAGAGATCATATGTAGGCAGAGAGGGGGAAGCAGGCTCCCAGCTGAGCAGGGAGCCCGATGTGGGGCTCGATCCCAGGACCCTGGGATCATGACCTGAGCCAAAGGCAGACGCTTCACCGACTGAGCCACCCAGATGTGCCAACAACTGCCATTTATTAGCTCATAGTTGTGTAGGTCAGAAGTGGGGCTTTTCCCCCAGTACTATCCTGATGTACAATTTATATGCAGTAAGGGGTGCAGATCTTAAGGGGACAGCTCATTAGTTTATGTGTGTATCTATCTATACACACACACACAAAGTGTGTATGACCAGCACTCAGCTCAAGCTACAGGACACTTGCATCCGCCCAGAGAGTTCTCTTGGGTCCCTTCACAGTCAATACTAGCCCCCTCTTCGCCTCCCAGAGGTAACTGCTCTTATGACTTTTACGACCACAGATCACGTTTTGCCTGCTTTTAAGCTTCATAATACACGGAAGTGTGTACTCTTCACTCTTCTAGGTCCGGCTTCTTTCCCTCAGCAGTGTCTGTGCAGGTCATGTGTGTGCTTGTGCACGTCTGTGCCTTGTTCTTTGATATCCCATTGCGTGAATACCCCTTCCACTGCGGACGGACATTTGGGCTGTCTGAAGCCTGTGCTCTTAACCGTAAACTAGGTCTAGGGTAAATAACATCCTCCTGCCAAAGGACTGAGTTTAGATTTTACTTACCAAAGCTGGTGGCTGGAGCAGGTTCATCGCTGGGGACCGGGCGCTGACCTCGGAGCTTCGCAAGGAGCCAGGCTCTGGACCATGCGGGCAAGTGCATGAGGCAAACACCTTTGCCTATCAGGACGGCCCGGCTGCATCTGAATGCTGGCTCCCCCTTCCAGGCCAGCAAGAGCTTTTTCCTGGAGGGGAACTGTTTTGAAATCTCCATGGAGACCCAAGAGGGCCCCCCCAACCCCCCCCCCCAACACCTCCTGAAAGTCCCTGGACTTCTACCCATCAAGCCGGCAGGGGTAAGGAGGGGTTGTCTGGCCTCAAAAGCCATTTGTAAAGCTAACAAACAAATCACAAGGCAAACTGAGTCCAGTCTGTTTCTGGCTGAACCCAGAAACAGTCTCATTGTGGGCTTAAGGGTGGGATCGCTAAAGCGCAGGCCCGTGGGGTCACCCGCACAAAGCCCGGGCAAGTTTTACGGGCTCTTGGTGGACTGGTGTGCCTGCTGCCATGAGCATAGGCAACAAAGGGGTCCTTAAAGGAGAGAAGCTTTCCAGAGCAGCAAGCTGGGGCTCGTTCTCTGGCTTTGGGGAGGAGGCGAGGGGGAGGGTGACTCACGGCAGCTGGGCACCTCCCCTCCTGTGAACTTCTCTGGGTTAAAACCTGCATCTGGTGGTCTCCAGGAGCCTGCAGGCTGGTCTATGGTGAGCAGCTGGGGCTGACGGCTTAACAGCCACAAAGATGATGAAAAGCCTGCAAAACGGGAGTGATGAGCACTCTTTAAAAGAACCTGGATTCTTCAGCCTGGAGAAGTAAAGATTAATACCCGCTCGAGTATGTAAGGGGCTCTTACGCTGAAGTTGGTGGCTAGCTATTCTCTCTCTCTCTCTCTCTCTCATTCTCGGAAAAAAAGAAAAAAAAAATCCCAAGATGATGAAGTGGTTTGAAATTCCAGCAGGAGGGATCGAGGGTTGAGAATAAAAAAGTGAAGGTCTGACAATGAGCATTAAATGGGGGACTGAGTTACCATGGAGGCTGACGGAAGCTTTTCTGCATTGCTGGGCAAACAGACCGGAAGTGCCTATAGGTCAAGAAGAGCCAGGGTGACTTCTCAGGCCACTCCTTTTGGCACTGTTATCTTACTGTGGTTTCTCCAAGGAGCACACCCTGAGGCAAGGATGTGGGCGCAGGCAGTTCACTTGGGAACAGGTCCCCCAGAAGCGCAGGGATGGAGGAGGAAGGTGAGATGGGGCGGGGGAGGGGAGAAGTCTGACAAAGTCTTGAGTTACACAACAGGTGACCTCTGTGGGCAACTGGGGCACGATTGCTCTGGGGACTCTGGGAGATGGCGTGAAGAACTGTTTCTCCC
Organism: Martes martes; assembly: GCF_963455335.1. Taxonomy (NCBI): domain Eukaryota; kingdom Metazoa; phylum Chordata; class Mammalia; order Carnivora; family Mustelidae; genus Martes; species Martes martes. The sequence goes on along the minus strand of NC_137897.1, from coordinate 34,073,906 downwards.
AGAGGAACGAGGAAGCTGGGGTACTTAGTCATGGACTCCCACTGCTAGCTGGTTGAGGCTCATTCCTTTTCCAGAGAGTCCTATGGCCATTTACTTGGGTAAGGGAGCTGTAGGAAAATGAGGCTGAGCAGACTTTTCTAGAATTGTTGGCACAGACATGGATACCAGGGACATAAAACTCTACCAAGGGCCCTCTATGGAATGGCAAGCTCATGCGGGCTAAATAGGGGCCAGGCCCAGATCCGGCTAGCGATGGCTCCACTGGGTCCATGAACCTACGCAGTGATTACTTCTCTGCTCCCTGAATATCTAACTGGAATGGGCATACTTAGTGGTTAGCAGAACTCCCGTGGGTACTGGGGTTTTTGGCCTAGGCAGTAAGGGCTCCCACAGTACAGGAGATGAGGTAGAAACCCCTGAAATGCACCCCCAACATGCACACCAAACCAAGAGAGTGAATCATAAATAGTATCACATCCTGGGGGGACAGCAGAGATTAGGGTCACCCTCAATGATATCAAGAATGCAGAGTTGGTGGTTTCTGACATATCCCCATTTAATTCATAAGTCTGCCACCTAAAAGAACTGGACGGAGCGTGGTGAATGAGAGTGGATCACTCGATCAAGCAGCAACCACAATTCCATCTGTTTTACCCAGTGGGGCATCTTTGCTTCCAGTACATGGTATGTGGCCATGGATCTGGCAAGTGTGTTGTTTGCTATCTTGTTGGGGAGTTAAGATGGCAGAATCATAGGGGACCCTAAATTCATCTGGTCCCTGGAACTCAGCTAGATAATTATCAAAACACGCTTTGCTATGTCTAATGGCTTATATTCTTGTGGGATGGACAACAGTAGACAGGGACAGTCTTGCTCCAGGGCTACGTGAACTTTCCCACCCTCTCTCAAAACATGATCTGAAGAGCTCTGGACCATCTGGACATTCTGCAAGACAGTACATGGATGAACCATGTTGGTGGTGTCTTGTTATTGGGAACAGATGAGTGACAAGGGCCGCGTATGCTGGAGATCTTGATAAGACACATGAACTGCAGAGAATGGGTGACGAACCCTATGACAATCGGTACCCTATCATATCCATGAAGGTCTGAGGCTCCCAGTGGGCTGGGCCATGCTGGAACATCCTCTACAAAGTGAAAGGCAACTTACTGAATCATGTCTCACCACTCAGAACAGGGCACCGTATTTGGTAAGCCTCCCTGGGGTCTTAGGGTGGCATGTTGTGCATGTAGGGAGACCCAGTAACTGGGTGGTACAGAAGGCTGCCAAATCTGAGTAGAGCCCAGAGCAGGAAAGAACTGTGGAGCGAGTCCAGGCGACAGTGCAAACAGCCCTGGAACTCGGGCCCTATGACCTTCTCATTGAGGTAAGTGTGGTGGGATAAGATGCTGGATGGAGTTGATGGCAAGCCCCAATAGAAGAATCAAAAGCCAGGGGCCTGGTTCTGGCTTCTGGAGCAAGACTGAGCTGTGCCATTCAGGAAACAGCTCCCTGCCTGCCACTGAGCCCTGATGGAGACAGAGCACTAAAATATGGGATGGCAGGTGATTATGTGATCAGAACTGCCCAGCATGAGCTGGGGCTGTAAGACCTACCAAATCATAAGTTTGGGTGGGCCCAGCAGCAATCCATCATATGATAGGAGTGGTATCCTTGGGTCGGGTACAAGCAGGACCAGAGAGCCCAGGTACACTGCACAAACAGGTGGCCAGATGTTCATGTCATCCACCACTGTTGCCCCAGCATCTCTCCTTCAGCTGACCTCAAATGGCCACATCTGGGGGGTCCCTTATGACCCATAAGGGAAAAGGCTGAGGTTGAGTCACAGATGGCTCAACTTGGTATGCTGGTACAAACCAAAAGTGGATTGTTGCCTCATATGGCCCCACTTGGGGATGGCCCTAAAGACAGAAGCAAGGAGAAATCCTCTCAGTGGTCAGAGATCTAGATGATATGCCTGATAATTTACCTTGTGCAGAAAGTGGCCTAAAGGAAGAAAACATAGACTCACAGGCAGTAACGAAAGGCCAGGCTGGGGTGTCAGGTTCCAGGAAGGAGAAAGATTAGAAGATGAGGGACAAACTGGCCTGGGGAAGAGGCATGTGGAGGGATGTAAGGGGCTATGCACAAAGTATGATCTTCCTATCACACATAAATAACCACCAGAGACTGTCTGCAACAGAAGAGGCACTAAACAACCAAGTAGCAGTCTATCAGTTGACATCAGCTACCTTCTGTCATTGGCCATCCCAATGCTGGCACAATGGCATCATAGGTGCATGAATGAAGTAATCATGATGGTGACAATGGCAGTTATTCATGGGTCCAACCACACTGGCTCCTTCTCATTAGGCTGATGTAGCTACTGCCACTGTTGGGCATTCGACCTATCATTAACAGAGACCAGTGCAAAACTTCCAATATGGCACCATCCTCAAGGAGACCGGTTGTCCACTTGGCAGCAGGTTCACTTCCACCCTGGAAAGGGTAATGATTGATCTTGATTGGGACCAACATGCAATACGGATTGGCCTCTCCTGTCCAATGGGCCTCAATGGACACCACATTCAGGGGGACACTTGTGACCAGCTGAAGGATAAAGGACAAGGCTGAGGTTGAGTTTGTACCAATTCTGAGTGCTTATAGAACCTTTGAATTACTAACGTGGATTCTCATAACATCACCTCAGACAAATGAGCAAATGACGTGTGACAGTGGGCACATGGCCACAGGATGCTCTGGTTCTATCTCATACTGCATTGCCCAGGAGCTGTTGGCATGATAACACGGAAAAATGGCCTGTTTTGGTGCTGCTGATGCACCAGCTTGAAGGACATATTCTGCAAGGATGAGATGCCAGCCTCCAGGACATTGGACATATGCGAAATCAACAACGATTATATGGCACTGTGGCCCCAGTAGTAGGATATGTGGCTCCAGAAACCAAGAGGTAGAAACAGGAGGGCCCAATTAATATCGATCCTATTGATCCACTCAGGGAATTTGTGCTTCTGGTTCCATGATGTGGATCTACAGGTCTCCGTTCTCAGAAGAGGAATGCGTACCTTAGGGGATACAGTAAGATTCGGTGGCCTCCCAGTCTCTTGACCTCCTGCCAAGTGACCAGCAGGAGAGAAAGAAGTCACCATCCCGGCAGTGGCAGTGGAATCCTGATCATTAGAGATAGAGTGGCTGTCACGTACCTGGAATAGTGAAGGATCCTGAATGACCCACGGAGGAATCTCTTGGCACTCTCCTGCTGACAATTAATGATAAATGGACAAATATGGCAGTCATAGCCTAAGAAGGTCATGGTGACCCAGGGTGCAGACCTTTCAGGAGTAAGGGTTTTTATCACCTCATCAGGAAAGGTGACTAAATAAAAGGGTGCTAGTGGGGTGGACTCTATAGAAGACGGGAGAGTGGGAGGAGGGAAAGGAGGAGTGGGAAGTGGACCTATTATGGCTTCAAAAACAACTTCAGCAGCAGCTGGGACTATAATTCTCCCACTAACTCTTCCCTTAATTTTCTCAGAAAACAAGACTCCGGAATCCTGGACAAGCTTTCCCCAAGCAGACTAAACTCATTACAAGCAGCAGTGAATGCAGTGGTGCAAGGGGTGGACTGTAGTAGATACTACTGTCTTCTACCCCGATGCCCCCCTTCAAGGCCAGTCTAGCTGGCTCCCAGCTGCTGATGACTCACCAGCTGTGTTCTTCCTCGGGAATTGTCCTCAGGTGTGGTGAACCTCCTTGCCCACAGGAAGCCTGCAGCCAATGGCTGGATGACAAAGACCCAGTTTGTGAAACAGGGATTAAAGAAGGTCCTGGGCCCAAAAACTCGTTACAATTTCTCTCTCTCTCTCTCTCTCTCTCTCTCTCTCTCTTTTTTAAGATTTTATTTATTTATTTGACAGACAGAGATCACAAGGAGGCAGAGAGGCAGGCAGAGAGAGAGGGAGGAGGAAGCAGGCTCCCTGCTGAGCAGAGAGCCCGACGTGGGACCAGATCCCAGGACCCTGGGATCATGACCTGAGCCGAAGGCAGTGGCCTTAACCCACCGAGCCACCCAGGCGCCCCTCTCTCTCTTTTTTAAAGTCATCTCTACCCAGCCTGTGTGCCTCGAATTCACGACTCCAAGATCACGAGTTGCACTGTCCACTGCTGGAGCCCACCAGATGCCCCTACCGTTTACCTCTTGTTACGTTCTATTGCCAACCACGCAAAGAGTGATGGAGGGAGGGCTGCTGCAGAATTAAGAAGAAAGTCGGTGTCACATCTGGAGACCAAAGCCTAACCTCCCTGCCCCAGAAAACTTGGTGAGCAAACTCAGCAGGCAGGCTGCCGCCGTAATTTGTGGGGCTCAGTACAAAGTGAAAATGCGGGGCCCCTGGCTCGAAAAGCAGGGAAAAAGTGCTGTTACAGCTCCTGAAGTATAGATACCGCTTTCTCCTTTAAAAATGTTTTCTTACCTATAAGACACCATTGGAGTAATAGTGATTTGTGAATAACAACGAAAACTTACAAACTGCGGAACAATATTTTTGGTGTCTTGATTTTATGCAATAAAATCAGTAATACTTTACTCATGTGCCATCGTGGTTGATCCTATTTTCCAGCTCACTTTTCTACAAATTCGTTTATTTAGGTCATCAGAATTTATACTTGTAGCTACTTCATCTTCAGTCAAAAGGAATTGAATGTGACATCGGTCGCCCTTGGCAAATGTGAGGTTACAGGTAACTTTGGTAATTTTTAATTTTGAAAAGGATCTTTCTGTGGTGCAACAGTTACCAGACCTGTCTAGGGTCTTTTTATGGGCTGTGATGATGTTGGGATACATTTCTGATGAATTATTTCAAAATACATTACATTTTGAAATTCAAAATTTTCAGTACGTCTAGAGCTGAGTCTTGCGGAGTGTTCCCCCCCACCCCCAAAATCAACGATACAAATCAGTTTCGCCTAAGCCGAAATTAATTTTAAATGTAAATTTATACAAAGGCATTTTAATATTTTCTCTGACGTTTCCTGTAACTCGTGGAGGTCATGGAAGAAATTAAAAGTGGCTTCATGATTTATATATAATTCAAGATGCCTGTTTATGCGTTTTATTGTTGTATCTTCAATTACAAGGAAAAATTAATTTTAAAATGGTCTGTTAATAATTGGTTCATCTGAAGCTTCCTGCGAAAAGAGCGTTCTTTTCCGCTGAATTTGATGATCTTTAAATTTAATTTCTATGTCTAAGCCTGTGGATATTTGTCACGCAGCGTTGCGGTGGTTTTCAAAACCCGAGATTCTAAACTCACTGAAAAACTAACCCTAACTCCCCGCTATGCTTGATTGCAACATCCATGTGTACGCTTTTATTTTTGGAAAATGTATTGACAAAGTTTACTGTCTGGGCTCTGGCAGTTCCTGCGCAGGCGCTCAGGCGGGAGAGCTAATATTTGTGCCAATGCCACAGGGATGGGGTCTGTGCATTGCCCGGCTCGCTGGTTTCCCACCAGGGGTCCCGGCGCCAACTCCACACGGCGCACCCCCTCCCACTCCCCCGCAGCTGCCATCAGCACCCCCGCTCTGGGCCTTGGGGCTCTGCTGCTCTAGGGACTGCCCCAGGCTTGCATGCGTGCCCCGGGTTGCTAGGGAATCCCCTGGGTTTTGCTGTCTGCAGAGCCCCAAGTGGCACCCTGCGTTATCTGTGCGACGCATCACGCATGCTCCATTGCCCCATCAGCCGTCACTCGGGAAAGCCAAGTTCAAAGACAAAATGATTACGGATTTCAAGACAGAGCCAGGAGAACCTTGGACCAAGCATCGGGGCCCCTCTGAGAGTGGGCTCTGGGCTCCTGCGCAAGCCAGCCGCAGGCTCCAGGCTCTGCTTCCTGACCAAGTCAGCGGGTGCAAACTCTCCCATCTTGGTTTGAGCTCCCCCCCCCCCCCAAAGCAGACGGGCCTGCGCTGTTGTTTGTGCAGGAAGGGCAGTGATGGTTGGGTGGGGAAGTGAGAAAGGGAAGTGGGGAAAGCCAGTTAAGGTGTGTTCTCGGCCGGATTACCCGGTGCGCTGCGGAGGCATTCTGAAGGAACCTGTAGAAGACACTGGAATATCTTGTCCTTCTACGGGGAAGCCAGGCAGCTGGGGTATTTAGCCTTCGGTTCCCATTACTCATTGGCTGAGGGTGGCTCTTGCTCTCCTGGGGCATTTAACACTTAGCCTGTCCCCCTCCCCCGCCCTAACTCCCCAGTCCAGCCCAAGGGTGCCCCCTGGGCCACAGGGTACCTTCTGGTGGAGAAACACAGGAAGCCATGGGGCCTGTGGAAACTGTCTGCAGAGGGCCTCCTGGGTGGACCTGGGGAGATGGCCCCAGGGCCTTTTCTCCGGCCTCTCTTGGCCCTGCCCCCTCTGCCCACGCACACAGACCAGGTGGGCCTTTCCGTTTATCCTTAACACTGTAATTAGTGCTTAATTTCCTCCTGACATTAGTATTGCAAGTGCCTCCAACAACTTTATTTTCTTGCTTTATTTATACTAGTGAAAAGGCACTTAGAAGCAAATTATGCTTGCCTCCATATATCTCTCTACCTGTTTATCTCTGTGTTTATGGGGTGCCTATCACCATGGTATCTGGGCACTTAGACAGTCCCATTAGATCAAATTCATTACCTGAGAGAGGAAGAAAAACACACTCCTCCGGCCCACGCAGAAGCCTTTCGGTAGCACACTGAGGGCTTGGGCTCAGGGAGACCCGGGCCTTTTGTTTTCCAACTCATGGAGAGGAATCTTTTTGGCAAAGAACCCCTCCTGGAGATAGGCATGGAGAGCTTGCAGTGTAATTTGGAAGATCTATCCGAGGGTGGGTCTCAATATGTTGGGCATTTAAAATTTGAAATGATTTCAATTTCATTGCTCTCCAAATATCAAATTGAGCCCATTTTTCACAAATGCAGCTTCACGCTAGGAGCAGCTTCCACTGGAAGAAGGTTCCAGATGTTAACTCCTTCTTTCTCACTCACCCTGGAGTGATGAGGGGGCCCAGCTCAAACAGTTCCGAGCAGCTGTCTGCGCCCCGGGCCTGTGCGGCTGCTTTAAAGCCTCAGTTGCCCCCTGTGATTCGGGTACCATGGAGACCTCTGGTCCCCCACTGCTTGAGCCCCCTGTCCTCTCCTGCCATTCCTTTCAGCCCCTGTCCTCTGCGCTGGGGCCCCCCTCTGCGTTCATGGCCTAGCCCTGCACCTCGGACCATAGCGACTGTCACGAGTCTCCTTTGCTGCTTCTGGGATCCTGTCCTGCTCTGGGCGGTCGTGACCATACACGCTGTCGGTCCTATAAGCCCAGGGTCTCCCACTGTGGATGTTTTAAGATTTTATTTATTCATTTGAGAGAGAGGGAGAGAGAGTGCACATGAGCCAGGTGGAAAGGCAGAGGGAAAAGCAGATTCCCCCCTGAGCAGGGAGCCCTAGATGGGCCTCGATCCCAGGACCCCAGGATCATTACCTGAGCCGAAGGCAGACACTTAACCGACTGAGCTACCCAGGCGCCCCAAGAAACCCTTGCCATTTAAAATGACATAAGTAGGGGGAACCTGGGTGGCTCAGTGCATTAAGCATCTGCCTTCGGCACAGGTCATGATCCCGGGGTCCTGGGATCGAGCCCCACATCAGGCTCCCTGCTCAGTAGAGAGTCTGCTTTTCACTCTCCCTCTGCCCCTCCCCTGGCTTGTGTTCTCTCTCTAATAAATAAATAAATAAAATCTTTCAAAATAATAAAAAATAAAATGACATAAGTAGTACATGTGAACTATACATACATATAGTATTTTAAGTAAATATTATATATATGTGCGTGTATACACACACACACACACACACACACACATATATTTTTTTTTTTTTTTAGTAAAATCTACACCCAAAGTAGGGCTCAAACTCACGACCCTGAGATCAAGAGTCCTGAGCTCCACCCGCTGAGCCAGCCAGGCGTCCCTATATTTTTTAAACAAATAAATAAATAAAACCCACTATAAGCCAACGACATAGACGAGCCACATGGTGAAGATGGAAATCATCCCAAGTTCCCCTGGCCTGCGCCAGCGGCTGTGAATCCGCAGCGGTGTACATCTTACCAAACGGTCACCTCTGCAGATGTCTACGTTTCCACAGATCTAGTTCAACGAACTTAGGAGATGCCACAGGAACTAATTCGAAAACCGCTTTATTCCCTTAACGGTGGATCGCGAGTATTTTTCTAGATAAAAATAGATCTCTGCTGAGTTAATGGCTATGCAGCATTCTGCTGTATGAAAACGTTATCACTTACTAAATGTACCTCCCATGGTTCATTTGAAGTCCTGTGCAAGTTTTCACTACGATAAACTACACTGTGATTGAGCTCACCTGTGTCGAGGATTCCACTTCCTCTTTCTAGAATTGCCGGGTCTTGATCAAGCTTTTTTTTTTTTTTAAATTTAATTTATTTATTTAACAGAGAGAGAGAGAGAGAGAGAGAGAAAGAGAGATTACAAGTAGGCAGAGCAGCAGGTAGAGAGGGGAGGAAGCAGGCTCCCTGCCAAGCAGAGAGCCCGATGCGGGGCTCGATCCCAGGACCCTGGGATCATGACCTGAGCCGAAGGCAGAGGCTTAACCCACTGAGCCACCCAGGCGCCCCTCGATCAAGCTTTTGACCCATGGCCGAAGTGCCCTCTAGAAAGTTTGTGCGGCAGTGAAGGGAAGCAAGCGCAGACGGCAGAAACCCTTCCGGTCCATCAGTCATTGTATCCCCTGCAAGCCAGACCAGCCCCGGCCAAACGGAGATGGCATGGGTGCTTCCGACCTCTTGGCCCCCAGCCCTGCCACTCGCCTGTCTGGGCTGCTGGCCTGCAGAGGGTCCCTGCTGTCATGGTGGAGTGTGGCCCGGGCTTTGGTCCTCGGAGGGCAGGACTGAGGACGAGCTCAGGGGGCTCCCTCTGGGACCAGACACAGGGGAGGCCACCTGGGACAGCTCCTTACTGGGGCCCTGGAAATTTCTTTCCACCTCTGGCTCTGTTCCTGCCATTCCTCCCCAAAACCACTTGCTCCCATCCCAGCATTTCCCCAAGGCGAATGCCACCTCCTCCTCGGAGCCTACCCTGATTCCAGACAAAATAAATCCCTCTGGCCTGTGGCTTGGGAACTCCTTTTCACAGACATTGGGGAGGTTGTGTTATTTCTGCTTCTAGTCCTAGCTATCTCTTGCGGTAATGCCTACATCTCATTTACCAAAGGTAGGCATCACTGTGACCTTGCAGTTTCCAAGCCCCAGTCCTCCGCGAGGCCACATGGAAGACGTACCGGGCGGGGAGGAGGTGGGTGTCTGATCGGAGGAGAAAGAAAGAGAAGGAGCCTCTCTGAGGTCCATCTGGAAACTTCTGTATTTTCCCCACACCACACACAGTTCTCACCTCAGATGAAGCAGTTTCTAGGACTCGAGAGAGAGCTCAGACTTTGCAGTGACCGTGGCTGCTGTGACACTGATTTATATAAGAAAGACATATTTGGTCTTCAACCTTGGTCCTGGCAAAGGGTTCCTGGAAACCTTGGAAAATCTGGAGAGGAGAGCCATAAAGGTATCTTTTGTTATGTTAATGAAGTGACTTTTGGAAAACACCTCCAGATGGGGGCTGGTTGCCAGGGGAACCAACCAAGTGACTAGGGGATTGAAATTTTCCGTCCTAACCCCCTCCACCCCCCACCCCCGACCCTGGGGAAGGAGAGGGGGGCTGGAGGTCGTAACCATCGCCAATGCAATGATTTCATCCATCACGCCTGTGTAATGAAGCCTCCATAAAAACCCAAAAGGATGGGGTTGGGAGAGTTCTGTGTTGGTGAACTCAGAGAGGTTTGGGGAGAGGGCGTGGAAGCTCCACACCTCTTACCCCAGACCTCGCCCTGTGCATCTCTTCCACCTGGATGTTCTGGAGTTTTATCCTTTTACAAATAAGCTGATCAGGTACGTGAAACGTTTGAGTTCTGTGAGCTGCTTTAGCAAATTAATCAAACCCAAGGAAGGAGGGGTTCATGGGAACCTCTGATTTATAGCCTGTGAGTCAGAAGCACGGGTGATAGCCTGGCCTTGGACTGGCATGTGAGGGTACAGGGGTGTGATCTTGGAGGACCTGAGCCCTTACCTGGTGGGTCTGGTGCCATCTCTGGGGAGATGGGGTCAGAACTGCCTTGCATGGTAGGACACCCAGCTGGCATCCAGAGCATTGCTTGCTGTTGGGTGTGGGGACCCCCTCTTTACCCCCCCTCTACACAATTAGAATCGGGTTCAGGAACCCAGAATACCTGCCATTCTGAGTGACTCTGGGACGATGAGGACTTCTGAGATGGGAGGCTGAGCCTCCATCAGCACACAGGAGTCCAAGGCCTGGGGTGTTGGTGATGTCAGCGCTGGGACGACAGTAATTATTGCTACTAGGACCACTGGTTATCACAGCTGTGACTATTACTACTGAGCCTTTGCACGGGGGGGCTGGGAGGGGGCAGGGATGTGGAGGAGCGACAGTTGGGAGGTCCTAACTGCTGTGGCTCAAGGTATCAAGGAGCACCTTTGTACCTGCCTCCTTAGCGCAGTAGGCAGCGCGTCAGTCTCATAATCTGAAGGAGCACCTTTGTTCCATTTGGGGCAGTGGCTCAGGAATCCCCTTTCCACAGGCGTTGGTGGTCTCCTCCCTGCTTCTAGGCTCTGAGCTGTCTCCGGATCAGAACTGCACTCTGTGTACCCGAGGCCAAGACCGTGTCTTACTGGACCTTGCATTCCAACAGGTGGAGCCCAGCAACTGGCTAACAGGTCCATAATCTGTTCTTTGCTTCTTCTAGCTTCTAGAGGCTGCCGATTTTCCCTGGCTCAGGGCTGCATCACTCCAGCCTCTATGTCTATGGCCACATAACCGCCTTCTCCTCCGACCTCCTGCCTCCCTCTTCAAAGGACCCCTGCGATCACACCGGGCTCACTTGGATAAACCGGGATGATGTCCCCATTGCAAGATCCTTCAAGTCATCACACCTGCAAAGTCCCTTCTGCCAAATAAGGCACCACCTGCAGCTGGGGGTCAATCCTGTTGGGGACCCTCTTCAGAACTGTTCTGAACCCATGTCAGAGTCATGCCACTGAGGGGAGCTGTATCAGGGTCCTAGGGCTGCTGGAATAAAGTAGCACAGACTGGGGGGCTTACAACAGAAATGTGCTGTCTCACAGTTCGGGAGGTGGAAAGTCTGAAACCAAGGTGTCAGCAGGGTTGCTCCCTTCTGGAGACTCCGGGGGAGAAGCTGTTCCATGCCTCCTTCCTAACTTGCAGAGGCTGCTGGCGATCCTTGGCTTTCCTCGGCTTGTAGACGTGACTCTCCCATTTCTGCCTTCGCCTTCGTGTCACCTTCTCTTCTCCATGTCCTCCCCCCTTCTCTTCTAAGGATGCTTGTCATTGGATGGAGAATCCACTTGAATAATCCAGAATGACTTTGAGATCCCTAACTCGACTACGTCTACAAAGACCCTTCGTCCAACAAAGTTGCATTCACAGTTTTGGGTTGGACACATCTTGGCAGGAGGGGCCACCATTCGACTCATTACAGACGTCAAGCTGAAGTATTCATCCATAAACTCTCATCCCTCGCTGGCTGGTGTTGACCCTGATGATCGCAAACCCTAGCGCTGAAACTTGCCTTCTACCAACCTAACTCCCATGCTTCTCCAGAAAGCCCTAGGAAGGGAGGCAGAGAGGAAGAGGCAGGTACTTGAGGCCAGAAGCGGGCAGCAGGCTCAGTTGCTGTGCACCGAGGCTGGGGGTGAACCCAGGGATCAGCCCAGGGGACAAGCAGGAGGTGCCGTGGTTGGGGGGGGGGTTATATAGAATCTGTCTCAGAGAGATGGATGACACAGAACCTTCCTGCATCCCAGTATTCCTCCCGTCTTCCCACCCCCCCCAACCCCCGCCCCTTAGGCACCCTGGCCTTGCCTCAGCCTCCAGAATAGATGAATCAGCAGGAAAAACTCTTGTCTGCCCAGAAAGTCGGAGAAAGATCGAGGGCCAGAGTGTCTAGCCGCCCCTTCCACACAAGCAGGCCCGGGAGTCTGGCTTCGGAGCAGCCTAGCCGACGAGGCTGTACATCTTTCTGAGCAAGCCAAGCGGAAAGAGGGGCGGGGTGGGGGTGAGGGTGGGGGGGGAGAAGTAATTAGTTTGATGAATCTTCTTTTTAAGTCATTCTCTACATGGGGCTCTCACGGCCTTATAGGCTCAGTGATGCATTTCCTAAGTTTTATGAATCCTTAAACATGGGCCATTTTTCACGAGACAAGTGAAAGTAATCAAGTGTTGGTGCGAACCCCAGGTGTCCCCCGTCTGGAACAAGGACCCCCGATGAGGCTCCCAGGCCACAGAGGGCTTTGGAGAGTCGGGATGAGGTTTAAGTCGCCTTGCTGCCCACCTTGCTGCCAGAAGCGATGTGCATTCAATATCCATCCATGCACTCCAGAAGCTTCTTCTGCCCAGCCGTCTGGTGCTGGGACCTGGGGCTGGGGATTCAAGTCTGCGGCACTGTGGTCCCACAGAAGCCTGCGGCCCGCTGTGGGGTGGGGCTTGGGACCGCATCTCCGAGAGAAGGTCTGTGCCCGTATACCCTCCCCGCTAGGCTGCCTGTAGTAGATTGCAAAATATTGGCCCCAGATCCTTCCCTGCCCTTTGGTAGTGCCCTCGCACGCTGACCTTGGACTTGGTCATTGACCTGCTTTTGCAAGTCATAAACATCAGGTACGCTGAGGCTTAAAAAGTGCTGACTGTTCTTGGAATCTTCAGCCACCCTGTGAACAAGCCAGGCTAGCCGCGGGGGGCTTAGAGCCGTGGTCCACTTAGCCCTGTGCTCCAGCTTCCCCCCAGCCCTCAGAAGCCGAACTTCCGGGGTGACCACTGGCCGAGAGTCAAAGCCTGAGAGTCACAGCCTGGCAAGTACTAGGTTCTCAGTAAACACACATTCTCGCTCATCCCTCGTTCTGCATGAGGGCCCCGGCTGAGCCCAGCCCAAATTACCTATTGTAGACACACACATGAGCAACACAGATGGTGGTGGTGGTTTTCTTCTTTCTTTCTTTCTTCCTTCCTTTCTTCTTTCTTCTTCACACCACGCATGAGATCACCACAGGAGCCGAAACGAAAAGCCGGATGCAGAAATGGCAGAAGCCAGAGAGCCAGGCCTACCGCCTGACTAGCTCTTGGTCGGGGGGCAGGTTGGGGGTGAGGCCAGAGTAGAAGGGAGGGGACAAAGCTTCACACAGAGGCTACCTTGCCAGGCCTGCCCTTTAGGACCCCTCCTGCCTGATGGGATCATAGACAGAAATGACAAAGGTGAGATGTGTGGGTGAATGACTAGGGGTGTGTGCGTGCACACATGCGTGAGGACATGTTGTGAATGTGGGTAATTTGTGTGTTGTGTGTTCGCATGTGTCCGTATTTGTGCACATGTGTGTGTGCACATGTGAGCCCACCCATACTGTGACACCTCTGGTGCCAAGGGAAGACGAATGCGAGTCCGGGAAAGTCACCGAGTAACTCCGTTTCCCCCTTGAGTCACAGGCGGGGGCTCCTTCCTTCTGATCCCGTCACCTTTATCCTCCCCACCCATATCTCGGCCACGGCACTGCTGGCAGCGGGGGGGCGGGGGGGGCGGGGATCTACACTGCCATTGATGTCACATCCCCCAAAGTGTCAGGGTGGGAGGGCAGCCAAACTGCCACATCCTGGGGTTACATGATCTGCCTGCAGAATGAGGGGTGGAAAAGAATGATCACTTACTGGTCACTGAGCGTATGCCAGGCTCTGCGACTCTTGGCCTGTGGCCCCCCGCCCTCCTCATGTTTCCTGGGGTCCGCCCCCAAATACCCGCCTTGCACTCACATTCTTATCTCAGGGGCTATGTCTGGGGGGCCCAGACAAGGCAAGTGACTTATCTATGAGTTGGGGCAAATCTAGGCCTGGGGGTCTCAGCCCCTTCTGCCCAGAGAAAACCCATCATCTCCGCTCACCGTGGTCTTTCATTCTGTCTGGAGCTGAGTGGGTCCAGCTGACGCCAGAGCGAATGTCAGCAAAACAACTGTCGTGCCAGATCTGGAGCCACATCTGCTAAGATGCCCTTTCCTGTAATAAAGGACATTTTGAGCCCCACCTTTTGGACTTCCACGTCCATTTCTCCATCGGTCGGGAGGACAAGAAAAGAGCGTTATTAATGGACCCTCCCGAAAACCCCAACATCTATCACCGTATTCCTGCAACCAGTAAAGTGCCAGGAACATAATAGGAACTCATTAATATTTGCTGGATGGAAAAAAAGTGACAGAGCAAGATTCAAACCCACGTCTGTCTTCCTCCAAGGCCGTGTCACTCTCTCTCCACCCCGTCAGCGAGAGGAGGGCTTGGAGAGAGACTGGGGGTGCTGCGGGAGCAGCAGAATGGCCCTTGATGTCCAGTTCTCCGGCCCTTCTGCAGAAAGAACGTTCTCTGTGGGCCACAGCCCAGGGGTGAGGTCAGCAGTTCTGCCCTGGGGAAGCCAGGGCTTGGCCAAGTGCAAAGCCCCACGCGCCTTACGCTGCCTGCCCCGTCTCATCATGGCTCTGTGTGTTTTGACTGAGAAGTTCTACCTGCCTCTCGGGATTGATGTGAAGATTAATGGCTGTTTAGCAAATTACAGCTTCCCCATCACCTCCTGCTCCTGGGAGAGAAGGAGCCTTAGAAACGGAAAATAAAAACAAACCTCACCGCTCTGTGTCAAGGCTTGGCCGCAGCAATGACAGCTGGGCCCAAGTCAGCAGAGCGTGGAAGCTTAGCAAAGCCAGGTGAGGTCTGGGGCCCCCTGGAGCGAAGGCTGACGGAATGCCAAGCCCACCCTCTGGCTCTGGGGCGCACGGGGGCTGAGGGGAAGTGTGGAATGAGGCAGGGCCGTTCTAGAAAGACAGCCAAGGGCAGCTTGTGGCCAGGGCCTGTCTCCTCTGAAGGCCGTGATGGGGGGAGAGAGTGGAGTCCTGTCCACACCCAGGAGGGAACAGTCCGCCATTGACCTTCCTTCTCAGAAGCTCAGAGGGAGAATCCAGGGGATGACCATGATCTTTGCTGAGTTCGAGGTGCCCGGGGCGGGGATGTGGACATCGCGGTGAGTGACAGGGACTGGTCCGAAGGGAGGGAAGCGGCAGCAGGCACAGGTGTCACCCTGCCCAGATGTCTCTGGCACTCCTAGTCCCTGCGTGTGCGCCAGCTAGGGCGACCTCTGGCTCGAGGCCGCACTCAGGCCAGGCTCTCAGCCAGAGAACACAGGAGTGGGAAGATCATTACTCAGCACCCTGGTCCCCAAGAGGGGACACTCTGAGGCAGGCGCCCTGAACCCGGTGGCGCATGGAGGGGTAGCTTTCTTGATGATGCTTCCTTCCCTTCCCCTGCTCACCTCCCCAGCTCCACTCGGTTCCTCCAAATAAACCAGTTCTGCTCACATTTCCGAGTCTGCTTCTAAGGGAGCCCAAAGTAGGTCAGAATGGAAAGGAAGAACAGGGGAGTCTGGAAAACCCCCGAGGGGGCGAGTACACAGACCTGGTGACTACCGCTTACACAGAAGGAAAAAGAAAAAAAAGGTGTTCTATTCACGTCCCTCACGTTTTCAAAAAAAACCTCCCAACTCCACCTTCGCTCCCTTAAGAACAGTCTGTTTTTCCAGAACAGCAACAATGTGCTAACTGAACTTAGCCATCTGCAAGTGAAAAGATTTCCCAACGAATGGAGGCCTCTGGGCCATTCCACCTGACTTGGCCCGGCCCTGCCCTGCTCTGCCTACCCTGCCCAGCCCTGCTCTGCCCTGCCCTGCCCTGCCTCACCCTCCCTACCCTGATCTGCCTGGCCAGGAAAGTGTCTCTGGGAGCAACTCGCCTGCTGCCTCCCCCTGGGCTGCGCCCCAGGACGGGGGTGGGCACTGCAAGCTAGGGAAGACAGAACCTTCCTGAAGGTTCAGGCTCCCCAGCCCTCCCTTTCTCCCCTCTGCACCCTCTCACAGACATGTCAGGGATCTGGGATCTCCAGATTCCTTACGCAAGAGGGGCCCTCCGGGACATGCGGTCCTTGGCCATCTGAAGAGCAGGCTTTAAGGGACTACCACCAGAGTTGGCTGTGGTTGGTTTGGAGGACTTTTGATTGCTTGACTTTATTTCCTGGTCTAGGCCCATCCCACAGCTCTGTTCCAGAGGTGGCCCAGGGGGAAGAAATAGAAAACCTGGGCCATAACACAATCTGCCAATTCTGCTAAGGAGAGGCATCTACCCCGTGGCCCTCTCTCTGTAAGAGGGTGCTTTGAGGGAACTGGTCTGGGCTAGGGAATGAGTGAGGAGAGGCTAGTGGGCCCCAGGGAGCACGGGGGGTGTAGCTGGGCAACTCAGCCCTCTCCCAGGGGTCTCCTGAGGCATCTTCCTTCCACCTCCCCACCACAGGACAAGGGTGACATAGGGCACCTGAGCCTGTGCTTCTGGACAGGACTCCTGAGTGCTGAGGTAGAAAGGGCCCCTGAGGGTGGGATGGGGCAAAGGCGACTCCTGGGGGTGCCAGGACTGTGCCATATGCCCTGTCCCGTAACTCTCACGTTAACCTTGTGAATGGGGCTCTGCTGTCCCCATTTCACACAGGAGGAAACAGAGTCGTCCAACCAAGGCCAACAAAACCAAGAGGTGAAGAAGCCAGGTCTTGAACCCAGAGCTTCTTGGCTCTGGAGCCCACGCCCGTGCTTTTGACACAAAATCTTAACACTGCCTCTCTGGGGTTCTAAGAGCTGGGTACCAGGTCCCGCAGTGGACACCAGAGGAGCTAGGAGTCGCCTCACACCGTGAAAACTCGGTGTGCTTGTCAGTGAAGGAAGGTGAGAAGGACTCCCCAAAGTCTTCCACTCCCAACCCTGGATGTGCAGAAGGTTCTGTGGGCTAGCAGGTAAATGGCCCCATAGTGGGCCAGAGCAGTCGGCCTCAAGTATGGGCTGGGCATCATTTCTAAAGACTCAAGGTAGCTGGTTTCCGATGGATCAGCCTGCTCTATTTGGGACCCCAGCTCCCCCCACACCCCCTTCCCCAACCCCAGGAGCATCTGTATCTGCCGGCAGCGAGGCTGACTGGATCAGGCCAGGTTCTAGGCACATGACAATTCCAGTTATCCACTTCTGCATAATAAGTGCCTCCAGTCACGAATGCCCTAAAGCAACTGTTTTATGATATGCTATAATTTCATGGGTCAGGAATTCGGGTAGGGTTTGATTGTGCAACTCTTGTCCTCAATGCATTGAGGGAGGTCTCACTGGTATTTAGCTGGCAGATGGATTGTTCTGGAGTCTTCACTCAGATATGTAGAGCCTTGGCAGGGATGGCTGGCAGGCCAGGCTCAGCTCGCCCTGTCCACCAGAATGGCCTTTCAGCATGGGGTCTCAGGATACCTGGAATTCTCCTGTGATGACCCAGGGCTCCTAAAGTGAGTGTTCCAGAGAACTGGGAGGAAGCTGCATGGCCTCTTAGGACTCTAAAGTCTCAGAGGTAACATGGGGGGCCTTAGCCACCCTCTCTGGGTTGAAGCAGTCACAAGCCCGCCTGCATTCAAGGGGAAAGGCCGTCAGTCCCACCTCGTGTTGGCAAGAGTGTCAAAGAATTAAGGCCACGTTTTAGAAGTGTCATAATGGCCTAGCTGTCCAAGTTTGTCCAAGTTTGCCCTCCACATCCCCACTCCTTCCATCCTCCTTCTCCTGTGCCACACTCCAACCAGCCAGGCAGCCAATGCCCACCTCTCTCAGGAATGAGCTGAAACACTCATTCATCATTAATTGTCAGAGTATTCACATGTTACTCCCCAGAGGGGCATTTTCACTTGAAAACTGTGGCCTGAGAATGGTGTGGCATAACCAAAGGAATGCATTGCTAATGGTGGAATTTCAGGCATTTACCACAGGCCGGTAGGGGATATATTTTTCGACCAAGGGACTTTCCTGGTGCAGACAGCTGGCTGTTCAGTCTACCCTGAGTCCATAAACATCAGACTGTTATCACTGGGGCTCTGAAGGCAGCCTGGATAGTAGCTTCCACACTTTCACACAGTGGTTCCCTAGCCTTTACTGTGAATCAGCACCCACACGAAGGAGAAGGGGAGGAGGTGATGTTTCTTGGCTACTCTGGTGGCCAGCTCAGAACTCCACAGAATGTAAAGGTGTAAAGGGCAGAGAAGAAAGAGAAGAAAGAGAGTGGCATGTGTGAAATTCAAGTTTGTTTGAAAGTTCAAATATTTCTGTAGTATTGGCTCCCTTGGAGCCTCCCAAAAACAGGTTCTAGAATCATGACTTGATGTAGAATAAGGCTAACCTCAAGCCCAGAGAGGGGAAGAAGCTTGCACAACTATACACACACACACACACACACACACACACACTCTCTCTCTCTCTTTCTCTATCACACCAGAACTTTATCTTAAAATTAGTTTTCTTTGTTGGGTTTGACCTGATGTCATGATAAAAGTGGGTACGGTCAGTGTACTTCAGTTGTTCAGATAAATTTCCAGAAATTTCCACACAGGTTTCTTAACATCCCTCCCTTCCTGCCACCAACCTTTTTTTTTTTCTTCTTTTAAAGATTTTATTTATTTTAGAGAGAGAGAATGGGGAGGGGCAGAAGGAGGAGGGAGAGAGAGAGAGAGAATCTCAAGCAGACTCCATGCTGGGCCCAGAGCCGGACACGGGGCTCAAACCTACCACCCTGAGATCATGACCTGAGCCTAAACCAAGAGTCAAAGTCGGACACTTAACCAACTGAGCCACCCAGGTGCTCCCTCCCCCAACCTTTTTAAACCTAAGCTCACAGTACTTAGTTTCAGGGGGAGAGGTTCAGAGACATCTGGGAGGTTTTGAAGAGAGGCACCAAAGACATCATGGGTATTCAGCAAGCACTTACTATGCACAGGCACCCTTCCTTTTTCCATGTTTTGACTCCATTTAACTATCACAAGAGCTGGTTTGATGAGTGTGGTTAAGGGGGCTCTGCCCTTGAAGGGTGAGGAGCTCTGGGCTGCTGGAAAAACAAAACTAAAGCCCCTTGTTGCAAAACTCACAAGCGGATGGGGCCCAGTGGGTTGGACCTCTGCCTTTGGCTCAGGTCATGATTTCAGGGTCCTGGGATCGAGCCCCACATCGGGCTCCCTGCTCAGCAGGGAGCCTGCTTCCCACCCCCCCACCCCCCGCCCCGCCTGCCTCTCTGCCTACTCGTGATCTCTGTCTGTCAGATAAATAAATAAAATCTTAAAAAAAAAAAAACAAAACTCATGAGAGGAGTTGGGATGGGGACGGCAGTGCTCAGTGCTCAGGCTTCTTTACCCCTTACCCCTTGTGGACCCTGCAGCCACAAAGGGAGCTCCGTGGGCCTCACTGTGTAGACCAAATGCTTCTAGGAGCATTCCTCCCAGGCCACACGAAGGCTGCCCGTGTCATTAACCATGGAAGCGCCAGGCCCTTGCTCCGTGGTTGAGCAGAGCAGAGAGCCTGTGCCTGGACTGCACCGTGTAGACAGCATTGGTGTTGGGTGGAGAGCTAGTTACAGGAACCAGGAGACCCGACATCTGGTCCCAGCTTTGCCGTAACTTGCTGCGGAATCCTGGGCCTCTCACTTATCTCTTTCTGAGTTTCTGTTTCTTCATCTAGAAACTTGCATTATTTGACCTCCAAGATCCCACCAGCCCTGAAATCCTATGATTCTGAGATGAATCATAAAAGTGAGTCAAAAAAACCTCTCAAACCCCAGGATCAGTTGAAGTCAGGGAGGGTAAGAAAGCAGAGAGAGGGAAGAAGTCGATCTAAGATAGTTTGGGAACAGGACAGGTAGATGAAGTCGTGGTATTTTCCATCTATGGAAGCACTGTACCCACCAAAAATACCTCTCTGCTTTACAGGATTATGAGTCAAAACCCCTTTGATGGGGATGAATTTCTGACCGCGTAACAATTTCCATCCGGAAAGATTTAAATGCAAACCCTCCTGGGAGAGACAATTTTTTCACTGACTTAAATTTATACTAAGGTGTAAATGACTGACCTGAGATTTATTCCAAAGAGTAGGTTTTGAAGGATGGGAGACTGGATCTTGAGGCTTGAAGACAGAAGAAAGAACACCCCCAAGAGCAGGACCTATAAAAGAGTGCAATAATGTGATTATTCTACAGGCCAATGCTGCCTTTTCCACCACTATCCCCCACCCCCACTGCCTGAGACAAAGGAGCCACCTTCGTGAGATTTCTGGTTTTGAGAACCAGAGGACAGAGGAGAGGCCGATCAAACTGAGGTATTGGGGAGGTGCCTGGAGGAGCTGTGTCTGCCAAGCCTGCCTTGCACCCAGGTAACCAGCCACAAAGACGACCTTCTTTCCTCAAGGGCTGGGGAGGGAGGCACGGGGCCCAGCTGGCCAGGAGCCCGAGGCAGAGGGGCACACGGATGGAAGCCAGGATGTGCTGAGCTGGGAGGCCGGCCACCACCCGTGCATGGCCCCGCATACATTTTGTGCCTTCGGTGTCCTCACCTTGTAGGAAAGTAGTCGCTTGTGTTCTAACCAGCTGTCCCTGTGTGGGATGTTGCCCATGATTTACTAAAGGGGGAGAACATTTGTTTCTTAACACAGATGTCCAAGGGAGCCTCACTAATGAATGGCAGAAGCTTCAGCTCCGAGGCTGCTGGGAGCGCTGGCCCCGGTGGCGGCCACGATGCTCTGAGCCTCTGAGAGGGAGGGAAGAATGGGCTGGAGCCCAGGAGCCCCTGGGGGGATACAGGGCCATGGCCGGAGGAGGGATGGGGCCATCTGTGCTTGTCCCCCTGCTCCGTCAGCCCAGACTCCGGTGGGGGCCCCCGGCTGCCAGCAGGTCTGAGAGAGAGAGAGGTGTGGCAAGCCAGTGGCTGTGGTGGCCTGGGGGCACACATGGGAATCGGGCCGCCTTTCCAAACAGTGAGCCAGTCACTCAAGCTGTGTTTCTCAGTTTCCTGGCTGGACAGGCAGGAATAATTCAAGCCGTCGTGGGGTCTGGTGTGAAGATGCGTATCAGGCCCTTAGTGCACGCCGAGTGCTCGACAACCCAGAGCCACAGCCGCTCGTCCTCCTCTCCCACGGGAGGCGATGACATGCTTTGGGATTGGGTGGGGTGCCCCCCCCCCCCCGCTCTTCCACAGTACTCCTCCCCACTTCCTCAGCCCCTGGCTTCTATTCCTTGCCTTTTGCTCCTCTGCACTCCCGGGGCACCCATGGCTTTGCCGCATCCCTCAGCTGAAACCCCAGGGCACGGTGCTCCCCAGCCCTGGGTGATGCTCAGGGGGGCGGGATGGTCTCGGGGCAACACTGTTCTTGAGGGAGCACCCTGGTGAGCCGGCAGGGGTTTGAAGGGGTCTGGAGGCTGAGGTTCGACACGAGCATTCTGCCAAAGCAACTGTCAGCACTATGGCTGGGGAGGATCCCGATGGGACCGTGAGAGTGGCCAGACCCCAAGCTCCAGACCCGTCCAGTCTCTGCAGCAGCACCCAGTGCTGGGAGCAGTACTCGCTGGGCGGGGGTCGGGGACCCGCAAAGCCTGACTGATGGAGGGATGTGCCCCTGGGGATTGTGAAGGGCCCCGGGCCCCAGGAGAGGAACTCCAGAGGGAGGGTTCTGGAAGTACCCAGGAGACGGAGGGAGCAGCAGAAAAACAGGACTCCCTTCAGGAGCCTGTGTCCAGGGCAGGGGCTTGGCTGGGAAGACTCGTTTCCAGAGACCTGGGCTCAAGGAAGGAGGTGACAGAGCTGGCCTGAGTCACCAGCAGCTTCATGTCCTTCATGTCCCCTGCTTCGCCCACTATCGATGGCACCACATAAGGGCAAAAGCTTTCGGAGGGCCGGGATGGAGACGGACCGCTCTGGAAAGCCAGTCACTGGAACAGCTCCAGGTGTACAGTGTGTGCTTAATAAATAACCAGCGATGCTGTGGCGGGGGGTATTTATGGAGAAGCGCAGCGGTGATGTCACCTTTACCAGCAGACGACTCCATGGTTTTTATTTTGTTCCCCAACCCCAAGGCCATTATGGGCTTTGGATCTCCATGGACAAAGCAGAAAAAGCTGGGCTTCCGTGCTGTGCAATTTGCCCACCCTGGATTCTGTGGCTGCCCTTGCAGCATGAAAGAAGGGTTCTTCCCTAGCAATATCATTTCAACAGCACTGGGGTAGAAGCAGCAAGAGACCATCTCCAGCCTCCTATTTATGAAAACAATAGCTCAAGTTTATGGTATTAACAGTAAGCACCGCCGCTTCACTTCTCCCCGCACCCTCTCTCCACACACGTATTCATGCACACACACGTGAATACACAAACACGAATACACACATATAGACATACACGTGCATATACACGTACACACATATAAACACACGCATATAAACACACAAATACACACATATGTAAATATGCACACATAATACAATGCATATAAATACACGCATATACACACAGAAACACACACATAAATACACACGTATATACACATATATAAACACACACATAAATACAAACATATAAACACACATATAAATACACACACACATAAAAATACAGACATACATCCCAACACCAAACACAAGCACAAATTCACACACAGAAAGGCACACGGAAACACACACAGATTCAGAGGTGCCCATGTACTTGTATGACCCGCATCTCTATGAAAACGTAGAGTCTTGGTTTGGAGAAGAAAAGCAGACTAAGAAAACCTACTCTTTAGGAAGTAACTATGGGGGCGCCTGGGGGGCTCAGCTGGTTAAGCCTCTGCCATCCGCTCGGGTTATGATTCCAGGGTCCTGGGATCGAGCCCCGCATCGGGCTCTCTGCTCAGTGCGGAATCTGCTTCCCCCCCCCTCTCTGCCTGCTGCTCCCCCTACTTGTGTTCTCTCAATCTGTCAAAAAAAGTCTTAAAAAAAAATAAAAAATAAAACGTAAAAAAAAAAAAAAAAGAGAGAGAAAAGAAAGGAAGGAAGGAAGGAAGGAAGGAAGGAAGAAACGAAGAAACTGTTCCAGATATTTTAAGCAGAAAGGGATTTAAGACAGGGGAGTGAGTGCTTACAGAATCATTGGAAGGAGTGTTCATTCCCTGAAGCCACCCCACCAAATGACCACAGGCTGAGTGGTTTCAAATAACAGAAATGGATTCTCTCCACCATTCTGGAGGCCAGAAGTCTGACATCAAGGGGACATCCTTTGCCTCTCCCAGCTTCTGGTGGCCGTCCACATTCTCTGCGGGCTGGACCAGTCCATCCCACCTCTGTCTCCACATGGCTTTCCCCTCTCCTATGTTCTTTCTCTTCCATCTGGATACGGGCTCCAGTCATTGGATTTAGCACCCACCTGGGGAATCCAGGATCATCTGCTCTCGAGATCGCAACTTTATTACATCTGCGAAGACCTTTTTGCCGAGTAAGGTCCCATGCATAGGTTCCAGGGGTTAGGACATGGCCCCAGCTTTTGGGAGGGCACCATTCAATCCACAACTGAAGGCTGTTGTGAAAACTCTAGGCCAGGTCCCCAAGAATGACTCTCAGAGGGGCGCCTGGGTGGCTCGGTGGGTTAAGGTCTCTGCCTTCGGCTCGGGTCATGATCTCAGGGTCCTGGGATCGAGCCCCGCATCGGGCTCTCTGCTCAGCAGGGAGCCTGCTTCCCTCTCTCTCTCTCTGCCTGCCTCTCTGCCTACTTGTGATCTCTCTCTGTCAAATAAATAAATAAAATCTTAAAAAAAAAAAAAAAAAAAAAAAAAAAAAAAAAAAGAATGACTCTCAGAAGCCTGCAGGACTGACCCGCTGAGGAGCCGCCATCTTTGCCACGTGCAGAAAGGCCAGGCGCCACCGTCAGAGCGGCCATGTTTAAAACCCCACAGCTGTGAGCCCAGCATCACGGTTTCTGGACACTGACAAAACTGGTGAGGGGACAAGGAAATGCTTCAGAAAATTCCGTATCTCTTGAGCCCATCAGTTGCCAGGCAGAGTTGACTACACAGAGTAGATGGCCGTGGGGAGATCCTGTTTGTTGTACATGAGCTTTCACTCTCGTAATTTCTAGGAAAACCTTCAGATTGTCATTCGGGGAGCCACCCTGTATAAGCTATTTATGGATGTGTAACTAGTTATCCCCAAACTTCGTGACTTCAAACAATAACAACCATTTCTCATGGTTCCATGAATTGACCAGGTTCAGCTGGGCGATGTTTCTGCTCCTCCTGGTGGCTGGAGGCCCCACCGGTTTGGACGGCCAAAGACGAGCCCACCCACACAGCTGGCAGACAGAGCCGGGAGATCAGCTGGGGATATTGGCCAGAGCTCCTTGACTCTCCCCAACATGGGCCTCTCTACGTGGCTTCTTGGACGCGTGTTCCAAGTATGCAAAAGCAGAATCCGCAGACTTCCTAAGACCCAGCCTTGAAATGTACGGTGTTATGTCTACTGTACTTTTTGGGTCCAAACGAGGCACAAGGCTGGCCTAAATGCAAGGAAATGCGAAACCACCCCTCAGTGGCAGGAGTGGCAAAGCATTTGGGACCAGCTGTAATTCGCTACTCTCCCCTAACTATTCTCAACTCACGTGGTCCTGGTGGAGCTGGAGGGGGCCTGGCCTATCAGAACAGTTCTTCCCCAACATCAGTGTTGGAATGAGGGATGGCCATGTGATACAAGTCCAGCCGAAATGGAAATCAGACTCACTTTGGAGGCTTTTGTTAAGAGCTCTCGGGAGACTATCCTCCTGACTTTCTATGCCAAACTTGAAGCAGCATGAATATGAGATGCTGTTGCCATCTTGCTGGGACACCAAGTCTAAGAAGGAAGCCAGAGCCAGGAGGAGGGAGAGGGAGAAACTGAGTCCAGATGACACTTCCTGAACAAAGCGAAGCCTCTTCCGACTTGGACAGCTTGTGGGCCTCCCCGAACTGATCCTGCGGCCAGGGAAATGTGCCAGGGAAGCAGGTTGGGGCTCTACCTGTCCTTCCTCAGACGGAGTTCAGCCGGCTGTATGACCATTGATTAGGAAGCAGGTACAAGGACCGTGCCATAACCCATTCCTGCAGGCTTGGTAACGTCCCACTCTGTCCTTGGGCCCTCCAATGGGCACTTTGCATGCCGAGTCCACTCAGAGGCAGGAGCATGATCTTTTGGCAGGGGTGGCCACACTTCTGGGGGGATCAGGCCCCACAGTCCTCAGAAAATGGAGGCTGCCAGGCAGCTCTGCCACTAGCCTTGCTCCGATCAGGGCTAAGAACCTGGAATCTTAACTGTCTTCGTATTTCTAAGATCTCAGTGTTAAGGGACCCTTTGGTATAGATTTAGATAGGGATATTTGAAGTCCTTGAGTAGCTACTTCTGGAGTATGGGTTCCTGATTAGGTTTTTCTAGTTGCTATCTAACTGCCCCTAACACACACATGCAGACACACACACACACACAGAGTACATATAGAAAGATGCTTTAGAATGAATTGTCACCCAAAGAGTATGACACCATTCTGGTTTTTATAAGAAGCTCCCTCTCCCCTTGATTGCACTGAGGGGGAAAGTAGATGATGAACAATGGAGTCTTTGAGCCAGTCAGGGGAAGCCCTGTGATGTGAGGGACCCTTGTCCTAGGGTCCTTGGAGAGGCGCCAGGTATCCCGAAATCCACTGAATCATAAGGAAAACGAGTTGTATCACGGCATATGTACGTTCAGGGTGTGGGGGTGGGGAGGTGGCAGCTTCTATCAGATTCTCAGATTTTCCTGAGACCCAGAGGTGTTAAGAATCTCTGAACTAGGCACGGTTTCGGGGAGGAGGTGTAAAGAAGCAATCTGCGTGGAGATAGCCCGGGGAAGCTTCAGCAGTTTCCTCGTAGAGTCAGATCTAACGGTCCATGACCGGGGTTCTGCAAAGAACATTTCAAAATAATCATGGGGGGCAGGGTGGTCAGAGAGTGGATTAAACCTTGAGCTTTTCGGAAGCAGTGGCGCTTTGGGAATATGTTTCTTTTTAATTTTTGGAAGCTTCAAATTGTAGTAAAAACCACATGCTGTAAAATTTACCATCTTAACCATTTTTAAGAGCACAATTCAGTAGTGTTAAATATATTCGCATCGCTGTGCAACAGATTCCCAGAACTTTTTCATCTCCCCAAATCATCGAACAACTCCCTCTCCACCCCCTCCCCGCAGCCCTTGGCAACCACTCTTCTACTTGCAGCTCTGTGAATCTGACTACACCAGGGACCTCATCTAAGGGGAGTCGTGCGGTGTTTGTCCCGTTGTAACTGGCTTATTTCACTTAGCATCACGTTTTTAAGGTGTACCCATGTCGTAGCAGGTGCCGGAACGTGGTTCCTCTCGGAAGCTGAATGATATTCCACTGTATGGCTAAACCACATTGTGTTTATCTATTCATCCGGCGGTGGACATTTGGGTTGCTGTCACTTCTTGGCTACTGTGAATAACGCCGCTATGTACATGGGTGTGAGAAATATCTCTTCGAGTCTCTGCTTTCAATTCTTTTGGATAAATACCCAGAAGTGGAATTGCTGGGTCATATGGCTGTTCTATTTTTAATTTTTTGAGGAACCACCGTACTGTTTCCATAGTGGTAGAAGCAATAGCGTTTTTAGCTGAACCTAGAGCAGGGTCACTCAGAGTAAGGCACAGAAATTCTGGTGTCCTTTTAAAAACAGCTTTTTCTCAGGGCGCTGTGGTGGCTCAGTGGGTTAAGAGTCTGCCTTCGGCTCAGGTCGTGATCCCAGGGATCAAGTCCCCCCATGGGGCTCCCTGCTCAGCAGGGAGCCTGCTTTTCCCTCTCCCACTCCTCCTGCTTGTGTTCCCTCTCTCGCTGTCTCTCTCTCTCTCTCTGTCAAATAAAATCTTTTAAAAAAATTTAAAACTAGCCTTTTCTTTTCTTTTCTTTCTATGGTATGTGAAGGCAGTATGGAATAGTGGTTGGGGACAGTTAGAGAGAGCCAAGTTCTAATTTCAACTCTTCTACCAACCGGCTCTGTGACGATCTCTTTACTCCATTAGCTACTTAGCTATGAAATGGTAATAGCACTCCTCAGCGAGCAGGACTGTCCTAAGGATTAAATAGGATCAAGTATAGGTCGCTAAGGATCTAGAGACCCAGAGTAGCTGGTTCTCTTGTTCAGGAAAACACATCACTGTTTTCATGAAGAAGAATCAGAGCCAGGCAGCATCTGGAACAGAGAGGTTGGGACAAAGGGAGATGACTTGCTCTGGGAACAAAGTCATAAGAATTCCACAGGCAGACTGAGGCTCTCCCAGGATGGGCTAAGAGAATGGACGGAATCACATACCTTTGGCAACAGGGTCAGAATTCAACTACCCACACTCCTGCTGGGGTGCCTGGAAGTCTCCCTTTGCCACATCTCTCTCCAGAACCCCACAACTCACACCTCCAGGAGTGGGAGCATTCCCCAGGCGGCCAGGAGAAGGTCCCCCAGAGGCCCAAAGGCAGGGAGGGCAGACCTCTCCCCAAGTCACCCTGAGCAGTGTGGTGGCTGAGGTGGCTGACTGATGGTCTCACCTCGCCTGGCCTGACGCCCGTGGCTGCCTCTGGAGTTAGGCAGGTGGGGTGTGGGCATCAGAGACTCTCACCAGGACTCATATCCCAAATCGGTGCCTATGTGTATGCGTGTGACAGAGAGAGCGAGCGAGAGATGGAGAGAAGGTGTGGCACCCCTACCTCGTCTCAGCAGAAAGCCAACAAAATAGCCCTCTTTCTCTTTTCACAACTCTTCACAGAGCCCTTTCCTTCCTGGAAGGTTTTATTGAAGACGGGAGCGTGTCCCTGTGCATCTCTTCTGCCCGCCTCCCCACCTCCAATGACAAGAGAAAACCAAGAAGATGAAAAGGAAAAACAAGAGAGAGAGGAAAAAGGAAGAGACGGGGAAAGAAGAATCCGTTCCCTCCTCTCTGTCAAGGTCAACAACCTTGACTTTCTGGGCGGCTCTGGCCATTGCTGCCTCCAGCCTTGAACTAGCTCTCTGAAGGTTCAAGTCCCCAGAGCCAGGTCTGGGGCGCCTCTCTCTGCATCTTTAGGGGTGATTAAGTAGGCAGCCGGTAGGCAGCAAATAACTCGAGAGGAACAGGAAGTATTTTGATGCATTTAACATTTGTTTTCAGAACAGACTGATGATCAGGTAAACACTATAAGTGTTCATGAGTGGGCAGAGCTACCAAATTATAGAAAACACTGCCTGTGCGCTCCGTGGGCCCGTTCTCAGCCTCATCACCGATTCCTTCCACACTCCTCCTAAGCATTAATTTCTTGTCAACAGTCAGCCCGGAGGAGGAGCCTGAAGATCCTAGGAGTGCGTGCTCTCCAAACAAGTTGTTTTTCATCAGAAAATTGGAGACTTTTCCTTGAAAAACAACGGCCTATGGCACCCATTAGGCAGTGGGTAGAGGTTCTTCTCGAAGGCAGCGACTCTGAGGGAAGGCCCTCTGCGCAGCACACAGACATCCCCTCAAATGTACAGAGAGCCCTGGGTCGACTCTCGGGGGCGGGGGTCTGGGCCTCTCTGGAGCGTTGGCTCCTCACTATAAACAGTGTCCGGAGGTTGGAGCCACTCTACTCCTTGTCGCCTCCAATCTTGACGTCAGAGCCTGATCAAAACTCTCCCCTTAGCTTTCCACCCAGCAACTGGGGACTTCTAGAAGATGAGCCCTCTGAGTTGCCCATTTTCGGAAAGATACACGTACAAGGCTGCTCACTGGTACGTTGTTCTTTACAAAAAGCCGGAAGCATCCGAAACGGATGTGGAGTGATCCGAAGTCCTTCCATATGTGCCCCTAGAGAAAGATCTGTGAGCCACACCACCGGCTGGAGAAAGCTTGGTGCAGACCACTGTGTGAATACACGGTCCCAGTGTTAGCTGGGTTTCCCCTCGTAGCAGAGCTAGAGACAAGAATCTACCTGCAGGTCATTATTTGGGAGGTGACCTGGGAAGCACAGTGAGGGAAGAGAGGAGTGAGCCAGGGTGGGGAGGTCAGGTCAACAAAGGGCAGGTCAGCAAGCAGGTTCCCACTGGGGCAATTGGGGCTCAGTCCCATGGGGACCCACTGAGAACGTGTGTGGAACAAACATCAGGATCTGGCTACCAAGGGGCAAGGAGGCTGGGGTACTTATCACCTCCAGCCACTCATTCATGCCTCAGGGCCTCCAGCCAGCCCCAAGGGCCACTGAGCACCTCCTTGGCCAGAAAGCATGCTCATGCAGAGAGATCCAGAAGGAGGTAGGCTTTGAGCACAATGTCTGTAGGTGCCTCTCGGGGTGGGTGGGGGTGATCCAGGGAATGTGAGTGGTACCGCGGCATCTACTGCGGTCCTATTTGTGTATTCAAAAAAATCCAAATTTATAGAGGTCATATATATGCTTGGGAAAATTCTAGGGATGTAGGCCTGGAGACCTAGGGCATATACTGCCCAAGGGTACTTTGCACCTTGAATCCTTCTGTGGGGGCGGGGGCTACCTGGGTGGCTCAGTCAGTGAAGCATCTGCTTTCGGTTCAGGTCAAGATCCCAGGGTCCTGGGATTGATCTCCGAATTGAGGTCCTTGCTCAGCGGGGAGCCTGCTTCTCTCTCTCCCTCTGCCCCTCGTCCCACTCATTCTTTCTCTCTCAAATAAATAAATAAATAAATAAAATCTTAAAAAAAAAAAAAAGAACCCTTCTGTTGTATTTGTTTTTGTTAAAAACAAAAACAAAACCAAATAGATCCACATCTGACTGAAATAACTGAAAACCTGATTAATCATTTTCAAACCACTCTCTGTATAGCAGCTAAAGCCCTGACTTAGTGCTTCTGCTTTCCTTGAGTCTCTTTCAGGATCAAACAATAATTCCTCGCATGTCTTATGTGCTGTCTGTACACCAAGCGCAGTGCAAGCCTTTTCACGTGCCCAGTGACACCCCTGGGAAGTGGGAACTGAAGTTCCAACTTTATTTTTTTTTTAAAGATTATATTTATTTGTTTGAGAGAGGAGAGACACAGAGAGTCTGACAGAGCACATGTGTGCACAAGCATGGGAGGGACAGAGGCAGAGGGAGAAGCAGATCCCCCCGCTGATCAGGGAGCCGAAGAGGGGCTCGATCCCAGGATCCTGAGATCCTGACCTGAGCCAAAGGCAGACTCTTCACCAACTGAGCCCCCGAGGCGCCTGTGGAATTCCAACTTTGGAGATGGGGACACCGAGGCTTAAAGAACCTAGCTTTCATTCGCTTAAGTTCATACAACGAGAGTGTACTTCCATGAGTGGAATCAGAATTTGAACCAGACCTGCCTGTCTCCTGAGCCTGTGTCCGCAGGCACCATGAAACTTCCAGAGGTTCTCCTCCTATCTCCTCGAAACTTTCATTCTTCAGGCCGACTGCTTTCCTCTCCCCAGTGTTTTAGGAGCTTCTGGTCCCTGTCAGCCTTTTCCCAGCTGCTGTGCCCCAGACACAATGGAGATAATGGAGGGTGGGGGTAGGGTGGGGTCAGTGCTTGGAATGGAGCCATTTCCCTCTGGTATGGGCTCAGTCGTGCCCCCCCCCCCAAATATATGTTGAAATCTGAACCGTCCCAGTCCCCAGAATGCTATTTGGAGGGGAGAGTCTTTACGGAGGTCATTGAGTTTAAAATGAGGTCATGCGGGTAGGCCCTAATCCTGTGCAACCAGTGTCATTGTAGAAAGGGGGAAATTTGACCTTGGACTTGTAGCCCCCAGTACAGGGGGATGGTACACTTCTACTGTTTATGCCTCTCAGTTCCCAGTACTTTGTTCCCCCAGCCCTGGAAAACAAATCTGCACTCTTTCAAAGCTGTCACTCCTTGTCACCCTCCATTCTAGCAAGTATGAGCCTCCCACCCCAATGCAGGAATCTAGGGAAAAAGGGGTGAAGGCACTCTGTATAGCACTGGGAGTCCTCACCCCACCTCTGACTTTTCCCCCCAAGTGGGCTGAAATGTCTTGTTGCTGCTAAGAGAACATCTAGAAACAAATAGCTCTGGCCAAAGGCTTCCAAAATCACATAATACTTCTTCCTGGCTTTGATGGCTGAATGAATGAATGAGTGAATGAATGAAGTCATAAATCTCTAACGCCTTTGGCCTGACTCCGATTAGAAGCATGTCTGCTTATGAAATTTTGGCCCGCAAAGTCTGGCGGAAAGCTAAGCACCAGAAAAAAATGGAAAAAAATGGCTGCCAAGAACAGGTGAAGTGAGTGATGGTCCCTTTGGATTAGTGAACAAATGGGTTCAAGGACAGTCAGGCTCCAACCTGTTCACAAAGTGATGCACGTCTGCGTTTCCCTTACTCCTCTTCCCCTCCTTATTGCAAACCCTTTTTTGAAGGGTAACATACATAAAATAGACACCTCCTAGGTGTAGAAGTGTAACATACGTGTAGTAAGTGTACAGCTCAGTGAATTTTTACTAAGTAAATTCAGATGTCAGCCGGCACAGAGATCAAGATCTAGAACATTACCACCCCCTCAGATGCCTTTCCCACCTCCCATTCCACAGGTAACTGGGCATCTACTTGGGAGGGGAGTTGCTGGCTCATAGGGTGAGCCCCTATTCTGCTACAGTGGTTACTGTTCAGTTTTCCATGAAGACTGTGCACTTGACTTCTCCTTCCTTTTGATAATCACCCCATTCCTCCCTCACTCACCTCTGCCTTTCTTAAAGCTCTTCCTTTTCTTATTTCAAAGCCAGTCACCCAAGCATGGGGAGAGGGGCCTCCTTGGAGCTTAGCAAAGGCGACTGCATTCCCCTTTGCCTGTGTCTGTGTTCTGTTATGGTCTCCAAGTGCCATGAATGTCGCATGTCGCTGCCCCAACACAGATGGGCCCCAGCAGGGTAGCTGCGAGTGTGTATAAGGAATGCGGTTTCTGTATGCTGGCCTTGCCTGGTCTGCCTACCTTGCAGAATGATTTTCCATTACATAAGGCTCTGCAAAAGGCCTTGAGTTGCCGAGAGGAAAGGCCCGGCACAAAATGCAAACTAACAAAAGCACTGATATCAAAGAATGGGGGAAATCCATCATGCCCTTGTCACTGGAAGGGGCCCGTTATCTGACGGTTGCTGGCAGATTCGTCCCTACTTTACCTAAAAGGCAAGATCTGCAGGCTAGAAACAGCCTCCTGGCCCTCAGCCTGGCCAAACACTCAATAATTTGCCTATCAATTAAGCCCAAGAAGGGGGGGGGAAAGGGGTGTGAGCTAGAGAGAGGGAGAAAGGCAGGCAGTCGAGCAAATAGGGCTGGTTTGTGGCAAAGCCTCTTGGATCAACCTTATTCCAGGCTCTTCCAAATGACTCCTTTAGAAGTGTTCAGTTTTTTAGGGGGGCCGGGCTGGCTGGTTCAGTCTGTAAAGCAGCTGACCCTTGATTTTGGGCTTGGATCATGATCTTGGAGTCCTGGGATGGAGCCCCAGATCTGGCTCCTTGCTCAGCAGGGAGTCTGCTTGAGGATTCTCTCTCCCTCTCTCTCCCCCTCTGCCCTACCCTCCACACTCTCTCTCAAATAAATAAATAAATAAATAAATCTGAAAAAAAGATAAAGAGTTGTTTGTGCATCCATGAAATGGGCCTAACTGAACCAAAGAGTACTCAGCTTATACTTTATTTTTTTTTTTTTTTTTTTTTTTTTTTTTTTTTTTTAAAGATTTTATTTATTTATTTGACAGACAGAGATCACAGTAGTCAGAGAGGCAGGCAGAGAGAGAGAATGGAAGCAGGCGCCCTGCTGAGCAGAGAGCCTGATGCGGGGCTCGATCCCAGGACCCTGAGATCATGACCTGAGCCGAAGGCAGAGGCTTAACCCTCTGAGCCACCCAGGTGCCCTCAGCTTATACTTTATAGAGATTCTTAAAGACCAATTGCATAAAAAGCATAAAGCACTTGGCAGTTGCAGAAACAAGGGGGTAAAACCGACGCTTAGGACAGATGTCATAGTGGCACCTGTGGCCCAGGCAGGTGGTAATGATGGATACACAGGCCGGTGGAGGAGGGGACTGTGTTGCACAAGCAGGGGGCATTTTTAACATGGAATACAGTGTGACAGGTCCCCCCCAATGCCCCCCACTGCAGAAGGAAGACCATCTCACCAGAAACAGGCTCAGCAGCCATCGTCAGGGCCCTGCCCACACCTCCCTGCCCACTCGGAGGCCACCTGCAGATAGCTCCTGGACACAGTGACCACCCTGGGACGGTTCCTAGTGCAAAGCAGGGCAAAACTGTTGGGAGCTCAACGCCCTAGGGTCAACTTCTGATCAATGAGGGAGGGAAGCGGGGGTGTGAACAGCGCAGCTTCACTACCCTTCCGCCAACAACTCTAGAGCCGGGACCCCCACCCTGAGAGTCTCCCGGGGGCTTCGACACAATGAAGTCCCAGATGTCTACCTGCTCCTTGACACACCCCTTATGGGTTTCCTTCTCCTCCCTGTGTCACTCCCCTGGCCCTTGACTGCACTGCTGGGGGTCATCCCCACAAAGGACTTACACCCAATTCTTCATTGTAGGCTCTGCTTTTAGGGGACACTCAGATTAAGACAATTCCAAGGCCCTCCCTTCCCCTGTGCACCCCTTCCTAGCCCCGGCTGTCTTAGCTGTCGTCTGTTCTCTCCTGCATCCCCCCACCCCGACGAAGTCAGCTCCTGCCCTGCCCGGTTCTCTACCCCACCCACCCCCCACTCACCATCATTACAATGAAAGAGTTTCTCTGTAACTTAAGGAAACGGGGAAGTCTACCCTCAGATCCCCTCTCCTAGAGAAGAAGGAATCTAGACCTTATCCTCCCTCAAATCTGGGTGGGCTCTGTGACTTCTTCGACTAATAGAATATGGGGAAAGGAACACTGGGCCGTAAAAGCCTAGAAACTTCCATTCCCTGTCTTTTGGAACCCTCACTCTTATAGCTGCCATGTAAGAAGTCCCACTCTCGGGGCACCTGGGTGGCTCAGTGGGTTAAAGCCTCTGCCTTCGGCTCAGGTCATGATCTCAGGGTCCTGGGAATGAGCCCCGCATTGGGCTCTGCTCAGCAGGGAGCCTGCCTCCTCCCCTCTCTCTGCCTGTCTCTCTGCCTACTTGTGATCTCTGTCTGTCAAATAAATAAATAAAGTCTTTAAAAAAAAAAAAAAAAAGAAGTCCCACTCTCCTAGACACACCATGTGGAGAGGGCCTGAAGCAGTACAATGAGGGAGAGCAGCCCGGGAAGCCCCACCTTGTGCCCTTTCCCACCGAGGCACCAGATGTGGTCCACTTTGACCCTCCAGACCAGCTAGAAAATACCACGGAGTGATCGCGGCAGATACCACGAGAAGGAAAAGAATCACCCTGCTGAGCCCTGACCAAATTCTGCACCCCAAAGTTGTGAGATATAATAAAATCATCTTCTGAAGCTACTAGATTTGGGGGGGCCATTGATGAGGCAGCAGTAGACACCAGGAATCGCAGGCATTGAGGAAACAGATAACGAGTAAAAGAGAAGAGGAAGGGAGGGGAGGAAGGGGTGCAGAGAGGAGCCATGGAAGAAAGGCAGTTCATGGTTGTTCCCACGAGGCTGTAATGGGGCTGATTAAGGGGCAGACAACTGCAATGCTCATACCCCCATTCTGAGGACAGCCGGGTCCCTTTTGCATAAGTTACCCCCTATTCTGTGTCATTCAACTACGTTATCCTGTTAGCACTGATTGGCTCGGGAATCCACACCCTGGGAAAGACAGAAGGTACCCTGGCTTGAGAACCCTGTCCAGCCTGAGCAAGGCCGTTGGGTCCAAGCTGGACGGCGAGAAGCCCAGCGGATCACATCGGCCCATTGGATCCAACTGGACACCTTGAGAGGGAGTGGTAGGAACCAAGAGAAGCTGGGTCTCAAGAAGGAGGTAGCCCGAGAGTCTGGAAGAGCCGACGACATGGCCAGATGACCAGTCTGCCTCTGGCTGCTGACATTTCCAGAACCCAGGCAGGAGCTTTTGCTTTCGCTCAGCCCTCCAGGGGTTTCTAGAAACCCCAGCACCTGTGCTAGCCTCATTGCATCTTTGCGTTTGATAACTTGGATGAGCCTAAGAGGATGACAAAATCAAGTGAGCAGCGTGTCTGCACGCATATGCCTCAAAAGTGCATTTGTGTGTGTCCACGGGTTGTGGGTGTGAGCATGTGAGTGAGCAGTTCAACTCGGATCTCCGGCCTTGAACCTAGGAAATTAAATACAATGCCCTGTTTCCTCTTAGAAAAGAGATTTTCCTTACAATTTCCCCTGTGGTGGGGTAAAGAGCTGGCCACTGTTGTTAATTGAAGGGTGAGGGATAAGACAGTGGTTTTAAATATATTTTAAAGCCTCACAGCCTTTGTTTCAAACCGAATGTTAGTGAGAAGCCAATAAAGCAAGTCCTATAAAAGCCACGATGCTCTGGTTTGGGTGGGGGAAGGGAGGCAGACACACAGTGCCTAAGCATGGGCACCTTTGGCTTTGAGGGGGCCCCAGGGGGTTCCTAAGACTCAGAGGAGAGTGTTCAGAGTCAGAGAAGAGTGCCCTGGATGAAACTGGACTTCCTGGATTCTAGGCCCCTCTCTGTCACAGACTCTATGACCCAATCTCTCTGAGCCTTAGCTTTCTCAATTTTTTTTAAAGATTTTATTTATTTGACAGAGAGAATGAGAGAGAGAGAGAACATGAGAAGAGGGAGGGTCAGAGGGAGAAGCAGACTCCCCGCCAAGCAGGGAGCCCAATGCAGGCTCGATACCAGACCTCCAGGATCATGACCTGAGCGAAACGCAGTGGCTTAACCAACTGAGCCACCCTGATACCCCACCCCCCGCTTTCTCAACTTTTAAACGGGGACTCTACCCATTTGGATGCTCTCAGCAGAGTATCCAACAAAAAGTAAGTTAAACAATAAGAGTATATTAATATCTCATATACAAGAAACTCAGAGGCAGGTGGTCTCCAGTTTAGTGGCCAAAGAGGTCATCAAGGACCCAGGCCCTTTCTACCTTTCTGTTCTGTCATCCCCTCATGGTCACAAAATGGCTGCTGCTGCTCCAACACCTCATATCTTTACAGAAGCTTTCAAAGGCAGAAAGAACACGGTGGGTGAGAGTGGCTGCAGTCTCCTGAGTCATTTCTTTCTTTTCAGGAAAATATTTCTGAGAAATCCCACAACCAGGACCATCATTAGGTTCTATTGGCCAGGGCATGCATGTTCCTAAAATAAGTCATCAGAGAGTGAGGTTTGTCCCATACCCGGCTTAGGGTAATTATGGATCATCTCCTGGGACTGAGCCCACCTTCCATGAACACCCTGCCATCCGACAGCAGAGCAAAACTGGGCTTTTGTCAGCAAAAAACAAGGGAACTAGCTATTGGCAAGCCCAAGGAGATGCACCTGTCTGCCTGGCATCTCTTACATTTTCTGCAGCTGTAAAGGGCCCACCTTTACAGGGGAAAATGGGTCAGCTAAAAGGGCTAAAGGACACTCGGAACCAAAGTTGTGCCCTAAGGTATTGGGCACTGGGGCTTACCTCACACAGGTGAGCATGTCATTACTGCTGGCCGAGAACTCCTGCTTTCCTCAGTGACATGGACTCTGCCCCTAAGGACCAGGCTTCAGGGAGAGAAGATGTGACCCAAGCTGATAATGTAACTCACAGCCCTGGTTCTCTTCCTCATAGGCAACCTGCTCCCTCCCAACTAGGTCTGTCCTCGTGCCTGGGCACAGCAGCCCTTCATAAATACCTTGTACTCATCAGCAAATGCTTCCTTGCTAAGATGTCGACAAATATTAGAAAAGCTGTGGCCACTTCCGAGCACTGATTTTTTTACCCCCACCCCCTGGCCCCAAGACATTGGTCTCCAATTTGTGAATCCAACCTGTTTTGGAATGGTTTGAGAAAACAACTCCTATATGGGGCGCTGGGTGGTTTGGCCGATCAAGCATCCGACTCTTGGTTTCAGCTCAGGTCATGATCTTTTGGGTGGTAGGATCCAGCCCTGCCTTGGGCTCCGCATTCAACGGGGAGTCTGCTTGGGATTCTCTCCCTCTGCCCCACTTCTCTAAAATAAATACAATTTTAAAAAATGATAAAACCAGTATGTATAGTTCTTATGACAAAGGACCCAAGTACTAGACCCGAATATACCAGTGAGAAAACACTGAGGTCCACGGTGGCTATTGATGTGGGGAGGTGGGAATTCACAGCTGATTAAGGTTTTATAGAGGATCTGGGGTGGGATTTTAGGCTGTTGCCAATTGCCCTAAAGCAGTTTGGTCTTGCAAAACTGAGAAGGTTCTTTTCGGTAGGTCTCTGTAGCCTTCAGTAATTAGAGGTGGGCCAGAGCCTTGGGCCCCTCCCCCACAGTGCCACTAGGTGACTCCGAAGCGAAGTCCTCCACCACATCCTCCCCCAAGCTCCATGCTCCGAGCCAGCTGTGTGAAGCAATCTTGTGTGGGAAATTCCGTCAAGCTCAAGCCCTTGGTCTTTTTAAGAGTTCCAACAGCCAGCGCCTTGCAGAAAAGTCTGCCTGAGGCAAACACGAAGGGATTCTTGCAGCGGGATCCTCTAACTTTCTGGTCCAACTCCAGGGGCGCAAAATCCACCCAACCAACAGCTGGATGCACGCAGGGTCCCTTAGGAATCACGCCCACGGGGCCATTTGTATGAGAACCACCCACAGGCGTGCCAGACTGTCCACGTCTGCACCTGCCCGCGCTGGAATGCAGCTCCCCTTTCTAGCCAATACAGCCTTCTCGAAAGCCACTGCCTTCACCAGTGAGAACCCATTTCTAAGGCTCTCGAGGCTACCAAACAAGACCTCTGGAGCTGACCGAAGCCCGGGTCCTGGGGGGCTCCGGGAGCGTGGACTTGTGATAAAATGCTAACTGACTACTTCCTAAATGCACCTCCCCAGTTAGATCCACCACCGTGTCCTAAAGTCCGCGAAACCTTAGACTTACCTACGTGCATGCCAAATGACCCCCAGGGAACTGACTTTACATTACGCCTGTAACCACCGTGCGTTTCCGGCACCTCCGACCACGCAGCGCCCCCTGTGGTGAAGTTTGGAACCTCCCAATTAGAGGGGCAAACGTGCGCCTGGTTCAGCCGGCAGGCTCTTTCCAGATTACAAAGTGTTTTATAGCAAAACAGGGGCCAGAAGGAGGGGCTTCCTGACCTTCCACCTCAATTAGGGCAGTTCCGCTTCCTTGTAAACTCGCACTGGCCCACCAGACTGGACGGCCGTTAACAGTTTGTAAACCTCCGTGATGGGTGCTGGAGGGAAGCCGAAAGGGAGGGCAGTAAGAACCAGAGGAGGGATGGGGAGGAACGGCGGGAGGAATGCCAGGAGGGCGGGAGGAGGGATGGGAAGGGTGGGGAGAGAGATGGGAGGTGGATGGCAGGAAGAATGGGGGAGGGGTGGCAGGAAGAATAGGAGGAGGGTGGGAGGAGGGATGGGAAGAGGGGTGGGGGGATGCTGGCAGGAAGGAGAGGAGGAGATACAGCAGGAAAGGAGGCATTCCCTCCCACCCCCACTCCCGCCCCCGCCCCGTCTCTCTGGGGAGGCAGGAGTCCTGAGGAATGCCCCATCCGACCCTGCCTCCTTGTGCTCCTGGGAGGCAGGATGCTGGCTGCTGTGCTCAGGAAGGAAAGACTTAACACGGTCCACAGCCTGCCCTCAGCTGTCAGCCCTTCCCCAAGGCTGAAGAAACCACCCTGCCTAGGGTCATGCCAGTTCCTAGAGAAGTCCACGCCCAGCGGGCTGATCCATACCAGGGAAGGGAGGCTCGGAGGCTCGTTTCTCCAGCCCAAATCCCTCCAGGCCAACGCTCAACCACACTGAAGAGTCACTGGGGCTCCAGAGCTCTCGATGGGATCCGCTGAGGCTTCTGTCCAGCTAGGACTGTAGTGGAGTTTTCTCCTCTGCCTGCTCCTGCTTCCAGCTGCCGCTCCTAGGAGCGCTTCCTAAAAACTGTGCCGGGTGCCAGTCTCTCTCGGCATCTACTTCTCTGGAAAACTGACCTGCGGCATCAGGGCGGGTCACTCTGCCTGCCTCAGATCGCGGAGCTGGGACAGAGCATGCCGGCCCTGGAGCCCAGGACCCCTCAAGAGGGGAGTAAAGGGGCAACAACCAGGTCTAACGACCAGCCGGTTTGCAGACCCTTCCTGGACCCCCGCTCCACCTGCCTCTCCCTCTTCTCACCCCCGCGGGCTGGCTCTGCGGGCACAAGACCTAGGTTTCTGGCTGTGTGCGTTCTCAAACCTTCCTTTTCCCTGTGAGCACAGCCTCCCACATCCTGTGGGTTTGCCGGTTTAAAACCTGAGGGGGGCAGGGAACAGAAGAGAAGAATGCAGACACAGAGGGGGAGGGCAAGACGAGGAAGAGAGTGTGCCTGTGTCTAATATGTAAAGAATGGTCCTTCTTACATGCAAAATGTGACAATGGACCCCCCAAACAGCTCCCCCCTGCCCAGAAAGTGTTAATCCACCTCCTAGCGGGAAGGCTGGCCTCCCCCCAGGCTATTTCCCTGGGCCTGCCTGGCTGGGGATCAGGCCCATTGTTAATAAGTAATGACAGCCCAGCTCCTCCGTGGATTCCCCTGGGGTTTAGTGTCAGAAACGTCTTCCCTCGCTGCCGCTCGAGCTGACAGGCTCCGGCTCCCGGCAGGCAGCTGTGAACACAGGCTAGCCTCCGCCAGGATGCCCCACGTCATCGGGCCCAGAGCCCCAGGGCGACAGAGAGGGCGATCATCCCCTCCCTGCTCCCCTCTCAGGTGAGCCGACTTCAGTCGTCTGCGGGGACTGCGGGATCCGCCAGGTTGGGGGGGCGGGGGTGGACCCTGGTGGCCTTCTTCATCAAGGGCTGGGGCCGTGCCCTGGTGAGTGGTAAATTCCCGAAGGCTTTAGCCGGCAGGAGACAGCTGCTTCGCCTCAGTCCCTGCCTCTGCTCCAGGGGGAATCAGCTCACGGCTGCTGTTGACGACACCGTTTTCAAGATGCTCCAGTAACTTGGAGTGTTTCCGGTGGCCTTGCTTACCCCCAGGAAGTTCTTTCTTGTGTCTGACTTAAGTAACAGCACACTTAGCACTTCACATTTGCCCAGGAAGAGTTCACGAACTAAAGCATTCTGGAACCTTCTGTATGGTGAGGCCAGCCGACTGGGAGGGGACCGCCAGAGAAAAGATAATTGGTTGTACTTACAAATCCCTAGAGGAAGGGGGCATGCCAGGCAAGAGCCTTTAATGTCATTTCCAAGGGAAGGAACCGGTGAGGTAGGGTACGCTGGTTTGGGGTTGGCTAGTTTGAATAATCCCGTGGGCTCTGGGACACGGGGGTGGTCCCTAGCTGTCTGATCAGGGCAGGTGGATAGTGCCTAGGATAGAGGTGGATAGTGCCGGATAGAGGAGGTGGTTAAGGGTGGGAGCTCTGGGCTGGTTGGTTTGCATTTGAAAGGTACCCTCCAGGGCCACGTTGTCTGCTAATCCTGGGACGGACAATCCCTTAGAGGTCAGCAGGGCCCCAGATATCAAAGCATCAGAACACAGAAAATCAAAGGCACGGTGAACACAGGTTTCTCTTTTAGCCTTTCACTGTGCGTGGTTTATACCGCTTGGAATAACGTTCAGTGTATTTGAAATCCATGTTATCGCACGTTCCTGGCAGCATTATTACGAATAAAAGAAATGGCCCAAATGTCCATCAGTATGAGAATGGTTAAACAAACAGTGGGCTCACCATACTATAACGTAGTATACAGCACACAAAAAGACATGCCTATGCACACAGATTTCTACTGTTTGTGGAGATGTGCTATAATTTTAAGTGGTGGGATGATTCACATACACGATACGACAGCACTCATGTGAAAACAAAAGGAATGATGACAAACCTTTAGGTGGCATATGCACGTCCACGTACAGAAGTGAGTAGGAAAACCTGTGTGGAAGAACACACATCCCAGAGTTAGCAGTTGTTAACTCTGTGGAGGGCGTCATGGGTCAGGTTCTTAGGGAGGGAGGCGCTGAGATGGAGTCAGGAGTGCCAAGGGTTTCCCGGGAAGGGAGAAGGGCAGAAGCGGGACTGGGCAGGGGGAGCCGGCAGGTGGCAATGCAGCTCTGAAAAGTCTCCGGGAGCCCGGAGCAAAGGGTGTCACTGGGGGAGGGCTGGCGTTGCGGGGAAGTGGCCAGCTCCGAGTGCCACCGCCTTGCCCAGCTGTTGGCCGGGGCCACCCAGAAAAGGGCTGGGTGCACTGTGAGGCTGTCAGCTAGGGGAGTGGGGCACAGGGATCAGAGAAGCTCAGGCACACATCTGCCACAGAGGACATGGAGAGTGGGAAGGAGAAGGTGACAGGGAAATTTTGACTTTCATAGCCCTTGACTTTGTACTTGGAGACTGTATCCCTCTGTGTAAGTTATAAGGTTACAAACAGAGGGGAAGAGGAATATTCTAACTGGCTAGTGTCTGTGACTCCTCCCCCTTCTTAGGGCAAGTCCTCGCCTGCCCTCTACAGCTGCCGTGGCCCAGGGACCCACCCAGCTGCCTGCAGCTTTTACCCTGCGTCTTTTCGGTCTGGCATTAGCTAAGAAGACCACATGCTTGCTTGCACTTTCTCCTTCTCTGCCCCCTAACATTAACATTCCTTTCTAGGAACGAGATTGTGGCACTTTGCACATTCAGTGTGGCCCACTGACACTAATGCTGGGGACGGAAGAAGCAAGAGTTTAGGTCCACATGGCGGGAGTTGGAGAATCACATTTTAGCCTGATGCTTTTCAGGGCAGCATGTGCTCCCTGCTGAAGGCGAGGTTCAAGTAAGGGGCATTAGTGTCCAGAGGAGGGGGTATGGTTCTGACCATCTCGAGCATGGCTCACATCAAGGCAAGCTTCTTACACGGGGTGGGGGGCGTTTGGACTTGGCCTTGAAGGATGGAGAAGGAAGGGAAGAGAATTCCAGCCAAAGGGAACAGCATGATTCAGTATATTTACAGGGTTCAACATAATTCAAGAGTCCAGAAGTCAGATGGCCTTCAGACAAGCCCCAGTCCTGTGTCTCCCATGGCTCCCAGGATATCTTGCCAGATAGCCTCACATGGTGTTGGCCTTACCGCCAGATTCCAAACAGTGGCTCCCTTGCAGCTCCAGACTGCTTACAAAATGGCTGCTGCTGTTCCGGACCTCACATCCTCACACTGGCCAGGGGAAAAGGGAATCGGGCACCATTAGCATCACTTTCCCATAAGGTTCCAGCAAATGTTTCCTGACATCTCATTGGCTCTACTTGGGTTAGGTGTCTACCCCTGGAGAAATCACTGAGGTTGGGGTGGGCTTCTAGGCTCTTGGAGGGACTTACTAGTTGGAGAGAGTTTCAGGCTAAAGATGATGCCAATTCCTGTGGTAGCAAACAGGCTACAGAACTTACCCTTTACTCCTAAATCTAGAACAGGAGTTGAGATACAAACGTAGCAAAAGCCTTCCAAAGCACCGGGAGAGGAAAAGACAGGACAACATAGAGACCTATAATTTTTTTCCCTGCTACATTTTAATTGCCCTTCTCTGGCATGCACTGCATAAATTAAGAGCTAGTTAATGCTGTAATGCGTAAAACAATTTCATGCATCTTAAATATTGCACTTGTACTTTAATTCCACATTAAGTGGTCCCCTGAAATTTTTAAATTTACAAAGTCACTGCTGTGCTACATGAAAAAGGTGCTAATTAAGTGTTAATCAGTAGCCAGATAACCTTCCCTGAACCCTACCCAAGGTCTCCAGATGACCCATTGCCAGAGAATGTGATGACCACAGAACAGAGAACATAGACACAGACGTGAAATGGTTTCTTAGCCACATCCCAGCCAATTAAGGCAGATTTGCCTATTATGCAGTTCTAATTAAATGACATCTACTATAGTGGACACGAGGCTAATAATAATAATAATATTTAATGCTGGCAGAGCTTTTCATATTCAAAACACTAGCTAATTAACAAGTGGGCATCCCTTTCTGGGCGAGGAGAGGGCTTCTTTCGGGTGATCCTGCTAAAGATCTGAAGGCACACACAAGGATGGATAAAATAAAAGGAAGTGGTTCCTCCCTATAAGGGATGCACTGCCTTTTGGAGTAGCGCTACTCAAAACGTGGTCTGCAGACCATACTAGTCCACAGTACGATAAGCCTAAGAGTAACCATTCTAAAACCTTGAAAGCGACCTGACCTTGTAACATCCAAGCCGGTGATCAGTGGACTCTTACTGAACAAGAAGTAGATGAGTTCAGACTTCCGTGGTAGGTGGCATGTGGCACGAGCTCTGTAATAGTCACACACAGTAGGGCCACAGGTCCGTCTGTGATGGACTGGAAATTACACACACGCACACATACACACACGTGCGTCCGCGTTCTTCACCGCAAATGGTATGAGAAGCACTGTCATAGACCTGTTGGTGTAGAATGAGGGGATATGGGTTTAGCTGCATTCCTCACAAATAAAAGAGAAGAGGTGTGCTATTTCACAACTCTGTACTGGTCTGCTTGGAATGTTCTGTGTCCCTAGTTCTCCCACTTCCTGCCCAACCTCTCTTTCACACACAGGAAGTCATCTCAGTTCCTGGGAACGGCTGGCTGGGACACTACCGCCTTCGGGAAGGCTTCACCCTTCCCCTCCCCTCCTCCATCAGTTCCACGCAAGCCACCAGATCGCACTTTGTGCAGGGCCATAGGTACGATTATCTTGCTTTTGCCCGATAGGACTGACCTATCCTTGATGGCAGGACTGAAGCTTTATAGCTTTGAATGCTTAGTACAGAGCACACAGTAAACACTCATTGAAGGTTTACCAATTTAAGTTTTTAAAAATCCGGTA
Organism: Martes martes; assembly: GCF_963455335.1. NCBI lineage: Eukaryota > Metazoa > Chordata > Mammalia > Carnivora > Mustelidae > Martes > Martes martes. The sequence goes on along the minus strand of NC_137897.1, from coordinate 34,029,953 downwards.
ACATATACGAGAATGTAAAATGTGCCATTTTGACCATTTTCAAGTGCACAGCTTGGTGGCGTGAAGTACATTCACACTGCTCTGCACCTGTCGCCACCATCCAGCGCCAGAACTTTCTCGTCTTGCAAAACTGAAACTCCGTCCCCATTAAACACGAACTCCCCATTCTTCCTTCCCCGCCCAGCCCCTGGTGGCCCCTCCCATTGTACGTTCGGTCTCTATGAACTTGACTACTTTGAATGCCTCATGCGAGTGAGATTATATACTATTTATCCTTTTGTGGTTGGCCTATTTCATTGAGCATATCTTCAAGGTTCATCCGCGGTATAGCAAGTGAATTCAGAAATGAGTTCAATTTTTTTTTAAGTTTATCTATTTATTTAGTAATCTCTACACCCACCGTGGGGCTGGCACCCACGACCCCGAGACCAAGAGTCACACGCTCCTCCAACTGAGCCAGGCAGGTGCCTCGTGAACTCTGTTTTCAAATCCTCAAATTATTTTACAGTTTTGCGATGAGTAGGGAGGGCACCCCCCCCACACACACCAGCGCACCCCTCCGCCCTCCTACGCCTCCCATTCTGCTTGTATTTGAGGCAGAGCTGAGTGGAGAGAAGAAAGGGGTCAGGACGATCCAGGAGGTGGCAGCAGAAAACAAAGGGTTCACGTGCTCCGGCAGAGTTCCTGGGCCCATTTGCTCAGGTTCCTGGCTCATCTGTTCAGCCCCTTGAAAGTTGGAACTCCCAAATCTGGACAGCGAGCCTGTCAAGGAATGGGCCTGAGAGGCCTTCCAACAATAGGCAGCAGAATAGACAGCAGAGCACAAATGACGGCAGAAATGGACTCCAAGTCCTAGCTCTGTGACCTTGAGCAAGTCACCTAACCTCTCTGAGCCTGGCTGGTAAAATTGGGCAATACAGTGTACCTGACAGGATTGTTGAGGACATCTGATGAGATAATGCAGAAAAGCCACTCGGTAAACTTGAAAGAGCGGCACTGTTTCAGTTATGGTTGTTATTATTACCCATATAAAGGCCATGGGACCGAAGAGGAGAGTATGGCTTACTATTCACACTTCTGGGTGAGGGTGTGAACAGGAGCGGCAGCATCATTCCAGCTTTGTGTTTGGGGCATTTCTGATTTCATTCCTCCCTCTAAACTTTTGCCTTAAGAGGAGTTTCTGGTCCCATTCAGTTAAATACCATTAAGACCACTACACTGCCAATGTGAGAAACAGAGAGGCACCACAAATTTGTTCAGGGTGTCAGTGAACATAGGTCGGGAGCCTGAGCTGTGCACTGGGTTGGGCGCTAGTAACAAAAGGCAAAGGAACCAGTGGCTCGCTTTGGGGAAGGCCAGGGTTTAGAGAGCGACGCACATGTAAGCGGGTGTTCCCAGACCCTTCCCTTTGCCCCTTCAGGTCCATACAATACCCTCTTCCTCCCTGCCCTGTACCCCAGGAAGCTGCCCCCTGCATTCATCTCAAAGGGGTCCCCACCCTCTGGCTTCCCGTTAGCGGGTTCCAGCCAACAGAGAAGCCCCACCAAGAGCCCAGGGGACAGGAGGAGGTGGAGGGGAAGATTTATTTCCCAGTTTCCTCCCTGGGAAGCCTACATGGGCTGACTGACCCTGCCACTGAAAGTCTCCGCTCCCTTTCAGGTGGCCTCCCTGTCCCCTCTCAGTTGGGGGAACCGTGACCGCCTCCTGTCCCTTTGGGTCCAGGCTGGTAACAACCCCAGTGCTAACAGTTTCTGCTTCTTGGCGCACCCTGTGGTTATGCTACATCCACAGCTTTGCTGACGGGCCCTTTGTAAATAAATACTTCTCAAACTATCCTAACTGTTTCCTGTTGAGACCCTGCCTGTGGTCAGGACCACTCTAAGCGGGGCAGGTGTGGCTCCCCGCTCTCCTGCAGCCCCCTCCAACCTAGCTCTTTTCATTTTGGGCTGTTGTTGAGAGAAAAAACAAAGGAGTCGGGCTACATCCTCGAAGACAAGAGTTGAGGGTGGGGGAGTCTCCCGGATGTTGTGAGAGGTCCTAATGAGCTCCATGGGTGGGCTCCCTGGGCCTGGGTGTGTGTTGGGGGGTTGGGGGGGTGGAGGGAAGCAGGGGAACATCTCATTTTTAGGAATGCTGGTGGTCCGTGGCCACACACCCCTCATGCCTCATGGCCTCCATGGAATTGTTTATTGGCCACCATTAAAGTGGGGCTTGACCTCATGAGTCTTTCTCCGTTCCAGGCAGATCATAGGCCTTCGGCTTTTCTGGAACATCCAAGTACGAGAGCCACTACATTCTCTTCTTCAGGAAACTGCTTCGGCCGGAGCCCTTCCCAAAGATGAGGTTCCTCGGTCCCCTCTGAGAGCCCCGAGGACACAAGACCCACCTCTTGGCCACAAACATGGGCACCTGACCCACACAGACCAATTAGATGCCCTCCTGGAACTTGGCCTTGGTACACCTTGGCCGTCCTAGGCAGTCTTTGTCGGCTACCTGAATGCTGTGTGCCGGGCACAGTTGGGGGGGCTCGGGAGAGATGGAGCACCACCCGAGGCAACCAACCCCCCCCCCAACCTTGCACACAGAGCAGCCGCAGAAGCTGAGAGAAGGAAGGAGCATTCTTGGAGGAAAGTGGAGATCAGAGATCTCGGAGCAGCCGAAACCAAGTAGGAGAGAACAGAACTGCCAAGGTTCCTGCTGGCTCCCCAGTCACTGGTTCCCTTCCCCAGAGGCCGGCTGCACTTCCTGTCCTTGAACATGAGGCTATCTTCCCATAAATTCTCCCTTTCCACTTCGGCTTGCGCAAGTGGGGCTTCTGTTTTGTGCCGCTAGACTGTCCCTGCCCGAGGCACACCACGTGACACAATTAGCTCACAGTCCCTATGGGGCAATTTATCCTTTTTGTAGATTGTCTGCCATAAATTTTGAATCTCCACCTGGCTTCCCCTTGCCAACCAGTGAGTGTCCTTCTGGGGTAACTTTTGTTCTCGTAGGCCGCCAATGAGCTCGTGTCACCAGATCCGATGGCCTTTCCATGCCCCTTCCCCTCTCGTCCTCTCACTGCCCCACGGGCCAACTGCTCCTTCCTCCCCCACACTCTGTCCCCAGGGGCTCCTCCAACCCCCCCGCCCCGCGTCTCCTCCTCTCCTGCTCTTTATTTGTCTCCTTGTCTAGCTTTCTTGGCGCCTCAAGCGCCCCACTTTGTTTGTTCCACAAGCCTCTTCTTAACGTTCTTTCTGGCTCTCTTGGCAGTCCCCTCCCTTACTGGGCATTTGATCATCACCTGTCCCCAGACACAAGTCTGCACATCCGCTTGGCCCTCTTGAGTCCCCATTCCCTTCCAGCTGCTGGAAGCGTGGCCGTGCCCCTCCCCCCCCACCAGCCCCTCCAACTCTGCACACTCCAGAGTGATCTCCAAATTTGCCCTCACAGTCTGACCCTCTACTTGTGTTCCCTAGTTTGGTTAATGAGGCAGAAATTTTCTGTGCCCTTCATCCGTGACTCTCAGAGCTGGGAAATTTTGGCAGGGAATATTGGCCAGGCTCCTCATCTCTTTGCCAGGAAATACCCACCTTGGGCCTCACTCAAGTCGTGATTCCAATTCCTTTGACTTTCTCCTTGCTGCTCTCACATTAGAATGAGTTAGCTGAGCTCTTTGGAGCTGAGGTGCTCCCCGCCTCTCCCACTGAGGCCTGCTGGTCCCACTGAGGACTGTGAAGGAAGGAAGCCCTATGTGGTCCGTGTATTATCTGTGTGGAGGCCGAAGACCATCATCTCCTCAGAGAGGACATTCTGTGGGCCTTTGCTCCCCCAGAGGGATCCATTCCCTTGTGGGCATCACCACATCACCTTGTGGGTCATAAATGGAATGACCTTCCATTCAGTGAACTGGGAGAGCAAGGGGAGTTGTGTCTGTCAGCTCTGGGCCCCAGGGAGGGCAGACCGTGTGGAGCTGGAAGGCCCCATGTGGGCATAGTCCATTCTGAGCGCGGCACAGGGCCTCAGCATCACTGCCTTCATCTTGTGTGCTGAGATCTCCGATCACAATTCACAGGGCCGTGCATCTCCCACAGGCATTGCCAGAACAACCCCAATGGCCACTATCCATGACATGAGGACTTGTGTTTGCTGGGGTGGGGGGAGGAGCAGTCAGGGAAATGGTGGCTGCTGCCACAGACACACACCCCGCCCCAGGGGCAGAGGCTTACCACAGCAGATTACTGATCACTGACATGAAGTCCAAAATTGGGTGTTCCTGAAGGATGAGAGGCTCTCCTCTCTAGAAGTGGTTCAGGGACCCAGGTTCCTTCCATCTTGTAGCTCTGCTGGATGTATCCATACCAAGGTGTGGAAGAGGAAAGAACCCATGGGAGGTTTCTCCAGGCCAGAGCTGGATGTGGCGGCCATCTTTTCTGCTCGCATGCCATTGGCCAGAACAAGGTCACGTGGCCACATCTGGGAAATGTAAGCAAAACCAATTAGGGAAGCAGCCCACTCGTTTCTGTCCCAAGGGCTAACACACTGAAAATAGTAAGCCACTGGTCTCAAGGCATCATCTTCTGCTGCAGGGAGAGACTCTGAGGGCCTAGGGCATAGAATAGGACTACCTTGATGGGAAGGCCTCTGGGGAAAGGGGGTGGAGAGCGGGGGGCCACCAGGAAGAAGCGGGACTAGATCTCTGTGGAGGCCCCCAAGATCAGAGAGGTATCCCTGAATTTGAGATTATGACGTTCTCCTGCTTCAGCCGGATCACTTGACCTGTCCCTCAAATCTCGCTACACAAAGGCCCCTGCATGGAGGGCCTCCGAGGGCTACCTGGTCTGCTGTTATGAGGGCACAACTCCCTGACTTTCAGGGAGGGCCAGTCACCCCAGTCCCTCTGCTGCTGTGTCCCATAGCTGGGCAGTGCCTCAAAGAGGCAGCCACTGGGATAAGAAAGAGATGATTCAAGGCTCATGCTCACAAGAGACTCATCTAGAAAAAGAGGTCATGGATCAGATAATCAATTGATTGTGTGGTCCAACTTGGCACCCACTAGTCACGTGTGACTATTTGCCTTTAAATTGATTCAAATTAGTGGTGCCTGGGTGGCTCAGTGGGTTAAAGCCTCTGCCTTCGGCTCAGGTCATGATCCCAGGGTCTTGGGATCGAGCCCCGCATCGGGCTCTCTGCTCAGCGGGGAGCCTGCTTCCTCCTCTCTCTCTCTGCCTTGCCTCTCTGCCTACTTGTGATCTCTGTCTGTCAAATAAATAAATAAATAAAATCTTTAAATTGATTCAAATTAAATAAAATGCAAAATTTAGCTCCTTAGTCCCACCAGCGACATTTCAAGAGCTTAATACCGACATGCATCTGGTGGCTGCTGTATTGGACAGCGAAGATGTGGAACACTTCCATCATCGCAGAAAGTTCTATTGGACAGTGCTAATCTGAAAGGTGCCTTACAGCGCTGGCGGTCCATGACTTCATGAAAAACAATGCCCAGTAAAAATGTAATGTCTGGTTAGCCAGAGCATGAGAGAGGTAGAGAGGGAGATAAAAAGGCAAGAGGAGAAACACAGGAAGACACAGAGGAAACATCTAGAAAGGAGAAAGGCCCAGACACAAGGCACAGGCCATCAGAGACACTGGGGGCTATTTAAAAGATCAGAAGAGACTTAGCTGTCTTAAGAAAAAGGGGTTTGGTTGCAAGGTAGCGTGAGGTCTGGAATTGGACAGATGGTAGGCTCTGAGGGAGTGCTAGGAATCTCTCTACCTCTCTCTCAGGGCTCTGAGGTGGTTCGGCTTCTCTCCTCTGTTCTCCCTCCACTAGCCATTCTCTGTTGCTCACAACGTAACCAGCCATGGGCAGACTGACACTGCCTTCTGTCCACGGCTGAGTGACCCAGATTCTCTGAGCAGCTAAGTGAAACATTGCCTGGTAGGGAGAACTGGACTGGCCAATTAGTCTTTCCTCACCAGGTGACAGCTCCCAGAACAGCCTCTGATTGGCTGCTCCTGGGTCAGGGGCCCTTTCTAGCCCAATCAGCTGCAGTCAGTGGAGTGGGATGGACTATGTGGGAAAGAATATGGCTACCCAGATGGCAGGACTTGAAGGGTGGACAGGTCCCCTAAGAGGCAAGCATGGAGGTGCAGACATAACGAGGCTTGGCTGGCCCAGGAGAGAAGGAAACCATACACTCATCAAAGATGAGTAAACAAAGATGCCCTTCCACCCCCTTCCTTCCTCTAACAGATACTGTACACCTACTATGGGAATCCATCTGTGCTCAGAACGGGAAATGCCAAAATGAAACAGAAATAGAAGCAGTGTTTAAAAAAAAAAAAAAAAAAGAGGCAGCAGCAGCAGCAGCAGCAGCAGTGTTGCCTCTCCAATCCAGGCTCCTCTTCTAGTTGGCTGTGTGGCCTGGGGCAAATTACTTAACTTCTCTGTGCCTCAGTGTCATCCACAGAAATGGTGGATAACAACAGAACCTCCTTCACGGGGTTGTTGTGAGCTGCTTGGGCTAATGGCGGGCGACCTACTAGGCATGATGTAAATAAATATGGCCATGATTGCTCTTCGCCCGCAGAAGTTTATGGTCCTATGTGGACCACAGACGAGTAATCCAATTGTGATGGCACGTGATGAGCATCATAACCAAGGCGGGTGAGAAGTGTGCATGCTTTCAGCAGTCAGGCAGGCAGCTCCTTGGCTCTACCCCAATTTCTGGTACCCACAACGATCCACTTTTTTGACTTTCTGATCTATTTTTTCCTCTTCATATTTACCTTCATATTTCTAAATAATGTGCTTATGCTGTTATCCCTTGATATATCAACCTGAGACGTTATCCATCTGTTAGGGGTTGGATTCTGTCTTTCCAAAAGGCTCTGAAGTCCTAACCCGCCTCCCACCCCCACCCCAGACCAATGAATGTGACCTTGTTTGGAAACAGGGTTTTTGCAAGACGATCAAGTCAAGACGAGGTCATTAGAGTGGGCCCTCATCCAGTATGACGGATGTCCTTATGAAAATGGGAAATTCAGACCCAGACACAGACATGCACACGGGGAGAACACCACGGGCAGATTGAAATTATGCTGCCACAAGCCAAGGAAGTACCAGAAGCTGGGAAAGAAGCCTGGAACAGATCCTTCCCTGGTGTCTTCCGAGGGAGCATAGCCCGCCGACACCTCGATCTTAGACTTCTATCTTCCAGAACTGTGAGACAGAACATTTCTGTTGTTTCTTTCTTTTTTCTCTTAAGATTTTGTTTGTTTGTTTGTTTCTTTAGAGCGTGTGAGCAGGGGGGTGGGGCAGAGGGAGATGGAGAGAATCTCAAAGCAACTCCATGCTGAGCACGGAGCCCACCACGGGACTTGATCCCACGACCCTGAGATCAAGACCTGAGCCGAAATCAAGAGTCAGATGCTTAACCCAACCGACAGCAGCACCCAGGCGCCCCTACATTTCTGTTGTTTGAATCACCCAGTCTGTGCTTTTTATGGCAGCCTTAGGAAATAAATCCATCATTGATTTTTTACTCGAAAATCAAATTTAACTCACCCCCCATACACACCTATACTGCCGCTTGCCTCTATGATCCTAGTAAAATGATGTCACAATTTTTTTCATTAAATCAATATACAGCGTTTATAAGCATGTAAATTTATTCACTGTCATGTCGTGTAGTATGCTTGGAATACATGTTCTTTACTGTACAAATTTTTGTTTTCCTTAAAGTTAATATTTATCTCTCACCCCCTTTTGGTTTGCTCAGCTTCTGGATACATTTGGATAAACACCCCCTCAGCTTCTTTTCTTTGTTTTTTTTCCGCCCCCTCGGAGACCCTGTCCCCAAATCCTGTGTGCTCCCGCTGTGGTCGGCCTGGGTTCTGCTCTGGGCCTGCTGCCCAGGGATCCCCCTGGGATCTCTTCCTCAGCATCCAAGTGAGAATTCTTGCCTCTCTCCACTATGTGGGATCTCCAGTTTTCTGAATCCCACACTTTCCATGCCGTTCATTTATTTTCTTTGGCGGTTGTCTACTGCTCCTAATAAATCACCCCAAAAGTTAGTGGCTTAAGATGACAATAATCAGCTAACTCTGTTACCCCCTGTTTTCAGCATGGCACCCTTGCCATCAACTGATTGTGGTGTCCTGAATCTAGAGCCTTGTGCATTCAAGCTGTGGGAGGTGGGGGGCGGGTGTGAGGTCACCTGGCTGGGAATGCTGGAAGGGTCTAGCAGCCTCGTTAACAGGCATGCCAACAGCCCTGTTTTCAGCCCATCTGTACCTTCTTTTTTTTTTTTTTTAACGTTTTATTTATTCATTTGGGGGGGCAGAGTGAGCAAGAGCACGAGCAGGGGGAGGGGCAGAGGGAGAGGAAGAAGCAGGTTTCCCGCTGAGCGTGGAGCCCAACAACTCCGGGTTCGATCCCAGGACCCAGGGACCATGACCTGAGCTGAAGGCAGATGTTTGACCACCTGAGCCCTCCAGGCGTCCCCATGTGTACCTTCCGCAGTACCTGGGGCCCCTGACAACTTGGCCTCTCTCGGGTTCTGACGTCTGAATCACCTTGCTTCTAGCAGCTTCTTCCCCATCAGCACTGAGCTTCCAGCATTCTCTCTCTGGTTTGCTAAGTCAGTTACTGTTTGTCCATTTGCTTTCCGGATTCCAAGTTGTTGATGACACCTCTGGACAGCTGTTTCTTCTCGCTTTCTTTCTGTCCTTGTGGATTTAGATCTTTAAAAAAAAAAGTGCTGGGGCGCCTGGGTGGCTCAGTGGGTTAAAGCCACTGCCTTCGGCTCAGGTCATGATCCCGGCGTCCTGGGATCGAGCCCCGCATCGGGCTCTCTGCTCAGCAAGGGAGCCTGCTTCCTCCCTTCTCTCTCTGCCGGCCTCTCTGCCTACTTGTGATCTGTCTGTCAAATAAATAAATAAAATCTTTAAAAAAAAAAGTGCTATTACTGTAATTTTCCTGGGGGCTTTGGGGGAGACCATCAAGGTGCGTGGGCGTGCGCCAGTAATTCTCCGACTAATTGGAAGTCACCTCTCCATGTTTCTTGTTCAGTAAATATTGAGGGCTCCAGCTGCAGAAACTGTGTTCCATAGTTCTAAGGTAATCTGTCCACAATGAATACTTAACAGACTTGTGCTGAATCTCAGACTGATGGGATTGCAGTGGTGAGAAAGTCAACATTTAGGAGACATCTGAGGAGGACTGCCAGTCTCCACCAGCTCTCCCTAGGACCCCTAATATTTGTCGCCTTTGCTTGGACAGTGTTCCCTGCTTCCTGCCTCTGTCTTAGCATTCTGGACCCTAGGAGAGTTCTTTGCTGAGTGACTCAGTCACTCATTCATGCCTTTGTTTCTTTGTTTTTCGGTTTATTTATTTATTTATATTTTTTATTTATTTTTTTAAAATATTTTATTTATTTATTTGACAGAGAGAGAGATCACAAGTAGGCAGAGAGGCAGGCAGAGAGAGAGAGAGAGAGAGAGAGAGGAGGAAGCAGACTCCCTGTGGAGCAGAGAGCCTGATGCGGGACTCGATCCCAGGAGCCTGAGATCATAACTTGAGCCGAAGGCAGAGGCTTAACCCACTGAGCCACCCAGGCGCCCTTGTTGGTTTTTTTTTTTTTTTTTTTTTTAAACTAAGCTTTTACGCCAATGTGGGGCTTGAACTCAAGACCCTGAGATCAGGCATCACAGGATCTACCAATGGAGCCAGCGAGGCACTCCTAGTGCCTTTGTTTTTAGTACTTCACTTCCTGTTGACTTCAAGATCTGAAGAAGCAACCAGGAGCTCCCTGAGCTGCGCATGAACAGGTTGGCCGGGAGCCCCTTCAGGTGAGGCGTTTGTGGATCTGTGTATGTCTGTGGTGGGCAGGTTACATGGAGGGGAAGGTAATTCGAGTTGAGAGGGAGGGGGTTGGAGGGAGAGGGACAGGCCAGGGAAAGTCAAGAGATTCAATCAAAACAGTAAGTGTGTTCAGGAACCCCAATTAGCAAAATTTAGGAGCTCCTGGGGAAGGCTGCGGTTCAGTAGCTATAGCCAGCTTCTTGCTACAGGGAGGAAGCTGTGGAGAAAACAGCAAAGGTGGAGCAAGGTTGCGTGAACATGGCCTTGGCATCTGCTGCTGCCCACCACCCCGCCTCTTGCCCACCCTTGGGCCACCAGAAGGAGGGTTAGAAATTGGCTCGAAGGGTTTCTGGCTGCTGCGCTCAAGGGCAGCCCCCACCAGAGCTCAGAGGGCAACTGAATGGGGGGACCAGGTGCCAGCAAAAGCCTCCTTTTGAGACTACACCTTGAACTCCTCAGGACAGCTGGAACCTGGCTCCCTGAATTGTTCCTGGGCTCATGAACACCCAGCACTTACCTCTGACTCGAGCAGCAGGATGTGTGTGTGGGAGGGGTGGTTAACAAGTTCAGTTTTTCTTCTCCTTCTTTTCTTGGAATGTACAGACCCGAAATGTAGAGCTTGATGAATTTATGTGTATACATATTTACACGTGTGTAACCATTGCCCAGAAGCAGCGAGCTATAGAACAATTCCAGCATCAGCTCCAGAAGATTCTGTCATGCTCCCTCCTAATCAACACCCCCAGAAGCGACCACTATTCTGACCTCCAGCATTACCAGTGAGGTTTGCCTGTCCGTGAACTTCTCATGAACGGAACCCAACAGCATTTACTCTTTCACGCCTGGCTTCTTTTACTCCACGTGATGTCTGAAAGCTTCGTTCATGTTACCGAGGATGCAGTAGCGTGTTCTTTTACATTGCTGCATAGTATTCTGTCATGTGACTGTACCCCGATTGATCTGTCCTTCTCCTGTTGACAGGGATGTGCACGTTTAGCACATTCATTCACAACTTCCGGAGAGTCCCGGTAGGAAGATCACCAGTCCCCCAGCAGTGTCTTGGAGAGGCCAGGTCCTTACCTCGGAACCTTAAGCAAACTTGCTGTGGGGGCACTGTCCGCAAGAGGAGATCGCGGGTTCTTTGCCCAAGACTGCAGGGATCTAAGATACGGATTGATGAGCTCCGTGGAGCCCGTAGAGCTGGGGATCTGAAAGCCCAGAGACGGCCCACCCCTCCCCTGCATCACCCGCCCCCATGGCTCACCAGTCCATTGTAACCTTGGCAGAGGCCAGCCTCGCCATCCCCCACCCGAGTTTCTTCAGCCAGTAACGGCAGAGAGGCCCCCCTTCCATATCAGGCCTATGGCCAGGAACAACAAAAGCAGGAAAAGCCCCAGGGACGAGATTCTGAGCAGCTGACACCGGGCTTTAACCTCCTCACCCTGCCTTTGTGAGGCCAGCCAGGACTGGGTACTTTGGCCAGGGCTGCCCGCCCTTTATGAGATCTGCCCTGGGAGCAGGGGCCCCAGACAAAGGCCAGAGTTCTGCTGAGCTTAGTGAAAGGAGAAAGAGCCCATTGATATGCGTGGGAGTCCGTCTGCCCCTCCACCCTCCTCCCCTCCTTCCCTCCCCCTGGCTGGGGGGTGGAGGTCAGCTCAGCAAAGAGCAGGCTTTGGGCAGCGCTGGACCAACTCTGAGGGAGCTCATGCCTCCAATCCCTCCCAGGATCCTGGAGGCACTGAATTTGACCTACGCTCCCGTCCCACCACCACCACCACATGTTGGCTGTGAAGAAACCAGTGGAAGCTCCTGGCCCTTCATTATCAGCAAATGAAGGTCCCTATCCCCGCCACCTGCCGTCTCCCAGTTGCTGACACCCTTCAAAGAGCCCCCATCCTAGTTTGGCCTTGGTTCCAGCCTTGAACTTGCTGTCCCTTCTGCCAGGAATGCCTTTCCCTTGCTCTTTGCTTGTCTGCCCCTCCCCATCATTCCCATCTCTACTCAAATGGCACCAGAGTGGCCTCTCCTGACTACCCTGGCCCAATCAGTACTTCTGGAACACATCACCTGTTCTATTTTCTCCATAGCTTTGATAGCTTACGTACTCGTTCATTTCTGTGATCAGGAGCTCTTCCCTCCATTAGGTATGTAACGTTGCTAGAATATCTGTTGCTTGTGCCCTCCTCCAGCCCCCACCAAATTCCTATGTTGAAGCCCTAACCCCCAATGTAGTGATATTTGGAGGCAGGGCCTTGGGGAGGTCATTACGTTTAGCTGAGGTCACGAGGGTGGGGCTGGGGCCCTCATGATGGGATTAGTGCCCTTCTAAGAAGAGGCAGCAGAGAGAGGTGAGGGCACAGTAAGAAGACAACCCTCTGCAAGTCAGGAAGAGAGCTCTCACTAGGACCTGGATTGACTGGAAACTCTAACTTGGACTTCCTAGGCTCCAGAACTGCAAGGAATAAATGCCTCTTGTTTAAGCCACCGACTCTGCGGTGTCTTGTTAGAGCCGCCCGAGCTGCCTGATACAAAACTCCTTTAGACCATTATCTCACTCGCCAGTGTACCCCTGGGACCTCCAATGGCACTTGGTGCAGGGACGGACCGCCCGTTATCTATTGCTGTGTAACTAATCACCCCTAAACTTAGCGACTTAAAATGGCAAAAGTCTTTTTTCTTAATGCTTCAAAATTTCTGGCATGTATGCGGACAAGGCATGGCAGGGGCAGCTTGTCACCACTCTAGAAGGACTGGGAGTCCAAAGGCTGGTGCTGAAATCACCCAGAGGTCTGTCCATTGGTGGGTGCTGGCTGTTAACTGTCAGCCCAAACACGTGCAACACGGCTTCTCCAGGGGCTCTTTCCACCCAGACTAGCTTGGGCTGCCTCACAGCATCACTGCGGAGTTCCAAGTGGGATTGGTTCAAGATGGGTAGAAAAATGTGGTATCGGGGTGCCTGGGTGGCTCAGTTGGTGAAGTGTCTGCCTTTAGCTCAGGTCGTGGTCCCAGGGTCCTGGGATCGAGCCCCGTGTCGGGTTCCCTGCTCAATGGGGAGCCTGCTTCTCCCTCTGCCCCTTGTTCTCTCAATCTCTCTCTCTCTCTCTCAAATAAAATCTTAAAAAAAAAAAAAAAAGGCAGCATCACCTTTTAGGAGTCAGGCTTGGGAATCAAATAGCCATACTTCTACTATAGTCACACACCCACCCATGTTCAAGTGGAGAGAACACAAACCCCACCTCTCGATGGGAGAAGCCTCAAAATCACATTGTAAGACGAGCTTGTAGGTTGGGATATCTTGTGGAGGCCATATTTGGAAAACAGCATCTGCCACATTACCCAGTAAATATTTGTTGACGGATGATTGCTTTATGTTCTTGACCTCTTTCTCCAGCTCCCTGCTTTGCCACTTTACCAATTACATGACTTGGGACAACCTACTGTATCAGTCGGTTCTCCAGAGAAACAGAACTAACAGGATATAAACATCAACATAAATGTGTGTATATATAGATGAAGAGATTTATGTTGAGAAAGTGACGCATACGATTGTGGAGGCTGACAAGTCTGAAACTTGTAGGGCCAGAAACTCAGGCGAGAATTGATGTCATGGTCTGGAGTTTGAAATACACAGGGCAGGCCAACAGACAGAAAATCCCAACAGGAGTTCACATTGTAGTCTTGATGCCGAAATCTGTAGGATGGGCTGGTGGGTTGGAAACTCGGCTAAGATTCCTATGTTGCAGTCTTGAAGCAGAATCCCTTTTTCTCCAGGAAACCTCAGTTTTCCTCTTAAGGCATTTCACTGATTGGATGGCACCCACCCACATTATGGAGGGTAATCTTGGTTTATTTAAAGTCAGCTGACTGTCAATGTTAATCACATATACAAAAATACCTTTACGGCAACATGTGAAGTATTCGACCACACAACTGTGGGCCATAGCCTAGCCAAGTTGACACATAAAATTTAATCACCACCCTTAGCCTCTCTGAACCAGCTTTTTCCCCTTTGAAATGAAGATAAAAAGTCCCTCACCAGGCTGCCGGTAGGATGAAATGGGAACTGATAGGTGGAAGGCAGCCTTGCCAGTGGCTCACTCCCATGATCTCTGGCTCCTGGTATTCACGCTCTTGCGTAATCCCCTCCCCCTAAGTGTAGGCTGGACCTGTTGACTCACTTTTAATGAACAGAAATGGAATACGGAATTAGGCTATACAAAGGCTTGGTTCCCATCTTGCCCACCCTCTCTTGCTTTCTCGCTCAATCGCTCTGAGGGAAGCCAGCTACAGTGTTGTGAGGTGCTCACAGGGAGGCCCACATGGTGAGGGAATGTCTCCAGCCAATGGCCAGTGAGCTTGGGAGGCCACTAACAGCCGCGTGAGTGAGCTCAGAAGTAGCCCACCCCACCCACCCCCCAGTAGAACCTGTGACTGGTCAATGTCTTGACCACAGCCTCACTAGAGACCCTAACTAGAGGTACCCAGTTAAGCTACACCTGGATTCCTGACCTGCGGATACTGTTTTAAGCCTCTGAGTTTGGGGGTAATTTGTTATGCAGTGGTAGATAACTAACACTTTATATGGGTAATAAGTGCCTAGCATGTTCCCTGGCACACAGTAGGTGCTCAATAAATGTGACTGGAATCTGATTTTTTTTTTTTTTAATTTATTTGACAGAGAGAGGGAGATCACAAGTAGGCAGAGAGGCAGGCAGAGAGAGAGGGGGAAGCAGGCTCCCCGCTGAGCAGAGAGCCCAATGCGGGGCTCGATCCCAAGACCCCGAGATCATGACCCGAGCCGAAGGCAGAGGATCAACCCACTTAGCCACCCAGGCACCCCAATCTGATTCTTTTTTAAAAAAAGATTTTTTCCCCCATTTTAAAGTAATCTCCACACCCAACATGGGGTTTGAACTCACAACCCCGAGATCAAGAGCTACACGCTCTACCGACTGAGCCAGTCAGGAGCCCCCCTGGAATCTGATTCTAACTGAGCTCGGGCTTCATGTGAAAGCTCTCCTAGACAGATTTGCATCTTCACAGAAAACGCCATTCCAAAGGCATTTTGTCATGGAATTTTCCAGCAAACTAAGGAGAGGGAGGATAATTTTGAGACCCCTTGAGGTCACACGACACAGGTGGTCATCAGTTTTGATTCCAGGTAAGGTAGTTTTTCTCTTCCTCTTGAAAAAGAAACTACTAGAGAAGGGTGTCTGATGCAGGGGCCCTGGCAACTTCCTCAGGGTAAGCACCTATACTGACATCAACAAACACCTACAAGGAGGGCATGCAAGATACGGCGGGGGAGCAAAAGCCCAGGGTCCCTGATTCCAGAGCATGCACAAGTCAGCGAAGAGGTTAGTGAATAATGACAGCAATGCAAATATAATTATAAGCTGACACCAGTACTCTGCAGGGAAGGATTCTGTAAACTAAGAAACTGACCTAGACTAGAGGGGTCAGAATTTCTTGGTGGGGTGGGAGGGAACATGCAGGTGGAGATATGAGGGCAAATGGGCATGAGCCAGATAAGAAGGAAGGGCAAAGCATTGCAGACAGAAGGAGTGGCATGTGCAAATGTCCTGTGATGGGAGGTAATATGGCCTATTTGAGAGCTGATAAAATATCGGGGTGTGAGGGGCGCCTGGGTAGTGCAGTTGGTTAAGTGTCTGCCTTCAGCTCAGGTCATGATCCTGTGGTCCTGGGATGGAGTCCCAGCATTGAGCTCCCTGCTCAGCAAGGAGGTCTTCTTCTCCCTCTCCCTCTGCCCCTCCCTCCTACGAGTGGGTACATGTGCATGCTCTCTTTTTCTCTCTCTCTCAAATAAATAAATAAATCTTTTTAAAAAGGGGGGGGGCACCTAGGTGGCTCAGTGGGTTAAGCCTCTGCCTTTGGCTCAGGTCATGATCTCAGGGTCCTGGGATCAAGCCCCGCATTGGGCTCTTTGCTCAGTGGGGACCCTGCTTCCCCTTTTCTCTCTCTGCCTGCCTCTCTGCCTACTTGCAATCTCTGTCAAATAAATAAATAAATTCTTTAAAAAAAAAAAAACCAAAAACAACAAGATCTGCGTGTGACTGGAAGACAGACGGTGAGGGAGATGGAGTGGGGAAGGAGAGGCTAGGGTGGTCAGCAAGGGCCAGATTATGCTGGCCTTGTTGTAAGTGGTAGCAAGGGTTTGGATCTTTATTTGGAAAATAATAGGAAGCTCAGGTGACAGGTGGGAGGCATCAAGCTGATGTAGGACATCCCCTACTCCTCAGTGGAGACGAAAGGCCAAAAAGCATGAACTCTGAGTTCAAGTTCTGACTATGCTTCTTACCAGCTGTGTGACCTCTGGCAAGTTTCTAAACCTCTCTGTGTTTCAACGCCCTTCCATGTAAAGGAAGCAAAATGAAGCCTGCCTTTCGGGGTGCCATCACATGAGATAAGCTTGAAAAGTGCCTGTGCCTGGTGAGCTCTTGCGAACTTGTGATCGAATTCTGACCAAGAGAGTTTGTTTTTTGCTATGACCGATGACACCGTGTGTACTTACTGCTGTGTTTGAGAACATTCAGTTCTGCCATCGAAGACAAGAAAGCAGTGGGAAGGATGGAATTCGTCATTGATAAGGAAGTTAGTAAGCCGGGGAAAGCGGTAGGCAGATAAGGTAGAGCATATGGGAGAACACAGAGAGAAAGAGGTAGAAGGAGCAAGAGATTCCTAATATTCATGAGGTACTAAATATACAAGAGGCACAGAATATTCATGAGGCACTAAATATATTTAAGGCACCTGAGGCACTAAATATTCATAATAAACTAAATATACATGAGGCATATGAGGCACTCAATATTCAGCCACCCATTGGTAACACTCATTCTGGCCCCATGTGTCCCGTGCCCAAGAAATGCAAATTACCGCCATGGCTGTTCCTCAGGCTAATTGGAGACGCGCAGCCGTGGCCAGACATGCTGTCTCTGCATCTCTCTGATAGAGCATGCGTGCGCCATTGGCCCCGGGCACCTTCCAGACTACTATGCACCTCAAACCTCAACTACGGTCTCGTACCCACACAATCAGCGGGGGAAGGCTGATGGAGGCAGCAGAGAGAGACAGAGCATTGCCTACCCCAGGATTCAAGCAGTGCAGTCCTTCTGTCTGCTTGTACCCTGTCCTAAGTATGTGATCCTACCCCATCTCTCTCTCCCCGCTTCGGTGTGTTTCCAGTTGCTTTGCTACACCGTGTGGATTTGAGCTCTTTGTCTGAGTTTGTGAGCCTTGCTTGCCCGTGATCTCTGGGATAGCTTGCCTGGAGGTGTACTCGGGGGCCACGGTCGGATGGAGGTGAGTTCCTGCCTGGCGAGTGAGTCACGATGGAGGATGAAAGTCTCCTGGCTCCGTGTCAGACGGAACATTGTTCTGAGCAGGTCAGGCGTGGAGGTTAGAAGCACGGGAAAGAGGTGTAGCGCGCCATCAAGCCAGCTCTAAGGTAATCCCAATTATCTGCAGTGGGTAAGAGTTTAGCAATGCCAAAAAGGTGTCAAGGGTTGAAGAGTGATAGTTGTGGGGGTCTGGAGGGGACCCCCCCCCCAACGCCTGCTGCAGGGAATTACTTGTGCTGGCCATAGGCTCACTTAGTGTCAGGTGAGATTTCGAATCCCTTCAGGTATCCTAACAAGAATTCCCAGATTGGAAATGGAAAGGCTAAGAACTCCTGTGGCAGGCACTAGTCATCAGTGGTCCCCTAAATTCTCAGTGACTTTGGCACAACAAAGATTGACTTCTCACTCGCACACAGTGTGCCCCTTCGGGCTTGGCTGGGGGGTTCTGCTTTCTCTGGCTTTTGCTCCAGGACCCAGGTCGATGGGCTGCTATTTTGAACAGTGCCATCTATTGCAACGGAGTGGAAAACGGGCTTACTTCCGGCTCAGAACTCATTGGTTGCCATTGATGGGTCAGGTGGCCCCAGTCATCCCCAGGTGGCAGGGGAAGCAGGCAGGAAGTGCAATTCCTCCCCATGCCTGGCAGGTGTGGGAGAGAGCCACATGGAGTGGGCATCTCTGATTTGACTTCCGGAGCGCCTTCACTCAGATGTGCAAACACTCAAGGACACACGGAAGGGTTTGGGGATGAGGGTATCCAGACTGTAAGACCCAGATCCCTGAGGCCGCCTTCAGAAAACCCTCTGAGGTTTTCCGACACCGCAGACATCCCTACAGACTCATTCCAGTGTCCTCTGCCTCTGACAAAGCATTGATTCCAGGCACCGTGGAACCGTGGAGAAGGTGGCTGACAGTTATCAAAAAAGACGAGTCTCTGTCTTCTGGAATGACACAGGCAGTGGCCAGGGGTGGAAGAAAGACTCCGGAAAGAAAGGTGATGAATGGAAGGACATCCGGGCAGCTGTGTAAACTTGGCATGACCTTTCCCATTTAACTCATAATAGGTAAATGCTTTTGGCTTTGTAAATAGCATTTACTTTAAGTAGCCCTGTTAATTAGTATTAATTAGCGGCTAGTAGTTTCTGTTGCTCCTAATTGGTGGTTTGCGAGTCAAGGAGTTGAGGTGGAGAGAGGTAAAGGTAAAGGTGAGAGGAGAGGGGGGCTTCTGGTTTTCTAGAATGAGCAATTAGTAATCATTCACTGGAAAGCAGGGGTGCTTTGAAGGCTGAAAAGTTCCCGTGAGCAGTCATCCATGGCCGAATCCACTCCCCATTAGGCTTGATGCAAACACACACCCAGCTTTCTTTCACAGGTGGCTGCTGTGGCTGGGGGCCAAAAGCACGTTCTCTCTCACCCTCGCCAAGTCCTGGACCAGGGATCATCTCCAAACCCCTCGCAGAGGCATTGCCCACTTGCCCAAGCCTGTCTTGGCGTGTTCTCTTTCATCTATAGCCTTGCTTTGGGAGTGTCCCTGGTTTCTGCCTTCTGGGGAGAGGAAGAGTGCCCACTTGGTGAGCCAGCTCTTGTTGGATGGAAGGGGACAGAGTTGGTTTCTAGAAGGTCACCAAAATGTTAGCCCCTGAACTTCGGAATCTCGGAGACTTGGGTCCGAGTTCTAGCTCCTCCACTGCCATCCGTGGGAACTTGGGCTCATTACATGCCACCCCTCTGAGCCTGCTTTCTCACATGGCTAGTAAGAGGGACTTTTCCACATAGAGTTCTTTCAAGAATAAATGCAATCATGTACGCTAAGTACTTAGCAAACTTTGCCTAGCACATAGGAAGTGCTCCTTAAATGGCATTATTATGAATAAATCTTAGAGTAGGGAACGCCTGAGTGGCTCAGTCCGTTAAGCATCTGCCCTTGGCTCAGGTCCTGGGATGGAGTTCCGAGTCAGGCTCATTGCTGGTGGGGGAGTCTGCTTCTCCCTCTGCCTGCCACTCCCTCTGCTTGTGCACGTGCTTGCTCTGTCTCTGACAAAGAAATAAAACCTTTAAATAAATAAATAAATAAATAAATAAATAAATCTTAGCATACTTAACCGACTGAGCCACCCAGGCGCCCAATCTTAGAGTACTTAGATAAAAGTTGAACCCTAATGAGGTCTTGGGCACAAACCTCAGTTTGAAGCCAGACCCTCAGCACCTACCACCAGAACTGCTCCCCCGGGGATACGGCTGGCTTTGACTAACATTATCTAAGTCCTCGTGGGAGCCTGGAATGAAGGAGCAGGTAGTCTGTCACCCCATCTTAAACAAACCCTGTGGATTGTGGAAAGAATTTCAAAACAGCCAGCGGGCGTTTCCTGGTATGTTTCTAGGCCTAGGAGGCTTTTCTGACCTCGGCTTGCTCTAGACGCGTGTCGTAGGTGGATCCTGGCAGTCCCCTGTCAGCCCTTGGCCCTAGGTACCAAATCACCTGGAGATTTTTGCTCACCAGATCTGTTATTTGTACTGGTGAACGTGACATTCAGGTGCAAGTAACAGTGACCCAAAGTCACAGTGGCCTGAACAAGAGAGTTTATTTGTTTCATACACAAAAGTCCAGAATAATGAAGCCCAGGGTTGGTTTTGCTATTATCTTGTCACTCATGTGTGCCTAGTGTTTGTTCTCCGGGTCTCTTCTTGGTCCAAGATGGCTGCTCCAGCTCCAGCTTTCATGTCCACATTCCCACCAGCAGAAAAAAGAAAAGGGGGCAAAGGACACATCAGCTGTCTTTGAAGGAAGGCTCCTAGAGTTCTGTCCATGGCTTTTCCCATTATGTCTCCGCGTAGTCATGTGGCCACACCTGGCCGTGAGAAGGTGGGGAGGAGAGATGGTTGGTCAGAAGTAGGAGGCGAGAAGCATGTACCTCTGTTCAGAAAGTCTCATCTGGAGCTTCAGTTAGCTAGAGTTGGGTTTGTAAATTGCAACCAAACAACTAAGACAAATCATTATCAAGATTGTTTCCCTAAACCTGTGCTAATGGAGTTGCCCACAGCGATGCCTCAGAATCATGTGCAGGTGGTGGTTTAAATATTGATTTTCTGGGGGCCCCTGTGTGGCTCGGGCAGTGGAACGTCCAACTCTTGATTTCAGTTCAGGTCATGATCTCAGGGTCGTGAGACTGAGCCCCATGTCAGGCTACGTGCTCAGCCTGGAGTCTGCTTGAGATTCTCTCTCCCCCTCTCCCTCCGCTCATGCATGCATGCTCTCTCTCTCAACAAATAAATAAAAATATTTTAAAAAATATTCATTTTCTGACCCTATCCCCCAGGAGTTCCGATTCCTTGAATCTGGAGTAGGGTCAGGATGGTATTTTCAGCAAACTTCTCTCCCACCCCCAGCCCCGCCCATCGTGGGAAGTCCAAGGACTACCGTTTGAGAAATGCTGATTGACAACTGCTTCAGAGGGTATAAAGCCGCAAAATTCCTGGCTTAAAACCACCACCATTTTATTTTGTTCACAGATTTTTGTGGGTCAGGAATTTGGAGAGGTTCTAACAAGGACAGGTTGTCTCTGCTCCATAATGTCTGGGCCCTCAGAGGGAAAGACTCGAAGCTGGGGCTGTCTCAAGGTCTGGGGGCTGGAACCATCTGGAAGCTCCTTCATACCCACGTTTGGGAGCTGATGCCGGCTGTTGGCTGGTACCTCAGCAGGGTCTATGGAGTGGAACACGAACATGTGGGCCTGCTCATGGGTCTCTCGCTTGCTCACAATGTGACTCACGGATTCTAAGAGTGAGAGTCCCAAGAAAGAACCTTGAGGAAACTCGCTGGCCTTTACTGACCAAGCCTCAGAAGTCAGATCATGTTACTTCCTCTAGTCAGAGACCATCGGATTCAAGGGGGTGCACACATGGACCCCACTCTACTCTGCATTGCAGAAGGGTGTATGGGGTGAATGAGCACTCTTATGACCGCCATCTTTGGAAAATATCTTCTTCCACAGGATGAGCACTGTGCCTCTGTAGAGGGACCTTCCAGAAGCAAATCTCCCCTACTCCTCACTGTTTTATGTGATAGCTTTTTCCATCAGCCTTTCCACCGTGTCCTGACCTGGAAGAAGCCTGAAGCTAGGGAAATGGCACCAGCCTCGTAGCATAGGGTTCCACCTGCTGCTTGGGCCTCTAAGAGGCACCTGGGATGTCCTGGTCCTGCGGTCCCCTTGGCCTTGCAGAATCCCATATGGCTCAGGAGCGAGTGAGCTGATCTGGGTGTGGAGAACACCTCCGGCCAGAATTCCATGTGGGCGGTTTCAAGGAACCCCACTCACAATGTAAAAAGTCATCTGTCACGTGGCAATTTGGTCAGCTGAGAATAGTTGCTCCATCTTCTCTCCCTAGGTTGCCCAGAAGGGGCAGAAGAACTCTTTTTTCTGTCTTTTTAATATTAACTTGAACAGTGCCCTGGGATGTGATTCTTCACAAGGGGAACACGAACCACAGTGCCTGATTCCTGGGAACTCTCTGCACTCTGGCTGAGAACGTCCTCGGATATGTGGCATTTTGCCAGCACAGGCCTAGCTTGGCTGGTTTCCCCCCCAGGCCCCAGGCTTGGCAAAGCTTGTTGAACGGAAGGATGGCCCCCCTGTACTAGCCCAACCCCCCAAGGCCTACCGGATGCCATTCCTCTCGTTAAAATTGAGGAGTCACCTCAGACTAACCTCAGAGACCTTCCTCTGACCCTCTCATCTTCCAGATGAGGGAGCAGAGGCCAGAAAGCCAAAGTGACCCAGCCAAAGCCACGTAGTTGGTCAAACTTTAAGTCCTAAACAATTTCTTTCTTTCTTTTCTCCCTCCCTTCTTTCCTTTCTTTTTAGTAATCTCTACACCCAACATGGGGCTCAAACTCACGACCCTGAGATCAAGAGTCACACAGTCTTCCAACTGAGCCAGCTAGGTGCCCCCAACAATTTCTGACTCCTCCTAGGGCTCCATTATGACAGGGAGGCCTTGAAAGGAGGGCACTTCTCGCATCTTGCTAATTAGTGAAATTCCTCTATCACCTTTCCTTCTTTCTTTTTTTAAGATTTATTTATTTGAGAGGGAGAGAGAGAGAGAGTGTGTGCATGAACATGAGTGGGGGAGGGAGAAGCAGCTTCCTTCTTGGCAGGGAGCCTGACACAGGGCTCCATCCCAGGACCCCAAGATCATGACCTGAGCAGAAGGCAGACAGACACCCAACCAACTGAGCCAGTCAGGCGCCCACCATTCCTTCCTTCTAAACCCTTCCTTCCTCTCCTGTGTGCACTACCCTCCACATTTGCTGTTCCCACCAACAGATGGAACAGACATTTATTCGAGCTGGTGTATGCATTAAGTTCCCTCTGGAACGAACTTGCTGCTGGTGGCTGTCCTGGTTCAAGCTGTCATTCAAATAATGCGTGACTCTTAGAGCTGGGCTTTCCCCCTAATAAACTCACCAGTGGCACTATCAGGAACCCTCAGGTTTCATTCTTAATGTTGTCATCAGAAAGTCTCCAGTGTGTTACAGAGGGCAGGACCAGCTCATCAACATCATCCAGGACACTTTCAAACACGCCTGCAAATCTTTTGACACATCTTCCAAGGCATCTATGTCCTTGTCCCTTGAATCTGAGATGGCCTTGTAACTCACTTGTAACCAGTAGAACACAATATAAGTGACAGGGAATGATGTCCCAGGCTAGGCCAGCCAAGGCCATAAAGCTTCCCTACTAAGCCTTCTTCTTGAGAGCCTCGCTCTCTGGATGCCACCTCCACGGACACTTCCTCTCAGAACCCAGCCACCATGCTGTGAGAACCCAAGCCACATCGGAGGTGTCTGATACATAGCCTGCCCATCACCAATGACCTGAGGCAGAAAGTGAAAGTGGAGCTTGCGCCAAGCTCCTAGGTGAAGTCCCCTGAGGTCCCCCTGTGAGAAAACAGGAGAACACTGGCGCTGGGCTGTGGCTTTGCACATTCTGTTCCCTCTACCTGGAACGCCCCTCCCTATTCCTTTGCCTGGCCAGCTGCTTGCTGCCCGTTGCCCAAGACTTGGTTCAGTTACCAGCTTCTCTGGGGGGGCCTCTCCTGACATCCTGCACTGTACATGCTCGTGCACACTCACATTCACATACCCAGAGGCTGGGGGACAAATCCCTTTTCTGGAATCCGTGCCGTGTTATACCTGCGCCTATCACAGCACTCACCACAGTGCATTGCAACCGCCTGCCCAGTTAGACCGGAGGTTTCTGGAACTTGGTAATATCTCTTGCCAGTTCTGGCCCAGGGCTCCAAATATGGCCCACGCACAGTGCCGGTCTTCTTCCTCTTCCTCCTCCCTTCCCCACCTTCTCTCTCTCTGACTCTCTGGGATGTGCTCTACCCACCTTTCCTGTCGCCCAGCAGGGGCTCTGAGCCCCATTCCCTCTCTCTTCGGGCTCAGCTTAATTCTCCTCCACTTTGGCAGATTCAGCCCTGTGTTTGCTTCTCCTGGTCTGGCTTGCACCACTTTTGTGGTTAACAAGGGATGATAGAGCCCTTTCTGAAGAGCCCGGGAGGGTGTGCCCTCCAGGCCCAGAGGCTCTCCCCACCTACCATCCCGGCCAGCAGTGGCAGCAGGAGAGGGGCAGGGTCAAAGAAGGCCATGTGGGGCCTGATCTGTCTAGAAAGTGTCACTGGCCTTTCCCACACTGAGTCGTGTCACAGAAATTGTTGCCGACAGGGGTCAGGTAGCCTAACACTGAATTTGGAGGGCGGAGATCAGCGTGAATGGTGCCTTGCACTGAGGAGGGGCCCCAAAGGCCCCCAGGCTAATGAGGGCGGCCAGGCATTGAGAATGGCCTGCAGATCACTCGGGGGCATGGCAGGGGGCTGGGAGAGGTCTTAGCCCGAGGGGAAGAATGCCCATGTCAAGGAAGGCAGGCCGAGGGGCCCTGCAGTAACCCTGCAAAGGCCGTTGAGTGGGGCCTGTGATTGACAGGTGGGTGCTGTCAATCAGGGGAAGCTGGCAGTGAGAGAGTGGGCCAGGAGATACAAAAGGGGACCTGTTTGATGAGAGCTGGGGGCTGGGCTGCAAGAGAGGGAGGCTGAGCCAGAGTCGCTGGGAGCCTGTGATTCATGGGAGACACAGGGGTTTTAACTGGGGACCTTTCAGGCCTAGACATGGGTTTATTGGAGGGTGTCTGTCATGGCAAAATTGTCCAAAGGAAGCTGCCTGGTCAGTGATGCTCTATGCCAGATCCTTAAGCTTGCCTCAGTCATTCGATGAGGCACTTAGTCCCAAATGCAGTGCTCAGATGATGACATTGTGTGTGCTGGAGAGGCTCTGCTACAGGAGGGGAAGGGGGGGGGCAGGGCTGGCAGTGACGGTGTTATTGTGCAAAGGATTCAGGATAGGCGAGGTGCTAAATAAATATTTGATCACTTACGCACAGAGCGCCAGGGCTCCACATTGTATTTTTAAAATAAAATCCCAACGTTCTATTTCCTCAGTTTGAAGATTAATTTAAATTAGATGAACGTAGTCAATCTAGAAAATATTTGGAATGTATAGATTAAAGTACAGAGCCACGGTGGCGCGGGGTGGGGGGGGACTCCTCCTCCCACTGAAAGTCGGTCACTGCCAGCCGCCCGGTATATTTAGCTTCCGTCTTTTTACTCTACATCTTTTAAAATATAATTGTGATCAACTGTACACACAATTTGGTAATTTGCTCTTTTCTTGCTCAGCGTAGTGATATAAGCATTTTTCATGTGATTGCAAACTCCTGGTAAACATCATTTTTAATGGCTACGTAATATGGATTGTATTTTCAATTTTCATTAAATTTCTGTTTTATCTGCAGTCTGATTGCTTCGAGGGGCCTAATTTCTGCCAGCCCTAATCTACTTATCTGTTTGTCAGGAATCACATTTCCACCATGGCTGTCCCCTTTTCTGAATCAGGGGGCTGTGGGGGGGGGGTAACAAGAAAGAGGGTTCTGAATGGGACAAATGCAGCACGTACATGGGATCACCGGCAAGCCAGAGACACTGTCCGCACAAGACCACCCCGGGCCCAGAGTGTCCTGCAGTCAGTCTCAATTTTAAACATGTCTGTCCTGTTGTGTCCCTAAGCACACTGGTTCTAACAGAGACCACACGGCCTGCTGAGGATGAAAAAGTAGGATCCCTACAGGTACGGGCACGTTGTGATAGCAAAGTAAGGGTTGGGAAAAGTGTAGCAGAAAGGAATTGTGGCATCCAGGTCGAGGGGAGGGGTGGGGGGTGGTAGGGAATTTCTGTACCAAATATTTAGCCTCCAGCCTCTACAGGTGATGAACAGATCTGTCTAATACCAGTCCATGTGTTCAATCTCCCTTCTGAAAAGAGGAAAGAAACCGTAACTCCTTCAAATAGATAAATGGTACTGGGTGTTTAATTCATTAAGGGACAACCCCCAAACTGTGTGTTGTGTGTGTGTGTGTATGTGTGTGTATACAGTCCTATGAATCTTGACACATGCAAAGACTCTTGTTAACTATTACCACAATCAGGACACAGAACATCTCCATCACCCTGAATTCCTGCATCTTGCTCCCCATTTCTAGTCAAGCTCTTCCCCACCCCTAATGTTTGGGAACCACCAATCCATTCCCTACCACTGTAGTGTCATCTTTTCCAGAACCTCATATAGATGGAACCATGCAGCATGTAAGCTCTTCACAATGGCTTCTGTCACTCAACGTAACGCTCTCGAGATCCCTCCACATTGAGTATTTCAATAGTTAATATTTCTTTTCATGGCAGAATAGTCTTCCGTTGGATGGGTATACCACCATTCATCTAACTAGTCACTCACTGGAGGATGTTTGCATTGTTTCCACTTTGGGGTAATCCTAAACAGAACCGTTATCAAGTTTCTTGGCAGATTTTTGCGGGAACATACATTTGGATTTCCTTTGGATAAATAACGGGCGTGGGATTGCCCGGTCATGTGGAGATCGTTGTTTAACTTTATAAGAAACTGCCAAACCGTTTCTCAGGGAGGCTGCCGTATTGGATGTTCCCACTGGCAATGTGTACTACGTTGTTCCACATCCTGTCTGCACTTGATATGGTAGGGGTTTTTCATTTTAGCCATTCTGATAGGTGTGTAATACGGATCTCAGCATTTCCCTCACGGCTATTGATGCTGAACATTGTTTTCTGTTTATTTGCCATCTGTTATCCTCTCCGGTGAAGTGTCAGAGTGTTTTGACTTTAATCAGGCTGTTAGTTTTCCCACTGCAGAGTTCTGAGAATTCTTGACATATTTTGCAGACAAGTCTTTGGTTGGATACATGGTTGGCGAATATTTTCTCCAGTCTGTAGCTTGCTGCTGCTTCATCTTCTTAAGCGTGTTTCTCACAGAACAAAAGTTTTCAATTTGGGTCAGATTCAGTTCATCAATTGTTCTTTCATAGATTACCCTTTTGGTTTCATGTCGAAGAACTCCGCCTAACCCTAGGAAGAATTCCTGTTTTATGTTGTACGTTCAGACCTATGATCCATCTTGGGTTAGTTTTTTGGATAAGGTGTGAGGTTTAGGTTGAGATTTACTTTTTTGGTACAGATGTCCAATTATTCCAATGCTGTTTATTGAAAACACTATCCTTCCTCCTTTGAACTGCCTTGTACCTTCTTTAAAAATCCATTTGCCATATATTGATGGGTCTGTGTTTGGGCTCTCTATTCCACTGATCTATATGTCTCTCCCTCCACCACTGTCACGTTGTGGTCAGTCTTAAAATCAAGTAGTGGAATTCTTCCAATTTTCTTCTTCTTTTTCAAAACTGTTCTGGCTCTTCTAGTTCCTTTGCTTTTCCACACACATTTTAGAATCAGCTTTTCTATACCTATGAGGAATCCTGCTGCAGTTTTCATTGGAATTGTGTTAGATATATAGATGGATTTGGGAGGAAATTGGCATCCTTGCTTTGTGGAGTATTCTAATCCATGAACCTGGTACGTCTCTTCCCCACCTCGTTTAGTTCATTTTCCCTCCCCTCTGGGCAAAGGCACATCTCAAAATGTTGGGCTTCAAGATAAAAAGAGCACCACGATCTGGCATGGATTCTTTCCTTTTACCCAGACACACACTCCCTTTCAAACCCACGAGACATGACTTGAATTTCATTGGCAATTTGGCACTTTGGGGGCAGGGTAAGAAGAGGGCCTTACGAGACTCATTTGTGCATCTGCTAGAGAAGCACATTCTGGTGTGTACCTGGGCGTTCTTGTGTATGCTCAAGTGTACACATGTGGGTGTCTGCACGTGTACACACACACACACAGGTGGATTTCTGCACTACACACACATATGCACACACGGCCCCATATAGGCAGCCTCCAACCGCCTCTTTAAAGGTCACGTGATGCCAGGTTGAAGAGAAGGAAGGCTGTTTGCCTCACATTCGAGAGCTGGTAGAAATACGACCTTGAAAGAAACAGCACAAATCTACATATACAGAGTTCCTTAGCAACTGCTTGTTGAGAAAAAGAAAGGAAACAAGAAAAGGGAAGAAAAATGGAGAGAGAAAGCAAGCCTGACCCTTTAAGAGAGTAAGATGCATCCCACAGTGTCCTTGAGGCTTTCTCAGGATCCTGAAAGGGAAGGGGAGAGAAACGGGTGACACTTTGAGTCCTGGGACAGTGAGCCATGGTGACATTCACTGAGTCAGGACGGTAAGGAAACGCCGCAGACCCCGTGGCCTCTTAGATTAGCACCGTGCCTGTGTTCATGGTCTCAGCAATCCTGGGAGTTGGCGTCGTTAGCCCCATTTTACAGAAAGAGGCCGGGAGAGATTGAGGAACTTGCCCAAAGTCTCAGGAAAAGGGCAGGGTTTGGCTGCAAACCTGAATGGTCACCCTCCAAGTTCCTTCCTCTGTGGTTGAATACATTCACCGTGAAGCCCTCGGGCTGGGAAAGGGCCCACGTGGGTTGTGGTTACTTGGGGCTATTCCCCAAGCCATCTGGAAAGCCACAGCCCTGCAGAATCATAGGATCCCAGGGCAACAGAGCTAATCGAGCCTACACCTGCCTCTCAACAGCTGACAAAACCGAGGTGCCAGGGGATGGCCACATGGCATGGCCACATGGCATGCCCCCAGCCAGAGAGACCTAGAAGCTGGTTCGCTCGCCTCCCACTCTTCCCACATCCACTGGATCACCTGTCTCCTCATGCGACACAGGTTTGAGAACGCTGGATGACATCTGCCAGCCCTTGGGAATTCTCATTCATCCTTTCATGATGGGGCCTGGGTGGCTTGCATGGGAAGCACGAGCAAGTGCATGAGCCACGAGCCATGCTTCTTGGCTCATTCTTCTGCACTGAATCTGCTGAGGACCATATTTGAATGTGCAGAAGCTAAGCAGTCAGAGGTCAGGAGCACTCGTAGTATAGGCAGGAGGGCCTGGGAATCACAGTGCCTTGGCGCAAATCCCAGCTTCCTGAGTAAGACCCTGTGCAATGAATTGGCTTCTCCATGCCTCAGTTTCCTGATCTGTGAAATGGGGATATGCATTAGAGTTCTCCAGAGAAACAGAACATACCCTATATGATATATATGTCCTATTGGTGTGTGTATATACATATTGGTGAATGTATATTGGTATTAGTACATATATATCCTATTAGTCCGTGTGTGTGTATATACATACACACACACATATATATATATTTGCCATATGTGAGAGCAATTATCTAGAGCAACCTATCAAAAGAACTATGAGAATTCTCATGCAGAAGTGCATATATATATAGAGAGAGAGAGAGACACACACACACTCACACACAAAGAGAGAGATATTTACTATAAGGAATTGGCTCACATGACTAAGGAGGCTGAGAAGTTTCAAGGTCCGCAGCCAATACGCTAGAGACCCAGGAGAGCAAGTGGTGTAGTTGTAGTCTTAGTCTGAAGGCCCAAGAACCAGAAGAATCGATGCTGTAAGTTCTACTCTAAAGGCAGGAAACCTATGTCCTAGCTCGACAAGCAGGCAGGCCAAGTTTCCTCTAACTCAGCCTTTTGGTGCTATTCACACCTTCAACTGATTGGATGCGGCCCACCCACACTGGGGAGGGCAATTTGCTGACTCAGTCTACCAATTCAAATGTTAAACTCATCTGGAAACACCCTCCTAGACACACCCAGAATCACCACTAACTGAATGTCTGGGCACCCAGACATGTCTGGCATGCCCAGACAAGTTGGTGCATTTGGTTAACCATCACAGGATGCTAATAGCCTTGCCAAAGGATTGTCTTAGGAAGAAATGAGGTACATGAGGCATCTGGAATAACTGCTAGCATGTAATATGTATTTCACAAGTGAGGAAAAATGACATCGCCGGTATGAATGCGACATCAGGCCAGGATCCTCGGACTTCCAATGAGTGACTTAGGGGGTGGCTGGGCATAGGCAGTGTTCCATGGCTGATATCGAGAGCTCATGACAGAAGCCAGAGACTCTCTGGGGAAGATGGATGGATGGAAAGAACGCACACTGGCAGCCCCTGGACTGCCACGGCCCACCTTTGACTCCTTCAGGAAGCTCAAGTTGGGGCTTCCTTACCCCAAAGGACACCAACACAGCTTCCTTCGCTGAGCTGGCGCAGTAGATATGAGATCTCCCCAGTCCCCAGGATGGACAGCAATGACACAGAGTGGCCCGTCAGAACACGCAGGAGAAGGCAGCGGCCCAGGCACGGCCTCCACACATGTTCCCGCCGCAGTTGCCACCCCGCGGCCCAGCACCAGGCCCCTTGGCCAAAGGCCTCTGCTCCCAAGGCAGTGGCGCAATGGCGCACTGGCCCAGCAGCTCAGCGGCTCAACCCCTCCCGCCTCCCTCGAAGCAACCACCTTCTCATTTGTTTTCCCGAAGCTCCTCACCCCCAGGCGCCCAGGGGGCTAACCTCTAAACTCCTGCCCCCATCTTGGGCTTCCCGTGAAGAGACCCCCCCTCCCCTGCCCCCCACGCAGAGCAAGGACAGATTTTCACCCCAGACAAGCGTTTCTCCAGGAGAAACAGCAAGCAGGGTGGCTGGGAGAGGCCCCGCCAATGTTTTCGTGTCTCACACACAACCCCATCTGGCGCTGTGTACGTGATGTGTGAAGTGTGCGCACACACCCGGAGGACGGGCCCCTCTCCCCATCACTCACCCTCGGCAGGCCCCGCAGAGCTCACGATAAATCACCTCTGCACAGAGAAAGGCCGGGAATATGCTGAATCATCTAATTGGGCCAGAAAGACAGTGACAGAATGATTACCTTCCCCCCTCAGCTGCACAGGAGCCGGGTTGCCCGAGGACGAGGACGCCAGAATTGTCTTCCGTTTTCATGTTAATCAGGATCTTCCAGCCTTGGCCAAGGTCGGGGCTGAGGCCTGAGATCAGAGACCTGAGGCCCGTCCGCAACCCAGCCCTCCTCAGACCCGGCCTTCTAGCCCCTGGGCCCCTGCACACCACCCCCCCAACCCGAGGCGGTGACTCAGGGGGCCCCCCTCGGTAAAATGAGGCCTCGCCACCACAGGGCACTTTGAGAGTCTCCCGTGAAGGCCACTTTTTAAATAAACCTACGATTAAGTAGAATTACAGGATCCCTGCTCTGTTATGTATTTGTCCCGATTCTGTTCCACAGCAGCCCTTGTCCTACCCCAAAGTCACATTTCTGAGGTTTAGACAGGAGCTGAAGAGCTATTTAGGGGCTTGTGCTCTGTACACAGTGGCTTTTCTCCTGGGCCCTTGGTTGTTGTTTTCCTTGGCAGGGTGTGTTCACCGAGAGCCGGCGAGCAAAACTAGCTGGAAAGGCAGGCCAAGAATCCTATGTGGGAAGGCTGCCTCTCTGTGCCTCGAACTCTTGCCCCACACCCCCTTTCAGGGGCAGCTGGACCGGGAAGAAGCCACCAGGAGCCCCTCCTTCCTTTGCCCCACTTGCTGCCCCCACCTCCCCCCCCACACACAGTGCTATAACCGCCAACAAAGCCTATTTACCTGGAGAAGACTTCAAGTCATCCAGGGCCAGGGCTTGTGGGTAGAAGGGAAGGTCTTCGCAGGGCTTCTTGAAGCAGGATAAATCCAAATCACATAAGGAAAATAAAGACCTAGCACAGTGCCTGACCCATGGTCTACACATTTGTAGAAAAAAGGGCAGAAGGGTGGTGGGGGTTGGGGTGGAGATCCTCTCCAACACACTAGGAGCACCTGGGAGAAGCCTTTCTGCTCAGGAAAAGTCTCTGTCCGCTTGCAGCCTCCCGGCTTTACCCGGCCACCCCTCGCCCCCAGCGGGAGAGCTCTGCCGCAGAAGAATCTGGCCCCAGAGCTGAAAACCTCCCCTCTTGCTCACCCTCCATTTTGTAGGAAAACAGAAAACCACCTGGAAGAAGTGTCTGGCCTGATAATGATAACGAGGAAATTAACGCTGAGCTGAGGGTACCGGCTTTCTGCTTTGCCTCAGGCCATCAGCTCTTCCATAGTCATGAATCCTTGGGAAGTATTTAAGGAGACCCGTGAATTAGCTCCTCCTGCCTGGCTGAAGCTGCCACAAAACTAGGACCGTGGGCCCTGTGTTGGGCCCAGAGTTGGAGGATGTCCGGACCTCGGGCCCAGGGGCTGCTGAAGTCCTGCCTGTGTCTGTTCTTGGTTCTGTGGCCATGGGTCTGTGTGCACAGTGGGTCTGGGTCTCCCTGAGCCTCTGTCATAGATCCTGCCAACACTGTGGGCTTCTGGATCTGCTGTGGGGAAGCCCAGACACCTGTAGGGAGGGAGGGGAAGGAATTACTAGGAGGAAGGTATTGCTTTTTTTTAAAGGGCAAAAGTGAGTTTCAAAGAGCTTTTTAAAAAGCTTTGGGAAGACGATGAAAACTGTCCCATTATAAAATGCCCCAGCCAGAAGAGGGAAGGACACATTTTATCTCTTGAAAAATCAGTTTGGGGCGCCTGGATGGCTCAGTCGGTTAAATGTCTGCTGTCGGCTAAAGTCATGATCCCGGGATTCTGGGATCGAGCCCTGCATGTCGGGGTCCCTGCTCCATGGGGAGCCTGCTTCTCCCTCTGCCTCTCTCTCTCAGTATCTCATGAATAAATAAATTTTTTAAATCTTAAAAAAAAAAAGAAAAGAAAGAAAAATCAGTTCATTGAGGAGTTAGGAATTAGGCCACCCCAAGGAGTTAGGTAGCCTAAGTCTTATGGGCTAAACTGTTTCCTCCAAAAAATTCCTATGTCAAAGCCCTAACCCCCAGGACCTTAGAATGTGTCTGTATTTGGAACTAGGGCCTTTAAAGGGGGTGGTTAAGTTAAAATAAGGCTCTTAGTGTGGGCCCCAATCCAAGAGGACTGGTGTCCTTTTAAGAGGAGAAGATTTGGACACGGGTGTAGGGGGAAGACCACGTGAAGACGCAGTGGGATGGCAACCATCTACAAGCCAAGGAGAGAGGCTTCAGAAGAAATCCACTTGGCCAACACCTTGATCTTGGACTTCTAGCTTCGAGAACGAGGAGAGAACTTTCTGTTCTCTGAGCCACCCAGTTGTGGCAGTCTGAGGGGACTAAAACACTAGACTACAGGAGATGAGTCTTTTGGCCTGGTTTATTTTTTGCTTTGTTTTTCCAGCACCTGTCAGATGGTTCTCAGTGAGAAAAAGTTAACCACAGTTGCCTAGCAAAGACCCTAAAACCCAGTGGGCGAAAACCCCAGCAACTGTTTCTTTTATTCACAATTCTGTAATTCAGGCAAGAGCTCTTCCATGCAGTGTCGGCTGGTCCAACCTGATCTGGGGGGAAAAGAAGACTGTATTAGTTACCTCTTGTTGCCCAACAAATTACCCCAACATTTAGTGGTTTAAGATAACAAATGCTTGGAATCTTGTATGGTTTCTGTGGATCAGAAATCTGCATGCCGTTTAGCGGGGTGCCTCCTTCAGCTCAGGGCCTCACAACCTGGTGGCTAGCTACCTCCAGGGCAAGAAATGCAAGAGAGAGAGAGAGTGTGAGGGAGTGCCCAAGACAGAAGCCACCATCTTTTTCTAACCTAATCTTGGAAGAGTCATCCCATGACTTCTGCTGTACTCTAGGAGCTGGGTACTCAGTGTGGTCTACACCAAGGGGGAAGAGATTATACAAGAGCATGAATCCATCATTGGGTACCATCTTTGATGCCGCCTACCACAAGGACTGACTTGCAAGAGGACTCTGTCACATGACTGGCAAGCTGGCACTGGGTGTTGGCTAGAAGCTCAGCTGGGGCTGTGGTCTGGGAGCCTTGGTTCCCCTCCATAAGTTGCCTGAATTTCCTCACAGCATGGTAGCCAGGTTCCCAGAACAAGTGTCCCATGAGAGCAGGGCAAGAGTACCTTACATTTTTATGACCTAGCCTCGGAAGTCATACAGCATCACTTCTGCCACACTGTTGGTCAAGGCAGTAACAAAGGCCCACCCAGGCTCAATGGTAAGGGTCATAGACTCCACCTGTGGATGCAAGAGTGGGAAGGACCTGGAGAAGCACGGGAGACAGGAGCTGTTTTTGTAGCTATTTTTGGAAGATACCTTCTGTACAGTGGAGTTTGGTATTAGTCAGAGAAGGGGTAGAGTCTTGAATTGAAGGAACTAAGCTCAAACATTATATCTATGAAGAGAAGTAAGTTTTTATAATTCAGGACCTGATGCTCCTGGGACCCCCATCCTTGACTCTGACTCTCTGGTGTAGATGATTCTTTATCACAGAATATACTCCTCAGAATACATCAGTATTGGTAGGGTTTGATCATATAAAGACGCTTGATTGCCAACCAAAGCCCCAGTTGACAGCGGTGGTGGGGTGTTGGTCTTAAAGGTGTAAAAGCCTTTCAAACTAACCAGAGGAATGAATTCCTAATGGTGGAGTGTCAGGCATTAGGCCTGAGGAACAATTTGTAAATGAGGACTTCAGAGCTACACCACAGACTCCCAAGATCCACACTGCTTATTCAGAACATGTGGATTCCCCAATGTTCACAGTTCTTCAGGTCTGTTTTACCAGGGTCTTGCTGCTCAGAAATCAAGGAGGCCTATGGAACCTGAAGAAAGAATTCTCTCCTCCCCATAGAAGAGTCTAGGATCTCAGTAGGGGATTTCTAGAGGTTGCAGGGTTGGCCATCACTAAAACCGAGGCTGTGATAGCCCCGGGGAACTGGGTATCTGTGAAAGGACTAGTGACGCCTCTCTTTCATTCACTGATGCAGCAAACAGTCATTGCAGCTCAGTACAGTACAACTTTTATAGGTTTGATGGACACTGTCGCTCCCCTTCCTAACAACCCTGAGATCTTCCTCTAAGAACCATCTCCTTCTGTACAGCAACTGCAGTCTGGGTGGGTCTGAACCCAACCCTATAACAACGGCTTAAGCCAATCACAGTGATACATCTCTCTAGTCACTAGACAGGGATGACAGTATCAAAGAGATACTCAAGACTTTTGAGGGAAGGAAACGCTTTTTTGTCTTTCCTTGGATGTGACTGAGGTAGCACGCAAACCTAGTTTCTTGTCAGCCACCCTCTTGCAAACCATAAGGGAGGTCAAGAGGAACACAGAACCAATTCTTAGAGAAGGGCAAAACTGAGAGAAGTACAGAGAAACAGAGCTAGAACCTTGATAGAATCATGCCCGGATCCCACCGGACTTTTAAATTATGTGAACCGATTAATCTCTCTTACGGTTCAAGCCAGTTCGAATGGGTTTTTATGTAATTTGCAAGTCCTTTAACTGATGCAAGTTCAGGAAAGTTGCAGGATATAAGAGCAACACACAAAAATCAGTTGTATTTCTGTATATAAACAATGAACAATCCAAAAGTGAAATTAAGAAAATAATTACATTTACAATAGTATGGAAAAGAATCAAATACTTAAAAATAAGTTTAGGAGCACCTGGGTTGCTCAGTGGGTTGAGCCTCTGCCTTCAGCTTGGGTCATGATCTCAGGGTCCTGGGATCGGGCCCCACATTGGGCTCTCTGCTCAGCAGGGAGCCTGCTTTCCCCTCTCTCTCTGGCTGCCTCTCTGCCTACTTATGATCTCTCTCTCTCTGTCAAAGTAAATAAATAAAATCTTTAAAAAAAATAAGTTTAACCAAAGAGGTGCAAAACTTGTCTATTGGTAACTACAAAACATTACTGAAAGAAATGAAAGAAGGCCTAGACAAATGGAAAGGCATCCCATATTCGTGGATCAGAGGACTTAGTATTGTTAAAATGGCAATACTCTCCAAAGCAATCTACAGACTCAATACAATCTTTATCAACACCCCAGTGTCATTTTTTTTTCAAAACTGAAAAACCAGGTCCCAAAATATGTATGGAATTGCAGGAGACCTCAAACAGCCCAAATGATCTTGAAAAAGAAAGAACAAAGTTGGGGGACTCCCACTTCACAATTTCAAAATTTACTGCAAAGCTACAGTAATTAAAACAGTGTAGTACCAGCATAAGGACAGACATGTAGATCAATGGAATAGATTTGGGAGTCCAGAAATAAACCTATGCATCTATGGTCAATTGATTTTTGACAAAGGTACCAAGGCGACTTAAGAGGAAAAGAGTAGGCCCTTCAACAAATCACGCTGGGACAGCTGGGTAGCCACACACACAAGAAATGCAGCTGAATCCCTACTTCAGACCTACTCAAAAGTTAATTAAAAATGGATCAAAGACTTAAATCCTGAGTATTCTACGCCAATATTTTAAGGCACAGTATGCTTGTCTTTACTCACTCCTTATCCTGACCATTTGCCCTTTAGATTTCCCTGGAAGGAGGGGGTTTGAAAAGCCAGTATTCCACAGGTCTGGCACACCAAAAACTCCTCTCATGTCCTAAGGCACTGGAACATTTTATTTACTGTCATTGTTTAAATTTTTTTTTTAAACTGCAGTCTTTGAAAAGGGATTTTATTAAGAATCTCATTATGATGTCCCCTGCCCTCATCCCACATCAGATTATTAACACAGCCTTTGTGGACCAAGGCTCTGGGCAATGGGCCACCTTCTCAGCAGGGCTGTGCTAATCCTCACTGCTAATCCACACACCTGCTAAACCTCACCAAGTCCAAAGAAAAGATTTCTGCAGAGAGGCACTTAAAGAGAGGTTTGGGCTTCCAGGAACTCCTTCCCATGGCACAAGTCTCATGATCGGAAGGTGCTGGGTGACACCATCAGTACTTAAAACTAAACCACCCACATCAGAATAAGTGAACAACAGCACCATGAGTGAGGCCTGGCCTCTGCTCAGGCTCCTCGTTTTGTTTGCTGGACA
Organism: Martes martes; assembly: GCF_963455335.1. NCBI lineage: Eukaryota > Metazoa > Chordata > Mammalia > Carnivora > Mustelidae > Martes > Martes martes. The sequence goes on along the minus strand of NC_137897.1, from coordinate 33,993,439 downwards.
TATGTGGTACTTGCTTGTCCTGCGAATGGCGGGCCTCGACGTCTGATCCACGCACTGGGCAGAAAGCGAGACAAGACATTGGGTATATATATGCAAAAGAACGAAGCTAGACTCCTATCTCACACCAGGTACAAAAATTAACTCAAAGTGATACAAGTTACACAAGGCCAAAGAAACCTTTGTAGGAGACCCTCAAAGGAGGGAGTGGTCTACGAAGACCCTCGATGGGCATCACGTGCCAGAAGTCCCACCCTTCCACCTCAGGAAAGCCAAGGGAGCTGGGCAAACAGCCTGCTCCTCCCTACCAAATAGGACTCTCCAGTGTGGTCTCCCACCCAGCCACGTGGACCCTTCTACAGACTCTCTGTACATCTCCATACCACCTGGACTTTGTTCTTGCTCGTCTCTCTGTTTAAAACGCAGGCCCCAAATTCTAGACCAAGTTAAAATTTCTACCTCTTCTTCCGTGAATCTGATTAAGATGTCCTCAACAGAAATCCTTGCTCCATGGGGCGCCTGGATGGCTCAATCAGTTAAGCATCTGCCTTCGGTTTAGATCATGATCCCAGGATCAAGCCCCACACTGGGCTCCCTGATCAGTGGAGAATCTTCTCCCTCTGTCCCTCCTCCTGCTTGGGCTCCCTCTCTCAAATAAATAAATAAATCTAACAACAACAACAAAAATCCTTGCTCCTTTCTCAGGACTCATCTGGTATTTTCCTTTTGGCTCTGGTATTGGTTATATAAATACCATTTGTCCTCTATTTTCTCGATTAGTCCTACTTTGAAAAATATTGTCACACTATTCCAGTATTTCAACATCAAAACTGCATCTCTCGGATTATTTCTCATAATTGTGATCACTGTGATTAGGCCATTTATTTCATTTATTCATTCAATCATAATTATGTACTTCTTTGTTGCCTCACTAGACTGTGACCTCCTTAGAGAGAGAGACTACACTGATTAGGATTAAACTTGGCTAAAAGCAACAGAGACTCAAAATTGCAGCAGCTTAAATGCAACAGAGGTTTCTTTCTCATTTGTAAAAGTCCAGAGATAGGCAGTTCATCATGGGAATGGCTACGGCCCTGAGAGAACTTTAGAGACCCAGGTTCCTTCCAGTTTACCATTTCACCATTCCTGAAGTGAAGGCCCGTACTCGTGGTCCATAATGGAGGCTACAGCTCCAGTCATTACATCTACATTCCAGGCAGCAAGAGATGAAAAATAAAGAGAAATGGTTAAATATCAGCTCTCTGTTAAAAAAGGTTCCTGGAAGCATCCATGTGATGCTTCCACTTCTATCCCAATAGCCTGATTTTTAAAATTCCATGGCTGTAACTTCCTGCAAAGGAGTCTGGGAAATGTAGCACCTAGAGTAAAATCAGAGTTTGATTTCTGTTGGAGGAAGAGGCAGTATACTGGGGGACAGTCTTTGCCAGAGATGGTCTTTATGCATCTCAATATTCTAAATGATTCCAGCATAATGCCTGACACAGAACATCAAGAAAGGAGAGGTAGGCTAGTATAAGATTGCAGAGCTCATTAAAATATCCAAAGAGTCTTTCAACGACATCATTATCTCACTTGATTTCTACAAGGAGAAAAGGCTTCCCTAACCAAACTAATATTGTAAATATGATCATAGTGGAATGAAGGCTTTTAAAAGTCATAAGCACACTGTATGCAAACGGAATCACTATTAATTATAAATGAGACTTAGCTGGTCAGCAAGACAGACTTCTCAGCTGGCGACTACCCCTGAACATGAAATTCAAAACAAACAAACAAAAGCCCTTATTAAGCATACCTTTTATTCAACCAGCCTCATCCTAAATCCATCAAAATAAGTCCGATTTGCAGGACCGAATATCGCTTATGCATTTCCTCCATTTTCAGAGCATCCAAAGTTTTTTGACTATCCATCTCTCACTGAAACGAAGAACTCGGTACTTAGAGCTGGGTTCTTCTTTTTTTAAGATTTTATTTATTTGTCAGAGAGAGAGCAAGAAAGCACAAGTTGGGGGAGAGGCAGAGGGTGAAGCAGACTCCCCACTGAGCAGGGAGCCCCATGCAGGACACCATCCCAGGACCCTGGGATCATGACCTGAGCCGAAGGCAGACGCTTAACCGACTGAGCCACCCAGGCACCCCTTACAGCTGTCTTTAACTGAGTCCCCAAATTCTTTGATAGCCCTCCCATCGAGATTTGGGGTCAGAGTGGGCTTGTGACTCCTTTAACCAACAGACTATGTATGGTACATGTGACACTGCGTGACTTCTGGGCTAGGTCAGAAAGGTCCATGTGGCCTTTCCCTGGGACTCTCTGAACAGCTCCTGGTTGGGGGAGGGCAGTTACCATGCAAGATGTTCAACCACCCCCAAGACTGCTGTGCTGGGATGATGTCCCAGCACCAGACATGTGAGCGAAGGCATGGAGGACCCTCCAGACCCAGCACACCGGGCCACAAGGTGGTCTCAGCATATGCATCACAGAGCGAAAGAATTGCCCAGCTGAGCCCTGCTTGAATAATTCTTGACTGACAGATCCACGAGCATAATGAAATGGGTCTTGTTTTATGCTGCTAAGTTTGGGGGTGGCCAAGGCAGCAGCAGGGGCTGGAACAGGACCGTGTATTAAGTGACCTGTGATGATATTGGAAACTCACTGAGCGGGCCTCAACCTAACAGAGGCCACAAGATGACTTTATGCAAAGCCCCAAGATCTTCTCTTCGGCCCTTCCCAGCCCCTCCCAGCCAGGTAAGGGCAGACGGCCTGGTTAAGTGAGCACCCCGCACTCACGCACAGAAAGACGAGTTTAATTCCTTTGTTCTGCCCCGTGCTAGCTGGTGTGACCAGGGCCAAGTTACTCAACCCCTCCAAATCTCAGTCCCCCAGATGGGGCCAATACGGCCTCTTTCCCAGCGTTGGGACCAGACCGACCACCGGCAAACCCTGCAAAGCACCCAGCACACAGGAGATGCTCTAGACCGTCACTCGCACATAACCTGTCCTGGGTTTCCGGTGAATTCCAGATCCTCGCGCACCTCCATTTTGCTTGCGAAAACATGCTCTTTGGCTTGCTCCGAGTCGGCCCCATTCGAGTGTTAGAATTCAACTGGAAGGCCACAGCCGCTATTAAAGGAGATTGGATCATCTGATTCATGGCAGCCTCTCACAACCCCCTAATCTGCGCGCTGGCAGGCTGCCCTTGCTGGGCCATGGCGAACGTCAGCGGTGGTAAACCCCGGGGCCGCGTGTGGTTCAGCTCTGATCTCGTAAACACAAGTCTTGCCAAACCTGAAACTCAAGTCATGGGTGAGTGGTGAGCTCGGGGTCACGTTCTGGTTTTCCTTATCCAACAACTATAATCACATAGGTTGTTAAAGGAGATTTTTTTTTTAAGGCAACTTTGGAATTGGCTGAACCAGCGGAATCACTTACTGTAATACACTTCTCCTCCCTCTAATCCCCCCATCCCTTTCCCCACCTCCACCCCTAGAAAAATCCCCACACTGCAGAGGCTACAAAGGACCCTGTTGCCTAGCAACAAGAGTGAAGCTAATCAACACAGCTCTGAATATTAATATTTTTCCCAAACACGACTTATCCTCAAATTGTGCGGCAACTACGAGGCCTTCCTTTCAATATAAACAGTCATTTAAAAAAAAATCTATAATTAATTTCGTGATGTGTGCTCATTTCCTTCACTGGCGGATTAGCTTCGTTAAATAATAATAGTAACACCAACAACACTAATACTGTGCAGCCTTGGTCCAGCACACTCATTTGGCAGTTTTGTAATTCTGTCAGCTGCGGAAGCCATGATGAGGTGAAGGGGGTTTTAAGCTCCTTTTCAAGCGGGAGAAATGGACATAAAGAGGTTAAGTGATTTGTAGTAGAACCCAAATGAATATACAGGCTTTCTGAATCCAAACCCGGGGACCCTTGCCCTCAACCTCTCGGCTTTCCTCTTATTCTAGGATCTGCCCCTAACTCTCGGGGGAGCCTTTGGTGATTGGACCGCTGTGAACCTCAGTTTCCCCTTCTGTGAGCTCAGGACAGAGAGGGGGCTGGATTGTATCAGCCCTAATGTTTTCTGGCTCCAATATTTCTAGTCCAGTCCAGAATAAATCCACACACCCCGTGTGGCCGAGAGAGTCTGTGGGTTGTATTCTGAAAAGTGAGCATGGAGGGCAAGGCAAGGAAGAGAAGGAACATAAAAGATACGGCTGAGAATGAGGAAAAAGGTCTTCGAGAGAAAAGGAGAGCTGGATATGAGGGGAAGGAGGGCAGGAAAAAAAAAGGGCTCCTCTGCCAGCTGGCAGCAGGGGACGTGGATGTGGCAGAGGTGACACCTCAGAGCCACACACAGGAGGCCCCAGTGTCCGTGAGGGACCTGTTGGGACGTTTTGCTGCCCCCGAGCCGAGGAGCCCGTTTGCCCAGCGATTAAATGGAGAGAGGGGTCTTAGGAGCAGCCTTCCCTTTGAGTTCAGTCAGGTTTGAGTCTTATAGTTCTCAGGTGACTTAGCTCCCACAGATTTTGCCAGAACAAGTCAGCTGTGAGTGAAGGATTCCCAAGTCAAGCCACTTGCCATTTGAGCTGAAGTTCAGGGGGTGTCGCCGAATCAAGCAGTCTTCAGGCTTGTTTTCTCCCTCAGCTCTACTTCCTCCTTTGTGACCTGGGTTGTCACACAGGTGCTTCCCTCGGGGAAGTCTCCTCTAGCTGGAGAACTTTCCCTGTCCTGGTCCCAGCAGCTTGGGCGCCTCCAGTCCTAGTGCGCATGGGCAAGAAGGGCTCCGAACTTGGGTCACATGCCCCACGCTGAACCAATTACGTTGACCCAGAGCACAGTGAGGTCTTCTGATTGGCCATACACGGGTCCTGAGCCCTCCCTGAGAGGGTTGCGGGATAAAACACAGGACACCCAGTTACATGCTAAATTGCAGCTAAACGATGAGTAGGGGATTTTTTTTTAAGCGCAAGTACGTTCCAAGCATTGCATGTGACATACGTACTTAGGCTATTAAGATTATTCATTGTTTATCTGAAATTTAAATTTAACTAGGTGTCCTATATTCTTTTTAAGATTTTTATTTATTATTGGAGAGAGCACGTGAGAGAGAGTGTGTGTGTGTACACGTAGTGGGGAGGGACAGAGGGAGAGGGAGAAACAGACTTCCCGCTGAGCAGGGAGCCTCCCAGGACCCTGGTCGATATCAGGACCTAAGTCGAAGGCAGACCTTTAACCCACTGAGCCACCCAGACGGCCCTAGGTATCCTATATTTTTATTTGCTAGATCAGCTGCCCTCCTCTCATAACGGTCTGGGGAGGGGTGTGGGGCAACGGAGTAGGTCAACCCAGCCTGAACCTCAAGCACATCCCTGCTATGAAGAGAATTGTAGTTCCTTAAGACATGTAGGTCCCAGAGAGGGCAGTGGGAGGGGAAAGGGAGAGAGAGAGGGAGGGAGGAAGGGAGGGAAGGTGGAAGGGAAGGAGGCAAGGAGGGAAGGAAGGGGAGTCGGGGGAGAGGGAGGGGAAGGGAGGGAGGGAGAGAACCCTTCCTTTCCTTATAAGGCCACCAATCTTATCAGATTAAGACCTCACCCTTCTGACTTTGCTTAGCCTTGATTACCTCCTTACCGGCTCTATCTCCAAAAACAGTCAACGTTGGGGGTTAGGGCTTCAAGATACACATTTTGGAGAGACAAAATTCAGTTCACAGCAGTGACAAAGTTCCAATACTGACGACTGGGTGGTTCTTTGAATGAGGAAGATTCAACAGTGCTCCAGACTGTCCCATAGGCTTGGGCCATGACGGTCCCATCTAGGAGCCCCACTGCAGCCAGGCAGACCCCTTCACAGTCCTGAACAGGCCTTGGGATTTTCCTCCTTGGCACTGTGGCTTGTCTGTAATACCTTCCATTGTCCTCTTACTGTGCAACTCCTACCTATCATTTAAGGCCGAGCTCAAATCACCCTTCCTCCAAGAAGTCTTCTTTAATATCTCCCAGACCCAGTCAATGTACACTACTCATTCAGTGTTTATAGGCTACCCTGCATTGTATGTTACCTTTTCATGTCTACAGATCTTACCCCAGTTAGGCAGTGAGCTCCTCTGAGCCAGGGAGCGTGTTTATAAGTCTCCACAATGCTCTTCACAATGGAGACAATCTATATTTGTTGATTGATTTATTGATCAACTGATGGAAAGTTGGCCGTGCATGTAAATAAACCATTTCCAGGAAGTTTCCTGTCCCGGATACAAAAAGAAAGCACACATTTCTTGGCGATGGCACAGAGCGGTGGTTCTCAATGAATATGACCCCATCAGCTGTGAGTTGCCTCACACAAAATTTGTTGTTAACAATAAAACATACAAATCTCACATTATTTGCTTAAAGAAATTAGAATACATATAATCACGTCACTCCTGCTCACAGCCCATCATCACAGAGCACCCTCCCCATGCTGCCTGCGGTCAGTATGTGCCCTTTGGTCTTTAGGGTCAGGGGATCGGCTGCATTAGTGGGAGAAGAAGAAGAAAGAAGCGAGAGGGAAAATGAATGCATAAATAACTCCCAGGGGAACGCTAATACTATTTCAGCTTGCAAATTGTTCCAGAACAGCTGAGCGGCCAATGAAGGCAGATGAACATCACGGTCGGGGGCAGGGGCACTCAGGAGCCTCCCCTGCAGCAGTATGACAGATCCTGCTGTCCAGACACTGTCCCCATCCTGCCAGTATTCCCCAGGGCCTTCCACTGTGGCGTACACCCGCCAAACCCACAAATGCCAGAACCTTTATCTCTGTTGCCAGAGGACCTTCTTTTGGGGCTGGGGCCTGCTCTGCTCTGCAGGGTAGGCTGAAAGTGACCATGGCAAGGAATTTACATCCCCACCTCTAGGAGAGCTGGAGTATAAACACCCTAGCGTCCCTGCCCCTCGGATGAGAGAACTGTGAATCATGTAATGCATTGTACCCTCGAGGTCCCCAGTGGGGTTAAGCCTGCAACGCCTGCAGAGGTAACTTCTTTGGTAAGTTGCCCTATGTCTTCTGCCATCCCTGCCCTGTCTCTTTTCCCCCCAGTTCTTCCAGAATTTTCTCCATCTTTGCAAATAAACTTTTTTGCACTCAAATGCTTGACTTGGAATCTGCTGCTGGGGGAACCCAAACAAGACACCTGCCGTGAGGCCCTTCTTTGAAGAGGGACTGGCGCCAGCAGTGTGTCCTTTGGAACAAGGATCTCTAAGCCAGACCAATTAGTAGAGTGGACAGGGGAACATCCTATCCACAGACTCCCACCCTGACCCCCGGAAATGCTGCTGCCCTTGTTGAAGGTGGGACTTAGGAATCAGTGAATTGTTGTACTTTATTGTAAACTCCCTAGGCAATTGGATATTCATTCCAGAATTCAGCTATTGTGACAACGCCAAGGGGACCCAGAGAAAAGCCCATGTTTTGCTGGTCCCTAGGGAGGAGAAGTCGTGGATTTGGGTTTCATCTCCACCAATGGCCGGCCATAATGGGATCTTGGGCAAGATATTTTATGGAGCCTTTTCCCTTCACCTGAAAACTGGAGGCCCAGATAGCATGGATCTCACTGGGTCATCTAGGAGAAAGCAGGACGACGTGGATGGAAATGGCTTGTGATCCGAAAAGGGCGGTCCAGGGACTGGGTTCCCTCCTGAGGGAGCCGGGAGCAAGGTTGCTCTCCGATGCAAACCAAGGACTGTGAGATGCTGGTGGGGAGCCCTGCCCTCGCTCAGTGTCAGAGAGGGGACTAGCCACCGCCCCCACTTGCCTCCTGGGCTGTGCATTTTGGCTTTTCTTCACCTCATTTCACCCCGCCACTCCTCATCACCCTACCTCACCCCCTGGTCTTTTAATTACTGAGCACGTGGCAAATGATCAGTACTCTGGGCCTGTTAGCATGATGAATGAGCAATTAAAACTACATAAGCAATTACACCAGCTCCAAATGGTCCCCGTTCAGCCCCGGCCGGCCGCGCTTCTGTGCTTGGCTCCTCAGCCAGAGCACCGGGCTCTGCTGCTGGACCCAGGAACCCTCTTGGGACCTCCACTTTCAGGAAAGCCCTGGGGCCCCGGAATCATACCTGTCCTGGGTGCCGTTAGAGGAAGCCTGTTCACAATCGCTCAGTCCCATCAAACAGGCTGTGCTGACCCTTTAGGAAAAAACAAAAAACAAAAAAAACCCACTTTGCATTCATTCCAGCCCATTGGCTGAATTGCCTAGCAGAAATGATCGACCAGGCAGCGAAGGGGGAATAGTTGGTCACAAGAAAGTTTTATAAGAAAGGCTCGTCACAAGAGGGAAGATAGAACATAGTACACATGTTAAGTCCAAGAAATGCTGCCATTTGGGGCGCATATCTGTGAATAATGTCGGAGAGGGATAAGCCCTATTTTCACGATCTCTGATTTTAGATTCTGGGGACAGGAGGGAATAGATGTGGCTACTTGCCCGGGGGTGGGGGTTATAAAGAGTCTGCTGCCTTTAATTAAACAAGAGACATCAAGGGGCGCCTGGGTGGCTCAGTTACTAAGCATCTGCCTTCGGCTCAGGTCATGATCCAGGGGCCCTGGGATCGAGCCCCCATCAGGCTCCCTGCCGGGCAGGGAACCTGCTTCTCCCTCTCTCACTCCCCCTGCTTGTGTTCCCTCTCTCGCTGTGTCTCTCTCTGTCCAATAAATACATAAAATCTTAAAAAAAAAAAATAAGAGACATCGAGAAGGGGAAGCAATGGGCTCGAGCAGAGGAGGAGATGGTGGGACAAAGGAGAGGAGTCTCTTGGCGTTGAAAGTTTCAAACATGTTTGAAATGTTTGCGGCTGAGCCATCCCCTTGTTTGGGCCACACTGAAGGAAAAGGTTTAACAACAAAATGCCACTCTAGGCTGAGCACCCTTCACCACAGACGGGATCCATGCAGCTTTGCTCTTGCCCTCTGGAGAGACCTGGCTCCCTCAGCGCGCTTGACTTTGGCATTGAAGATAAACACCCAATCCTGAAACCGAGGCCCCGCCCACACTTGCAGAATTGGAGGGCTCCTGGCGGAGGTAAGTGGAGGAGCTCTGCTGGGTCTGGACGATCCTGGGTGTCCTTCCAGCCTGGGGTCCTCTGGGCAACTGGAGTTGCAGCCAGCAGAGTGAAGACAGTGAGACATTCGTCACCATCAGGGCAAAGGTGCATATCAGTTCTGTACAGAGGCATAAAGGCAGAAGATGGACCGGTCAGATCATTTTTCCCTGTGTATAGAAGCAGGGGTGTAAAGGTCTTGGGCATTTCTTTCTTTGATTTGAACTTAGCGGACAGCAGGCAGGTCTTGATTTGGGTACCCCAAAACAACCCCACAACAAGTGCAAGTACTTTATTTGGGAGGGAAGGAAACAGAAGGGTCTACTGCCAATATAAGGTCATTAATGTCAAGTCATTTACCTCTGTGGGCAACTGGGGCTTGGCGCCCCTGGGGAACTCTGGGACCCAGAGGAGCTGTCTCAGAGTTACCCAATTGAGGGGCTCGCCTCCTCAGTTTGTTAGTTGGAGGGAGGCTGCTGGAACAGGGAGGGGGGTGGGGGCGGGGGGGGGGGTACGGATCTTTAACTTACCACCAGCTGCCTGGAGCCAGGACAGAGGCGGGGTGGGGCAGGGTTGGGGGCGGAGTAGGCAGCAGAGCCCCTTTGACTGGAAAAGAAGCCCTCAGGCAGAGAGTTGCAGATGTTCTTGGCAAACAACATTCAGAAGCTCTGTGCTGTCCAGTAGGTAGCCACTAGCCATGTGTGGCTCTTAAAATCTACATTCATTACAATTAAATGAAATATAAAATTCCATTTCTCAGGCACACTGGCCCCACTCCAAGAGCTCAACCTCCACAGGGTGGTGCAGGTAGGGAATGTTCTATTATCACTGGAAGTTCTATTGGACAGCGCTGCGTTGAGCGCAGGGATGGGCAGATGAGGGGGTACAGATGGGCAGGGAACCAACAGTAGTGACCAGACGCAGACGGAAAGGAGCAACAAGTCACAAGTGGGCAATGCTTGGGCTCAACAGAACCCTAAGAGGTCCTAGACCTTGGTCCTCGACTGCCCAGAGAAGGGGATTTAAACCACCCCACCACCCAGGCAGCTTTCCTTCTCCAGCACTGTCTGGCTCTTGTGTCCTCATTCCAGACACTTAGAGGAGGCTGAGTGGCGTTTCCTCTGAGACATCTGTGTCAAGATGAGGAAAAACCAATCATCCTCATTGCTTTATATACACACTGAAATGGTTGACACCCTCATTTTCCACCCCTGATTTCCCTCCACGTTATAAGTATAATCCCTTTTAAGGGTTCTCACAGCATTTGTTGTCGATCTCTTCAATCTCTTCTCTGAATCCTTCTAGACCTCCTTCCAAAAGCTGCGGCAAAAACTTCTATAGTTCAGACATGACGACGTCGTGGTTAAAAGCATGGGGTGTGGAGCCAACCTGCCTGGGTTCAAATCCCAGCTCCATCAGCGACTGCCGTGTGACTGTGGCAAACTATTACTTAGCCCCACTGTACCTCAGTTACCGCATCTGTAAATGGGGACAATGCTGACTGTGCCCAACTACTATGGTCCTTAACTCCTATAGTAAACATCCGGGGGGCAACCACCATTACTTCAACCTGATCTTTCACTGTTCCTCAGGGTAAATCATTCACCTGAGTCTCAGCTTATTCCCAAACATGCGTGGGTCATTTTTACTTGGCCTTCAGGCGCACAAGTTCTCCTCACTCCAGAGACTGAGATGGTTGACACATGTCATCCAAGGCCCGTATGTGAACCTTGATTCCCACCCCCACAAACAAAGAAACCCAAAACTCTAGAAGACTTTTGGGGATCACTGGGGAACTTGGAATGTGGATTAGTTATCAGATGATGTATTAGCTGTTTGCTGTCTAGAGCCAAGTAACAAATTATCCCAGTATTTAATAGCTGGGAAAAAAAACCCCAATAAACATTTATTCTCTTACACCATTTCTGTGGATCAGGAAACCAGGACCAGCTTGCCTGACTTGTTCTGGCTCAGGGCCTCTCATGAGGTTGCATTCCAGATGCTGGCTGGGGCCTCAGTCATCTGAAGGCTTGACTAGGGCTGGGTGATCTGCTTGCAGGTGTGTCCCTCACATGGCTGGCAAGTTGATTCTGGTCATTGGCAAAAGACCTCAGTTCTCTATCTTAAAAGCATTTTTTTGTTTGTTAGTTTTTAGGATTTTATTTATTTATTTGACAGAGAGAAAGACAGCAACAGAGGGAACACAAGCTGGGGGAGTGGGGGAGGGAGAAGCAGGCTTCCCGCCAAGCAGGGAGCCCGACATGGGGCTCGATCCCAGGACCCCGGATCATGACCCGAGCCCAAAGCAGACGCCCAAGGACTGAGCCATCCAGGCGCCCCTTAAAAGCATTTCTTAGGCCTTTAGAGGAACGCAGATTCTTTTTTTTTTTAAAGATTATTTATTTATTTATTTGACAGAGAGAGAGACAGAGAGAGAGCGAGAGCACAAGCACGAACAGGGGGGTGCCATAGGCGGAGGGAGAAGGAGAAGCAGACTCCCCACTGAACAGGAAGCCAGACATGGGTCTCGATCCCAGAACCCCTGAGATCATGACCGGAGCTGAAGGCAGACACTTAACTGACTGAGCCACTCAGGCGCCCCTTGAGGAACCCAGATTCTTTTTCTTTTTTTTTTTTTTTAATATTTTATTTATTTATTTGACAGACAGAGATCACAAGTAGGCAGAGAGGCAGGCAGAGAGAGAGGAAGGGAAGCAGGTTCCCTGGTGAGCAGAGATCCCAATGTGGGGCTCCATCCCAGGACCCTGGGATCATGACCTGAGCCGAAGGCAGAGGCTTTAACCCACTGAGCCACCCAGGCGCCCCGAGGAACCCAGATTCTTAAGAGTAAAGAATGCATCTTATACTTCCTGGTATTTGTCACGATCCCGGTTCAGTGCCTCACCTCAGTGTGCATCTCTATGAAACGGACATAAGAATTATGCGTGAAGGGTCCTCATCACATCCAGGACAGACTTCCCACTCCTTTGTATAATATAAGACAATATACAAATAGTTGTTAGGTGTAAAAGCTCAATAAGTCCATGCTGAACATATTTGAATGATATTGAACTTCTGTTTTCTCACATGTAAAGCAGGGAGAACAGTATCTACCTACAGGGTCGTAATTTAAGCTCAAATATAACCATTTGTATAAAATGGTTAGCCCATTTGGTTATTGGCTAGCCCAATGGTTAGCCCAGGACCTAGCCTTTATAAGCATTCAATAAATATTGGCTCTAGAAGTAGATTTACTATGAACTGAGTAAAGCTTAAGCTCCAAGGCATGTCACTTACACTGGCCCCTTCCAAGCTTGGTTCAGGGGAGTAGGGCGCTTACGTTTTGTACAGACCGCCATCTGTTTCCAATTTGGCTGTTGCTTGATCATACCTCCTTTTTGGGCTGGTGGTGTGAGAGTAGCCATGGGCATATTTGGGATCTGGCTATGGGGAAGTCAGAGTGAGGCACAATGAGGTTTGTTGTTGTTTTTTTTAAGGGATATGCATGCGTACATAGTGTCTGAGGCCCCTTCCTCGTGAAGCTGGTGCTGGCCAACACACGTGATAGCAGCACTGGCCTTTGGGAACGCCCTTACTGCCCTCCGGGCTGACTTGTCCTGTACTGGGACTTGAAGGCGCATGCCACACATTGTCTCACAATGGAAGTATGTCTGTCCTTGGTATCTATTGCAACGCAGCAAGTCACCCCAGAACTCAGTGGCTTAAAACAACGGCGATCATTTGTTTGGCTCACAAACCTGCAGGGGGCAGGGCTCAGTGCTTCACCTGGGCTCCACTGGGGTGGCTTGGAGACTGGGGGCCAGACTCACCTGGAGACTCCTCGCTCGCCTATCTGGTGGTTGACCCTGGCTGTTGACTGAGACCGCTGCTGGCCGTGGCCTCTCTGCATGGTCTGGACTTCCTCACAGCATGGCAACTGAGTTCCTGGGGCAAGGGAACCAAGAGGGCCAGGTAGAAGCTGTATCACTTTCTAGGACCGTTATAACCTTGGAAGTCACATACCGTCACTTCCGCTGTCATCACAGACCCACTCACATTGAAGGGGGAAGGACAGGCCCCGTGCCCCAGTGGGAAGAAGGCCAACATCTGCTGCACAAAGAGCACATGGACAGGAGACCTTGTTGGGACCATCATGAATAATCCAATCTGTCCCAGTACCCTATGGCCCCCTGCCCCACCCCCCCGCAACAAAGTATATAGATAGTGGAGAGAAACAAAGCCTGAAATGTAGGGGGCTAGAAGCTAGTCTGCGGAAAATCTTCCACTCATCAAGATGTGGAAAATTGGAAGTGACGAACTCCATTCTCACTGACGCCTAGTCAGAACGGAAATTCGCTTCTGTCAGGAACATACTCAGTAATGCGGTGTATGCAATTAATAACGCACCATTTGGTTTTATTTCCTTTCTGATGGGAGCTGCACAGAATAGGATTTATCGGGATCCGTGAGTTTGCAGGGCACAAAACTACAGCCATCCTACAAAACCCAAGTCTGTCTGCTTGAAGAGCCGGGAGCTTTACGCATGCAGTATTTGCGCTGTAGCGTATCTGACGATCTCGTCGCGGTGCCGTCTGATGGATCCAGAAAAAGCTGCATACAAAATTGCTACTGATGTAGCAAGACGGCCTAAAGAAACACGGGCTCCGGTGACAAGCCTCATGTGTTCATCAACACGTCAACGTGTGTAGCCTGAGAGTCATTTTATTTCATTATGCAATTAGGCGGCTAAATATGGACCCCTTAATTTCACATTAATTTCGCGTGTTTTGTATTTTTTTAAGAATTACAAATCATAGCAAAACTCAAAGAGGACAGGAAGATCGAAATATCTCGGCAGTAGTCAAAAACAAACAAAGGAGACATCCGGATGCTTCCAAATGTCACTCCGGGATTACATCACAATGGAAACTAATTCCCAATGACAACCTGTGAACCCGAGAGAAACTTCACAGCACTATCAATAATTTTATAAAAGGGAGCTCAAGCACGCTGCGGGAGAGACGGAATGATCTTTGTATTGTGTCTCTAGAAAACGATATTAAAAAATCGTTAGCGTATGAGAAGCAATCAAAGCCATGCAGCCCAAAAGAGGAGAAAGAAAGAATCAAGGAAGTGTTTCAGACAGTGAATGACTAAATGTATTATATTATTTTTTTCCCTGGATTTTGTGAAGTTTGAGGCTTCCGTGAGCCTTTCAGTGTTGTAATTTGTTATTTCTTTTCTCCTTCAAGCATTTACTTTCAGGGTGCCTGGCTGGTTCAGTCGGTAGAGAGTGCCACTTGATCTCAGGGTCATGAGTTCAAGCCCCACACTGGGAGAGGAGGCAACTTAAAAACTATAATAACAACAACATTCATTTTCTTTCTTTCTTTCTTTTTTAAGATTTTATTCATTTATTTGACAGAGAGAAAACGTGAGAGAGGGAACACAAGCAGGGGGAGTGGGAGAGGAAGAAAGCATGCTTCCCGCCGAGCAGAGAGCCTGATGTGTGGCTCGATCCCTGGACCCCGGACCATGACTTGAACCGCTTAACAACTGAGCCCCCCAAGTGCCCCAACAACATTCACTTTCATACTAGGTTTTGTATTTGCCATTTTGTGTTCTTTTTTTTTAATAGTAGAGTCTCCCCCAAAAGATTTCATCTTCAGACCTTGCTATTGGCCACAATTAGCTCCTGATGGTAATTATTATTAAAACTTCCTGTCAATGATAGGGACCATGCCCTTGGAGGTTTACAGGCCTGAGAAGATGGATGTTAAATCTACTCACGCTGGGATCCTTCTTCTGCTTTTCCTTTTTTCAGGATAAAAGCACGGAACGGGGTTGCAGGGGTCTGTCTTGGTCTCTGCAGGCCGCCATAACAAAGTACCACAGACTCGGGGGCTTAAAGTACAGAAATTTATGTTTTCATACTCTGGAGGCAGGAAATCTCCAGGCTTGGCTTCTCCTGAGGCCTCACCGTGTGGCTTGCAGCTGGCTGCCTACCCACGGTGGCCCTGCATAGTCTTCCCTCTGGGTGGGTCTGTGTCCTCACCTCCCCTCCTAGAGGGACAGCGGTCAGGCTGGATGAGGGCCCACCCTGTGGGATCACCTTCTGAGGTAATGAGGGTTCAGGCTTCAGTGTATGAACTGGGGGAGGGACACGATTCTGCTCCTAAAAGGCCCCACACCAGAGGTCCTCAGGCGGCTGGGGACAGCAGGACAGCCCTAGCACGTCCTGCCCTAGCTGCTCCATTAGCACTTCCAAGCCTCGTTCAGCTCTGAGTCCTCAGCGGGTGTCATCAGAGACCCCAAGCCTCCTTCAGAGCAGTCAGTGATGCCAAGTGGTCCTATCAAGGGGAACCAGAATCAGGGCAGGACAGGGAAAAGCCCTCCACAACATGGTGCTGGCAGCAGGAGTCCTTTCGGCTCTATTTTAAGAAACTTTCAAGTGCCGGGCATGGGGGTCCGGCCGCAGAGAGGACATCTGGCCGGTCCCAGTGCGGGAAGCCCTTCTAGGCCCGGGGCAGGCTGAGAGTACCACCCTCCACTGTGATCCTAGTGGCAGCGGCGCAGGCGCAGAGCCGGAATTCATTTGCATGGCCTCAGCACTCCACGGCCCCGCTCTGCTTCAAGTGCTGCCAGCCTTTCCTCTCTACTGTTTGGTGAATGTTTCATATCCACCGAGCTGGCCGCCATCCGTGCAGAGCTGCCTCTGTGGGTGGTCCCCATTCTCTCTGCCAGGACTGATTAGTGGGCGACCTCAGGGGCCCCAGGATGATCCGGAGCCTTAGCAGTCACCATGCATGACTGTGATGGGTGGGAGGGAGAGAGAGGAGGCAGCTCCTGGCCTCAGCAGAAGCTTGAGCAGGACCTGGGCTCCCCCCTGAAAGCACTGGGAGCAGGCTGCCATTTCAGAGAGCCAGCCGTATGCCCATCGCTGTGCTGGGAACAGGAGTCGGGCACCCACAGCACTCTGGAGAAGTGAATTATCCCCATGTTACCCATGAAGAAATCGGGCTCAGGGATGGTAAGCGACTTCTTCAAGGTCACACAGCTAGTTAAGGCAGAGCGAGGATTCAAACTCCAGATGTTTCGGGGACAAAGCCCTTGAAGTGTTTCTTCCATTAGTTTCATGGAGCCTCTCACTGGCCGATTCCCATGCAACCGCAGCTGGAGAGGACTTGAGAAGCGGTTGAACCCAATTCCTTTATTTTGCAGGGGAGAGAAAGAGAGAGAACGAGCGAGCAGGACCCAGCGCTCGGGCATCCCTTCTAAGGGCGCTAATCCTATCCTGGGGACTCCAATTCCCTCCATCTCCAGATGTCATCACACTGGGGATTAGGGGTTTCATCATAAGAATCTGGGATGGGGGAGACATAAACATGCAGTCCATAATACTTAGGATCCCAGCGATGAAAGAAGCCCAGAACGAGCATCCCAAATGTCAAAGCAGGGGGCTCCTCTATTCTGGCTCCTTCCCACCAGGCATTTTGCAGAGAATGGAGAGCACAGGCAGAGACCTTCCGTCGTCCCTGCCTTTACCCCGCAGAGTCGCCTGCCCTGTAGTTCCAGTCTTGAGGGACTCCCCCTCCTTGTTGGGGGTGTATCCTAGTGTGGAAGCCGTACTGTAAGAGGAGCAGCCCTCACTGGGAAGATGCCCAGAAAGGTGAAGGACTGCAACAGCGGCCCGCTGAAGACTGGTGAGTGGAACAGTGAACATTTAGTCTCGAGGAGAGGACTCGGGGGGATCAGGAGGGTCTTTTTCAAACATCTGAAGGACTTCTCTCCAGAGGAGGGAAGAGAAGAGTGGGAGCTTTCTGCTCAGACAGGTACTGAAGGACAGGATGAGGACCAGTGGTCAGAGGAGCCGGAGAAACTGGTTTGGGTCCAATCACAGAAAGATCTTTGTTAACTCAGAGCTCCTTCCCAATGGACTGGTCTATGAGATGTTTCAGAAAGGCAACGGCCATTAGTCTAGGATGTTTTAGGGCTAATTTGGGCATGTGACCAGGGGAGAACAGAAGGACCTTCAGAAAGTCCTTCTCCGTGAGGAAATGCTATGGTTCTGGGAATCTCTTACACATAAGAGATACCACATGATATGCTGGAGAAAGAAGGTGGGAAAACTAGATTCAGAAGTTGACTCCTCCCCCTGATGACAAAGTCACTAAAGCAGGAATGACTGGTTCTCCCCCAGTATACGTTCTCCCCCTTTTCATAGGCATAGGATCCCAAATTTTTACCTGGGCACATGATCATCTGGAGCAAAGAGTACTTTTTCCAGCCTTCTTTGCAGTTGGGTGACTAAATTCTAGAGTGAAAGCAGAAATGGTGAGTGCAACTTTTGGAAAGTGTCCTTAAAGGGAAAGGGCATGCTTTATTCCCCCCCTTTTTATTCTTCACCCATCTTTCCATTCTGCTGCCTGGAATGCACATGTGATGGGTGGAGCTCCAGCTACCATCTTGGAGCATGAAGGTGAGGACTACATCCCAGGTTTGGCAAAGCAATAGATAGATCTCTGGTCCCTGTGACTTTGTGGAGCAGAACTGCCTATTCCCCAACTCTGATGGCGAAGAAAAGTAAACTTCCATCTGTTTAAGTCACAGCTATTTTGAGTCTCTTTATCTAATCTTGACTGAAACAGGTGCCTACTCTGGGGCTTTCTGAGCCTCAGCGGGTAACTTCATCTGTATAATGGGAATCAAACACTTAAACTCCACAGACCTCACATTAAGCTTGGGCAGAGAAATGATGTTTGTGGAGGTACTGAAAATACTAGGCAGCATTATAAAAATGTGAGACTTTTTAAAATCTGTCAGATTGGGATGCCTGGGTGGCTCAGTCAGTTAAGCATCCCACTCTTGATTTTGGCTCAGGTATGATCTCAGGGTTGTGAGATCAAGCCCTATGTTGGGCTCTGCACAGGGCATGGTTCCTGTGTGGGATTCCCTCTCTCCCTCTCCCTCTGCCCCACCTCCTTGCTCACGCACGCACTCGTGCTCTTTCTCTCTCTCTCTCAAATAAAAAAAGGGTGGGGGGGGGGACACTTGTTCCTGGGCACCAGGAAAGGCATGGCAGGGGAGGGGTGGGTGGTTGGGGAAGGAGGATTGTATGAAAGAAGATTAACTGGTTTTCCCCTTCCATAATGCTTCCTAAAAATTCTGCATTCTCCTCACTGACCCGAGACCCCACTCAGGCTAGTGTCGAGCAGTTCACCTGGGTTGGGGCCCACGTTCTGGTGTTCAGAAACCCGGTATGTGCCCAGATCATAAGGGTTCTCCGAGCTCTGGCCCAGACGGGTGAAAAGGCAAAGAAAGATGTCCAGTCAAGAGCGGAGATGCTCAGTCCTGCAGTGGCTCCCACGGTGGCCAGTGTCTTGGGCTCGGCTGGACTTCCTCCTTATCTCTTCAGGCCTAATACAGTCCTGGACTCACAGTAAGTCCTCCAGCAGCTGTTGAACTGAACCCAATGTCCAGCGAGTCTGGAAGTGGGTGGGAATCCAAGCAGGGTGGGGTAGGAAAGTTAGCGACTTGACATGATGAGCCCGGGGAAGGCTGCCAAGCCCCAATCTTCTGAATGGCCCTCCTCCTGTCTTCAGTTCACTGGCTGGAGGATTGCAGAGGATGGAGATTATTTTAATCTGGGAAGGGAAGGTCTCCTCTCCATTCAGAGCAGGGAGGCTGCAGGGGCAGGATCCAGAGGCCTTTCCCCCTCAAACAGGTGGCGAGGTCAAGTGGGAAAGCAGAGCTCAGGAGAGAAGGAGCCGGAGTTCGAGAAAGCAGAGGCCAGGCATGCTTGCCAGTATCCGGAGAAAATTCCCAGCCTGGAATCAGGAGCAGAAGGAGAGGGGGTGGGGGGAGGGAGCTGGTGATGGGATCTGAGAGCCCTGCAGATATCTCTTGAGGACCAAAGCCCTGGGCTGACAGACCAGGTGTGGCCTTGCGTCAAGACAAGTGAACAGACTCTGCTTCTTGCTGGGTGGGCTGGCCTGGTTCTGCTGCCCAGCGAACGTTCCTGAAGTCTGTCACCACTAGATCTGCTAAGCTGTGGCCAGGAGGACCAGCTGCCCCAGTCACACTGCTGGAAGGGCCACACGGGCTGCAGCAGACGTGTCTGGAGGAAACCCGTGAAGGGAGCCCCCATCCCTCATAGACTCTGAGCTTCTGGAGGGCTCTGCTCTGCTCGGCCCACCATCCGCTCCCAGCCCAATTCTGAAGAAAGGAGTTCAGGAAATGGAATGGAATTGACTTGAGGCCAGCATCAGGAACCCTTCCACTTCCCCATGAGACCGTTCTGTCTCCCGGTTGCCCTTACTCTCCCATAGCCCTCTATTCACGTACTCGAGCGTTCGTAAATGCAGACCAACGGGCTGGGCACCTACCAGGTGAGAGGCACTAAGCAAGTTCCAGCTTCTCCCCCCTGCTTCTTTTTGTTTTGTTTTGTTTTGTTTTTTGTTGGTTTTTTTCCCCCCTCTGCTTCTTGACCTAGCTTTTGGGGAAGCCCACCATTCTTGGTCAAGCAGTGATTCCTGGCATTTTATTTATTTATTTTGGGGAAGAAATGGGGGAGGGCAGAAGGAAGGAGGGAGAGAGAATCCTCCTGCAGATTCCCACTGAGCACGGTGCCCAATGCTGGGCTTGATCTCACAACCCTGAGATCATGATCTGAGCTGAAATCAAGAGTCAGAGGCTTTACTGACTGAGCCACCCAGGCACCCCAATTGTTCTTTGCATTTTAAAGGAGGCTATGGAAGGGAGAACATTTCTTCAAAGAAATGGCTTTCTGATGATGAGTGGACAATGACAGTTGCAGATATTTTGAAGAAGGGCGAAGAGGCCCTGACATCATGCCTCTTAAGTGGAGTCATCTGCTCTGCCCCATGTTCATGGACAGTGGGTCCAGCGTGCAGACCCCAGCCCCAACATACATGTACCCCGGACTCGGGTTTCCATACTATATCTGCAAACATGTGCACAGACGCCCTTATAATCATATATGTGAAGACACACCCCTGAACATCAGCACTCCCACAAGCCCGCTGTGCCTGCCCAGGAGGGCTGTCTCTTCTCCCTGCCCCAGCCAGCCCGAGACTGGCTCCCACTGAAGGTGCAGCCGCTGTGTGATTGACAGGCCGGCTAGTAGCTTCTTCATTCAGTTGGAATCCAAGATGCCATTACCATGGCGACCACGGTCCCTTGCAGCTCTGTTATCTTCCATGCTCCTGGGAGTTGAGCGTGATACCTGGGAGACTTTCCTTCTGGAAGCCACTCCTTCCTCCAGGAGTGGCTTTTAATTTTTCCCTGGGGCCTTGCTTCTTTGGAGTAAGTCCACAGTACCCCTCCCCTGGCTCTCCCTCTGCTAATGAGAGGGAGGTTCTAAGAAGAGCTGTGCTTTAATCAAGCTTGTGGTCTCCTGGAACCTTCCAGCTACTCTCCTGGGGTATCTGCCAAAGGGACTAAGAGATCTACTCCTTTCTTCAAGGTCATCCTGGGGTTAAGGCTATGTAGGCTCAAGGACTGAGCTGGAAGGGTGCAGCGCTCAATGCGGCGCATTGTTCAGAACCTCCCCCCCACCTCTTCAAGCCTGAAGGACTCATTCCTCCAGCTGCCGGGGTGTTGGCTACTGACAGCTCTCCACGGATTCCCTCTCTAGAAAGTGCTCAAGAGAGCTGCCTCACTCAAAGTCACGCTATTCTCCCTGGAGCAGACCATACTCAATGGCCAAGTGGGGTACAAAGGCTCATCCCCCTTACCTCAATTCAGGAAGCTCTGAAGGGCCATACCCATTCCAAGGCTCCCAGGGGATCATGGGAGCATCATAGCTCAGGCCCTCGTCTGCTCACTCCTGCTTCCCTACCCCTTGTACAGGTGTTGACTCTCAAGGCACTCCTCCAGAAACCGTCTGCACACAAGTTTCCATCTCAGAGCCTGTTTCCCAACCCAACCCCAAACAAAGGGTCTAGAGCCCATCTAACACAGCCCTCCCCTTGACAGATGAGGAAACTGAGGCCCAGAGAAGGGCTAGATACCCTTAAGTTCACTTGGGGAGTTAATGTGAAATGTAGTTGCCTGATCCAGACTCTCAATGTTGGAATAGACCCCAAAGGTCCTATAATGTAAGCAGAAAGAAATGCAGTCAAGAAGCTGTTGGGTAAAGGGAACCAGGGTGGCTTGGTAGGTTAAGCGTCTGACTCTTGATTTTGGCTCAGGTCATGATCTCAGGGTGGGGGGATGGAGCCCCACATTGGGTTTTATGCTCATCAGGGAGTCTGCTTGAGATTCTCTCCCTCTTTCCTTCTCCCTCTTCTCCATTCCCGTTCTCACTCTCTCTCAAAACAAAAAGAAAAAAAAAGGTGGTGTTGGGTAATTCTCACAGCATTGATGAAAGCAGTGATGGAATGAAGGAACCAGAACCAACACCATGGTTCATTGCCAAGTTGCCCTGCCACCCTGGGACCTCAGTCTTGCTGCATCTACCACCACCAGTGGGAAGATTTCCTGTGGTCCCTACTTCTAGGTGTGGAGTCCCCAGCTGAAAGTTACCATGGGTGTCTAGATTGGGTGCCTCTGCCCCAGCCCAAAGATGGCTAGAGAAGTGGAGACCTAACAGGACTGGTAGAGTCAGCCAGACTACACTGGTGGCTCTTAACCCCACCTGCACACTGTAAGTACCTGAGAGCTTTAAGATCCTGAAGCCCAGGCCACAGACCACACCAATTAAATCAGAATTTCCAGAGATAGGGTCTGGGCGTTGGTATTTCTCTTTAAGCTCTTAGGGTGGTTCTGCTCAAAAGCTGAGACCAGTGCAGTAGGGAAAACCAATGATGAAGATCTGAAGAATCTCTCCTTTTAGTTTCTTGTGGTACCAAGTAAGGTTTGATCAAGGAAGCAGAACCACTCGGAGTGATACAAAATAGGGGTTTGTTGTGGGATTGAGCCTGACACAATTGTGGGGGCTGGTTAAGCTGCCCATATGAGACCGTTGGCCTGTGTTTGGGTGAAAGCCTGAGGGCCTGTGAGCACCAGGGCCAGCAGCTGGGATGAAAACAATGGACCCCGCAGTAGCTATCTATCGCTGTGTAACAAACCACGACAAAATCTGGTGACGTGAAACAACAAACAGTTATGAGTTCACAGTTTCTGAAGGTTGGGAACAGAGCGGCAAAGCTGAGTGGTCCCGGTTCAGGGTCTGTCATCGGTCGTGATTCAGGTGTCTGCTGGAGCCTGTGGTCATCTGAAAGCGTAAACAGGGCTGGGGCATCTGCTTCCGAGAGGGCTCAGTCACATATCTGCTGCTGGAAGGCCTCAAGTGCCTTGCTGGCTGTTGGCCAAAGGCGTCACTTTCTGACTGCATGGGCCTCTCCACAGGGATCCTCCTGACAATGGCAGCTGGCTTTCCTCAGTTCAAGCGATCTCAGAAAAACAGAGGCAAAGAGACTAAGATGGAAGGTGTTGTGTCTTTTGTCGCTTAAGTCATAAGTGGCATCCCATTGTTTCTGTCATCCTCACCATGTTATCTATTGAATGGTCCATCCAGACAACACATAGACTAACTCGGTACAATGTAGAAGGACTCAGGGAGAGGAATACCAGAAGGCAGGATTCACTGGGGCCTGTGGGAGGCTGGTGTGGGTGTGGGGAGACAAACTGGAACCCACCAGGGCAGCTAGAGTCCACATTTCACTGCCTCGGACCTCTCTGGGATGGGAGAAGTGGCACTCTCAGCCAGAGCTGCAGAGACACCTGCCCCAGGATCTGCAGAAGCTAAAGGAGATCCAGAAAAAGCAGAAATAGCTAGGGGCCTGGCTATACCCTAAGGCCCCAAAGGTGACCTTTCGACTCTTAGGCTCAGCAATAACAGGAGTGAGGTTGGCTCATAAAAGCTGCTGCAGCCTCACCTCCATCTCCCAAATCTCTTGCAAATTTCTCCTGCCGCCCGCCCTCACCTGGATGGGCACAGAGATGGGAATTCTGGGAAATGTAGTTCTAACTAGGTGCTCACAGGGTAAAGGCACCACAGGGCTGGAGTATGTGTGGGGGAATGGGTGCAGTCAAAGGAGCTTTCCGTTCCTTCTCCCCGGGCTGGAGCCAGGATGAGCAAAGACAGCCATGGGCGAGCCAGAGTCTGACACTGAGAAAACAAGACACCCCGGTACCCCCAGAACCTCAGGGAAACCCTGCCCACACCTCCCCAAACCCCCCCCATCCCTCATGAGGCCCATTATAGACCCACTGTGGATTGAGCCTCTTGCATTCTGCAGAGGGGAGGGAGTGGGGGCGGGATGGCAGATGGATGACCTGAAAGCTGATTCCAAATCAGCTGGAGTGGACAATAATTTCTCCCTACTTCATATCAATAACCTCTCGACAGCCAGATGAAAATCACGCTTTAATGGTCTGGTCACATCTAACAACACTCATGGCCACTCATACTGTTAGCCGGATGTCCCCTGAGTCCAAAATATCTCACACTAATGTTCCCCCGGCATGGCAAAATGGCACACAAAAGATAGTACAGAGGACCTGCCTGGTCTGTCATTTCAGAAACCCTAAAAATATTTCTCCTACTAGCCTCCTCATGCCTGAAAATCCCAAATCACAGCATTAACCCTCTAGACAAAAGCTTAAAATTTGCTTTAATGCACAACTGCCTGTAAGAGGGGTCACATTTTAGGCTATTATCAGCCATTTATATTCCTTAGTACAAATGAAATCTGGAAAGGCACAGAACGTAGGGGATAAGTGAGGGAGCATTAGACACCTGACAGGGACAGATAAACAGGAGTGGAAAGCCCCGAAAAGAGAGTGTGAAAGAAATAATCTTTTTTTTTTTAAGATTTTATTTATTTATTTGAGAGAGAGTGAGTGAGAGAGAAAGCATGAGCAGGGAGAGAGGCAGAGGGAGAGGGAGAAGCAGACTCCCCGCTGATCAAGGAGCCCAATGGGGGATGCTGAGACCCTAAGATCGTGACCCCAGCTGAAGGCAGTTGCCTAACCAACTGAGCCACCCAGGCTCCCAGAAATAATCTTAATATATTCGCAGACTACTGTTTCATTTTTTTCTTTTTTGGACTCACAGAAAGACTACACTTCCCAATGTCCCTTGAAGTTAGACTGAGATCACGTGATAGGATTCTGGCCAATGAGCTGTAAGTGGAAATAATGAACAGCACTCCTCCCAGGCTTTGCCATTAAAAATAGCTTGAGCAACCTTCACCTTCAGCAGCAAGCAAAGAGGATGCATATCGAGATGGTAAGATCGAAGCA
Organism: Martes martes; assembly: GCF_963455335.1. Taxonomy (NCBI): domain Eukaryota; kingdom Metazoa; phylum Chordata; class Mammalia; order Carnivora; family Mustelidae; genus Martes; species Martes martes. The sequence goes on along the minus strand of NC_137897.1, from coordinate 33,969,064 downwards.
TTTGAGATCCTGGATACTGCCCTGGACAGTGGCCCAACTCACGCGGGACTTCTTCATGAGAGGAGCACAGAAACCTCTGTCTGTTTGAGCCCCTGAGATTGGGGGCTTAATTTGTTGCTGCAGTGTAATCTATCCTATCCTAATATAGAAATTGTTATTGGAAATGAGGATTTGCCAAGATTAATACCTCAACCCTAAGGCGAGGCGGCAGAAAGTGAGGAACAAGATATCAGAGGTCATTAAGATAGTGATGCGTGTTACGCAGGACAAAATATTCAGTCAAATTTTCTTTTGCAAATAAGTAAGAGATGGCACTGGAGAAACCTCTGAGTTCCAAAATGACTCAAAGCGAAGACCAGGCTAAGGGCATGGCCTTTCCACAAATTCCCAGATGCCTTAAGGTGGCACCCATTAAAGGTAGAGCAAGGTGCAGGGGTGTGAAGGAGGAGAAATTATTATTATTTATTATGCCGAGGGTTGACTGGCCACTGAGCCTAGCCTAGCCCACCCTTGCCAGTCTAAAACAGGGTGTGAGGAGCCTGCAGCGTGCACCTTTTCCAACTCTACAATTTCTACAGCATAGGAATTTTTCGTCAGCCAAAGTATATGGACGTGTGCATGAATGTCTACGTGTGCATGTGTGTGCTTACACGTAGCTCTTAATTACCTGTGTGTTCCAGCAACTGCTAATCTGGTTGCCCAAGAGGCCATAAAGTCTCAAATGCAAAAGTTAGCTTGCCTCTCCATCCCCAGCTCTCATCAAAAAAGAGGAGTGGTAGATGGCTTGAATTTATTTACACACTGGTTTAAAAAAAAAAACAAAAAAAAAAAACCAGGAAAAATTGACTCAGTGTAAAGGGAGTCCAGAGGGGAAGCAGGAAGTAAAACTCCTCATCCTTCAACTCCTATCATCCTCACATCTGAGGCATGAGCCTAGTAAATAAGCTTCAGAAGTGTGTCTCTTCGTGTGAAGCCAGTTTTCCCATAGATGAAAAAGTTACCAAATACACAGTGGTAAAGAGAGAAGGAGCTTTCCGGAACACCAGGGATGAAAAGAAGCGATGGTTTGATCCGAGCTGGAGATGAAAGAAGGAGGCAAAAATGAGGGGATGGATGACTAGAGAAGTTATCTGTGAAACCAAGAGATGATGTTAGTGGAAAGGGACTCCCTGAAAGAATGGGGGGGGGGGGGAGGCTCTCCAGGGATTGGGTCTGTGGAATGTATACTCAGGCCTGCGGTCAGGCTTTGTTAGCCCTAAGCCAAGGGGTGAGCCCAGAGACAGGCTTTTTTGGGTTCCTGGACCCAATTTCCAGTATGTGTGTTGGACAGGGCTTCCCCCATACATCCAGCCAGTGCTCCAGACATCAGCTGGGTGACGTCCTACAATTTAACTCAGCTCTGATACTGTCTACCCTGAGGCAGCCTCAGGTTCCACAGGGCAAGAGCTCAGTCCTCCAAGACTGCCCCACTCCTACTTCCTTCTTACCAACCAGCTACAGATGGGAAGTTCCCATGACTTCCTCCTTCAGAGTGGCCCACAGAACCCAGAAACGTCTTACAAAAGAACAGAACTCCGGGAACACCAGAAGGAAGAGATGCACAGGGTGGGCAAGGTAGGGGGAGAGGCCGAGTAGCTTCCCCGGCCTTTCCAGGCCCGCCACTCTGCCCACATCTCCAGGTGTTCACCAACCCAGAAGCTCTCAGAACGCTGTCCTTTTGGGGTTTTACGGAGGCTGCGTTACAAAGGCACAATTGATCAATCTTTGGCCACTGGTGATTGAATTTAATCTCCCGCCCTTCTCCCCTCCCGGGAGGTCAGGGCTGGGACTGAAATTTCCAACTGTCCCTTCAAGGCTGGTTCCCCTGGTCACCAGCCCCCACCCTTAAGTGGAGGTTCCCAAAGTTGCCTCATGAACATAACAAAAGACTCTCGAAATCCCCAAGGGTTTCAGAAGCTCTGAACCAGAAACCGAGACAAAGACCAAATAGAGGGCGCCTGGGTGGCTCAGTGGGTTAAGCCTCTGCCTTCGGCTCAGGTCATGGTCTCAGGGTCCTGGGATCCAGCCCCGCATCGGGCTCCTGCTCAGCAGTGAGCCTGCTTCCTCCTCTCTCTGCCTGCCTCTCTGCCTACTTGTGACCTCTGTCTGTCAAATAAATAAATAAAATCTTAAAAAAAAAAAAAGACCAAATAGATATTTCTTCTTATAAATCACTGTATCACACAGGCAAAAAGGACAGACTCTTATGTCAGGGAGAAGCTCACCGTGCATGGTTAGCTGTAGTCCAACTGAGTCCAGCCCTCGTGGAATTTCCTGTGTTTCCATGGAAGAACAGGGGCTTTGGAGTCAGACAGCCCTATCTAAGTCAGTTTCATCTCTTTCCCGCTGTGCTGTATTAGTAAGTCACTCAACCACTCTGAGCCTCACACTGTCAAGTGGAACTAGGAATACCCTCTCAGAAGGCTCTGGAAAAATTAAATGAGATCAGGAGCACATAGCGTGGAGCAGGTATCCTCCTTCCCATCCTCCCCTCCTCTGATACATACTTGGGTTACTCAGATGGGCCAGAAATGCTGCCACAAGAAGGGGGGGGGGCAGAGGGACATTACAGAGGCAGAGACTGGAATGATGAAGGCTGCAACCGCCAGGAGCTGGAAGAGGCAAGAAACAGAGTCTCTCCTAGGGCCTCCAGAGGCTGACCCCCGGATTTCCGCCCAGGGATGCTGCCTGGGGACCTCTGGCCTCCAGAACTGTAAGCTACCAGGTTTGTGGTCATTTGTCACAGAGGCCACAGAAAACTAATACAGTGGCCTACTGAGTCTGTGACATCCCCCCCCCTCCCCGCCCCAAAGAAGGAGTAAAGAAAGGCCTGGGTTCCAAGCTCACACTCCCTTGGCTGGCAGCTGCAGATACCAAGGTCCCTCTAGCTGGGGTTGCCCTGGGTGATCCTCCTGATGCGCACTCTTCTTTTTAATTCATTTATTTGAGTGAGAGTGAGCACAAGCCAGGGAGAGGAAGAAGCAGATCCCCCCTTGCCAAGCAAGGAGCCCGATGCGGGGCTCGATCCCACGGCCCTGGGATCATGACCCAAGCCGAAGGCAGCCACTCAACCCACTGAGCCACCCAGGCGCCCCTTGATGCGCATTCCCATCAGTTCCTAGCCTTGCTACCCCACAGGAGGCGTCCAGACAGAGAAGTGAGAGAAAGTAGTATCCTTTCCTTCTCTGTTTCTGGCACCACCCACCCCTCGCCCGGGCAGCTAGAGAGTGTCTGTATCTGAGCACCTGGAGTCAGGCACCTGAAGGCAGCCTTCTGTACCTGATCCTCAGCTACACCAAGGGTGCCCAGGGGAGGACAGAACCTGCAAAAGTCAAGTGTGTGGCATCACCCTATAGATGGCAGCTTCCCCTGGCGTGGGGCTGACAGCCCGAACCCACCTCTCCGGGACGCTATGAGAGCTAAGGACTGGAGAGAACACGGCCACAGGGGTGCTCATGCTGAAGACGGATTCTATTGCTCCGTGTTCAACATGGGTGCAGCCGTGTACTGACTTCGCAGACTGCAAAGGTCTCCATTTGCTGCACAAGCAGACCCTCTCACGTGGTACCTCCCTGCTCACATCCCGATTCCCTTTTAGTGGGTTCCTGCAGCTGCCAGGTGTAACCTCCACAATGCCATGCGCCCAACCCTCCCAGAATCCTGGAGAGTTCAAGACTGTCTACCGGCAGAGGACTGGGCCATATGGACACCCCGAATTGAACACCACTGACTATTAGGCAAATGAGACTTAGAGTCACAAAAGGGAGGTACCAGTCCCTCCCAGACACAAGCCAGCTAGGATAAAAGTCCATCTCAATCTGAGGGCCCCTTAGTATCTCGCCACCAAACCCATTTTCTTCCTGCTACAGGCACACAACTGGACTACATTTCCTAGTCTCCCTGGCAGCCAGGTGTGGTCATGTGACTGTTCTGGCCAATAGGAAGTAGGCAGAAGTGATGACTGGTCCGGCCCAGAAAAGCCAGCCATGCCATCCTCCTCTCCCTCTCTCTCTATTAATCTCTTCCTCCTCTCCCAGGCAGCTGGATGTCAGTCTTCAGGGCAACCTTGAAATAGATGACCAACTGTCCTGGTTTCCCAGAAACTGGCCTGGTTTTAGTACTGAGAGTCTACAGCTTGGGAAGAAACCCACCCCCTGACAAACAGAGACCATTGGTCACCCCACCTGAGAGGTACACATGGAAGACGGCAGAGGTTCCATCTGCCGGGATCCCTGAATGTATGCGTGGAGCAGAGCCCCCATGCCTTGCCACCTCCCCCCTCTGCCAGTCAGCAAGGCGTGTTTTGGACTTTATATGAGTGAAAAATAAGCTAAGCTTTGCTACTTTGTGTTTCCACTGCTAATGTAACCTCAGATGATACACCAACTAATATTTTTGGAGAAATACAAAAATATCTCGTGTTCCCTCAGCTATTTTAAGCAGACAGATACCAGTTATAAATAGAAAGACTATATATTATCTGAGATCATCCTGGCTTACACCTGTTGTCTGAGCGTAATTATTAATAGCACCCCCTCTTTACTCTCCAAAGTGTCCCTGTTTTCACAATCTCTAATATGGCTACAGGTAATTTCTAGTGTGAACGCATGCCTGAACTGCTGTAGAAAAATCGTTAATTGAATCCTATTTTAAATGCAATTATTTAAGAAAGAAGCATTGGGTAATAAAAGTAGTTTGCCTCACAGCTAATACTCAAAATTCAGCTCTCAGGGTGTTGGATTTTCTCCATGGGACACACTGTGTACATCACCGAGAACCGTCCCGAGACCTAGATCTCTTACCGACTGTATGTTTGGAGGGTGGCCGTTCATCTCGTGCTTCCGGTCTTTTCTGCCAATCCATCAGTCACAAATGTTATCTATTGAATGGCCTATCCAGACAATGAAATATTATTCAGTGCTAAAAAGAAATGAGCTGTCAAGCCATGAAAAGACAAGGAGAAACCTTAAATGCATGTTACTAAGTGAAAGAAACCAATCAGAAAAGGCTACATACTGTATAAGCCCAACTACGTGACAGGGAAGAAGACCAGTGGTTGCCTGGGGTTGGGGAAAGGAAGAAGGGAGGGATGACTAGAGGAGCACAGGGGCTGCCGAGGGCACAGAAATTGTCCCGTATGGTACCGTAAAGGTGGATACACGACATCACACGTTTGGCAAAACCCATAGAATCGCGCAACACAAAGAGGGAGCCTTAATATAAGCCCCAAACTTTACTAAATAACAAGGTACCCATACTGTCTGGTCCATGGTAACAAAGGTACTACACCAAGGCCAGATGTTAAAAATAGGGGGCCGGTGGGGGAGGGGTTGAGGAAGGATGTGGGCCCTCTCTATAGTTTCTGAGCAGTTTTTCTGTAAACCCAAACCTTTGCTCCAAAAAATAACTTAAAAAGAAAACCTAAGGGGCAGCTGGGTGGCTCAGTCAGTGAAGCGTCAGCCTTCGGCTCAGGTCATGGTCCCGGGGTCCTGGGATCGAGCCCTGTGTCAGGCTCCCCACTCAGAGGAGAGTCTGCTTCTCCCTCTCCCCCTGCTGCTCTCCCTGCTTGTTCTCCCTCTCCAGGTGGCCGAGTACTGTGTGAAGGTGCTGGGGCAGACATCCAAGGGAGACGGCCCCAGTGCTGTGCGATGAGGTACTCGAGCACCCACGGGCAGGGCAACTTGGGGGAGGTGGGTTTGGGGCTGAGGCCTCAGAACAAAGCATGTGGGGGAGGATCAAGGGAGGGAAGGCGCAGGGAGGTGCTCCCTCGCTGGGGTGGCTGGACCTCCCCCACATACACCATCGGCCTCCTGAGGGAGCCCAGCCACACTAGAACAATCCAAACAGGAGGCCGTGGGGCCCCAGCTGGACGCTGCTTACCACACAGTGAAGTGAGAACAAATCCAGAGCAAATACTTGCGATATTTTGAGCTTGAGGACGCCCATGTTTTATTCATGCACATTAGCATGGGGTCTGCAGGCCCCTGGAGTCTGAAGGAAATTAGAAAATCACAGAATGTCAGGGCTAGAAGCAGCCTGGGGGGTGATCTAATCCAGGCCTTCCTTTTGCAGAAGAGGAAATTAAGGCCCACAGAGGGAGGCGACCTGAGGTTACAAAGACAGCTGGTGTGACCTGAGCTTGTTGCCCTCCTGGCCATGTGCCTTTCTTCCTTCCCTCCCCCCCCCAAAACACACACACGGAGTTTTGCTCCCCACCTTGACTTAGTATGAACTTTGAGCCCCTTAACAAAAATACCCCTGACCTAGGCTTGACCCCAACCCTAGTCCCGCCCTGCCCCCAGTGATTTCCCTGCCCATCAGGGTGGGTGCTGGGAGTGTGACTGATGGGGACAACCCTGGGTGTCGCTTTCCTAGTGCTTCACAGGCAGTTTAAGCATAAAGTACCCAGAGAGCCTTTCGGAGCATTTTCTGTTTCTCCAAAGGCTCCAGGAGCCCAGCAGTATTAGTGACCAGGCAGACACCTTCGAGGGAAAGAATTCACCTGCAAGGGTCATATGGCCCAAATGATGTCCCTCTCAACCCGGATGCTGGAGCCCTAACCCCCGATGTGACTGTATTTGGAGCTGGGGCCCTTAATTAAGGAAATTAAGGTTCAGTGAGTTCATGAGGGTAGGGCCCTGCTATGGTGGGGTGGTGTGCTTCTAAAAGGAACCCCCAGACACTTGGCTGCAGCTTTCTCTGTCATGTGAGCACATGGCAAGAAGGCAGCCATGTACAAGCCAGGAGGAGGGCCCTCACCAGAACCCAACCATGACCTTGGACTTCCAGCCTCCAAGAACAGTGAGAAAATAAAGTTCTGTGAAGCCACCGAGTCTGTGGCATTTTGCGATGGCAGCCCAAGCAGACTAAGACAGAGGTGGACTGGGCCCCCGGATGTCCAGAAAGACTACCCTCCCATGCCTTCCCAGGTGCCCTGGCCACAAGGAGAGGTCCGGCCCCCAAAGGCACACGGAGGAGCCCCGCCTCCTGCTGACATTGGGACTCTGGCACCTCGAGCAGCATGGGCGGCCTGATCCATCTCCAGGGTCTGGGGTTCTGAGGACCAAGCCGGCAGGTGACCGAGGAAGAAGGAGGGTTCAGGGAGGAAGACCAGCTTCTCCATTCAGGGAGAGCTGCTCCAGCTCCAAGGCTCCAAAAGAACTGTAGCTCCAGGCAAGGTTTTTAAGTTCCTTCCTGCTACAGTGGGTACAAGGCCCCACTCTCTCCTGTCCAGGGGCATGGATGCGGGCACCAACCCAGGCTCTGGCAGGATGCAGGCTGTATTAGGCCTCCTCCCAAAAACAGAACCAATAGGATGTATATAGAGAGAGGAAAAAATGTATTATAAGGAATTGGCTCACTGTTTAGAGAGGTCAGTAAGTCCACAATCTGCAATATGGTTGGGCAGGCCGGGGCCCCAGGAAGAGCCGGTAAGGCAGGTCTGGTCTGCAGGCTGTCAATAGCCGAAGGTATAGATGTAGTCCAAAGTCCATCTGCTGGAGACTTCTCTCTTGTTTGGTAATGGCTACTCTTGTGCTACTCAGGCCTTCAACTGTTTGGAAGTGGCCCACCTGTGTTAGGGAGGACAATCTACTTTATTCAAAGTCCACCAATTTAACTGTTAGTCTCATCCAGAAACATGCTGACAGAAACACCCAGAATATTTGACCTCATATCTGGGTACCCCATGGCCCAGCGAAGTTGACCCCTACAACTAACCACCACACAGGCCTTGTGCCCACAGCTCTGAGACACACAGGCTTCTCCCTCCTCTCCCTGGAGGGCCCCCTGCTTCTCTCTGCTTCTCCCTGGTGCTTGGCCCCTGCACTGGCTTTCTAAAAGCTCCCTCAGGGCACGGGGAATTTCCTCAACTGCCTTAAGTTTTAGGAAGCAAACTCTTAGCCAAGATTCTCAGAGGCCATGAGGTAGCGAAGGGGAAGCAAGGGGAAGGAGGGCAAGCTCTTGGGAGGACACACACACACACACACATCTATACATACACACACAATTCAGAACGCCCCCAAATGCCATGCAGCTACACTGACGAATGTTACTTATTCACATGCTCTCGCTCTCCATCGGCAGATGCTACAGTGGAATTGTTTCGAGTATTTTCTCTTCAGTCTCTGGGGAGGCAGGGCTATTTATCAGGACTCAGGTGACCTGCTCTGCACCTGGCTGGCTGCCGGACCCAAGCACGAAATTCTCTAAGCTCCCTTTCTTCACTGATAGCCTGGGAAGTCCAGTTCCCACCCCTGCAGGCCACCAGTGGCGAGAAATCCACTCGTTGCTCACCTATTGCCCAGGCGCCAGCTCTGTGCCAGGCACCGCACGGGGTGCAGCTGTGACAGGGACCATATGGCTTGCTGTCATGCAGGCAGCAGTCAAGGACAAAAGACAGGTGCGTAATCTGGCCTACGGGTGTCAAAGTGGGGGGTGGGGGCTGCTGCATGGGGCTCAGCAGGTACCAATGGGGTTCTAAGCAAGTTGGGGCACGTGTCCAAGTCCAGCAGGTGAGGGTACACCGGGAAAGCCTTTGCTGTGTGGTGGTGGCCTTAGCCAATGTCATGTTTCCAAGGGGGTGCGGAGGGAGGGGGACACTGGGGCAGCTGGAGCCAGGGCCAGGTGCGCCCGATGGCAGGGCCTGGGAAAGATCAGCCTGGACATGTGGCTGTGGCTGAACTGGACAAGGCCTCACGTGGCAGGTCAGGCCTTGTGACTTTTTCTGGTGGCCAAGGACTTTGTGTGTTGGACAGGAACACAGCCAGGCCATAGGAAGCCCACTTTGGGGGTAGTGGGAAGGAGGAAGAGAAATTCTCCAAGGAAGAGGCCAGATGGCTGAGTTAGCACAGAGGCCCTTGGGCTCTGAGCTCTAGCCCTACCTCGGTCACACCCATGGGAGCCACCAGCCAGCCCCAAGGGGACACTTGGAGGGTGGGCTTCCCGCCAGCTCCTCCCCGGAAGGCAAACAGCTCCAGCCACACCCTGAGCAGCAGAGGCCGGCTCCCTTCTCCACCACACCCTCTACTCCCATCCAAGCCAGGGTGGCCAGGACAGGCCTGGGCCTCCTCTGCAGTGGCTGTGGGCCCCAATCTGTCCATCTAGGTGTCCCTGTCCATGGGGCTGTCTCCTCTTACTATGATGAAGGCACCGAGTTGCCTTGATTCATGCAGACACAAGTACAAGTAGTTCCAGGTTACCCAGTGTGGCCAGCCGCCCTGGTTCATGGATTCCCTGTCCTGGGCCTCTCCTGGCTGGCGATGATCCAGAAAGACAAGGCAATTGTCTTCCTTTTACAAAGAATCATGTGGTCACTTTTGCAACGGGACAGTCAAGCCCACGAGTAGGAGTCCCTCCCCTCCCAACCCAGTGAGCGGACCCCCAAGTCTCCCTCTCCATCTCTGTGGCAGCTCGAGATGCAAAGAATTTTTTAGAGTTGGAAGGGACATGATACAAGTACCTCAGACACGAAAGCAGAGGCCCCACTTTTCAGATGAGAAAGTTGAGGTCAAGAGAGGATGTGATTTACCCAAGGTCACATAGCTGGGGGAGGAGGCAGGCCTCCCTGCTCCCTGCAGAGCCCTGGCCTCCCCCTACCAGCCACAGACTCCTAGCCCGAGGGTAGATGGGCTTTGGAAAGCAGCAGTACTGGGAGCAGCATGGGATTAAGATCTAGCAACTAAAGGGGCGCCTGTGGGGGTTCAGTGGGTGAAGAATCCGTCTTTGGCTCAGGTCAGGTTCCCAGGGTCCTGGGATCGAGCTCTGCATCGGGCTCCCTACTCAGCAGGGAGTCTGCTTGTCCCTCTGCCCACCTAACTTGCTCATGCTCACTCTCTAAAAAATAAGTAAAATCTTTAAAAAATATTATAGTACTGACCTCGTAGAGTGTCTTCATACCATAGAACCCAAAGAGTACGGAGAGTGGTGAAGGTGGCCTCCCATATGCCAACTAGAGGAGCCTCGCAGACACACAGTTGAGCTAAGAGCCCCGGCAAGACAGCAGGATGACAGGGAGACACAAAAGCGTTCACTACGCACGTCACAGTGGGTACACAGAGGCACACGGCTGTGTCCTACAAATAGAGACATACAAAAATGACAGCCATGAAGTTCCATTTGGTTGTTACCCCTGGAGTAGAGGCAGGAAGGTAGTTACCTGGGCCTTGGTCTGTATTGGCAGCATTTTATCTCATTCGGTGCAATGTTTTATCTCATTCGGTACAGGGAAACACAAATAGTACAGTGCATGAAAAAAAAAAAAAGTTTTTTACTGAGGTAAACTTCCTACCACATAGAAGTCATCATTCGAACCATATTCAAATATCATTCACACTTTTTTAACGTAAGCTGTACACCCAGTGTGGGGCTCAAACTCACAACCCCTGAGATCAAGAGTCACATGCTCTACTGAATGAGCTGGGTGCCCCAGATCATTCACAGTTCAAGAGTACAATTCTACCAGTTTTCCAATGTGGTTACACCACTTTTTATGCCACCCGCCCCACCCGTCCCATGAGAGACAGTCCGCTCTCTGCCTCTGTCCTTCCCCTGGTTTGTTCGTCTTTCAGATTTCAACTGACATATACCTCCCATTGGGGAAGCCCTTTCCTGGACCCCCAAAGCTAGGGACGGGGCCTCCGCCAAAGGCTCCAAGACAGGCTTAGCATCTTTTTCCGCTAGGCACGCCACTCTGGGCACTGGAGGACAGGGGCTGTGTCTTCTTTTCGTGGTGGAGGCACTAGCCTACAGCTTGGCCCCATCGCTGAACAAATATTCTTGAGCACCAACTCTGTGTCAGACACTGGGCATCTGTGTATCCAGCTGTGAACAAAACAGGACTCCCTGCCCACCTAACCCTGCCATGTATATTTGTTATATAAAATGATTGTTGAATGAATGAATGAATGAATGCGGACTGATGGAAAACCCCACAGAAAACCTCTCAGCCTCCTGGCTCCCTAGTCCCCTCCCGACTAGGGGTGCTTGGAAGCAGAGGGAAGTGAAAACATAAAAGAAAGCACCTGCTCCTGAGAAATATGCAGGGAAGGGATAAATAAAATCTTTAAAGAAAGAAAATGCAGGTAAGGGAGGTGCGCAATGGAGTGGGGAAGGATCTGGGATTTCTCCCTGAGCCCCCTCACTTTCCACCCTTCTCCATTATCATCCACAGCCCACCCCCACCAGTGGATCTCAAGGTGTGGTCCAAGTGCAGCAGCACCAGCAGCACCTGGCAGCTTGTTAGAAATGCAAATTCTCCACACGGCTGGGTGGCTCAGTTGGTTAGGCATCTGACTTTTAGCTTTTGCTCCCATCATGATTTCAGGGTTGCAGGATCGAGCCCCATGTCAGGCTCTGCGCTCAGCGGGGAGTCTGAGATGCTCCCTTTCCCTCTGCCCCTCCTCACCCCCCGCTCAAATAAATAAATAAAATCCGGGGCGCCTGGGTGGCTCAGTGGGTTAAACCTCTGCCTTCAGCTCAGGTCATGATCTCAGGATCCTGGGATCGAGCCCCGCATCGGGCTGTCTACTCAGAGGGGAGGCTGAATCCCCCTCTCCCGCCTGCCTCTCTGCCTACTTGTGACCTCTCTCTCTGTGTCAAATAAATAAATAAATAAAATATTTAAATATATAAATAATCCAAAAAGAAAGAAATGCAAATTCTCAGGCCCCACCCCAGAGCTAGGGAATCAGGTGCCCTGGGGGTGGGGCTGCCTGGTTGTGTTTAATAAGCCTTCCAGGAGGTTCTGATACCCACCAGATGGCTGCACCCAGAATCATCTGGGGAGCTTTAAAAGTGGGTGGTGGCTGGCATCCCCCACTGCCAGGGAGTCTGAAGTAATTGGTCTGGGAAGAGGCCAGGCGATTCTACCGTGCACCCAGAGGGCAGGCCTGGGATCCGCTCCCCTGGTTCTGTGGTCTGGGCAGAGAAAAGGAGCTGCTCACCCACAAAGGGTTTGTTCACGCCCTGACCTGACCTAGCTGACCTGACCTAGCAGGGTGTTTCCGGCACTTGAGTGCGTGGGAATCCCCTAGAGGCTTGTAAAAGCTGCTGGGTTTCCCATTTAGCAGGTCTAGGGTACACGAGAACTTGCATTTCTAGCCAGTTCCCAGCCAATGCTGCTGGTCTGGAGACCTCTCTGAGAACCACTGCCTTAGATGATCCTGAGAACAGGAGTATTACCCTCATTTGCCAAATGGGGAAAGTGAGGCACGCGGCAGCAGAGGGACTCGCCCCAGGTCACGTAGTCAGTGATAGAGCTGCCTGTGAACCCAGTCTGTCAACCCCAGTGCTCACAGTCCTTCCTGGGTGACGTGTTCAGCGTGGCACCAGGATTTGTTCTGAGGAAAATCCTTCAGGGCCAGCAGAGGGTGGCAGCTGTGGGTGCCTTTCTTTGTGCTGACAAAGACTCTCTCCTTTGACCAAACTTGAGTCAGGCTCCCCCAAGAACTCCTGACTAGGCCTCAACCTTGGGCTCTGTCCTTGGCCTAGTGGCTCTGCCTCCTTAGTCCAGTTTCAGCAAGAAGCCTGGTGAGTCCATCTAGCCCAAATCCCCCACCCTTGGTATCTGATCAAATTTCTCACCCCCCACCCTCCATATCCCATCACACTGGCCTGCCTTCAGCAGAAGTCCCATCAAGTTGGTTTTGCCAGGATCCCTTTTACCCCTGGCATTTCCTCTTGGTCATTCCAGTGACTCCAGCCCTACTCCTTGGCCATAAATCTCCACCTGTCCTCTTGTATTTGAAAGCAAGGCAGGCTCTCTCCCCCAGTGCTAAACCCCACTGCAGGGGTCCCTGCGCACATCAGGAAGGTCCTGAAGGAAGTCCGCTGCCATCTTTAACGAGCACCACCATTTTCTCTTTACTGTGCTCACCTTCCTCCAAGGTCTCTCCCCCAGTTGCTTGGTGCCTTCTGCTGGCCCTGCTCCTTTGGGGCCGCAAGCCAGCTGTCAGCTTCCCTGAGGTCCCCTTCGCTTTGCCATGGCGGCCTACCCCCTCACAGACCTCCATCTTCCAACTGCGGTCACCTTCGCACTAAGCGCACTAAGCACAGTCGGCTCCTGTCCCTTGGGGGCGCACCTGCCTTCCGCATGGGGAGACCTTATCAAAGTTAGCAGACCTCTCAGGGTGAAACTTACGGCATTAATGTCAGAAGCCAGGATCCCTCAAACAGCCATTTATTTCAAGTTTACCGGACCTCTACGAAGCACATCCCACGCTGGGCGCCGGGGACCGAAGCACACGAAGACTTTCAGCACTGCCTTTTTCTTTTCTAACTGAGGAGACAGGGAGACAAATGCTTCAGGAGACCCGGAAACCCAAGCCGGGGATTTGGTCTGGTTTGTTCATTGCTGCCTAGAGGAGGACCAGGCCCATAGGTGCTCAACAAGTATTTGATGAATGAATGAACTGAATGGGGAACCTGCCTAAGAGATTGCCCTTTTCTTTCTCCCCAGGTGTTAGCAGAGCCCAGAATGTTCTAGCCTGTTGATGTGAATGATGTGTCTGTTTGGGGGTGATGTTCTGGTCGACTATGGGCACCCTGAGGGCATTTATCTAAAAGCGCCCATTCCAGACCTTCACTGCAGCCTCTGATCTCTCTCTGACCCGTTGCTCGGCTTCCAGAGGGAGCTCAAGAAGTACTCGGGGGCCCCCGAGGAGACAGTGGAGGTCAAACAAATGTCATGCAAGAGATGAGCAAAGCCACTGAAGAAGGGGAAGGGGGGGAAAAAGCTAGAGGAGCAGCCGCTGGGTGAGCTGCAGCTGGGGAGACCAAACCATCATGGCAGGCCCCAGACTGTCCCAAGTTCACCACTAAAGGCTCAGAAAACCCTGGGTCCCAGGCAACCCTGGACTCGGGTTACCCTAGCTGTTGGGGAAGGGAGAGGGTGTGGTTGGACAGGGCTTCCCAGGAGAGGCGGCCTGGGGGAACCTGAGACAAAGAATGAAAGTGGTAAATTCTACAATTACTTGTTTACATGCCTGAGGTCAGGGGCTGGATCTGGTTCACTCCAGATGGCCCACCATGGGGGAGGCGGCCTGTTTAAGGTTTCAGATTCCACTATAGGCCCACCAGGGTTTCCATCTTCTGAGCCTCCATTTCTCTCAGTTGTAAAATGGACCCACTGACACTACTTTCTTGGGGCATCTGGCGGGGCTCAGTCGGCTAAGCATCTGACTCTTGATCTCGGCCCAGGTCTTGAGTTCAGGGTTCTGAGTTCAGGCCCTGTGTTGGGCTCCACACAGGGCATGGAGCCTACTTAAAACAACAACAAAACCCACAGTACTTTCCTCTCAGGCAAAACAAGAGAAATGTAAACTGCTGGGCATAGAAGAAATAAAGTGTTAGCCTTGTTGCCTGGCCTATAGTAGGTGCTCAATAAACACGGGACCCTGGATGCCTCCCTGATGAAGAGAGTGGGGTAGAAGGCTCGGGGGAGGGGTGGTGATCTTTGTCTCCCACCCACAGCCCCCTCTGAGCCCCTGTTGAGGGAGGGGGCAAAGAACACAGGTCTCCCCCTTGACCTTTATCGATGGCGTTCAGAATACCCAGAAGAAGCAGGTATTCATCCAGGAGGGAGCCAGGTCCATCTGTGGGGAGACGAATCTTCTGCTAGGCTGCCTTCTCTGTTCTCTGCCCTCCAGTCCTCCACTTCTCTCGTCCCCAGCCTCCCTCAGTCACTTACCTCTACAGCAAAAGCTGAGGTCTGCACCCGAACACTGCAGCTTCTCCTCTAACTTGGGGTCACGCATCGTGCTTTCTGTGGCCTCCTGATGCTCCAGCTCATGTCCTCAGGACTCCTGCTCTGACATCCTCCCATGGCACCAGCCTTCCAGCATCACTGACGCTCTGCCTTCCCGCTGCCCCTCCTCCACCTGATGGCCTCTGTTTCCTCCTGACACTGCTCAAATGCCATGCCTAAGGACTGCTACCGCTCTGGGGCAGAACCCTCCACTGACCCACATCCACTGCCCTGTGTTTGCCGCCCAGCACCACAGCCCAGCTCCCACCGGTTCCAGCACCTACTCCAGCCCACACGCAGGTGGAGAAAAGTCCCCAGCACGCTGACTGGGCCCACTTTAAGGTAATGACCATGAACTTCTTTTGCACCCTAAACACTGTCCACTTGTCATCCTGTATTTGCCCAGTCCATTCGTCCTTCCACTTTCCCACCTCCCACGATGTCCTCGTACCTCCCATGCCTTCTCCTCCATCCTCACTCAAGGCCAATGGCCTGGCCTCCTGGCTCACCCAGGCGGCTGAAGACGACTTGTGCAGCCTCCCCTAGCCCAGCTACCCTGCACAACCTCTGCTGTGTCTGCCTGGCCACTGGGGATGGACCGTCCCCTGCTCCTGCCTCAAGCCAACATCATGCCCAGTTGTCCGCACAGCGAGGGGGCTTTTCTCTTCTCTCTTCCATGGCGCTAATCATTCCCTCACTTCTACATCAGTCTCACGAGCATACAAACCTTTCTGGTTACTTCCATCTTAAAGAACTTTCCCATGAGCCTACCTCCCCGTGCAGCTACCACCCCATGCCTCTGCTTCCCGCAGGAGCAAAATATTCAAAAGAGTTGTCTATCTGGGCTGCCTTTTTCTTTTCTCGTGTGACTGTTCCCTTTTCCTTGTAGAATGTAAGCCGCCTAAAAGAGCACTTAAGACAGTAACGCGCTCAGCGCGCCTGGGTGGCTCAGTCGGTTAAGCATCAGCCCTCCGGTCATGATCCCGGAGTCCTGGGATCGAGTTCTGTATCTGGGGAGGCCACTTCTCCCTCTCCCTCTGCCTGCTGCTCCTCCTACTTGTATACTCTCTCCCTCTGTCAAATAAATAAAATCATTTAAAAAAAAAAAGACAGTAATACACTCCTATGACTGAGCAATTCGATCCTGAGACGTACACCCAAAGGCATTAAAAGGAAGAACTCAATTAGAGGGGCACGTGGGTGTTCAGCTCAGGTCATCTTCTCAAGGTCCTGCAGTCAAGCCCTGCACCGTGTCTGACTGCTTTCCCTCTCCCTCTGACAACTCCCCAGCTCATACATTCTCTCTCTCAAATAAATAAATCTTTAAAAAAAAAAAAAAAAAAAAAAAGAACTCAGAGCATGTCAACATTGTCCAACCACCTTCGTAGCATGATTGCAATAGCCCAAAGGTGGAAACAGCCCAAGAGTCCATCGACGGATGCATGGATAAACAAGTTGAGGTATATCTATACCAAGGGATATTATTCAGCCATACAAAGGAAGGAAATTCTGACACACGCTACCACGTGGATGAATCTTGAAAACATCATGCTAAGTGAAATAAGGTAGATATGGCAGAACAGATATTGTGTGATTCTACTTCCATGACATATCTAAAACAGGCAGATGCACAGAGACAGAAGGTGAAACAGAGGTCACCAGGGCCTGAGTGGAGGGGGGAAGAGAGAGCGCTTGATGGATACAAAGCTTCTATTTGGGGTGATGGAAAAGTTTTTTGATGACTTTAGATGTGGTGATGACTTTTTTTTTTTTAAACTTTATTTATTTATTTACTTATTTATTTGAGAGAGAGTGTGCATACAAGTACGTGGAGAGGCAGAGGCAGAGGGAGAGACAGAGAATCCCAAGCAGACTCCGCCCTGAGCCAGAAGCCCAACCTGGGGCTCCATCTCACAACCCTGAGATCATGACCTGAGCTGAAACCAAAAGTCAGAGACGCTTAACTCACCGAGCCACCCAGGGGCCCCTGATGATGACTTTTAGATATAATACGAAAAGCAGAATCCACGAGAGAAATAATTGATAAGTTGGACTTCATTCCAATTAAAAACTTCTGCTCTGCAAAAAAAGTCAAGCCACAGACTGGGAGAAAATGTTGGCAAAAGACTGTTATCCGACATATACAAAGAACTCTTTAAACTCCACAATACAAAAACAAAACAACTAGATTGAAAACATGGGCCAAAGATCTTAACAGACAACTCACCAAAGAAGATAAACAGATGGCAGTAAGGATATGAAAAGATACTTCCCATCATGTGTCATCAGGGAAATGCGAGCAAAAGAATAATGAGATACCACCATGCACCTGTTAGAATGGCCCAAACCTGTAACACGGGAGCGACAGGAACTCCTATTCGTTGCTGCTAGAAATGCAAAATGGTGCCGCCTCTTACGCACACGGTTTGGCAGTTTATTTTTATGTTTTGCTTTTTTAAAAAGATTTTATTTATTTGATAGAGAGAGGCATAGCAAGAGAAGGAACACAAACAGGGGGAGTGGGAGAGGGAGAAGCAGGCTTCCCACTGAGCAGGGAGCCCGATGCGGGGCTCGATCCCCAGACGCCAGGATCATGACTTGGGCCAAAGGCAGATGCTTCACCAACTGAGTCACCTAGGCATCCCCTTAATTTTTAAAAAAATTATCTTATTTGGGGGCGCCTGGGTGGCTCAGTCATTAAGCTCCTGCTTTTGGCTTGGATCATGATCCCGGGGTCCTGGGATGGAGCCCCACGTCAGGCTCCCTGCTCGGTGGGAAGTCTGCTTCTCCCTCTCCCCGTCCCCCTGCTTCTGTTTCCTCTCTTGTTGTCTCTGTCTGTCTCTGTCTTTCTCTCAAGTAAACAAATAAAATCTTTTTAAAAATTAAAAAAATTATTTATTTTGAGAAAAAGAGCGCACACAAGTGGGGGAGAGGGGGAGTAGGGGGGGAGGAGCAGAGGGAGAGGGAGACAATCGTAAT
This sequence comes from Martes martes, assembly GCF_963455335.1. NCBI lineage: Eukaryota > Metazoa > Chordata > Mammalia > Carnivora > Mustelidae > Martes > Martes martes. Next base: position 33,951,303 of record NC_137897.1, on the reverse strand, counting down.
CTTATACAGGCTCCATGCCCAGCACAGAGCCCGACGTGGGGCTCGATCTTACAACCCCAAAATCACGACCTGAGCCGAAGTCAAGAGTCAGACACTCAACCGACTGAGCCACCCTGGCACCCCTATCCTCACAGCTTTGAGCAGCTCTGCACCAGTCTCTGAAAAGGCAACACCAGTGACTTTGAAGAAGACATCTTTACTGGTATGTCTTCCTCAGTTACCCTGAGAGGGAGATTTTCCCATGGGTCATTGGACAATGCTACACTGACCCCTGCATCCCGAGGGTCCTGGCCTTAATTGTTCTGGCAGCAGACCCCACCCTCGACCTAACCCCGCAAGCTTAGCAAAGACTAACTCACAGGGTGAAAAGAAGTGAAAGACAGTTACAGACAGAATGGCATTCCGACATCATACTTACTCACCCGTGTGGAGGCGGCTGAGACTATTCTCGAAGGATGATCCCCCTGGTCATTCAGCAGGATTGGCTGTCAAAGTTGAGCAGCGTGTGACATCTCGGTCAGTGAGAAACCTGACATTTCTTATGGCTCATCTTTCCTGTAATCTACTTCACACCACCCTCAGCACACGTTACCAGCTTTATCACCTGCCTACGTATCCGGGAGCACGCTGGGGAGGACATCAACAGTGGGACGAGGTTCCTGTCCGTAAATCCTCGATGCTCAACTGAGGCAAAAGGTGGAGTAGAGCCGTGACCAGAGGTAAGTGACTTGCAATGCCCATGTATAAATTAATTGCCCGCTCAAGACCTGCAGGTGACAGCACAGATCTGAGCGTATCAAGTGATTTTGCAAAGGAGTCTATCATAATTAAGAAGTCCTGTCTCTGGATTGGTCCTGCAAAATCTTTGGCCAGGATTTCCCGGCCCTTTCCAGGGAGAAGGAGGTGCATTTGCTGAGTAGACTGCAAATCCTAGTGAATCCTGGCATGCATCAACAATATTGCTGTCATTTCAATATTAGGCTCTATTCCCGTGTTTTCCTGTGAATGGTTTCCTGATATATGTACTGTGGCCAAGGTAACAATTTGACCATCTTTCTGGAATAATTGCAGCTTTGGTGAGACTATATTGTGACAGATATAGTTACCAATTATTGATACATCAAAACGGGTTGACCTTCAGTTTGCACGTTCAGGTCTTACTGAAAGGAACTGCACATACTTGGCTTGATCCAGGCAGAACTCTGTCAAATAACAGCAACAAAAACCATGGGCATTATTTTAAAAGTCAAAAGCTCGTTCTGTGAAAGATTTTTTAAAAAACAGACCTTTGGCGAGCATGATCAAGAATAAAAGAGAGATGATGTGAATAAATAAAATATAGAAAGACAAGAAAGAAAGAGCTAGACACAAAAGTGATGATTAAAAAAGAAGAAACATCTTTTGAAAGATTTTATTTATTTACTTATTTATTTATTGAGAGAGAGAGAGAGAGCGCGTGCGCACACAAGCGGGGGAGTGGGGGAGGGAGAAGCAGGCTCCCTGCTGAGCAGGGAGACGGACATGGGGCTCTATCTCAGGACTCTGGGATGACGACCTGAGCTGAAGGCAGATGCTTAAACGACTGAGCCACCCAGGCGCCCCAAGAAAAACCATTTTGAGTAATTGCACTAATAAAATTAAAACCAAAAATGAAATAAGTCTTGGAAATATATAAAATGTCAAAATCTGATCAAGAAGGGGATGGCTAATTCCAGGCCCCCAAGGCTGAAGAGACTGAAATGGTAGTCAAAGACATCTCATAGGAGAAGTTATTTGCAAATGACATATCCAATAAGGAGTTAGTGTCCAAAACATACAAAGAACTCATATAGCTCAACACCCCAAAAAACAAATAATCCAATTTAAAAATGGGCAGAAGACACAAGCAGACATTTCTCCAAAGAAGACATCCTGATGACCAACAGACACATGAAAAGATGTTCATCATCCCTCATCATCAAGGAAATACGAATCAAAATCACAATAAGCTATCACCTCACACCTGTCAGAACGGCTAAAATCAACACCACGAGAAACAACAGGTGTTGGCAAGGATGTGGAAAGAAAGGAACTCTAGCACACTGTTGGTGGGAATGCAAACAGGGGCAGCCACTGTGGAAAACACTATGGAGGTTCCTCAAAAAGTTAAAAATAGAGCTACCTGATGACCCAGCAATTGCCTTACTGGGTATTTACCCAAAGGATACAAGAACACTCATGCAAAGGGATACATGTACCCCTATATTTACTTATTTATTTTTAAATTTTATTTATTTTTTTGACAGAGAGAAAGAAATCACAAGTAGGCAGAGAGGCAGGCAGAGAGAGGGAGAAGCAGGTTCCCCGCTGAGCAGAGAACCCGATGTGGGGCTCGATCCCAGGACCCTAAGATCATGACCTGAGCTGAAGGCAGAGAGGCTTAACCCACTGAGCCACCCAGGTGCCCCAATGTACCCCTATATTTGTAGCAGCATTATTCACAATAACCAAGCTGTGGAACCAGCCCAAGTGTCCAGTGATAGATGAATGGATAAAGAAGTGGGGTGTGTGTGTGTGTGTGTGTGTGTGTGTATAAATACACATAACGGAATATTACTCAGCCATAAAAAAGAATGAGATCTTGCCTTTTGCAAAAACATGGATGGTGCAAGACAGTATAATGCTAAGCGAAGTAAGTCAGAGAAAACCAAACACTATGTGATTACACTCATACATGGAATTTAAGAAACAAACAAAAGAAATAAGCAAAGGGAAAAAAATAAGAGACAGAGCGAGACAAAGCAAGAAATAGACTCCCAATTATAGAGAACTGATGTTTACCAAGGGGGGAGGTGGATGGGGAAACGGGTAAAACCGTGATGGGGACTGAGGAGGGCCCTTTGATGAGCACCGGGTGATGTATGGAAGTGTTGAATCACTATATTGTACACCTGAAACTAGTATTACACTGTATATTAACTATACTGGAATCAAAATAAAAACTTAAAAAAATCGTAGTGTAGTTGTGCAGTGGAATACACACGGCAACAAGAAGGAACACACTAGAACTAGACACCACAATATGGATAAATCTGATAAACATGAGACTGAAAAATGGGCGACGCGAGAGTACATAAAATACGATTCCATTTATAGGAAGCGTGCGCACACACAAAAGCCAAATGAATCTAGTGTGATGGGCAGTGAACAGAAAGGGGCAAGAGAAACTGTGCAGTGTGCTTTTCACTTTTGGAAAGTGAGCCAATCATTTATGATTTGAGAACTTTTATGCCATACTTAAATAATAAGTTCAAATAAATTCTAATTAGAGATTTTTTTTTTTTTTTCAAACTACCTGTGCTTACAGGACAGCCAAGGCTTTGGAGCTTGCCTATGTGGAGGGGAGGGGAAACAATGGCATGTCACCTGTGAAAAATTAAAACTGGGTCCCAATCTGGGGCACCTGGCTGGCTTGGTTGGTAGAGCACGTGACTCTGGACCTGGGGGTTGTAAACCCTACCCTGGGTGTAGAGATTACTTAAAAATAAAACCTTAAAAAAAAACTGGGTCCCCATCTAACACTACCTGTGAGTGAGGACCCACTAGATTAAGAACCGGTGATATTGTGATTTATAAGAAATAAATATTTGGTCATTCAGATGATCAAAAGATTTTTCATATATATTTGGTCTTCCTCCATAGTTCTTGGTTCACCACTGCTCCTAAAACCCTTGGAATTTCCTGAGAGCCATAAAGGTGTCTTTTGTTATGTTAATGAAATGACTGCTGGAAACCCCTTAGGTAACCTAAGGATGGGGGCTGGTTGCCACGGGAACCAACCAAGATTAGATAGTTGGAACTTTCAGTCCCACCCCCTGATTTCTGGTGAGGGGAGGGGGGCTGGAGGTTGAGTTCAATCTCCAATGGTCAATGATTTAATCAATTGCACCTCTGTAATGAAACCTCCATAAAAATCCCTAAAAGATGGGGTTGGGAGAGCCTCCAGGTTGGGGAGCATGCAGAGATGTGGGGAGAGTGGTGGGCCTGGAGAGGGCAGGGAAGCTTCTCATCCTTTCCCCAGACCATGCCCTGTGCATCTTTTCCATCTGGCTGTTCCTGAGTTCTATCCTTTTGTAATAAACCCGCCATTCAGCGTGTAAAATGTTTCCCAGAGTTCTGTGAGCCGTGAATTAATCAAACCTGAGGAGGAAGTCATGGGAACTTCCAGTCTCTAGCCAGTAGGTCAGAAGCACAGGTGACAGCCTTGAATTGGAACTGAGGTCTAAAGTTAGGGGGGTGGGGGGACTGTCTTGTAGGACTGATCCCTTACCGTGTGGGATCTGATGGTGTCTCTGGGTAGATCATGTCACGAATGAGTTGAATTTCAGGACACCGAGCTGGTGGCAAAGAATTAATTGCACACGTTTGGTGACTGGAAGTGTCGGAAGTGCCCTGTGTCTAGTAAAGGGGGCTGACACGGAAGAAACACACAACAGGGAAGAAGTGGGTTCTTCCCTACACAGTGGAGAGCTGAGGTCTTTCCAGTTTGGTGGGTGTCAGAGAGGTGGTATGTGCTAGAATGGACCCGGCTCACAGAAGCATGTGGTGTGGAAAGAGGAAGGAGGAAAGGGTGAAGGATAAGGAACCTTTGATTCCTGGATGGCCCCATGCTCACCCACGGTGCGGAGCAGCATAAAGGTAAGAAGTTACCAGCAGAATTTAGAGATGGAGCCAAGTCTGGGGAGTTGGTTCACCAGCTGCACCAGGAAACACAAACTGATAAGAAAAAGGCAAATATTCAATGCCTTGGTCACTGTGATCTGTAACAGCTAAAGTAGAAGACAAGGCTGGGGCAGACAGACTTCAAGGCTAGTCCAAACTCAGATTTCGGTGAGTCTGAGCTTTAGCCACTAGCTCCAAAGCTTCCCCCCAAGAGAAAATGTATGCACGGACCACTGAGCGTGCTTCTAAGACCTCTGATCACCAAGAATGTAGCCAGCATAGCGGGGGAGGACAAAACTGAGAAGGTGAAGTGTGAAAGAGTTGTTATCATTTCAGATCAGCATCCTCAGCTTCCTGAGGAAGCTTCACCGATGGGGGTTAGGGGAGTAACCGATGGGGGGGGGGCGGTGTCTCTGATCTGAATGCCGCTGGGTTGAAGAGCATGTCTGCGTGGCCGTGGGACCAACCGATCACTGTGGAACAATCGCAGGTGGCTGCTAATGATCCAGACATTCGCGAGGTAACAGCCGGCCTGGTGGATGGATAAGAGCCACCCTAAGGTTTTTTAATCCCTAGAAAGGGAACTGTCTTTAACCCCCATCAATGCCAAGTGGGAGACCCCAATGAAACAGCTGATATGCTTCCTAGGCAAGGCGTGTAGGACTGGCTTTTTGACCACCAAGATATTAACCCACCTAATAGGCCCGTGACCCAGGTCAGGGTAAATGCCACGGGGTGGAGGGGGGCTTTTACAGGGGCTCCCCATGTAACCTCTTTGTTGCAAAACCAAAGGTCAGATCTGGCAGCCACTTCGAATTTGCAGTCTCAGCTGCCCCTCAGGGGTCTTACAGATGCTAATAGAAACCTTAGGTTAATTAACAAGCCAATGGGGAGAGGCCTGAAACAGTCCAAGAGAGGCTTCCCAACAAGGTGGAAAGTTTTAAACAGTTACTAAGAAATAAGGTGAATAAAGGGAATATTGATAGGAGCAAAGAAACAAAGAGGAAACAGGAAGGGAACAGTCACCCAGCAGGTGGAAATCTTTAGATGGTTATTAAGAAATGGGTGAACTGGGTTTTCTTTTTCTTTTCTTTTCTTTTTTTTTTTTTAGGATGGATGGATAGATAAAAATTAGTAAATAAATTTAGTATAAATAAAACAAAGTTTTTAATATAGCACTATCTAAGGTTGGTCAGGCCAAAAGGACCCCAGCTGGTCCCCCAACATTAAAGGGCCCAAAAACTCCACTCTACCTACCGCAACTTGAAGAAATTTAAAAAGCTGGAAGGTAGAGCTTACAATGAGAGACCTGAACTTCGAAACTGAATGAGATATATAATATCCATACATTTAAAATATATCAATAGAATAGACAAACACTGTGGTATATTCATACAATAGAATAGTACTCAGCGATGAAAAGAAACAAACTTGATAATGTAAGGGCCTATTTGGCCGGAGGGGCCACACCTCGGTTGAACAGCCATTTTTTTGTTTGTTTGTTTGTTTTTTTAAACTATTTTTTTTAATTTTTATTTATTTATTTATATGACAGACAGAGATCACAAGTAGGCAGAGATGCAGGCAGAGAGAGAGGGGGAAGCAGGCTTCCCGCTGAGCATAGAGCCCGATGTGGGACTCAATGCCAGGACCCTGGGATCATGACCTGAGCTGAAGGCAGAGGCTTAAACCCACTGAGCCACCCAGGTGTCCCCATTTTGTTGTTTATGCAGTGGGACTTGGATTGACCCTGTCCCCGCCCCCGCCCCTCCCCTCAACTTAGTTAAAAGCAAGTCCAGGAAACCAGTCCCAGGTAACAAAGCCCAAATATAAGGGTGGGTCAGGTCAGGTGGAGATAACGCCAGAATGCAGGGATGAGTCGGGTCAGGTGGAGACATCCAATCAGTAAAGGGGGCATACTGTCTCCCTAGCCACCAAGGAGTATGGGCCCCGCCTTTTGGACACCAATTCTTACCAAGGTGATAGGCTAGTTCAAATTGTACGGGGTGAATTGTAATTCAATTGGCCACCCATGTGGGACCTAGCATGACTGTGCAGCTTTCTCTGTGCGTTACAATCTCATTCGCCACCTGTGTGTGGCCAGGTCCAACCACATGGCCTTTGCTCTATAAAAGTTAGTCTGTGAGGCGTCACCCTCTCTGTAAGGGGCGGCCCCGACCGGTCTGTTTGACGGTCGGTTTGATTCTTGATGCTTGGTGCGAAATAAAGCTTTGCTTGACCTTCGCTTTGTATCAGTCTCACTCCTTTGACCATGGACCCATTATCGGGGGACCCAACAGATAACATGCAGTAACACGTGTGAATCTCAAAAATGTTAGACTGAACAAAATCCAGACACAAGAGAGTATGCCAGGTGATTTTACACCTATGAAATTCTAGAATAGGCAAAACTAATACCTGGTTGGAGAAAGCAGATTCGCGTTGCTTAGGGAGGGGGCTGACAGCAAACAGACATGAGGGAGCTTTTCCCGCTGATGGAAGTGATCAGTATGTCGATTACTGCGTGGTTACGTGGATATATACATACATTTGTCAAAACTCATAGAAATGTACGCTTATAATAGGAACTTCTTGTTTTATAGGAACATTTTTGCATGTAAATTATCCCTCAAAAAAGTTGATTTTTAAAAGTTAAAGAAAGAGAGGGGTGCCTGGCTGGTTCAGTTGGTGGAGCATGAGACTCTTAATCTCCGATTGTGAGTTCGAGTTCCACGCTGGGTGTAAGGTGATGTGGCAAACAAAGGCAGAAGAAAAATTATTAATTTCCTTACTACCTGTAGCCCACTGACTCGTCCTTGAAACAGGCAAAGTGACATTCCTCTAGCGATTTCAACTGCCTCGATGTTAATACTTGGCTAAGGGCAAAGGCAATCTTAGGCCGACCCCCAAGACCCTGTAAGTCTACTTTAACACATAAAAATTCCTTTAGAAATTTCCTTTATCTCTATACCCCAAAGATAAGTGTTGGCAATCGTCCTCCAAGCACATGGCCCACTGATATACATCTGAAGGATCTCATGACTCAGGTTTTATTAGACGGTAATAAATGACCTTTTCCCAATGATAGCTAGCCCCCTCAAGGTCCTGGAAACCTTGCTTCTAAAATCCCTTAGAGACTTCCTCTATCCCTAACCCCCTCCCAATTTGAAGATTTATTTATTTATTTATTTGTCAGAGAGAGCTAGACAGAGAGGAGCAAGAGTGAGCACAAGCAGACAGAGTGGCAGGCAGAGGGAGAAGCAGGCTCCCCGCCGAGCAAGGAGCCCGATGCGGGACTCGATCCTAGGACGCTGGGATCATGACCTGAGCCGAAGGCAGCTGCTTAACCAACTGAGCCACCCAGGCGTCCCCCCCTCCCAATTTGAAAGTATATAATAGGCCACTCCTCATGACCCTGGTGCAGCTCTTTCTGCCCATGGGGCCTCCATGCTTTAATAAAATCACCTTTTTGAACCAAAGACATCTCAAGAATTCTTTCTTGGCTGTTGGCTTCGAATCCTAATGTAGTTCCTACATCATAAAGATTACTTAAAAATAAAATCTTCAGGGGTACCTGGGTGGCTCAGTTGTTTGGGCGACTGCCTTTGGCTCGGGTCACCATCCTGGAGTCCAGGGATCGAGTCCTGCATCGGGCTCCCTGCTTAGTGGGGAGTCTGCTTCTCCCTCTGACCCTCCCCCTTCTCATGCTCTCTCTCTCTCTCTCTCTCAAATAAATAAATAAAATCTTTAAAAAAAAAAAAAAGCCTCTGCCTTCAGATCAGGTCATAATCTCAGGGTCCTGGGATAGAGCCCTTCGTTGGGCTCCCTGCTCAACGAGGAGTCTGCTTCTCCCTCTGCCCCTCCCCCATTCTCATGCACGTGCTCTCTCTCAAATAAATAAAATCTTTATTTTTAAAGGAATAGATAAATTAAAAACAATAGTAACATAAATACTTGGTCCAGTACCCCTGAATAAGTTACAAGGGTTCACTATCTTGAACTAATCAATGTTAATGTGAACAGCTGCAAGCCCTACTGCTACCACCACCAACTTCACCTCCACCACCACCACTACCATCACCTCCATAATCATCACCTCCATCTCCACCATCACCCCCATCACCATCATCATCACTTCCATCATCATCACCCCCATCACCATCTCCCTCATCACCACCACCACCATCACTTCCATCATCATCACTTCCATCATCACCACCATCACTTTCATCCTCATTACCTCCAACATTATCACCCCCATCACCATTATGACCTCCATCATCACCACCACTTCCATCATCATCACTTCCATCATCATCACCACCATCACTTCCATCATCACCCCCATCACCATCACCACTACTTCCGTTATCATTTCCATCATCACTTCCATCATCATCACCACCATTACTTCCCATCCTCATCATAACCATCACTTCCATCATCATTACCTCCAACATCATCACACCCATCACCATCATCACCTCCATCATCATTACCTCCAACATCATCACACCCATCACCATCATCACCTCCATCATCACCATCACTTCCATCATCACCACCACATCATTTTCATCATCATCATCATTCCATCATCACCACCATCATCACTTCCATCATCATCACCACCATTACTTCCCATCCTCATCATAACCATCACTTCCATCATCATTACCTCCAACATCATCACCCCATCACAATCATCACCTCCATCATCACCACCACTTCCACCATCATCACTTCCATCATCACCACCACCATCACTTCCATCATCATCACCCCACAATTACCGCTAGTACTGCCATACCTTCCATCACCACCATCACTATTACCAGCAGCACTATTTCATATTGAATGACAACTATAAGCCTGACACTGTGCTAGGCATTTACATATATTATCTTTCTTTTTTTAAAGGATTTTATTTATTTGACAGAGAGCGAGAGAGAGAGTGCAGGGGGAGGGGGAAAGGGAGAAGCAGACTCCCTGCTGAGCAGGGAGCAGGATGCAGGGCTCCATCTGAGGACCCTAGGATCATGACCTGAGCCGAAGGCAGATGCCTAACTGACTGAGCTACCCAGATGCCCCTACCTTTAATTCTTAAAACAACCACAACAGGTAGATGGTGTAACTTTCATTTTGATATGGGAAAATTGCTAATCAGAGAGATTACCAAGTCACCCTAGAACACTGCTGGTAAACAAAGTCTCAGGTTCCTATCTGGCTGGCCATAAAACCTATGCTCTTTTAACCTCTGTGCCCTGCCCTGCCATCAGGGTCTGGCTCCAGCCTGATAGACTTGAAAACTGTGGTGTCTCAGGTGCACCATGAACCTGCCCTCCATCCCCTTGAATCTTCCAGATGACCACAGACAGTGCCAGGCCACAACTAGAATGATGGGGCTGGTTCTGCAAAGGTGAAGTGGGAGCTCCACCTGCCCTGAGATCCCACCAGCAAGGTCTCCTGCCTTTGACCCCAAATCTGCTCCTTTAATTGCTGTTCCACCTGGAGCTGGGGCATCAGTAATAGGGCCTAGCCTTGGGTCGCTCTGCATGCCCAGAGTTCAAGTTTATCAAGAGGTTCTGTCAGGTCAACCTGCATGCATTGCCAAAACATATGTAGTTCTTGAACACTGAAGACCCTCCCAGTGCTCCTGACCTTGTCTCTGATGTTTCCATTTCTGAACAAGGCCCAAGCCCTCTGACTCCAAGCCCTGTGTCCTCCGCTTCACCCAACGGCTACTTCCCCGTGATGCAGAACACAATTTCTGGGGCACAGACTGACACTGAGCAGAGGCCTTGAAGCCAGAGGTGAGATTAAGTTTTGGCTGGCTAGCCTTGGGCGAGTTTCTTAACCTCTCTAAATGTTAAAAGGAAAATGAGATCAGCCACCGGTGGGAAAAGGAAATGAAGGCTGTGAGCAAATAAACAGCATTTGGGGGACCTATTTAGAAGAGGGAAACAAAATGGCGTTACCTTATGTGAACTTAGACATAACCAGCTCCTCAGGGGTCTGTTTAAGAAAGAACGTGCTGGCAGAAGGGTTTTACTCCACAATCAAAGGGGAGCTCAGGGGCGCCTGGGTGGCTCAGTGGGTTAAAGCCTCTGCCTTCAGCTCAGGTCATGATCCCAGGGTCCTGGGATCAAGCCCCACATCGGGCTCTCTGCTCAGCAGGGAGCCTGCTTCCCTCTCTCTCTCTCTCTGCCTGCCTCTCTGCCTGCTTGTGATCGCTTGTCTGTCAAATAAATAAATAAAATCTTTAAAAAAAAAGGGGGGGGGAGGGGGTAGCTCAGAGAGACCACATGTGGTTTGGAACCGGCATTTGCTCTGAGAAGCAAACCCCCGACCTCCAAATCACGTGGGCTTGTCCAGGGAGGTAGACGGATAATTCCAGCACAGAACCTAAAACTACCTCACCCTTCTGTCTTAACTGTGCCATGCTCACCAAGTGAAACTCTGCCCTGTGGGGCTTCCCTTCTTGCTTTGCCTAGAAGTAGGGCTGCCAGATTTTGCAAACAAAATACGAGTACTTATACCAAAATATTATTCACTGTAGTGCAGTCAGAGAGCCCGTGACTCTTGATCTCAGGGTTGTGAGTTCGAGCCTTACATTGGGCATGGAGCCTACCTTAAAAATCATAAATAAACAGCGTTTAAAAAACCCCGAACTTAGTATGATATCCGCATTTTGTTTTTGAAATACTTGTACCTGAGCATTGTGGTATTATGCCAGTGTTAGCTAACGCTTCAATCCCACAGGCAGCCTTCAGCCTCTCAGCGCAAGTCCCCTCTCCAGCTCAGCAGCTAGCTGGGCTTCACCAAGGCCATGTCCAGATGCAAGATCACAAGGGCTTCATCAGTACCTGAGGTTTTGCTAATTAGCAAAATGAGAGTCAGAAATGGGTTTTCCTGGATGAAATTGGTGACTTGTTCATTAGCGTGATGAAAGGCAGAAATAGGTTCTTGGTGAAATTCAGGGACTCCAGGACCTATGGATTTGCTTAAATATGTTCGAGATGCTCTCTACCTGCACGTGAAGAGGTGATCAGACACCAGCAAGGCCTCCAGCCTGTAACCTCTGAGGTGGCACCTACAGTTTCAGTCCAACCTTGAGTTTTGGAGGATTTCTTGTTCCTTGATACTTCCAGAATGTTCCATCTGCCTTGAGTGGCCCTCTTATGCAAGTAGTAGGCTGAGAGCTGGGACTTCCTCGAGCCTAGAGAACAGGTTGCAGGGACTTTTTCTGTGCCTGGTTGTTAACGAATGCATGTTTATTTATTTATTTTATTTTTTATTTGACAGACAGAGATCACAAGTAGGCAGAGAAGCAGGCAAAGAGAGAGGAAGGGAAGCAGGCTCCCCGCTGAGCAGAGAGCCCGATATGGGGCTCGATCCCAGGACCCTGGGATCATGACCTGAGCCGAAGGCAGAGGCTTTAACCCACTGAGCCACCCAGGTGCCCCCGAATGCATGTTTAATAAACGTCTCTGCATGAGACACAATTTGGCCAGAGACTTGCTTTTCTGTGAACCAGTAACAAGGTTGCAGGGGAAGGGGTCAGCTCACCCTCACTCATCTCAAACTTGCTTGGAGATGTCGGTTATTGAGATACTGGGTCTAAACCCACCCTCTCCCTGGCCCTCCCCACCCCCTCATCTCACCCTCACCCCACCCCCATCTTTGTGGTACTGGGGCTCTACAAACCACACTTCTGCTCAGCCAGGGGCTCCTGGTTGGGCTCTGCCCACAGGAGGTGTTAGAGGAAGATTCAAAGCTAGAGGAAGGAGTTGGGACTTACTTCTTCCTTCACACGTTGACTGGCTTCCTGTTGGCTTCCTGGTCCTGGGAATGGCATCCTCCAAGTTTCTTCACAGCGCTTCCTTCCGGTATCAGCAACTGAATCTACTGTGTGGTTTTTCTGACTCCTACGGACCCAGCCAGCATCCTTTCCTCGGGGATCTGGGCCCCACCTCAGTGAGGCCCCCAGCTCTGAGCTCAGACACCAGCATCAGCTGGCAGGTGCCCTTTCCTGGGGCATCTGATTTTCAGCCCTGTGTGATTCCCCCCTCCAAGCTTCTAGATTTTAATAATTCCATCTCCCCTGCTTTGTTCCCCTACCAGTGGTAGCTGCTGTATGAGATTACTGCCTCCATGATGCCTTAGAGCTCCCTTTCCGGTCTTCTGGGTTCTTCGGTGACCAAACCTAGCTAAATATTTGGTGATTATACCTAACTAAATAGTCTCTGTATGAAATTCTCTCCATTAAAATAACTGGTGTGGTTTCTGTCTCCTGCCTGAAGACTATATGCTACTTTCCAGAAAGATCTTTAGGGTTATGCGTGACCGGCCGGGCTCAGGTCAGCACTCAATAAATATGCAAGGAAAAATAACTGAATAAAGGACTGCATTTCTCACTGTAAATTAACAATGACTTTCCAGGGTTTTTAGACCAATCTCATGTGATTTTAATTACTGCGAGTCAGTCCCCAGAGCCCTCTTGCTTCAGAACGAGAGTAACAGTCAGATCTAAACACACACACACACACACACACACACACACACAAACCCAAAAGATTTTAAAATATAAGATATCAAGTGCCCAAGCGGGTGCCATAGCAGGGGTGAGTGCACCCACTACAGTCCTCCCGCCGGCTACTTTCAGAGTCAAATCAGCTCTGTCCTGGAGACTTCTTCCCTAACCTGAAAGTCCCCTTCCCTCTGGCCCACACATCCAGCACTTTGCTGATCTCATTCTCCTCCAAGTTCAGAACCATCTGGGCTGTGGCGGGGCAAGCTGAGAAGCCCCTTTCTTCCCCAAGCCCCCACCCCATCCGCACACACAGTTAGTAACAGCTACCAATACTTCACATCCTCGGGAGGCCCCGCTCCGTCAGGGGCAAGAATGGTGGCCAATGGAGAGGCTGCCCACACTGGGCCCAAGTTTGAAACAATCATTCCAGAGCCAGCTAAGGCCCTAGTCCCTGTCCTGACCTCTGCCTTGTTCCCAGAGAGCTGTTTCCACCTTGGCCCCTGCATTTGCGGTTTACGCCTTTGTCGATGAACATTCGATCTGTCATCCCTTGGGCAACGATGATTCAGGAGGGCTATGTACAGGGCCTTGTGTGATTGCCAGGGGGGTGGGGTGGGTCGACAAAGCTGCACTGTCGCTGTCCCCATGGAACTCACAGCAAGAGCAAAGGCGGAGAGAAGCATAGAAGAGGAGCAGCCATCATGCTTGGAAGAGATGAGGAGGTCAAGGAAACTTCCTGTTCTTTACTAAGAATCACTGTGGCCAATGTTGGTGCTGCCTCTTGGCTCCCCACCCCCATACCTCTGTACTGTTTTTGAGCACCCCCTGGCCTCAATGAGCTTTTGTTGCTAATAACCAGTACCTATCTGTTTTTTTAGAGGGCCTGCCCTTGGGCTCCTGGAGCAGCTTTCTGAAAGAGATCTCGAAATGGCTGGAAATGAAAAGTGCTGATAGGATGTGGGGGCGGGGCTGCGGGTGCCACACTTAACATCAAGCACTTTAGTCCTGTGGGCAAGACTGACCCTCAGGAAACAGCCTGGCAAGTATAATGATGCGCCTGCTTTGAACCACAAAGAAGGTGGCCTTAATCTGAGAAGCCGCCTCAAGGAGGTAGCCTCAGGCATAAACTGAGTCTTACAAAGGCAGCAATGTGTTGACCTATAAGAAGGAGCCAGGAAAGAGCCCCTGGGGCTTTGATAGCTGGGCTGCTTCAGGAGTTTTCAAGTCATCCAGGGTGGCTGGAGCACAGCCAGCATGTGAGTGAAGAGGAATGGTGATGAGGCAGGGAGGAAAAAGTGGTACTAGATCACACAGAGCCTGAAGGAGGCCTTCTACTTCCTGTGAAAGGACTGGGGAGACTTGCTAGGGTTTTACTGCTAGGATTCTAAGCACAGGAGTATCCTGAATCGGATATACTTCCCATAGAAATCACTGTGGCCACAGAGCAGAGAATGGATTCCAGGGGACAGGACTGAGGACAGGGTCAGGGAGCCCTGGAGAGAAATGATAAAGGCTGAACACAGGAAAGTGGCCATAGGGAGAGAGAAGGTGACAGAATCAAGAGATGAAGCATGGAGAGGTCTAGTGGCTAACAGGATGGGGAGCACTAGGCAGGAGTCTATGCCAGTCTTCCTCATCCTACCTTTAATCATACCTCTCAACTTCCTAACACACTTGGAAGGACTGCTCATCTGGAGCCAGGATAGGACAAGACCTTTGTAGTCTCTACTATAGCAAGATCACAACCATAAACTGGGAGTGGGGAATAGGGATGCATGTACCAGGCCTGTGTTATTACCCTGAGAGAGTTCCACGCCCAAAGTCAAACAGCCCAAAGTTTGTATTTATATATTTATTTATTATTATTTTTTTTAATTTAAGATTTTATTTATTTGACAGAGAGGTCACAAACAGGCAGAGAGAGAGGGGGAAGCAGGCTCCCTGCTAAGCAGAGAGCCAGATGTGGGGCTCGATCCCAGGACCCTGAGATCATGACCTGAGCCGAAGGCAGAGGCTTAACCCACTGAGCCACCTAGGCGCCCCTAAAGTTTGTATTTAAATCAAATTTCTTTCTTTCTTTCTTTAGATGTTATTTGAGCGAGAGGAGAGTAGAGTAGAGTAAGAGTGTGTGCACAAGCAGGAGTGAGAGGCAGAGGGAGAGGGAGAAGCAGACTCCCTGCTGAGCAGGGAACCCGATGCAGGACTCCATCCCAGGACCCAGATATCACGACCAGAGTCAAAGGCAGACGCTTAACTGACTGAGTCACCCAGTTGCCCCTTAAATCAAAGTTCAATGAGAAGATATACCACAACATATTTGCCAGGGCACTCAAAATGTTAGATTACTGGGGTGCCTGGGTGGTTCAGTAGGTTAAACATCTACCTTAAGCTCAGGTCATGATCCCCGGGTCCTGGGATCGAGCCTGCATCAGGCTCCCTGCTCAGTGGGGAGCCTGCTTCTCCCTCTGTCCCTCCACCCCCACTCATGCTCTCTTTCTTTTTCTCTCTCACATGCATGCAAAAACAAATAAAGAGGGTTGCCGGTGGGAGGGGGAGGGGGTAGGGAGAAGGTGGTGGGGTTATGGACATTGGGGAGGGTATGTGCTATGGTGAGTGCTGTGAAGTGTGTAAACCTGGCGATTCACAGTCCTGTACCCCTGGGGCTAATAATAGATTATATGTTAATAAAAAAATAAAAAATTTTAAAAATAAATAAAATATTTTCTAAAAATGTTAGATTACTAGCATCTTAAAGGCAAACTTTCCAACTGGAGCTCCCTGTATCACTAAAAAAAACCCTTAGTTTTACTGAGGTGTAACTAACATACTAGTTTCAGGTATACAACATGATTCAGTATTTGTACATACTGAGAAATGATCACAACAATAAGTCTAATTAATAATTAATAATTAGACTTATTGTTAATAATTAAATAATTAAAAATTATAATTTTTTTCTTGTGATGGGAACTTTTAAGAGATACTCCCTTTTTTTAAGATTTTATTTATTTATTTGTCAGAAAGAGAGAGAGAGAGGGAGCACAAGCAGGGGGAGCAGCAGGCAGAGGGAGAAACAGGCTCCCCACGGAGTAAGGAGTCCGATGCAGGACTCGATCCCACGACTCTGAGATCATGATCTGAGCCGAAGGCAGACGCTTAACCAACGGAGCCACCCGGGTGCCCCAATTTCCAAATATACAACACAGTACTATTAACTATAGCCATCATGTCATACATTATATCCCCAGGACTAATTCATTTTATAACTGGGTTTGCACCCTTTGACTCCCTTTCCCCATTTTGCACACACACCCCCATTCCCTACTTCTGGCAACCATCCATCTGTTCTATATATCTATGAATTTGGTTGGGTTTTTTGTTTGTTTGTTTTTGTTTTTTTTTTTATAAACATGTATTCCTTCTGTTACACATATATCTCTCATGAAGTTCTCAGTGTATGCTAGGGACTATCCCAAACACTTTAGATTTTTTTTTTTTATTTATTCATTTGACAGAGAGAGACACAGTGAGAGAGGGAACACAAGCAGGAGGAGTGGAGAGAGAGAAACAGGCTCCCCACCAGGCAGGGAGCCCGATGTGGGGCTCGATCCCAGGACTCTGGGATCATGACCCGAGCTGAAGGCAGACGCCCCAATGACTGAACCACCCAGGCGCCCCTGTTTGTTTGTTTTAAAGACTTTATTTTTAAGTACTATCTACACCAAACGTGGGGCTTGAACTCACAACCGGAGACACATGCTCTTCTGACCAAGACAGCCAGGTGCCCCTGGTATTTTTGGTTTTGGTTTTAGAGTCTATCTTCAAGTGAGATCATATGGTATTGGTCTTTCTCTGAGTTAGTTCACTTAGCATCATGCCCTTAAGGTCTATCTGTGATGTTGCAAATGACAAGATTTCATTCCTGCTTATGCTCTAATGATACTCTATTGTGTGTGTGTATACACACACACACACACACACATACATACATATATCTATATCTGTATCAATATCACAATTTTTTAACCATTCATCCGTCAGTGGACACTTAGGTTACTTCCGTATCTTGAGTATCGTAAACAATGCTGCAATGAATATGGGGCTGAAGATACCTTTTTGAGTTAGGGTTTTTGTCTTCTTCAGATAAACACCCAGAAGCAGAACTGCTGCATCACATGGTAATTCTAGGTTTAATTTTTTGAGGAAACTTCCTACTATTTTCCACAGTGGCTGCACCAGATTGCATTCTCATTAACACTGCGCGAGGGTTCCCACTACCCCAAGCCTCACGCTGTATCGTTTTCAGATCCTTTTTCTACATTAACTTTTTGATCCTGAAGCCTTGCCTGAAGTACACTGTTCTTATTTTTTTTCCTCACAGGTGCCCAAACAACCCTCATCTCATTCAGGTGAAGTAGAAGCAAAGACGGTCATCCTACACAGCGTCCCTGTCTCTCCAATTAAAATGGAGTCTCCGGTAAATTCTGACATAGTGTTAAGATTAAGGCCTCAAAGATAAATGCTACCCCGGAAGCTGCATGTAACCTTTCCACTTATATCCCATTGGCCAAAACTTGATTTTAGGATTCCATGACTGCATCTACCTTCAAGGGAAGTTGAGAAATGTAAATTTTTAGTTAGGTGGCCATGTATCTAGCTGAGAAATGAACCATTCGAAGAGGACAAAGAGGAGGGGCACCTGGGTGGCTCAGTCAGTCAAGTGTCAGCCTTTGGTTTGGGTCATGATCCCAGAGTCCTGGGATTGAACCCCACATTGTGCTCCCTGCTCAGCAGGGAGCCTGGTTCTCCCTCTCCCTCTGCTGCTCCCCCTGTTTGTACACACTCTCTCTCAGTCTAATAAAAAATAAAAAATAAAAAAAGAGGACAAAGAGGAGAAGGGATGCCATGCAGCAACTGGAAGTCTGTGCTGTATCAGTCAGTTAATGCTGCCGAACAAACCATCCCCAAAGTGTGGAGCCTAAAACAACTATCATTCTATTTCTCACAACTCTGTAAGTCAGGAATTTGGGGCAAGGGGCAGTGGGGTGGGTGCTCCACATTTTGACTGACGCTAGAGAACCCAAATACCCACACCATTGATTAAGCAACTGGAGTAGTTCAAACAGCTGGGGGATGAGTAGGATGTTTGGCCCTCTGTCTTCTCATGGTGATGGCAACATTCACTCACGTATCTGGGCGGGTTGGTTCTCCTCCAAGTGAGTTCTCTCTCTCCCACAAGATAGCCTGGGCTTCTTTACACGGTAGCTGGAAATTCCCTCAAGCAAAAGTGGGACACACAAGGCCTCTTGAGCCCTGGACTCAGACCCCTCCCCCACATCCATGTGACTTCAGTCACATTCTATTTATCACATTCTATTTATCAAAAATGTCAAGGCCAACTGAGATTTCAAGAGTCAAGACAATTCTACCTACTGATCTGCAAAGACACTTAGCAAAGAGGTGTGAACATTGGGATATACAACTCATTGGGAACTATTTTTTTTTAAATATTTTATTTATTTGACAGAGAGAAATCACAACTAGGCAGAGAGGCAGGCAGAGAGAGAGGAGGAAGCAGGCTCCCTGCGGAGCAGAGAGCCCGATGCGGGGCTCGATCCCAGGACCCTGAGATCATTACCTGAGCCGAAGGCAGAGGCTTCAACCCACTGAGCCACCCAGGCGCCCCTGGGAACTATTTTTTAGAAACTACTACACCCAGCGGTGCGGAAGGCCAAGAGGACGCCGTACGCACAACCAACGGGACGCCGTACGCACGGCCAACGGGACACCGTACGCAAAACCGCACCACACGCCTCTCAATGCGCCACGTCAGGGACGCCACCGCCTTGGCGTCACGACTTCCGGACGCCACAATCGCCATTTCCTAGCAAAGAAACGCTGCTGTTAGGTGGGAGCTCAGGACCAGTTGTGTCTCAGTTGGTATGGCTGCCGCTATGTCGACACTGCCGCTGCGAGTGGCAGTGGTATGCTCGAGCAACCAGAACCGGAGCATGGAAGCGCACAACATCCTCAACAAACGGGGATTCAGTGTCCGTTCTTTTGGAACGGGAACCCATGTGAAGCTCCCGGGACCAGCACCCGACAAGCCAAATGTTTACGATTTCAGAACAACCTACGACCAGATGTACAATGACCTCGTTCGCAAGGATAAAGATCTCTACACGCAGAACGGCATTTTACATATGCTGGATAGAAATAAGAGGATCAAGCCCCGCCCAGAAAGGTTCCAGAACTGTAGAGATGTTTTCGATCTGATTCTTACCTGCGAAGAGAGAGTGTACGATCAGGTGGTGGAAGATCTGACTTCAAGAGAACAAGAAACCTGCCAGCCGGTACATGTGATCAACGTGGATATCCAAGACAACCTTGAAGAAGCCACCTTGGGCGCCTTCCTCATCTGCGAGCTATGCCAGTGCATTCAGCACACCGATGACATGGATAACGACATGGACGAGCTGCTCCAAGAGTTTGAGGAGAAGAGCGGCAGAGACTTCCTGCACACCGTCTGCTTCTACTAACCGGCCTGACCTGACCTGGTGTTGGCTGCACAGCACACCCTCAAGAAGCCATCTTTTTCAGCTTTCTTTTGTTAGTACTTTGAACTTCTTCGTGTCCGTTTTTACTTATTCTGCTGGTGGTGGGTAGTGGTACCCAATAAACAGTATTTATGAATTGAGAAGATACACATCAAGGCCAAACCAACACCAGTCAAGTTTGTTCTCTCCCGCTTTTATTTGTGAGTGGGATGTTGCTTACAAAGTTTTTTTCCTTTAACCAAAAAAAAAAAAAAAACCCCAAAAAAACAACTAAATAAACAATGGTTTGTTTGTCCCATACCTCTGTGGTTTTCATTGTGGTTTCTCCCCTGCCCCCCCCCCCCCGCCGAACTTTCTGAAATGTACAAAATAATGGGTTTTATCTTATTAGAAAAGAACTTGGAATTGTCCAGTAAATATAAGCCACAGGTAAAAAAAAAAAAAAAAAAAAAAAAAAAAACAAAAACGGGGTAGGGGGGCAGATGGAGGGCGCCTGGGTGGCTCGGTTAAGTGGTTAAGTGCTTGACTCTTAATTTTAGCCAGGGTCATGATCTCAGGGTTCCAGGATACAGCCCCCATGTGGGGCTCTACTCCGAGCTTAGAACCTGCTTGGGATTCTCTATCCCTCTCCTCTGCCTCTCCCCCTTCCCCCCTATTGTGTGCTGTCTCTCTTAAAAAAAGAATCTACCAAAACTGCCATTGGGGGTGTATTAGTCTGCTTGGGCTGCGATAAGAAAATACCACGGGGGGGTGCACAGGTAGGGGGCACAAGTCGGGAGGGGGCAGTGAGCAAGAGGGGAGAAGGTAGGAGGAGACGTGAAGGGAGGGGCAAGGTGGGGTGGGGGCAGCAGGGGAAGCAGGGGAGCCAGAGGGGAGTGGGAGTCAGATAGGGAGAGGGATGGGGGGGAGCAGGGGGTGAGGGTGGTGGGGAGGGAGAGGGGGAGCAGGAGGTAGGGAGGCAGCAGATGTGGGGGTAGGGTGCAGGGGCCAGTGGGAGTGTGAGTCAGGAGAAGGGAGGGGGTGAGAGGGCCAGGGGGAGGGAGGGGTGAGAGGGGAACAAAGGGATGGCCAGGTGCAAGGGAGGGGGTAGCAGGGGAAGGGGTAGAGGGGCAGTACGGGTGGAGGGGGAGGCGGACGGGGCCATGGGGGAGGGGGGCGGAAGGAGCAGTGTAGGGGGCACAGATTGCAAGGGGGGAGGCAGAGGGGGCTGGAAGGCGGATGCGGGGGACAAGGGGGCGGGTGGGTGAGATGGGCTGCTGTAGGGGAGAGGGCTGGCAGGGGCAGGGGCAAAGGGGGCAGGGAGAGGGGGGCAGCAGACACGGGGGTAGGGGGCACAGGGTGGGAGGGGGCAGGTGGAGGAAGGGGTGGCAGGGAAAGGGGCCAGCAGGGGGAGGGAGGTGGGAGGGAGCAGGGGGAGGGAGGAGGCAGTGGTGGAGGGGAGGGGTGGAGGGGAGTGGTGGGGGGGGAGGGGAGGGCCTAGGGCTTAAACAACAGAACTTTATTTCCTCAGAGTTCTGGAGGCTGAAAGTCCAAAATCAACGTGCAGGCAGGGTTGGTTTCCCACGAGGCCTCTCTCCTTGACTTGCAGAGGGCCACCTTCTCCCTGTGTACACACGTGGCCTTTCCTCTTGTGATACTGTGTTTTATAACAAGAAATACATATTTGGGGACGCCTGGGTGTCTCAGTGGGTTAAGTGTCTGCCTTTGGCTCAGGTCATGATCCCAGGGTCCCGGGGTCCAGCCCCACATTGGGCTCGCTGCTCAGTGGGGATCCTGCTCCTCCCTCTGCCCTTTACCCTGCTTGTGTTTGCTCTCACTTTCTCTCTCTCTCAGATACATAAATAAGGTTTTAAAATTTTATATATATATATATATATATATATATATATATATATATATATATATATATATATTTGATCTCCATTCCCATTTCTGGCACAGAGCACCTAAAACTACCAGAGTTTTCTAAGTCAGGAGAGCCATAAAGCTGTCCTTTTTTAGGTTACGGAGGTGATTTGGGGACTCCATTTAAGGATGGGGGGCTGGTTGCCAGGGCACCCAATCATGTGATTGGAAGGTTGGAATGTTCAGTTCCCCTTCAGCCCCAACCTCACCAAGGGGGGAGAGGCTGGAGGGTCAATCATTTGTCAATGGCCCCCAATTTAATCAATCTTGCCTAAGTAATGAAGCCTCCATAAAAACCCAAATGGACAAGGTTTGGAGAGCTTCCAGGCTGGAGAATCAGAATACATCAGGTGGCCCTGTATGGGGCCTCAGACTCCACAAGGATAGAAGCTCCTTTCTTTGGGATCTCACCTTATGTATCTCTTCATCGGCTGTTGATTTGCTTACTTTAGCATCCATTGTAATGAACCAGCACTCTAGTAAATAAAATATCTGAGGTCTGCGAGCGGCTCTGGCAAATTAACTGAACCCAAAGAGGAGGCTGGAGCCTCCAACCTATACCCAGTTGGCCACCTACACAGGTGACAGCTGGACTTGTGAGTGGTGGCTGGGGGGGGGGTGGCAGCGGCAGTTTTGTGGGACAGAACCCTTCACCTGTAGGATCCAATACTATCTCCAGATAGTGTCAGAATTGAGTTGAACTGTAGGACACTGAGCAGGTGTCTAAGAGCTGCTTGGTGGTGTGGGGGGAAACCCATATGCTGTAACTGGTGACCAGAATCCTTACCTCTGTGCTTCCATGTCATTTGTGTCTCCTCTTCTTATAAGAACACCAGTCAGATTAGATCAAGGCTCCATTGGTTCACCTCATTTAAACTTAATTACCTCTTTAAAGGCCCCATCTCCAAATACAGTCACAGTGGGGGCTGGGGTTTCAACATATGAATCTGAGGAGGACACAATCCAGTTGATAATGGGGGTACCATATTAAGTTTGGTCAATTATTTATGAGACTGACAATTTCCTTTTGAATTCCAGCAAATAAATACTGGTGAATTGGTTTGGTTATAGATGTACATTTGAGGGATTTGAAAGAAACCAGAAATTAAACACATTTTTACACCTTTTCTGAAGAAACCTCTCTCTTAAAAAAAAAAAAGTAGTAGCCTACTTAGATGTAGAAATGCTGGAAATAGCACCCTTGTAACAACAACAAAAAAATCTGGATAATCTGAAAATCGCAACTCTCCTTGAATTCATCAGAGAGGTGAGGTCACAGGGCACCCAACTGACCTGAACCTTAAGGAGAGACAGGTGCCTTGGTGAGATAAGGTGAGGTAAGAGTGAGCATTTGTTTGCCTGGGGCAGATGCCACTGTACACTGGAAAAAGGGGACACAGTTGACAATGTGTAAGATCAGATGAGCAGGAGGGGAGGAGCAAGATGGTAGAGGAGGAGGAGACCTAAATATCATCTGGCCCCAGGAATTCAGCTAGACAGTTATCAAACCATTCTGAACACCTACAAACTTAGCAGGAGATGGAAGAGAAGAAGAGCAGCAATGCTAGGAACAGAAAGCGACCACTTTTTGGAAGGTAGGACGTGCGGAGAAGTGAATCCGAAGTGATGGGAGGAGAGACTGCGGTGGGGCGGGGGCAGGGGGAGGCGGCTCCCGGCACGTGGCGGAGCAGTGGAGCACAAAATTGGAACTTTTAGAAGTCGGCTCCACTGAGGGTTGTTGCTCCAGAGGCTAAGTGGGGGGGGGGGGGGAGTGGGGGGGGTGGAGCCCTCACGGGGACAGTGTGGTCTCAGGACAATCGGAGTCACAGAAAGGCCGGGGGTGTCTGAGTGCAGCAGAGCTCCCAGGTATTGGCGCAGGGAAGCCGGCTACAGAGGCGGAGCTGAGGAGGGGGCTCTCAGCTCGGGGTTACCTTAAACCGTGATCCGAGGCACAGTCGGGTCACTACTCTTCAAGGAGGGGACCCAAAACTGGCAGATCTGGAGAGACCCCCTCCTTCCTCCTCCGGGAGGAGCAGTGTGACAGTGCACTGCAGGAATCTGCTGGGTTTGGAGACTCCACACGGGGTTGAATGTCAGAGATAGGAACGCTCGGTCACAGGCGGGTGAGCATGGACTGGGGCCAGAGACCAGGGAGGTGGGAGTGATTGACCACTTTTCTCTGAAGATGCACTGAGGAGCGGGACCCCGAGCTCTCGGCAACACCGGGCCAGAGACTGGGAGGCCGCCATCTGCATTCCCATCCTCCAGAGTGGTACGGAAAGTGTTCAGGGAGCAAAAGCTCGCGAGAGCGAACCACAGCACATTGCTTAGCTCGGCTCCTGGAAAGGGCAGTGCAATTCCACCTCCGGCAAAGTTATCTGAGAATCATGGCAACAGACCCCTCCCCTAGACGAGCAACAAGAACATCCAACCAAGACCAAGTTCTCTGATCAATGAGAACGGCAAAACTTCAGAGCTATGGGAATGCAGCACACAGAATCCATGGCTTTTTTTCACCATGATGTTTTAGTATTTCAAAGTTCAATTTTTTAAAAAAAATTTTTAAAGATTTTATTTATTTATTTGACAGACAGAGATCACAAGTAGGCAGAGAGGCAGGCAGAGAGAGAGAGAGGAGGAAGCAGGCTCCCGGCTGAGCAGAAAGCCGGATGCGGGGCTTGATCCCAGGACCCTGGGATCATGACCTGAGCCAAAGGCAGAGGCTTTAACACACTGAGCCACCCAGGTGCCCCAATTTTAAAAATTTTTTTCTCTTTTTCTATTATTTACATTTTTCTCATTCCAATATTAATGTTTTTCTTAAGTCTTTTATCTTATCAACACCTTTTTTAAAAGAATTTTTTAAAAAAGATTTTTATTTATTTATTTGACAGAGCTCACAAGTAGGCAGAGAGGCAGGCGGGGGGGGGGGGGCGGGGGGAAGCAGGTTCCCAGACTATCAGAGACCCCAATGCGGGGCTCAATCCTAGGACCCTGAGATCATGACCTGAGCTGAAGGCAGAGACTTAACCCACTGAGACACCCAGGCACCCCTTATCAATACCTTTTTAAAAATCTTTTTAAATTTTCATTATTATAGACATATTCTATCCCTTCATTGCATTTAAGCTTATTTTATGTATACATACAGGTTTTTCTTCCTCTAACATTTTGGGATACATTTCTTCTAACATATCAAAATATACCCTAAATCTAGCACATGGCTTTGTTCTAGTCTCCAGCCTGATCACACTCTTTCCCTTTTCTTTTTTCCAACCAACTTCATATCTTATCAATTCCTCTTTTAGAATGTTTTTTAATTTTCATCGTTACAGTCATATTCCATCCCTTCATCGGGTTTTCCCTTATTTTTGTATATATGTAAGTTTTCTTTCTTTAAAATTTTGGGAGGCAATTTCTTCTAACAGAAGAATATTTCTTCTAACAGACCAAAATATACTCAAAATCAAGTGTGTGGCTCTGTTCTACTCACCAGTTTATTATCTTCTTTCCCCCCCCCCCCCAGTTTCCATTCTCTTCCAATTTGGTTAGTGTATATTTTTCTTGGCTCATTGCTACCCTTTCAGTATTTTGTTCTTTCATTCATCTATTCTTATTTGGATAAAATGACAAGGTGGAAAAACTCACCACAAAAAAAAAAGAACAAGAGGCAGTACCCACAGCTAGGGACCTAATGAATACGGACATTAATACGATCTCAGAACTAGAATTCAGAATGACAATTATCAAGGTGCTAGCTGGGGTTGAAAAAAGCATGGAAGATAGTAGAGAATCCCTTTCTGGAGAAATAAAATCCCCTTCTGGAGAAATAAAAGAACTAAAATAAAACCAAGTTGAAATAAAAAAAGCTATTAATGAGGTACAGTAAAAAAATGGAGGCTCTTAGTGCTAGGATAAATGAGACAGAACAGAGAACTAGTGATACAGAAGATCAAATGATGGAGAAGCTGAGAAAAAGACAGATATAAATAACTACTGGGCCATGAGGGGAGAATTCAAGAGATAAGTGATACCCTAAGACAAAACTCTACCACAATAATTGGGATCCCAGAAGAAGAAGAAAGAGAGAGGTAGGCAGAAGGTATATTGGAGCAAATCATAGCAGAGAATATCCCTAATTTGGCAAAGGGAACAAGCATCAAAATCCAGGAGGCACAGAGAACTCCCCTCAAAATCAATAAAAATAGGTCCACACACTGTCATCTAATAGTAAAACTTAGAAGTCTCAGTGACAAAGAAAATCCTGAAAGCATCTTGGCACAAGAGGTCTGAAACATACAATGGTACAAATATTAGATTGGCACCAGACCTATCCATAGAGACCTCGCAGGCCAGAAAGGGCTGGCATTATACATTCAGAGCACTAAACAAGAAAAATATGCAGCCAAGAATACTATATCCAGTTAGGCTGTCACTGAAAATAGGAGAGATAAAAAGCTTCCAGGACAAACAAAAACTAAAAGAATTTGCAAACACCAAACCAGCCCTACAGGAAATATTGGAAGGGGTCCTCTAAGCAAAGAGAGAGCCTAAAAGAAACAGACCAGAAAGAAACAGAGACCATATACAGTAACAGTCACCTGACAGGCAATACAATGATACTAAATTCATATTTTTGAATAGTTACCCTGAATGTAAATGAGCTAAATGCCCCAATCAAAAGACACAGGGTATCAGAATGGGTAAAAAAACAAGACCCATTGATATGCTGTCTATAAGAAACTCAGATGAGGAAAGACATTATATCATACTTAAAGGGTCTGTCCAAAAAAAGATCTAACAATTTTAAATATCTTTGCCCCTAATATGGGAGAGGCCAACTATATAAACCAATTAATAACAAAATCAAAGAAACATATTGAAAATAATACAATAATAGTAGGGGACTTTAATACCCCCCTCACTGAAATGGACAGATCATCTAAGCAAAAGATCAACAAGGAAACAAAGGTTTTAAATGACACAATAGACCAGATAGACATCACAGATATATTCAGAACATTCCATCCCACAGAATATACATTCTTCTCTAGCGCACATGGAACATTCTGCAGAATAGATCACATCCTAGGTCACAAATCAGGTCTCAACCGGTACCGAAAGATTGGGATCATTCCCTGCATATTTTCAGACCACAATGCTTTGAAACTAGAAATCAACCACAAGAGGAAAGTTAGAAAGAACTCAAATACATGGAGGCTAAAGAGCATCCTACTAAAGAATGACTGGGACAATGAGGAAATTAAATAAGAATTTTTAAAAATTGATGGAAACAAATGAAAATGAAAACACACCTGTTTAAAATCTGGGACACACCAAAGGCGGTCCTGAGAGGAAAGTATATACCAATATAAGCCTTTCTCAAGAAACAAAAAAGGTCT
Organism: Martes martes; assembly: GCF_963455335.1. Lineage (NCBI taxonomy): Eukaryota > Metazoa > Chordata > Mammalia > Carnivora > Mustelidae > Martes > Martes martes. The sequence goes on along the minus strand of NC_137897.1, from coordinate 33,924,205 downwards.
CAAATACACAACCTAACCCCACACCTAGAGGAGCTGGGAAAGAACAGCAAAGAAAGCCTAAACCCAGCAGGAGAAGAGAAATAATAAATCTCGGAGCAGAAATCAATGAAATAGAAACCAAAAAAACAGTAGAACAAATCAACAAAAGTAGGAGGTGGTTCTTTGAAAGAATTAATGAGATTGATAAACCCCTGGCCAGACTTATCAAAAAGAAAAGAGAAGGGACCCAAATTAATAAAATAATGAATGAAGAGGAGCGATCATACCAATACCAAAGAAATACAAACAATTATAAGAATATATTATGAGCAAGTATACACTAGCAAATTTGACAATCTGGAAGGAATGGATGCATTCCTAGAGACCTATAAACTACCAAAATTGAACCAGGAAGAAATGGAAAACCTGAACAGACCCGTAACTAATAAGGAGATTGAAGCAATAATCAAAAATCTCCCAATAAACAAGAGCCCAGGGCCAGATGGCTTCCCAGGGGAATGCTACCAAACATTTAAAGAAGAATTAATACCTATTCTCCTGAAACTATTCCAAAAAAAAGAAATGGAAGGAAAACTTCCAAACTCATTTCATGAGGCCGGCATCACCTTGATCCCCAAACCAGACAAAGACCCCATCAAAAAGGAGAATTACAGACCAATATCCTTGAGGAACATGGTGGCAAAAATTCTCACCAAAATACTAGCCAGTAGGATACAATCATACATTAAAGATTTTATTTATTTATTTGACAGACAGAGATCACAAGTAGGCAGAGAGGCAGGCAGAGGCGGGGGGGGGGGGCGGGGAGCAGGCTCCCCACCTGATGCAGGGCTTGATCCCAGGACCCTGAGATCATGACCTGAGCTGAAGGCAGAGACTTAACCCACTGAGTCACCCAGGTGCTCCCCAACAGTACATTAAAAGGATTATTCACCATAACCAAGTGGGATTTATTCCTGGGCTGAAAGTTTGGTTCAACATCCACAAATCAATGTGATACACTACATTAATAAAAGAAAAAACAAGAACCATATGATACTCTCAATAGATGCTAAAAAAGCATTTGACAAAGTACAGCATCCTTTCTTGATCAAAACTCTTCACAGTGTAGGGATAGAGGGTACATACCTCAATATCATCAAAGCCATCTTTGAAAAACCCACAGCGAATATCATTCTCAATGGGGAAAAGCTCTCAGCTTTTCGGGTCATGATCCCAGGGCCCTGGGATCTGGCACCTCTTTGGGCTCCCTGCTCAGTGGGAAGTCTGCTTCTCCCTCTGCCTACTGTTCCCCCTGCTTGTGCTCTCTTTCAAATAAATTAATTAATTAATTATTTAAATAAATAGATAGATAGATAAATAAAAGTGGGGCACCTGGCTGGGTCAGTAGGTAGAGCATCTGATTCTTAAGCTTGGGGTTGTGAGTTAAAGCCCCACATTGTGTGTAGAGATCACTTTATATGTATATGTGCATATATATTTTTTTTAAGATTTTTTATTTCTTTATTTAACAGAGAGAGAGAGATCACAAGTAGGCAGAGAGGCAGGCAGAGAGAGAGGGGGAAGCAGGCTACCCACTGAGCAGTACCCTATGCAGGGCTCGATGCCAGGACCCCCAGATCATGACCTGAACCGAAGGCAGAGGCTTAACCCACTGAGCCACCCAGGCGCCCTATTTTTTTTTTTTTAAGTAAAAAGAGAATTAGGAAAAGAATTTTTAAAAATCACTTGTTTCAGATTTGGCATTTTGACTTTTTAGAAATGCAAGAAAGGTGAATATGTGAGGTGATGGAAATATTAATAAACTTAATGGGAAGAATCTGTTCACAATGTATATTCAATCATATTGTTTGCTTTATCTTACTATTTTACTTATCAAATATACCTCAATAAAGCCGAGAGAAAAAGAAATGCAACAAACATACTTTCATTTAAATACATACATAGAGAGAGAGAGAGAGAAGTACTCTCTCAAAGACAAAAATGAGAGAATTCATTGCCAGCAAAGCTGCACCGTAAGAAATGGGATAGACAAAAAGAATTTGGGGGCACCTGGGTGGCTCAATCACTTAAGCATCTGTCCTCTTCGGCTCAGTTCATGATCTCAGGGTCCCGGAATGGAGTCCTGAGTTGGGCTCCCTGCTCAACGAGGAGTCTGCTTCTCTCTCTCCCTCTGTGCTCTCTCTCTCTCTCTCTCTCTCTCTGTCCCTCCTCTGCTCTTGCTCTCTCTCAAATAAATAAAATCTTTAAGGAAAAAAAAAAGAAGAAATATGGTAGCAGACCCTTGGATCTACACAAATAAAGGAAGAGGGCTAGAAATGGAACAAATGAAGGCAAATAAATACTCATTTAATTTGGGGGGATTGCTCTTAAAGATAAATGTCTAGGGGCGCCTGGGTGGCTCAGTGGGTTAAAGTGTCTGCCTTCGGCCCAGGTCATGATCCCAGGGTCCTGGGATCGAGCCCCATATCGGGCTCTCTGCTCTGCGGGGAGCCTGCTTCCTCCTCTCTCTCTGCCTGCCTCTCTGCCTACTTGTGATGTCTGTCAAATAAATAAATAAAATCTTAAAAAAAAATTTTTTTTTTTCTAAAAAATCCTTCTCCACAATCAAGTGGATTTATTCCAGGGTTCCTTATGCAAGGATGGTTCAATATTCACAAATCAATCACTGTGATCCATCCCATCAACAAGAGAAACAATAAAAGCCACATGATCATTTCAGTAGATGCAGAAAAAGCATTTGACAAAGTACTACAGCTATTCGTGATAAAAAACTCTCAACAAAGCAGGGGTAGTAGGGGGGCGCCTGGGTCGCTCAGTGGGTTAAAGCCTCTGCCTTCGTCCCAGGTCATGATCCCAGGGTCCTGGGATCGAGCCCCGCATCGGGCTCTCTGCTTAGTGGGGAGCCTGCTTCCTCCTCTCTCTGCCTGCCTCTCTGCCTACTTGTGATCTCTGTCTGTCAAATAAAAAAATAAGATCTTTAAAAAAAAAAAAAAGATAAATGTCTAAGTCAGCCTGGCTGCTATGCTGATAGCAATGCATTATGTGTTTATAGGTTATACAAAAATAAGATGGAGACACCTGGGTGGCTCAGTGGGTTAAGCGTCTGCCTTTGGCTCAGGTCCTGATCAGGTTCCTGGGATCTCCTGCATTGGGCTCCCCACTCAGTGGGAAGCCTGCTTGTCTCTCTCTCTCTCTCTCTGCCTCTCCACCCACTCGTGCTTGCCCCCCACCAAATAATAAAATCTTTAAAAAAGGAACAAGAAAACGGGGTGCCCAGGGTGGCTCAGTTGGTTAAGTGTTTGCCTTTGGTGCAGGTCATGATCCCAGGGTCCTGGGACTGAGTCCCACATCGGGCTCCCTGCTCAACAGGGAGCCTGCTTCTCCCTCTGCTTGCTGCTCCCCACTTGTGCTCTCTCTCTGACAAATAAATAAATAAAATCTTTAAAAAAACAAAACAGTAAAATGTAAGATGGGGTGAGGCATTGGTAGTAGGCTCTTATACAGTCTTTCCATGTGAAATGGTATATTATTTGAAGGTAAATGCTAATTACTGCAAACCCTAAGGCAACTGTTAAAAAATTTTTTTTTTACAGCATTAAATGGTTTAACATGCTGTCCTGGATTCTTGGGTTGTCGGTCAGCAACTTAACACTATCCCCTCTTCTATGCTCTCCCAAGTATGGCAGCATCTGGAGGCCAGGGAACCATAGTTTCCATCATTCCATGCCAAATGGGTTGCTAATTAGATTCTACCCAGTAATGTTCTATCAAGTCACTGTGAATACTTGAGTTAGTGGATACTGACCCACTGCTCCTAGTGGAAATACAGGTTTAGGTTCCAGAAGAGTCTTTGAGCAAAACATTTTTGAGAACTGATCAATATATAACCTTGTTTTATGCGTGTTTCTGTTGAAAAATACCTTATTTAATATATATCATTGATTCCTTAGCATTGAATTCATGGTCAACAGCCCTATGAATCTGGCCTAAATGAAACTTATCCAACACGTGTATCTTCTCCATAAGGCACATCACAGCCTCTTCGGCACTACACCTGGGGGCCATTTGAAGTAGCAAAGTCACCAAAAAAAGCACAAAAATGTGACAAACACAACTTTAACTAAACCACAAACAGGACACTAGTTTACAGTATGAGAACAGAAACAAGATGTCAGAGCTTCACCTTGCTATAGCCCCCCTACCTTGGAAAAGGTGCACTGGGTGACTCAACTTTCTTGCTCATCTGTACAAGTCTGTGAATCACCATGAACAGACTCTGAGTATTGATTTGGGGGTTATGCATACATTTTAGCAAGTCAGGAAATCTGCAAATAGGGAACCCACAGATAACAAGCATCTCCTGTTTTTGCACAAGACTCAGAAGGCCAAAGAGAGACAAAAAGCCATAATCATTACTGCTTGTCCCCAAACAGCAGGCAGACACAAAGGGCAGAGCAAGTGGACATTTTGGGGGCCACCGCCAGGCACTTCCCTGAGAATCACCTACCTCGGTCTTGCAGACAGGTGCGCCCGCTCACCACACTTTCTCGTGCTCTGGAAGTTCGAGGAAATCTGAGAGCTGGTATCCGGTTTGCTCTTCCAACTCTGCCAACTGTTTTGTAAGCGCCTCGTCTTCAGAATGAAATCCGTTTCCATCTGAAATGGAGAGTGCCATCTGCTTTCCTGGCCAAACCCTGACTAATACACATTCTCTTTAAAAACCTACAGCTTGGAGGAAAATCAGAATACATCTGAAACGTCCAACTACATGCAACTTGTCACAGCTAGGGATTTGCCAATAAGGCTGGGTGTGACCTAATTCAAACTCAAGGGCTTTGCAAGTCACTTCAGCCTCTTCCTCGAGGAGGGGTGTGTGACAAGAGAAGTGCTTTGTCTTCAGAAGTGCTGTCCCACTTCCTATTTATACTTTCCTGGGTAAGCCCTTCCTTCTCTGAGGCCACTAAGACACCGCTACAAGGATTTGTGGGCCCGTGACTTATGAAGGCAGCACCTTCCAGGAGGGAACAGTGAAGGCAGTGGGGGAAAGCCGGAGTGCAAGGTGAGCACCCAGCCTGGTCTAACTCTGCCCATGGGGGAGTGGGGGCGGGGGCAGGGGGGGGCACTGGTATGTAAATTACGCTTTGGTGTTCCTCCTGCCTCCAGGCAGGGGAGCTGATGTTGCACACTCCAAATTCCCAGGTGTGGGCAGAGACCTCCTGCAGTCCCAGGACCTGCCTCTGAAGAGGCTCTCACCCAGACACCTGTTAAGTTAGCAGCAAAGGCAGCGAGGTTAGAGAAGAGGCACCTAGAAACTATGAAAAGGATCCAAAAAGAGCTGTGGGGAGGGGTGCCTGGGTGGCTCAGTGGGTTAAGCCTCTGCCTTCGGCTCAGATCAGGATCCCCGCATCAGGCTCTATCCCAGGGTCCTGGGATGGAGCCTTGCATCGGGCTCTCTGCTCAGCAGGGAGCCTGCTTCCTCCTCTCTCTCTGCCTGCCTCTCTACCTACTTGTGATCTCTATCTGTCAAGTAAATAAATAAATAAATCTTAAAAAAAAAAAAAAAAAAGAGCTGTGGGGAAAACCTACCGTGTCTGCCCCACTCTTTCTTTCATGAAATGGAGAAGTCAAGACAGCTGGGTGATTAAGCCCCAACACTCCGACTTGAGTTTAAATCCCAGCTGCGGCAGATGCTGAACTGACCCCTAATATCCATTCTTTTTAATACAAAAGTTCTGATTGTCAGCTAGGCCGTGGCTGGGCATAAAAGCCAGATTGCCCAGCCTCCCTAAAAGCCATGTGTGACCAGTGTGAGGTGAGCAGTAGTTTGGGGTGTGACTTCCATGAAGTATCTTTAAATGCAGGGAAGCCCTTCTTTGACCTTCCTCTTTTTGGGGTGGGGGGGTAAGTAGGCTCTACTCCCAATGTGGGTCTGGAACCCGTAACCCTGAGATCGAGTCGCATAGCTCTACCAAGTGAGCAGCCAGACACCCCAACCCTCTTTCCTTCTGTTGCCTGAAGCATAGTCCTGAAGGCTGGTGCACAAGCAGCCATTTTGAGCCATGACATGGAGACAGAGTTGCCAGATTGAGCAAATTAAAATATTTTATTTTATTTTTTATTTTTATTGTTAGTGATTGTATTTATTTTGTGCGCCTAGGTGGCTCAGTTAAGAGGCTGACTTCAGCTCAGGTGGTGACCCCAGGGTCCTAGGATCAAGTCCCACATCAGGCTCTCTACTCAGCGGGAGCTGCTTCTCCCTCCCCCTGTTTTTACTCTCTCTCTCTGTCAAATAAATAAATAAAATCTTTTTTAGAAAAAAAAAAGATTTTATTTGTCAGAGAGAGAAAACACAAGCAGGGGGAACAGCAGGCAGAGGGAGAAGCAGGCCCCCTGCTGAGCAAGAAGCCTGACTTGGGACTTGATCCCAGGACCCTGGGATTACCTGAGCTGAAGGCCGCGGCTTAACTGACTGAGCCCCCCAGGCGTCCCTAAAACATTTTCTTTTGTTTTTTTTTATTTTTTTAAAGATTTTATTTATTTATTTGACAGAGAGAGATCACAAGTAGGAAGAAAGGCAGGCAGAGAGAGAGGAGGAAGCAGGCTCCCCGCTGAGCAGAGAGCCCGATGCGGGGCTTGATCCCAGGACCCTGGGACCATGAGCTGAGCCGAAGACAGAGGCTTTAACCTGCTGAGCCACCCAGGCGCCCCAGAAATTTTATTTTAAATTAACTTTTATTTAGTTAAAAGAATGTTAAGACCTTAATTTTAGTGTTTCATTTAATGATTTAATATGGCACAGCACAGTCTTATACAAAAAAAAATTCATCGTTTGAAATTACAGTTTATTTTTTATGTTTTTAAAGAGTTTTTTTAATTTATTTAACAGAGAGATTCACAGTGAGAGAAGAAACACAAGCAGGGGGAGTGGGAGAGGGAGAGACAGGCTTCCCACTGAGCAGGGAGCCCAATGCAGAGCTCAATCCCAGGACCCTGGGATCATGACCTTAGCCGAAGGCAGACGCTTAGCAACTGAGCCACCCAGGCACCCCTGAAATTACAGTTTAACTGGGTATCCTGTATCTTATCTGGCAACCCAAGGCAGAAACCGTATGTCAGAGAAAGCAGAGTAACAAGATAGAGGGAACCTACGTCGATTATGAAGCCACCATACCAGAGTTAGACTGCTTACCTCCAAACTTCGTGTAAGAAAGAATATTTACCTTGGGGGCGCCTGGCTGGCTCAGTCGGTAGAAGACGTGACGCTTGATCTCAGGGTTATGAGTTCGAGCACCACACTGGGTGGAGAGCTTGCTTAAAAAAATAAATGAAACAAAATGAAAAATAAGTCTGAAGCAAATATGGCATTTGGTACAGCTTGGTACTGAATTGTTAAAAAAAGAAGAAAGAATATCTTGTCTAAGTCAAGATCCCCCCTACCCCTTCCCCCACCCTCTTCCCCTCTCCCTCTCCCCCACCCCTCCGCAGCGGAACCCAATGTAGTATCACTGGCCTTGCCACTAACTTGTTAGGTGACCCTGGGAAAGTAACCTAACCTCAAGATTACTATCCATTCAATGGGGGTGGTGATGATAATCCACTCGGCAGGAGACTGTTATGAAGGTGAAATGTTGCCAGCATTTCCAGTGGCCAGATAGGGCTGGCAGCCTGCAGGGAAAGTGAGCTGGTATTGATTCAGTGGGCTCCGCCTCTCACTTGTAAATCATCCCCAGTCCTCCTTCCCTCCCCGGGCAAAATCCCTGCCCCCAGTCTGGCCTTACATGTTGCCCTGGAAGACCACATTCTACCTCCTGATTTACAGAAACTGCCCCTGGGCATCGCTATTGGCACCCGTAGGCAGTGGCTTCTGAATCTATTTCCTCTCAGTCATTTTTGTAGGGCTTGCCAAAAAAAAAAAAAAATTACAAAGAAACTGTGACTGAACGTGCAACCTCAAGTCTTCAACAGATAAATCTTTCTATCTTTGCTTGGAATTAGACACAAGAGGAAAACTGCCCGTTGTGTTCTCACATTCCCTCTAAATTTAGAAATCTGAAAACATTGTTCATTATGCCAGATATTTGGTGCCTTCCTTGTGGGCCTGGAGGTTGAGAACGGAATCGCCACACTTCCTTGCCTGAGAAGAGTGTATGGAACGTTAGACAGCAATCCCTGGGGACACAAGTACTCTGGGGCAAGATTCTGCCTGCGGAAGAACCAGCTGAACCAGGGTAGGATCTCAGGCCTTGCTCAGTCCCTCAGGCAGACTGCAGGTGTCCATTTCCAGCATTCCAACGGGTCGTACTGGTCCATTTGAAGTCAAGTGAATTCTGCCCCAAAGGCAAGGGGAGAGCCCACCCAGGTCTGGGTGGGCTGAAATCTACAACTTGTAGATTTCCTCCTGTCAGCGTATTCTAATGGCCTGATTAGCAATTCTATTGTATTTAATTTGCACCCAGGGTAATTCACTGTCAGCCAGAAGAGCCATCAGCATGAAAAATGGCACCAAAATTAAAAACCAATAGTCAAATTTCAGTTGGAATGAGCTCTCTTGGCATAATGATGAAGCGGGATTGACTGGAGTGGTAGGTCCGGCTCACGAGGTGCGAGCATGTTAGCTGCGAATAGGCTGCTGGGAATTCAAGCCAGGGCTGGAAACAAGCAGCCAAATTAGAAAATCGAGAGCAAAAGATGTGTTGGTCCAGACCAACAGTCAAGCCAAGTGCCTGCTTGCCATCTCTTAGCTCACTGTGGTGGTTTCAAAATATGTCCCCCAATTTTTTGACAGTCCTCCCATCAAAATGTGGAAGACTCTAGCCCCTTCCTCTGGAAGATGAGCTGGACTTCCAGACTCACATGGAATGAACAGAATACGGCAGAAGTGATACTACATGATTTCCAAGACTAGGTTCTAAAAGGTAATACAGTTTCTGTCTGGTTCTCTTTCTTGGAAGACCTGAGCTGAGGCAGAAGGGGTCCTGCTGTCCTGGTCTACCATGTTGGAAAGGCCATGGGGAGAGGCCACCTAGACATAGCGAGGGAGACCCACAGAACCCTAGCTGGCCCACCCCTAGCTGTGGGAGTCTTCTCAGCCCAAGGATCAGACATGTGAGTGAAGAAGTCTGTGATGACTCTGGGCCCAGCTACCATGCCACTGCAACCTAAGAGATCTATAATCAAGAACTGCTTGGCTGAGCCCAGTCACACCCCAGATTTGTGAGCAGTGCACATGATTGTTACGGTTTTAAACCACTGTTCTACAGTTCTTCATTATGTGGTAAGAGCTAAGCAGAACACCCAGCATCCTTTAGTATTCCTGCCTCTGTCCCCATTGGTTCCTCTTTGTGCCCACAGGGATCCCGTCAAGGACACCCACCCCACATCCAGCCTGACACCCAGTCTACCCACTGTCTCCATCAGCCCACCCAACACTGAGCAAACAAGCCAGGACTGACAAGAGTAAATCCTACCCCCGCCCCTTTCTGGAATTTTCACCTAACCATGTGTCATGTGGAAAGGACAAGTGTCTCGCCCATTTGGGAGGCATCCCCCAGTTTGGGTAATACTGGGGAAACAAATGGTCTGCCCCCCATTTAGAGAAACTCAGAACTGAGCTCCTCTCCCTGATACCTCCCCCAACCCGAGCAGCCAGGGGGCCCCAAGACTTTGAATTTCAAGACAATATAATAAAATTTCAAGACAATATAATAAAGAGACAGGGACAATGACACCATTCATGGCAACATCATGGGTCCAGCAGTGAAAGTGTCCTACAGAGGCGATGGTGGAGGGGGGATGCTAGCAAGTTAGTCCTTCCCCACCCCCCAAGAGTGTTTTTAGTTATGAGTCCTGCTACCCTCCCACAAGTCTGGACTATCTCATGTCTTCCAGAAATCTCTTTCCTATTGAAGTTGGCGATCATTGGTTTCAGTTGCTTGAAACCAAGAAGCCTGACTCAAAGCACCCTCACTCTAGCTGCGCCCAGAATATGAATCTAAAATTAGCAAGAAGCGCTGAGCTCCTCCAGGCCCCCATTAGGGAGGTCACCAAAGCTACAGGGGTCCAAGACCACGGTGAGCCGTGGCACACATTCTGTTCACCCCACTGGCTTTGGCAGAGAAACTAACCAGAGGTAACCTTTGCAAATTATATTCATTAGAGGGTCATACATCATTATGCAGGATTATCCAACATAAAAGTAATGTATTCTATCTAGATTAAACCTTCCTGTTAGTGCACACACAACACACACACAGACCCACACACGCACATTCCTTTGGGGTAGAGGTTAAAGGCCACGGTCCCTTAACCTCTAGGAGGGTACCTAAGAGAGTCCAATATTGGTGTCAAAGGCCTGTGGGGCACACGCCACCATTGTCGCTGCCCACAGTTCCCTCCTTCTTACGACCCAGTGCTTCTAGGCCCAACTTTCAAATGGCAAGTATGGCTTGTAAATAGCCCCTAGTTAAGGATCAGACACAAGCTGATAGATAACCACCCCAGGCTCATCTCTCGGGTGGGAGAGCTTGGGAGCCCATGTTCCACACTGTCCCCTCGATGGAAATGACTCTTTGTTGCTCAGGCTGCCATAACGATGTCCTACAGACTAGGGGGCTTAAACAAGAGACACTTATTTTCCCACGGTTCTAGAGGCTAGAAGTCCAAGATTAAGGTGTCAGCAGGGTTGGCTTCCCCTGAGGTCTCTCTCCTTGGTTTGCAGAGGGCCACCTTCTCCCTGTATCCCTGCCAGGTCCTCCCTCTGGGTATGTCCATGTCCTAATCTCCTCTCCTTATGGGGACACCAGTCAGAATAGATGAGAGGAACACTGATGACCTCATTTTAACTTCATCACCTCCTTATAGACCCCCATCTCCAAATACAGACACATTTGGAGGTCCTAGGGGTTAGGACTTCAACAAATGAATCTGCCGGGGACACAATTCAGATCCTAACAGTTGCCCACAGAGCTACCGGGTCTGCTCAGGCAGCCCTTACTAGCGGTCTTCTGGCAAAACCCTGGTCCCTTCTGCTCTCGAATCTTTGTCTCGTCTTGCTTCTAGGAGAACCCAAACTACGACAGCATGGCCACTCGCTCCCTCTTACCCTGGGCCGCCTCCACTGTCCCCTGTGCTGGATTCCTGTCAGGGCAACTCTGGGGTCCCCACACGGCCTCTCCCCTAAGGTGGGAGCGAGCGCCGTGAAGCTCACGATGCTCAGGGGCTTACACTCCGAGGTGGAGAATTCCCGTCTTGTGATAGGTTCCCCCAGCAGCTTTGCTGTTCACGCCTGGGCTGTGATTGGCTGCAGGTAAATTAGTGAAGCCTAATCCATTGATCCTAGGTACGATTAGTGCACGCGCGCGACACTTCCCACTCACCCCAGGCGGGCTGTAGGTTTGATACGGGTATGCAAATTAGGCAATCCTAATTTGTTGATGCTGATAAAATGCAGGACCCAGCAGCCTCCCTGTGTGGCGTTGATAAGGTACTGAGGCTGGAACCGGGATTCGGAGTCCCAGTTCTCTTGCTCACACGCTCCGGAGAGATGACCATCTCAGCACACCCAGAAGCCAGAACGTGCGGGCTGAGAAATGGTGAAGGAGTCAAGACAGCTAGGAGCCTGGTGGCATTCCCTGCTTTTGTATCAGTGGCTCGGGTGTCACATCGCCCCAGCCTGCTAGTGTGACCCCACTGATGCAACCAAGAGACTCTGTTCCACAAACTTCCGCCTCTCTATTGTGTCATGTGATCCAGCTTAGAAAATGCGCCCCGCCCCCCCATCAGCTCCTTTGTGTCAAGCTTGCAAAGTGAAGGGAATGGGAGCTGTCCTCATCATCCTCAATATGTTTCTTTTTTTTTTCTTTCAATTTTTTATTTTTTTAAGCTTTTATTTATCTATGACAGAGAGAGAGAGAGCGAGAGAGGGAACACAAGCAGGGGGAGCTGGAGAGGGAGAAGCAGGCTCCCTGCTCAGCAGGGAGCCCAATACAATTCAGGGCTTGATCCCAGGACGCTGGTATCATTACCTGAGCTGAAGGCAGACGTCTAACCATGGAGCCACCCAGGCGCCCCTATTTATTTTTTTTAAAGACTTGTTTATTTTAGGGGCATCTGGATGGCTCAGTCAGTTAAGCGTCTGATCTCAGGGTCCTGGGATCCATTCCCGAATCCAGCTCTCTGCTCATCAGCGAGTCTGCTTCTCCCTCTCCCTCTGATCTCTCTCGCTCTCTCTCAAAAAAAAAAAAAAAAATTTTTTTTTTAAAAAGATTTTATTTATTTGAGAGAGAGAGAGAGAGCATGAGCAGGAGGGGCAGAGTGGGAGGGAGAGAGGGAATCTCAGACATCTCGATGAGTACAAGCCCCACGTGGGGCTCAATCATCACAACCCTGAGATCAGGACCAGAGCTGAAACCAAGAGACCGGATTCCACCAACTGCGCCACCCAGGATCCCCTTCACCCTCAATATATTTCTACTTTATTCCAGAGGGCTCAGGATCTGTGGGACTGGAGCTAGAGCCCCAGCCTCTGGGTCTCTGTGTCTGATCCTCTCCCAGGTAGCCCTGCACCCCACTTTGATAAACGCTCAGCTGGCTATGCTGGGACAGCCCCGCCTTGGCGGGGGGAGCAGCGTGGGTGAAGTGGGTGAGGAGGGGCCAGATCCTGGCAGGCCTGAATTCCCCCCCACCCCAGTGTGGTTTTCAGTTGTGGCTTTTTCTCCAATCCTGACCTTGGCTCCTAGAGGCCCAGGTGTTTTCAATTGCAGTAGTTGGGGTGGGGGCAGGCAGGAGAGGTCCTATTCACACCAGATCTCGAGTATAGCGGGTGGAGGGGCAGGCTGTCGCCAAGCTGAGCTGAGAGCACTTTGGTGCCTCAGATGGATTTATTCAAAGTTCATAATTACCCTGAAATCTCTTAAAATGAAAACATGATTGAAGAATTAAACCTGGTAAACAAATTAGTCAGGAAACCCCGCATAGCAAATGACAGAATCCAAAGATCCAATCCAGCAAATGAATGGGGCTGCGTGGTAACTGGCAGCCGGGGCTGCAGGCAGACCCCATGGTCCTGGCAGGGGCTGGACTGGTGTCACTGGCGTTGCGGGGGGAGGTGGGGCAGCCTGGGCCCCCGGGGTGGTTAGCCCGGTGGCCAGAACCTGGGGAGGGATGGGGTCGGGGGCCCGCGGTCTGCGGCAGCTTCGTGGGAAGTGGTCATGGCCTTCGCCATGCTCAGGAGCCCTGTTCTGGGGAGAGGGGGGAAGCGGTGGGAGGGAGGTGGGTGTACTGGAGAGACAGGTGGCTGGCGGAGGCCTGGCTGCAGCCTCAGGCTGCATGGCTCTGTCTGCACTTGGGCTTTGGGGAGGGAAGGTCTCTGACGCCAGGAGGAGCTGGTTCCATTTTCTGCGCCCCCACCCCCACCTCACCTCTGATTGGGGAACCACTGGGAATTGGGAGGGGTGGGCTGTGTGCTTGTTCAGACAGGACATGTTTTCTTTGTCTCTCTCTGAGTCAGACTTATTTCTCGAGAACTACTAACCTTCCCCCCTCCCATTTGGGGCTTTTTCTAGAAACGAAGGGGTGTCCTGATCACTACTGTTGTGTGACACACCTTCCCAAAAGGTAGTGGCATCAAACAGCCGTTTTCTGATGCTCAGATTCTGTGCACCAGGAATTCACAGGGGATGGCAGGGACAGCTTGTCTCTGCTGCTGGAGTTCTGGGGATCCAGCAGGGAAGGCTCCGTGACTGGGGGTGACCAGACAGCCAGGGGGCTGGAATCATTTGGAGGTAGGGATGCTGTTTCAGCTACAGCTACTGCTCAGGACACACCTGCATGGGACTTCTCCCCTGGCCTGGGCTTCCTCCCAGCCTGGCAGCCTTGGGGCAGTGAGACGGCCCACAGGGCAGCTCAGAGCTCCCAAGAGGAATGTTTCTGTAAAAAGGGTACATGCTGGGACGCCTGGGTGGCTCAGTTGGTTAAGTGTCTGCCTTTGGCTCAGGTTGTGATCCTGGGGTCCTGGGATCAAGTCCTCCATTGAGTCTCCTACTGGACTGCCTGTTCAGCAGAGCATCTACTTCCCCCTTCCCTCTGCCCCTCCCCATTCCCCCCTTTCCCCTGCTCATGCTCAAGCGTGCGCGGGCACACTCTTTCAAATAAATAAGATCTTTATTTTTTTTTTTTGGAAGGCAAATTCTGCATTGCCTTTTCTGATGCGCCACTGGAAGTCATGCAGTCACACTCTTTTGGTGGCAAAAATGAGTCACAAGCCCGCCCAGATTTGGGGGGGTCCATGATGTCACCTTGCAGTGGGAGGAGTGTCAAAGAGCTTGTGGGACATTGTAAAACCAACATGAGGAGCTTCCTGCTGCTCCGGCTCTTTCTGGCCAAACTGCATCATTCTGCGGACAACCGATCCGCTTTCTTAGGTTCAGACCCCTGGCCCCACTTTTCCCAGGTGTAGGAGGGTGGATGGTGGCCTCCAAAAAGCTATGTCTACCTCTTAACCCCTGGAACCTGGAAACGTGAGCTTATTCAGGGCAAGAGTCTTTGCAGATATAGCTAAGAATCTGGACAGAAGGTCATCCTGGATGTTCCAAGTGGCCCCTGGATCCAATGACAAGTGTCTTTGTAAGAGACACAGGGAGGAAGGACACACAGGCAGAGAAAAGACCACGTGACATTAGAGGCCGAGATTGGAGGGATGCGGCTAGGAGCCAAGGAGCACTGGGAGGGGAGCCACCAGAAGCCGGAAGACACGAGGAGGGATCCTTGCCTAGAACTTTCCGAGGGAGCACTGCCCTGCCTACCACCTCGATTTCAGACCACTGGCCTCCAGAACTGAGACACCATCTATTTCTGTCTTCGTAAGCCCCCTGGTGTGTGGTAACTTGTTACAGTGGCCCCTGGAAGCTAAAACACCATCCATGGGACCTTGGCCAAATGGCCTTACTTCAGGGAGTCTCCGTGCAATGGGGATAAAAATAGTATCTGCCTCCCGGGGTTGCTGGGCAGATTGGTGAGATCACCTGTGGGAAGTGCTTAGCTCAGCAACTGGCACAACTTGTAGCTTCACTATTAAGAGTAGAAGCAGGTGGGGGCCTATTTAAACAAACAAATAAACATTAGAAAGACAATGGAATGAAACAAAGGCAGGTGGGGGCACCTGGCCAGCTCCACTGGTAGAGCAAGGGTCTCTTTGATCTCTGGGTCACGAGTTCGAGCCCCAGGATGGGCATATGAGCCTGCTTTAAAAAAAAAAAGAAACAGGAGAAAGAAAGAAAAAGACAGAAAGAAAGAAAGACAAGTGGTAACCTATTCTATTCAACAGCTATCTGCCTATGTCCCTTTTCACATCACCTGCCTCCTGCCTTAGACTCTGGACCTTTTAGACGAGTTTGCCCGTGACCCAAGGACCCACCCTTTCGTGACATGGTCTGCCCCATCGGTTCTCTGTCTTCTGGTTAGCTCCCCCCTTTCCCGTCTTTCTCCAACGCTGCTTCTCTGTGCCCTTGACCCCACGCTCACTGACACGGGGTCTGCTGCCTGGGGTTCTCTTGGACTCAGAGATGTCTACACCATCTAAACTCCCCACCTAGACTGGGAAGGTCTGCAGGGCACTAGCTTTGCTTCTCCCTTTCAGCTACCATTCCCATATAGATCAAGAAAGATTGGCCACGAGTTGGCCAGTATCCAGGCAGGGCAGTGGGATCATGGGAGATCGTTATGCGGTTCTCCCTATTTCTGTGTCTGTTTGAAATTGCTCATAACAAAGCCTTATAATAAATACATGGTGACTGTGTAGCGGGTCGGGTTCCCCAGGAGGCAGACTCTGAGGTGGAGCTCAAGGTGTGGGATGTTCATTAGGGCGCTCATGGCACCGACCGCTGCAGGAGGGAATGGGGGAACAGCACGGGGCAGAGGGAAGCACGACCGACCGCAGCCTCTGTGGTGCTGCCTCTGCACCCCAGGGGAGCCCTGAAGCTGGACCCACCCTCTGAACTGTGTTATTTCCTATTGCTGCTGGAGGAAATCACCGCCTGATCACTGCCTTCCAACACCCGAGGCTTATTCTCTTACAGTTCTGGAGGTCAGATATCTAAAATCAAGGTGTCAACAGGACTGCCTTCCTTCTGGAGGCTTCAGAGGAGAACCTGTTTGCTTGATTTTTTTTTTTTTTTCCTAGCTTCCAGAAGCTCCCCGCATTCCCTGGCTCTTGGCCCCTCCTTCCATCTTCAGAGGCAGCAGGCTCATGACTCTGACCTCTGGTTCCCTGGTCACATCTTCTGTGACTGATCCTCCTATCCCTCTTACAAGGGCCCCTTGTGATTCCATTGGGCCCACCCAGATAATCTAGGATAGCCTCCCCAACTGAAGATCCTTAATTTAATCACAGCCGCAGAGTCCCTTTTACCACGTAAGGTGACAAACATATTCATGGGTTCCTGGAGCGAGGATGTGGACCACTCTTCAGCCTACCAGCCTACCAGGGAACTAGATCTTTTTACGCTTATATTGAAAAGATGCTGAAAGATCTTGACTTTGACTGAGGCACTCTCTCTGTAGCCGAGGCAGCCCCTGCAGGTGCTGACAGCCAGAGGCTATCCCTGAAAACGCCCTACAAACTGGGACAGCAAGTGCCTTCTTAAAGGGCGATCTGGCCAGTGGATCATGGGGTCCACCACAACACTCCACCCCTAGATCCTAGCACAGCAGTGGGCACTAAGTAGGCTCTTCACCTCGACTTTGGGTGCGTAAGTTGCCACCTAGATGTTCACACTCAGAGGAGTCCCCAGAAACATATCACAATGACAACAGCACCCAGTGATCAAACACATGCTACCTGCCAGGCCCCACGCTCATCACGGGACTTGCGATACCTCTTTGCATGCTTACCCCAGCCTACTACTCTTCCCATTTGTTTGTACAAAGAAGGAAACTGAGGCTCGGGAAGGGGAAATCCTTTGTTATAAGGTCACATGGCCATGGTAAAGGGAGGACTCAAACCCACATCCTTCTAGCTACCCAGCTCCATGACTTAGTCTGGCTGAAGCGACACAGTGATGGTAGAATGAACTGGACTCCAGGAGACCAAAAGGGTCTCCTCCTCTGTCACTAGGCCTTACCGTGTCAGTCTGGGTGTGTCCTCACTTGACCCCACCATAACCCCTCCATATGGAGAGTGGTCCATCATCCCATCTCCACCCCAGCAGCTGGCGTGGAGAGCTGTGCGGAAGTATCATGACAAGAGATTCTTGCGTATTGCTGGTGGGTGTGTAAAGTGGTAGGGCCACCATAGAAAACAGTACGGACATGCTTTGAGAGATTAAACATAGAATTACCACGTGACCCAGCAATTCCACTCCCAGGTATATGCCCCAAAGGGTCACATGCAGGGGCTCCAACAGAGAGTTGCACACCCACTGCGTGCCCAGCAGCTTTATTCACAACAGGCAAAAAGGGGAGGCAACCCAAATGTCCACGGATGGATGAATGGATAAACAAAAGTGTTCTGTCCATCCAAAGGATGTTATTTGGCCTTATAAAGGACTGAAACTCTGAGACAGGCTCCAACCTGAGTGAACCTTGAAGACATGCTGCTAAACAGAAGAAGTCAGACGACAAAAGACAAGTAGGGTACGATTGCGCTCCAATGAGGTCCTCAGAATAGGTGACCCCATAGAGAAAGTCAATGAGAAGCTACCAAGGGCTGAGGGGGACTGGGGGTTATTGTTTGATGGGTATGGACTTTATGTTGGGGATGATGAAAAAGTTCTGGAAATAGAGGTGATGATGGCACAACAATGCATGAATTACTTAATGCACTGAATGATACACTTAAAAATGGTTAAAATGACAAATCTGACATTACATATATTTTACCACAATAAAAACAAGAGGGATTGTTGACGCTGGGACAAAACTCAACACCGTAAACTCTCCTATTACCCCTAACCTCAGAGCGAGTGTCCCGGTGGGTCCTTCCTCGTTCATCTCTCCTTTTACTCCCAAGCCTACTTCGCAGGGAATGCAGCAAGATGGCAGAATGCCTGGTCTGTCTTCGTCTGCATCCACGTCGGCATCCATCTTGGCCACAGCTAGGCCCAAGGCCTCTCCGGCACAGTGGTACAGATCTAGTCAGTCGCTGAAGAGCTAGAGAAATGTATACAGTTGGAACAGATGAGGTAGGCACCTACACATATGCCCTCAGCACTTGTCTTTCACACCTCCGGCTTTTTGACTTGGTGTTTCCCCCTGGCTGCAGGAAAGGCTGGGAGGACCAAGGAGTTAGCACCCCTAGGGACGACCCTTAACTAATGACTGATGGGACTGGAGAATAAATCCCCCAGCTCCCTCACCCCTTGGGTAAATTTGACACTTACTCCCAGAGGGCCTGGCAGGACCGAGGTGACTTTCCGTCTGCTTATTAGTCACTCACCCTCTGCTGCTTTCTTTCCCTTCTCTGTCTCATTCCACTGCGCTTCTGCTGGTGTCTCCAGGGATCACCCTCCAGATGAACACCTTGAACTCAGGGTCTCCTTCTGGGGAGCCCAAACTAGGAAAAAGCATAGCTCAGAGACCGTATCAGACTTGATCAGACAAAAATCGCAGACAACAGATTATTTCTGTGGTTGCTGTGTGAAGCCTGGGCAGAGAATCCATCTTCAACTGCCAGGGGAAGAAAAAAGATGAGCATTTTTTTTCCCCTCCTTCATTCTGTTTCCCCTTCTCCTTTCTCTCTTAGACTTCACGTTTGCTCATTCTCCCTGGTGCCCTCCACAGAACCATGTCCATTCGTTCCTGAATTATTTATAGTTCTCTGCCTTTCAAGCTTCTGTTCCTTCCCACAGGTTGTTTCCTCTGCTGAAATGATCCTTCCTCCTTTGGCCAACCCGGAAAACTCCTACTCGACCTTCAGAACCCAGTTCCAACATCACTTCCAGAAGCCTTCCTAGACTCCTCCCATCACCTCTGTGCTTCTTCACTCTGTGTTGTAATTCTCTCCAACAGGATTCTCTCTCCCTCCACCCCATACACAGTGAATTCCTTCATGGAGATCCTGCTGCCTTTTTTTTTTTTTTTTTTTTTTTTTGAGAGAGAGAGTAAGCAGGAGCAGATGGGAGGGGCATGCAGAGCACAGAGCCCGCCCAGGACCCGGGGATCATGACCTGAGCCAAAGACAGACACTTAAGTGACTGAGCCACCCAGGCACCCCAATCCTGCTTCATCCTAACAAGGGCAACGTACAATGTTAGCACACATTGGAAAATCAATATTGAAATTTACTATTGCTTACTACATTTTATTCTGCATGAGAATTTTGGAAAGTCGGTATTGAAAAGGGTGGTACTTTTAAAACCCAAATCACTACTTTGCTCAAAACCCTGCAGTGGCTCCCCATTTTAGTATATGTGCTGCCAAAGCGAGCACATGGCTCCCCATTTTAATGAAAGAAAAAACCAAGGTCCCTACAATGGCCTCCAAGAGGTTCATATAAGAATTTGCCCCATTCCTTATTTCTCAGCCTTCATATCCTATTCTCTCTCATCCTTGGCCCCAACCACACCTACCTCCTTGCTGCTCCTGAAATACTGCTGGTGATCCTGTCTCTCCTGTCTCAGGACCTTTGCACTGTCTGTTCCCTCTCTCAGAAGTTTCTTTCCCTAGAAAATTGCCTGGCCTACTCTTTTACCTTCTTTGAGCCTTTGCTCTGACGGTCACCTTCCTGATGAAGCCTCCCTGAGCCCCGTAGGGGAGGGAAATCACTTTTCCCTTTACCCTTCCAGGCTGAGACACCCCTGTAACAAAAGACCAGATTAAGAGGAGAAAAAGAGTCACTTCATGAGACTTACAGCTCCTGTATATATGGGAGAGACCAAAAAAAAAAAAAAAAACACAACCCCAAAACCTGACTAACTCCAAACTGGCCCAAGCCACCCCCTTAAATACCATTTCCACCTAAAGATCCAAGAAGATGTTGGGGGAGGGGAGGCCAACTCTGGGAGGTTACCAGAAAAGCACAGTCAAAACACAGTCAACAAGGGTTAAGGCTGTTGTGCAGATTTAGGCCAGGGTCTTCTGGGTACAGAGAAGGAACCATCCTTGGAAATGGAGAGTTCCCTTGTACGTGGAAATGTCTCTTTCCAGAGGATAGCTTTTCAGAGCTTCTACTGCTGTTTCCTACAAATAATCAGCTCAAGATCATTCTCCACGCCAGAGAGACGGATTTGGGGGGAGGGGGAGGGTTGACCTCATCTGCTCCCCTCCCCGACCCTGCTGAATCCAGCCCCCACCTGTCTGCTACTGCCAATCCACCTTCTCCTCCCCTTTTACCTTTTCCCATAGTGCTCCTCCCCTCATTAAGAGATAAGAGAGGTCCACCTGGCTCACCGATTCCGCTCCCAGTGCCTAGACCAGCGCCTAGCAAGCACATGGCGGGCACTTACTAAATATTTGTTGAATAAATAAACCTAGGTTGTCAACCCCACTTGGATTAGGAAAAGCGGGCTTCCCCAAGGTCTGGCCTCCTGAAGGGATAAAAGCAGCCACAGCCACCAATCCTGTCTCCCAGGAAAGCTCAGGGTAGTGATCTCCCTTCTGCCCTGGAGGGTCTTCCAGAAACCCTCCCCCATGTCCCCTGCAGCTGCTTCTGCTTCACCAGAAAGTTCTCCCCACCCAGACACCCAGCTGTCCCAGCACATCATCAGGCTGGAAGCAGGGCTTGAGCCCCCAGGAACGGGCCCACAGAGCGCCCCCCCCAACCCCTGTCAGCCTGTGTTGGTGGCATCTCCTGGAATGTGCCCGGAGGACTGGGTGAGACCTCACCCCCTCAACCACCCACCTCTCTTCTAGTCTGGGGTCCTAGCAGCCCAAAGACTCTGCCGAAGCGCCCAGAGGAGGCAGAGGCGGCATTCTCGGCCACAACGACACGATGGGTAAGAGTCATCGCTCAGGTTTGGAGGAAAATTCCACAGGTCCCCTGCAATAAGCAGTTACAGGAACTTCCATCCTTTTCAAAGGGAAAGAAGACTCAGAACGATCCCTCCTCCCTTGGCTGGGCCAAGTTCTGGGAGACCCGGCAAGACCTGCATCTAATTAGATACCCGGAGAGGCAGGTGTGATTCACCCGCCCATCATTTACAAGCAGATCAAGATTTCAGGTTTTGCAACCGAGGCTCAAAACGAAACCGTTGGGGTTTCACAGGCCTGCTGCAGCGCGCCGGCTTCGGCTTCGAACTGGTGATTTAGTAAACAAGCTGGAGGGAAAACCCAGCTCCCCATCAGCAGGCAAGACGCGCCTGGTGCGGGGAGCTGAGGCAGCAGCTCGATAAGACAAGAAAGAAAGCGCTCAGATTTCGAAGTTGCCAGGACTCCAGGGCTGTGGGGGCGGGGGGGGGGGGTGTGCAGGGGGAGGGGAGGCGAGAGGATGGGCAGATCAAAGTGCCCCCTCCGGCCAAACCTGTGGCAAGTGCTTTGATCTCCTAATCACACCTATTTATCCCCGGTCCAGCCTGAAGGGCAAGCCTTTGTGGGCCAGTTGGGCCCCTGGGATCCCTGAGCCCAAAGCCAGACCGGCTCACTGGAAGCCAGGGGAGTGGACACCGCCGGGCTGTGACCTCAGAACCTGGCGTGGGAAACGGGAAGTGGCAGCCAGCTGCAGAGGCCAGAGCAGGGACATTCGCGGGGCTTCTGTCCTCAGAGGTCTCCCACTGTGGGAGTTGTGGAGACAGGCAGCGGGGGGCGAGGGAGGGAGAAGCTGGGTCTCAGGGACCTGCCCTCGGCCACTGCCGGCCACTCCTTCTTCGTGCCCAGAGCTGTTCCTATTAACTCAGGGCTCTACTCTCCGAATGCCCATTTTATAGCCCTGGAGACAGAGGCACACAGAAGTGACGTGAGTCACACAAGGCGCTCTGATGTGGACCCTGGGAGCCACAGGCCTCACTACTAAGCTGTGGCCTGCTCGCCCCCCTGCTCCCCTCCCCCTTCTTTGCTCAGAGCCCTGAAACAGGGCTGGCGGAGCGGGGGTCGGGGTGGGGGGACGGATCCAGGACCTCAGTGGCCCTGATCTGGGTCCAATGTCCTCACCCATTTTGCCAGAGGCCCAAAACCACCCCCTGCACTGGCACCCCCACAGGGGTGCTTTGAAGCTCCAGAGATACCAGGAATGTGAACTTGTTAACAACAACAAAACTACAGGGCCCTTGCCAACCGGAGAGGGCATTTTTCTTCCCTTCCCTCTTCTCAGCTCCTCTGGGCTTCCTGGTGAGATCAAAGTGATAAGAGGTGCGGTAGAAAGAGTTTGGGGAGCAGAGCTTTCTGGCAACAGGGGGCTGGGGCCTTTTCCCCCTGGGCTGGAAAGGCCTCTGGAAGGGCTCTCTCCTTAGGGCCTGCAGGCAGAGGCCTTTGTCTGATAACTGCAGGGGGCGCCACTCACATCAGGCTGAGTGGGAGAAGCTTCTCGAAAGGGCCCTTCTGCCTGGGGAACAGCCCAGCCCTGACCACAGCACCCCTCCACCCCCCGGGGGGGGGAGCAGAAACTGACAGGCTTGAGGAGTCGGGGAGCCAATGGTTAGGGAAAGGGCAGAGACCAAGAGAAGGGGTCTGGTGAGGCCGGGCCACACAAAGGGGGGGCAGCTATCACAAGAAAGCTCAGGGAAGCCCCGCCGCCCCGCCCGGGCTGTGGGAGGGAGACCCTGACCACATCAGGGGTGTGTGGCGAGGAAATGAGGCCTCCTCAGGAACGAGCTGCAAATGAGAACCGTATGGAGTTTCGGGAGCCCCGAAGGAACACAGGGAAAGGATACAGTTGCGTCCATGGGAAAGTTATTATCATCTGCGCTGAAGTTAAACATTCAGGAGGGTCTGCTTTCCATCTCTTCCGCCTGGGAGCCTGTGAAGGGGGAGGCGCGGGGGGCTCCTCAGGAGGGCCTGGTGGCTCATGTTTTCCTGAGGGGAGTCAGGGACACGGAGGGGCTGTCGGGGGGCGGCAGGAGCCCGCGGCTGTCTTCGTGCTCTTTCTCCAGTGCCCAGGAAGCCATTTGGCCAAGGGCGGGCTCTCTCTGGGGCTGTCAGAGGCTACGCTTCGCCTCCACAAGTCCCAGGACAGATGGAGGGGAGGGGGAATGAGAAGCCCTGGCCCCTGAAGAGAAAAACAGGGAACGTAGAATTCTGGGAGAGCCACAGGAAGGCAAGGGCTTTGGGCTTCTGGACAGTTCTCTCTACCTCCCAAACATACCACGAATGGAAGTGAGTCTGGCAGAGAGGGCCAAGAAGGGAGGACCGCCAGCCTCCGTATGCCAGGCCTTCACTGGTGTTCACTAGAGACCTCTGGGACCGTAAAACTGCCTCAGAAAATGTTTCTCCTGCTGCGGTCACCCTCAGAGGTCCAGCTAGGCTTTCAGGCTTCGGGAGAACAGGTGTGGGGGGCAGAGAACACAGCAGCCTCGAAGCCCGGGGAAACTGAGCACCTTTTCAGGTCTCTTGGAGGACCCCCGCCTCAGAGATGGGTCCCTCCCTGGCCCCCCAAGCCCAGGAATTTTCATTTTCATTCTCTGAGCTTGGAGGGCAGAAGACCACCTGCTACCTGCTTTACAGCTTTCCCCCTCCCTGCCCCCCAGGACCCATAGCCCCACTGCCTCCTGTTCTGGGTTTTTCTCTCAAGAGTAACAACGGGAAAAGGTGATTTTTAAGACTCCTTTCACACACACACACACACACACACACACACACACACACACACACAGGTTTTTTCTGGAGGCAGATCCCTGCCCAGTTGCCAATGCCATGGTCTGTAAAGCCTGACAATGCCCCACCTCTGGGGACATCCCTGGCACGTCCCCTCGGGGGTGAACAAGAAGGGGCTCCCAGTCCTGCCTGCAGGAACTCAGGCTCCTTCTTTTTTTCTGCTTTGCTTTCTTTAAAATGGGGCTTCCATCCTCAAGGTCACAAAATGGCTGCTGAGCGCCACCCGTGAGCATTCCAGGCAGGATAGGTTTAGGAAGAAGGGGAAGAACAGGGGCAAAGGGAACTCTCCCCAGCTGAATGAGCCTTTCTGAAGACTTGTTCTTATATATTACCCGCCTCCCCTAAGCTTCAGGCAAAGCTGGGGATGTAGTCCTTTAGCTGGGCACAGTGCTGGCCCTAATAAAATCCAAGGAAGAAGGGAAGATATTCATGTGTACAGCAGCACTGTTGTTAAAATATTGAAATATCTCCATACTGATGATAAATGGCCCTTTCCCCAAGCCTCACCCCCAGTGTCCCTCCTTGTGGTCCAGGACCATCCTCTGTCTCCCCCTGACCGGACAACAGAAGAGTCAATGCCTGGCCCAGCAGACGGCCTCTGGAACCCCAGCTCAACATCGGCCTAACACCAGTTGGTTTTGGTCATTACTTATACCACACAGTGGCGAAACATTTCAACATCACCCTTGGCAGAATGGGTGTCTCATAGGCGGATAGCCTCAGTGAAGGTTACTAGAAGCTGTACGTAAGTGAGAGCTCAAAGGACACAGAGTACAAGACCTGGTCTGGTTTTGAGGGTCCGGGTCCCGTGCTCTAGAGGGTGCTGTTCTGACCACACCTCTGCCCTTGAGGCAAGGAGCATACAGGACCAAAGGGACACCTGCCTAGAGCCTGTTCTCCCCTTCTGCTTGGTAGCCCTAAGGGACTGCCTGGGCTCCC
The DNA here is from genome assembly GCF_963455335.1 of Martes martes. NCBI lineage: Eukaryota > Metazoa > Chordata > Mammalia > Carnivora > Mustelidae > Martes > Martes martes. The sequence continues at coordinate 33,899,527 of NC_137897.1, read as the reverse complement.
TCCCCTTGTCTATCCTCCCAAGAGCCACGTTGCTGTCTGTTCACACCTTTAAGTAGCCAAGAGGTGACTGCTTGCAGTGTGTGTTGCGGGGGGAGGGGCAGGGGTTGTTGGGAAGGCCGAAAGTGGATAGAGCTGGGCCATGGGGGTTGGAGGGTGAGCAGGTATGCACCCCAGGCCCGTCCTCACGTGGGACCGAGACCCACAGGTGGAAAGGGAAGGAGCAGATGGGGGCGAAGGCAACAGATGGAAAGACCCTGTCTCCTCCAGAGGAAGAGCCCTGCTCTGGTGGGAGGGAAATCCACAGCCTGGGGAATGCGCTCATTCCCATTTTCCAGCAGGTGACCAGCAGACTCGGTGGCTGTGACAGGGACCTGATGGGCTCCTTGCTCTTAACCCCAGCGCATAGCCCAGCCCCCACTGCTGAGGCCTCCCAGGCGCGGCACCCCTGTCTCCCTGCAGCACGCCTCCCTTCTCTGTCCTCTGAGCTAACTCCACTGTGCTGGGCTCCTAGAGACAACAGTCACTGCCTAGACCAGTCACCCACTCCGGCCAGCCTGGGGACCCTGGCTGCAGCAGATGGAGTCGGACTCCACGACAAATTCAATGTGTCAGCACCCCAGGCACTCTTCGGGGGAGGGAGTCTCTAATTTTCATGTGTCTTCCAGCAAAACACTCCGTGTTTCCTCATGGTGAGTAAATGCCTTCTTTCTTTTTTTTTTAATGATTTATTTATTTATTTGAGAGAGAGAGAGCCAGGGGGAGGGGCAGAGGGAGAGAGAGAGGGAGAGAAAATCTCAAGGAGACTCCCCCTCTGAGCCCAGAACCCGACGTGGGGCTCGATCTCACGACCCCGAGATCATGACCTGAGCCGAAACCAAGAGTCAGACGCTCAACCAACTGAGCCACCCAGGCGGCCCTAAGTAAATGTTTTTTCAGCGCATGTGTGTCCGATGGTATTTTCAGTGAAAGATCTCATTTTGCTAACTTTTAAAAAGTGTATTGTAAAACATTTCACGGCTTTGAAGAAATAAGTTTAGGAAAGCAAAAGAAAGAAATAGCACTTTCCGAGACAAGTTTTGCCAACACCCCAAACAAAATCCAGATCCTCTGTTATACTCTCTTGGCATCCAAGTTTTTCCTTCGGAGCGTTTATCTCGCTTTGTAATTGTATGCTTTCTTATAAGGTCATTTGTTTTCTGTCTGAAGCCAGGGATCGTGCCTGTTTTATTTTCAAGTGCGTACTCATTGCCTAGCACGGTTTAGGCACTTGATAAATGTGTATAAATGGAATCAATGAGTCCTTCGAGGGAACGGGTCCAAAAACGAGGTTTCATGACTTTGCGGGAGAATAAGACCAACTTCCACGTGCTCTCAAACCAACTCCAGTTGTTGGCTGAGACTCTACCCCCAAAAGAGAAGATCCGAGAAGAGGTTGACGTTGCCCTGGGTCCCAAATATGCACCTGAAATCCTCCTGCCCATCCCCCCAGCTCCTGGTCACAACAGCCATGGAAAGAATTTTTCCTGAGACTGAGTGGCAAGAAAAGAAAAGAATTACGCTCACAGGTCAGAAGTGCAGGCAGAGGATACCGGGGACAGCTTGCCTCTGCTCCATGATATCTGGGGCCTCAGTTTCCCTCCCCATGAGTGTCTCCATGTGGACTCTCCATTGGGGCTGGTGGGGCCTTGCGCACCGCTGGCTGGCTGAGTTCTCAGGAGAGTATCCCAAGAGCGAGAACCGGCCAGGTGGAACGTGCATTGCCTTCGGTAGCCGGCTCACAGGAGTCACAGCATCATTTCTGTTTCATTCTATTCACAGAGGTGATTACAAAGTCCCACCCAGGATGAAGGAGGGGGACTCAGACTCCACCGGAAGGGAGAGTGTCACGGCTCTAGAAAAACGGAGGACCAGAAATATTGCCACAGTCTTTTCGGAAAATACAGCACCAGCGAGTAAGTCCCGGGCCTGGTGGCCTCAGATCCCTCCTCCTTCCTCTTCCTCTGCTCTGCCTTGTCTGCATGTTCCCTGGTGTCCATGGAAGGCACTGGAAAAAGACTGGAAGACAGGAAGAAGGGAGAAGTCAGGAAATTTCTCTGCCTTGCTCTCGGCCTCAGTAGCTGGAGCCCCTCGGTGGCCGCAGATCCCAGAGGACAGGACCACAGCCACTCCAGCTCCTGTCAGCCAACCCCACTGCCAGGCGCCAGTGACCTGTCTCTGCCCTACATCCCTCCAGCCTTGGGGGCAATGGGGGCTCCCTGCACACACTCCTCTATGGGTTGCCCCACCTTTTCCTGTTTGACTTCTCAGTTTCTCCACTGCATGTGTAAACCATTTTGTGCAAGATCCAGCTGCTTGAAACACCTAAAGTAATTTCTAGTTTCTCGACTCGACTTTGACCCCTCTAACTAGCAGGGGCCGGGGAGTGCTCACAGGAGAGCTTAGAAGGTCATGGAGTTTGTGTAAGGAGCCCTAGGATGAAGTCTTGTCTTCATCATCAGTTTGAGTCACTTTGAAAAGTTTGTCTTTCTCCTGGATTCTAAAAGAGCAAAATTAAAGGAGTCTTTGGGGCCCCTATGATGGTAGCCAGAATATCCAGTTTCCTTTTCAGACAGTGCAGTAGCTATCTGACTTTGCTAGCTCTTCACTTTCTCTAGTGTACTTTGGACCCACAGGGCCGGGAACCGCAGAGCCAAGAACGTTGGCCAGACAATGCATATGGTAGCACACTTCCAAGATGGCCTCCAACGAGCCCTACATCCTGTTCTCATGCCCTTGTATATCCCTTCCTTGACCAACAGGACATTGTGGGAATGACAAAGTATGAGTTGTGGGGCTAGATTATCAAAGACATTCTGGCTTCTGCCCCACTCTCTCTCTCTCTCAGCCGGTCTGGGGCAGGCCAACTGCTATGCTGTGAGGATGCTCCATGAAGCACCCCATGGAGAGATCCAGATGGTGAAGAACTGAGGCCTCCTGACAATAGTCAATGAGGAACTGAGGCCTTATTGCCAATGGCCATGCCACTGACCCATCTTGGAAGTGGATCCTTTGGCCCCAGTCTTCAGACAACTGTGGCCCCAGACAACATCTTGACTATACAATCTTACAAAAAACTCCCAAGCCAGAACCACCCAGCTAAGCTGCTCCTGAATTCTTGACCCACAGAAACTACAAGGTAATAAAGGTTTGTTGTTGTTTTAAGCCATGAAGCTTGGGTGTGACTTAGGATACAGCGAAAGATGACTAGTAACATTAGACTCTGAGAGAAGCACCAAGGAGAAAGACAGCTAGAATCCTGTGGGCAAATGAGGTGCTGTTAAACCCACCAGGGGAGCTACAGCAAAAAGACTGATATTATCGAGCGCTGGTAAAAATATGGAGCAACCAGAACTCTCATATTTTGCTGGTAGGCATGTGAAACCATTAGTCAGTTTCCTATAAAGTATACACTTGTCATATAATCTTGTAAAAGCACTCTTAGAGATTCACCCCAGACAAATGACAACATATAACCGTAAAATAGACACATTGTGAGCTATCCATACAATGGCGTCCTACCCGGGGCGGGGGGTGGGGGAGAGAAAGGAATTAACTATAAAAGAAAATAACTATTCACCAACATGGCTAAAACTCAAAATACTATGTTCAGTAGGATATGATGTGGTCACATGAGCGTATCCTATATGATCCCATTTATATGAAATACCAGAAAAGACAAAAACTTATCTGTAGTGCCTGGGGCCGGGGGCTGGGGGAGGGAATTGAATGCAAAGGGGGCATAGGGAAACTCTGGGGTCATGGAAATGTTACATGCGTGGGTTGTAGTGGTGATTACATTTGTCAAAATGCATCAATGTATACACTTAAAATGGGTCTTTTTTTTTTTTTTCAAAGGCAGCAAATCTGCTTTCTAAGCCCACAGTATGACAGCTTTACAATTTTCTTTCGGCTTTATTTATTTATTTGAGAGAGAGAGAGAGAGTGGCAAAAGGAGCAGAAGGAGAGGAAGAGGGGGAATCAGACTCCCCGCTGAGCAGAGAGCCCAACTTGGGGCTCGATCCCAGGACCCTAAGATCATGACCTGAGCCGAAACCGGGAGTTGGACACTTCACTGACTGAGCCACCCAGGAGCCCCATGGGTCTATTCTATTATATGTAAATCATACATCCCTAAGATTACCTTAGAGAGAATGCAATGTATGGTTGGATTCTTGCTATAAACAGCACAATCCCACCCCTGGGACATTCTGGAAACAACAGCATGGGTTCCTCCCTCATGGCCTGCAAATAGGGCAGCAAGTGCCGGGCTGGCACGTGTGAGAGACACTGAATTCCACAGTCACAGAGATGAGGACACAAGGGGACACCTGTCAGGAAGTGCCCTCTGTCTCTCAGGAAGTGCAAGATAGCGTTTCCATCCGAAGCAGCAGATGGGAACTGAAATAGGACCGCACCGTGATGTCAGGGACTTGTTGTTCTAAAGCTGAATCCAAGATTTTAAAACTATACCCAACTCTATGTCAACCTCTGGTCCATGTGTCTAACAACAGCTGCCGTGGTCCTGGTCACCTGTTGCTGTGTGGACTGTCCAAACCCAGTGGCCTAGTACAGTTTATTATTATTATTATTATTATTATTACTTTAAAGATTTTATTTATTCATTTGATACAGAGAGAGAACATGAGCAGGGGGAGAGGCAGAGGGAGAGGCAGAAGCAGACCCCAGGACCTACAGATCATGACTCTGAGCTGAAGGCAGACGCTTAACCATCTGAGCCACCCAGGAGCCACTATTATTATTATTTTTTTTTTCTAGCTCTGTGAGTTGACTGGACCTAGCTGGGGGGTGTTTACTCTAGATCTCTCATGTAGTTGTGGTCAGGTGTTAGCTGGGGCTGGAGTCCTCTAAAGGCTTAACTGAGCCAGGCATCCACAATGGCATGTGCACATGTGTGTGCATGCACGCATGCACACACACATGTGGCTGGCAATTAATGTTGGCTCCTTGCTGGGAACTTAATTTCCTTATATGTGACCTTTCAATGTAGGTCGAAAGGTCACATATAAGGAAATATCACAGCATGATAGCTGGGTTCCAAGAGGGAGTATCCCCAAAGCAAGTGTTCTAGTAGGCCAAATCGGACACTCAACCCACCGAGCCAGCCAGGCACCCCTCCAATATAGACCTTTAAATTGGGCTCCAACAACTTTGACCAAGGATGAAGGTTTGAAAGAGGCAGGATTACACCTGTGGTCAGCCCAGGGGCACGTGGGGCCTTGTGATATATACACTTAGCAGTGTGAGGAGTTAACAGATGTTTGTGTCCCCAAATACAGATGTTTGTGTTCCTCTGCAGCCCTTAGAGCACTCAGGAGTATCTCTCCCACTCCAAGACTCCCCTTTGATATTAGCCCTCACCCTTCCCTCCTGATCAACCCAATCCAAAAGATACTGGGCCACGCCTGACTCTACATTCTCATCTGCCAGCACCTGAAGCTCCACTTCCTTCCCTGCGGGCATTTACAATGTCTTGTAGAGCTAGGCTGCAGTGCTTCGTTTCACCAATAGGTGGCAACCTAACATGTGTTTCAGGCCTGAATTTCAGGGAGAGGAGATGCAGGATGAGGGTGGGAGGAAGGACCGGCCACAGGGGAAGGATCTAACAACATACTCCTGGGTCCCAGCCTGAATTTTTCAAGTTTGAAATCTTGATTGTTCTTAAATACTCTTTTTATCTGGATAATTCTGGCTTCTTCTCAAACAAAGGACATCTATGGTAGCTGTACAGAACATACCAGAGGGAGTCTTGATAATATAAGATCTCATCCAATATCCCACCCCATTTGGGAACCAGTCAACAAACCATAATGGACAAGTCACTCTGCCAAGGGAACCCTATTAGGTCTTCAAAGTGGGTCATAATAAGGAAGAACTCAAGTCACTAGTTTCAAGGCACTACCTGGTAACTTTCGAGACATTTACAAAACTGTCAAGGGTCTAATCAACTTAAACATGGCAACCATAGGGCTCAGGTGTGGGGCAGTTGAAGCCCATGATTGCTCTGTAGGGAAACCCAAAAAACTGGTTGTTGATGTCCACAAGTACACTCAGGCAAAATGTCCCAGGGAAAATGGGTGGGGAGGGGGGGACAGACCCTAATTTTGAATTATAAAATGTTACTACCAACAGGAACCCCAGAGACCATCCAGTCCCAGACTAATGACTAGTAGGGCCATCGTCACTAGAGAAGTGCCTGGACTAGGGATGTGTTGTCCTGACTTTCGTGTTAGGGCTCCCTCCAAGTGCTGAGTGAGAATGAGGTAACGCAAGCAAAGAAAACAGTCATTAGTCAGAATTTCCAAGAAGCAATAACCTCTCCTCTTTTTTCATTGAGTCCAACTCATTTTGGCAACTCCCTGAGTGACCTTAAGGAGGTTGTTTCTCCTCTCTGAGTCTTGTTTTCTTGTCTTATCAGGCACTTACTGTCTGCTTTGGTGTTCTTGATGCATTCTATGTGTTAATTCATTTCGTCCCCCACTACAATCGTATGAGGAAGGTAGGGCTATTACTATCCCCATTTTACAGATGAGGAAACTGAGGTAGAGGTTAGTAACTCGTTCAAGGTCACACAGTTATTAAGGGGTGGAGTCAAGTTCAATCTGGGGCCATCTGGCTCCAAAGCTGTCCTGCCTCTTAGCCGGCAGGGCAGGACTGGATGGCCTCTGAGGTCTCTTCCAGGGCAGACACATTAAGGTTCTACCCACTTGCTTCCTCTAGGATTGGTCCAGAAGAATCCAGAGTTGAATTCTCTTCAATAGTGACCAACAAGAGTGACAGAATGCAACCAGAGCCTAAGAAAATCCTCCCCAAACGGCCATGTAGCCTTCTGCTTTTTGGCACATTTGACAACACTAGACATCATGGGAAAGGCCAGTGGGGACGATCAGAATTCACGAAGAGAGACAAATGTGGTGGGCAATGGTACAACTTGCCTTTTCCGATCCCTCCATTTCTGCTGTTGTTTCTCTCGGCAGCTGCTCCCATGGACAGAGGGTCCACTTTTCCAAGTGTGATTTTTAAACTGCAACAGAGAGCAAGCAAAATAAACACAGAACGGTCGGCCGAAGGCCCCCACTTTCTATTCCCTGGTTACCAAGTAAAATTAGCTAGCTGGTGGCCAGGGCTGGGAGATTTATTTTGGTCTGAAGTCAACCCACAGATTAACAATATTGGCAAGAACTCTACAGGAGGGGAAAATATTTTGGACAAGGCTGCATATGTTTGCAGATACATCCATCCCCCTCTGTGCAGCGGCCAAGGTTAAAGAGAATGGGAGTCAGGAGCAGGCCACGTGGTCGCCTTTCTGTGAAGAGTCGCCTTCCCCTGCACGAGGCCAGCTCACCGCCCCCGCGAGCAATTGCACAGGACGGAGGGAAGGTGCACGGGCAAGCGCACTCCCCATCTGGTAGGAGATGGGCTTGCTCATCTTTTCTTTCCTCCTTTCCTTCCAAGACCCACATTCCATTCTGAGGGTAATTCTCAGGCAACAGCTATTTCCGGATTCTCAAGGACTAACCGAGGGTAGTGTCAGAAAAAAAAAAAAAAAGATCCAAAACGGGAAATGGGCAACAGAGATTTTTGCGTGTTGTTTCAGCTCTCGGTGCTGGGCTGGTACCTCTGACTGATTTCCTATTGATCAGGCTATTGGCCAGTCCCGTGGGTGCAGAGCCGGGTTAACGATCAGATTTTTTTTTAAAGGTTTTATTTATTTATTTGACAGAGAGAGAGCATAAGCAGAGGGAGCGGCAGGCAGAGGCAGAGGTAGAAGCAGGCTCGCTGTTGAGCAAAGAGCTCAATGTGGGGCTCGATCCCAGGATGCTGGGACAATGACCTGAGAGGAAGGCAGACGCTTAACCCACTGAGCCACCCAGGCGCCCAACTTTCAGATTTTTGTCTGGTAGCAATGCAAGTAATTTCTGACCGAGCTACCTCACTCTAAATGTTTTCTATTAAATCGCCTATAAATACCCGGCTCCTTTTATTCTCATTAGAACTGGCTTTAACATCCTAGAGGTTCCCTCATTAATGAAGGAGCTAAATCAAATCTTTGACAGGCTGTCATTATCTACTCGCACTAGAGTCAAGCTGTCTAACCCTCTGAAACTCCTTTTTCACAATGGAATGCTTCCATCTGCGGACATGACATTTTTCTCTGGCCACCTTGTCATCCCAGCTCAAGCCCGTGGGCCAAAAACCCACGCTCCTCAGGGCTGGGCTCCACGTAGCACCGTGACAGTAGGTGGCCACTGGGCCCCCTTCATGGAGATGGGCCTGTCCATGACCCCCTGGCACCCGGCCCTGCTTACTCCACCCTCCATCGGAGTGTGCTGATGCTTTAAGGAACAGCTGCGGGCAGGGAAAAGGATCCAGGACAAACAGGAGTCACGCGCCTTCTAGATGGCTCATGAGCTTGGGCAAAAAGAAGTCATCAATTTTTTTTAGGAAGTTTGCTCATCCACGGAAAGGGAAGTCATTGCTTTTCTTTTCTTTTTAAGATTTTCTTTATTTATTTGAGATAGAGAGCACAAGTGAGGCGGAGGTGGGGGGGTGGGGAGGTGGGGTTGGGAAGTAGACTCCCCGCTGAGCAGAGAGCCTGATGCGGGGCTCGATCCCAAGATCCGAGATCATGACCTGAGCCGAAGGCGGACGCTTAACCCGCTGAGCCCCCCAGGTGTCCCATGGAAGTCATTCCCGCATTCCGTATTGCACAGGGGTTTCCTAAAGTACTTAAATTTTAACGTGCACAGGAGTCACCTGCGGACTTTCTTTTTTTTTTTTTTTTTTTAAAGATTTATTTATTTATTTATTTGACAGAGAGAGATCACAAGTAAGCAGAGAGGCAGGCAAAGAGAGAGAGGGAGGGAAGCAGGCTTCCTGCTGAGCAGAGAGCCCGATATGGGACTCGATCCCAGGACCCTGAGATCATGACCCGAGCCGAAGGCAGCAGCTTAACCCACTGAGCCACCCAGGCGCCCCACCTGCGGACTTTCTTAAAATGCAGAGTGGGCAGGGGCGCCTGGATGGTGCAGTCAGTTCAGCATCTGACTCTTGGTTTGGTCCAGGTCTTGAGATTGAGTCTCACGTCAGGCTCCCGCTCAGTGCAGAGTCTGCTTAAGACTCTCCCTCTGTTCCCAACCCCCAAATAAAGAAACAAAATCTTTAAAAAAAAATACAGACTGGGCAGACCTGGAGTGTAGCTGAGGGTCTGCCTTCCTAACAGCCTCACAGGTGATGTTGCTGCTTCCAGTCCAGTCCGCAGGCCCTGCTTTGAGGAGCAAAGCTCTGGGGCTTGATGCCCTTTCGGAACCACTGGGCATGGCCCAAATATGCTGAGAGGCCTCAAAGGGATTATGACTTATACTTAGGGCTCTACTGCTATAAGTCAAGGGACCCTGGGCCTGAATGAATCCCAGAACCCAGCACCACCTAAGCCCACAGCCCACGTGGCAGGGTACCCTCAACCCATCACACGCCCGATCTCCCTTAATCCCTACAATCGGCCTATGAGGAAAGGAACGGCCATAATGCCAGTTTGACCAAAGAGGAAACTGAGGCCCACACCAGTTAGCACTGACTTCCTGAGCCGGGTCTGTTGAACTCTAACTACATCCCCTTCCACACAATCCTACGGGGCTGGGCTTCTTGGTCAGAGCTGACCAAGGGTGTTTCAAAGGGGGAAGAGAGAACTTTCCGCCTTACCATGACCCCCACCCCCATTGCCTTGACATTGCCTGAACATTCTTCCATCCTCTCCCTCTGCAGCCATCAGAGAGAGCCAGGGCAAGATTTTCTACGAATTCCAGAGAAGACCAATGTTTCTTGAGAACCTAGGGTTTGTGTAGCTCAGTTCTGGGCCCTGGAGGGGACTATGGAGAAATTTAAGCAACTGAAACAGCTCCCGGCCCGCCAGGAGGTTACAGTCCAACGGAGGAGTGATCGGGTCTCTACATTACGGCAACACAAATTCAAATTGTCTCTGCCTTTTGTTTTGGGAGCTCTTCAACTGCTCGGGGCCCCTGTTTATCAGCAGGCCTTGTGGTCTGTGAAGATAACCCTTCTGAGCTTTTTTTTTTTTTAATGGACTGGGAGCAGGGAAGGACAAAGCAGGTGGCAGGTGGGGGGAGGGGGAAGGCTCATGAGGGGCAATTATAGCCTGTTTCAGTTGACAGTGTGTGCTCCCAGGGACCCAGAGACTGGGTGCTCCTTTGCCAAATGTAAATATCAAACCAATAAATGCTAATGTAGCATGAAAAAGTGCTGATTTGGGAGAAAGTTCCAATTATTTAGAGAGCTTGTCTCAGAAAGCATTTAGGTGTTCCAGCTGCAAGGGAGTGTTGGGGAAGGAATTAAGGGGATGGAATGTGTAGCTTCCTTCTGGGTCTGGGTACTACCCTGGGCACCAGTTCCAGGAAGAGAGAACCAGCAAAGAGAGGCCTGGGTGGTGGGGGCAGGGAGGGGACAACAAACGAGGCAGAACCAGGAAAGGCGGTCAAGTTTCTGAACATCTGGCACCAGAACAGGGAGGGAGCAAAAGGCCCTGTTTATCAAGATCTCTGTGAACTTGACACCTGCCTTGATGCATGTGCCTTTGCCCAAGATCATTGTCATCCTGAAGGGTTTCCTGAATGCAACCCCAGCTGTATCAACCTGCCTCGGGGACCCCTTCCCGATTGATGGCTCTGATCTTTCTGTCCCTCACCCTTCTACTTCCAAACACCCACATTTCTAACACATTTATCAGGATACCCCACCCCCCAAAATCCAGAGCCGCTTGCAGCCTTGCCCAACACATGCCCACCCCACCCCACTCCCAGACCCTAGGGGAAGTCTGGAGTTCCTTGTGAACTTGACTCAGTGTAAGTGGCAGTTAGGGGACCTAAGGGACAGAGAAAGTGGGGAGGGGGGCTGGGGAGTGCTGGAGAAAGGACGCCGAGTTAGGACCACTGGGTCCCAGGCCTGGCTCTGCTACCTCCTTGACCCCAGCAAAGCTCCCCCACTCTCTGAGCCTTGAAGCCTCCGTTGCTTCCTCTGTAGAATGGGAATAACCGTTCCCACGGGGACAATTAAGTGAGACAAATAGATTCGTGCAAGTGCTTGGTAACCTGCAAATCTAGACAGTCATTAGGGCATGTTTCTCGCAGAGGAGGTTGCCTGGGAGACAAGCCACAGTGGGGCCCTCACCCCAGACGGGCTGTAGCCAGACCCCCTGCGTGAATGACATCATGGCCCAACCTCTGCCAGGCCCCAGACTTTCTGGGTTCTTTTTCTGGCCTTGGGACACTGAGCAAACACCTTAAGCCTCCTTACTGCGCTGCTGCTTCCCAGCATTCAGAGGGAAAGAACATTCCGAGAGCAAACCACTCATCCGCGCGACCCCCTCCTCCCGTCTAATCTAATCTGGCCATCTAATCTGGTCAAATTTCTATCGAAATCTTTTTCAGACCTGCGGGTCTCCTTCCTTTCCATCCCCTTTCCAGGGCTGCGGCCTTGTTTCTGATCCTCGTCTGCTGCTTTCTGTCTACCCAGTTCGGTCTTCCTCCCTGCTGCCTCAGTTACCCCCCCGGCCCCATAATTCAGCATTAAACCTGTGTTCCCTGGGGTGCCTGGGTGGCTCAGTCGTTAAGCGTCTGTCTTTGGGGCTCGTGTCATGATCCCGGCGTCCTGGGATTAAGCCCCACATTGGGCTCTCTCTTGGTGGGGAGTCTGCTTCTCCCCTTCCCACTCCCCCTGCTTGTGTTCCCTTTCTGTCTGTCTCTCTCTCTGTGTCAGATAAATAAATAAAATCTTTAAAAACAAAACCAAAAACCAAAAAAACCCTGTGTTCCAGCCTCATCCGGCCTGGCACTCACAGCCCTGCCCTACCCCCTTGGAGGCCCCAGAACACGCGCCACACCTTCCCACCTCAGGGCCTTTGCACCTGGCTACTTAACCAGAACAGCAATGTTGACTTGTCCTCTTTGGCCCAGCAGGAGCGCTGGGCCCCTCCACTACCCCTCAGCAGGATGTGAGCTCCTTCCCAGGTACTGTCTTCCCTCTCCAGGCCTGCTTGGCTCTTGGCCTTGTGGGATGGTTATTTGGGTTTCCCTGAATGTGAACTCCCTTAGAATGAACTCAGAAGCCCAAGGTCAAGGTCTGGAAGGAGAGTTTCCAGTAAGGAGAAACAGCTGAGTCCCGAGCCTTAGCAGCTGGATCTCCCTGCCTCTTCCCTTTCCACAGCCTTTGGGATCCTCTTTAAAACCTCGAGGGGCACATGGGTGGCTCAGTCATTAAGCGTCTGCCTTCAGCTCAGGTCATGATCCCGGGGTCCTGGAATCGAGCCCTGCATCAGACTCCCTGCTCAGCAGGAAGCCTGCTTCTCCCTCTCCCACTCCCCCTGCTTGTGTTCCCTCTCTCGCTGTCTCTCTCTCTGTCAAATAAATAAATAAAATCTAAAAAAAAAAAAACCGAAAACACGAAAACCGTGAGCGCACTGTCAACATAGGTGCAGAAGGCAAAACCCTTTGCAGACGAACATGAAGGAGCTGGGGCAGACTAGCTCAGACGGCTCCGTCCTCCGCTCCTTCACAGAACTCTCTGCCTGGCGTTAGCATTAGGCCGGGCTCTGGAGATACAGCAGTGACCAAGACAGACCCAGATTCTGCCCTCCCAGAGAAACCCACCCTTGGGGATGCCAGCTGCCGTGCCAGGAGGAAACTCAAGGAGCCATGTGGAGGGCTCACGCGGGGAAAAGTGAGGCCCTAAGCCAGCAGCCGGCACCCTTGGAAATGGGCGCTCCAGCCCCACCCGAGCCTCCGGATGACTGCCGACTCTCAAGAGATCGGGCTGCCCAGCCAAGCTCCAGATTTCTGGGCCAGAGAAACCAGGAGAGTGAACGAAATTGCTCATTTTAAGCCACTAAGTTTTGGGGTGATCTGTTACCCAGCACTGTCTAACATACTGTGCCCCAGATGATTGACCTCAGGGCAGAGAAGAGGTGGGGAAGTCAATCCGGTATCATGACAGCGGCTACGATCTGTTGAACAGCCGCTATGTGCCAGGTGTCCTACTGCGACTCTGCACACCTTACCTAACCCGCTGTCTGCCCTGAGCCCCAGGCAGGGCTTATTATTGCCAGTCTAGACAAAAGACATACAAATGTTAAGCCAGTTCTCCAGCACCACACAGTAGGGCTGTCTCCAGCCCCACATTCTGGGACCCTGGCCGTTGGGGCTGTGTGTGTAGAATCCCTTCTCCCGGGTTCATCTCACCTTCCTTGTGTGTCCCACTCAGCATGGACTTGGACCAGTGACCTCTGCTTAGGAAGGAAACAAACACCGTCTAACAGAGATGCCTTGGTGGGGTGCTCTGGGCTCAAACTGCCCTTGCTCCCGCTGCTCGAACCCATCACAGACAAAAGTCTGGGAAACTGGTGTGCAGAGCAGACTGTATTTTCCACAAATGGCTGGAACAATACCATCCATCCCACATGCTCTCCTACAATGTGACATTGACACCCCCCAGAGAGAGACTGGGTCTGTGCTCCCGTCCCTTGAATCCAGGCAGCCTTGTGACTGCTCCCATCAAAAAGCACAGAGGCAGTGATGGCGGGCATCTCCCAAGGCTGAGTCCTAAAAGGCTGTGTAGTTTCCACCTCGTTTGCTAAAAGAATCACACTTGAAGCCCTGAGCCACCTGGTAAGAAGTCTTATCAGGCTGAGGCCACCATGCTGTGAGGAAGCCCAAGCCACCTGGAGAGGGCACCTGTAGGCACTGCAGTCCACAGTCCAAGACTCTGAGTCCTCCCAGCTCAGCACCAAACATGACAATGACCAGGGGGCGCCTGGGTGGATCAGTCAGTTGAGCGTCTGCCTTCAGCTCAGGTCACGATCCCAGGGTCCTGGGATCAGGCCCCACATCGGGCTCCCTCTCCCTCTGCCTGCTTGTTCTCTCTCTCTCTTTCAAATAAATAATAAACAAAAATCTTTTTTTTTAAAGATTTTATTTATTTATTTGTCAAAGAGAGAGTACACACAAGCAGGCAGAGAGGCAGGCAGAGGCAGCGAGAGAAGCAGGCTCCCCACTGAGCAAGGAGCCCGATGTGGGACTCGATCCCAGGACCCTGGGATCATGACCTGAGCCGAAGGCAGCGGCTTAACCAACTAAGTCACCCAGGCGTCCCAAACAAAAATCTTTTTGCAAACATACTAACATGATATCACTGAACCTGCAGGGGACCCTTGCCCCCAACTACCATCTCTGACTTTGGGCTTTGAGTCTTTCCGGCTGAGGCCCCAGACATTGAGGAGCACAAATGTGCTCCATCCCCTACTGTGTTCTGTCTCAGTTCCCAACTCACTAGGTCTATGAGCGTAATAAGACTGTTGTTAGACGTCACCAAATTTTGGAGCAATTTGTCGCATAGCGATGGTCACTGAAACAACGCCACAAAAAGGTGGATGAAAGCCTGGGTCAGCTGGTGGGTTCCCCCTCCCCCAACATGAACAAACTGCCACCGTCGTATCTCAGCTCTGAAACCAAGGAAACTCTGCACCCCCCTTATAACACCACCCCCACTTACCACTGAGAACTGAAACCATATCATTCCCCCTTCCTGTGACTCTTGCTCCCAATACAAACTCCCTTGCATCATTGCTGCCCACCTGGAATAAGGCTGACCTTTAAAACTAGTAGGGCATGGTGGAAATAATGAAGTGAGATTTCCCAGGGTAGGTCAGAAAAGACGCCGTGGGTTCTGCCTGGTTCTCTTCCGAATTATTCCCTCATGGGCAGCTACCCTGCCATGAGGCCACTGAGTACTCCTAGCAATAGCTAACACCATGTCACCAACCACGTGAGTGAGCCCTTGGAAGTGGGTCTTCTAGCCCCGCCCGAGCTTTCAGATGACAGCTGGTAACCTCGGCCAACACCCCAGCTGCAGCCTCATGAGAAACCCCAAGACAGGACCATTCAGCTCAGCCATTCCCAAATTCCTGACCCTCGGCAACTGCGAAATAATAAATGTTTGTTGTTTAAAGTCACTACGTTCGGGGGTTCATTTGTTATTCCCCTTCCCTATGTTAAACAATACTGGGACCCGGCATACTTTCCTTCCCTGTGTTCGAATAACACTGAGAACAAGCAAAAAATGACTTAGCTATTTTTCCCTAAGAAATCCTTGCTCCTGGGAGAAAAGACCGAGCCAACTAAAACAGCTTGTTATCAAGAGCAATCGTGGGCCCATCAACACTCACCACGAAATCCTCGCCTTGCGTACTATCCAAAACTATCGTTACCAAGTCTCCCTAACCCCAGTTCCTTGCCTTGGAGACCCAACTTCAAAATCACCCAGTCCAGCAACAACAACAACAACAAAAATCACCCAGCGCCCGGTCTCGTCTCTATAATGCTGTAAATACCCTTCCCCACGTCTCTGCTTGGAGACATTGCCAACATTCTGTCAAGGGATACCATTCCTTCCTGAAGTAGGTCTAATACACTTAGATTTGCTTGACTGACAGACTTTTCTGATGGTCTTTTTAGGCGGTTGACAATACCGTACCCTGCCAGACTGGGGCATCCACGCTTGGATTTTTTGGGTCATCTGTCCCTGCGCTTCCAATATGGTGGCCACTGACCACATGTGGCTTTTTAAATTACATAAACTGAAGTAAAAATTTAAAATTTACTTCCTCAGTCACACCAGTCCCATCACAAGTGCTCAATAGCCACACGGACAGCACAGATGTAGAATTTTTCTATCCTCACAGGACGTCTCAGGCTACCCCTGAGAAAGCTCATAGAAGCAGATGAGTTGGGGCGGGGAGGTGGCAGCAAACTGGGGGCGGGCCGCCTCCCAAAGGCAAGCAGACCATCAAGCTTGCTCCTCGTGGGCCCGACAAATGCCCACGTTGGCCACGGGCACGACTCCACCGGGTGGGCCCTGTGGGCCGCAGGAAGTCACCAAGCTTTAGACCCACAGTACACACAGGCCCACAGATCCCTGGGTCTGTGCGTGATGTCTGCAGAGCAGCCCTGGCTCCGCTGGCAAGGAAAAGAGACCATCTCCAATCAACACACAGCCTCCCTCATCAACTCCCCGGCCCGAGGTGGGCCTTGTTTACTTGCTTCAGGTCTGACAGCACCATGCAGGTCTTCAGAACCTCCTAGCCAAGTCCCCCGCATCCTGGTGACCCCCGCCCCCCCCCCCTCCACGCCCAGGTCAGGGACCCGAGGAGAAGTTCGAGGAGAAACAATGGCCTCAGATACGGCCCTTCCAGAACAAACACTGGGGCCAAAGGGCAATTTGGAGATGACTCAAATCCACAGACTTATTTTACCTTTTCTTTTTTTGGCTTTGAGAATTTTGATTTCTTCCATGGTAACTCTTCCTGGCTGGGGAACATCACTTAAAATAATTCTGTCTTTGAAACTGTGGGAAAAAGTCACCTCCAACCAGGTCCTCACCATGCAAATCAAGGACATTTCAAACTGCTGGCAATCTGCTCGGGGACTTCAAAGGTGTCCAGGTCCAATTACACTTCATGTGGGGTGTGAATTGAGGAGTCTGGGGGAGGTGGCCCCGGGTGGAACGTGTCAGGGTTGATACTGTGGTAATGAACCCAGGCCTTTGTTCCTGGGAGCCCAGCTGCTGACAAGTGGGCTGTTTCCTGAAGGGCGGAGACGTGCGGCATCCCCTACCAGGTGCAGGAAGCATGGGTGGAGACGGGCTGTCATGAAAAAAAAAAAAAAAAAATCATTGGTGGGGGGGGGCTTTTATTTTCCTTCACTTTAAAAAAAAACAAACATTTATGGCAATTTTAAGAGGCGGGTGCTACAGCCAGGGTCAACATCCCAATCTTGTCCTGTTCTAGAAATAGCCACGCTAGGGGTCTCACATGATTTGATTGAACTCAGGTCTAGGAAGGGACTCGAGTCTAACTTAGGGCTTTGGTACCACGTCGATTTCTGCGGCAGAGTGTGTTTGGATGGGTGTTGGGGAGAGCCTAAAAGGAAACGAGATCCTTAGCATTCATTCCCAAACGCTTAATTTTTTTTTTCTTATTTTGGTTTTGCTAGCTAGTTAAAATAGAACTGACTGGCTGTTACTAGTTTTGGAAACTCAGACCTCTGTGGGCAAAGTTGATGGCTTAAGGGCATTGAAATATGCTTTGCTCAAGTTCTTCTAGCCCAAAAATCCCCTCGAAAAGACACAGTATATTCAGAAATCTCAGCCAAGACTGCTGGGTAGATTCCTAGCGGGATGTGTGATGGCAATAAATCTGGGGTAAGTGGGAGAAATGAGATCAAAAGCTGGTCTCTCCCACTTGCTAGGACACTTATGCAATTCATTATTTTCATGTCCTTGCTTCTTGTTTTTCAAATGCAGATACCCTGAGAAAGGTAACACATCCAGTCACTAACACCTTAGTGCAAATGCATTCATCAGAAACATTTTAGGGGCGCCTGGGCGGCTCAGTCGGTTGAGCATCCGACTCTTGGTTTTGGCTCAGGTCGCCATCCCAAGGTCCTGGGATCGAGCCCCATGTTGGGGCTCTGCGCTCAGTGGGAAGTCTGCTTGAGGATTCTCTCTGCCTTTTCCTCTGCCCCTCCCCCCTGCACTTAAGCGCGCTCTCTCCCAAATAAATAAATAAATCTTAAAAAAAAAAATAAAGGATCATTTGGAATAGCAGAATCTGGGTAAGGCTGTCTGGGAATAGGAACTAAGAAATACAGAGGCTGGAGGCATAGCCCAGAGATAGGCTTTCTGAGGGTGGAACCCTAACAGCAATATTAGTTTTTAAAGCTCTCCAGGTGATGGCCAAGTTGAGAACCTCCGGGACAGAAGATCCAGACGGAAGAGGGGTGAGGACAGAGAGGGAGGGAGTGGACGACACAGAAGAAAAAAACATAGTCCATCAAATGGAAGACCTGGGCTTGCGTCCCAGCACCTCCCTTGCTCCTTGCGTGATCCCAGGAGCTTCTTAGACCCTCTGAGCTTCATTTTCTTCATCTGTTACGTGGGGATAATAAGCTTAATGAATCAGTGGCTCTCAAACTTGGACCTGTAAGGACATCAGAATCAGCTGGAAGGCTTACTAAAATACAGATTCCCGCCAGGCCCCACCCCACCCACAAAGATTTGGACTCAGTAGGTCCTGCGTGAGCCCTGCAAATTCACATTTCTTTTTTTTTTTTCATTTTCATTTTCTTTCTTTCTTTCTTTCTTTTTTTAAGATTTATTTATTTGAGGGAGAGCGCGTGCATGAGGGGAGGGGCAGAGAGTCTACCAAGCAGACTCCACACTGAGTGCTGAGCCCGATGCGGGGCTCGATCTCACGACCATCATGACCTGAACTGAAATCAAGAGTTAGACGCTCAGGGGCGCCTGGGTGGCTCAGTGGGTTGAAGCTTCTGCCTTCGGCTCAAATCATGATCTCAGGGTCCTGGGATCGAGCCCTACATCGGGCTCTCTGTTCAGCGGGGAGCCTGCTTCCCCTCCTTCTCTCTCTGCCTGCCTCTCTGCCTACTTGTGATCCCTCTCTCTGTCAAATAAATAAATAAAATCTTTAAAAAAAAAAAAAAAGAAAAGAGTTAGACGCTCAACTGACTACACCCAGGCACCCCAAGAATTCAGATTTCATTTTTTTTAAAGATTTTATTTATTTATTTGAGAGAGAGAGAGAGCACGAGACAGGGGAGGGTCAGAGGGAGAAGCAGACTCCCTGTCAAGCAGGGAACCTGATGTGGGACTCGACCCCAGGACTCCAGGGTCATGACTTGAGCTGAAGGCAGTTGCTTAACCAACTGAGCCACCCAGGTGCCCCAGAATTCACATTTCTAATAAGTTCCCAGGAGATGCTGATGCTGCTGATGCTGCTGGTGCTGGCCCATTCTTTGAGATCCGCTGATCTGTTGGGCAACTGAGCTGGCTATTACTAGTTCACAAATTTAATCCGTGACAGGCTTGAAACCACAGGTAACACCCCATTCTCTCTTGAAAGGGCTCAAGAGCCACATAGGAGTTGAACTGCATACAAATATTCACGATGTTTTCGCATTTCGCTAAGATACAGCCCACATTCAAACTGGAGGCCTGAAGCCACCGGCGGTCCATCATGGAGAAGACGGCTCTGGAAGAACTGTGCAAGGCCACAGAGAGGCCACATTTTAAGTTCTACCCCTCCCCACCAGAAAGCAAAACAAAACAAAACAAAACCAACAACAAAAACCAAACCCAAAAAAACAAAAAGCAAAAACAAAAAAACCGTCCTTGCCATATGTCATCCCGAAGAGGCCTGGCCTGGTCTTTCTGGATCCTGCTGGGCTGGGACACTGTCACCAAAAGCAGGTATAACTGATTCAGGCTACTGTGCTCCCTGAGGGAACGAGCTTCCTCCCTTTCTGGAGCACAAGCCACACTGTGAAACCACGGTGTGTGTGGGCAGGGGGGCACAATTTCTTCTTTAAAATGCACAAGGGCTTTCAGAGTCTGGAAGAGGGACTGGGGGGCTCCTATCTTAGCTGACTCTCACAGCAGGGCTGGTCAAGGTCAGGCTTTGAAGTCGGGAAGATCATCCCCTTCCATTCCAGCTACCCATCTCTCCTGCCTTTCTCGCCCCAGAGCCCAGCCTCCTTTTGTTTCCAGTCTGGGCATGCTGCCTCTCTCTGCCCCAGACTTTCCCTACTTCCTCCTCTCGGAAGGTGGCCAATTCAAACTTCCAAGGTGTCCTCAGGAAGGTAAAGGAACCTAGTCTTCACATATTTGGGGGTGGCAGGTGGAGGCACGCTCCATGAATCTTGGCATTTCCTGGGGGGAGGGGTCTCCCAAGTGATGGACTCTGACTCAGAGAACCACAGGGGAGGCTACAAGCTCTGGAGGTGTCTCCAGGATCAAAATAAAAGCCAGAGCATGTCAGGTCAGAGCCAGAAGGAGACCTTCCATCAAGAAAAGGGAAATTGAACCAAGAAATGCAAACTCTGTCCATATGGGTTGCACCTTCCACTTGACATCACTCACCTGCGAGCCCCCAGTCACTGATTAACTAGGCATGATGAGCCTGAGATACACACCAGATACACCAGGGCCTCGGATGGGTGGTTGGCAAAATGCATGCATGGAAGGGTGGATGAATGGATGGAAAGATGGAGGGATGGATGGAAAGAAAGATGGACAGATGGATGGATGGATGGATGGATGGATGGATGGATGGATGGGTGAGTGGGTGGCTGGATGGATAGATGAACAGATGGATGGGTGAGCGGGTGGTTGGGTGGATAGACGGTGGGTGGACTGGCTTTCACATCTTACCAAGGTACTTCTCCTGTAGATATAACACCCAGACCAGCACTTCTCAAGCCTTTAGTTCTTGGGACCTCTTATTTATTATTGAGGACTCTAAAAAGCTTTTATTTATATTAAGCATATCTATCAACATTTCCCATATTAACCATGAAAACCAAGATGTTTAAACTATTTATTTATTAATTCATATAAAAATAGCAATTATGAACTTATTATGGGTGGTAAGCAGCCTCTATGAAGGTGCCAAATACCCACCCCCTCCCCGTCTGTCCTCCATGCCCAGGGACAGTCTCCTCCCCTTGAATGTGATCACTTCCAAAATCAGATAATAAAGACTGTGGCGTCTGTCCTGGGTACTCACTCTCCCTCTGTCTGGGGGAAGCCAGCTGCCATGTCACAGGGCAGCCTGGTGGAGAGGCCCCCGTGGCAAGGAACTGAGGCCTGCCAACAGTCACATCGGCAAGCTTGAAGGTGACCCTCTCCCCTCCCCGGGTGAGCTTTGATTTGCCCGCAGCCCTGGACCACAGCTCCACTGCAGACCCTGAACCAGAAACCTCCCAGCGGAGCTAGCTGCTCCCCGATTCCAGACCTGCAGAAACTGAGAAATAATAAACATTTGCTGTTTTCAGCCCCTAAGTGTTGGGGCGATCTGTTTTACGGCGAGAGGTAACTACTACACACGTGAACATCAATAGCACCACTGAACAAGAAAACAACTCTCTTCTGAAACAGAAGAAAATTTACAGAGAAAAGCGTCATCCTTTTACATTTTTGCAAGCCTCTTTAGTATCTGGCTTAATAGAAGACAGCTGCTTTCTCATAGCTGCCTCGGCATTTAATCTGCTAGGATACATTGCTCTGGTTGCGGTAGAGGAAGAAAATCCAGCCTCGTGGAGTTTTGCGGTTAAAAAAGACAATTGCAAGGGTCTTAGGAGCGGCAGGGATCCTCGGAACAAACTTTGGGAACTGCTGACCTAGGCACTCGTGGATTCAAAGGATTCTAACTCTAGGGCCCTCGCCCCCAACCTTGGTTTCCTGCTTAGGACATGTGCCCATTTCTCCTGGCGCTGGGGTGACCATGGTAATGGGTACCACCCAGGCGGTCTTGTCACCTGCCGGAAGGGGTAAGGCTGTCCTCTGAGGCCTCACAGTAGACGACCCTGATGAACAAATGCCCCGTCTTGACTGTGTCATGCCCAAGATGTCACACAGAAGGGAAAGGATGCCCCACCTCTGAGAGCTGAGCTTAAGGCTGAGGCATCTGGGACAGGGGACGGAGGAGGGGCCAGTTCCGCCCAGTGACGACTTCTGGAGCCTGGTTTGCTGGATTCTCTCCTGAGGCACACACTTCCTGGCCCAGCCCCTCCACCCTCCCCAGTTTAAGTCCTGTTTTCAGCGGGAGCCTGTCTAATTTTCGCTGCCTAGTTGGTCAGAGAAATGCACGCAGCTGTAGCAAAGAATAAAAATAGCCTCCTCCGTGACCAGTTTCTTCCCACTTCCCTTTCTCTCTCTCCATGTGCGCCTCTCTCTCTGTCCCCACCTTCTGTGGAGGCAGGAAGGTCCCTGGAGGGTGTGAGCATCCCTGAGATATGCCAGGTGCCTGAGTTTCCCTTCCAAGCAGCACGTGCTCTTGGTTCTATTTCGCTGTGGTCCCTGCAGGCTTCCCAAGTGACAGGGCGCACGGTCAGATGGGTCCCTGCCTGCCCAGAGTCGCTGCACCTTCCTGGGCAGCCTTGCTCTCCCGCAAGCAAGGGCCGCAGACATCGGCATAGGACACGCCCGCCGGCAGCAATCTAATCTGGGGTGCCCGGTGTCTCCCGGAGCCAGCCGAAAGCCTGCCTGTGAACATTCTGGATCTTCTGGCACCTGAGAGGTTAAACAAGGAACCTTGAGCTGGAAAGAAAACCGACCGGTGCTATGCGCGGAGGCTCCAGGCGGTGTCCCCAGCGGCCCGGGCTTCCTCTGCGCCGGGCGACTGCGTGTCCCAGAGGCGTCGGCAGCTGAAGATGGAATCCGAAAGTGGGCACCGGGTTTTCCAGTTAAGAAGCAGGAGCAGAGACTCAAATCGGCAGCAGCTCAACTCTCCAATTCCGAGGTCTCGCCTGCTCTAGGCGAGGGAGCGTTTCTAAAACCATCTACACCCCTTGCCACTGGCAAGAGTAAGGAATACGGCTGGACATCCCCAGCTTCTCTTCCCGGAGCCTGCAGGACCGAAAGGGGACAGAGGACAGGCCCCTCTCTCCTCTCAGGGGCAGCTTGTGGGGGTCCGAGCCCGTTGGCCTCTCTGTGCTGCGGTTGGGAAACAGAGTAAACCACTCCAGCGAGGCCCGGTGAACTTGTCCAAACCACACAAAAGTTCAAACCACACAAACGTTGGCTGCCACGGGGTTTGGAACACAAGGCTGGCTTTATCTGTCCCCCGAGGGCTTCGCCCTGCCTCGCAATTGATTAGGGTTCCTGAAAGCCACTGAAAGAGTTTATCTTGTGGAGTCAGCCTCAAGCCCCCCGATGAGCTGGAGCAGGGCCTGGCTTGTTCTGCCAGCCAACCCCAGCCGAGCTCCCACCCAGCCCCAAAGCCACCAGAGCCACCTGCCTGGACACCACTGCCATGGGCACTCCCCATTTTGTGGCGGGAAATAGGATGAGGGAGAATGAGGGGTTTGGCTCTCAGAGGGGGAAAAGCAATCTGTTCACTGAACTAAGAGTAGGGGGCTCTACAAGCCCCCCCCCCCTTACTTTTGTGCCCTTTTCCCTAGTTCTGTCTTCCTCTCCTCCCTCAGGACCCAGCGCCCTTATGCCTGGGTTGCCCCGTCTCCCCAACCTCAGCCTTCGGGCCCCCTGTATTTTGAACTTCTTCCCAAGCAACCCGCAAAGAATTTATATTCTGTCAGTTCTTTTCTCTGGGAACTCTTACACTAATGGGGCCAAGGTCATGGCCATAAGAATGTTATTCAGCACAGAAAGGGAGATCCTTCAAAGCTGCCGGGAGGTGAGGGGACCGTTTTGTAAATACAAAAGGTTGAACTGGGAAGGGGTAAGGAATTAAAGCGGGCTTTAACGCAAACCAATGGAGTTGATTGGGGAGCCCAGGCACCTGCCTATAGGGGTGAATCCCGGGGTAGCTGACCTTGCAGGCTCGTACCAGAAAGCCTGCTGCCTTTCCCAGCTGCTCTTGGGGCCAGTCACTGCTCTAACGGGGGACAGAGAGGCAGAGTTCCCCCTGAATACATAAGAGACAGCTTGCAGCCTCCAAAAACAGGCAAGCCACCCAAATTACCAGAATTCTTTCAGCTGGCTTCTGTCCCAGCCGTTCCAGGTAGAAGAGCCCACTGGGAGCATATAGACTTGTGTGGCTGGTCACAAGGCTGCCTAGCCCATCGAGTCTCCCCTGACAAAAGGGATACCCTTCCCTGAAAAACACCTAACGTACCTAACAGGCTTCACAGTTTACAAAGCCGTAGCCTCCACCAACTCAGCTCATTCCAACAACGACGTGAGCAATGGGGTGTTACCTCTGCAGCAGTTAGGATTTGGTTGCCGGAAACAGAAAACCTCTCCAGCTATTCTAAGCAAGAAGAGATTTAATACAGGAAATTAGGTGCTTACAAAATCCCCGTCAGGGCCAGAGGAGCGGGCTCTAGACTCCCATAACACCACTGAGCTGTGCTACCAACATTGCTGCCTTGCTGCCGTTCCTGCCGCCGCCGCTGCTGCCATCCGGAAGGTGGGGAGGTAGGGGGCCACCTGCAGAGATGATCCCAGGGTCAGGAGGCCCCTGCTACCACCACCACAACATCTCTCAATACCTGCAAAGCCAGGGACCAACAAACACTAGAACGTTGTCCCACAGTATGCACACACACACATACACACACACACACGCACACGTGAGCGCACACGCCACAGTGCCTCTGGCAGCAACGGCCAGAGTAGCAAGCAAATAGCTTCCGTCTCGCTGCTGCCTTGCTAACCCTACACAAGTGAGTCTAACTGGTGACTTTGTTTTAAAAGATTTACATATTTATTTGAGGGGGAGGGAGCAGAGGGAGCGAAGGAGAGAATTTCAAGCAGATTCAGCCTTGAGCACGGAACTGATGCGGGGCTCTATCTCACGAGCCTGAGCTCATGACCTGAGCCAAAATCAAGAATTGGATGCTCAACCGACTGCGCCACCCAGGTACCCCAGGGAAATTTAATTCTCATCCACAGCTCCCGCTGCCGGGGTGTCTGTGAAGGGCAGTCTAGAGCCTTCCAGTCTCCGCAGGACATGAAGGCATCACGGGACCAGGTTGGAATGGAGGCTGGGTGCTTAGCACCTCGTCTCCACTTTGCTGACAGGGAACAAAGGTTAAGGAACAGGGGGCAAGATCACATGGCCGTTAACCCCCATCTCTCTGACTCCAAAACCCACACTGTCATCTGTTACATGGAACCGACGGCCCCCTTCCATCTGGGGCTTTGGCAGTCCTGGGGCATCTCTCTGCTGGGGAGCCCAGACGACAGCAGAAGCTCCCGCGTAACTTCTGCATGGTCAAGGCTGGACAGCAGGCAGTGAATTGGAGCAGAGGCCCCAAGACAGAGAACAGCTTGTTTAAGGTCAACAGGCAGAGGGGACTGAGGATCGAACCCATGGTTCCTGACCACACATGGTGTAATATGTTCCTGTCCTTACACACACACACACACACACACACACACACACACACTTTCATCACTATCTGAAAGATGGGAAGATAAGAGAGAAACTCAGCTATCCCTGGAGGCATGCAATTCCCTACATTTTTCTAGGTGAGGTAGGGACATAGCTGACCCGTGTCCAGTCCCCACAACCCTGTTTGAGAAATTCTCCATCCTCCTAGTCGCCTCTCCCCAGAGAAGCTAAAAATGCCAGAGAGTCACTTTCCCAGCTGCTGTTATGCTTAGCGCAGGCTGGCTTATACTCTACCAATCAGATGATCCCGTCAAAGACCCGGAGGCAGGAGCCCATGATGCAGGGAGGCAGGGAGCCCCGAGGTCCATTCTGGTGGAGGGTGGCAGTCACAAAGGTAATGACATTCCATTTCTGGGATGGTAGGGACTATATCCACGTGCACAGGTGGCAGTGTAAGCCGGGACGTCCTGGACTTGGCAGGGGTGTTGTTCCTGGATTGGCCTGACCTTGGCCATGGTCCTGACCGCCACGCAGTCTCCTTTGTTTGGCCTGCTTTCCAAACCCAGCTCTCCAGCCCTCCTGATTATTTTGTGAACTCCCTAAGTTCCTTTTGATAAAGTCCTTTTCTGCTTAAATAAACCAGAATTACTTCCTGTTGCTCGGAGCCAAGAGCCCAGGCTCAGTTGCCAGATTTTGCCTGGCTTCTCTCCGCAAGACCACACAGGACACCATCAATGCCTAGATACCTCGTGTATCCCACCCAGTCCGCTCCCTGGGAGCTGCAGCTCCCAAGACCTCGGCATGCTGCCCTTACATCAGGAGAACTGGCCTGGCCCGACAGAGGGTCCTGTATCCCTCCCCGGCAGCTGCGGGACGACATTCCTGGGCTCCATTTCAGACCCTCTCCCATCAAAGGCTTACTATTGACTGTGACCTTTCCTTGGGCACAAGTCAGAGGCCTCCCACACACCCCACACACACATACCTCCCCAAGGTCACCAATTCAGCATCCAAAGAACATTTTCTCTTTTTTTCCAGAGGCTTTGCTTTTTGTTTGCCTTTGCTCTGAGCTGAGGCAGAACAGCTGTGGGCCCCGCTCAGCATTCAAAAATGAAGGCTGGGGCACAGAGGCTCTTGCAAGAGTACTGGCTGGAGGTGAGAGCCCAGGTTCAAGGCCTCGGCTTTGCCATGGGTTCATGATAGGGCGTTGAACAGATGGCTTACCCCCCGGGGCCTTAAGAAGAGTGGCGGGGGAGGGTCCGACCATAGGAAGGCGGAGTGATGCTCCCTGCCAACATGGGACCTGACTGTGACCAGGGAAGGACTGAGAGAAGGACGTTCCCTACCTAACGTGCAGGGTGGAGGGCTCAGAGCTGCGGCAGGATTGACCGAGCCTCGGTCGGTCAGAGGCTGGTGAGAACAGGAAGGGGCTGGGTTCCCATAGTCATCAAGGTGGGGCCAGCTCAAAGCAGCCTCCGGCTAATGGCGACAGAGGTCAGGAGAGAGAACCTAATCCAGGCAGTGGCCCAGCGAGTGAGCAGTCTTCAAGTCTGCTGGGATTACGACAGGGAGCTGTAAACTTGGGCTTATCTCTGAGATACTGTCTTTGTTCCCGTGATCATTGTTTTGCTAGTAGGAGTCCTTCGAAACATGAAACACGAGCTGGGTGTGCCCCAAGGTGGGCAGAACCAGAAGACGACAGTGGCTTGAGAGGCCGGGATCGCCAGGAGGGGCCACTGCCGTCCTACCTGGGACTCTGATAGAAAGCAGGAGTAGCTTTCTGTCGGCAACGTTGAGTTCTTCTCTCCCCTCTGTCAGGCGAGCGGGAGAGGTTTAAGATCATTATGGGGCGCTGGCATCAGGGGTGGGCAGGAGATAAGACGGGAAATCAGCTCGCCATCATCACACTGTGATGGGGCAGCAAACACGTGCCTGCCATAGACCCAGTCCCACGCACGCCTGGAAGGAGGAGCGTGAAATTTAGAGTCAGACCGCCATGGGTTCAGATCCCAGCTTATGCTGTTCACCAGACGTGGGATCTTAGGCAAGCCTTTTTTGGTAGACTGTGAACGTGGGCTGCCCCTGATGAACCAAGTTTCCAGTATGCGTGCCCTGACAGAGTCCCCTCCCGTGTCGGCTCTGGGTTTGGCCACGTGACTTTCTTTGGCCAACAGGACATTAACAAGCTTGATGGAAAGCAGAGGCTTGGCGTGTTCCTTTAGGCTGAGGTCGGTCTTCTCTCCAGGAGTCCAGCTGCCATGCTTGGGGAAGCCCAAGCTAGCCTGGTAAAAAGGTCATGAAACCAAGAACCAAGGCCACCCAGCCAACAGCCAGCACCAAGACCCCAGGCACGTGAGCAGCCCTGTTTGACCTTGAAGCCCAATATAGCTGCCAGCTGACTGTATCCACATGGGAGGCCCCAGCCGACACAACCTGGAGTCCAGGAACCACCCAGTTCATCCCCAGAATCATGAGAAATTATCCCTCATTCATTATCACTCAGTGTTGTTTGAAGCCACGAAGGTTTGAAGCCACTAAGTAATAAATAACTGAACAAAGTTTAACCTTCCTGAGCCTCGGCTGTCCCTCTCCATAAAATGGGGTGATCATATCTACTGGCACAAGTTACAAAGAGTGAATTTCAGACACAGTGAGGTCATTTGCTGGGCACCCACTGTGGTTCTGGGACCACAGTGGATGCCTTATACACGGGCTTTGGAGCATCTCACCTGGAGGGCACCTCTGGGCAGTAGGTACTGTTTGGCCCACTTCACTGGCAAGGAGGCTGAACTCAGAGGGGTTCACTAACTTGCCCGTGGGAGCGCATCTCGGGTCAGAGCCGGGACCCTACTCCAGGTCCCTCTTCTAACCACGATGGCCCAGCAAGGCCTCCTCCGGGGAAGCCCAAACCTTCCTGTGTTTTAAGAACTCTGGCTTTGTCACGTGGTTGGAGGAGGGAGGCAGGGAGCATGCTCACAAGGCTGGCCTCCAACAAGCTCATCTCCTTGAGGGCAAGTTAGCATGGCTACTTTTGGGGGCCAGTCCCGTGCTCTCGGTGCTGCTTCTGAGAGCCCTGGGTCACAAGAGATGACAGAGTTCAGAGCAAATCCATTTCCACTTCTAGGAAAGCAGCCAAATGCAGCTATGATTATGAGGAATAAATGCATGTCCACAGTCCACAGTCACGGGCAAAAGGCTGCTTGTTTCTCAAGAGGCTGGAAGTGCCTGGGCCACGGGTGCCCTGCCCCCACCCCTGGAGTGCCTCAGGAAGCCCTAAGGCCGCCCTTTTGTTCCCCCATGAGATACACACACACACACACACACACACACACACACACTAAGCCATGGGTGAGGAGGCGGATGTGGGGACCTGGCCCACAATGGGGTGGGGAGTGGGCCACAGGCCTCTGCTGGCCCAGGCAGACACCCTCCCAACCCTCCCAAGAACGGGTGAGTGAATCTCCCCTTGTCCTCTCCCAAGCTGAGAGCGACCCTCTCCACCCCAGAGGCCCAGCAGCAACCACATCCCGGGTGGGCGACGGAACCCTCCAGCTGAAAAAAAAAAACCACAACCTCCCCATTTCCTTGATTCCCCCCATCTTACTCAGAAAGCCTTTGCTTTCACAGCCTCTCGGAAGTGCTCACCCACGGCTCGGTGGGTTAAGAGTCTGCCCGACTCTTGATAGCGGCCTCAGGTCATGATCTCAGGGTCGTGAGATCGAGCCCTGGGCTGGGCTCCATGCTGAGTGTGGAGCCTGCTTAAGATTCTCCCTCTCCATCTGCCCCTCATCCCCGACTCCACCCGGCTTGTGCACACGAGCACAAACACGTGTGTACACATACTCTCTCTCTCAAATAAATAAATAAATAAATAAATGTTAAACAATGGAAGTGCTCACCCACGATACAATGTGTGGAAAGAGCTGGTCTGAAAGTATATTGCTAGAGAGGTCTGAAAGTATATTGCTAGAGAGATCTCAACTTTGCTTAAAAAATACATATATTTAAAATTTATAGATTTGCATATATGAGAGATACATGAAAATGAGCACCAAGAACCACCTGAAGATGTTCCGAGTGATTTTCTCAAGCGGTAAGATGACTTTTTTTTCTTCTTTATATCTTTCCGCATCTTCGACTTCACTACAAAGGGCATGATTGCTTTTAGCATCAGAAAATAAACTATATTGTCTGTGCTGCTTTTTCTGAATGTGAGTGGCCTAGAAAAGTCACACCTTAAAACTCTTCCCATGCAGCACCTTCATTTTAGTTCCTGCCTGGATTGTTAGCTGGTGTCTCAGGACATCTTAGTATTCGAGTAGGGGAGTTAGGGGTGGGGGAAGTAGGGGGATGGGGGGAAGGGGGGAGCCACACCAACTCCAAAAGCAAAAGGGGCAGGGCCACTGAGGCAAAGCAGAAGTGGGCGGGGTCCGAGAGCGGGCAGCCTGCACATCCTTACCATAGAGACCTGAGTCCAACGGCAGTGCAAGTCTGGGCTGGAGAAGTTGCTGGAATGGAGGGCCACCCTGCCGGCCTGGGCCTGGTGGGACAGGAATCCCTGGGCTGGAAGTAGAATTCTGAGGCTCGGTCATCATGCATGCCACCTTGGACTCGGTCACAAGATAGAGTAACAGCTCTATCTTGCAGGCTGAGTGTGCATTCTAGGAGGTGAGTTGGTGCACATACAGTGTTCAGCACAGATCCTAACCCACACTGGGCACTCCCTAAATGCAGCTATGATTATTAGGAATAAATGCATGCCCACCAGCTCCAGCTTTCTGGGTGAGCTCAGCATCTCAGTCATCCGGCGCCAGAAAAGGACTCAGCAATGCCATATACCCTCAGCCAGTGATCTCCTATTTTGTCCCTTGTTGGGTCCTGCTGTCCATGCGGCCAGAGAAATTTTTTTCTATCCCCAGAGCAACTTTTAGTGCTCTGTTCTGTGCAGCAAGGCGAGCTGCTCATTAGCACGGGTGAGAACCGTGCAGATGACATCACCAGAGGCCATCAAAGTAGCCCAGATGATTATGGAATGTTTGTTTCACTCGGCTTGGAACAATGCCAGTACCCACAGCCACAGTGGGAGCCAAGTGGGGCAGGGGGCGTCTGGGGAAAGCAGCTGCAATTGGGGATGACAAAGTCCTCTCCCACTAGGGAGTGGGGCCCGAGATGAGTTCCTCCACCCTATCACATCTCCAGGCTTGCGGTGCCCATCTGCTCATGCCCTGCTCTGACTTGCACACCTGATCCCAGGAAGGGCTTTCCAAGTAAGTCCTTTACACATTAGTGTGAATTTTAGTGCTCCCAATGGCCTCTCATGCCTTGAAATCCCACGGTATGGGAAGGTCCTTGGGCTTAACTGGGAAAATGAGGAGTTCTAATTTGGATGTTTTAACCACCCTGGACCCAGCCACCCACATCCCCAAGGTCAGGACCTCCTCTACGAGTTCAGGAACGCGTGTGTTTGCCTTTGTTTCTCTCATTAAGGAGACTTGAATAAAAGCACAAAAGGCTTCTCTCTGTACCCTTAAAAGAGAAGGATTTAAAGAGTAAAAACAGTATTATAATCATTAAAAGTAAAAAAAAAGAGACAGAACTCTGAAGTCAGAAGGGAAAAGACGGACAGGTGTGACAATACAAACCTTGGCAGTGTACCACAGCAACGATCTGAGATTGCAAACTGGGGGCCCACACATCCACCCCAGTCCCAACGTGCGTTGTTTCTTTTAGTGCTCACAATTTTTTGAATGAGTTGCTCGCACTTTAAAATTGGAAGTTTTCCCATAAAAAAAAGCTATATTTCCAGCATCTTCTGAAGAATCAGAAGATCTGGCACCCCGGTTCCCACTGGGCAACACTTGGCGGGAGCCCAGCAGAGGGGGGCACGCTTCCCAGCCCACTGTAGCCTTGCTTTCGTGCACAACTGGCCTCACCCCAGCAGACCCCTGAGATGTGCCATAAATGCAGGGAAAAGACAAAAGATGTTCTCGGAGAACAGTTTTGCAGCATAGCCAACAAAAAGTTAATATCCATTATATAGAAATAAGAACCAGACAAAGAGTTGAAGGTGGGGAGGGAAACGGGGCAAAGTATAAACCGCTAATTCATAGGAAAAGGAATTTTTTTTAATGATTTTTTAAAAAATATTTTATTTATTTATTTGACAGACAGAGATCACAAGTAGGCAGAGAGGCAGGCAGAGAGGGTGGGGGGTGGGAAGCAGGCTCCCCGCTGAGCAGAGAGCCCGATGCGGCGCTAGATCCCAGGACCCTGGGATCATGACCTGAGCTGAAGGCAGAGGCTTTAACCCCCTGAGCCACCCAGGCGGCCCGGAAAAGGAATTTAAGTGGAAAATAAACGTGAAACATATGCGATCCACTGGTGGTTAGGACAATGCAAAGGAAAACGAGAAGATAGTTTTTTTTCAAAAGCCATCAAGTTGGCAAAAAATCAGCCCGCTTCCTAGCATCGCTGTTGTGTGAGGTTGTGGGCGTAGGAGAATGCGTGTGCCTTGTTGGTGAGCATGTAAATGGGTGCAACGTTTTTGGAGGGCGATTTGCAGTTCCAGTGATTATTTTGAATACACACGCCTTTAATGAAATACAGGGAAACATTTTACGGAAATAGAGCATGCATAGAGAAAAGGCTGATAGACGGTAAGTGTGTGGCTCAGACACGGAGCATGTCCATGTAACTATCGCCTAGTCCAAAGAGGAGAGCGTTATCAGTGCGCAGAAGCCCCCGTGTTCTCTCCTACTCAGTAAATCCCCCAGGTAACCACTATCCTGACCCCTAGCAGGATCTGCCTGTTTCTGAACATTTCATGAATGGAATTATATAGTATATATTCTTCTGTGTCTGGCTTCTTTCACCAGGTATTATACTTTTAAGCCTCATCTATATTGCTCTGTGAAGCAGAACCTTCATTTTTGTTGGTGCATAGAATTCCACAGCACGACCAGACCACGCTGGGTTGTTCTGTTGTACTGCTGAAGAACATTTGGGTGGTTTCCAGTTTGGGGCTATTGTAAATAGTACTGCTGTGAACATTCTTGCATGTGACTTTGGGTGCACATAGAAACACATTGCTGTTGGGTATCTCTCTCTTGACAACACTTGCCATCTGGAATCTCTCTTACAGAAACCCCAGAGAGAATAAGCCTGAAAGTCCAAGGGTGTTTATTGGAAGTCTAAAAAAATAGTGGGGTCAAGGGGCGCCTGGGTGGCTCAGTCGTGAGGTGTCCGGCTTTTGGTTTTGGCTCAGGTCATGATCTCAGGGTTGTGGGATCGAGCCCCACGTCTGGCTGTGTGCTCAGCGGAGAGTCTGCTTGAGATTCTCTCCCTCACCCTCTGCTCCTCCCCCTACTCGCACTTCCCCCCTCTCTCTCTCTCAAATAAATGAATAGGAGCACCTGGGTGGCTCATTCAGTTAAGCGTCTGCCTTCTGTTCAGGCCATGATCCCGAGGTTCCTGAGATCAAGTCCCGCACTGGGCTTCCTGCTCTCACTCTCCCTCTGCCGCTCCCCTGCTTATGCTCTCTTTCTCTCTCTCAAAATAAATAAATAAAATCTTAAAAAAATAAACAAATAACTAAAATCTTTCAAAAAATGGTGGGAATAACCTCTGTGTTTATGAATAATGATATGGTTTAAAAAATTTATTATCTAGGGGCCCCTGGGTGGCTCAGTCGGTTAACTGTCTAACTCTTGATCTCAACACAAGTCTTCATCTCAGGGGCACGAGTTTGAGGCCCTGTGGAGCCTACTTAAAAATATATATATATATATGTATATATATATGTATGTATATGTATGTGTGTATGTGCGTGTGTGTGTGTGTGTGTGTGTGTGTGTGTGTATAGATATAGATATAGATATCTCTTAATCCTGACTTGGAATAGTACACAGTTGGTAAAAAAAGAGAATAAGAGACATGGGTCCTGATATGTAAGGCTGCCCACACACTGTCAAGTGAAAAAAAAAAACCATCCTGCAAAAATATAGATATTACAATATATAGAGATAGATATTGTGTGGTACCACTTTTTAAACAAACAAAAGGTAAAACAGAACTTTATATGTGGAGATTTGTGGGCATTAAATGTCTAAAAAGACTTTTCACATATGAGCTAGGGAAGGGAGTGCAACAGGGAGGGGGGAGGACGAGATTTGACATACACTCTACGTATCTCAAATGTACCTACTTTTCTCCATCTTCATTGAAACTGCCCTATTCTAAGCCACCCTGACCTTTGGCATTGAAAACACAATGGTTCTCTCTCTCTGTTTTTTAAATATTTCTTTATTTTACTTCTTAGAGAAAGAAAGCACAAGCTTTATTTCTTTATTTTATTTCTTAGAGAGAGAAAGAAAGCAGGAGCAGGGGGTGGGGCGGAGAGAGAAGGAGAGAGAGAGAAGATCCCAAGCAGGCTGTGCGCTGAGCGCGGAACCTGACTCGAGGCTTGATCCCACAGCCCAGAGATCACGACCTAAGCCGAAATCAAGGGTCTGACACTTAACCGACTGAGCCACCTGGGCGCCCCACGCACAACAGTCCTCTTACTGGTTCACCTGTCAAGTCATCTCTGCCACAATGGACTCAGGAGACCCCCCACGGAAGGGATTGGCCTCAAGAGTACGCTTCTGTGGCCGCGATCCCGGGGTCAGGACGCCACTGTAAGACTGTCTGTGGCACAGCCCATGATATTGCCCATCAAGTGAAAGAGGGGTCTTGTGAAAAGGTTGGCAGAGTATAGTCTGATTTTTTTTAAAAAAAATTTTTTTTAGAGAGGGAGAGAGAGAAAGAGGGGGAGGGGCAGAGGGAGAGAGAGGGAATATTAAGTGGGCTCCACGCCCAGCACGGAGTCTGACACAAGGCTCGATCTCATGACCCTGAGATCATGACCTGAGCCAAAATCAAGAGTTGAGCGCCTAACCGGCAGAACCACCCAAGCGCCCCTTAAAATAAACATTTTAAAGTTAAAACAATACTTGACAAGTGAACATACATAGGTGCATTAAAATCTTCGAAAGCCATGGCTAGCACAGTCTCTCCTCATCCACAAAGCGGGTTACAGGCAGGTGGTCCCCTAGGAACCACTAGGTCCACCATGGCGTCCCAGTGACCAGCCACGTGTTCACACAGGCAGGGCTGGAACCTCAGCTGATCTGGGTCCTGGCGGAACCCAAGATGGAGGTCTGTGGAGAACAGCTGTCTTCCATTTGCCTCCCGTGGCACAGGCTGGGGGGGTTAAAGCCCAGAAGTGTGTTATCTCACAGTTCCAGAGCTAGATGCCCCAGGTCTAGGGGCCAGCCAGGTTGGTTCCTTCCGAGGGCTGTGAGGGGGCATCTGTCCCAGGCCTTTCTGCTGGGTCTGTAGAGGGCTGTCTTCTTCCTGTGTGCTCACGTCCTTTTCCCTCTGTGTGTGGTGGCAGTGTCCTAACCTCTTCATACAAGGACACGGGTCAGATCGGGTGAGGGCCCACCCATAGGATTGTACTTCAGCTCTTTACAAAAATCTGCCTCCAAATGCAGTCACATTCTGAGGTACTGGAGGTTAGGGCCCCAAGATTCGAATTGCAGGTGGGGGAGGGGATGCCTAATTCAGCCATAACACCTCCTTATCTCCCCTGGGAGGCTTGCAGGAGCAATTTCTGGGTTCTGATGAGGTAGGAGACCTACATACCTTCTGCCACAGGACAGGGCCACGCACCACAAAACCTCCTCGTTGTGTACTGCCGGCCTGGAATTAGACCGTCCAGGCCCATTTATCTCAGTGGCACCCTTTGTGGCGTGGGACGACCCCCCTGCAAGGAGCCAGCACTTTCATCTGATCTTCCTTGCACTGTTTTTGTAAGTAAGAAAGTGTCCAAAATCTAAAAGTGGCTCGTTGCTTATTTACCAGCCAAATTAGCCCAGCCTTGGCCTTGGCTTTCCTGGAAAGTCTTCATGGGTGCTTGACAACAGGTACTGGAATGTGTTGCAAAAACAGAAACACAAATCCTGCTAACAGAGGTGGGAGAAAGAAGACATGAAGACATGTGGCT
This sequence comes from Martes martes, assembly GCF_963455335.1. Taxonomy (NCBI): domain Eukaryota; kingdom Metazoa; phylum Chordata; class Mammalia; order Carnivora; family Mustelidae; genus Martes; species Martes martes. The sequence continues at coordinate 33,864,491 of NC_137897.1, read as the reverse complement.
CCCAGTTCTACACTCCTCTCCTCCCCGCACCAAGCCCCCAGCCTTTATGTCCCCTGAATTTGAACTTGCTTGATGTTTACAAAATAGGGGCCCCTGGCTGGCTCAGTCAGAGGAACATGCAACGCTTGATCTCAGGGTTCAAGCCCCACGTTGGGTATAGAGGTGCCTAAAGAAATAAATAAACTTAAAAAGTCATTAAAGTAAAATAAAGAAAATGAATTCGCAAAAGATAAAACACAATTCTATGGGCCTGTCTGTGGGCAATTAAATATTTAGAAGAACTTTTTACCTATGAAGTGATAGTACTAATAATCCTTGAGGAAGGAGGACGAGGCACATGGAAGGGATTTCAACATTTTATACATATTTTATATAACAGGCCTTCTGATGCTCAAGCTGAGTCCACCCCCAGGGAACATCCCATGTAGTAATCACGACTCTCCACTTCTTCCCCACCAAATAAGTTTAGCTAAAATCATCAAAACCACAACGAGAGACCACTTCACATCCATCAGGATGACCATTATTAAAAACAAATAAACAGGGGCGCCTGGGAGGCTTAGTGGGTTGAGCCTCTGCCTTTGGCTCAGGTCATGATCTCAGGGTTATGAGATCGAGCCCGGCTTTGGGCTCCAAGCTCAGTGGGAAGCCTGCTTGAGATTCTCTTTCCCTTTCCCTCTACCCTTCCCCCCAAAATAAATAATTTTAAAGAATGCTTATGATGGTCAACTTTATGTTATATTTTACCATATTAAAAAGTGGTATAGTGCTCACTTCGACAGCGCGTGTAGTAAAATCAGGCCAATATGGAGACAATCAGCATCGACCATTTGCACGACCAATGACGACGTGCAAATTCAGGAAACATTCTGTGTTCTTATTTTTTTGTTAATGCAGGAAAGATATGAAGGCTGAAATAAAAATGTCCTAGTATCCTACAACTTATCTCGCCACCAAAAAAGTATTAAGAAAATGATCTCTTCTAAAATAAACTCTATACTACACACACACACACACACACACACACACACACAGAGTTCAGCTACAGATTTGAGAGGCTTTGATGCCTAGATGGAACTTAATAAAGATACCAGCTCTCTGGTTCCAGTTGTTCAGTTGTCAGGAGAGGGAATGAGCTCATCCACCTGTGAGCTAATTGCCAAACTCCCCATGCGGGGACAGTCTCCCACCAGAGAAATGGACATGCTGTGGGTATGTCATTTCCCTTTTCTTTCTTTTCTGTGCACAGACTATGAGAGGGGACACAGGGTCAAAGGCTGAGACACATGGAGTGTTCCTGAACCCCCCCCCTCCATCCTCTCTGTCTCACCCTGCACCTGTCTCACTGCACCTCCTCGGTAGAAGCTTCGTGAACTCTTCCTGCGCCATAGTAGGCGCCGTAACTGCAGCCACGGTTACTCATTCCATGTGTCTTGTTTCAGCCCGTCCAACTCCCTGCTTCATTATTAGCTGACTTTGTACGGCTGTGTGTGTGTCTTCTCTCCCCAACTAGACCAGAAGTTCCTCAAAGGTAGACACTGATTCTTTGCCCCTTTTGGATCTCTTTAGCACTCGTGTCAATGTCTAGGGTATGGTAAGGGGTAGGCACATCCAGACAATGGAATACCTTTCCACACTAAGAAGAAATGAGCTCTCAAGCCATGAAAAGACATGGAGGAACCTTAAATGCATGTTACTAAGTGAAAGAAGCCAATCTGAAAAGGCTATAAACTGTGAGTCCAACCACATGACCGTTCTGGAAAAGACAAAACTATGGAGACAAGAAAAAGATCAGTGGTTGCCAGGGATTCAGGGGGCCCCAGAGAGGGAGGGAGGGACAGATAGAAGGAGCACAGACGATGTTTAGGGCAGTGAAACTACTCTGTGTGACACAATAATGGTGGATGTATGACATTATACTTGTATCAAACCCATCGTAAAACAAAAAGCGTGAACCCTAATGAAAGCTACAGAGCTTGGTTAATAATAACGTACCAATATTGAACCAGTCTGCCCAATTTTCCCATAAACCACATTGATGTTTTCCCTCGGTGAAGGGAAGCTGGAAAGGTTTATCCAGGCCTGACATTTTTTTTAATTGAGGTATAATTGACATATAACATTATATTAGTTTCAGGTGTGCAACATAAGGATTCGATCTTCGTGTACGCCGTGAAATGCTCACCACAATAAGTCTAGCTACCCCCCTGCCGCCATCTAAAGTTACATAATATGCAATCCCATGTTGTTGACCGTTGTCGCCATGCAGCATGTGACAGCCCCATGACTTATTTATTTTATGGCTAGAAGTTTGTACCTCTTGACCCTCTTCTCCCATTTCACCCACCCCAACCTCTCCTCCCCTCCGGCAACCACCAATCTGTTCTCTGCATCTGTGAGTTTTGTTTGCTCGTTTGTTTTGTTTTTTAGATTCCACATATAAGTGAAATCATATGGTGTTTGTCTTTCTCTGTCTGACTTATTTCACTTGGCATCCTACCCTCTGGGTCCATGTTGTCACAAATGGCAAGATCTCATTCTTTTTTATGACTGAGCTGTATTTCAGTGTATATATACATACTTTATCTTTTTATCCATTCGTCTATTGATGAATCGGTTGTGTCCGTATCATGGCTATTGTAAATAATGAACATAAGCATGAGTCTATCTTTTCAAATTAGTGTTTTTGTTTTCTTTGGATAAATACCTAGAAGTGGAATCACTGGATTGTTCTAGTTTTGATATTTTGAGGAACCTCCATACTGTTTTCCACAGTGGCTGCGCCATTTACATTCCCACCAAGAGTGCAAGAAAGTTCCCTTTTCTGCACGCCCTTGCCAATACTTGTTATTTCTTGTCTTTTTGACACTTGACATTCTGACAGGTGTGAAATGATATCTCATTGTGGTTTTGATTTGCATTTCCCACTGATGAGTGATGTTGAGCACTTTTTCATACGTGTGTTGGCCATTTGTACGTCTTCTTTGGAAAAATAATCTATTTAGGTTCTCTGCCCGTTGTTTGAGCGGACTGTTTGGTTTTTGCTCTTGAGTCATGTGACTTCTTTGTCTATTTTTGATATTAATACCTTATTGGATATATGATTTATAAATATTTTCTTCCATTCCATAGGTTTGCCTTTTTATTTCTTTGATGGTTTCCTTGGACGTGCAGAAGTTTTTTTAGTTCGACATAATCCCACTGTGTTGTCCTTGTCATTGGACTCAGATCCAAAAAATATCATGAGAGTGAGGTCAAGGAGCTTACCGCCTGTGTTTTCTTTCAGGAATTTTACGGTTTCCAATATCATATTCAATTCCTTAGTCCATTTTTTGAGTTGAGTTTTGTGGATGGTATAACATAGTGGTCCGGTCTCATTCTTTTACATGTGGCTGTCCAGTTTCCCCAATGCTATTTATTGACGAGACTGTGCTTTCCCCACTGTATATGCTTGCCTCCTTTGTCATAAACTAATTAACCATATGCGCATGGGTTCATTTCTGGGCTCTCCATTCTGTTCCATTGATCTGTGTGTCTGTTTTTATGCCAGTACCATATTGTTTTGATTACTGTGGCTTTGAAGTATAGTTTGAAATCAGGGCCCATAATGCCTCCAGCTTCGTCCTTCTTTGTCAGGTTGCTTTGGCTCTTCAGGGTCATCAATGGTTCCACACAAATTTTAAGATGGATTGTTCTATTTCTGTAAAAAATGCCACTAGAACTTTGATAAGGATTATGGTGAATCTGTAGATTGCTTTGGGTACAGACCTGTCATTTTTCAAAATGCTGTGAAATATAGTTGGGAACAAATTAAAGTTTCTCCTCAAAGCCCAAGAAGAAAAGTTGTAAGAGGAGTAAACATGTATTTGTGAGCTAAAATTCACACAGAAAGTTGTGTTTCTTTACATGTTGCCCTAATTAGTGTATATTTTGTATTGAAATCTCAAGTAATTTTCACAGAGAACCAAAGCATCCTTAATTATATCTGAAATCCCCTTTCAAGGCCTCCTCCAGCCCTGACTGCTAAAGGGAAGGAAGAGGCCACATGTGATTTCATTCACAGAACTAAGAAAGGGAGTTAAAAACCAAATGTCCAGAGCGCCTGGCTGGCGTTGTCGGTAGAGCATGCAACTCTTGATCTGGGGGCTGAGAGTTCAAGCCCCGCCCTGGGCATGGAGCCTACTTAAAAAAGAAAAAAGAAAAAAAAAAAAGAAAAGTCCAACTTGATAGCAGTATTACTTGCCCACTCAATGGTTTCAGAAAAGACCATATTCAGGGGGCGCCTGGGTGGCTCAGTTGTTAAGCGTCTGCCTTCGGCTCAAGTCATGATCCCGGAGTCCAGGGATCGAGCCCCGCATCGGGCTCCCTGCTCAGCGGGAAGCCTACTTCTCCCTCACCCACTCTCCCTGCTTGTGTTCCCTTTCTCGCTGTGTCTCTTTCTGTCAAGTAAATAAATACAATCTTAAAAAAGAAAGACAGACCAACAGTATTCAGGGAAGTGCACTGCAGAAAGAAACATGATACTTGTCAAGAAAGTGTTCAAACAACAGGCGGTGAGCAGGACAACGGTTCCTGGCGGCTGTTTCTATAACAGACCAGGGCAGGCCAACATCGGCGGCCCGTGTGAATTTCCACTGCCTTTCTGCCCCTCCAAACCCACGATGCAACCCATACGCCGGTTGCAAACTCTTCTGTATGTCCAAGCGTCCAGCTTTTGCTCTGTTGAGCTCACTGCATCACTAGCAAGCGGCACTAACATTATTTTGTAGGCATTTGGGTTGCCTGACTTCAGGGTGCAAATATGCAGGAAGGAGAGGCAAATCAGTGCCCCCAGCCAGTGGTCCTGATGCTCGGTTCGGAGGAGGACCTTCCCACAGTCCCGGCTCCCAGGTGACTGCGTTCCTCAGCTTCCCACGGCCCCCTCGGCTCCCTCTCTCATTTATCATTCTTTCACCCCAGTGCCAGCTTCTGATAAGATGCTAGAAAACAGGCCCTGGGAGGGAGCTAATTACTTAAGTGGGGGACAGAGAGGACACGCAATGGCTTGGTAATGGTCTCTGAGCCTCGTGAGGGTTATTACCACAGGCCACGGTGACTGGCAGTGTCTCCGGTCGGGTTCCCCGGAAGCAGAGCCCCGGGCACAGATTCTTGCGCAAGTGAATTATTGAGGGAGGGCTCTCGGGAGAAAAAGGTAAAGACAGGACAGAAGCAGTGGAGGGCAGGGGAAGAAGCAAAGTGAAGATGAAGATTTAGACTCAGCCTGATTCCCTGGCTGAAGGGAGTGGGGATCACAGTCATTCCTCCCCATACATGACAGGGGGCCGGGCCTTTAGAGCCCCTGTGTCCGTTAGTCACTGACTGCAGGCCACCCCCACTGGGGGTATGGGGGCACGTAAGCCCCAAGTCCTCAGCTCTGGGCGAGGCTACAGGAGCAGGCAGACACTGGTTCCTGAGACAACATTGAAACGGTAAGCCGCTCCTCTGGAGATGAGCGCCGTGGGCAGCGCGGGGAATCTGGCTGGATACCGTGGCATCCACCAACAGTGGCCGCTAATACAACAGGGAGAGAAGTGAGGCAGCCACCAGGAAAAGCCTCTGGAGCTTTCTGCAGTTGCCAGTTACTGGAACTGATGGATAGGGAATGGCCATCACCCAGCTAGAAGCAGACCCAATCAGGAGGTTTGGGCAGCTGCCTTCAGGAAAGACCCAAGCTAAGAATTTTTTTTATAATTTCAAAGATTTTATTTGTTCATGAGAGAGAGAGAGAACACGCGAGCAGAGGGGAGGGGCAGCGGGAGAGGGTGAAGCAGTCTCCTGGCTCAGCACGGAGCCCGATGCAGAGCTCAATGCAGGGTTCAATGTTGTGTTTGATCCCAGGTCCCTGGGATTATGACCTGAGCCAAAGGCAGATGCTTAACCAACTGAGCCACCCAGGTGCCCCTGGGTGGCTGTTCTAAGCACTTTCAGTCTGTTAGCCTCATCTAAGCCTTGCAACAACCCTATGAGTGAGGCATTATTCTTGCCATCCCATTTTACAGATGAGGAGACTGTGGCCAAGAGAGGCTTATTTGCCCAAGTGAACAGTTGGAGGTAGTAGAGGCAGGATTTGAACCCAGGTGTCTGACTCATGAGGGCTATACCACCACTCTGCTTCCCCTGGCTGTCCCTCTAGCTGGGGTAGACAGGAGCTAGACAGCAGGAGACCAACCTGGATGCCATCAGCTGACCATGTTTATAAACCTCAGCATACATCAGAAGCAGCCATGGTTGACTGCTGCACAACAGAATCTGGGACCTCATTCTGAATCAGGACCCAGGACTGAGAGGCGGGTGACAATCTACACATTGACCAAGCTCCCCAGGTATTCTGACACTGGCAGTCCAGAGTCAACTCTGAAACCCCACGATCATCCAGGTGAAAGAGCAGGGTCAGGTTCAAGTCCCAGCTCTTGCACTTTCTACCTGGGTGATCTTGGAAAAGTTAACTAACCTCTCTTAGCCTCAATTGTTCTCAAATCTAAAATAAAAATAATAATAATGTTCCTCTTAAGATTTTGTGAAATTTAAACTGAGTTACTGCACATATAGTATAATTATACATATATATATATTTTTAAAATTGTATGTGCATCTTACATATATAGCGCATATTAGATTTTATTTCTATATATGTGACAAAGGTCAGGTAGGGCAGACTATTGAGGGTGCTTATCTCTAGGGAGGGAAATAAGGAGGTGGGGTAAAGCGGGTAGAGAATGGACTGGAAGAATCGTTCACTTTTTACTCTATGTATTAAATTTTAATTTTTTTTTTTATTGAGAGAGAGAGACCACAAGAGGGAGGGAGAGGGAGAGAGGGGGAGAGTCTCAAGCAGGCTCCACGCCCAGCATGGAGGCCAACCCCCGGCTCTATCTCAGAACCCTGAGCCAGAATCAAGAGTTGGGCGCTCAACTCTAACTAAGCCACCCATTTGCCCCAAATTTTAAGTTTTTACAAAAAGAAGATATTAAAGTACTGCATATAGAAAATGTATTTCATCCAAACCAAACAGGTCAAATAGAATCATCTAGATAAAGTGCCTGGCACACAGTAGGCACTCAATTAATGGGAGCCGTTAGCATCATTGTTCTCATCCACAAACATTTGTTGAGTGTCTATTATGTGGGAGCCATCGTAGTCAGGCTCCATAGGGAGGCAGAGAAGTACAAAACAAAGTCCCCGCTCTCACATGCACAAAAAACCCCCAAACGCCCAATGGCAGTGTTTACTTTGGGTCCAATGAGTGCTATAGAAAATAAAGCCTTTAAGAAGTTGAAATGAGAGAGAGATCATTTCCAGCTGGCCTCTTCAGGGGAGGTGGGGCTTGTGCAAGGCATTGAGGAAAAGGGATTTCAATAGGCAGAGAAAGGGGGAAAGAACATTCCAGCGGCAGAAAAGAGCGAGGTTCAAAGGGCAAAGGGACTCTGTAGGCATGCGCAGAAGACGCCGAGGGGACATTTGGCTCGGCTCCCCCGGGTCTGCAGGGGACAACCAGGCCGGATCTGACAGCGGCAAGAGCTCGCCTCTCCTCCCTCAACTGCAATAAGACAATCTCTAGCCCCAATCCTTCCGGTACCTGGAAGGGGGCCAAGAGTGACTTTCTTTACAGTTCTTGACCCTGTGGGCTGAGCCTAAGAATGGGAAGCAAAGTAGCCAGGGCCATTAAAAAAAAAAAAAAAAAAAAAAAAAAAAAAAAAAGTGAAACCTTTCCCGTAACTGCTGGGGCCCAGGTGCGCGCAGGGCAGCCACACCAACCCGGGGGTGCGGAACCGAGGGCCCGCTGTAACGTGCCAGACGTGCATGCGCCTGCTTCTACGTGGGGCGTGGGGGGGGGGGGGAGCGACGCGTGAGCGCGCACGTCGTAATGACATGTGGTATTTCCTGTGATTGTGTGCTGTGATATACTGGGTTGAGTTATGAGGGCAGTGTGTGCTAACCGCATTCCTGAAGGCTAATCTCTGCGAGCAACGAAGAAGGGGGCAGAGGGAAACAAGCAGCCGGGGACGGATCTAGCCACAAAGCACGTCGCTGCCTTCCGTGGGCAGCGCCGGGACTCGGGGGAGGGGGCAGCCTCGGGAGGTCGCCTGTTAGTGTTCGCACGGGGGGCACGCGAGTGATCGGGAATAAAACCAGGGCCCATTTAGATTCCAGACGGCGCCAGAGTGGCCTCCTGATCAGCAAAGTGTCGCATCGCGGCACCCCGACATCATCCTTGAGCTGCTGCCTGTGTGTATCTCTCCACAGCGTGTATACAGAGACTAGGGATAAACACTTTTTTTTTTTTTTAAAGTTAAAGCTTGATTAGCTGAACACCACAAGGCCCTGGGAAATTGAATTTAAGAAAAATTTGGATAATTGGAACAGCATATAATATCGAGAATGTTAAACACACAAGTCGGCTGAGCACAGAGTTTATGGCAAGCTCTGATTAAAATGAAGTTTCTGATAATCAAAGTTTTAATGGCAGAGGCTCATTTGAATTTCTTCTGTCTAGAAGGGAGATTAGATATCGTGTGCACAGAATATCTTGTGATAGTTTCCAGTCTTCCCAATTCCACTTGGGTCACATACACACTGTGTTATGTATGTATTTATTTCATGAAAAGTGCTCTATCCTCTGGTCGGCCCCCAACTAGCCCAAACAGGACTTGCCACAGATGTGTTTATCAGATTGCTCTGCAAATGCACGGGGAGGAAAAGTCTGCCTATCGTCTAAGTGATTTCAAAATCAAAGCCATTCCAGACACACCAGAAGCCTAAAGCAGCCAAGAGATAGGCCGAGTTTATAAACTTCCATAATATGTTTATTGCAAGGATGGCAATTACCCAATATCCCTGCCCTCCTGGGTCTTAGATCAGAATATTTCCACAAAAAGAAATCTGTGTTTGACTGCATTTAGCCAGTCATAATTCCAGATGTCTGGAATGTTCCAACACCAGGCATGGGGCTAGGGAGAAAGAAAGGAAGGAAGCTGCTGATCATTGTTATAGCCCCGTGGTCGTCTGCGGTGGCATGTCTAGTGTGGCTGCTTGTCCCTCTTCCTCCTCCTCCTGACGGCCAGGTGTCACAGGAGTATCGTTAGATGGGTGGGGGGGGGGGGCGGGCAGGGGGCGGGGTTGGCTGTCCTGAGCCACCAGAGGCTTTTCTGTCCGGCTCTGGAAACCCGACACGTCACATCAGAGACGTAATATCTTAATGAAATGACTGGAGTGTGCGTAATTTACGCCAGAACGGAAAATGCTGACATGGCAGAAAGGACGCTTGTTCCTGCGGTTGCCAGAGCACATTCGGGCCACGTCGCTTGGGAATGAATCAGACCGCGTTACAGGGAAGCCTGCTAAGAGAATTGCGTCCTCGAGCGCTCCTATCAAATGCTGAGGTTATTTACCGCGAGCGTACATGGTGGCCCATTCTGCCCTGTTCGTTGGATCACAAACTTGGGTGAGTTCAGTCATTTGTCCCAGACTCCTTCCTGAGCCTGAATAAGAGGCAGGGTTATTCCGTGGAGTCATCAGAAGGATTGATTCTGCCCTTTCCTCTGGGGCTCTTCTGGCAAACATTAAACATCACAGCACCCCATTAAGGGAAGGTGAGGTGCTCGTTTCATAGATGCTAAGACTGATACCAAGGTTTTGCATCCATGACACCTTATGGCCAACGGCATAGTTTTTTTTTTTTTTTTTTTTTACCCCCAGCAGACGGAGATGTGGTGGCTTGGGTATGGCGTGGCTGAAGAAGTCGGAGTTTCTTCTGATCATCATGGGGCTGGGGAGTGGGGTCTTAAACTCTGAAGCCTCTGTCCTCTGCTCACCACGGGGCAAGAGACGTCAGTTCAAGGCCAGGTGCAAGAAGACTTCTTCTGCTGGTCTCTATGCCAGGACGTCTCCAAAGTGGGGTGACGCATACCCTAAAACAAGATAATCCTTTGAGGGGTAGGGGTAATGGGTTGAATTGTGTCCCACCAAAATTCATGTGTTGAAGTCCTTGGCCCTAGTACCTCTGAATATGACCTTATTTGGAGACAGGATATTTATAGAGGCAATGGAGTTAAAATGAGATCACTAGGGTGGGCCTAAAAAATATGACTAGCGTCCTTATAGAAAGGGGAAATTTGGACACAGACATACACAGAGGGAAGACAATGGGAAGAGACACGGGAAAAAGATAAGCCAAGGACAGAGGCCTGGAACAGTTGCCTCCCTCACCGCCCTCAGAAGGAACCAACCGTGCCGGCACCTTGATCTTGGACTTCTGGCCTCCAGAACCATGAGACAGCACATTCCTGTTGTTTAAGCCCCTCAGCGGGTGGTTCTTTGTTATGACAGCCCTGGCCAATTAATATAGGTAGGAAGAAAACATCAGAACTTGAGAAGTTTCCTTACATCACTATGGTAGTTTGGCTTATTTTTTTAAGGTTTGTGTATTTATTGGAGAGTGAGAGAGAGCGAGCTGAGGAAGGGGCAGAGGGAGAGGGAGAGAAGCAACCTCCCCACTGAGCGCAGAGCCAGGGGCCCCAGTGGTTTGGCTTATTGATCCTAATTCATGGCTCACCTAGAACAGAAACGACACCGCTTCCTCGTGACTTTGCAGTGCTTTCCACTGTGGGTGGGATATACTCCAGCCACCCAGGAGCAGTTGGGCTTGAGCAAGATTATTGCCAGAAGTGGCACGTGAGAGGCCACTTTAAACGTGTTGCGTGGTATGGTTTGCCCTCTTGAGCTTCTGCCATCACTAGGAGAACAGGTCCCAGGTGGCTGTATTCGCATCAGCCAGGGCTCCAGACTTGCACAAATTCTGTGACCTGGAGCGCTTTCCATCTCAAACTGCGATGGGGAGAGGAGCTGCTGCCATGTCCGCCCACCTGCAATGGATGGTGGGGCAGAACTGCTCCAGCTTCCTGGTGGAGAGGAACAAGCAGACGTACAGCACTGACCCCAATAACCTGAAGGCCAACAAGTCCTTCCACTACATGGGCTGATTCGCCACTAGACTCTGGGCGTGGAGCCCAGCCCCCACAACACAGATGGGGTGGTGGTCATGAAGCAGAGATCCTGCCAGTGAAAACCCACCACCAGCTGCTTGCAGGCCACCAGGAACCAGAAGGCCCGGGCCACCCTCAGCAGCACCAGGCACGTGATCCACAAGAACGAGTACCGCCCAGATCTGCACGTGACCACCATTCACAAAGCCAGCGCCATCCTGTGCAGCCAGAAGCTCGTGATGGTGAAGAGGAAGTGGCCCGCCCCACAAAGAGCTCCTGAGCACCTGCCCCCCCACCTCCAAAGCAATAAAGATGTCAACCATCCCAAACAAACACACAGAACCCCCAAAAAAACCCTGTGACCTGGAACCACTCCCAGCCATCCCGCTGAAATAGCCAAGCCTAGCCAAGATCAGTCAGAACCCCACAGCGCTGCAGGACCGTGAGCAAGAAAAATAAACGCTGGGTATCATAAGCCACTGAATTTCGGAGCGTTTGTTCCACAGCATTATGGCGGCAAGAGCTGACGATTACAGTGACGGGTATACAACATGCAGATTGGCCCTGGGGCCTTGTCCGGGCTGTACATCACCACTCAGCATCCAGTGTGACAGGTGAGGAAGGCTAAGAGAAGAGTGGCAGTCCCATAACTTGGACACCATCTGCCTCAGATGGTTTTCACCTTCAGCAAATGGCCTATGATGAGTGCCATGGTGAGTGAATTTACAGATTATATTATGGCACTCTAACCAAACTAATCATCACCAAATGAGCAAGGGGCTCGAAACGGTTCCTCTAATGAAACCATGGCTGGAAGATAGTCCTATAAAATGAAGCCTAAGCTAAGAAGAAACTGGTAGGGCTCACCGTTTTCCTACTTTGAGAGCTAGTTCATTTTAAAATTTTCACACTTAAGGAGATAATTGGAAATACGGCTTTTTTACTTCTATTGTTAATAATGGACCTCACACACAAGAGCCCTTATGATCTTAGCAAAAAGCATTAGCCCAGGAACATAAGTTATAAGGAAATAAACATATGGGGGGAGGGATGCTAAAAATGTTTCATTGTTGGGGTTGAGACCATTTGAAAGTCACTTGAAAGTCAGCTCACAAAAAAAAAAAAAAAAAGGAAGGGAAGAGAAGGAAAAGAAAGGGAAGGGAAGGAGGAGCACGTGGCTGGCTCAGTCAAGTCGCAACTCTTTATCTCAGGGTTGTGAGTTTGAGTCCCACATTGGGTGTAGAGATCACTTAAAAATACAGTCTTTTTTTTTTTTTTAAAGATTTTATTTTATTTATTTGATAGACAGAGATCACAAGTAGGCAGAGAGGCAGGCAGAGAGAGAGGGAGGAAGCAGGCTCCCTGCTGAGCAGAGAGCCCGATGCGGGGCTCGATCCCAGTACCCTGGGATCATGACCTGAGCCGAAGGCAGAGGCTCCAACCCACTGAGCCACCCAGGCGCCCCCAAAATACAGTCTTTTAAAAAGAAAACTGGATGGCTCAGTGGGTTAAGCCTCTGCCTTCGGCTTAGGTCATGATCCCAGGGTCCTGGGATCCAGCCGTGCTTCGGGCTCTCTGCTCAGCGGGGAGCCTGCTTCCTCCTCTCTGTCTGCCTGCCTCTGCCTACTTGTGATCTCTGTCCGTCAAATTAAAAAAAAAATTTTTTTTTAATAAAATATTTTTAAAAAGAAAGAAAACCGAAGGAGGTACCTGGGTGGCTCAGTTGGTTGGGTGATTGCCTTCAGCTCAGGTCATGATCCTGGAGTCCCTGGATCGAGTCCTGAATTGGGCTCCCTGCTCAGCTGGAAGCCTGCTTCTCCCTCTGACCCTCTCCCCTCACATGTTCTCTCTCTCACTCACTCTCAAGTAAATAAATAAAATCTTTAAAAAAAAAAAAAAGAAAAAGAAAACCAGAGGTCAGCTTGCCATACTGAACTGATTTATTTACTTGTTAGGTGAGTTCATTTGTGTTTAACGTTGTAGAATTACGATGGTGTTATCCTTGAAAACGGGAAAGGCCTGTCCCCCCAAAGCACAGAGCGTAGACCCATGGGCTCTCCAGTGTTGTGTTGCGCTCCTGCTGTTTCTGAAGCCTGGGGGAGAAATGATGTCATGGAAAAAGAGATGACACACCTCAGTGCCAGGCCTAATGAGCGCCATCCAGAGCCAGGAGCTAAATTGCTCTGCTGTAGCAAAGGCCCTGCTCCCCACCCACAGTCTCCTCCTAGTTTTGCAAAGGCCTGAAAAGGACGCCTCTGTTGGCCTGCCCCAACTCTGACACCACCATTCAAGCCCCACTCTCAACCAGAAACTGCTCTGAACCCATTGGGTTCCTCTCCCTCCATCATGCAAACCTTGCTCTGGGCATAGTCCCTGAGCCAGGGTATGGAGCAAGGGTTTTGTAATGAAGCAAGACCTCCTAGCCGTGGGGGAGTCTGGAAAAGGAAGAGTCTGAGGGGAAGTTGGAGGGTTAGAGGAGAGTCGCTAGGCTGCCAGAGTGGGGCCATGAAGGAGAGCTTGGGGAGAAGCCCACAGAAGATGTGTCTGTACGTCTGAAGGCGGGCTGGGCATGGCATGGCTATGGCACAGCAGAGCCAACAGTCAAGAAGCAGAACTGCATGCACGGCAGGAGAGAATGAGGGCAAGGTGGCACCTTCTGTTGTTCACCGCATCTAAGCACGATGACCAGAGAGGAGTGGTAGCTGCTTTTCCTCCACCTTCCAAATGCGGTGCAAATTTCTCTTCCGACCAGCTCGCATCTGGAACCACAAAAGGAAGGGAATTTGGGGGAAACATCGCTCCAGCCTCGCCAAGGTGACACAAAACGAAACCACCACCATGGGCCAGATTTGAACAGATTGCCAGAGGGTCTGTGGCCGTTCTTTGGCCCAGCTAGTTTCAAAGTGAAGATCATGCTGCTAGTCCTCCAACATTTCTGGACCCCATGATGGCCCAGAGGACCCAGTTCATGAAAAGAAAGGCCTTCACTGGGTAGCATCTTCCAAGACCCACCTGTAGGTCAACTTCAAGGCTGTCCTTTTAACTCACTTATCACTTGAGAAGGATGATTTCAGGCTGGGAGACTTAGAGAGAGAGAGAGAGAGAAAGAGAGAGAGAAACAGCTAAGGGCCTGTGGCGGATTGTACTTTCCAAAGACGGTTGCTGCTAAGGACCAAGAAGTGTACCCCCCACGCCCTGAAATTCATAGGTTGAAGCCCTAATCCACAGTGTGGCGGTATTCGGAAATAGGGCCTATAAAGAGGTAATTAAGGTTAAATGAGATCATAGGGGTGGGGCCCTAATCCGTTAAGACCAGTATCCATATAAAACCAAGCAGCCGCTCCAGGGATCTTCCCAAAGAGAAAAGATCGTGCAAGGATGGGCAAAGAGAGAGAAGCCTCAGGAGAAACCCACTCTGCTGACACCTTGATCTGAGACTTTTGGCCTCCAGAGCTGTGAGAAAATAAATTTCCGTTGCTTAAGCACCCCCCCCCCCGACTTGTGGAATTTTGTTATGGCCGCCCCAGCAGACGAATGTAGCAACCGCAATATCCCCCATCCCACAGGGTCTCCTTCAAGGTGATAACGACATTCCAAGTTTGATGACACTTCTGGTGATGGTGTCTATGCCCTCTTCCCTTGAACGGGGCCAGGCCTTTGTGACTGCCTCATCCAACAGAACACAGCGGAAGCAAAGCTGTGGGACAGCTGAGGCTAGGTCCTCAAAGTGCCAATTCCCTGTGTACCTTGTTTCCTCGGGCCACTCCTCCTTCGAACCTAGCCGCAGCCCTTCAAGGACACCAGGAATCCACACGGCGAGGCCACAGTGGACGACCCCAGCCGAGGTCCCGGCAGCCAGCCAGCGCCAGCACTAGATCTAGGAGCAAGAGCCTTCAGGTGACCCCAGGTCCCAGAAGTCAAGCCACCCAAAGGACACTATGTGGAGCAGATCAAGCTGTCCCCACGGGCCTTGCCCAGACTACAGATTTGAAAGCAAAGTAAATGATTTGTTGTTTTGAGCCACTAATATTGGGAGTGGTTTATGACGCAGATAATCAGAACAGAGGTCTTCAGAACAAACGCATCCAGGATGCCACCTGGGAGAAAAGGAAACCACGGCAGTATACAGGGCTTTACCTGCTTGGAGGGGGATGGCAGGGATTTCGGACAGTCAAGCCGATACTGACCTCGCACCAATGAGACAAAACAGGCCGCTGGATGAGTGTTTCCCCGAAGACCACACCCACTTCTAGGATTCCTATTCATTTTCAGATGGCTCTGAAAGTCTTCCCAAGGAGATTTTATTATTATTATTAATGTTGATCAAGCTCCAGACAGAGTTTAAAGAGGACATACGTGCAGAAAGAAAATGCTGGAATCGGGAAGTTGAGCTGGAGGCTAGAATAATTAAAGGTTAAACTCCAGGGTTGCATTTGGTATTTATAGAATTTTCCATGCTTGGTGTGAGGGTTTTAAAACCAGGCTGAGCAGGGAAGCTCCTTTCAGCCCTTACAGGAGGGAAAGGATTTTAACACAAGGAATCCAGCCTGTCTAGTTCAAAGTTTTCAAAGGCGGCGTAATTAAGCTGATTTGTTGCTTCAAGTGATGCCGTAAAGGTGAACAGGGCTCAGAGAGGAGGCTTGGTGAACAAAACAAAGCCAAACAAAACACTTTCTTTCCCTACCAGGCACCCAGGGCTGTCGGCAGTGGGTCCCCGGGTCATCGAAAGCTGTTTTCTCCTCTGTTACTCCCCACCCTTGGGCGTGGAAGGAGCATGAGTGCTGTTTATGGGCATTTGACAGGGACCGAGGCCATAGGGGAGGCGGTGCTCTGCTCTGGTACTTTGTGAGGGTCACCAAAGGATGTGCACGAAGGATGCAGGTGAAGGAGGAGGGAGCGAGGACCAGGCACGCTGCCACCCAGCCACCGGCTCGCAGCTGCACACTGAGGCTGAAAGCAAAGGCACTGGAATGCTGGTCTGCTTTGCTTCTTGTCTCTTTCCACTCCCTCCCACCACTGTCTTCAGTATAGAACATCAGAGAAACTCCTCTGTGTCTTTCAGCTTGTTGTTGTCTGTTTTCAGGAATTGGATGTCTCCTTTTGTTTCCTGAAGCTTTGATGGGGGCGGGGGGGGGGGAACGAAGGGAAAGGGTGAAGGGGAGGTGAGAAGCGAAGGGTATGGGGCTCCAGGCTCAGACTGATCTCCCAGGGAGCATTTTCCAAATGCATCCCTGCTCCAAGCCTTCCAAAGACACGGATGGGGAGGCTTGTAAAAACTTGTCTAAACTGGCACTGCCTCTCTTCGTGAAAATGGAGTTACTTAGATGGACTATAAGCAGCTATTGAGAAGGGTGATGGTAAAGACCATGTGGCAACGTGGTATAAGGCAGGCGTGATATATCCTTAAACGAAATCTCAGAACTCCAAACGGCACCAGGGTCCCATTGCAACTATGTTAAAAGTGGACAGGGAGCAGTGCATCAAACAGAGACAGCACACCGGTGTTCATTACAGTGCTAGTCACAATAGGCAAAAGGTGGACACGACCCAAGTGTCCACATACGGATGAATGAATAAACAAACTATGGATACAATATCATTTGACCTTGAAAAGGAGTGAGATTGTCATATGCTACATGGTTGAACCTTGAGGATATTAGGCAAATAATATGAAATAAGCCAGTTGCAAAAGGACAAATATTGTATAATTCCATTTATATGAAGTTCCTAGAGCTGTCAGATTCTTAGAGATAGAAAGTAGAATGGTGCTTACTGGTGGGAGGGGAAACAGGGAATTAGTGTTCAATGGACGTAGAGGTTCTGTTTGGGAAGATGCAACTTTCGGAGATGGGTGGTGGTGATGGTGGAAGGACAATGTATGCTAATGTCACCGAAATGTACATCTAAAAATGGTTAAAGTGATATATTTTACATTATGTATAATTTACAATGAAAAAAATAGTTAATTTTCTTAAAAGTTAGATTAGGCAGGCTGGTGATTGTCAGGGCCCAGAAGGAAGAAAGAATAGGGAGTAACTCATGGGTACAGAGTTTCATTTAGGGATGATAAAAATGTGTTGAAATCAGTAGAGGTGAGAGGAGGAGCAAGATGGCGGAGGAGTAGCTGATGGAAATAGTATTAGGTCCCGGAAGTTCAGCTAGATAGTTATCAAACCACCCTGAACACCTACAAACTTAACAGGAGAGAGAAGAGAAGAAGAGCAGCAATGCTAGGAACAGAAAGCGACCACTTTCTGGAAGGTAGGACGTGTGGAGAAGTGAATCCAAGGCAACATTTGGGAAGACAGACCACAGGGGGAGGGGCCAGCTCCCGGCAAGTGGTGGAGCAGCAGAGTACAAAATCAGAACTTTTAGAAGTCGGCTCCACTGAGGGACGTCACTCCAGAGGCTCAGCGGGGGGGGGGGGGGGGGGTAGAGCCCTCGCGGGGACAGTGTGGTCTCGGGTCCTGCAGGGTCACAGAAAGACCAGGGGTATCTGAGTGTGGCAGAGCCCGCAGGTATCAGAGCAGGGAAGCCGGCTACAGAGATGGAGCAGAGGAGTGAGCTCTCAACTCGGGGTTACATTAAATTGTAATCCAAGGCACAGTCAGGTCACTCTTCTTCAAGCAGGGACCCTACAAGTGGCAGATCCCGGGAGACTCACCTTCTTCTCTGGGAGGAGCAGCATGGGAGCAAGCGGCAGGAATCTGCTGGTTTGGAGACTCCAAACAGGGCCGTGTGCCAGAGATAGAGATGCTTGGTCACAGGCCGGGTGAGCTCAGAGCGTGGCCAGAGACCAGGGAGATGGGAGGGATTGACTGCTTTCCTCTGACAGTGCGCTGAGGAGTGGGGCCCCGAGCCCTTGGCTCCTCCGGGCCGGAGATTGGGAGGCCGCCATTTCCATTCCTGTCCTCCAGAGTGCTATGGAGAGCGTTCAGGGAACAAAATCTCCCAAAAGCGAACCCGAGCAGATTACTTAGCCTGGCCCCTGGCAAGGGCAGTACAATTCCGCCTCAGGCAAAGGCATGTTAGAATCAGAGCAAAAGGCCCCTTCCCCAGAAGATCAGCAAGAACATCCAGCCAAGACCAAGTTTACCGATCAATGAGAACTGCAGAACTCCAGAGCTAGGGGAAAGCAACACATAGAATTCATGCCTTTTTTCCCAGGATCCTTCAGTCTTTCAAAGTTAAATTTTTTTAAATTTTATTTTTCTCTTATTCTATTTTTTAAATTTTTCCACTTTCCTATTTTAACTTTTTTTATCTTATCAATACCTTTTAAAAAATCTTTTCTAATTTTCATTGTTATAGTCGTACTTTGTCCCTTCGTTGTATTTAACCTTATTTTTTGTATACATATAGGGTTTTTTTTTCTTTAAAATTTTGAGATACAGTTTCTTCTAACCTATCAAAATATACCCTAAATCTAGCGCATGGCTTTGTTCTAGTCTCCAGCCTGATCACATTTCTTCTTCTTTACTTTTTCTTTTCTTTTTTGAACCAACTTATCTTATCAATTCCTTTTTTAGAATCCTTTTAAATTTTCATCTTTACAGTCATATTCCATTCTTTCCTCATGTTTTCCCTTATTTTTGTATACATGTAAGTTTTTCTTTCTTTAAAATTTTGGGAGGCATTTTCTTCTAACAGACCAAAATACATCAAAAATCAACTGTGTGGCCCTGTTCTATTCACAAGTCTAATATATGTACGTATTTTTTTCTCCCCCCCCCCTTTCTTCTCCCCCAGTTTTGGGTCTCTTCTGATTTGGTTAGTGTGTATTTTCTTGGGGTCATTGCTACTCTTTCAATATTTTGTTCTCGCATCCATCTATTGTTATCTGGATAAAATGACAATGCAGAAAAACTCACCTCGAAAAAAAGAACAAGAGGCAGCACCCATGGCTAGGGACCTAATCAATGCCGACATTAGTAAGATGTCAGATCTAGAGTTCAGAATGACAATTATCAAGGTGCTAGCCAGGCTCAAAAAAAGCATGGACAATATTAGAGAATCCCTTTCTGGAAAAATAAAAGAACTAAAATCTAACCAAGTTGAAATCAAAGAAGCTATTAGTGAGGTGCGATCAAAAACGGAGTCTCTTATTGCTAGGATAAATGAGGCACATGAGAGAATTAGTGATATAGAAGCACAAATGATGGAGAATAAAGAAGCTGAGCAAAAGAGAGAAAAACAACTACTGGACCATGAGGGAAGAATTCGAGAGGTGATACCATAAGATGAAACAATATTAGAATAATTGGGATCCCAGAAGAAGAAGAAAGAGAGAGAGGGCCAGAAGGTATATTGGAGAAAATTATAGCAGAGAATTTCCCTAATTTGGTGAAGGGAACAAGCACCAAAATCCAAGAGGCACAGAGATCCCCCCCTCAAGATCAATAAAAATAGGTCCATACCCCGTCATCTAATAGTAAAACTTACAAGTGTCAGTGACAAAGAGAAAATCCTGAAAGCAGCCTGGGACAAGAGGTCTGTAACACACAATGGTACAAATATTAGATTGGCAGCAGACCTATCCACAGAGACCTGGCAGGCCAGAAAAGACTGGCATGATATATTCAGAACATATATAAATGAGAAAAATATGCAGCCGAGAATACTATATGCAGCTAAGCTGTCAATGAAAATAGAAGGAGAGATAAATTCTTCCAGGACAAACAAAAACTAAAAGAATTTGCAAACAGTAAACCAGCCCTACAGGAAATATTGAAAGGGGTCCTCTAAGCAAATAGAGAGCCTAAAAATAACAGACCAGAAGGGAACAGAGACAATATACAATAACAGTCACCTTGCAGGCAATACAATGACACTAAATTCGTATCTTTCAATAGTTACCCTGAATGTAAATGGGCTAAATGCCCCAACCAAAAGACACAGGGTATCAGAATGGATAAAAAAACAAAACCCGTCAATATACTGTCTCCAAGAAACTCATTTTAGACCCAAAGACACCCCCAGATTCAAAGTGAGGGGGTACTTTAAAAAGAAATTTACAAGAGGCACCTGGGTGGCTCAGTGGGTTAAGCCTCTGCCTTCAGCTCAGGTCAGGATCTCAGGGTCCTGGGATCAAGCCCCGCATCCGGATCTCTGCTCAGCAGGGAGCCTGCTTCCTCCCCCTCCCCCGCCTGCCTCTCTGCCTACTTGTGATCTCTGTCAAATAAATAAGTAAAATCTTAAAAAAAAAATTACAAAGTGAAGGAGTAGAAGACAATTTACCGTGCTAATGAACATCAAAAGAGAGCTGGGGTGGCAATCCTTATATCAGATAAATTAGATTTTAAGCCAAAGACCACAATAAGAAATGAGAAAGGACACTATGTCATACTGAAAGGGTCTGTCAAAAAAAAAGACCTACAATTTTAAATATCTATGCCACTAACATGGGAGCAGCCAAATACATAACCAATTAATAACAAAATCAAAGAAACACATAGGCAATAATACAATAATACTAGGGGATTTTAACACCCCCTTCACTGAAATGGACAGATCATCTAAGCAGAAGATCAACAAGGAAATAAAGGCTTTAAATTACACACTAGACCAGATGGACATAACAGATATATTTAGAACATTCCATCCCAAAACAACAGAATACACATTCTTCTCTAGTACACATAGAACATTCTCCAGAATAGATGAATCCTGGGTCACAAATCAAGTCTCAACCAGTATCAAAAGATTGGGATCATTTCCTGCATATTTTCAGACCACAATGCTTTGAAACTAGAACTCAACAAGAGGAAAGTTGGAAAGAACCCAAATACATAGAAGCTAAAGAGCATCCTACTAAAGAATGAATGGGTCAACCAGGAAATTAAAGAACAACTAAAAAAATTCATGGAAACAAATGAAAATGAAAGCACAACTGTTCAAAACCTCTGGGATACAACAAAGGCGGTCCTGAGAGGATGGTATAGAGCAATACAAGCCTTTCTCAAGAAATAAGAAAGGTCTCAAGTACACAACCTAACCCTACACCTAATGGAGCTGGAGCAAGAACAGCAAAGAAACCCTAAACCCAGCAGGAGAAGAGAAATAATAAAGATCAGAGCAGAAATCAATGAAATAGAAACCAATAGAAGAGTAGAACAGATCACTGAAACTAGAAGCTCGTTGTTTGAAAGAATTAATAAGATTGACAACCCCCTGATCAGATTTATCAAAAAGAAAAGAGAAAGGACCCAAATTAATAAAATCATGAATGAAAGAGGAGAGATCACAACCAACACCAAAGAAATACAAACAATTATAAGAACATATTATGAGCATGTATACAGCAGCAAATTTGACAATCTGGAAGAAATGGATGCATTCCTAGAGACCTATAAACTACAAAATTGAACCAGGAAGAAATAGAAAACCTGAACAGACCCATAACCAGTAAGGAGATGGAAGCAGTCTCAAAAATCTCCCAGCAAACAAGAGCCCAGGGCCAGACGGCTTCCCAGGGGAATGCTACCAAACATTTAAAGAAGAATTAGCACTTATTCCCCTGAAACTGTTCCCAAAAAATAAAAATGGAAGGAAAACTTCCAAATTCATTTTATGAGGCCAGCATCACCTTGGTCCCAAAACCAGACAAAGACTCCATCAAAAAGGAGAATTACAAACCAATATCCTAGATGAACATGAAGGCAAAAATTCTCACCAAAATACTAGCCAATAGGATCCAACAGTACATTAAAAGGATTATTCACCACGACCAAGTGGGATTTATTCCTGGGCTGCAAGGTTGGTTCAACATCTGCAAATCAATCGAGGTGATACACTACATTAATAAAAGAAAGAACAAGAACCATATGATACTCTCAATAGATGCTGAAAAAGCATTTGACAAAGTGCAACCTCCTTTCTTGATCAAAACTCTTCATAGTGTAGGGATAGAGGGTACATACCTCAATATCATCAAAGCCATCTCTGAAAAACCCACAGCGAATATCATTCTCAATGGGGAAAAGCTCTCAGCTTTTCCCCTAAGGTCAGGAACACAGCAGGGATGTCCACTATCACCACTGCTGTTCAACATAATACTAGAAGTCCTAGCCTCAGCAATCAGACAACAAAAAGAAATAAAAGGCATCTGAATAGGCAGAGAAGAAGTCAAACTCTCACTCTTTGTAGATGATATGATACTTTATGTGGAAAACCCAAAAGACTCCACTCCAAAACTCCTAGAACTCATACAGGAATTCAGTAAAGTGTCAGGATGTTACATCAATGCACAGAAATCAGTTGCATTTCTACACACCAACAGCAAGACAGAAGAAAGAGAAATTAAGGAGTCGATCCCATTTACAATGGCACCCAAAACCATAAGATACCTAGGAATAAACCTAACCAAAGAGGCAAAGAATTTGTACTCAGAAAACTATAAAGTACTCATGAAAGAAATGGAGGAAGACACAAAGAAATGGAAAATCGTTCCATGCTCATGGATTGGAAGAACAAATATTGTGAAAATGTCTATGCTACCTAAAGCAATCTACACGTTTAATGCAATCCCTATCAAAATACCATCAATTTTTTTCAGAGAAGTGGAACAAATAATCCTAAAATTTATACGGAACCAGAAAAGACCCTGAATAGTCAGAGGAATGTTGAAAAAGAAAACCAAAGTTGGCAGCATCACAATTCCGGACTTCAAGCTCTATTACGAAGCTGTAATCATCAAGACAGTATGGTACTGACACAAAAACAGACACATAGATCAATGGAACAGAATAGAGAGCCCAGAAATGGACCCTCAACTCTATGGTCAACTCATCTTTGACAAAGCAAGAAAGAATGTCCAATGGAAAAAAGACAGTCTCTTCAACAAATGGTGTTGGGACAGTTGGACAGCCACATGCAGAAGAATGAAACTGGACCATTTCCTTACACCACACACACAAATAGACTCAAAATGGATGAAAGACCTCAATGTGAGACAGGAATCCATCCAAATCCGTGAGGAGAACACAGGCAGCCACCTCCTCGACCTTAGTCGCAACAACTTCTTCCTAGAAACATCGCCAAAGACAAGGGAAGCAAAGGCAGAAATGAACTATTGGGACTTCGTCAAGATCAAAAGGCTTGCACAGCAAAGGAAACCGTCAACAAAACCAAAAGACAACTGACAGAATGGGAGAAGATATTCGTGAATGACATATCGTATACAGGGCTAATATCCAAAATCTATAAAGAACGTATCAAACTCAACACCCAAAGAACAAGTAATCCAACCAAGAAACGGGCAGAGGACATGAACAGACATTCCTGCAAAGAAGACATCCAGATGGCCAACAGACACATGAAAAAGTGCTCCGCATCACTAGGCATCAGGGATATACAAATTAAAACCACAGTGAGATACCACCTCCCGCCAGTCAGAGTGGCTAAAATTAACAAGTCAGAAAACCACAGGTATTGGCGAGGACGCGGAGAAAGGGGAACCCTCCTACACTGTTGGTGGGAACGCAAGCTGGTGCAGTCACTCTGAAAAACAGCATAGAGTTTCCTCAAAAAGTAGAAAATGGAGCTACCCTATGACCCAGCAATTGCACTTCTGGGTATTTACCTAAAGGTACAAATGTAGTGATCCGAAGGGGCACGTGCACCCGAATGTTTATAGCAGCAATGTCCACAACAGCCAAGCTATGGAAAGAACCTATATGTCCACCAACAGATGAATGGATATAGAAGAGGTGGTATATATATACAATGGAATACTATGCAGCCATCAGAAAACCACAAAATCTTGCCATTTGGACTGAGACAATTATATGATCTCTCTGATATGAGGAATTTGAGAGGCAAAGCAGGGGGTCATGGGGGTGCAGGGAGGGACAAAAATGATACAAGATGGGATCGGGAGGGAGACAAACCAGAAGAGACTCTCAGTCTTATGAAACAAACTGAGGGTTGCTGGGGTGAGGGGGTGGGTAGGGACAGGGTGGCTGGGTGATGGACATTGGGGAGGGTATGTGCTATGGTGAGTGCTGTGACGTGTGTAAACCTGATGATTCACAGACCTGTACCCCTGGGGCAAATAATACATTTTATGTTAAAAAAAAAAAAAGAAATCAATTGAGGTAATGATTGTGCAAGATTGTGAATGTGCTAAATGCCACTGGATTTTTCATTAAAATGTTTAATTGTGGGGCATCTGGGTCCCTCAGCTGGTTAAGCATCTGCCTTTGGCTTAGGTCGTGATCTTAGGATCTTGAGATAGAGCCCCACATCAGGCTCTGCACCCAGCACGGAGCCTACTTAAGATTCTCCCTCTTTCTCTGTCCCTCCCTCTTCTCCCTCTCCCTAAGGGAAAAAAAGAAAAAAATGTTAATTATAGGGGCTCTTGGCTGGCTCAGTCAGTAGAGTGCATGCAACTCTTAATCTCCGGGTCGTCAGTTCAAGCCCCACATTGGGTGTGAAATCTACTTAAAATAACATTAAAAAAAAAATCTGATGATACTTTATTTAAAAAAATAAAATAGGGGCACCTGGGTAGTTCAGTCCATTAAGCGTCTGCCTTCGGCTCAGGTCATAATCCCAGGGTCCTGTGATTAAGCCCCACATGGGGTTGTGTGCTCAGTGGGAAGCCTTCTTCTCCCTGTCTCTCTGACTGTTGCTCTCCCTGCTTGTGGTCCTCTTGCTCTCTGTCAAATAAATAAATAAATAAATTTTTTAAAAAAACAATTAATTAAACTAAAATAAAATGGTTAATTGTATGTCATGTGAATTCCACCTCAACTTTTTTTTAAAAAGTGGATTAGGAGAAGCTTGAAAGGGAATGTGGAAAAATGAGAACTGTTTAATGCATTAGGATTATAGGACTATTGGTGGATTTATTTTGACTTCTTTTTTTTTAAGATTTTATTTATTTATTTGACAGAAAGAGACAGAGCAAGAGAGGGAACACAAGCAGGGGAAGTAGGAGACGGACAAGGAGCCTTCCCACTGAGCAGGGAGCCCGATGCAGGGCTCAATCCCAAGACCCCGGGACCATGACCTGAGCCGAAGGCAGATGCTTAATGACTGAGCCACCCAGGTGCCCCTCATTTTGACTTCTGAAAAAAAAAATTATTAAAACTGTGCAATATATTTTTTATGTGTTTAAGAGAAAAGTGTCAGGCTGAAATTCTATTATTAAAAAACAGACTGTTTATCAACAATAGCATAAACCTTTCTTAAGACTTATGGAGCAAGACTGTCCAGAGAGAAGAACCAGAAGGGAAGAGAAATTGGGGACTGAGCTAAGATATCGCTTGTCACTTTTAAATATGTATTAATATATAGTATGTGTCATGTATCAAATATATTAGTACTACAGAATAGAAGAGATGAGTACAATAGGTCCTCACCCATCGATCAGACATAGATGCTTCATATCCGCTGTTTTCCGGTATGGTGCTAGCCCGGAAGGGGGACGGGAGCTAGCCCTTGTCCTCGTGTAGTTGACGCCATCCAGCTAAGTTGTGTGTGCTGATATCGAGTGCGTGAGGTCAGAGAAGGGAAAGAAGCCAAAGCACACAGAGGCTGCCTAAAGGGAGAGAGGGCATGTTAGCAGGCTTTGGGGGGGCACTTGCGAAGGCAAAGGGGAGTGAGGAGTCCTTCTAGGCGTGAGAGGACAGGCACGGGGCAGGAGGGCCGACATCTTTGGTCAGGAGAAGCGAGGGGAGAGCAGAGGGGTACGCCAGGGAAGTTGAATGAAGCCCAGTGAAGGCAAGCTTTGAACTCCTTCCCAGAGGCATAAACACTGCAGGCGGTAGGCAGTGAGGAGCCATGGTTGGCTCCCGAGTGAGGGACAGAAGCCATATTTTCAGGTTACTCTGCCAAAATAACAGTAGGTCCTGGATCCCCTTTCCTTTTACCCAGGGGGCCCAGAGAGGCCAAAACACAGCCGGGGCCCCAGCCCTGCCACGGATTACAGTAGCAGCAGCACGGAGCAATTTTGGAAACCCTATTCTCATCCCCAAAGGGAATACTATTAGAAAATCATGGTATGTCTGGTTAAAGATGGAGGATTGCATCCTCTGCTTCCTTCCAAAACTTCATGAAAATGCTAGTTGAGGGATTTTTAAAAGGCATTTGCCTGCAAGTCTAAAGAGAACAGGAAAGGAGAAAATAACCAGGAACTTGGAAGCTGGAAAGCGGAGGGTTGTTTGGTGACTGACTTACAGCAGGACTGAGAAAGCCCATCCCTCAGGTGGCAAGGGGAAAGGCTGAGAAACTACCAGAACTTCACTCCCCTCCAAAGACCGAGAAGGGGCCATGCCAGGTGCTTCTGCGAGTGGACGCGAAACAGATCAATTGAAAGTCCTTTCTAGAAGCAGTCAGATATTCGGGTGCCTTCCCCTGCTCTGTACACCTAAGTGACTGTCCCTTTACCACCTCCACTGCAGGCAGAAGACTGGACCTTTATTATCTGCACAGGGTTCAATGAAAAAGTCTTTGTCTTTTGTTTTTTTTTATTTTAAAGATTTTTTTCTGTTTATTTAAGACACAGAAACAAAGAGAGCGCGGGAGAACAAGCATGAGCAGGGGGTAGGGGCAGAGAGCCCGCTGAGCAGGAAGCCCAATGCGGGTCTAGAGCCCAGG
The DNA here is from genome assembly GCF_963455335.1 of Martes martes. Classification (NCBI taxonomy): domain Eukaryota; kingdom Metazoa; phylum Chordata; class Mammalia; order Carnivora; family Mustelidae; genus Martes; species Martes martes. The sequence goes on along the minus strand of NC_137897.1, from coordinate 33,837,870 downwards.
ACACTGAGACCATGACCTGAGCCAAAGGCAGATGCTTCACTGACTGAGCCCCCCAGGCTCCCCTAGGTGTAAGTTTTGTTTTGAATATCATGGCCCTGGCCAAGCTCTCCTGGTCATGCAACTCCTAGAAACTTGACATTCAGGCTCTAGAAAGGAGACTGAATACTGCCACCAGAGATTTCCCACTTACATAGCCTTGCCAGATCACCACACAGCAGTAGTTCTCAAGCTTCAGTCTGCATCAGAATCCCCTGGAGGGTCTGTTAAAATGCACACAGCCAGAGTTTTGAGTCCAATAAATTTAGAGTGGGGCCCAAAAATGTGCATTACTTACAAGTTCCTAAGTGATGCTGCCACTGCTGGCCCAAGTATGGGGACCATACTTGGAAGACTGGTGCTCTAGAGTGAAGTCTGCTGGGATGCCTGGGGGGCTCAGTCGTTAAGCATCTGCCTTCAGCTCAGGTCATGATCCCAGGGCCCTGGGATGGAGTCCTGCATCAGGCTCCTTGATCTGCAGGGAGCCTGCTTCTCCCTCTCCTTCTGCCTACTGCTCCCCCTGCTTGTGCTCTCTCTCTAACAAATAAATAACATCTTTTTAAAAATTAAAAAAAAGATTTTATTTATTTATTTGAGAGAGAGAGAGAGAGCATGAGTGAGGGCGGGGAGGGCAGAGGGAGAGGGAAAAGCAACAGACTGCCTGCTGAGCAGGGAGCCTGAGGACCCCGGGATCATGACCTGAGCCAAAGGCAGACGTTTCACCGACTGAGCCACCCAGGCGTCCCAAGGCCCTAAAGGCTTCTAAAGAGAAAGTACATATTATACACAAGGATTGGGAGTCAGAATGGCCCTAGACTTCTCCATAGCAACCCTGCAATTTGGGAGAAAAGAGAAAAATGTTTTTCAAAATTATCAGGGGGAAATGATCCAACTTAGAATTCTATATCCAGCCAAACTATCAGTTAAGTGTAAGCCTAGAAAAATACTTCTCTGACATGCAGGGTCTCAAAACGTTGCTGTCCCTGCATCCTTCCTCAGAAAGCTGCTGGGGGAGATGAGGCACCAAAATGTTGGAAAAAGTCATGAAAAAGCATGCGTGGGATCCAGGGAACCAGGGGTGCCACCCAAGATGGAGGCAGAGAAATTCTCCAAAACGAGAGGAGACCACAGGGAGATAGCTGAGCCCTAATCCCAAGGAGTGACCACTCTAGGCACTGCTCAGAAGCCTCCTACTAAGCCGTGGCCAACAAGAGGGTCATGGGGTGCTTGGACACAGTGAGAAATTTAGTAAATTGGGAGAGTTTGGGCTGCAGCGACCTGCTTAAACCGAGGCAACCAGAACGTGGTGAGACAGCTCAGTGACTACAGCCTGGCCTGAATTCTGATTTTCCGTGCAAAGATGAAAAGGCCCAGCTCCCGCCTCTGCCTTCCTCCACCAGCAGCCACATCCCCAGGCGCATTTGGAAAGGCAAAAATATCTAGGCCAATTTTATCATACTAAAAAGAGAAAAGAATCATCAAAGTTCAAACTCCCCATCATCAAATGATCTCAGAGGCTCCCCAGTGTGAAATTCCAAATGTCTGGGTCCAGGCGCTGTCATGGGTAGATTGGCAATGGTCATTGTTTTACGGAAGGAGAATGCGCTAGGGTATAATTAGATGACACAGATTCCTTTTTCATTTTTTATAGGGAATATCTTGCCGTTACATCGGAGTATGGCATGATATGTTTATGGCCAGGGATTTTTCACTCGGATGGTATCTCTTTCAGGGGTTTATTTAAAGTCAAAATGAGGGGCGCCTGGGTGGCTCAGTTGGTGAAGCGTCTGCCTTCAGCTCAGGTCAGGATCCCGGAGTCCTGGGATCGAGCCCCACATCAGGCTCCCTGCTCAGTGGGGGGCCTGCTTCTTCCTCCACCTCTGTGTGCTCTCTCTTTCTCAAAGAAATAAATAATAATCTTAAAAAAATAAAAAGTCAAAATGACACCAATGTGGAGACCAAGTGGTTCAGCTGTTCTCTCCCCTGCCCCACCCCCAGATCTGCCACACAGGTTAACAACTGTCACTTACACATTTCTCTTCGGTGCAATTGGCTGTCTTTAGTCATTTACACGAAGTACCATGGTCCCAGTCTACCATTTTCATCGTACAAAAGTAGGACTAATCAGGATGGGAAAGCATCTCAATAGGTTGAAATAAATAATGAGTCTTATCTGGGCACCACCCCGCCAAAAAAACTACACCAAAAAAAAAAAAAAATCCATTCCACAACCCCATGATTTAATCAAGAGTCTTCTCAAGGAGGACAAGTCTCTCCGGGCCCAGGGCTGCTGCTGTCACTCAACTACCGGCTGGCCAGCCATGATGGATGCCTGCCCCAACACCCACTGTGAGCCTCTCTGGGATCTGGCAGACCCTCTCCAATCTCCCTACCCTACCCCCCCACACATCTGCAACCAGACTAGGGGTCAATTCCAGGCTGAGCCCCCAGCCCCTCGTGTCCCCTACGCTCGATCCACCTCCATAGGCAGCCTTCCTTCAGCAGCCCAGGACCCCTCACTGCCTGTCTCCCCTTGGCTCGTGTGCCAGCGGAGGGTGGAAAATGTAGCTAATTCATCGTTTGGATCCGAGCACCCCGCAGAATCTTGCACGAAGCCGTACTTAATAAATAGTTGTTGAGTGAACGAATAAATGAAGGAATGAACAAAACAAACGCGGGGAGACGTATGACTTTGGGGCTTCGGGAAATGCCTCATGAATGGACTGACGTCATGTGACTGCCAGAAAATGCTAACACCAAAGGCTTATGCTGTTGAGCAGTGGTCTTCGGCACTCCCGCTGTGGTGCGTTGACAACTTTAGTCTCTCTCTTATTTCTTCAGGATAAAAAAATATACGTCAAAGTCCCCATGTCAATATTAAGGGAGATTACTTTCTTTTTTAATTCTCAGATTCAAGCCAATGTGACTAGTCTCTGCATTTCCTTCGCAGATTCCCGCTGGTGGGTGTCCTTCCCTGGCCAGTGCCACCGCGAATGCTGGTCACCTGTGGCCCCTGCGAGACCAGGAGAAAAACAAGAAACTGGCCTCCCCCTCCACCGTCAGCAAATTGTGACGCATGGCAGCTTACAGGTGCGTAGTGATGTGGATTTACTGATCATATGACCTAGTTTTAACTTAACTCCCAAATGAGCCATAGGGCTTAAAAAGATTCCTGCAAAGAAACCATGTGTTAAAAATAATACCAATAATACAAGCACGCCCGGGCAAGATGGAGGCAGAGCAGATGTTTCTTCTAGCATGAGCTCTTTGGCAGCCACATCATGACGCCAAAACAACCATAATCTAATCAGATCTGAGATGAAGTCGGCCCTCAAATTGAAAATATCAAGAGACAATTTGAAACACGAGTTTCCAATCACTGCCGTTTTAATGACAAGCCTGGCCTTGAGTGTAACATCGTATATGGGGACTCTCTGACGAACAGCAGAAGCCGCCAGAACAGAGGTCCTTAAACACAAATAAATGCAGCAGATTGCGAAGGAAACCAAAAGCATTTAAATCATTATCGAATTATTAAAACAGATTTGTGATATAGATATTTACGCGCTTCTTTAGTAAATCATTAAGCGAAAAGTTCCTGTGGCAGATCTAATAACTATCATCACTGCATAGCACTGGTGAACAGAAATGATATTTCAAGATCTCCGCAACAATGGGAAAGTGATTTTAATTGGTGACAGCCACAGGTACCACAAATACTACTGAGGTTTCTTGCTTACGATCATACTGGAAGGAAATGCTAAATTTCAGTTAGGAGCGAGTGAAAATGAAGATGTCATGTCCTCCTGCATCAAATTCACAGACCCTGTGAATTTTATCCTTGAATCTCAGCAGAAGAGTCTTGGTCCAGAACAAAGTAAAGACTCTTGGTCCCACGTCTCACAACCTCACTACCAGGTGTCCCGTTCAAAATCATTAACAAACAAACAAACAAAAAAACAACTCATAGAAATTGCATATAAAAACATTTATTACAGAGTGCCCAGGTGGCTCAGTAAGTTAAGCAACTGCCTTCCGCTCAGGTCATGACCCCTGGGTCCCGGGCTCGAGCTCTACATGGAGCCCTGCATGGAGCCCCCCGGCAGGCTCCTCGATTAACCCTCTCCCTCTGCCCTAGCTTCACTTGTGCTCTCTCTTTCTCAAATAAATAAATAAAATCTTTAAAAAATAAAAACAGCAAAGACACACGTATCTATACGGAAGCACTTTCTTATGGACTGAATTGGGTGCCCCCAAATTCATAGGTTGAAACCCGAACCCCCAGTGTGACTGTGCTTAGAGATAGGGCCTTTACAGAGATAATTAAGGTCAAATGAGGCCACAAGGGTGAGCCCCTAATCTGAGAGGACTGGTGTCCTTACAAGAAGAGGAAGAGACATCAGAGAGCTCTTTCTCCACCTACAGAGGGGAATGACTGTGTGGGGACACAGCAAGAGAGTGGCCATATATAAATCAGAAAGAGGGGTCTCACCAGGAATGGAATTTTCCAGCAGCTTGATCTTGGACTTCCAGCCTCCAGAGATGTAAGAAATTAAATTTCTGTTGTTTCAGCCACCCAATCTGTGGTATTCTGTTACAGCAGCCCGAGCTGACTTGGACACCAATGGATGGGCTTCTGACTATTTCAATGACAGCAGAAGTGACACTCTCTGACTTCCAATGCCATGCAGATGGGGATGGGGATCACTTGGGGGTAGGGGGTAAGGGGAAGCATTTGCTTTTAGAGTCTGGGTCATCTTGTAAAAAGCCTTGCGTTATGGGTTAAATTGTGTCCCCCAAAAGGATATGTTGAAGTCCTAATTCCCGTGACTTCAGAATGTGAACTTATTTGGAAGTAGAGTCCTTGAAACTAAGGCTAGCTAAGTTAAGATGAGGTTATATGGTGTAGGGTGGGCCCTAATCGAATCTGACTGGTGTCCTTATAAGAAGAAGGAAATTTTGGACACAGACCCACAGGGAGAAAGGAAATCACATGTGAAGACACAGGGAGAATGCCACACAAAGACAAAAGAAGAGGTTGGAATGATGCTTCTAGAAGCCAAGCAATGCCTGGGGTTCCCAGAAGCCAGAAGAGACAAAGAAGGACCTACCCCTAGAGGCCCCAGAGGGAGCATGGGCCAGCTGACACCTTGATCTCAGCCATCTGGCCTCCAGAACTGTGAGACAGTACCTTTCTGTTATTTTAAGCCACCCAGTTTGTGGCACTTTGTCTGACAGCTCTGGGAAATCCATACATCCTTCCAGCCTGAGACTGCCATCTTGGTAGTCCATGAACACTCACAGCCGAACCTGGCCTTCCATGCTCCGGGCCCAGGTGGCTGCCACGCCAGCGAGGACGCCATCTTGGAAGTGGATCCTCCAGCCCCAGCTGTGTGACTCTTCCCAGCTGAGGTCCCAGATATCACGGAGCAGGCACAAGCTGTCCCCTCCAGGCCCTTGCCAGATTCCCACCTGGCAGAGTCTATGCACTGGTATTCTGGTTAGTTTATGCCTCTGTGTTTTGGGGTAGTTCGTTACGTGGTGTTAGGTAAGTGGAAGAGATACTGTTATCAAAGGGAGGGAGAATGGAGGCTGGGCAGGCAGAAACAGTAGTAGTGAGCGTCTATGTCCTTGGTTTCTACAGAAGGCGATCTGTGACACGTGCTGCTGCTCCAGTGGCCGTTGCGCTCCATGGGCGTGTGGCCTGTGCACCCAGAGGGGCCCCATGTTGGCTTTGACACTTCCCTCTGGCTGGATGGAAACTCTGAATATTCGAACAAGGGGTCCTGCCTTTTCATTTTGCATCAAATTACGTATTGCACCAATCCTGGCTGGAGCTTGAGAAGCTGGCTTTAACCAACCCGAGGATTTCAAGAATGGGGGACACACACCACAGAGAAGAAGAAGGTGACAAAGACTCTGGATCCAGGAGCATTTCAGAGAGAAGGACTACCATACTGGTTTGGGATGCCTTCCTCCAGACTTTGGTGTGACTAGACTTCTATCTTGTTTAAGTCACCGTTTTTTTTAGGGTTTATAGTCACTCTCGCTTGAGACTAATTCCTACTGAAAGATGTGGGTGTATGAACTCTGAATCCCTCGATAATCATTCCGGAAATACAGCTGTTGAGGCAAAGTCTATACACCCCTGCCTCTCTTGCAGCCAGATATGACCCCGAGACTATGTTGTGCCCAATGGGAAATGAGCAGAAATGGCAGGTGCAATTTCCAGAAAGTGTCCTGAGATAGAGATTGTGTGCCCTCCTTTTCATCCTTTTCTCCTTCCTGCCGGCTGGAATGCAAACACAATGACTGGGGCTTCTGCAGCCATGGCACTCCATGATGTCTGGGACTTCCTCTGGAAGACCTGAAGTTGGGAACGTGGAAGATACACTTCCGTGGCAGGTCACTCACATGGCGGGCAAAGTGGTGCACACAGGTTGGTTCTCACTATGTGGAGCTCTTCATGGGGCTTCTTGAATGTTCTTTCAACATGGCAGCTGGCCTCCCCCAGAGCAAGCAACATGAGAGAGCGAGCCGAAAGCGGCAATGCCCAGCATAGCAATCCTAGACAACAACGCCATAATGCAAACTTCAAAGTTGTGAAGGGACTAGATCTTAATTGTTCCCACCACAGAGGAGAAATAATTATGGGACACGATAGAAGTATTAGCAATCATGTTGCAATATGTAAATGTATCAAGTCAACCTGTTGTATGCCTTAAACTTACACAATGCTATATGTCACTCATATCTCAATAAAAATGAATTTTTAAAAAGAAAACTAAGGGGCAAAAAAAAAAAAAATTAAGAAAGCAAGCAAGCAAGCAAGCTAAGGGGCGCCTGGGTGGCTCAGCTAGTTAAGCATCTGGCTTTTGATTTTGGCTCAGGTCATGATCTCAGGGTGGCAAGATGGAGCCCGTGGGCTCCTTGCTCAGTGGGGAGTATGCTTGAGATTCTCTCTCGCCCTCTCTCTGCACCTCCCCTCCCCCTGTTCATGTGTGCGCATGCACACATGTGCTCACTCTCTCTCTCAAATAAATAAATAAAATAAATATTAAAAAAAAAGTTTAGGGGGCCTGGGTGGTTCAGTCATTGGGCATCTGCCTTCGGCTCAGGTCATGATCCCAGGGTCCTGGGATCGAGCCCCACATCAGGCTCCCTGCTCAGTGTGAAGCCACTCCCCCTGCTTGTGTTCCCTTTCTGGCTGTCTCTCTATAAATACATAAAAGATCTTAAAAAAAAAAACAGTAAATCTTAAAAAACGATGTGGACATTTAAAAAAAGCATTTAAACCACCTCATAGCTAGCTGGTAATTGAACCACAATTCAAATACAGAGACCTCTCGGTCTTTGGTCAATGTCACCCTGCTTTCTTGTCTGTATCAGTCAGGATTCTCCTAAAACACAGAACGGTAGTGGGAGGGGGAGTGGTGGTGGGTGGATGTGTGTACAGAGGTTCTATTAATAAGGAATTGGCTCCTACATTCATGGAGGCTAACAAGTCCCAAGATCTGCAGCCAGCAAGCCGCATGTGGGAGAGCCAATTAGTGTAGCTTCAGTCTGAGTCCAAAGGCCTGAGATGCAGGAGATCCTATAGTAGTTCCAGTCCACATGACTTCAGGCTCAAAATCCAGGAAAAGTCATTGCTTCAGTTCAAGTTCCAAGGCAGGAAATCACCCATATTCCAGATCAAGGCAGTCAAGTGGAGGGAATTCCCACTTCCTCCCAGGAGGGTCAGCCTTTTTGTTCTACTAGGGCCTTCAACTGATTGGATGAGGCCCACCCACATTAGGGCAGGTAATTTGATTTCCTCAGTCTACCAATTCAAACGTTAATCTCATCCAAAACAGTCTCCCAGACATACCCAGAATCATGTTTGACCAAATATCTGGGCACATGTGATCCCATCAGTTTGACATCTACAATTAACCATCACAGTGTCCTTCATGAGCTCAGCATGTTTATCCTTAGACATTTTTAGATTGGAGCACCAGTTTTGCTCTTGCTTGGCCTAAATGTTATGCTTTAAGGAGTCCTGCCCTCACCCATACATAATTTCTGTATTTTTATCTTTGTATTGATGTTGATAATATATCCTGTTAAATTAGGTAGGAGGAAATAAGTAGAAGAAAAGACAAAAAAGGAGTACTAGGGTGTCCTAGTTCTAAATACTTTTTTTTAATGGATTTTGGAAGAAAAATCAATGAAAAATACCTTAATAGGAAAAAAATGAGAAAATAGTTTAATCTAGGGCAGTGGTTCTTAAGCTATAAATTACATCAGAATCACCCTTGCGCTTATTAAAACGCAGATGGCTGGGTCCCACTCCCAGAGTTCCTGGTTCAGTAGGTGTGGGATAGGGCCTGAGAATTTGCATTTCCAACAAGTTTCTAACAAGGTGATTCTGATTGTGCTGGTTCAAGGCCACATTTTGAGTAGGAGAACAATAGGGGGAAAGCCTGTCCATAATGTGCCCAGAACTGAAATGTTATTTAGGGATGCATGTTTCTTCTATCTTGACACTTGACCATTCTATGCCACCTCATAGCCCGAGGTGGCTGCCTGAGCTCCAGCCATCAGGATTAGATTCCAAGCAAATGTTAGAAGGAGCAGGAGGAAGACCACTCCTTTTAAGGACACTACCTACTTCCCAGAAGTTACATACAAGACTTCCCCTTACACACCATTGACCAGAACTTAGTCACATGGCCACACCTAGCTGCAAATAAGGTGGGAAACAGAGGCGTTTTTTTCCCTCCAGGAGGCTATGTGCCCTAGCTAACATTCCATTACTTATAAATAGTGGGGGAAAGAGCTATTTAGGATCAACTAATGGCCTCTACCATGGGAATCTTCCACCTTGTTTGGAACAGGAGATAATTCATTCCCTATGTCAGTGTGTAACCTGGGCCTATCTTTCCTTCTGAGTCAAAAGCACAGTCCCTGCAGCTTCATAAACAGGACTTAGAACCTTGCAAAACCTGGTGACTAAGTAATCACCAGCCCAGCCTAAGTCACATGCTCTCCCTGCGAACGGCTGGAAGAATGACCATGAAATCCAAAGCTAGACATGAGCCGTTTCATGCTCCCTCTCTCTGGTTTAGTTAATTGGTTATCCTGTTAACCGGCAGAGGTTTGTTTCCTCTGGATCGCTTGTCTCCTGAAACGTAGTAAGGACCAGACATCAGCAAATTTGAGGGGGAAATGTCCTCTGGAGGGGAAAGAGCTGGAACTCCAGCACACACGTAATTATACTCGCTCGGTTCCAGAGCAAGCATAGAATAAATAAGCTTCTAACAAACCCTACCGCCGTGCCAGACGCCAGAGGTTTCCCCACTCCCCATCTCTGCGCTCCAAGGGGGAAGATGGGCCTCGAAGGTCCCTGCGGCGAAGAGGTAAAGGAAGCGCGGGAAACAAGCTGCTGCCCAAACAGACTCTTTCTTCAAACGCGTGTGACTGTGACTCCGTGGCTTCATTTTTAGGCGCAGCCCCGCTTGGTAGAACTGAGCCACAAAAAGAAAAAAAAGAAATTGCTGTTCCCTGATTAACCCTTCTAGCCACTGGGTGCCACTATTGATTTGTTTGGTTAACCAAACGGTAAAAATGCTTTACTATGGGGGGGGGGGGTGGTGATTCTCAATGCAGATTACTTTGGTAAAGCAGGAAAGGAAAATGGGCCAAAAAAAAAAAAAAAAAAAAGTCTTCATGTGCGTGTATACCCTTAGATGTATGTTGGTTATTTCTTTCCTCCTGACTTCCTGTCGCCAGACGACATACTTTTGTCTGTAGTATCTCCTCCTTGATCACTCTCTCATAATGAATTTCAGAGTAACACTTTAAGAACTGCCTTAAGAATTTTGTTTCCTCAAGCGCCTTACAGCTCACAAAAAAGAAAGACAGATGTGGCAACTCTACTGCTCTGTGATTTTACAATTATTTGTGTGTGCCATCATCAATAACAAATGTTTATAAAGTGCCTACTATGTGACTGGGGTTGGGGAATAGAAAAATCAACAGAATTCCTCCCAGCAAGCTTTTACACACACACTCTCTCTCTCTCTTCTAAAAAAATTTATTTATTTAAGAGAGAAAGGGGAGAGGGGCAGGGGGGAGGGAGAGAGAGAACCTGGAGCAGACTCCCCACTGAGCATGGAGTCCTACTCAGAGCTCTATCCCATGACCCTGAGATCTGATCTGAGCTGAAATCGAGTCAGATGTTCAACGGACTGAGCCATCCAGGCGCCCCTACTCTCTCTTAAAAAAAAACAAAAGAAAAGAAAAAAAGACACCTTATCTCCCACAAAAAAAACTTTTTTTTTTTTAATTTTCGGTAGGCTCCATGCCCAACATGGGGCTTCAACTCATGACCCCGAGATCAAGAGTCTCATGTTCCACTGACCAAACCAGCTGGGCGCCCCCATACTCTCTCTTAATGAAAATATGACATGTGGGGGCGCCTGAATGGCTCAGTGGGTTAAGCCTCTGCCTTCGGCTCAGGTCATGATCTCAGGGTCCTGAGATCGAGCCCCGCATCGGGCTCTCCGCTCAATGGGGAGCCTGCTTCCCCCCCTCTCTCTGCCTGCCTCTCTGCCTACTTGTAACCTCTGTCAAAAAAATAAATAAAATCTTTTAAAAAAAAAGAAAGAAAATATGACATGTGGTTGAGAATAAAAAGGTGGGTACCTAAGTAACTATGGCCAAAACCATGCACTGTGTTCATCCAATGAGCATTTCTCCCCTTCCGTGCCCCCAACTTCCCTCCATCTTTCTCAGTGGCCAAGCCTACATTTTGTTCTAGGGTTCACCATTCGGTATGGTCAAGGAAGGTGACCCTTCCCCAGTTCCGGGGACAGTGAATGGTGGTGGCTTCATATCCCTTTCCAAGATGAGCTGAGCTTAGCCATATGACCCAGGCCTAGACAATGAGACGGGAAGGAAAATCCACCACCAAAATACTCGCAAAGACAGAATCGTCAATTCCTTTATGCCGAACACGCAATGCCTGGAATTGCATTAGTCACCTTCAGACCACAAGGAGAGTCACCTCCGACCAGCCAAGGATAGCAAAGCAGAGAGATGGAAAGCCCCCCAGTTGGTAGACCCACCCGGAAACAAGTCTGCCTCAGGAGTTCTTGTCTTGTGAGATATGTGAGCCCCTTTTTGTTAAGCACTTTTAGTGGGGTCTTCGGTTTCTTGCAGCTGAAGCTACCCCATCTGAAGGTTATGTACACTGGCTGCTTTATGCACGTTAGCTGGCCCATCGTCCATCTGCCTGTGAGGCAGACATAAGCCCATTTCAGGGATGAAGCAATGGAGTCTGAGAGGTTAATACCACATCCAAGGTCACCCTGGTGAAGCCCTCTTTTAAATGCAATCAAGCACAACCGATGACCAAGCAGCAGGTGCTGCTGAGGGGCTGAAGGTCACCGCCTGTCTTGGGGATGCGGAAACACAACCTTGTGCAGGACACACTCTGTCCGAATCTTCAGTTTGTTCCTCGACTCTCCAGCCTCAGCATCTTCCAGTTCATCCCAAACAACATCTTTCCGTGTTTCATCGAAAAGCCTCGAACTGAAATCCGGATCAAAGACAATCCGGATAGCCAGGAGGTCCTTCCTAAAGTCTCAGCTCAGACTCCCCTGTTGGCAGGGGGGTTGGGTCCCCAGCTCCAGCACAAGACAGCCCTGCCCTCTCCCTCCTCTTGAAAAGAAGGAATAAACAGTGGCCTGGGATTCAGCACCCCTCCCCGCAGAGCAGCGATGATGAAAACAAATCTCACTGGGGACAAAGGCTGCGCAGCTCCATGGGGCCGTCTGCATGGGAAGATCCAGGGACCCCCCCCCTTTTGGGCGTCCTTCACGCTCCTTAGCCAAATGGAAAGCCCACACAGCAAAGTGATGCTTCTGCTTTCTTCCCTTTTGTTCAGCGCCCATTACAGGACGGCGCTGACGCTCAGCAGGCACATTTCTCTCAGGCTCGCCACCCCCCCAACCCTCCACCCCCTCCCCCACCCCCATCCCCTCCCCCGGCTCCGAGGCTGGGGCTGGAGGGCTGTCCTTCACCTGGGGCCCCGCGGCAGCAGATCACCGCCAGCTTCCCGAGGGCGGTGTTCCAGGCGAGGAAAATTGCTCCCGAGATTGCTTAAGGCCCCTGGGGAAATGACAAGGAGAAATTAATCTTCCATTGCTAATCTTCCTCCGCGGCTGGATCAGAATAGTTGCCTGCCAGAGACGGCCGCCTGGCTCCGGGTGCGGGGGGTGGGGGGTGCGCGATCCCTCCACATTGTCACCGGGAAGGGGGGCGAGGCGGAGGTCAACAGGATGCATGGTGTGTGCCTCTCCTACACCCTGCCCTGCGTCTCCGCGGTTGAATTCCCCAGCCTATGGGGCCAGATCACTGTTACTTGGCCCCGAGCCTCTGTCTACACCTACCCCTCTCCGTGCCCAAGATCTGGACCTGCTCCAGCCTCTGCTTACACCTGACCCTCTGGGCTCCAGGACCTGCACCCTTCTCACCGCAAGGCCTGGACCTCAGCTGGGCCATCTGCCTGGAAGCCTTAGTTGTCCCATGTATAATGACTTTCCCATCCATGTCCCTGCCAGACCACAGGCACAAGCATGGCATCTGTCTGCTTGGCTACTATGCCTCTGGCTCCCAGCACGGGGTGCTCTGGGTACTCAGGAATGTGTGTGCCAGGGAGGAATCCCTTCGAGCCGCTTAGGATGTGCAGCCACTTGTGACCCCAGGGGTTAGATTCGATTATTCTGTCCATTTGATGGAGGAAGAGGCTGAGGCGCAGAGAGGTTAAGTACTTGGCTCAACTCAGGCGATCCACTCTGGAGCACCTGCTCACCATCCCTGGGCTACAGTGCCCCTCTGACTCCAGGCTGTCTTGTATGGCTCTGGGTGCCTTCATATCCAGACTGAGTCTTATTTTAGGACAGAGCAGGGCTTCTGTTCCCTTGGTCTTTCCCAGGCACTCAGTTAAGCACACGTTAACAGTCGCACACCATTCAGCCCAAGAAGCCATAGTCCACCACTCATGGGCTCGCACTCTCAGACAAGACAAGCCAGAAAGTGATGAAAAGATGTAAATCACAGGGAAATCAGGGAATTGTCCCAAATGCGCAGGGTAGACTCTTTTCATTTTCTTTCAGAGCTGGCTCTTTTTGCAAAGCTGAAGTTAAAAAAAAGAAGGAAATTGGGTTTAGGAAGGAAAGTGAGCTAAAGAAGCCAGTCTCCAAAGCCACCTGCATTGCTCGGGCTTTAAGTCTGAGAAGCAGAAGGCGGGATTCCCAGGAGCACCTGTCCCTCCTGCTCGGGGGTAGGCAGGGGAGGGGACACCATGCCACTCCAGAGAAGCCCGGCTCATTGACTCCACAACGGGGATGTTGGGAATCATGTCTGGGAAGCATCCCCCCTCTCTGGGGCCCTGAGCAAGTGTGTCAGTTAGGACTGCATTAGGGTGCAAGGAACCAAAAACTTCATGATCAGCATGCTGAATAAACCTGAGGGTCATTTCGCTCCCACAAGAAGAAGTCTACAATTTCATGTCTATAGGGGTGAGTTCAACAACATAAAACATCAGGGACAGCATTTCTGTGGTTCTCTTGGCCTTTCCTTCAGGCCTCAGAATGGCTGCTGAAGCTCCAAGGACATGTTCATGGTCAAGGCAGGAAGGTGGGAGGAGGTGGGGCCCACCAAAAATATTTGTTCCTTTTTTTTTTTCTTTTTAAGATTTTACTCATTTATTTGAGAGAGAGCGAGAAAGACAGCACATGAGCTGGGACAGGGGAGGGCAGAGATAGGAGAAGCAGACTGCCCAGTGAGCAGGGAGCCATATGTGGGACTAGATCCCAGGACCCTGGGATCATGACCTGTGCCAAAGACAGACGCTTAACCGACTGAGCTACCCAGGCACCCCTATCTGTTCCTTTTATAAAGAAGTGAAAGCTTTCCAAGAAATCTTCTGGAAGACTTCAGCTTATGAGCCACCTGTAACTGTGAAGGGACGCTGGAAAGTAAGCATTCAGCTCCCTGCCACCCCATATATCAGGGGAGAGGATTGGGAATGGGAGTTGGTTGAGGTTTCCTCAAGAGCAGAGCTTGAGACAAGGACTTGGGGACAAGTAGCTTATTCATAAGGTCACTTCAGGGGGCACCTGGGTGGCTCAGTCAGTTAAGCATCTGCCTTCGGCTCAGGTCATGATCCCGGGGTCCTGGGATGAAGCCCTGCATCAGGCTCCCTGCTCAGCGGGAAGTCTGCTTGTGCCTCTCTCCCTGCCTGCTGCTCTCCCTGCTTGTGCTCTCTTGTTCTCTATTTCAAATAAATAAAATCTTTATTTAAAAAAAAAAAAAAAACAACAAGGTGACCCCGGGAAGTATGGTGAGGGAGGGGGAAGTGAAACAGGGAAGCCGAATGGGGGGTAGGGTGGGGGTGCTGATGAGCATGTTAGCACTGGGAGCAGCTGAAGCTTGATTCCACTGGAAACCCCATGAGAGGCTGTGTGGGACCCGCTTCAGAGCCCACAGCCCCCTCGAAAGCCCCAGCCCAGGTCGGCCAGGTCTAGGGTTCTCCCCATGGTGCCAACTCCATGGCATTTTCAGGTTGCAGCTTACAGCAAGATCCCTGATGCCAAAGAAAGCCCATAGACCAAGAAGAAAAGAGAGGAGAGAACAGTAGGCATTCCAGAAACAACAGCTCCTGGCTGCTGCAGGTGAATGCAGAGGCAGCCTAAGGGCTCAGAGAGATGGGCATTGATAGTGCCCACTAGGGGCGCCCGACTGGCTCAGTGGGAAGAATGTGCGACTTTGATCTTGGGGTCATGAGTTCGAGCCTCACGTTGGGTATAGAGATGACTTACATAAATAGATAAACTTAAAAATAGTGCCTGCTCTGGCCACCAACCCTTACTGCCAGAGTGACCCAGTGGTAGGCTGGTTCCTGCTGTCCCTCTTCCTCTCCACCCCTCAGGGCGCCTCCCTCCTGCTGTCTCCCTGCTGGATCCTTCTCAATAACCACGTTCTCCCCTACCCCACCTACCCTCAGGCCCTTTGGCACTCCAGAAAGAATGCAATGAACTAATTTACACTGATATTGTAACAATATATCCATAACAGTAACATGTATACAGTTTCTTACAGCTCACCATGAACCTTCACATGCATTATTCTGTTTAAAACTCGTTAGCACCTGGGTGGCTCAGTCAGTTGAGTGTCTCAGTCGGTGAGCATCTGACTCTTGGTTTCCCCTCAGGTCATGGTCTCAGGGTCATGAGATGGAGCCCTGTGCGAGGCTCTGCGCTCAGTGAAGAGTCGGCTTGAAGAGCCTCTCCTGCCCTTCTCCTTGTGTGTGCTCACGTGCTCTCTCTTTCTCTCTCTCCAATAAATAAATTAATCTTAAACACACACACACACACACAAAACTCACAACATTGCCTAGCAAGGAATCTCAGGTTCAGAGAAGTTAAGTAATTTGCCCAGGGATACTCAGCTAATAAACTGACCGAACTGAGTACCTTGTAAATGCTAACACTCCAAATAGCCAGCTATCCCTACCTCTCCACGATGCCTTCTGTTTTCCTCTCATGAGCAGGCACTCAATAAATATTGATGTTTAATGGACTTCTTCACTAGCAAAAGAAAAATTGCTCATTTTGGGAACTGTCAACATCCAAAGAGTTTGTTATGAAACAGGTTCTAGAATCAAATCCAAACTCCTTATCCTGGCCAACACAGCCCGCAGGATCTGGTACTGGGCCACCTTTCCTTTCATTTCATCTCTCTTCTCCCATCTACCTGTCCTCACTTCCCCAGGTCACCTCCTTCATTAACTATACCCTCGTTCCTTGAACAGGCTGAGCTGTTGCCTGCCTCCCAGCCCTTGTTTTGGCTGTTCCCTCTGCCTAAAATACTCTTCCCCTCATTCTATCACCATCAGCTCTGACTCACCCGGAAGCTTTCAGGTTCCATGTTGCCTCTTGTCAAGATCGTTCTCCCCCCAGCCCTCACATCCTTTATTTTCTTCTCCCTTGATAAATAACTTTCCATTTTTTGGTTGAACACCTCATTTGCCAGAGTAAGATCTACGTTTCCTCCATGGGACATGGCCCTGTGACAAAGTTCTGGCCAGTAGGGTGTAAAGTGAAGGGGTATCTTCAATTTGCATTGAGTGTCCTTAACGAGGAGTCTTCCCTTCCTCGTGGCTTCTTCTCTGCCGGCTGGGATGGGTACCAGAAGGCTGGTGCTCAAGCAGAGGGGGCCAGGGTGGTTGCAAAGCCACACAGAGAAGCCTTCTCACATCCTACGTGGCGCCAGATCAAACAGGGTAGCTACAGGCCAAGGAGCCCAAGGAGGCCTGAAGGCCAATAGCATTCCCGAGCTGGAAAATAGAGCTCTAAAAACGTTCCCCATTCCCAAGATGGTCACAGACACAGCTGTGAAAGCTGTGGATTTAATGTAGCAGACTGTGCTTCTAAAGGGGCCTCCACAATATTTAGGTAGAATCTCACATTCTCTTCCAGAACCACCTTGCCATCCCCCCATTGAGAGATGAGTCAGGGGTGCCTGGGTGGCGCAGTTGGTTAAGTGTCTGACTCTTGGTTTGGGCTCAGGTCATGATCTCAGGGTCGTGAGACTGAGCCCCATGTTGGGCTCTGTGCTCCACACGGAGTCTGCTTGAGATTCTCTCTCTCCCTCTCCCTCTTCCCCATCACCCCACTCTCTCTCTCCAAAAAATAAATAAATCTTTTTCTAAAAAGAGAGAGTTGAGCCTATCCTAGTTCTCTCTATTCTTAAAGTTGGGCGATGCTGTATGATTTCTTTTTTTTTTTTTTAAGATTTTATTTATTTATTTGACAGACAGAGATCACAAGTAGGCAGAGAGGCAGGCAGGGTGGGCGGGGGGGAAGCAGGCTCCCTGCTGAGCAGAGAGCCTGATGTGGGGCTCGATCCCAGGATCCTGGGATCATGACCTGAGCCGAAAGCAGAGGCTTTAACCCACTGAGCCACCCAGGCACCCCCCGATGCTGTATGATTTCTTAAAAATAGATCACGAATGGTAAATTGGCTTCTCTCCCCCCCCACCACCACCTACCACCTCAGTTTCTCTCCCTGACCTCGGGCACTCACTGTCCCAACCCAGCTGCCATGCTATGAGGAAGCCCAGGCCACAGGCAGAGGTGCGGTGTAGCAGTTCTTTTTTGTTTGTTTGTTTTTTAAAGGTCTATTGAAATTTTTTTTAAGTTTTTATTTATTCATTTGAGAGAAACAGAGAGAGGCAGAAGCAGGATCCCCACTGAGCCAGCCAGGAGACAGACGTGGAGCTCGATCCCAGGACTTGGAGGCCATGACCTGAGCTGAAGGCAGACACCCAACCATCTGAGCCACCCAGGCGCCCCACGGTGTAGCAGTGCTACCCGACATCCCCGGATGAGATACCAGACCACACCCAGCTTCCATTCTCCCAGGAGGCCTTGCGGTGATCCCAAGTCTTACCCCCCCCCCGCCCCCCGCCTTGACCTTGCCAGCTGACACCAAGTGGAACAGAGATAGGGGTCCCAGCCGAGCCCTGGTCTAATCACAGATTTTATGGGAGAAAGAAACGCTGTGCTGGGTTTAAGTTTTGCAGTGGTTTGGTATGGCTGGAGATAGATAATCCCAAGGACAAAAGTCAGTGGGTAACAGGAGTGGCATGTGGGCCCCTTCCTTGGGCCAGGACCAGGCCTTCCTTGCCCATGATCACCTCTGGGGAGAAGGGAAGAAGGAGATAGATATGAAGAAGAATCGCATTGACCCTGACAAAGGACCTTCCTTTTTATTTTTAAGGTTTTATTTCTTTATTTGAGAGAGAACAAGAGCAATCACAGACGGAGAAGGAGAAGCAGACTTGCCACTGAGCAGGGAGCCCGATGTGGGGCTCAATCCCAGGACCCTGAGATCATGAGCTGAGCTGAAGGCAGAGGCTTAACCCACTGAGCCACCCAGGCGCCCCAAAAGGGGACTACCTTTAAACTATGAAGGACCTGAGCTGGATTGAATTGGCCGCTGATGTTTTCCAGCATCAGCGGAAATGTGAGCTCAAGGGCCAAGGTAATTTTAATTTCAGGAAAATAAAGAGCATTAGTCTTTGCATACCAGACTTTGTGACCAAGCAAAAAATTCCTACCCACTTTACAGTTGGGGGCTGGGATGTGTCCAGCCACAGTCCTGACTCCAGTCCACGAGCAGGCACTAAACTCACGTATGCAAAGAGAAGGCTGCCCTAGCCTTTCCAGCAGGAAGTAATGACTTAGCATTATAAATGGGCCCCAGAACCAAGTGGGTCTCTAAGTTCGTTCTGCTACACCCCCAGCCATCCTGAGGCTTCTGGCAATGAGAGAGGAGGGGAAGGATCAAGTGTGGTGTGGGGAGCCCCGTCCCGGTCCCGTGTGGGAAGTAGGGCACGCACATGGTGGAGCCGCTCGGAGGGTCACACTCTGGCCTGGTCTCTTTGCGTACAATCCAGGCAGAAGGCAGGGTTGGATGGGCCAGATACGCCTCCAGGCATCCCCAGCCTTCCAATTCGCAGACAGATGTTTTATAACTCAAGAGTTTTGGGAAAGCAGTCTTGCTTCAAATACTCTTATTGTAAGCTACATTGTAAGCTTATTGTAAGCTACATCTGAAGTTTTTACAAAGTACGCTTTTTTTTTGCTTGAAAGTACCTGAAAGGCTATCTGTCCCCAAACATGTCTTGGGAACCCTTTGGCGGGCTCTGCATACAAGCTGAGCGGAGCTGTGTTCTTCCCTCTTCAGACAAATTAGGTGTGTATTCTCGGGAGTAACAACACATGGTTGCCATTAGCGCTCGTGATGTTTGGGGTTTGGTGTGAACCCACATTTTATCCATTGAATGATTTCTTTTTTCCAAAATAGTGAAAAGAGCCACAAAACACAAAAGCAATTACATGATTTAACTTTCCATCTCGGTCAAGCCGTGATTAGAAGTGGAAAATAACACTGGCGCTTGGGTTTCTCTCTGGAAAGGCCAGAAAAGGACATTTGTGATGGTTGGGGTTTTGTTTTTTGTTTTTTGTTTTTTGTTTTGTTTTGAAGGCCATAAACTACCAGTGAAGAGAAGCCAAGAGAAGCCGGGGCTAAGACAAAAGGCGTCTCTCCTGAGTGACAAGGGCTCAGCGGCCACTCGGGTCCTAGAGAAATGCGAGACTTCGCCGTCCTGTTGCTCCAGATTCTTGTTTAACCTCTGATGCCTTGCTCGCTTCTGGTAGAATCCAAGAAAACTCGCCATGGTATTGTGATTTATAATGAGAAATACATATTTGGTCTTTGCCCCCCTCCACACCCCCTTCTTTAGCAGAGCTCCTAAAACCCTTGGAATTTCTGAAGACTGGAGAGTGAGCATGTCTTTTGTTATGTTAATGAATGACTTTTGGAAGGCCCTAGATCACCTGAGGGTGGGGGCTGGTGAGGAGGAACCAAAGGAGTGACTAAAGGGTGGGAACTTTCGCCCCCCCCCGCCCCCCCCACCTGGGGATGGGGAGAGGGGCTGGAGGTTGAGTCAGTCCCCATTGGCCAATGACTTAATCAATCATTCCTGTGTACCGCAGCCTGCATAAAAATCCAAAAAAGATGGTTGTGAGAGCTTCCAGGTTGGGGAGCACAGGAGATACGGGGAGAGTGGCTGGCTTGGAGAGGGAATGGAAGCTTTTCATCCTTTCCCCAGACCTCGCCCTGCGCATCTCTTCCATCTGGCTGTTCCTGAGTTCTATCCTTTTGTAATAAACCAGCAATCTAGAGAGTAAAATGTTTCTCTGGGCTCTGTGAGCTGCTCTAGCAAATTAATTAAACCTAAGGAGGGGGTCACTGGAACCTCCAATCTGCAGCCGGTTAGTCAAAAGCACAGGTGACAACTTGAACTTGGACCGGGATCTGAAGGGGGGGGCAGTCTTGTAGAACAGGGCACTTAACCTGTGGGATCCCAAGCTGTGTCCATCGAGATAGTGTCAGACATCATAGGACAGCCAGCTGGTGTCAGGAGCATTGCCTGTTGTTGATGTGAGAAACACCCACTCCCCCCACACTTTGGAATTGGGATCTGGTCAGTCTTATTTCCTATAATCTATATCAATGAAGGGCAAGAACGGGCTTCTGATCCATCAGGCAACCAGGTATGATCTCCACTGCATTTCCTAAAGATCTTTTTTTAAGCTTTTTTTCTTTTTTCAGTAATCACCACAGCCAATGTGGGGCTCGAACTCATGACCCAGAGATCAAGAATCACCTGCTCCTGAGCCAGCCAGACCCCCCTCCCTGAAGATTTTTTTTTTTTAAAGATTTTATTTATTTGACGGAGAGAGATCACAGGTAGGCAGACAGACAGGGGGAAGCAGGCTCCCTGGTGAGCAGAGAGCCCGATGCAGGGCTCGATCCCAGGACCCTGAGATCATGACCTGAGCCGAAGGCAGAGGCTTAACCCACTGAGCCACCCAGGTGCCCCATCCCTGAAGATTTTTAAAATAAGCTTGGATAGGCCCTCGCACTGTCATTTAGCTCTCCCTACCTACTTGTATCTGTCCTGCCAAGAAGGAGCCGTGGCCGGTCAGTCTGCCTTCCTCTGGCCTTGGCACTGATGGCCACATCTCTGGCCCGAGGCCCTCACTCCAGCCAAAGGAGATTGCGGCAGAAGAGACGATGGCAGCTGACTTCAGACCAATGCTGTAAGTTCCTTTTTTTTTTTAATAGACGGAGATGTAATTGACATGTCATTATATTAGTTTCAGGTGTACAAAGTAATGATCCACTACCTGGATATATTGGGAAATGATCACTACAATAAGTGTAGGTAACATCCATCGTCACACTTAGCTATGAAATTTTGTTTCTTATGATGAGAACTTTGAAAATCTACTCTCTTAGCAACTCTTTTTAAAAAAAGATTTATTTGTTTGAGAGAGAGAGAGAACGAGTGGGAGGGGCAGAGGAAGAGGGAGAGAGAATCTCAAGCAGACTCTGCTCTGAGCACGAGCCCGACAAAGGGTTGGACGTGGGGCTCCATCTAACAACCCAGAGATCATAACCTGAGCCGAAAGCAAGACTTGGATGCTTAACTGACTTGGCCACTCAGGCGCCGCTCTTGTTTTGTTTTGTTTTGTTTTTTAATATTCTCTTTATGTAATCTCTACACTCAATGTGGGGCTCAAACTCACAACCCCAAGCCCGAGAGTCACATGCTCCACTGACTGAGCCCAGCAGGGTCCCCTCCCAGCAACTTTCAAATATGCAAGAGCGTGTTATTAACTATAGTCACCCTGCTGCATGTTACAATCCTGGGACTCACTCATTTTATAACTGGAAATTTCTACCTTTCGACCTCCTTCACCCATTTCATCCACCCCACACTTCCGGCAACCACCAATCTGTTTTCTGTGTCTATGAGCTTGGGGTCTGTTGGTTTGGTTGGGTTTTTTCTATAGGTTCCACATACAAGTGAGATCATAAAGTATTTCTCTCTCTCTGTCTGACTTGTTTCACTTAGCAGGATACTCTCAAGGTCCATCCGTGTTGTCGCAGATGACAGGATTTCACTCCTTTTTATGGCTGAATAATATTTCACTGTATATCTATACCACATTCCCTTTAAGGATGCTGTGGCTTATGTTTACACTTCGTTTCAGCCAACAGTCTGGACCTTCTAGTGACCGGACTGCCATGTACAGTCCAGAAATGGGGTGCCTGGCTGGCTCAGTTGGTTGAGTCTTGGACTCTTGATCTCAGCTCAGGGCTTGATCTCAGGGTCCTGAGTTCAAGCCCCACACTGGGCTCTGCACTGGGCATGGAATCTACCTTAAAAAAAAAAAAAATGGGTCCACCCAAACTCCTCAGCATTTCTTGTCTTATTTTACTACTGATACAGGATGTGTGTGCGTGTGTATGTGTTTTAAGATTTTATTTGTTAAAAAAAAAAGATTTTATTTGTTTATTTTGAGAGAGAAAAAGAGCAAGGGGAGGGACAGAGGGAGAGGGAGAGAGAGAATCTCAAGCAGACTCCACACTGAGCATGGAGCCTGACATGGGGCTCAGTCTCACGACCTGAGATCATGACCTGAGCTGAAATCAAGAGTCAGATGCTTCACCGACTGAGCCACCCAGATGTCTCCAGGGTGTGTTTCTTAAAGGTTGGGTTCATTTTGTTGCTTGAGGGGCCAGGAATGAGAAGAAAATTTCCTATCAACTATAGAGGGGCTGGGGCGCTTGTGTGGCTCAGTCAGTTGAGCGTCTGCCTTTGGCTCAGGTATGATCCCAGAGTCCTGCAGGGTCTTGGGATCGAGACCCGCATTGGGTTTCCTGCTCAGCAGAGAGCCTGCTTCTCCTTCTCCCTCTGCCCCTTGTTGCCGCTTGTGCACTCTCTCTCAAGTGACTAAATAAGATCTTAAAATAAAATAGAGGGGGGCTCAGAAACATTACATGAAAATCTCTGAACCTCTCCCAATCTCAATTTTCATAGCTTTCAGCATCTGAAGAACTGCTGAGATAATTAACCTGTTTAATTTCGAGAGCAGTAAAAACTGCTTTCTGTTAGAAGACATAGAAACACTGGCTGAAACTGGCTTCCATCGCTATTGGGAAATATCTTGGTTTCTATGACCGTAAAGTCCAGAGGTAGAGTTGGCTTCAGGCAAGCCTTGATCCAGTGATGCTGTAGTATCTCCCATGTCCTAGTGCCTCCGTATTCCACTGTACTGCTTTCTGAGGATGCACAGACATCCTCCTCAGCTTTGTGTCCTGAAGCAGACACTATTAATGCCCTGTTCCTTATCCCCTCAGAAGTTCACTGCAGCTGCTGGACACAATTCACTATGCTCTCACAACTGCCTGTCCTCCAGCATCCATGTAAGTCTGATGCACTGCCTAGATATCTTCTTCTGCAACAGGGGACCTGGGAATTGACACTGGGGAGACATCTCCTCTCCCTGCAGCCACATATGTGGCTTGCATTATATTTCTGTCAGAGAGTTCAGCCATAGAGTCTATAGAATGACACACTGTGCACCAAACCTGGCTAGCGAGCTGTTTTTGTCAATAAAGTTTTATTGGAACCCAGCCACACCTATCGACCTCTGTATTGTCTGTGGCTTGCTTTCCATGCAGTGGCAGAGGTGAGCAGTTGCAATAGAAAGCATATGGCCCGCAAAGCCTGAACTACTTCTCCTCCAACCCTTTACAGAAAATGTCTGCCAGAGGGATGAGCAAGATGGCAGAGGAGTAGGAAACATAGTACCATCAGGTCCCAGGAGTCCTGCTACATGGTTATCAAACCATTCTGAACAGCTACAAACTCAACAGGAGATGGAAGAGAAGAAGAGCAGCAATTCGAGGAACAGAAAAACGACCAATTTCTGGAAGGTAGGACATGCAGAGAAGTGAATCTGAGGTGTACATGAGAAGATAGGCCTCGGGGGGAGGGGCCGGCTCCCAGCAAGTTGTGGAACAGCAGAGCACAAAATCGGATCTCTTAGAAGTTGGCTCCACTGAGGGATGTCGCTCCAGAGCCTAAGGGGGTGGGGGCCTTGCGGGAACAGTGTGGTCTCAGGGGTCACAGGGGTCACAGAAAGACCGGGAGATGTCAGAGTGTAGCAGAGCTCCCAGGTATCAGAGCGGGGAAGCTGGCTACAGAGATGGAAACGAGAAGTGAGCTCTCAGTTCAGGGTTACCTTACACCATGCTCCAAGGCACTGTCGGGCCATTGCTCTTGGAGGAGGGATCCCACAAGTGGCAGATCCGGAGAGACTCACCTTCCTGCTCTGGAAGAAGCAGCATGACAGAAACCTGCTGGGTTTGGAGACTCCAAGTGGGGCCGTGGGCCAGAGACAGAAACACTCGGTCACAGGCCCAGTGAGCTCGGAGTACAGCTGGAGACCAGGGAGACAGGAGTGATTGAGCACTTTTCTCTGAGGGTGGACTGAGGAGCGGGCCCGAGCTCTTGGTTCCTCTGGACCGGATATTGAGAGGCCGCCATCCTTATTCCTGTTCTCCAGAGCTCTATGGAAAGTGTTCAGGGAACAAAAGCCCCCAAGACCAAAAGCACGCAGATTACTTAGCCGGTCCCCTGGCAAGGGTGGTGCAATTCCGCCTTGGGCAAAGACATTTGAGGATCACTACAACAGGCCCCTCCCCCAGAAGATCAACAAGTACATCCAGCCAAGACCAAGTTTACCGATCAATGAGAACTGTGGAACTACAGACCTAGGGGAAAGCGACACACAGAATTCATACCTTTTTTCCCAGGATCCTTCAGTTTTTCAAAGTTAAGTTTTTATAATTTTATTTTTCTCTTATTCTATTTTTAAAATTTTTCCACTTTCCTGTTTTAAAGTTTTTTTTAACTATTTTTATCTTATCAATACCTTTTTAAACTCTTTTTAAATTTTCATTGTTATAGTCATATATTATCCCTTCATTGTATTTAACCTTATTTTCTGTATACATAAAGGGTTTTTTTTTTTTTTCTTTAAAATTTGGGGATACAGTTTCTTCTAACCTATCAAAATATACCCTAAATCAGGGCACCTGGATGGCTCAGTGGGTTAAAGCCTTTGCCTTTGGCTCAGGTCATGATCCTAGGATCCTGGGATTGAGCCCCACATTGGGCTCTCTGCTCAGCGGGCAGCCTGCTTCCTCCTCTCTCTCTGCCTGCTTCTCTGCCTACTTCTGATCTCTTTCTGTCAAATAAATAAATAAAATCTTTTAAAAAAAGAAAAAAAATATATATATATACCCTAAATCTAGCACATGGCTTTGTTCTAGTCTCCAGCCTGATCACATTCTTTCTTTTTTTTTCTTTTCTTTTTTCATCCAACTTCTTATCTTATCAATTCCTTTTTTAGAATCTTTATTAATTTTTATCTTTACAATCATATTCCATTCCTTCATCGTGTTTTCCCTTATTTTTGTATATATAAGTTTTTCTTTCTTTAAAATTTTGGGAGGCAGTATCTTCTAACAGACCAAAATACATCCAAAATCAAGTGTGTGGCTCTGTTCTATTCACCGGTCTAATATATATATATATATATATATATATATATATATATATATATTCCCCCCCACCCAGGTCTCTTCTGATTCGGTTAATGTATATTTTTCTGGGGTCGTTGCTACCTTTTTAGTATTTTGTTCTCTCATTCATCTATTCTTATCTGGATAAAATGACAAGGCAGAAAAACTCACCTCAAAAAAAAAAAAAAAAAAAGAACAAGAGACAGTACCCATGGCTAGGGACCTAATCAATACGGACATTAGTAAGATGTCAGATCTAGAGTTTCAGAATGACAATTGTCAAGGTGCTAGCCAGGCTCAAAAAAAGCATGGACAATACTAGAGAATCCCTTTCTGGAGAAATAAAATAACTAAAATCTAACCAAGTTGAAATAAAAAAAAGCTATTAGTGAGGTGCGATCAAAAACGGAGTCTCTTACTGCTAGGATAAATGAGGCACATGAGAGAATTAGTGATATAGAAGAACAAATGATGGAGAATAAAGAAGCTGAGCAAAAGAGAGAAAAACAACTACTGGACCACGAGGGGAGAATTCAAGAGGTGATACCATAAGATGAAACAATATTAGAATAATTGGGATCCCAGAAGAAGAAGAAAGAAAGAGAGGGCCAGAAGGTATATTGGAGAAAATTATAGCAGAGAATTTCCCTAATTTGGTGAAGGGAACAAGCACCAAAATCCAAGAGGCACAGAGAACCCCCCCTCAAAATCAATAAAAATAGGTCCATACCCCATCATCTAATAGTAAAACTTAAAAGTTTTACTATTAAAACTGAAACTAAAAGTCTCAGTGACAAAGAGAAAATCCTGAAAGCAGCCTGGGACAAGAGGTCTGTAACACACAATGGTACAAATATTAGATTGGCAGCAGACCTATCCACAGAGACCTGGCAGGCCAGAAAGGACTGGCATGATATATTCAGAATGTATATAAATGAGAAAAATATGCAGCCAAGAATACTATATGCAGCTAAGCTGTCATTGAAAATAGAAGGAGAGATAAAAAGCTTCCAGGACAAACAAAAACTAAAAGAATTTGCAAACAACAAACCAGCCCTCCAGGAAATATTGAAAGGGGTCCTCTAAGCAAATAAAGAGCCTAAAAGTAACAGATCACAAAGGAACAGAGACAGTATGCAGAGACAGTAACAGTGACTTTACAGGCAATACAATGGCACTAAATTCGTATCTTTCAATAGTTACTCTGAATCTAAATGGGCTAAATGCCCCAATCAAAAGACACAGGGTATTAGAATGGATAAAAATACAAGATCCATTGATATGCTGTCTCCAAGAAACTCATTTTAGACCCAAAGACACCTCCAGATTTAAAGTGAGGGAGTGGAAAACAATTTACCATGCTAAAGGACATCAAAAGAAAGCTGGGTGGCAATCCTTATATCAGATAAATTAGATTTTAAGCCAAAGACCATAATAAGAGTTGAGGAAGGACACTGTCTCATACTTAAAGGGTGTCCAACAAGAAGATCTAACAATTTTAGATATCTACCCCTAACATGAGAGCAGCCAATTATATAAACCAATTAATAACAAAATCAAAGAAACACATAGACAATAATACAATAATAGTACGGAACTTTAACACCTCCCTCATTGAAATGGACAGATCATCTAAGCAAAAGATCAGCAAGGAAATAAAGGCTTTAAATGACACTGGACCAGATGGACATAACAGATATATTTAGAACATTCCATCTCAAAACAAAAGAATACACATTCTTCTCTAGTGCACACAGAATATTCTCCAGAATAGATCAATCCTGGGTCATAAATCAAGTCTCAACCTGTATCAAAAGATTGAGATCATTCCCTGCATATTTTCAGACCACAATGCTTTAAAACTAGAACTCAACAAGAGGAAAGTTGGAAAGAACCCAAATACATGGAGGCTAAAGAGCATCCTATTAAAGAACGAATGGGTCAACCAGGAAATTAAAGAAGAACTAACAAAATTCATGGAAACAAGTGAAAAATGAAAACACAACTGTTCAAAATCTGTGGGACACAGCAAAGGTGGTCCTGAGAGGAAAGTATGTAGTAATACAAGCCTTTCTCAAGAAACAAGAAAGGTCTCAAGTACACAACCTAACCCTACACCTAATGGAGCTGGAGCAAGAACAGCAAAGAAACCCTAAACCCAGCAGGAGAAGAGAAATAATAAAGATCAGAGCAGAAATCAATGAAATAGAAACCAATAGAAGAGTAGAACAGATCACTGAAACTAGAAGCTCGTTGTTTGAAAGAATTAATAAGATTGACAACCCCCTGATCAGATTTATCAAAAAGAAAAGAGAAAGGACCCAAATTAATAAAATCATGAATGAAAGAGGAGAGATCACAACCAACACCAAAGAAATACAAACAATTATAAGAACATATTATGAGCATGTATACAGCAGCAAATTTGACAATCTGGAAGAAATGGATGCATTCCTAGAGACCTATAAACTACAAAATTGAACCAGGAAGAAATAGAAAACCTGAACAGACCCATAACCAGTAAGGAGATGGAAGCAGTCTCAAAAATCTCCCAGCAAACAAGAGCCCAGGGCCAGACGGCTTCCCAGGGGAATGCTACCAAACATTTAAAGAAGAATTAGCACTTATTCCCCTGAAACTGTTCCCAAAAAATAAAAATGGAAGGAAAACTTCCAAATTCATTTTATGAGGCCAGCATCACCTTGGTCCCAAAACCAGACAAAGACTCCATCAAAAAGGAGAATTACAAACCAATATCCTAGATGAACATGAAGGCAAAAATTCTCACCAAAATACTAGCCAATAGGATCCAACAGTACATTAAAAGGATTATTCACCACGACCAAGTGGGATTTATTCCTGGGCTGCAAGGTTGGTTCAACATCTGCAAATCAATCGAGGTGATACACTACATTAATAAAAGAAAGAACAAGAACCATATGATACTCTCAATAGATGCTGAAAAAGCATTTGACAAAGTGCAACCTCCTTTCTTGATCAAAACTCTTCATAGTGTAGGGATAGAGGGTACATACCTCAATATCATCAAAGCCATCTCTGAAAAACCCACAGCGGATATCATTCTCAATGGAGAAAAGCTCTCAGCTTTTCCCCTAAGGTCAGGAACACAGCAGGGATGTCCACTATCACCACTGCTGTTCAACATAATACTAGAAGTCCTAGCCTCAGCAATCAGACAACAAAAAGAAATAAAAGGCATCTGAATAGGCAGAGAAGAAGTCAAACTCTCACTCTTTGTAGATGATATGATACTTTATGTGGAAAACCCAAAAGACTCCACTCCAAAACTCCTAGAACTCATACAGGAATTCAGTAAAGTGTCAGGATGTTACATCAATGCACAGAAATCAGTTGCATTTCTACACACCAACAGCAAGACAGAAGAAAGAGAAATTAAGGAGTCGATCCCATTTACAATGGCACCCAAAACCATAAGATACCTAGGAATAAACCTAACCAAAGAGGCAAAGAATTTGTACTCAGAAAACTATAAAGTACTCATGAAAGAAATGGAGGAAGGCACAAAGAAATGGAAAATCGTTCCATGCTCATGGATTGGAAGGACAAATATTGTGAAAATGTCTATGCTACCTAAAGCATCTACACGTTTAATGCAATCCCTATCAAAATACCATCAATTTTTTCAAAGAAGTGGAACAAATAATCCTAAAATTTATACGGAACCAGAAAAGACCCTGAATAGTCAGAGGAATGTTGAAAAAGAAAACCAAAGTTGGCAGCATCACAATTCCGGACTTCAAGCTCTATTACGAAGCTGTAATCATCAAGACAGTATGGTACTGACACAAAAACAGACACATAGATCAATGGAACAGAATAGAGAGCCCAGAAATGGACCTTCAACCCTATGGTCAACTCATCTTCGACAAAGCAGGAAAGAATGTCCAATGGAAAAAAGACAGTCTCTTCAACAAATGGTGTTGGGACAGTTGGACAGCCACATGCAGAAGAATGAAACTGGACCATTTCCTTACACCACACACACAAATAGACTCAAAATGGATGAAAGACCTCAATGTGAGACAGGAATCCATCCAAATCCGTGAGGAGAACACAGGCAGCCACCTCCTCGACCTTAGCTGCAACAACTTCCTAGAAACATCGCCAAAGACAAGGGAAGCAAAGGCAGAAATGAACTATTGGGACTTCGTCAAGATCAAAAGGCTTGCACAGCAAAGGAAACCGTCAACAAAACCAAAAGACAACTGACAGAATGGGAGAAGATATTCGTGAATGACATATCGTATACAGGGCTAATATCCAAAATCTATAAAGAACGTATCAAACTCAACACCCAAAGAACAAGTAATCCAACCAAGAAATGGGCAGAGGACATGAACAGACATTCCTGCAAAGAAGACATCCAGATGGCCAACAGATACATGAAAAAGTGCTCCGCATCACTAGGCATCAGGGATATACAAATTAAAACCACAGTGAGATACCACCTCATGCCAGTCAGAGTGGCTAAAATTAACAAGTCAGAAAACCACAGGTATTGGCGAGGACGAGGAGAAAGGGGAACCCTCCTACACTGTTGGTGGGAACGCAAGCTGGTGCAGTCACTCTGGAAAACAGCATGGAGGTTCCTCAAAAAGTTGAAAATGGAGCTACCCTACGACCCAGCAATTGCACTTCTGGGTATTTACATAAAAATACAAATGTAGTGATCTGAAAGGGCACGTGCACCCGAATGTTTATAGCAGCAATGTCCATAATAGCCAAACTATGGAAAGAACCTATATGTCCATCAACAGATGAATGGATATAGAAGAGGTGGTATATATATACAATGGAATACCATGCAGCCATCAAAAAAATCTTGCCATTTGCAATGATGTGGATGGAACTAGAAGGTATTATGCTGAGGGAAATAAGTCAATCAGAGAAAGACAATTATCATATGATCTCACTGATAGGAGGAATTTAAGAATGAGGGTGGGGGTTCGTGGGGGGCAGGGAGGGAAAAAATGAAACAAGATGGGATCGGGAGGGAAACAAACCATAAGAGACTCTCAATCTCATGAAACAAACTGAGGGTTGCTGGGGAGTAGCGGAGGAGGGATAGGGTGGCTGGGTGATGGACATTGGGGAGGGTATGTGCTATGGGGAGTGCTGTGAATTGTGTAAGACTGATGAATCACAGACCTGTACCCCTGGGGCACATAATACATTATATTTTAATTAAAAGTAAGTAAATAAATAAATAAGAAAAAGGCAGCAATCTCTGATGGAGCATATTGGCCCTAGGAATATTTCTATGCTGCAAAAATATTACTGGCCTTCAGTAGAGAAGAGAATTTGCTTATTTTTTGGAGTATGTGAAAATACAAATTTAATATGTGTGTACACACAAACATATGTGACTGGTGTGTATGTGTGTCTCTCTTGGACCAGGATGTTGAAGTCCCTGCTTCCAAGCAATGATTGTCTGCACGTGAATTGTGGCTAAAATGGAAAGTATTCTAGCAAGCCCTTGAAAAGTTGCCAAAGAAGTATTTAAAAAATTTTTTTTTTAATTTTAGTTATTTATTTGAGAGAGAGAGAGCAAGAATTGGGCGGTGCTGGCAGAGGGAGGGGGAGACGGAGACTTTCCACTGATCAGGGAGCCAGATGTGGGGCTTGATCCCAGGACCCTGGGGTCATGACCTGAACCGAAGGCAGACGCTTAACCCACTGTGCCACTCAGGGGCCTCCGCAAATTATCTTATTAGACTAAGGATGGCAAAGTAACGTGCCCAAAGTCACCCAGCTTGTAGGTAATAGAACATGTTCTCCCGTCTTTTTTATTAAAACAAACAAACAAAAAAAACTATCTTAAACCTCCAGAAGAAAAAATGTTACCAAATAAAGTAAGGCTGCTATAATATTGCTATTAGTTTAGTCTGCCCAGAACACAATCTCATAACCCTTCTTCTGATACTCCCCCACTCCTTTGATAAAGAGCTCAGCCGTGGGCCTCTGGTGTGGCTAGCAGTTATGACATCCCTACCTTCCCCCTAGGAATTAACACGGAAATGAAACTAAATCTAGTCTGCTTCCTCCCAGACAGAGCCTTTGGCTCAAGGGGTAGGCATGTGACCCAAGCCTGACCTGTTGGAGACCTTTCCCACAATTTTCTTAAAAAGGAAGTGGAGGTTGGGGGATGCCTGGGTGGCTCAGTCAATTAAGCCTCTACCTTTAACTCAGGTCATAATCCTGGGGTCCTGGGATCAAGCCCAGCATCGGTCTCCCTGCTCAGTGGGGAGCCTGCTTCTCCCTCTCCCTCTGTCTGGTGTTCTGCCTGCTTGTCCTGGCTCTCTCTCTCTCTCTCTCTCTCAAATAAATAAATAAATCTTTAAAAAAAAAAATGTTGGGGCACGTGGGTGGCTCAGTGGATAAAGCCTCTGCCTTCAGCTCAGGTCAAATAAATAAATAAAATCTTAAAAAAAAAATGTAACCCTGGAATCTTTTCTCCCCTTACTATTGCTCTCTAACAAATTATGTCAAGAGGCAACAGCATGAAATAAGCATTTTCTCATGCTCCCAGCTTCTGTGAGCCAGGAATTCTGATAGCACAGTGGGGAGGACTTGTCTCTGCTCTCCAGTGTCTGGAGCCTCAATAGGGAGGACTCGATGACTGGAGGGGTTGGGGAGGGGTGCGCTGGAATCATCCAGGAGCATGTTCATCACATGTGCTTGATGTTGGCTGTTAGGTGATACTGCAGCTGGAGCTCTCCGTCGCAACACTTTCATGTGGCCTCTCCATGTAGCGTGGGCTTCCTGACAGCACGGCAGCCTCAGACTTCTGCCACGGCAGCTCCGGGACTCCAAAGGCAATGTCCCAGTTACTAAGACAGAAGTCATGTTGTCCTTTACGACCTAGCCTTGGAAGTCCCACAGGGTCCCTTCCACGGCCGTCACAGACCCATCAAGAACAGAAAATATAAGAACTCGGTCAGTGGAGCTTGTGAGGCTTAATTTCCACTCAAGTCATGATCTCAGGGTTGTGGGGTCGGGCCCTGCATTGGCCTCTGTGCTGGGCGTGGAACCTGGTCGAGGTTCTCTGTCTTCCTCTGCCCCTCTCTGCCTCCACTCATGTGCATTCTCTGTCCCTAGAACAAAACACCTGGGAAATATAGACCCCATCTCTCAACAGGAGGAGTGTCGAAGTCACATTGTAAGGTGAACATCTGGGATGGGAGATAGTCTTGGTGCCATTTTTTTGAAAATAGAACCTGCCATCTCTTGGTAGCCATGTCATCTGGAAAAAAAAAATGTGAGAGAATATGGAGAGAGCGTCTAGCAAGTGTGCAATCCCCTCAGGCCTCCTGGCCTAGGGCCCTGGTTCCTAGAATCACTCCTTAGATGTTAGAAGCTCCCCTAGTCATGTGACCCACGAGACTTCCTTTTTGCTTAAACAACTTTAAGTGGGTTTCTATCACTTGCAACCATGAGTCCTAGCTGGTAAGATAAATAATTGTTGATTGTGAAACTGAGAGACTTCATTCATTCGCTGAAGATACCTAAACAAGGCACCCAAGGAAATGTGCTAAGTGCTACGGGTGACAGAGGGGTGCAGGAGGGAAGCGGACAGCACGGTGAGTATGACACAGCCCTGAGTCACCCACAAGGGGCTTACAGGCCTGTCTTAGTCTAGCTGCCACAGCCAAGTACCCCGGACTGGAGGGGGTGGAAACAACAGAAATTTACTTCTCACCGTTCTGGAGGCTGGTTTCTTCTGAGGCCTCTCTGCTTGGCTTGCAGTTGGCCGCCTTCTCGCTGGGTCCTCACACTGCCTTTTCTCTATGTGCACACGATCCTGGGGTCTCTCTGTGCACCCAAATCTCCTCTCGGAAGGACACCAGTCAGACTGGATTTGGGCCCACCCCACCGGCCTCACTGTACTTTAATCGCTTTTTGTCTTCTTCTAGAGTTTATTTTTTCTTTTTTTAAAAGATTTTCATTTATTTATTTGACAGAGAGAGAGCACAAACAGGAGGAGTGGAAGGGAGAAGGAGAAGCCGGCTCCCCGCTGAGCATAGAGCCCGATGCGGGGCTCGATCCCAGGACCCTGAGATCATGACCTGAGCCAGAGGCAGACGCTTAACCCACTGAGCCACCCAGGTGCCCCATCAAGAGTTTATTCAAATACAAATTTGTTCACATATAGTGCAGTATTAGTTTGGTGGGGGGGTAACTTAATCACTCTTTTTAAGGCCCTATTTCCAAATGCAATCATATTCTGGGGTTTGGGGAGTCAACGTATGAATTTTGAGGGGACACGATGCAGCCTTTCGGGGAGGTTAATCGTGACAGACTGTCGTTTGGCAATCATTCACTTGCCTCCCCCTCCTTCTCCCTCTTGGGGTGCTGTGTTCCCCTGCTCCACTGACTTCAGACTTGACCCTGTGACTTGCTTTAGTCAATGTCATGGGAGCAGATACGATGCCAGCGAACACTTTAAATTGCTTGCACCATTCAGCCTGATTTTTGCTCTCTGGTCATCTACCATAAGCCCAGAATGCCCCCCAGGAAGTTGCTGAAGAAGAATGAGGAGACATGGGAGGAGGCCTGGACCCAAGCTACAGAATGCAGCTAAACTCAGCTGAAATCACCAGAACGAGCCACCCACCCATGAGCAGGAAATACACGTTTTAAGCCACTGAGTTGTGGTGTGTTTAAAACTTTTGTTACACAGCGTTATTGCACCAATAGCTAACCAGTATGATAAGCAATAAAGTAAATTACTACACCATGTGGACAGAAAGCTCTTTCTTATGCTGAATTTTATTTTCCGGAAGATTCCGAATAGATATAATTTCTTTCTGTCTAATGGATAAACCAACGAGCCATAAATTATTTTGATTATCTAACATATTTGACAGAGAGGGGAAGTTTTTCCCAAACACATTGCATATGTTTCCACTTTCAAGAGGATTATTACTATTTCGTGAGTGTCAGCAACGCGCTAAGTGCTGACCTGGGAATCCAGGAAACGCAGTTCATGCCCAGAAACCTCAATAGTGGAGTCACCTAAGGACCATCAGACAGATGAGGTCATGAGCTAGGAATTCCTTAAATATGTGAAAGGATTGTGAGTAATTATGTAATTACACCGGTGATTAGAAGTCCAAGTTCACATAGCATTAATCTCAGGTATGACTCCCTACATGTTCCCAGATTGACATTTCTCAGACTTGCATTGGCCCTGATTTGTCCAGTTTCTTCCTTCTTTTTAAAGATGTATTTATTGGGGGAGGGAGCACCTGGGTAGCTCAGTGGGTTAAAGTCTCTGCCTTCGGCTCAGGTCATGATCTCAGGGTCCTGGGATCGAGCCCTGCATCAGGCTCTCTGCTCAGCGGGGAGCCTGCTTCCCTTCCTCTCTCTCTGCCTACTTGTGATCTCTGTCTGTCAAATAAATAAATAAAATCTTTAAAAATAAATAAATAAAGATGTACTTATTGGGGCACCTGGGTGGCTCAGTTGTTAGGCGTCTGCCTTGGGCTCGGGTCATGATCCCAGGGTTCTAGGATAGAGCCCCACATCGGGCTCTCTGCTCGGCGGGAAGCCTGCTTCTCCCTCTCCCTCTCCCCCTGCCTGTATTCCCTCTCTCGCTGTGTCCCTCTCTGTCAAATAAATAAATGACATCTTTAAAAATAAAAAAAATTTAAAAAAGATGTATTTATTTATTTGAAAGAGAGGGGTAGAGAGTGCACAAACATGGGGTGGGGAAGGGGCAGAGGGAGAGGGAGAATCTCCAGCAGATTCCTCGCTGAGCATGGACACCCCCCACCACCGCCCCACATGAGGCTCGATCCCAGGACCCATGAAATCATGACGTGAGCTGAAAGCAAGAGTCAAATGCTTAAGGGCGTGCGCCTGCCGATCCTAGAAATCTGCTTCCCGAGCTGGAGGCACGTCTTATCCCCGACAGGGTTCAAACGCTGGTAACACCATCAGCCCCTCTTCTATTCCTGATAACCTGCCATGATTCGAGATTTGCAATCAACGGCATGGGATTGTGAACACGAGTTGGAATGACAGACACTTTATATGGTCTCCAGATCATCTGTTTTCCTTCGTTTGGGCTCTCCCGTTTCCTTTGCCTCTCTAAGCAAAGGTCACGACCTCTCTTGAAAAGGGCTCGACTGAAGGAAAAACAGCAAGTCTACGTGTTGCAGTGAAAGAATTCGGTTCACAAAATAAAACTAAGGCAACAGAAGGCAAAGGGAGTTTCCACTGTTTGAAAAGGGGCTTTCTCAGCACAAGCTTGGAAAAAAATGTTGATGATTTATGCAAATGAGGAAGGAAATGTGCCCCGAGGGATCTTGGCACAGAAGCTCAAGTTGGAATTCTGAATCCAAGGCTGGCGGTGTCTCTCTGATTCACTCTGTGACTGGGGCTGAGCCATTTCACCTCTCTGTTTCTAGATATCCTCATCTATAAATGCAGGCTAACAACGCTGTTCTTCCTGCCCCTGAAGGGGAGGCAGTAAAAATGAATGAAATGTCGGGGAATTACTTCTAAGAGCCATCGATTAGAAATACAGCATATGGTCTTAATGAGAACTTGTTTCTGCCACAAATTTTTCCCCGCTCCCTATAATCACTCCAGCTAGAGTGCCACAGAAATCAACTTCTCTCTTCAGCTCTCTTCACATGCTGCTCTGAAAATCACAGAGGTCTTTAAAACGGAACTCCTGCCTGTTCTGGGGATGCATTATGAGGCCGTGGCTCCTGGCTCTTTTCTGCACGGAGCCCCGCAGCCCGGATTTTCCGAGACGGCGGTGATTTAAAATATTCTGTCCCATTGTCAGACCATGTGTTGGAACATGTGTCAGATCACGTGTCCTGATCATTGCTTCGGAAAATATGGTCGCTCACACCTTCACGGGAAAGGAAGCACCTGCTTGCTGCCTAAAGTCCTCTTTGGAAACGGATGGGGATAAGCAATAAAAGCCAGAGAGAGACCCATTGATTGACTGAGCAGCGGATATATACATAGGGGAGGGGGAGAGTGTTCATTTGACTCAACCGTTACTAGGTGCCAGGTGGGGTGAGCTGAGTTAGGTATTAAGTAGCTAAGCTTGTGCTGGGCACTGGGCTACCACGGCAGTCACAGAAAGTGGTAGACAACATCGCCGGCCACAGCACCTTGCAGTCCAGTGACGAGAAAGGCAGGGGACGGTTAAGAAGCCAAGGGCATGCTCTGGGGCTATCATGAGAGTGAGGACAGTTTGTGGGAATGCAGGGAGGGCTGCACGGAGGTGGTGACCCACAGCTGAGTGCTGGAGGAGCAGAAGCAGCTCAGGGGTGGGCTGAGAGGGAGCAGGCGTTCTGAGCAGCTCTGTTGCTGCCCCAGTCATGTCCCTCCTCTTCCCCGGAAGGCACCTGAAAGGACTTCCCAGATACAATGAGGACTTCCTGAAACTCCATTGGAGAGCGTTCTCTGGCCTCCGAAGCATGCTCAGCTGGCCACCATATGTGTGGGCAGATCCTAAGTGCTTGGCTTCCCAGAAATAACCCTCAACTAATGCGGAGTGGGGGCAGGGGTGTGTTGGAGATGTGGTACTAGCTCTGGAGAGCACGATTGTTACATATTCAGAAAATTTGCAAGCCAATTGTTAAACCATCGCTAGCTTAGAATCAGCCACAGTGGGAATATTTATATCATGGCAATTGGCAAACACTGCAAATTGAGACTTTCTTTGTCCTCCCAGAAAGCTGGTTTACCAGCACACCCCTGGATGGGAGTTGGTGGATAGATATACTCCAGCTTCCTCACCCCTCTCTGGGACAGTTCCGAGGCGTGTGCTACACAGGGTCCCAGGGAGGCATCAGCAGGATCTCCAGCCACCAACACCGCCCGCCCCGCCCACCTTGGTAACCTACTCACCAAGGCACCCTTTTTTGGCCTGTCTCTATTCCCGCTCTCCTGCTGTGGTTCCTGAGATCACGGCTTTTATACCCCCAAATCCTTGGCTCGGGGTCAGCTTTTGGAGGGACCCAAAGTAAGACAGGAATGGAAGCAAGAGAGCATGGATAGTGATCACGGAGGGCTATCACACCATTCGGTCAATACCGGATCTAACAAGGTGTCTCGAGATCTTGAAAGAACGGCAAGGATCAAGGTCGCATTTTAAGAAGGTAACCCCGGGGGCCGTGTGACACACAGATGCCAAAGCAACAAGAGCGGAGGCAGGAGGATAGTGGTGAGGGTTGCACAAGCAGACAAATGTACTCAATACCACCGAACCGGGGCACCTGGATGGTTCCGTCAGTTGAGTGTCTGCCTTCCGCTCAGGTTAGGATCCCGGAGTCTTGGGATCAAGCCCCACATCAGGCTCCCTGCTCAGTGGGGAGTCTGCCTCTCCCTCCGCCCTTCACCCTGCTTGTGCTTTCTCTCTCTCTCTTTCAAATACATAGATAAAATCTTAAAAAAAAAAACACCCAAAACACCAAATTGTACACTGATGATGGTTAAGATAGTTTTTCTTTTAAGATTGTAAGTTTTATGAGTATTTCACCACAATAAAAAAAAATGGGGGGCGGTGTGGGGGAGAAAAGATTGTAAATGGGAGAGTCGAGGACTAGGTCAGTGAGAGGGTCCAGGGAAGAAATGGTACAAGGGGGTCAGGCAATCGCGGGAAGTGCTGTCCGTGTAGACCCTGATGGAGTTGAGCTCAGCCCAGCACTGTTTGTGGACAGATCTCTGAGCCAGGCCACTATTGTCGGAGCAGATACCAAAAGAGGAGGTTGGGAGAGAGATCTATAGGGAAAGGACAGGACACAAAGGAGGGTAGTGTCAAGGAAGCTGGAGTAAAGGGAATGTCAAAGAGGAAGTGTAGCCAGTGCCACAGGCCAAAGAGGGGTGGTGGTGAGAAATAAATAGGTAGGGGTTTAGTATCTGATATCAATTTCTCATTAAAGCCCCACAGGAGGGGTGCCTGGGTGGCTCAGTCAGTTAAGCATCTGCCTTTGACTTAGGTCTTGATCCCAGGACCCTGGAGCCCCACATTGGGCTCCCTACTCAGCGGGGAGCCTGCTTCTCCCTCTCCCTCTCCCCCTCTCCCTCCACTCGTGCTCTCTCTCACTCGCTCTGCTCGCTTGCTCTCTCTCTTAAAAAAAAAAAAAAAAGCCCCACAAGAGCCCTACATTAAATCCAGTGAACTTGCTGAATTCCCTTATTAAGTCTGATAGTTGTAGGATTTTTTTTCAGATTTGTATGTGCACAGTCATATCATCCATGAATGATGGTTTCATCTCTTCCTTTCACTTCCGATGCTTTTTATTTCTTTTTCTTGCTTTATTGCACTGGTTGTGACCTCCAGAATAATAATGAATAGGAGGAGTGATAGCAGGTGTCCTTCTGTCATTCCTGATCTCAGGAGGGAAAGCTTCCAATATTTTACCATTTTTTTTTAAAGAATTTATTTATTTATTTGTCAGAGAGAGAGAGAGCACAAGCAGGGGGAGCAGAAGACAGAGGGAGAAGCAGACTCCCTGATGAGCAAGAAACCTGAAGCGGGACTCAATCCCAGAGCCCTGGGATCATGGCCTGAGCTGAAGGCAGTCGCTTAACAGAAGTTGCTTAAACGATTGAGCCACCCAGGTGTCCGTCAATATTTCACCATTAAGGAAAACGTTTGGTGTGAGTTTTGCACATACATACTCTTTCTCAGATAAAGGAATTTCCATTCTCTTCTAAGTCTACTAACCATTCATATCATAAATGAGTATTAAACTGTATTTCTGGTTTCTCTGGCTGCCCCCTGCAAAGTTACTTTAAGCTATAAAGTAAGCTCCTTTGGCCTTAGATATGTCTGGGTTCAAATTTCGGCTGTACCATTTTCTAGCTGGGATGCCAGGTGATCTAATTCATTTCCTCATAGAGAAAATGGAGATAATTATAGTCACTCTCTCATACGAATCTGAGATTTTTTTCTTTTATAAGCTCAAGAGCCCAAGAGGCTGGTTCTGAAGCAGGACTAGGGTTTAACATCCAAAGCCCAGGGACTCAGCTCTCAGATGCTCTGTGGGGTCTAATGTTCCCAAAAGTCTTTCCATCTCCTGCTCCTCACTCAGGATCTCCCAGAACCCTTCTGCTGATGAATGGGGATGGATCTGGGCTCTTCCATCTGAGTACTCACATTCTGTCTCCCAGGACTGAGGGCGCATATGTATGAGTGGTTGGTCCACAGTGATAGCTGGTCTTCAAAGATGGCCCCATGATGCATGTTTGGGTATTCACTCACGCCCTCTGCACACCCTGCTTTTGAATCTGGGTGAACTTGTGACTCTCTGGTAACTAAGGGAATGGGCAGAAGTGATACTGCATCACGTCCAAGGCTAAGTCAGAAGAGGCTTTCTAGATTCTGCCTTACTCTTTTGGAATGCTCTCTGCAAGACCTGGGGCACCATATAACAAGGACTACTCTCCTAAGACCACCACGCTGGAGAGGCCACAGATGGGAGCCACATTTTACAGTCCCAGCTAAGTCCAGCCTTCTGGCCATCCCCACCAAAGCGCCACTCATATGTGTGAAGCCAACTTGGATTTGCCAGACTGGCTCATCTACCACCTGGTACCACTTAGAGACCTTAGTCAATCCCACATGGAGCAGAAGACTCGCCCATCCTCGCCTTTGGTTTCTTTTGTTTTAGATTTTATTTATTTATTTGAGAGACAGAGGGAGAGGGAGAAGCAGACTCCCCTCTGAGCAGAGATCCTGACTCGGAGCTCGATCCCAGGACCCCGGGATCTTGACCTGAGCCGAAGGCAGATGCCCAACTGACTGAGCCACCCAGGCACTCCAGTGCCCCTCCTAGTCTTGCGCTAATTCCTGGCTCACCAGATCGTGAGATACAGTAACATGGCTGTTATTTCAAACACCAAGTCTGGTGGCTGTTCACTGTGCAGCAACGGATAACTGGGATCCCTACCTTACACGGTCCGTCTTCCGCCATGGAAATGTGCTAAGCAAACCCGTCTCGTGCTCGAACCTCTTACAACCCTCTTGGTTGACCCTATTCTAACCACTTGAGTTAACCAGATTCAAATAAGCAGTTTTTAAGCACTGAGAAAACAGTGAAAGAAGGAAGTCATTTCACTCTAAATTTCCTGCAGGCTTTGTGCCTTAAGTCCCTCTATTAACAAGGAGGGGCACAGATAATCCTCATAGCAACCTACAATGTTGGTCCCATGGTGTCCGGTTGTTTTTGAAGGTTGAGAAAGTGAAGGCGTGAAGAGAATAACTAACTGGTCCAGTATCGCTCAGTTAGTTAAATGGCCAATTTGGGACTGGAGCCCAGTACTATGAACTACAAACCAAGCCTTTTTTTTTTTTTTTTTTTTTTTAATCTTGCTTGGGGAACTTGTAGTTGGCAATCAGGGAAACCCATTCATAGTAGCACAAGGAACAGAAGAGAATTAATAAGGAGAACAGAGGAGCACAAGCCCAGCCAGGCCTCCCCCGGGGCAGGACCTGGGCACTGAATCCCCTCCAGGAACCCATCTTTGCCCTCTCTGGGGCCCCATGTTTCTGAAAGCGCTCTGTTACTTGGTGCACTTCTTCATTATTCTCTGCCTTTCTGCAGACCGGCTTTCCTCGGCCTGGCATACACGGGCCGGAACACCACGGCCCCACGGTCAGGCAGGGCTGACCACAGAATTTGCAAAGCCCAGAACAAAATTAAAATGCAGGGCCCCAGTCATGGGCAGGGAAGTCAATCTCTTTTTCCCACGTGGTTACCACCTCCACGCATGGCAGGTGGTGGCTTCCAAGAGATCACAGCCATCGCACTGGGACACACTCTGTGCCTGGATCCTCAGTGGGTGGGTAGGAGGACTCTGCCAAGTTGCCAGCCAACCGTGCTGCGGCCCTCCCAGCCCAGGCAGGGAAGGCTGCCCCCTTGCCCCATCCCCACATTAGCACCCGGGTCCCTACCAGGGGCAGAGAGGGTGGAAGGCCGGGGGGTGGAGCTGGAGGCACTGGGTGTTGGGGAGCAGGCATCTGAGAACCCATCTCAAGGAGGTAAACCAGGAGGTGAGGCCCTATAGGACCCAAGCCTCCATGCCCCTGGTTCATGCTCCACTGCCCCATTCGGCTTCATCTACCAAACACGAATTGGAGATCATAGTCTTCAGAAGGTCAAGGTCAACAACTGCAGAGCATTGAACCCTGAGCGTGGGGCCCTTCTGACCAGGGGGCGGCGTGATTGCGGTGGTCACACACCTTGGAGCCAGCCCTGACCTGCCGGACCTGGCTTTCTCTCCTGATCTGCCCTTCCCAGCGAAAAGAACAGAAAGGTCTCCGCCAGGGTCAGGCTCCCCCTGGAGCTATAGCAAACAAGGAGCCTGCCAGTGACCCCACCGCAGGGAGGAGATGAAGGGACACTTCCCAGAGAACTGGGATGCGAGCCAAGAACAGGGACCCAATGGTCCCTCCTGAACCCTCTCCTACCACCTACCAAGTGTTTTCCTACTATCTGCCACATACTCTCCATGCATAGATGAGCAGAGGAGGCCCATTCCCACCCCAGTGCGCTGTCCCTCCTCCTCCTTTAGTAATGGGAGGTGCCAAGGCACCCGAGCTAGAAGGTAACACTTCTCAGCCTCCCTTGCAGCAAGAGGGGGCCAATGAGACAGACATGGAAATCACTGGGTGAGACTTCTGAGAAATCTTTTTATAAAGGAGGCTGACTCAAATGGAAGGGGGCGTCCCTTGTGCCCCTTGTCCCTTCTTGCTGCTTGAAGGATTTTAAAGCAGTGAGTTTCACAATCAGGGGAGTTTGGGGGAGGGTGCGTTCAGTTGCCTGGCAAAGAGTCCTGGAGGATCTGAATGAAGGCAGTCCGGTGAGTCAGCGCAGGATAGATATTATGGGTGGAGGACCCACACGATTTGGTGGTGGGGACCATATCCCGCACCTTTTGTGTGCCAAGCAAAGTAGAATGTAAGCTCTGCGAGGGCAGGGCTTACCTTTGGATACGCAGACCTCGCAGGATGCCTGGCACGGAGCGGGTGATCCTGAAATGCGGTCCAATACATGAACGGAGAAAGTAAATGAACAGTG
Organism: Martes martes; assembly: GCF_963455335.1. Lineage (NCBI taxonomy): Eukaryota > Metazoa > Chordata > Mammalia > Carnivora > Mustelidae > Martes > Martes martes. The sequence goes on along the minus strand of NC_137897.1, from coordinate 33,795,679 downwards.
CTCCTAGAGGAAGCGGGCTCAAGGAGGGGTCAGGAGCATCCGCGCCCCGGGGAAGAAATGATTCTCCAGCATTGCTTCTCTTGCTTCCTGCCACCTGCGATTGCCCGCCATCCCCATGCTCAGACCCAGGTCAGGTTGTCTGGGGCCCGGGGGAGACAAGTCCTAGGAGTGCCACCCAGCGTTGCGTTATTCCCAACGCCGACTCCAACGACGCGGTTTGCAGACCCAGCTAAGGCGACTGTTTCCACAACATCACTTCCTCTGCAGCGTGAGAAAAGAGGAAGAAAACTCGCTCTGTGACTCTCGTCTTCCCCCAGGGAAAGCACAAAGCTGTTGGAAACAATGAGGGCAGCCCTGTGTAAAGGGGAGACTTTTGTCTGTGCAGTCGGGTTGCTGGGCCGGAGACTTCCTGCAGGGACATTCGGGAGCTTTGCAGAGAAATAAATGCTCACATTCAGAATGACCAGCCTAGAACACTTTTATGAGCCTTTTCTCCTCCCCAGGCTGTACACAGATAATAAATCAAATTAGCATCCTGAACCTCCCGTTCAACATCACTTGTCACCCATCCCCCGGCACAACGGGTAAGTGAGTTTCGGCAAGGCTGTTCTCAGCTACAATCGGGCCACGTGGGATGGAGGCCTGTGGCCTCTTTGGAAATCATCTGATGCTTCCAACCTGGGCTGGCCACGCCGAGGTCACAGGGTCCTGCTGGTCACTCCAGACCAGATTGTAAAAGAGGTCGCCGAAACCCCAGTCTTACACTCAAGACTGGGTTGTTACTTCGAGAGAAAATAAACGTTTTCATTTCTTGGTTAATAATCTTAGGAACGTGAGCCAAAATAGACAACTGTCAGAAAGGGTGGGCGGGAGGGAGGGAGGAAAGGACAGGGGGAGAGAGGGAGGGAGAACAGACTATATATCAATAATCAGAAACAGAGACCAGGCGTTTTCCTCCTCCATGTTCTGCCTAATGTAGTGACATCCACCACAGAGGCATATGCAACAGATGTTGGAGGAATCAAACTGGAAAGGAGAAAGTTTGCTTTCAGGTAACCGGAAGTGAAATTTGTCCTCGTTTCAGATTGCCCAATTAGTGACACAGAAGGGACAACTGGGTAGGTTCAGGAAATGAGGAGGGAAAAACTAACAATATGGTATAAAAGTACATTCTATGGGATTCTCTAAATAGAGGAATTTTTTTTTAATCGCATCCTCTCTCCGGGGCCACCGGAAGGAGGGGGACAGCACAGAGAGCCAGTGGCAGCTCTCCAAATGGCAGATATGGTCCTATTGATCAGCGTCTCAGAGCTATTGGCTAAGGTAGACAGCCTCATATTTGGACAGATGTGGCCTCACAGCTGGTGAGGGCTGTGACAGAAGCTGGCTGCAGGATGGTGGTGGTCCTGATGTGGTCCGTGAATTTAAAAAAAGAACCACTGAGCTGTAAACCATGCTTCCCCACCCCCTCCCCACGGCCCGCCTGTGGAAGCGAAGCCAATGGGCCATGTCTGGGGGGACATACACTCCTTCCTTCTTGCTATACGTTCTGAATCATCTCAAATTCAGTTCCAGCCTCCCTGACCCTGAGCAGAAGCCTTCAGAGAAAGAACAGGGTTGGGAAAGAAAGGGCTCACACCAAGTAAAAGCTGCTTTGGGTATGTGCCCCATCAAGTTCAAATGCTGCCAGGCTGATTGGCTGGGAGGGAGAGGAGGGAGGTTAGTATATTTTTGAATAAGAGTTTCCTGTTACCTGCAAACACTCCAAAACCAGAGGTTTTATTGAGGTAGCACCATCATCTTAGAAGGATCAAGGGTTGAGGCTGCTTTCTCCAAAATCACTTGCCATCACCGATTCCGCCAGTCACTCGTTCAGGCTCCCATTCATTCCACCAGTATTTGATGCCTACTGTATGCCAACCACAGTGCCTCGTGAGAGAAAGAGAGCCCTCAAGAGAACACTACAAACACAAGGGTCTGTACTTTTGATTCCAAGGCAAGCACCATAACAGAATGTTTAACCACCCTGGGCTGGAGTGTCCTGGGTTCAAATTCTCTCTAAGTCATTTAACTAAGCTGGGTGACCCTGAGCTGGTTATGTAACTGAGCGTTCTCTATGCCCGAATTTCTTTTCTTTCTTTATTTGACAGAGACACAGCAAGAGAGGGAACAGAAGCAGGAGGAGTAGGAGAGGGAGAAGCAGGCCTCCAGCCCAGCAGGGAGCCCGATCAGGGCTCAACGGGGGGCTCAAGGTGGGGCTCAACGTGAAGTTCCGTCCCAGGACCCCGGGATCACAACCTGAGCCGAAGGCAGACGCCCAGCAACCGAGCCACCCGGGCACCCCATGCCTCAGTTTCTTGATCTGCAAAGTTGGAAGACTTCAGAAATAGCGCAAAGCGGAAGTGGGAGCTACTATTAATTATTTAACGCACTCTCTCCACGCCACCCCAGCTCTGCTCGGTGCCACAGCCCACTGCTGGGTGGTATTTCTGAGGCTGGCCAGGCCCTCTGACGCTGGGCTGTGACCCTGGAAATCGGGTCAGACACTAGTCAAGGCGGCATATGCGTGGTGGGGAGGGAGGGGGTGCTTTCTTAGCGCGCGGTTGCAAGCGTTTCCCCAGGGCCTCCGGATAGTCTAAAAACTCACTTCGGAGGAGAGGAAGGAGCGTAAAGTGGCTCTTTCGATCTGAGACACCCCCTCCTGGAGAAACCACCCCCTCCCCCCAGCCCAGCGCGGAGTGAAATCTTAGAAGCCGCCGCTGCTGGGTTTGCACGGAATGCCGGAGTCGGTGGAAGCCGGAGCTGGTCGGCCCGAAGGTCAGCGAGTTGTTTTGAGTTCTCGTACCCGGAAGGGGGGGCAGGGAGGAGAGGACGCCAGGGCCCGAGAGACCCCGCGTCAGAGCAGAAATTGTTTGTGCTCCGGAACAGGCAGCTCAGCGGAAGCCGCGACGGGGGCGGGTCACGTGCGGCGGTGGCGGCGCAGCTGGCGGGGGAGCCAGGCTGGGACAAGGGCCCGGCCGGGCGGGGGTGGCGGTTTTCGCAGCCGAGGGTAGAACCGGCGTGCTCCGGGCGCTGAGAGCGAGCGACGCCCGGAGCCCGGGGCGAGGCAGACGCGCGAGTTACGGGGAGGTTGGGGGAGTGTGCGGGGGGAGCTGGTGTGGGAGCCGGGGTGCTGACTGGGAGCTCTGCGCGGTGCGGCACAGGCGGGACGAGGAATTGCTGGGGGGAGGGGCGGGGGTGCGGAAGCGGGTCCCCGAGGCCGGAGTGGCCATAGCCGGACCGACGCGGAGAGCGCGCGGGCGTCTGAACCCCGAGAATGGAGGCGCCACTCTCGTAGTCGCCGGCCTTGTTTTCTTCTTGCACGCAAATCCCGGAACGACCGGAACCGCCATCCCTGCCTGCGTCCCAGGGGCGCCCCATTCCGCGTGGAGGCGGCTGCATCCCGCTGGGCGACTCGGGGCAGGGATCGGCTGAGGCCGTGGCCCGGGAGGACTGCCGAGGTGGCTCCGCGGAGGGTGGTGAGCCGGGGCCGGGGTGCACACGACACATACGTCTCCCCCCTCCCCCGGAAGAGCCGGCGAGTGAAGGCGCGGGCCGTCTCTGGCGGCTCTTTGGGGACTCCCCGGGGGCGTGCGAGCCCTGCGGCGGCCGCAGAGCGGGAGAGGGTGCTGTAGAGAAACCATCGGCCCCACCTTGAAGACAGGAGTGGCCTCGTGGCCAGGGGTGAGGAGTCTCACGCTTTCCCAAAGCGGCGCGCGCTACTCCAGCGTGGGAGGGAAAGGACACAAACTTGGCCGCCCGCCAGACCCTGTGAAGACGCCTGACTTTGGTGTCCTCCCCCCACCCGGTGGCCTGAAATGTACCTCTCCCACCACCGCCGTAGCCCACGAGGTTCAGGTCCGAGGCCTGGAAGAGTGGGGGAGTGTGGGCAGGCCTCGGACGGGAAACCCACCCACGTTCCTCTCCCGCCCCACGCGAGGAAGGCGCGGAACAATTGTCTCGCAAAGTTTCCCGCGTCCCCCCACCCACCCCATCCCCAGTCGGAGAAGGGCAGCTTTTCCGGACGTGGGGGCAGGGGGAATGGTCTCGGAACGGGGAGAGGTGCTAGTTCCTTTTCCCCAGACCGGAGCGCAGGAGAGGGGCGCCGGCCGCCAGTGTGTTCGCGTCCCCAGAGTGGCGGCGCTTGGCCCGCTGCGACGTCTGCTCTGGGTCGCGGGGCAGCGGGAGCCGTGCAGAGTCTGGGACGACGTGAGACGCCATTTGCATTCCCCCCTCCCTCCTGCAGGTTGGCGGGGGCGGGGGTGTCGCCCGCCGCGGAAGCGTATTCCTGGCACTGACACTGATTAGATGCTGTGTCGGTACGTGCACAGAATCGGGGTGGGCCTTCACCTCTCCTGTGCGCATACACTTTCTGTTGGAAAAGTTGCTGCCCCCCCCCACCCCGCCCTCCCCTGCTCTCGCCGCACAGCTGCTGTCTCCAGGGCGGAATTAGGCGAGCACGTTTGCTCAGCCCGAGGGAGAGAGGATCGCGCCGGCGCGGGGAGGCCGCCGGGCCCGGGCCTCGAAAATCCAGCCCTGGCTTTGCGTCGAGCTGCAGAGTGCGGCGCTTACGCGCGCCGGGCCAGCGGAGGCCTGGTTTCCATCTGCCCCTTTCGCCTCCGTGTTAAGTTCGCCGGGGAAAACCCAATCATCCGTGCAGAGCCCCTCGGAGGAGAACCCACCGCCCCCCCCCCAAAGCCCGATTCTGACCGATGGAAAAAATGACAGTATAGGTCAGAGCAGGCTGCCCGCGAGTATTAATGCGGCCGCCTCCGTTCCCAGTGCTTGGGGAGGATGGGCGCCTCACCAGGAAACCGCCGAAGGGGGAGCCAGGAGGGCCGCCTGCCCCTTCCCGGGCTAGAAAACGTGGATTCTTAGAGAGACTAGACAAATGTGGTCAGACAGCTGCGGGAACTTAGCCTATCTAAATACAGGTCGTCCGTGTATCTTTCAAGCAAGATGAATTTTTTTTTTTAATCGAGTACACGTTGAGTCGGTTACAAGCACTATGAGAACTGGTTAATCAGATGCGAATGAGAACCTCACTTTTTTGCCTGGTATTAAACGTGTGTGCAGAAGGTGCTCGGCTGACCACGATGTCTCTTGGCACCACCCGTGTGTGTCCTAAGAAGGCGCGGTCCCCCTTGCATTCCACCTTGGAGGACTCTGAATATAACTCTAAAAGGGGATTTATTTTAGTTGTAGTTTCTATTTGGAGGCTGCTGAGTCCTTGCAAACTCCTGTCTGGGATTGTTTGTACTGAGTAGTAGATTGCCTTGGGTTTTGGCTTTTAAAGCCCACGTCCCCACCCCACCCCCGGGCTTTTTTCTTTTCCTGCGTACCTGCAGCAGGGTGTGGGGAAACTGCCCCCCCCCGCCCCCCGCAGCCAGCCCTGTGCCGCCACCACCTTCAGTCTCTCGCTTGCGCACCACGCGGCCTCGAAAGAGGGGTAATGTCAACTCTCCGGGTGGCGCTCGAGAACTGGAATTCTGACTTCGGGCTCCGGCGGTGTCCCGGGCGGCGGCTTGGGGGCCCGGAAGCTGTAAAGGGGAAGCCCCGTAGGTGACCCTGAGGCTTCGGGAGCAAACCTGGAGGCAGCCGCGTCTTTGTCTTCCGCGGGGCTGGCAGCTTGGCACGCACAGTTCCGATAAGGATCAACCCAGAGCAGGAGCGCACCGCCAGCACATTTCAGTGTCGAGGCGAATGCCTGCAGCCGCGGCAGGGAAAGGCAATTTGCGTTGTCTCTGAGAAGGAAAAGGCTGTCCCACCTAATGAATTATGGGTGACCTGGGAGAGGCCAAGCCCCGGAGTGAGAGGCGCTAGTATCTCCGCAGACCCTTCTTTGCCCCAGCTCTTCCCCATCAACAGGAGACCCTGTTTCAAAGGGAATGGGAAGCTTCTTGAAATTTGAAATCTGGCCAGTTCTATCGACATAAAGAGTAGTGCACCTATGTATCCCTAAAATCAGGCCCAGGAACGAGGCCTGCCACATTCCAGCCCTAGAGCAGGGTTAAACTCTGGCTAAAGTGCGTCGGAGAGCAGACCTCCAAGAGCTGATTTATAGGAGGTGGCTTTGAGCCATCAAAAAAGGGTGGCTTGGGAGAGTCTACTGGAGGTCCTCTCTCCCCCAGTGCTGTTTACCCAAGGCCTCAGGGAGAGGGTGGTGGGTAATGGTGCCTGAGCCCTGGCAGAAGCTTCCCATTAATCCAGTCTAACTGAGCACCATTAAAGCACGCCTTCCTCCCTACATCTCTACCACACACACACACACACCCACAGACACACAGGACTTTAAGGCAAAGTGTAGTTCAGACAGCTGGAGTCCATTTTGCCTTCTGGCCCTTTTTGGTGGGTACTAGTGCTCTTTCCTCCCTGCCCCAAACCCTGCCTCCATATAGCCTTTGGGAACTTGAACCTGGCTGTTTTTTTCTTACGCTCTCCCTAACCAAAGGTGAGAGAGTACCAAATCATAGCAACACACACATTGTAGCAGCATTCTAGGTGTTTTACATATTAACTTCTATTATCCTCAAGACAACCCTATGAATTAGACACTGTTGTTGGCCTCCTTTTACAGATGAGGTCTCGTCATGGAAGCTCAGAACTGTTCAGCAACTGGCCTAAAGCAACACAGCGTAGGATAGGGCAGGAAGCTTCCTGAGCTGGGGAGGCAGAGCTGTGCGGCTTGTTGTCCAGTGTTGTGTAGTGAAGGCAAGCCCTTTTGGGGGATGTTTCAAGGGGGACTGCCTGAACCCCTACCTTCCAAAGGAAGAAGTTATGGGAAGATCCGAGAAGGCCCAACATCTGGCCCTTGTTTTCTAAAAGAAAGTTTTGGGGCTTCGTACAGAAGCACGTTGTTGGGGCTTGGCGCTGGCGCTGGAGAAGGGGTCAGAGAAGGCAGTGCAAAGGCCCCATGCCCCACCTTGCCGCAGAGCATCCGGTGGTCACGACCAGCGGAGGCGGCTGGGGGCTGGGTACAGCCGATTGTGGAGGAACCCCTTATCACCAAGTGTCAGTGGTCCTGGGAGGCGGAGCTAAACGGGCGCCTGTGGGGGCAGCTGGGCCACACGGGTCCCCCGGCTCCTCCCGCAGAACTGGACCGATGTCATAGCGCCGCCCGCAGCTCCTGGCTCCCCTCCTCTTGAAGGGCCAGTCCCGGGCATGGAGCCCCATGGCGGGGGGTGGGGAGGCAGAGGGATGGGGGCGGTGGGGGGCGGTAGCTGGAGAGGCCAGCCAGTCATTCCCTCCGAGGACGGCTGGTTCTGGGTTGCTCCCACCCACCCTGCCTGGCGTAAACACGGGACACCCTTTCCGGGCGAGAGTGCACACGCAAGCACATACACACATGCGAGTGCGGGCGAGTTCCAAGCGCACAACCGGCCACCCAGGCCTCTGCCTTCCTTTCCTCCTCCCCGCTAGGGCGGCTGTTGGAGAGTTAGGGTGGAGGGGCCGAGCTGCCCTCCTCTTCCCCGGCGACAGTGCGCATGCTGCACCCCTGGGGCCTGCAGCCAGGCCTGTGGACCTCCTGCCCACCCACCCCCTCCCGCAAGTGGCGGTGGCTGGCAGGGCCCTGTGCGCTGTGTTTCCTGATGGCTCTTTGGGGAGGGGGGGGAATGGGAATCCAATGGAGAGCGCCAGGCAGTAGGGTGAGCCCGTGGATGGGGGTGGCGATGAATCCTCTCGGGCGAAAGCTGGTCGGCCTCCGGCCATCCCTCCTAGGGGTCTACCTGGCACGTCTTGTATTGGAACAGCTTGACGCGCCTGCATGCCTGGCCAGAGTAAGGGTATGTGTGTTGGGTGGGGGTTCGTGGTCAGAGCCGGCGCTGGACGATCAGCTCCCCACCCCCTCGAGCCTCTACTTTCAGTACGCGAGAACTCGTGGCCCCGCGGCCCTCCCCACCACCGGGGTCTGCGGAAGGGCAGGCTAGCCGGCCTGGCCGCACTCGCCGGCGATGAGCGCGGCTCCGAGAGCCCGGGCCGGCCGCCGAGCTAGGGGAGGGAGCGCCGCAGCCCGCGCGCCTCGAGGCAGAACACACGCCTTTCCCGGAACCTTGAAACCCAGGGGAGTCGCTGCCATCTTCGCGTGACGAGCAGCGAGACGCCGGTGATTAAGTGTTTCTTTCCGGCTCCCTCCCCGGGTTGCGGCTCGCCTCCTTTCCACAGAGCTGGGAGAATAAAACCTGGGGAAAAACACAACTGCGATCCACTCGCACACCACGTCCCTGCTGGCCTCCCTGGGTGAGCCGGCACGAGGCGCGCTAGGGCTCCTTCCACCTCGCCTCGCCAAGGATCGAGGTCCAGGACCACGTGCCTCAGTTTCCATGAGCCTCCGCCCAAATCGGAGAGTCTAATGGGGAGGGGGCTCACGTTACTAAAACCACCCGATTTCTCCCCTCCCCATCTGTTCTCCTCCCGTGGGGATTAAACCTTAAAACAGGAATCCCCCACCCACACTAGGGACTAATCCTGCCGCCCCTCCTGGGATTAACTCGGCTCACAGGTCCATAAAACACTTCCGGCGGGGCCAGAGGGTCTGTCTGCAGAAACACTTTAAAATTGTCCTCCCGGGTCTGCAGTCAGAATGGACTCGATGGAGGCAAGTGAGTAAACAGGAGGCTGTAAGGGCCGATGCGGGGTGGGGGTTGCAGGCTGGGGAGGAGCTGCCCCAGTTGGGGGCGGTGGGGGCTGTCTCAGCCCGGAGGGTGGCCCAGGACCCAGCAGACAGAGCTCAGAAAGGGATGCAGCATTTGCTACAGGGCACTGATTTGGAGAAGCGGGGGTGCAGGGGGGAGGAGGCCTGTGTCGACTGAATCCTGGCCCTAGTTCTGTGAGGCAGACTGGATCCCTAAACTTGGTGGGGAGGAGGGGCTCAGGCTCCCCTGCTGGCAGATGGGAACAGGAAGGGTGACCCCCTCCTCAGCTCAGGTGGAATTCTGAGGCCCAAAGTGTCAAAGCGCTTTGTTAAAGGGGTGTGCCCCCTCCATTTCACTGGGATCAATGTGCAGCCTCTCTTACCCTAGAAAACACAGTGACTTGATAAGTAGACAACAAAACAGAGCGAAAAGCAGCGGTCCCTCAAATCCATATGGGAACGTACCAGGTCAAGGGAATCCAAAAGCAACTTAATATTTTGAACCTCTTTTTCTTTTACATAGCTTCAAATTAAGTTTCTGAAGTGATGGGAGAAGCTTTGGAATGTTGTAAGAGAGAGCTCTGTCCCAACTGGGGGGTTAAACAGAAAGAGAAAGGACCTTCGAAGTGGATCCAGCCACATCGTGAGGAGGAGAAATCCGGATGAAGACTAGAAATTCAAAGTAGCTTTCTAGCTCCTTCAGTTCTTCTGGAGAACAGATGCCATAGACAGCCACTCCATCCCTCAGGACCCCGAAAGTAGGCCCTGACTCTGGCTGGGTCATCTAAGTACCTACGAGGTGACGTTTGAGTTCAGGGTGGGGATAGTGAGGAAGGGTAATAATATGCTTAAAATGAACATCAGAAGACAGACAGAGGCCTGCCTCAGGGTCCTGAAGGCCCAGAGCTGCTAAAACTGTGTGTGGGAGGGGGCATCCCGGGGACTCCTTCCCCACAGATGGACTCACACAGCGTGAACGGCCCCAAGTGGCACCCAGGCACGCTGGGGACAGAGGCCCAGGCTGTGCCCTGCACCCAGCCTAGCAGATTGCTGGTGGGGGGGCCTCTGGCTGGACCGCCCACCGCCCTTCCTCTCCCCTCCCCGGCCCTGAGGCCTCTGGGCAGGGTCAGCTCGCCTCCACCCCACTGCCCCTTGTGCGGCGCCCTCCCCTCCCTGGCGCCGGGCCTGGATCCCGAGGCCTCCTCCGCCCCGTCGTCCCCGTTCTTCCCGCCTCGTGATTCATTTAGCGGCGGTACAGAAAGCCTGTTTACCTCCGCAGCCCAGGGCGACTGATCTGCTTAAAAAGCCCCAACGCCAGCGCCGACCAGTAGGGGGGGATTGTCCTATAGATTATTTCTCCTCCTGGGTGTTTTTTTTTTTTTTTTTCCTTCTTAACGAGAAGGCTTGGTTGGAGAGGGGGGTGGGGTGGCGTGTTGCTGCTGTTTTTTAAAACACCGTATTTGAAAGAGAAACAAAAGCCGTTTAGGAGGTACCCGGGCTGTTTTTACAGATAAAAAGTGCAGCGAATACCACCGGGCCCCCAGCAGTGATAAACTAAATGGTTGGCCGATTCGGCCAATTAGCAGTTAATCTGTTATCTGCGATCTGCAAACAAGTTTTTTGAGGCTCGAAGGACACCGAATTCCTGTTCCCGTTGGCAGGGTCGTTCTCGCTCCCGTCCGGTGGGCACCTCTGATGCTCTCGGTTTCTCTTAACTGGGAATGCGGCTCCCACAAACATGTTTCGCGGGTGGGAGGACAGACTTGAGCCACAGAAAATTCACTTCGGCAGCCGAGGAGCCGCCCGCCTGCATCTCCCCTCGGGCCTGAGCTTGTGTATTTGGTTACGGTTGCTCCCCTTCCCCAATTTCGCAGCCCTCCCAGTTCTGCACGCAGTAGGCCTCCAACACATGTGGAATGAATGTCAAAAGCTAAAATGAGGCGCTCGACCTGGAAGGCAGCCTGGCGCGCGGCCTCGCCTTCGGAACCCCATTCCCGGGCCCCGAGCCCCCAGGTCGCCGCAGCCTGTGCGCGCCTTCACCCTGCGCGGGCCGGGCGGGCGGGGGAGGCCGGGAGGCACGAAGCGCCTGGAGCCTGCACGATGATAAATATTGCGCAGACAGCCCATAAATAATTTGCATTATGTTCAGCTGACAACGCAGGGCGATTAATTTTAATAGCTACATATTTGCCTGGGCTGCTGCTTTCGTAGGCCGGGTAATGAAAGGCGAGAGGCCGCCCTGGCTCCGTGCTCGCGGTCTCAGAAGGCAGCCGGAAGGTGCGGGAGCGCCCGACGCGGCGTCTCCTCCATGCAGCCCCCCGGGGAGCCCTCGCCCCAGGGCCCCCCTCCCGCCCTCCACGCTGTGCAGGGATGGGGTGCGCGCGCTGCCCGAGCACCCCGGGGCCCGAGCAACAGGAGCCACCATAATGACACTGCACATTTGCCTGTACGGGGACAGCCACTTGTGGACCCGGAGACCCTCCCCGAGGCGATGCACCCCAGTCGGCCCGAGTCCGAAGTGAACTCCGGAGGGGATTTCACGTTGCAGTTTGGTGGCGGCGGGGGGTTGCTGGTGTTAGGCGCCGCCAATTCGCCGGTGGGCCCCAGCGCGGCGGAGACTTTTCCGCCCTCGGGACCGGGACAAGGGACAGAACAAAGCCCGGCTGCCCACGCGTCCTCTCCGCGCGCGTCCTGAGTCCCGTCCCGCTCCCCGCGGGAGGCCCCCCTAAAATGCTTCCCGAGCTCCTCGGTTGAAAGGACCACATAAAGGACGGAAGAAAGGGTTCGGTGGAGCTCTTAAAAAAAAGGGGGCGGGGAGGGGAGCACGGGGAGGAAGGACACAGCGCAGCGGCCGCCGCGGTCCCGTGGTGGCCGGGTGCGCGCGTGTGCGTGTCTGTGTGTGCGTTCCGATGACAAAGCCCCGCCGCCGCCAGCCAGCTCCTAGCTGCCGGAGCAGTGGTGGGGGAGGGGAGAGGGAGGAGGGGAGCCAGCGCTCGCGTAGGTAGCGGGGAATCGAAGCTTCCCCAGAGAAAGAGTTCATTCATGAGCTGGCGGAGACCTCCTGGCCGGGCCAGGTGGAGCCTCCTGAAGCCCACACCTGTGTATTTCCCTCTTTGGAAAGAGGGGAACGCATCGATCATTACCATATTTTAATTGCCTTTCGCAAAGGTCATCTCTAATTATGGGTTGCGAGGAGGGTTGGCCAGAGGTCTGTAGCCCTTTATTATCTTTGTGTGTGTGCGTGTGTGTGTCTCGCCACTGAGACAATGCATCCAGCTCTTCTCGAAATGCCAATCTGAGGGTGTCCGTGCGCGCCTGCGAAGCGGTCACGACGTGCTGAATCCACGCAGACAGACCGGGCTGCGTGCACAATAAAAGCCGAGCAGGCGGCGAAGGGCCGCGCAGACCCACGGGTTTTCTTTTTAGAAACGGTGGTGCGAAGAGACTTGACAATAATAACACGCAGCAGGATTAAATCAGGGCGGGAATAAGAAAATGCATTTTCGTTTCTAGAACCACGGGCTCGGTTTAACCCATCCGATTCCCCAAGAGCTTTTTGTACCTGCGTGGAGTCCAGCCCAGGGACAGGTGCTGGGCACTTAGCAGCTAGGGGCTGCCTGATGACGTTCTGGGCCAGCCACATTATTTCAATATTAATCTCTTTAATTCAGCATGTTGTCAGTTACAGGCACGTGGACTCCTCAGCCACGTCTGTTTGATGGGAAATGACAACTGGCCAGCCAAAAAGGAGAAAGAAAATGTTGAGGGGGTTTTAACTTTTAAAAGTCTTCATTTCCTTAGTTTTCATCGCTTGGGCAAACCCTTGAGGCACAAGTCTATTTTAACTTCATCAGAGGGAGAGCAGTGCAGTCGGGAAGGTTGTTGGACCTTCAGGGAGTTCGTGGGATTTTGAAGTTAAGGTGTCCGTGATCAATAAAGAGCTATATGGTCCAGAGTGGGCAGCAGCCATTCTGAACTTGACTTTTTCAAAGGATCCTGGCACCTTTGAGCCACCATGCTGTTTCCGGGAGTCCTGCCTGGTGCAGCCAGGGGCTGGGGTCAGGAGCCTTGGAAAGTTGGGGGCTCTTATCCTGGCTCTGCTTCCTGCCTGCCACCCCCCACACCTGGCCTCCTGGCCTCACCAGCAGCCAGCTCTGCCCAGAGGAAGGCAGAGCCAGATGACTGGTCCAACCCCTAGAGACTGCCTGGTTTTCTCCTCCCCTGTAATCAAAACCAGATGCACTTAAGCGCCTTTCATCAGAGGAAGCCCAAAGCCCTTTAACAGGCTTCAATAAAAGCCTGCCTAAGGCCTACCAGCCTGCTCAGTGTCTGGGCCCCTGTGCCCATTTCCCAGCTGCAGAAGCCTGGGGCTGCAGCGGGGGGCTAGCTCCTTCTCTGGGATCCCCCAGAAGCCAAGGACAACTATTCAACCGCTGTGGCCCCTCCAAGGCAAGTAGGGTACCAGCATCCCTGCCAGGTATGCGGGGACAGATCCCATGGACAGGAGAAAACAGACGTGGGAGGGAAGTCCCAGCTCATGCCTAAGGAAGGACAAGAAGAGGGGCCTATGAGAAGGAACCAAAGGAACTAAGATACAGAGGTGGGCTGGAAAGGCAGTGATGATCAGAATATCCAGAAGGGCTCCAGGGTTCATGGACCATCTCCCCCTGGGCCCCCTTGTGCCACTGTATTGTGGTGTTTTGACTCCCCAAGGGCAGAGGCGGTCTTATTTATCTTTGCATGCCCACCTCAGGACCTGGCACAAAATACATGATCAAAATGTTTGGGAGATTGGGGCGCCTGTCTGGCTCAGTTCCTAAAGCATGAAACTCTTGATCTCCGTGTAGTGAGTTCCAGCCCACGTTGTTAGGTGTAAAATTTACTTTAAAAAAAATGTTTAGGGGACGCCTGGGTGACTCAGTTGGTTAAACGGCTGCCTTTGGCTCAGGTTGTGATCCCAGGGTCCTGGGATGGAGTCCCATGTCCAGCTCCTTGCTCAGAGGGGAGCCTGCTTCTCCCCCTGCCCTTGCTCTCTTGCTCTCTCCCTCTCTGGCGAATAAATAAATAAAATCATTTTTAAAAGTTTTGGGACGTCGCAGGTATGGTGGAAACTTCTGGAACAAGACACATGTGGGCTTAAGGTGGGAATTTCTGCCCCCCCAATGGTTGTATCACCTGAGACTCAGTTTCCTTATCTGTGAAATGGGTATGAGAATGCCTACATCCCAAGATTGGGGCAAGATTAGGTGAAATAACTGCACGTAAAATACCAGGAAGATAATAATATTTTAATAAATGTGCCCTAGTTCTTGCAAGAGTGAGAGAGAGTTTGGGCTGATATTATTTGGAGTATAGGAAGGAAGTTTCTTGCAAGGCCTTGGCTGGGTAAAAGTCTCACTGGCCTGGGATTTGGGTCAGAAGAGACTGTTGGTTCTAAAATGTGTGTTCCAGGCGCACCTGGGGTGGCTCAGTTGGTTAAGCCTCTGCCTTCAGCTCAGGTCATGATCCCAGGGTCCTGAGATCCAGCCCCATGGCGGGCTCCCTGCTCAACAGGGAGTCTGCTTCTCTCTCCCTCGGCTCTTCCCCTTGCTTGTGTTCTCTCTCTCTCTCTCAAACAAATAAATAAAATCTTTCATTATTCCAGTTCCAGTAGCACTGTGAATCGGAGCCGTGGGACCTCACTGTCCAGAGGAGGCAGGCAGCCCCACCGTGAGCTCTGGGAGCCATGCCAGCCTTCAGACTCACGCTCTGGGGAAGGGGTTAGGTCCCAGGCCCTTGGGCTCTCCTCTGCAGGGCTGACTTGGGACTGAGCCCTGGTTGTGCTCTGAGGGTCAGGCCTCCTGGGCTGAGTGACTGGCAGATCCCAGTTGGTGCTGGCTTTCCGTGGTCCTGGGGGGGGGGGGCTGTCCCTTCTGCCTGACCTCTGCTCCTGCTTCATGGCCGTATTTTATCTTCAACAAGTTCATTCTTCAGCCTTCGGCTGGGCAGAGAAGGAATATTACCTGCCTCTCTTTGCTGCTTGTCTTTTCTAGCCTGTTCAGCACCCCACCTCTCATGCCCACCCCACCCCACTGTACTCACAGTTTGACAGTTTCACTTCACAGCCTCTTTTCTCCTGCTCCCTGGCTTCCTTGCTTGTGGGGGGCGAGGGGGTGCCCCTGGGGGTCCCTACATCCCCCTCCTTAGTCTTCCACATGCTAGGTTCATGCAGCCCCTCACCAGGACTCATCCTCAGAGCTCAGCGCTTTCCCCCAGGAGGGCTGGCTATGAATTCAGTCCGTGAAGCCGGAGTGGGGGGGCGGAGGGAGGGTCAGGCCAAAGGGCACTGCTGGGTGATTCCATGAGTGTATGGCCTAGCCACTGTGACTCTGAGTATCGTGGATGAAAATGCACGAGTCTGGAGGGTGACACAAGTGGAGTAGTTGCAGACAGTGAATGAGAGATGTGGAGTTTGTGGGGAAGAACCTGATGCTGACACTCCTTGCATATTTCCTTCCCCATCCCCATCCCCAATAGGAGAACCTTCGAGAAGAGGCCAGAGGAGGGTGGGGAGAGAAGAGAACAGATGGGAGAGCAAAGCCAGCCGGGTGGAGATGCCTGGTCCCTGTCTCCTGCCCAGTGAACTGGGTCCCTCGTGCAGCCAGTGTGGGTCAGGAGGGGACAACAGATAGAGTTCCTTCAACCAGGTCCTTTAGGGAAGCGTGAGATCAGATTTGAGGAGACGGCTCATGGTCCTACAGGGATTCCATAAAGAACAAGAGATTAGTTGTGTCAGCGAAGGTGGAGGATTTGAGCCTCGATCAAAAATGTCTTGTCATCAACACTTCTGTTTTTTATCCCGCTCACATTCTTCTAGGGATTTAACAATGATTGTCCCTACTTAGTATCACAAAAACGAGGGTCATCGCGTGTCCGCTGCAGGGGTGCTCGCTCCAAAGCAATTGACTTCTGCTCGTGGGTTCTGTGGGTCCAGATTTGGTGGAAAGTCTCAACAGCTGGGAGCTAGAATCATCTGGGGGCGGCTTCACCCACATGTCTGGCTGGTGCCTGGGACCTCAGCTCTGTCCCGCCGCATGAACACGGGGCTCTCCATGTGGCCTAGGCTTCCACAAGGTATGGTGGCTTCGGAATGGTAGGCCTTGAAGTCACACAGCAGCTGCTTGAGGCTCCCAGACCAAGCCTGCCAGCAAATGGGAAGAAAGCCGCATCCCGTCTTCTGACCCAGCCTCAGAAGTCACGTGGTGTCATTTCTGCTCCACTGTACTGGCTGCAAGGAGTCACAAGCTCATTCAGAGTCAAGGAAAAAGGACTTAGACCCTACCTCTCATTAGGAGGAGTGGCAAAGAACTTGTGGCCATGGTGAGGGCAGGGGGCATGCCCAGCACTCTTGAGAGCTAAGCTTAATGAACAGTGGCTCTAAACAGAATGGTCTATATTGTAATAGGAGCTGGTACTCTCAAGAGGCCACATAAATTATACAGGGGGTGGGTAAGGACGCCTGGGTGGCCCAGCTAGTTAAGCATCAGGACTCTTGATTCCCGCTCAGGTCTGATGATCTCAGGCTCGTGAGATCGAGTCCCACGTCAGGCTCCATGCTCAGTGCATTCAGCTTGAGTTTCTCTACCTCTGCCCCTTCCCCCTTGCCCTCTCTCTCCTTCTTTCTCAAAATAAATAAATAAATCCTTTAAAAAATATTATACAAGGGGTGGGGAGGCAGAGGGTTGAAATTAGGCCAGGGTAAAAGAAATGGGCGTGTACAGCAAGTATGGATTTTATGAAAAAATAGACAATATCCGAGGACAGCTCTGTCTGTGAGCTTGGGAAACCTGGGAAGGACGGAGAAGAATTGTGTGCTGGGATCGGATGGGTTCTAGGCCCTGCAGCACTGAAAGGGAAAGCAGGTAGGGCACAGGACTTAGCTGCCCCCATCCTTCGCCCTCCGCTTTTGGGGGATCTGTGACAGCCCTTCATTGCTTCGGACAACACAGGATTATGTACTATTTGCTTATGAGTCGCCTCCCCCCGCTGCCAGCATATGGGCATCTCTGTGTTGGTACAAAGCTGGAGATGTAGTCAATGCATTTCCGAAAGTAAGTGTGGAAAAAATAATACATTAATCTAATAATAAATTACCCTAATATTTAATGTTTGTCCCCTACCCTCAGGTGTGGTTTTAAATATCCAGCACGAAGAGTGCTGGGGCTGCGTACATCTCTAGGGCCCCAGGTTCTCATTATCTTTGTCTCTAACCCCTGAATGGAGAGTTTGACTTCTAATTTCATGCTAGGGGTTTCACAGGCAACGTAATTGTATTTGCCTCTGCCTTTGATCTGCTCCTTGATCCGCTGTTTCATTGTGGCTCAACTAGGAGACAGAGATGGAAACGTGGTGGAAAAACATGATTTTGTTTTGCCTTGGAATTGACAGTGATTCTTTTCTCTGGCTCCCTTAACGTGACACACCTTCCCTAAACCTGATACCGAATCGTTTTCCCCGTTTTTGAAAATCCAAAAGGCATGTGCCCCCTCTGGCATGCTTTCCTTTTTGCTCACAAAGATTTAATTTTCAACAAAGGCTTTGGGGGCAGGATGCTCATGTTTGAGATTTCCATGAAAACTAAGTCCCCTGGAGTTAGCAGAGAGCTTCTGGGTGAACTCTGACCCATCTGCCCCTTTCCTGACCTCACCCCAACTTGCCGGGTTGTACCTGGGTGGACCTCGGGGCCTCCCTTCAGGTGATCTCGGTCTGTGTGGGGCTGGCTGCTTTGCTCCTGGAAGCCAAAGAAACCCAGATTCAGCAGGAACCCGGCTGAGCCAAGCAACATTAAAGTCAACGGGCTTCTCAGGCTACAGGGTCCAATACATGGGGTTTTTCGGGCTGTGCCTTGCACGAAGGTCCCCAGCCAAGACAGGGAATGAGGGCTGGAATTCAGGCCCAGGGCACCTTTCCCCCCTTCTTATAAAGTCACCCAGGAGGCTAGTGGCCATTGTCTTCTCAGGGCGGAGGAGAAACAGATTCTCTCTCTGATCAAGAAGACAAGAGAAACAGTGACACAGGGCAGGACAGGGGTCAAAAGTGCGTCTTGGGAGCAGAGTGGGCCCGCCTAAGGCTGCAGACCAAGCCAGTGTTGACCCAGCAGGTTGGAACAGTAGGCCCATTTACTGACTTACTCTTTACTCTGTCATCTGCAGGGGCCAGTGTTCCTAAATTACTGGGTCCCTCCTAGGCTTTATTTGGAGTTAAAAAAAAAAGGGGGGGCGTCACTCTATCTATGTGTCTTGTTTAGCAAGCAAGGTGGCACTGGGGTGGGGGGGCAGGGAGGGTGCCATGTTTTCTTTGGTTGTGAATATGAAGACTTTAAGGGATGTTGTTAGCTTCAGGCCTTTGAGGGTAAGACCCTAACAGCCCGTACAATGGAGTTTTACATCCTTACAAGTCACCTGTGAAAGAAAATTCACACTCCTGTGTAATGGATGGTGATAATTTACATTTAAAAGTCGCTGGCTCAGTCCTAGAACTTACAACTCTAGATCCTGGGGTCCTGAGCTCAAGCCACACATCCGATGTAGAGATTACTTTAAAAAATACAAAGGTTAAAAATAAAAATGTCTAAAATAAATAAAAGTGGAAGCTCAGAGCACCTGGCTGGTTCCATAGAGCCTGCAATTCTTGATCTCGGGGTCATGAGTTCAAGCCCCATGTTGGGTGCAGAGCCTACTTAAAAAAAAAAAAAAAAGTGTAAGATCGTCCAGATAAAGCAATTCCTAATCAAAATTAAACAACTCGCCAAAGCCTTCGGAAGCCTTCTAAATTAGGCCTGGAAAGCCTACTCCTGTTCATTTTTGTAGTGGATGGTATTGGTATTCCGAATTCCATGAATACTTGGAAAGGTATTTTCACAATAAAGCCACAAACGGGGTCTCTCTTGAGAAGGACAAATTTGGAGGACTTGTTCTTCCCCTTTAACCAGGAATGTGTAGTCTGGGAGCCCTAAATCCATTCACCTCCCTCCCCAATTTTCTTCCCCCACACTTTCGGTAATTTGAATTGGGTAGGTTGAAGAAAGACACATTAGTTACATCCTCGTGACTGAGAGTTCTCAGGTTTATTCTTCTAAATGTGGAGGAGGGGGGTGTCTGGGTGGGTCAGTTGGTTAAGTCTCTGACTCTTTTTTTTTTTTTTTTAAGATTTTATTTATTTATTTGACAGAGATCACAAGTAGGCAGAGAGGCAGGCAGAGAGAGAGGGAGAAGCAGGCTCCCTGCTGAGCAGAGAGCGGGATGCGGGGCTCCATCCCAGGACCCTGAGATCATGACCTGAGCCAAAGGCAGAGGCTTTAACCCACTGAGCCACCCAGGCGCCCCAAGTCTCTGACTCTTGATTCAGCTCAGATCATGATCTCAGGGTAGTGGGATCAAGGCCTGCGATGGCTGGCTCTCCCCAAGTTTGCTCCCCCACCTGCTCGCGCGCTCTCTCTCTCTCTCTCTCAATACATAAAAAAATAATTAAATAAAATCTTCTTTAAAAAAAATTCATGTATATATTTTTTAAAGATTTTATTTATTTATTTGGCAGAGAGAGACACAGCCAGCGAGGGAACAGAAGAAGGGGACTGGGAGAGGGAGAAGCAGGGAGCTCAGTGCGGGGTCATGACCTGAGCTGAAGGCAGACACTTAACTACCGAGCCACCCAGGTGCCCCAAAAATCATGTGTCTTAAAAAAAATTCTTTTCAAATATTTTATTTATTTACATGAGAGCGAGCGAGCGAGAGAGAGAGCAAGTGAGAGAGAGCCCTAGCAGGAGCTGGGGAGAGGGGCGGAGGGAAAGGGAGAAACAGACACCCTGCGGAGCGGCAGCCCCCATGCCAGGCTCCATCCTGGGACTCTGGGATCCTGACCTGACCCTAAGGCAGACGCTTAACCGGCTGAGCCACCCAGGTGCTCCTGTTTTTTATTTTATTTTATTTTTGAAGATTTATTTATTTGAGTGAGGAAGAGTGAGTGAGAGAGTACATTGGTTGCGGGTGGTGAGGGGCAGAGGGAGAAGGAGAAAAAATCTCAGGCAGACTCCCTGCTGAGTGCAGAGACCAACCAGGGGCTCAATCTTAGGCCAGAGATCATGACCCAGCTGAAACCAAGAGTCAGTCGCCCAACCGCTGCACCACCCAGGTGCCCCAGAATGTGTTAGTTTTTCTAAAAACTGGAGTTTTTCACAAAGGACTGTTTGCCCAAAGTTTACGAAGCCAAATGGTATGTAAAGTCTTGGTACAAAAAAGCAGACCCCTCCCTTGTCCTGCCTGTTTCTTCTGGTAGATACCATCATTTTTCTAAGTAATATGTAGATGTGGCCTTCTCTTAAATAATCCACGGTAACTATCTATCATCTGTTGACCTCCTAGTATAAGAGAGGAGGATTTTAGTTCTCTGCATCATACTTACCCCTCTCCTACTCTTACAATAGAGCTATATCATAATTTCTTAAGAAATTCATATCCAGGGGCACCAGGGTGGCTCAGTGGTTAAGCAGCTGCCTTCAGCTCAGGTCATGATCCTGGGGTCCTGGGAGCCTGCTCAGCGGGAAGCCTGCTTCTCCCTCTCCTACAGCCCCTGCTTCTGTTCCCTCTCTCCCTGTGTCTCTCTCTGTCAAATAAATAAATAAAATCTTTTAAAAAAAAGAGGGGTGCCTGGGTGGCTCAGTGGGTTAAACCTCTGCTTTTGGCTCAGGTCATGATCTCAGGGTCCTGGGATCGAGCCCCACATCGGGCTCTCTGCTCAGCTGGGAGCCTGCTTCCCCCTCTCTGTCTGTCTCTCTGCCCACTTGTGATCTCTCTCTGTCAAATAAATAAAGAAAATATTTAAAAAATTCATATCCAGTGTTTACTTTGCGACCACATACATATTGCTTATTGCCGAGGCAAATGAGCTTCAGTGATTGCATTCCCTTTCCTGTATATTTTTCCCCCCTGGGGTTAATAATTGCCTCAGTTTTTAATTTGCTTAATTTTGTTTGACCTATGACTAACTTTCCCACACTCCCCAACCTCTGTACAAATCATCTTGGGACAGTTTTCTGCACGTTCACATCCTGGAGACCATCTGCAAATAAATAGGCTGACCTATTTTGCTTTGTGTGTTTGTTTTCTTTTAATTCCCATTATCTTTAAGTCTGAAAGCTTTCTAGAAGTTTCTAACCCTCCATTTAGTTTTATTTTTAAAAACTTTTCTTTGGAAAAAAAAAACACAAAAAAAAACCCTTTTCTTTGTATGAAGTGTGGTGGGAGTTTTACCGATTTCAAACGGGAGTATTGTGTTTTGATAGAAAATTGCAACTCTACCATCCAGCTAATGTCGGGAGCTAAGAAATGAATCCCAAGTTTCTGATTCTTGGTATTTTGCTTAGTTTAAATAAACTTTCACCATTTTTCCTAAACATCAACCTTTCAGAAGTGATGACTGTTATTCCCTGGAACCCTGGAACGAGCCAGTGTTAGTAAATTTTTATCCTTTTCTCTCCTCCCCTCCCAGAATGGATTCTACATTTTTAGAAAGTATAGGTTATTTTTAAAATAATTAATTGGCCCTTCCCCATGCCATTTACGACAGGATTCATGCCTTTTGTTTACATTCATTTCACGTTGCCTTTTATTTGTGTTTAGTTAGTCATTTACAAGTCTGCCTTCCCACCTCGACTGTAAATCACTCAAGGGCCAGGGGTGCCTTTTTAAAAAATTCACTTTTGTACTTTTGGATTCCCCTAGGACCTAAAACAGTGCCTTGCCCTTACCAAGGTCTCCATAAACGCGTGTCAAAAAAGTGGACAGATAGAGTGGCAGTCTTCTCCAATCAAGATCCCTTAAAGGGAGGTAACTTTCCAATATTCTCTTGCCCCGAAAGCGACTGCGAAATCTCTTGAACGGTGGGCACTGCGCTGCAGGCCTCGCTCCCCCGCCATACACCGCCCTCGACCGCCCCAGGAGCAGCCACCGCACGCTGCAGTCGGGAAATAGCAGCCCAAGTTCGGCGGGAGAGGTGACAACGTGTTGACCGTTGCAGGACTCCGGGAACGAGAGGTCGTTTCTCGGGATTGAAATTCACTCGGGCGGTGCGGCGAGGGGCGACTCCAGACCGCGCTCTAAGCAGGAGCGGCCGCCCTGGGCCAGGGGTCAGCCGTGCCCCGCGGCGCGGAGGGGGGGCTCCGGAGGGAGAGGGCGCGGCACCCCGCCCCCCCACCCCGCTGCCCAGGAACGCCCGCGCGGCCGCGCGGCCGCCCGGGGCCCGGCCTGCGGCTCTGCAGTCCCACCGCCGGGGGCAGCGCCGCCTGCGCCGCCCGGGCTAAGATGGCGGCGGGCGAGCCGCCGCGCGGGCTGCTGGCGCCCAGGGTGGCGGGGGAGGCGGGCGGCGCGCCGCTCCCCAACCCTGGGAGCCGGTACGGGCGGCTGTGTATCCTCCCCCCGGGGGTGGGGGGGAACCGCTCCTTCTTGGCCCGCAGGGACCCCCGAGGACTCCCTCCTGCGACTTCCCCAGACAGGCACCCTGCCAGGCGCTCTACCTGGACGAGCCCTAAAGGGACATTTTATCAGCCAACTCCCCCAGACTCGGGTTCCGAGGAGGGAGGCTAGTCCCTGGCTGAAAGGTCTGTAAGGATGGCAGCCGGAGTAGACATGGTGGACGGAAGACCAGCGGGTACCACTTGGTGCAGGCCTCACCCCCCTTCCCGCCCCAAGCCATTTCCTCCCGCCTTGGCGGCTCAACCCGTAAGGCTTGGAACACCTTCGGTGCACAATTACGCAATGCCAGTGCCCGCGGGGGGGGGGGGGTCAGACCCGATGAAGACACAGGGACCGGAGCTCTTGAAATCAGAATTCTCTTGGAAAATCTGGTACATCCGGTTGTGAAATTCGTAATATCATCTAGTAAAGGCTACAGAACGTGTGCGGCTCGTCACATTAGCTCTGGCATCGGTATGCGCGCCGTGTAGGCTGCCTTCCTCCTAGGACACTCCAAAACCTGAGGTCCAATTTACCAGAAATGGCATTGATGAATGCGGTGCATTCTGAGTGATCGCCTCGGGCTCAGGTTGGGAGGTCAGAAGGCCCCTCCCCGCTCTGCCCCGGCCCCCCTCCGGCCCCCCTTCGTCCCCCCCCTCCCCCCGGAGCAGCTGATGCAGGTAGAATCTCAATGGTAGGAACGGAGATGTACCTGGAAAAGCTGGCCTTTGTCCTCCGTAAAGTTCAGGCTGGCACCTCCCATCAGTTCAAGGTTCCATCCAAAGTTTTCAGGTGGCTTTATCAGTTCAGTGTGAAAGGCTGAATGTGAACTTTTTTTTGCTTTTGTTTTGTTTTGGTGAAATAAACCCCTTCTGCATAAGGTTTGCACAGGCTTGTTATTCGTATGCAGAACACTTCCTCCACCCACCTAAGCAACAGCCACACCAGCCTTTCCTTCCTTCTGCAGCCCCTCTTGTAATCTTGCCTCTCTCTTGCCCCGGTTTAGGCAGCTCCCTGCACTTTTTTCAAAGACGGCAGTAAACCCAAGACTGGACCTAACCCTCCCTGGTCCTGACCCTCCCTGTAGCGGCTGGGGCCTGGAGGGACCAGCCTCCCCAACTCAGGAGGGCCAAGGGCGCTGCTTGTTGTGTTTATGGGCGTTTTCGCCTCTCTGCACACTTGTTGGTACTTTTCAGATACCATGCTTTACCAAAAAATAAATCGTATGCAAGAAAAAGTTCAAAGCGGCCCATTGAAGCAAGGCCTCCAGGAGCTGGTGGTCAATCCTGCCGGGGAGCCAATCCTCCACTTTCTAAGCCACAGCCAGCACCAACGGGTTTACCGCTGACCATGTGCCCACGGAATTCCTCTAGTAACACCAGCTTCGGTGGCCTGGGCGTACCCACCTCCAGCCCTGTCCAGCCCCATGCTCCTTCCGGGAGGCGCAGTAACCATAAGAGGCATGACAGGCGGCCCACCAAGCAGGTTTGGTGACGACTTCCCGGAGACGGCCGCCTCCAGCGGCAGGCCCCATCTGCAGTGCAGCTGAACGAGTTAAGCTGCCCCCAGCGTGAGCGGCCTGGGCTGGGGCCCGGATGAGAACGAACCAGCGGCAGCTCCGGGCGGCCTCGATCTCAGGATCCCCCAGTTACATAACTGGGTGAAACTGTCTTTCCAAGGGCTGCGTGAGAGGCCCGAAAGACCCCCATCCAGGGTTGGGGAGGCGGCCTCGGAGCCGGGCCTCGTGTGAGGCTGCACTGGGGACCTTGGAGTCACGGAGGCGGGGAGAGGGACGAGGCCTCATGGTACCCCCTGGGCGTGTAAGGCGCTTCTGCGCTGAACTAGCAGCGAGGGGCTGCAGGACCCCACCCTTAGGCTTCTGCAGCGGAGATGAGCCCCCGATGTGGGCAGGCAAAGGAGGCGCGGTTCTCAGGGCAGCTCCTCCAGGGGCTCTAGGGTTACTCGCCATCGCTGGGACAGTCAGACCCCGCCCTGCCTCCCCTGCCCTCTGTCTTCTGCCCTCGGGCACCGGCCGGAACCTGGGCTGCCTGTGCCCCCGCCCCGGGACCGCGAGACTGGGCCCTACGCGCGACCCCGCCTCAGCCTCACAAAGGCAGCGTGCGGCTGGGGCAGAAGACGAGGAATGGCCACTACTCTCATATCTTTAATTACGCCCCTACCCTTCCCCCCACCCCATCGCGGGCTTCCAGCCCTTTAATCAATTTCACGATATTAAATATTAATTTCCCGCCAGCCAGGCTTTCTCGGAGGAGGGGGAAGGGACCGGCAGGGCAGTTCCGAGGAAGGGATGGCTTTGTTGGGTGTGACCCGGGTAGTAGGGTGCCGGGGATGCGCTGGCTCCTAAGTGACCTGCGCCGGGAACTCGGTCTGCGCTTTGCGGCTGGGGGACTTGGAGAGTTATGCAGGCCTCCGAGAGGGGCAGGTAGGTGCGCCGGGAGTCCCGGTGCGCTGGGCGACCGCTTCCTGCTCCGCACCCCCCCCCCCGCCCCCAGCCCCAAGTCAGCCTCTCGCGGGCCCGCGGCGCGCAGCGATGATGGATCGCGCCTGGCGGGGGTGATTTGGTGTTGATCGCACATTATCACTGGCAGGTTGGACTGGTTGCTGATGGACGACTTCTAGCGGCGGCAGCAGCAGCGTCTTCAGATACCGTGCGGGGACTCGCTTGCTTTGCGAGGGTCTCTCTTACCCCGCCCCCCAGCCACCTCTCGCACACTTGCCGGCGTCAGGAGGACTTGAGAGTCCAAGCGGGGTCTTGCGGCACCCAAGGCCGTCCGCCCTCGTCCGGGTCCTGGTGTGGGCCGCAGGCCGGGCGAGGAGGGGAGCCAGGACGGCTCTCCCACTTCCTACCATTCCTCCTTCCCTCGCCGCCTGCCCACCCCCCCAATCTTTCCTGCTTCCCCATCGAAATCGGGAGGGCCTGGGTCACTCGCCGGGTGGTTTCCCCGCCGCGGGTGCAGGCCGCGGGGTGGGCGGGGGAGATCCCCCCCAAGCCCTGCGGCCCCCGCCCCTCTCTCGGGGCTCGGAGCACCGCGGCGGTGCGGTGTGCCCCTCCTCGCCTCTTTTTCTAAAGTGCCTGCAGATACAAAAGCGGTTTCGTAATGCCTTCCGTCTGCGAGAGCCGGAGGACCTTGGCTGACCTTTCGGAAACTGATTGCAACTGCCTGTTAACAGCCCGTACTGACCGCACCGAGCAGAGCGGAGGACAATCATTTAAGTGACAGACGGCGAGGTGGCCTCGGCTCAGTCGAGAGGCCTGGTTAAGCCCGCCCCGCCCCTCCCCCCTGAGTGCCCCCCCACTCAGCCCTGGGCGCACTGCGGGCTGTGGCGGGCGTCCGGGCGGGCGGGGAGGGCGCGCCGCGTGCGCGTGTGTATGTGTGTGAGTGTGAGAGTGTGTGTGTGAGTGTGTGTGTGTGTGTGTGTGTGTGTGCGCGCGCGCCCGCCCGCCCGCGATTACCGGTTGACGGGTTAACCCTTCGCCGAGCGGCCGGCCCCTTTGAGGCCGGACGCTGTCGGCTTAATCTGCCATCTGCAAAAGAGGAATAAAAGGGCAGCCTCCGCCGACTTTCCCTAATGGATAAACTGTCCCCCCTCAGCGTGACCAGGGCTGCGTCCCCGCTGCTGCTGGAGAAAGATCCCGACCCTCAGCTCTTCTGGCATGTCCCCGAGTCCCCTCCCTGCGCCCCCTCCCTTCCCCGCACAGAAAGACACCGACACAGGAACAGCACAGGGACAGCGCGAGGGGTCTAAAGGCTCCGAGAGACTCGCGGTGCAGTGGACGTGGGTGTTCCCCGTGTTTTCTGTTTTGGAAACTGGAGAAGGGTTGGGGGGGTGGGCCCGCACTGGGAAGGCGAGGTGGGGGAGGGGAGGCTGGTGACAGGGCACCTCGGGCTGCGCTCGCTCCCTCTCTCGGGAGAGATCGCCAGCTGCTCTCCAACAGGCAGCGCCCTGAAATCTATTTAAAGAGAGGGAAAGGGGAGGAGAACAAAGGGGGAGGAGGGGGGCGGTGAGCGGAGCTTGGGCGAGAGCGAGCGAGCAGGGAGGATCCGCCGCTCCGCGGGCACATCAAGCGCTCACATCTGTACACTCCGCGATCGATGGGGAGAATGGATAATATTTGTCAGCTGCAGACCTTTCTCTTCCCGGTTCCCGGGGAGGGGAGGGGGCGAGGGAGGGGGAGGGGCGGGCAGACCAGGCGCGAGAGGCCGCCTCAAGGACAGCGCGCTTCCCGCTGCAGCCACACGGAAACCTAGAGCCATGAAAGCCGGGGGATTTTTCTCTTATTATCATTATTAATTATTTTTTATTATTCCACAGCAGCCAGCGAACGCTCGGCGGCGCCCCTCCCCCGCTCGCCTGCCGCCTCCCTTTGTTGATTCTCAGCTGCGAGCGCGGCGGGCCCGAGCCGCCGCCGCCGCCGCCGCCGCCGCCGCCGCCGCCGCCGCCGCCGCCGCCGCCGCCGCCGCCGCCGCCGCCGCCGCCGCCGAGCACGATCTGCTCTTGAGCCCTCGGTCGCAGCTGCGGCCCAGGAAGCCGGGGCTGCGTCCCCGCCCCCCCGCCCCCCACGGCGCGGCAGCTCCCGCATCCCCCTCCCCGCCGCCCGCCACGAGGCCAGCCCAGCCTCTTCGCTGCTGCTTGCTGCGGCTCCGCGTCCCCAACGCCGAGCAGAGGCGCTGGCTGCTGCAGCCCCGAGCCTCCGGCTGCGCGGGGGCCTTCGCCGCCCCTCACCCCCGGCGGCTGCACTCTGATGCCGCCGTCCCCACACATGGTCTTCATTTCGCACACTCGCGGCGTGCTTCCTCTCGGCTCCTCTCCTCAGGGCTTTTCGGAGCGAGGAGGGAGGTTCAGAGGAAGTTAGAAGCCCAGCGAGCCCAGGGGAAAGGGGGAAAACCCTCGCTCTGGGTCTGAGCTTCCCAGGCGGAGGGGAGCGCCCCGCGGGGGTGGGGCAGAGCCTGGGTGCCCTCCCCTTCCTTCGATGCGGGGAGGTGAAGTGAGGGGTGGCAGCCGGAGGACAGGGAGCTGGGGAGCAAGTGAACTCCAGGTCTGCTTTGGCTCGTCCCCGCCCGGTCCTAGCGACTAGGGCAGAACTGACCCGCCCCCTCGGAATGGCACAGCGGGCCTGGGAGCCCATCGGATTAGCGGTCACCAAATGAGACCAAAGACACCTCAAACTGTCCCCCCGACCCTCCGTGGGGGAGTTCCCTGGGCCTTTGCCCCCTTCCTCCTCCTCCAAGGTGTAAAGCCTGGAGCTGACGCCCCCCGCCCCAGGCCCGGGGTCCGGGCCCGCTCTGGGGGGTGTGTGTGTGTGCGTGCGTGCAGAAAGTTCTAGTCGGGGTTTACTTGTGGCTTGGCGCCCCCACCCCCACCCCCGCTGTCCTCCTGCGATTCCGGGCCAGCCTGCGGCGGCGTCCCCGACTGCTCCGCGGTCCTGGGCAGGGCAGGAAGCTGGCACGGCCGCCGGCTGGGCCGGCGCCACTTGGCCGGGCCGGCTGGTCGCTGGAACTCGCGCGGCACCTTCGCGCCGAGTCGGGTTCCCGGGTCTCCCGCCCAGTCACCCTGAGCGGTTCCCCCACCCCCCGCTCTGTCCGTCGTCCTCTCTCCGGAGTCTCCCTTTCTCCGCCTGCCCTCTCAGCTTTTCCCCTCCTCGGTCTATCTCGGGAGCCCCGTAGCGTAGTCAACCGCCCTTCCCGAGATTCAAAAAGAAGTTTTGTGTTTCCCCGGGGGCAGCAGCCTAATGCTTCCCTTGTTTTCCGGAACAAAGCAGACATTCAGTGGGGAGGGGGCAGGCGCTGACTCTTTCCCCTCCCCGCAGCACCCCGCACCCCTGCAGGTTCAGAACGCTCGCTCCCGGGCCCCGGCGGCCTGGGGATGGGGTGGGGGCCCTCTTTCTCCAGGCTCGACTACAAAAGCCGCGCCCCAGCCTCCGCCGGGAGCCGGAGAGAAGGCGACATGGTGTTTGGGTGAGGTTCCCAGCCCCGTCTGGGAGGGCGCGCACGCAGCTGTTTACAGTGTGCCTGTGCTGCGGGAAGCTCGCCCACCGCCGCCTGACAGCGTGGGGCCCCCGCGCGCCGCCAGCTCAGAGGAGGCGCGGAGCGGCGAGCCCTCCGGCACTCGGCCGGAGGCCTCCGCAGCCCTGGAGCCAGGGCGCGCGGGTAAACTCGAGGTCTCCAATCGCGCGAGCCTCGTCTGGCCCACAGACCGTCCCCTTCTCCCCAACAATGGCCTGAATCGGGTAGCATATCAAAGGGACGGAGGAGGGGGAGGCGGAAGGGGTGAAGAGCTCTCTTGGGGCGCCCCGAGCAGTCCCTGCGCCAGGGTTCTCCGCAGCCCTTCCCCTCCTGGGGGTAAGTGCTCTGGCCGGAGCGAGCAAAGCACTCTACTCCCGCGACTCGGATTTGCCTCTGGCTGCAGAAAGCGCCCCGCAGCCCCACCCTGCCCGGTGGACTTCCCCTCACCCCACCCCCGGGGGGCCCGCGGCACTAGCAGTGCCCACGCGAGCCGGGCCTTGTCCGCGCAGTGCTGCCTTAGATCCCGCTCCAGCTCTTCCTCTCTCCCGGGCCTGTGGCCGGCCCCCGGCGCCTCCAGCGCGTCCTGAAACTTGATCCTGTGTCGGAAGGACAGTGTGTAAACACCAGGCGCGCTCCGAGAGCCCACGGGAGGGGCCGGCGAGGGCCGCCCGGGCAGCGCCGAGGCCCCGCGCCCTCGCCCGCCTGCTCGCCCCGGGCACGATCGGCGGGGCCGCCGCCTCGCTCTCTGCCTTCCCAGTTGGCTCAGCTAATTGGAACCGCCGCCGCCGCCACCGCCACCGCGGCAGCCTCTTGTTGAATTTTCTAGATCGCAACCGTTCAGTCGTGGCTGCCTCCGGCTCCCCTCCCCCTCCCACAGCTGTTATCTCGGCCGGCAACTTGTTGGTGGTGGGGACGCCCCTCCGCTGACCCTGGCCTCAGACTCCGTTCACCCTAGCAGTGAGGCTTTGCGCCAAAATCTGAGGCTCCTTTTGGTGAGCGCGAATACTATCCAGGGGATCCTCTCGGCAGAAAGCCGTCGTGCTCGCTGCCTCGCACCAGGAGTAGTGACAGTCCCCGAGGGGCTTCAGGAGCAATTCCAGTAGAAACTGCAGTTCATTCCTGGAAGACTTTACCGAGGGGTGGGGGCGTTGGGAGGGCTGGAGCTATCCGATCCCTCCTGCCCTGCCCCCGCCCCCACAGTCCTTCTCAGCATTTGGGACTTGCTACATGTGCAGAGCTCTCCTAAACCCGGGCCTAGCCTACCCCAACAGGACAGGGCCATTTGAAGTACCTGGTGGGTCCAGGAGGCCTTTGTCAGCCTCAGTGGGTTCTGGACGTGCACCTCCCCCAAGATGGGTCAGCTCTAAGCTTGTGCTCCAAGCTTGTGCTCCCCCAGCTGAGCCTCCCTTCTTGCTTGGCCCCCTCCCTGGCCTAAACACACGTCCCCGCTTGGTGCAGACTATGGGGTCTGCAAACTCAGTTCTGCGTGGGTCTATAGGGAAGCCAGAGCCTGGCCTAATGGCCAAGGGGGAAAGGAGTGAGGCAGTCCAATAGTAAGTACTGAGGGACTCAAGAAAATGCTGTTCGTGATGCCGGAGGGAGCACTGCCCTATATCCAACATCCGCCTTAAAATGACGTGTCCTCTGAGTAGAACTTTTTGCTGGTGGGTTTCACAGGCCCAGGGCCGATGTTATAAAAGTGGCTGCACCCCCAGCCCGGAAACGCCTAAATACACAGGCAAACTCCGGGGTGGGGGGTGTCTGCAAACCACCACCCAGGAGACCTGTAGCAGCCAGAAAGCAGCAGCTTTTCCTGTGATGGTTCTGAGAAGGGCACTCTTTCCCTGCCTTTGATGGCTCTCTGGCAACTGTTAGGGAACAAAGAGGCAAGGCCACTGGCTCATTTTCTAACACCTCTTTCCTTCCCTTCTAACTTTTACCCAGATCCCCTCTTTGGGGTTTCCCCGAGGTGTCCTCTCTATTTATAACCAGAGCAAGATTTCCAACTCGGTCCATATTGATTTGAGGTATGATTAAAAAAAAAAAAAGGACCCTGTAAGATTAATATAACTTGGTGTCCAGGATGGCACTTCAGCAGGTCAAGTTCACCTAGTTCTTTGGCATCTAAGAGCCTCCAGGCCCTTCCAATCAGATGATGGAAGTGTATTTCCCCACTGCTAGTTTCTCTTCTCTTTCTGTAGCGGAAAAAAGAATCTGCTCAAAGATGTTTCTTCTCCTTCACCCGTATCCTATCAGTCTGCCAGAAACTTGTTTCTGTGCAAGGTAAAGTGTATTCCTGTGTTTTGATAAAGAAGAGAGTAATTTGTGTTCTTCTTCGGGCCTGAAAAGATAATTATGTGTCCTGGGAGCTTGCTCTTCTCCTGGCTGTTAAACAGACAATCTGGATTCTTGTTCTGGAGCAGGAGTGCTTCGGTGTCCCAGCCTCCTCCTTGTCATCCCCTTCCCTCTGTCGCCACCCAGCCATCCCCAGGTCTTTGAGAGGGCCACATGGCTAGAGGGTTTCTGTCTTTTTTTTTTTTTTTTTTAAAGATTTTATTTATTTATTTGACAGAGAGAGATCACAAGTAGGCAGAGAGGCAGGCAGAGAGAGAGAGGAGGAAGCAGGCTCCCCGCGGAGCAGAGAGCCCGATGCGGGGCTCGATCCCAGGACCCTGGGATCATGACCTGAGCCGAAGGCAGAGGCTTTAATCCACTGAGCCACCCAGGCGCCCCTAGAGGGTTTCTGTCTTGAAGGCTGGTGGTGCCTCAGAAGGCCTTGCGACTCTGAGTCTGGTAGCAGGCATTCATGTTTCTTTTCCCATGCAAAGAATATTCTGAGCCATTGGAATTCCTTTTCCAGGTCCCTGAAAGCTTTTGCCAAGAGCTCCCCATGGGCCCTATGGTGATGGATGTCAGGAGGGCCAGGAGAAGGAGCCCTCAAGGTGGGAAGAGTTGAGAGCTTGCCTGCAGGACTCAGACCTGACCCAAACCGAAATGCAAACAGCAAACCCCCAAAGCCAGCACCAACCACCTGGTAGCTGGCTCGGAAACAAATCCTACCCTCCCCCACCCCACAACCAGGAAAGCCTGGGGACAAACAATCCCTTCAGCCTCCCTTTCGCTCCACTTACGGTTCCGTACAGTTAAGCATACCAGGAAGCTGAGAGGCATCCCCTAGTCCTCACTTCCCCTGGCGCTGGGCTCGGCTTGGCTGAACTTGCCGTTCCTGTCTTTTTAAAGGAGCTGGTGGTGTTCCTGAAGCAGGATCGCACTGTGCCGCCTCCCCAGGGGTCCTCAGCTATTGATTTTTAATATCCGTATTCAATATTGTGTATTAAATATTGAATCCATGCACGAGAGGATGTGATGCAAATCACCAGCCGTGCCTGAGACTTTAATAGTTGTTTTATTGCCCGGAAACCACAGTTGGACGCGAGGCGCCCTGCAGCCGAGGCTGGGGGCGGGGATGACAGGCGGAGAGGAGAGCTGAGCAGACAAGCAGAGCCAGGCCTCCCAAAGCTGCAAGACCTCTGGAGTAGCCATGCTGAAGGCATGGCCAGGCACTGGCGGCTCATCCCTGGGCAGGTGGGCTGGGGGCCAGCTCTCAGGCTGCTACAGAAAGAGTGGTCTGCTCCGTGAGACCTGGGTAGAGGAAGAGGTGTGGGGCTGTGTCCTTCCTTCCTGGACTTCCCTGACTGGACTGTGCATTCCTCGTCCGGCCATCCCCCTTCCCCTCCACACGGATCTTCACCCAAACACACACACACACACACACACACACACACACACACACACACACACAGCTGTTGAACAGGAAAGTAAACTTGGGGGCAGGAAACTCAGGCCTTGGGCCTCCTCCACCACCCTTGGCTCTATGACCTTGGTACAGACTCTCTTAACCTCTCTGGGCCCCATTTTCCTCCTCTGCCAATGGGGGTAATGCTGTATCTGCCTGACTTCCCTCACAGCGCGGCAGCGAGGCTGGTGCAAATGATACAATATTCAGGGAAAAGGCTTTTGTAGACTGTCAGGCCGGCTGAGGGATTAGTGTTGGCTTTCCCTTTATACACCCCCTCTCCTGCAGGCTGTGTCTCCCGGCTGGCTTCTTTCTCTCAGGCAGGAGCCCCCTCCTCCATTATGGGCTGCGGGCCTCCTCTCCCTTGGCCACCTCCATCCACTTGCTCTCCTTGGCTCCTGGCTCAGCGTGGCTCTGCACTCAGACTGGGCAGTCAAGTTTCGAGGACGCCCAGCGGGAGACATGAAGGGCCAGAGCAACCGTGTGGGGAGGGGTGGTGTAGCTAGTGTGTTCATGGCCAATAGCCACGGGAAAGCGCTCTTCTCCTTTGGAGGGAGGACTGTCGCGCTCCGCGGCGCCTGCCGGGGTTGGCGGGGTTGAGGGAAGCTGTGAGTTGGGGCCGCTGCTGGCCCAGGGCAGGGGCTGCTGGGCTCACTGTGCGGGCAGTGGGAGGGAGTGGCCGAGAACCCGAGGCTGGGGTCCTCTTCGCCACATTACACTGTTCCCCGTCGCAGGAAGTCCAGTTTGGATTCCCGCTGGTTGGAAAGTCAGGGCGTAGGCTTGGTCGTAAGAGTCTTAAGATCGGGAAGCCCAAATGTTACTTCGTTGGACGGTGGCGGCCCTCCAGCCACCTCCAAGTCAGGTAAACAGTTGCCCGAGGCCCCCAGGG
This sequence comes from Martes martes, assembly GCF_963455335.1. Taxonomy (NCBI): domain Eukaryota; kingdom Metazoa; phylum Chordata; class Mammalia; order Carnivora; family Mustelidae; genus Martes; species Martes martes. Next base: position 33,762,810 of record NC_137897.1, on the reverse strand, counting down.
CGGAGACAAAAGTTCTTCAAGGGCCGTGCTCTCAGCCCTGAGAAGGGGCCGAAACTCTCTAACCCAGACCTTTGTCTGGGGCTCAGGGAGGGGCGGAGACCAGAGGGGTCCCTGTTAGTTAAGACCTCCCCGCGGCCGTTGAAGGTCCAGACTGACTCGCCAAGCCCGCTCAGGCCCAACGGAGACCAGCTCTGGCAGCAGGCCCCGCCGGGAGTCCTCGCCGTTGTCCCCCAGGCGCGCCACCAGGGGTATGCCAGGCTGGGCCGGGCTGCGCATGCCTCCGCGTCGGGTCTCGGGTGTCTGCTGCTGCCTGTGTTTCCGGGTCTGCGGCTGAGCCTCCCCGGCTTTCTCCTCCCGCTTTGTCTCGCTGCCAGCTCTTCGCCTGCCCTCGCCAGTCTCCTGGGTCGGCTGGTCGCGCTCTGCCTCGCGGAGTGCATCTTGGCATTAATGCTGCCTAGCTCTTTGCGCGCATGTGGCCCCCTTCCCTCGACCCCGGGGGCTCAGCTCGGCCTCTTCCCGCTGGCTAGTTGGCACTGACTTTGGATCGCTGGGAGTGTCCACCCCTCATGCCCCCTCCCCCGGCCCAGGCCGACGTGTCCCGGGCTCAGCGACCTCCGGGACTGAAACATCCCGAGTTTCTAATTTAGCTCCGCCAAAGTAAACCCAAGAGGGTCGGAGTATCCCTCACTGCGTTCCCTGATGCCCCCAGCCCTAGACAGCAGCTGAAAGGGGGCTTTTATGAGACCCACTTTGCAGAGTTAAGGGGGAACTCTTCAGTGGCCGACCTCGCCCGGTCTGTGGCGTTCTCCAAACTCTCCAGACTGTAAGCCACCGAGAATTTGACTACGGGGTTCTGTCTTTGACCTGAAAGTTGGCCAGACGTGTGGGTCCGGGTAGGGGTGCCCTGAGTGCGTGTGCCTGTGCCAATCGCAGTGACTTTCGGTGGATTAGCCGCTACAAAGAGGGGGAGGGGTCACTGGCCTCGGGTGCTCGGGCTAGGGAGCCACCCAGGGGCCTGAGAACACCCTAGGCCGCGGGACAGGTGAAGACACCATTCGGAGCCTGCCCCCTCCCCGTGGGCCAGCACACTGTCGGCCTTGGAGGAGGAAACTGCGTCCAACTCCTTGAAAGTAAACTTGCCGCGAGGGGAGCGAAGGAGGGAGGGGGTTGGCGGGGGTGTCTGCGTCGGGAAGGCTTGTGTCAAGTTTCAGCCCCTAATGACACTCGGTGGCAAGGTGCCAGGGCCCTGAGAACGGCGGCAGGGGGAAGGGCGGCCGGGGTCGGGGTGAGAGTGACCGCGCCGCGGGGCCGGACCCGCGAACCCCGAGGCGCACCGCTTGCTCTGCGGCCGGAGAAGGCCGGGGGGCGGGGGCGGCGGACGGGGAGGGGGCGCTCCGAGAGCCGCCTGAGCGGAGAGGAGCGCAGGCATCTTCCGCAATCCATTCATGCACTGAAGCGCGTGCAGAGCTGCTGATCGCTGCCATTGTTACTCGCGGGCGGTGTGGGAGCCGAGCCTCCACTCTGGCGAGAGATAAATGGCCTCTGACAGCCCCTCCTCGCCTAGAGAGCTCCTCGGATTTCACCGCGCGGCGGCTCTCAGGTCTGTGCCTCGCTCGCTTCCCGGTGAGAACCTTTAAATCAGCCTCCTGGCCCTCCCTCCTCTCCGACGCTGCCCCCCGCCTGCTCAGGCCCCGGCAGCGCCCCGGGCGCGCTGCGCGCCGTCTCTGGCCCCCTCCCCATGGGGGGGGGCGACAAGGTGGGGAGCTACAGGAGGACCCGGGGGGCCGCGGGGGAGGCGGCTGGCGCCCCCCGCCCCGGGTCCGCACCTCCCCCGGAGCGGAGCCCCGCGCCCCGCCTCCGCGCCCACAAGATGGATCAGGCTACCGTGCGGAGAGCGGGCTGTAAATATTTAAAAAGTCTCTCGCGCGCCGGCGGTAATGGCTTTCGCAGTCGGAATGTGTGCTAGTAGAAGAGAGGAAGGGCGATGTGTGTACAGTGTTGCGAGGTGGGGGAATCGTTCTTTTGCCTCCCCCACCGGGTCTGGGGTGGGCTGCGGGTTCCGGCTGCCCGATTTCCCGCCCTCCGCCTCTCCACGGCCGCGTCCCACGGTAGCGTCGAGAACGCCAGTCGATAGGGAACTTGAGCATGGAAGGGAGACGCAGGCCCGGAAGAGGTGACCTGGAGCCACTATCCCCTTCGGGTTTTCCCAAGGTTCTAGGCTGGGACTGGCCAGAGATCCCCCCGTCCAGGTCCGCTTCTCGCTGGTCCACGGGGGAGGGCGGGAAACGCGCAGATTAGAACCCCCCTGAGTTTGGGCGGTCGCTAAAGCCTGGGCCAGGGTTTCGGCAGCGGGGGCCTGGGCCCTGTTTGTGCCTTTGCTCCCCTCCGCTTGCCTCTCTTAAGCCTCGATCCACTCTAAAGGAGAGCCCTTCCCCACCCCACCCCCCCATTTCTGAATCCGAAAGTAGCTTTGTGGCTGCTGGGACAGAAAACCTGGGAGGAGGCGACGCGGAGAGATGGGGTGGGGGGCGGTGCCTAGCGCTCTGGCTTAGTGGAGGTCACACGTGGATGTGGAGGGGGATCGTTTGCTTCTCTGGCGAAAGTGGGCCTGGGAGCTTTAAGGCCGAACCCGGCCGGACGGGAGAGGTGGGGGAGGGGGCATCCAGTCTCCTCGGCTGGGAGAGGCTTAATGGGCCCACCACAGGGTGTGTGCGGGGTGAGGCTGTCGCCTTTGCCAGCAGCCCCTCCCTGGCAGGGAGGGGGCGCCGAGTTGCCCAGGACTGGGGCGGGCCGGGCGCCGCGGGTTCTCGGGAAGGTTGGAGGGGTGCGCGCCCTGGCTGGGGCAGCCCCCCTCCCGCCCCACTCCTCCGCTCCGCCCGCTCGGGGACCCGCCGGAGTGTGGATGCTGGCGGCGTGTCAGGGCGCGCCGGGGCTGCTCGGCGTTCGAGCGCGTGGAGCTCCCGACTCCTGGCAGCTCCGCGCGCACTCCGCTATCAGGGGCTCCTGTTGTGCCCTGCTCGCTTGTTTGTCTCGTGTGAGCCTCGTAAACCGCCCTGATTTATTACCCAGACTAAATGCTTAATTTGTGAATATGAAACAGATTAAAAGGGGCGGGGGGGGGAGGGGGCTTGAGGTCGGCATATTTTAGCAATCAGACCAAAGCAGCCAGGCAGATGTTTCAAATTTGTCGACATTTTCAGGCTCATGTGGAAAGCCAGCCAGAATGGTCAAGAGGTCTTCTCCTTCCTTCAACCTGAGAACTTGGCAGTGATCAAAAGGAGGTGATTAGTAGCTACAGAGAAAAGACACCGGCTGGCAAGGAGTTAACAGGCTGAGCCCTTCACCTCCAGGATTGGGAATGGGGTGTGTGTGGTGGGGGAGCAGGGGAGGTTGGTGAGAGCTGGTCACAAAGGCAGGAGAGGTCCTAGCTAAAAAGGCTCAAGTCCCAGAAGCCAACTTTGAAGAACAAAGTAGAGGATCCATTTAAAAGTTAATTCAGTAAATAAACTTTATTGGCGATAAAACAAACAAAGATAGGACCGCCAGCTGAAAATGGCCAAAAGACAGTAAAAATAGTTGGATGTGCCCTAAACAGGCAGGTCCCTGCCGCCAGCTGCCTCAAACAAGCCTCGTCCGGGCACCTTCTCCCTTTTGAAAAGCCCTCTTGTGAACAGGCGATATTTTTTGGCATTTGTCATTTTTAGGCAACTTCACACATCAAAGGCAAGCACAGCGTTCTTTGCCGTTCCCTGGTTGCAGCCGCCCAGTGAAGCAGATACAATTTCTATAAATTGGCCTTCTCCTCTGGGTTTTGATTGATCATCACCATATGAGATTATTGAAAGTCTAATGTCTTATTTCACTTTCTCCAAGGGGTGAGGAGGGGAACAGTTTATTGGAAGACAGGCCACGTGAAGACTCTGGTGTTTGTGCAGTAGTAATTTCCATTAGCCTGGGTAGATCAGCCTCCGGAAACTCCCCTGCATCTCCTGCCTGCCCCTCGTACCCCCCTCCCATCTCCCCTCCCTACTCCCCCCCCTCCCCAGGTCTCAGCTTCAGTGGCTAACAGGTACAGTACAAATTAGAGCCTTCTGGAGCCTTCGTCGTGGTAAGGAGAACATGGCTGTTGACTAAAACAAGGCAACAGGAGATTCATTTTTTTTAAACATATTTTATTATCACTCAGGAATTCCCTCTTGAGAATTGTTTCCCACTCCAAACTTTTTCGTTCCCCCTTTGCCTCGATACCATCTTTCATTTTATTAAAGTTGATTATGGTTCCTCTGCCTTGTCCCCAGCCAGACAAAGGATTAGGGAAAGTCAGAGAACGTGTTAATTATATGTTTCTTGTAAACCGACTTTTCATTTCCCCCTAACACATTTAGTCGGCTTGGTGTTTAGTTTAACACTCAATTGCTGCAAATATGCCGCTTAAAAATGCTGTCTTTATTAAAACAAATAAATGAATGCAAAGACCTTTCTAATTTCGACTCGCGTGGGCTAGAAACAGAACAGAAAACTGAAATCGAGAGCAAGAACGAAGGAAAGGCAGCAGGGAAGGGAGAGAAAAGAGACCAGGAAGCACACACACAGTATTCCTTCTGCCATCCCTCCCCCAGCCATGTTAAACTGGTCCATACAATCGTCCTTCGCTGTGCCCTGCAGCTCACCAGCCCGCCTGGATTTTCCATCACTTGGTGCCTAAGGCGATCATTAGCTGAGAAAGGACAACCTCTACCTGGGAGTGGGGGTGCTGGCTGCAGGCTCCTGTGCTGGGCCGGGCCCCATTTGCTCAACCGGAGAAGGGTCCTCGCTTCTTGCCCCTGGGTGCATTGGTACCTAATTAAACTCTATCCAGGGCAACGTGCGCTAAATATACGGAGGCTGAGAGGAAGCTGGGAGGAAAAGGGGGTCATTACCTGGGCAGACAGAGTGCATCTTCTGAGAGCCAGGAGGACGGGATCCCACCGATCACACTTTCTGTTTACCCTCAGCAGAGCATCTGAGTGTACGTTAACTGTCTTGCTGAAATCAAGGAGAAATGGAAATTAGGAAGGAGAAAGCAGAGCAAATCCGGAGCCCATGGATAAGGACACAGGGCCTTGTGTCACCACCAGGCAGGAGGGAGGTCTACCGTAGCTCCAAAGAGACAATGCTGGCTGCAGAAAAATGACTCTGGTGCCCTTGCGGCGTTGGAGTTACTGCTCATGTGCCTTGGCCCCGTCGCACGAGGGATCTACAGCTGTATTTATAAATGGCTGTGAGGAGGAAAGGAACGGATGTGTCAGGAGCCCAAGGACCAGGTGTGTGTTGTGAAGCTAAACAGACCGTGGAAAAGCAGGGGAGAATCCTCAGCTGAAGGCCAGGGACCCCACGAAAGACCTGAGCCTGGGCAGGATCAAAATGGCGCGACCTGGGTCATGGTCATTTCCCACCACCCCACCCCACCCCACCCCACCCCGCTGGTGAAGGGGAGGGGATGCACATTCTCCTAGAATGTGGAAGCTCGGGGGCTTTCATTGAGCATCCCCCTTCCACTTTGCTGAAGCTGAAGAAATCGGTTCAGAGGGTAAAAAAGAAAACAAAACGCTTGCTCGAAGTAACCCATTACTGGCGAAAGTAAGACCGGAACCCAGAGCTCCCTGGTTTGAGAGATGGAATCTGAGGAGGAGGGTGACTGGTGGCTAGAGGAAAATCCAGGGTGCTCTTGGTCACTGCAGAGGCCCAGGATTTTAGTCATTTAGCATGTATTAAGCACTTGCTGTGTGCAAAGCCCTACTCTGGGCATAGGAGGACCCGGTGCTGTGAGCCCTCCAAGGAATACACAGGGAAGCCACAGTCCTTTTTCTGTGCCTGATAACAAAGGCCTTAAAGGACAAGGGGCGAAGGGGCTGGAGAAGGGAAGAAAGAAGCTGGCCACTCGCAGGGGTCTGCTTTTATACGCTGCCCACAACAAGGTTTACAGTGGGGTGGCCTGGGTGTGAGACTGTCCTCCCAGGGCTGGAGGTGCGAGAGAGGAGATCTGAATCCAGCCCCTTCGCTCCACTTTCCTTGCAGGGTCTGCCCGGAGCATGAGTCTAATGCAAATCAGGGAGGCAACTTTCCCTGCTGGAGCGGTCCTTGGAGTTCTTTCTGTTACTCTGGACAAATAGAAAAGTGGAGCTTATCCCCAAAAGCTCCTGGACAAATGTAGGCTCTCTGGGGGAGCCGGTAAGGGAATACTGCCTCCCTCAACAAAACAAACCCGAGACTCTCCAAGGTTTAGCACTGGAAACGGAATCTCCCAGCAGAGAAGGGGAGCCAGCATAAGTGCCCCCCAGTCTGTACCCCCCGGATTCCACCTGCCCCTTGGGGCGCTCGCAGTGTGATCACAGGTGCCCTCCCTGCAGCCATCTGGCCTGCGCCCAGCCTCCGCTCTTGGTTTCCCTAAGCAGAGGCGAAACATGCTGGAACCTTCAAAGCACATTCCTAAACACTAAGGGAGATCTGCGGGGAAGGGAAAACAAAGAGGCCAAGGAGCTCCGGGGAGCAGTTCAGCTTACAGAGTCTGTGGGCCAACAGGGCTGGCCCAAGTTCAGTCAGACTTCCTGGCTGTGAGCCAGCCCGAGCTGGCAGCGTGCCCTTTCCAGCCCACCACTCAGGCCTTCGTTGGCCCCCAGACCTGGGCACACCCTCGAACCCAGCCCAAGCCCCGGTGGTCCTCTCAGCCCTCCCTCTCACCGCTCAGGGTGCTAGTTCCAGTGCCAGTCCACGGTCCCCCCAGCCCCTTAGCCCAGAACTTCCCAAGAGGGAGTGGGTTGCCAGCGGCCAGCCCCTTGGGGTAGCCCAGTGCGTCTGGGGGTGGCCCAGGGCCCCTGACGGGTAGCTTCTGGCTTTGAGCAGCCATCTTGGGCAGCTGCGGACCCTGGGCAGCTGCAGACCCTTGGCCGCTGTTGACCCTGGGGTGCCATGAAAATAGCACATTGGATGTGCCGACTTGTGATAAGTGTGACACCCAAGGCTCTGAGAGGTACCCGCACGCACATATAATGGGGAGAGCGTCAGGCCCGTGGCCCTTCCGGGAGGTGAGCGTTTGTTCAACACCTAGCCCCTCTTGTTGGTTGGGCATTGCATCTGTGGCCGTTGGGGGTGGCTGGGGGAGACCCCAGGCCCTGGGCCCCTCCTTAGAGAACTTACAGTCCTCCCCAAGAGAGATAAGCCCCACGTAGCCAAAAACCTCACTGTGCTCACACTAATTGAAACCAGGGGAAAGAGCTGCCCTTGGTTTTCCTCCTCAGGCATATGTTGTTCAAGCCGAAGGGCAGACGGCGTGCTTCTGCCCACTTTCCATTTACAGCTGGAAAACCAAAGATTTCCCCCCAACTCTGAGCTGCCGACCTGCTGGACGGGGACTGGGGCATGGGGAGCTCTGTGCTCTCTTTCCTGGGGTTCCACCCAGACAAGGTCATGGTTAGCAGCAGATGTTAGGGGGAACACCTGTGTGTGCCCCCAAATTCTAAAGATAGATATCAAGGGTGTGCTGAGGGGAAGTAAGCCCCTCCCACCCCTTTCCACTTTGTCTCTCTGGCGGGGAGGGTCACTGCTCCCTGAATTCTTGCTTACCCTCCCTGAGATCGTCTATGAAGGCTAATTCTTTAAAAAAAAATATTTTATTTTATTTTTGAAAACCCCAAACCCACAGAAAAATCGAAGGAACAGTACAATGAACACCCATATAGGAAGGCAGATTTTCAAAAGCACTATATTTATTCAACACGCCTACCCTCGGAAAGAATTCAAAACCCCTTCAAAGATCTGAATTTATTTAACTTTATCTTCCAGTGTTAGTTAGGAATACTTTGCCCTCATAGATACGTCGCTTGTCCATCCTTTCTCCTTGTGCCAACCCCCCTGCCCCGCCAGCCCCTGGCAACATCTCAGGGTGCCTTGTTCATGGTGGGCCTTTAATAAATCTTGTGGGGTTCAAACAGCAAAGACCACACCGTAGTTGGCAGGGTGGAACCAAGACTGCTCTCTTGGAAAGCGGGCTCTGTCACCTGACTACCGCGTGGCTTTATGCAGTCACTCTTGGGGCCTCCCTTTGCCCTTCTAACAGGGAGGATAGTCCTATGCCGGATTTCTTTTTTTTTTTTTTTAAAGATTTTATTTATTTGTTTGACAGACAGAGATCACAAGTAGGCAGAGAGGCCGACAGAGAGAGAGGAAGGGAAGCAGGCTCCCTGCTGAGCAGAGAGCCCGATGTGGGGCTCCATCCCAGGACCCTGAGATCATGACCTGAGCCGGAGGCAGAGGCTTTAACCGTCTGAGCCACCCAGGCGCCCCTACGCCAGATTTCAGAAAAATCTAAAAAGAATGCCTGGCGTGTACAGAAGGTGCCCAACAGGTATGGGGGAGTCTGGACGCTGAAACACATTTGGTATCAACTTTGCTTTGGTGATTGCCCATGAGTCATTTGGCCCCAAGTTCATTGGCGAGGGCAAGGGAAACCCGGAATGCGGCTGCATAATCATCCCCCTGAGAGCATCGCCCAGCTCAGCTGTGCTCGGAGCCGAGGCGGAGCGGTGTATGAGCCCCAAGTGCTTTTCTGTAGACAGTTTCCACACTGGTGGAGAGTGTCTAGCCGCGCTTATTCAAAAGGTATTTGGAGGGAAAGCCCCCCCAGCCCCCCATTTTCTGGTCTAGCTAGCCACTGCCCTGCTGCTAGAAACATCTTCAGAGAACCAGCATTTACTTTAGGGGCAAAGCCAGGAAGAGCATGCCTCTCTCTCTCTCTGTCTCACTCTCGCTCTATCTCTCAGGGAGTTTCAGGCTCACAAAAGGCCCACTTCCGTCCCAAGGTGAGGGTCAGACAGACCAGTGGGTGCGGTCCCAGGAGTCCTCCTGTCTGATAAGCCAGAGAGGGTCTTACGGACCCCCAGACAAGTTCTCTCTGATGCTCTTCACGTAGGAATGGTTGAGTGGTGGATGTCTTCACAGCCAGAGGCAAGAGAGGACGCAGGAAAGATAAAGAAATTTGTTTAAAGGTATACTTTGCTCTGTGCTATAAAATACTGTGCCTAATGTTAGGCTTTGACGGCTGTAATATCTGACCTTGACATTGTAGTGTTTCTGCCATATAATTTAATTAACGTGTGATGCTGGCACGATGCCAGAGAGTCAAGCGTTCTGACAGCTCTTGGAAGCCACGTAAGTCCCTTTGAAGTTCCCCCCACAGTGAACCAACACACGGAGAAACCCCCTAAGGTTGAGGACAGCCCCCGATCTGGGGTACAGATATGTAGCTGTGTTGCAGTTATACTGGGTGGCACTGGCCAAGCGATGGGCCAACTTGTCCCAGTTGTAGAAGCCTGCTGTGGTTTCTGAGGGCCCCAACCACCGTGAGCGTCTCCTTGAGGACGAATAACTCATCCTTCATCAGGGACAACGTGAGGAGGTCTCCTGTTTGCAGATTTTTCTCCCCAAGATGTTTTCTTCTCCCTTCACTTCGCCTATCACCAAATCATTGAGCTTCATAGGGGAACATAAATTAGATAAGGGGCGTATTAACTAAGGACAAAAAGGAACATATTCATCCATTCTGCACGGATTTTTTTTTTTTAAAGATTTTATTTATTTGACAGAGAGAGAGAGATCACAGGTAGGCAGAGAGGCAGGCAGAGAGAGAGGGGGAAGCAGGCTCCCTGCTGAGCAGGAGCCCGATTCAGGGCTCGATCCCAGGACCCTGAGATCATGACCTGAGCCGAAGGCAGAGGCTTAACCCACTGAGCCACCCAGGCACCCCCATTCTGCACAGAATTTAACACTTACTATGCACCTACCAAGTCTTTGGGCATTTATAGCAGGGAACAAAACAGTGTCTTGGCTATTCATAAAACTTCATTTCACTGGAGAGAGAGAGAATAAATACGACAAACACGTATGTCATACTTTTGGTTGCTATAAGTGCTATGAAGAATTAAGGGTGAGGTGTCTGCGTGGCTCCATCGGCTAAGCAAGCATCTGACTCCTGATTTCTGCTCGGGTCATGATCTCGGCGTCATGAGATCAAGTCCCGAGTCGGGCTCTGCATTCGGTGTGGAGTCAGCTTGTCCCTCTCCCTCTGCTCCTCCCCTGTTCCTCCCCATGCTCCCTCTCTCTCTGCAAGAAATAAATAAATAATTTTTAAAAAAAAGAATTAAGAAGGGTAAGGGGCTAGAGAGAGGTGGGGTGTTTTTCTCGATGGCACACTGGGCATTAGGAGTCTGGGATTGACAAAATCATGTGCTTAGGTGGTGGGTGTATCAGTCAGTGCTTGCCATAGTAATGCCGTGTAACAAACCACCTTAGGACTCGGTAGTTTACATCCATAAGCATTTGTTTCTCACGTATGTGTCTGTGAGTCACCTATGGTTAGCTCTACTAGACTGTGTTCCATTGAGCTTGACTCCAAGTGTGGGTCGGGTTTAGGCCCCTACATGTCTCTCTCATCCTCCATTGACAAGTGGATGATCTGGGCTGTGCCTGCTGAGTCCTGGTCTCAGAACTCACACTCTGTTACTTCTGCTTACCTTCCATTGGCCAAAAGACCGTCTGGGGCCTGGCATTGATGGGATAGATGGGAGGTACAGCCACCTCCTGCAAGAGGAATTGCAAAGTCACATGACAAAAGGGCATGGACACAGGGCGGGGTGAAGACTTGGGAACAGTAACGCAATCTGAAACAGATGGTTCAAACCCAAACTATGTATCTCCACCTATGGCATTTGTATATACAAATACATATATCAAATCATATAACGGCCTTTGCCGGAATTTTCTGTTTTAGATTAAATTTAAATAAATCCATGCAATAATTACACATTAGCATCTCTGAGGTGGTTTATTATGGGACCAGAGGCTTCTGGGTCATGGCCACAAACCTCAGGAACCTGGGAAGATGGAACACAGAGCATCCCAGGGCTCAGAGAGAAAGCCATGCTAGAGAATTTTCTTCCTGCCTGGGCTTCCCTTGCAGGGCTGGTGCAGGTGGAAAGACCAGAGGACACCCGCAGATCCAGCAAGTGTCCTTGCTGGCCTCCAAGCATGTCTTGGAGTGACGCAAATCTGGAATGGGCCCCAGGTGTGTCACACGGAGCCTCACTGTACTACCAGCTAGAGGTTTAGCTAGTCTCGTTGGCTGTCTAGGACACATATTCTTGTGTTCGTTGTATAAGGGCATAGGTCAAAGATCCCAGAACTTTCTTGCGTCTCCTTTCCCCCCAGGCCGGCCTTCCCTTTTCTCATGCCATCCTTGAATAACGTGAGAGGGATCCCTAAGGGTCTCTTCAGAAAGCAATGATGTTACAATTGGGCCTCTCTTCAGTGAATTCCTCCAGGGCTCTGCAGTCAGCCAAGTACTGGAACCTAGCCCTTCCCTTTAGGAAGGAAAGCTTGCCGTCCAATTGATTCCGATGGCTAATGGAATCTAATCGCTTTTGGCCAAAGCGATTCCAATCAGAGGAATCCACTGTATAAAAATTCAGGGTGGCAGCATCAAGATTTACATCTTGTAAGCAAAGATAATGGAGCCCAGGGGCAGGTGTTTAATGGTAGGACCCCATAGGGATTCCGACCATCTCTTACTTGGGAGAATTCTGGCTCCTGTCTCCGAAGGTGTGCCAGGTGATCCATCTTCTGTAACTAATCCTAGCCTAGGACTGGGAGGGGGACCAGCTGGATGTAATCACCTCTCAGAGCCGCCGCCACTGTGGAGCACGAGGGGCCATTCCTGACCCTACAGCTGGGTCTCTGATTCCACTGGCAAGGTCACTCGATTTAACTGGGTCTCTCTGGAACTTGTCCGTGTCTGAACCTCACTGGGCTTTGTTTCTTTGTCACTCGAAGCGTTAATCTCTTCACAACTCTATCCCAGAGGCCCTTCTGTGCTTTCAACCTTCGCTCCCCATTGGATGATGATAATGACGATGGCGATGATTCACTTTTTGTTGAGGCAAACTAGCTACACGGAAAAGCCCACATGCCATTCGTGTACAGCTTGATGGCCGCACCCAGTTAACGAGCACCCAGATTGGGAAACAGAACATCACCAGCACCCCAGAAATCAGTTAGTGCTCCCCTTCCAGGTACTACAGCCCCAAAGATAACTGCTATCCTAACTTCTCCCCGCCTTTTTTTTTATTATTTTGTTATTTTCTAAAAAAGTAATCTCTACCCCCAACGTGGGGCTCAAACTCACAACCCCAAGATCAAGAGTCGCACACTCCCCCGACTGCACAAGCTAGGCGCCCCTGTTGTCCTGACTTATAGTAGCATTGATGAGCGTTGTCTGACTCGGTGCTGGACAGAAACGGAATCTACAAGGTGAACTTTTTGTGTCCATTTCTTTTGTTCCACGTGACGCTTATGAATTCTACCCACAGTGTGTCTAGTGTGGTGTGCTCATTCTCTATGCTGTGTGATATCCCACAGTGTGAAGACACCACATTTTATTTATTCGTCTACTGTCCTATTGTTGAGTGGCACCTGGGCAGCTTTGCTCTGGTGTTGTGCTAATTGCGCCTCTATGAACACTTGTGCACCTGCCTTCCAGTGAAGAGATAGACACGGTACTGTGGGCTGTCTGTATACCCACAGGTTGTATTAATGGGCTATAACATGGGCCTCCATTCAGCTTTAACTAGAATTTTCCAGACTCCAAGTTGCCAGAGTTTTCCAAGGCAGTCAGGCCGATTCGTACTCCTACAACCGAGTAGGAGAGCTCTCCTTGTTAGCACTTAGGATTTTCTTTTTCCTTTTAGGCAGTCCAGTGGACCCGATTAGATTTCAAAGACACTTCCTTCCTTGAAAATTCTCCCAAGTGTCTCCCATAAAACCAACATGGGGAAAATGTTAGCTGACGCCCTGGGACATAAGCGCGCTTGTGGTTTTCTTGTCCTCAGGAAAATCTGCAATGTGGTCCTTCATCTTTTAAAAAGATGGTAGCTTTTGGAAACAGAAAATAAAAAATCTGGATCAAATTTCAAGCCCCTGCTCCCCTTCCCCCAGTCTGGTCCCCCTCTGCACTGGTTGCCCCAAGCCAGAAGCATACTCACCAGGCGGCCAGAGACTTCCAGATGCACACCCACGCCCTTCTGCCTGCTCTGACCTTCAAGGGAGCCTCAGGCCCTGGGCCCCGGGCCGGAGCAATCTCCCCCCTCTCCCTGATGCCCGGCTCCAGCCACATCTCCTCCGCAGAGCCCTGCGCAAACTACTGGCTTAGGCTTGATCATCCCGGATGTCCTTGTGCTCATGGTCACAGCCACAAAACGTGTCGTCTGGCCTCTCCGGTGTTATCTTTAGCTCCTTGATTCATTTGTAAGGGACCACAGAGCCTAGGAAGGGGCCAAAACACACGAGCTGTCTGTGACCTTAGGGTCCAGAAGGTCTGAATATAATCAGATGAGCACATATCATGAGTGATCTCCCAACACTGGGTGTATTTTGTGGAAAAGCTTGTGGTCTCCTCTGACTATCTAGGACAGCCTGGCTGAGCCTCAGAGCTCATGGGGCTGGTTCACACTCTGGCTGCTTCCACGAAGTTGGACTGAGTAGGCCTGGGGTAGGGCCTAGCATTCTCTACCTTTTTTTTTTTCTAAACATTTTATTTATTTATTTGACAGAGAGAGAGAGTGATCCCAAGTAGGCAGAGAGGCAGGCAGGGGGGAGGGGTGGGAGGAACGAGGCTCCCCGCTGAGCAGAGAGCTGGATGCGGCTCTATCCCAGGACCCTGAGACCATCACCTGAGGCGAAGGCAGAGGCTTAATCCACTCAGCCACCCAGGCGCCCTTTTTTTTTTTTTTTAAATATTTTATTTATTTATTTGACAGAGACCACAAGTAGGCAGAGAGGCAGGCAGAGAGAGAGAGGAAGAAGCAGGCTCCCTGCTGAACAGAGAGCCCGATGCAGGGCTCAAGCCCAGGACCCTGGGATCATGACCTGAGCTGAAGGCAGAGGCTTTAACCCACTGAGCCACCCAGGCACCCCCCCCTTTTTTTTTTTAATTTATTTATTCTTATTTGAGACGGAGAGGGAGAATGGGGGTGGGGCAGAGGGAGAGGGAAGGAAAAGAATCCCAAGCAGACTCCCTGCAGAGCAAGGAGCCCAACGTGGGACTCTATCCCAAGACGCTGAGATCATGACCTGAGCCAGAACCAAGAGTGAGATGCTTAACCTACTGAGCCACCCAGGCGCCCCTGGCATTCTCTACCTTTTAACACTCGCCGTGGCTATCCACAGCCCGGTTGGGAAACTGGCTGAGTCTGAAAAGGATGTTCTTTTCTAGAAAATGAGGAAATGTCAGAGGGTGTGGGGAGAAGGGGTCGTGATGGAAGGTTTTGGGCTCAGAGAGATGGTGTGGGAGTTTCAGCTCTTTCACTTACCACGGGTGTGACCATGGGCGAGTTCCTCGACCTCTCCAAGCCTCAGTTTTCTCTTCTGGGCCGTGGGAACAAACACCATGGGGCTAGCTGTTCCACTGCAATGAGTTACCCGGGATTTGTTGGTAATTTGCCAAGAGGAATTCCAAGGAGGGCTCCTCCGGGGGGGCTCCCACTTGGGGTATCTCGTGCAAGATTGTCTGCTCACATGGCAACTAGCTGATGTGGCCCATTTTCTGGAAGTTTGGTGGGGCTGTCGATGGTGGTTCACTTCCTTCTGACTTTTCCTGGAATGGGTACCCCTAAAGAGCCGGAAGGAAGCTGTATAGCTTTTTTTCTGACCTAGCCTTGGAAGTCTCATGGCATCGCTTCTGTTGTGTTCAAAGCAGTCATGAGCCCACACAGATTTCTAGGAGTGGGGACATCAACTCCCGGTGGGAAGAGTGTCAGTAACTTGCAGCTGTGTATCTCATGGCGCTGTTTTCAAGATGAAATAAGCTGATGTCTTGGAAGTGCCGGCCAGTGTGGATTCCCCTTCTAGTCTAAGGCCCGGAGCTCACAAGTCAGTGTCAGTGCCTGGGGGCAATGTTCACAGTTGCCATTGTCTGTATCTACCAGGCTGTCGGGACCGGGTGAAGGGACAGTTGTTCTTGATTTCTAGTCATTTCCAGTCCCTTTGGATAGTTGGTACAGGGCAGCAGCGCCTTCGGATTCCCTGATGGGGGTTACTGGCCGCACGAGATGTCCCGCAGTTCCCTGTGACCCCATATCAACCCTGCGCAAGTGCCTGGTCTCAACTGGAAGCTTCTTGGGCTCCAAATGG